>NW_028317971.1:9287500-11687500 GCF_062004578.1 Staurois parvus
ATTGACACGGGGGACTTGGCTTACTAGAAGGGGGGGGGGGGAATAGTACTGTGGGGGATGAAATACTATATGAGGGATGAATTACTTTATGAGGGATGAAATACTATATGGGGGGATGAAATACTATATGGGGGATGAATTACTATATCAGGGATGAATTACTATATGAGGGATGAAATACTATATGGGGGGATGAAATACTATATGGGGGGATGAAATACTATATGGGGGGATGAATTACTATATGAGGGATGAAATACTATATGGGGGGATGAAATACTATATGAGGGATGAAATACTATATGGGGGATGAATTACTATATGAGGGATGAATTACTGTATGAGGGATGAAATACTATATGGGGGGATGAAATACTATATGAGGGATGAAATACTATATGAGGGGATGAAATACTATATGGGGGGATGAAATACTATATGGGGGGATGAAATACTATATGAGGGATGAAATACTATATGAGGGATGAAATACTATATGAGGGATGAATTACTATATGAGGGATGAAATACTATATGGGGGGATGAAATACTATATGGGGGGATGAAATACTATATGGGGGGATGAAATACTATATGGGGGGATGAAATACTATATGAGGGATGAATTACTATGGGGGATGAATTACTATATGGAGGATGAATTACTATATGGGGGATTAATTACTATGCTTACTATGGGGGAATATTACTATACTTACTATGGATGACACATACACATCATTCATCTACTCTTGGTCCGGCCCCCGGGTCCAATTATAAAATACTTTATTATTTCATAATAAAGTAATTATAAAATAATTTCTTTGTGTTTGATTCCTATTCAAGAGAATTACTTTATATATAGTCAATATAGGCACAGAGGTAAATTTTTTTAACATTTTCTAATGGTGGTGTGCCTCGTGATTTTTTTCATGAAAAAAGTGTGCCTTTGCACAAAAAAGGTTGAAAAACACTGCCATAGACACAAGAGGTAAGTGGTGGTCCTCATAAGGCACGCCCCTACACTCACACGAGGCAAGTGGGGCCAAGTCCTGCAAATTGTCTTCTCTGGATTTCACTGCTTGCATCTGTAGAGTGACCTTCCTGCTGCTTGCCAAACAAAACAAGTTAAGGATTAGGACCGACTCCCTATATGTACTACGATATCAAAGGCCTGTAACAGGACTCTGGTTAGTACTGTGCTCTCCAAAAGAGGTAAGAGGTTGGAGATCTGTAATCTGTATGTGCATAAACATGTACGTCACACCAAGGGCAGCTAGGAAGAAAGGAGGGGCCGGGAAAGGTTCTTTGGTAAAGCTCATAGCAGAGGGCTCCCCAATGTGGCCAACTTACAAAGTACATAATGGAAATAGTGAGCCCAGAATAAAAGAACTTTAATTCCCCACACAAAATGGCTGTCAGGTAGAGTTGCCACTGTATCAAACACCACATATGTATCTAGGTAGCCACAACATTGATAAGCAGATAGAAGAACTGCTTCAGCCTTGTCCTGATAAATCCATAAGGCATTCTCAGCATACTGGTCTGACCAGAGTCCTGCGAAACAAAACGGCAATCACTGCAGGACTGTCACAGAGAAAACACCAGTACTGATAATAAATTGGGAAACCGTGCTCCTTTGCTGACAGAGACTTTCCAGATTTCCTTTATCTAGCTTCAATCTACCAGAAGCATTTGATGACTAGAGAAACTTGCAAAAATGCAGCACGTCACGGAGAACCCCAGTTACTAAAAAAATAAATAAAAACCTGCACTCGCTTTCTGAATGGAAAGATCCTCAGGATTTAACATATCTGGCTCACATTTTGTTGTTGCAATGTGTTTCTCCTGTAGGCAGAATAACCCAAATGTTTCATATTTCCTGTGTCCCTCAATGGACTAAAGAAATATTATATTCTGATAACTGTACCCAGTTCATAGGTGTAAAATAAAGCAATTTGCATTTTCATGCAACACAATGAACAGTGTCATTTTGTGATATTTAAAAAAAAAAAAAAAAAAAAGTTAAAGAAAAAAAGAATAAACAATGCACTAAAAAGGTATCTTACCAAACATATACAAAACACACACCAAAATGTGTGTTATATGGAATATTCTATCATTTCTAAACAAATAACAGTGGTGCACCAAAATGAAAAATTCTGGTGCTGAAGGTGAAAATTCAAAATGCGCTTGGCCGGAAACCGAAAGGCGCAGTTTTTAAAAATGAATATATATTTTTTTGGAAAAAAATACACTTTGGATTAAAAAAAAACTATATATACTCCAATTGTTTTGTAAAATATGTAAGAGGATGTTACAAGGAGTAAATAGATACCCAACATGTCACGCTTTAAAATTGTGCACGCTCATGGAATGACATGAAATGCGGTACTTAAAATCTCCATGGGTGATGCTTTAAAAATTTCTACAGGTTAGCAGTGTAAAGTTACAGAGGAGGTCTAGTGCGAGAATTATTGCTCTTGCTCCGAAGTTCGTGGCAATACCTCACATGTGTGGTTTGAACACCATTTACATATGTGGGCATGGCCTACGTATGCGAGCAGGGGGGGACGGGGGCACTTTACACTTTTTTTTTTTTTTAAAAGTATTTTTTTTTTTTGCACTGTTCTTTTAAAAAAAATTGTAAATCACTTTTATTCTTATCACAAGAATTGCATGCATCCCTTTTTTTTTTAGAAATAATTAGTGACAGGTCTTCTTTATAGAGAGATATGGGGTCAATAAGACCCCACATCTCTCCTCTGCAATGTAAAGCATTAAATAAAAAAAAAGCATTGACCTAGTGCTTTTAAAAAAAAAAAAATGGCCGGAACCGGAAGTGACATCGCTCCGGTCCTCCAAGGGCATAGAGATGTGTGGTGGCCATCTTTCCTTCACTTATCTCTATGCCCAGTGCCGGGATCAATGGATTGTCGGGTAAGACTGAACTACCGAGCGGTGGCCGGCGGCGAGGGGTGGGGTTTTTTCGGCACCTGTATGGATGCTTTTTTTTTTTTTCATTTCGGCCGACAGCCACCAGAATTTTGATGCAATCCTAACAAATACATTTAAAAGAAACCTTTTGGATTGTTGTAGTTGTCCTTTATGAAAAGTTAGCTGTATATGGGTTTGACAAAAGAACACCGTGCAAAAAAAAAAAAAAAAGAGAATAAGTTTACCTTACCATCAACCAAAGTATTTTTTTTTATACCAGTTATTCATTAATCTTTCTTTACTGATAATTTCTTTACAATATGATTAGCAGATACAAAACAAACAAAACACAGCTTATCTTCTTGCCATTTTTTCCATTTGCCCGCAGTGTCAATGGAAAGCTTACATAACCTTATTGCAGGTAGTTTTAATTATTTTATTCCTTTCACCTGCCAGCAGAAGACACACAAGAGGCTTAAAATGGATACAAGTAAATGACAGTTTAGGAGATACAAGTAAATGACAGTTTAGGAGATACAAGTAAATGACAGTTTAGGAGATAGGTATACCAGGAATATAACAGCTTAAACTAGTAGCCAGCATAAGAAATAGTTTAGTTACTATTTGCAGACATGCTAATCCTAGTGTCTTTTAGTTATATTTAAGGGATATCATTACCAGTCTTGAAATCATAAAAAAGACACTCACCGACCACTTTATTAGGTATGCCTGTTCCATTGCTTGGTAACACAAATTGCTATTTAGGCATCTAGACGAGGTGAAGACAACTTGCTGAAGTTCAAACCAAGCATCAGAATTTAATATGGCTTGGTTGGTGGTGCAAGACTGGCTGGTCTGAGTAATTCAAAATCTGCTGATCTACTGAGAATTTCATACACAACCATCTCTAGGGTTTACAGATAATGGTCAGAAAAAAAGAAAATATCCAGTGAGCGGCAGCTGAGTGGACAAAAATGCTTTGTTGATGTCAGAGGATGGTAGGCTGGTTCAGCTGCAACATTCAGATGGTAGGGTCAGAATTTGGCGTAAACATGAAAGCATGGATCCATCCTGTATTGGTGTGGGGGATAATTTTCTTATAACTAGAAAGGTGTACCTAAAAAAGTAACCAGTGAGTGTATATATAGGGGTCAGGCAACAAAAAAAAAAAAAAAAAAAAAAATGGAACACTACATGATTTGCAGTTGTGAAAGTGACATGCTTTACATTGAAAGCAGAAGTGAAGTGACATTCTTTTGTATCCACTATGTGATGAGACACCTAGCCAACAGGTGGGAAGCCTCACTATTGTCATTCAATACATGCGCTGCTAGTAATACAAAGTCATGTCAGAGCTTACAAAGTTTCAAAGAGGGCAAATTGTTGGTGCCTGATTAACTGGTGCCCCTGTGACTGAAGTTACCAATTTATTCGCAAGGTACAGTAACAAAGGTTATAATGACATATACGGTTTCAGGGAGAAACCAGTGGCCCAGTATAAGAAAACAACCGCTGCAAAAGTGACTACAAAGCTCAATCTCAATTCAGGGGACTGAAGAATCTGCAGCCTGCAGATTTCTCCCTGGTGACTACGAGAGATTGGCTTCCCCAGCTTGAACTAGCACTAAGATCACAGCCTGATACTACAGTTGTTTAAATTCATTCACCCTATAATGACAAAGTGAAAACAGGATTTTAAAAATGTTTGAAAATGCATGAAAAAGGAAAACCTGAAATATCACATTGGCATAAGTATCTAGACCCTATGCAACACTTGAAATTTAGCTCAGGTTTCTCCCATTTCTCTTGATTGTTGCCGAGATGCTTCTACACCTTGACTAGTGTCCACTTGTGGTAAATTACATTTATTGGACATGACTTAGAAAGGCACACACCTCTCAATAAAAGGTCTCTCAGCTGAAAATGCAAACTGTACCAGAGCAAAAGCCATGAGGTCAAAGGAACTACCTGCAGAGTTCAGAGACCGGATTATTGCAAGGCGCAGATCTGATGAAGACTACAAAAAAAACAAATCTGCTGCACTGAAGGTTCCCAAGGGCTAAGCAGCCTCCTTAATTCTCAAATGGAAGAAGTTAGGCACAACCAGGACTCTGACCAAAAATCTTATGCTCACCTCTGACTGAGATCCAGAGATCCTGTGTGGAGATGAGACAAACAAGATTGAGCTGTTTGGCCTCAATTCTAAATGTTATGTCTGGAGGAAACCAGGCACCGCTCATCACCTGCCCAATACCATCCCAACAGTGAAGCATGATGGTGGTAGCATCATGCTGTGGGAGTGTTTTTCAGCAGCAAGGACTAGAAAACTGGTCAGGGTTGAGGTAAAGCTGAATGGAGCAAAGTACAGAGATCTCCTCAATGAAAACCTTTTCCACAGTGCTCAGGACCTCAGACTGGGCTGAAGGTTCACCTTCCAACTTGACAAGGATCCTGAGCACACAGCCAAAATAAAAAGGCATGGCTTAGGGACAACTCTGTTAATGTCCTAGAGTGGCCTAGCCAGAGCCCTGACTTGAAACACTGACCCTGACTTGAAACCCATTGAACATCTCTGGAGAGACCTGAAAAAGGCTGTCCACCGACAATCCCCATCCAACCTGACTGGGGGATTTTCTGCCATTCTTCTTTGCAAATCCTCTCAAGCTTGCCCCGTCATACCCAAAAAGACTCGAGGCTGTCATTGCTGTCAAAAGTGTTTTAACAAAGTACTGAGTAAACGGTCTGAATACTTAAGTACATGTAATATTTTAGATATTTCTTTTAATAAAAAGAAAAAAAACAGTGTACCTCCCAGCAGCAAGGGTCTGTTAGTGCCAGACTGCCCGTCATCACACTATAAGTTGCTGATATCCCCACCATTACCAATATAGCGTCAAAGCTGCATAAATTCATATATACACACACACACACACACATACATATATATACACACACATACATATACATATACATATATATATATATATATATATATACACACACACACACACAAACACAATATATATATATATATATATAAATAATTTATTGGGATTTGTCTTTCCCTACAAAGATATGTAGGAGAATACATTTTGGCCTAAATTTACGAAGATTTTTTTTACTGGATATATTTTATAATAGAAACAAGGGTTTTTTTTTTCAAAATTTTCTGTCTTTGTTGTGTATAAAAAAACCCAGCAGTGATCAAATACCACCAAAAGAAAGCTCTCTGTGTGAAAATAATATATACATTTAATTTGGGTACAGTGTTGCATGACCAAGCAACTGCAAGTTAAGCAGTGCTGGATAAAAAAAATGCCCTGGTTATGAAAGGGGTAAGACCTTCCAGAGTTCAACTGGTGAATGTTTTAGTTTAGATCTACATAGTTGCATGCAGTGCAATTTTAACTGTGCATTCCAAAATTCCTGCATGCAACATTGTTTTTCCTTTACACGCAGTACTGATG
Source organism: Staurois parvus (assembly GCF_062004578.1). Classification (NCBI taxonomy): domain Eukaryota; kingdom Metazoa; phylum Chordata; class Amphibia; order Anura; family Ranidae; genus Staurois; species Staurois parvus. Next base: position 9,293,905 of record NW_028317971.1, read on the forward strand.
GGTACCCGGTTACAACACGTTCACCACACTAAGCATCTTTTCATTTTGGAAATGTGCACAGCTTGTAACCATCTTTTCTTGTATAAAAATAAAAGGAAAATCGGGCAGTAACCTCAATTACTAGTTATTAAACTACAAACTCCTGTGAGGCAGACCTGCAATTTGTTTCAGTAGTTGTTGCAAAGCATTGTCTTTTACACTTAACAGTCTACAAACCTATTTAATTCTTACCCATCTAAGATGGACTCTCGACAGCAGTACAAATTGTCAAACTTCTGTTTGGTAACAGAGTCATTGACATTCATTGCAGGGACACACAGTTTTCCGGCTTTAGACAACTGGTACAAGCTGGAAAAGAAAAAGAAAAAAGAAAAAAAAATGGTGTGAATTCAATTACACATTTTTAGGCACAGTAAAACTCCTAGACATGCAACCAAAGCTTAATCTTCTGTCACCTTCTTGGCTCTAGAATACTGTAGCGGTCAGTCCTTTGCACTGGTGATTAAGATGGTGGTCACTCCCTTATGATTGTGCTTCTATGGTAGCTACATCCTGGCTCTAGTGGAGAGAATAGGGATTGTTTTTTTTTTCCACTTACAAACTCCATTTGATGGAGTGCACTGAAGGACACAGGAAATCATACTGTCGCGTTAAGTTACCTACAGGAGGAATAGGCCCTGGAAACCAGAAAAAACTGGGCCAACCCAGTATAACTCCTACTCCCAGCTTCAGTTTTGTGGCAAAACAGCACAAAGAGCATAATTATGTCCCTCAATGAATGCCAAAAGTACATTTTACAGCAAGTATAAAAAAGCAATTTTGACTTGCCTGCAAATTCCATATGTTGCAGGAGAGTATAAGACACAGGCAAAGTATCTACAGACCCTGGGCAATAGGCTTGTACCTTCAGGTGATTGGACACTGGCAAAGCTTTGGAGGACATGCTCCTGATGCCTTGAGTTGCTTTTTGTAGAAACAAGCCAATGCAGAGTAACCAAGATATGAAAATTTACAGGAAGTCAAAATTCATCTTAATTGTACAGTACAGGACACAAAGTATTCATAGACTCTGGAACGTCCCCAAGCAATGAATAAGAGAGGTGGGCAACAACTAGGAAAAACAGAATTGAACCAGGACCCAACAGGTCTAACAATAAGGTTCAACAGACCTAACTTTAGAGTGCTGCTATTAGACATTTACCTAGTAGAATTTTGAGAAAGTATGATCATGGGACTAACTATATTCAGGCAATAAAAATAAATCATTATGATTTTTTGTTTGGGGGGGTTGGGGTTTATAAGAATGGTAGGACATTAAGGTGCAAAACTGAAGCCACCTTAGTAAGAATGGTTTTGGGCATAAGCTAACTTTGTCTGAATGGTGCTTTACAAGCGAGGGCCACTAACTCACACACATCTGACAGATGTGACAGCAACCACAAAGGCCACTTTGCAGGAGAGGTGTTCTAATGGAATATCACTGATGGGTTCAAAGTGTGTTTTTTGCATGGCAGAGAGAATAATTCCGAGATCCCAAGGAAGCACAGGGTGCTGCATTGGGGGCTTAAGGTGAGATACACAAGTTTGTTTTGTGTTTTGTTTATTTATTTATTTTTTTACAATGGAGGGCAAAAAGACAGGTCTTTGAAAGAGAATAGATAAGGACCTGACCTTTGAGAGTGCTTAAAGTGGTTCTAAAAGGCAGAAGTTTTTTTAACTTTATGCATTCTATGCATGAAGGTAAAAAAAGTTTCTGGGTGCAGCTCCCCCCTCAGCCCTCCTTATAGTTATCTGAGCCCTATCTCGATCCAGCAATGTGCATGAGAGCCAGGTCTCTCTCCCTTCATTGGCTCACACAGCAGTGGGAGCCATTGGCTCATGCTGCTGTCAATCACAGCCAGTGAGCCAATGAGGAGAGGTTGGGGCGAAGTCACGCTCTGTGTGTGAATGGACAATGTCCATTCACAGGAGCGCAGCTCGGGAGCTAGTCTGCTTGAGTGCCCCCCCATAGCAAGAGGCTTGCTATGGGGGGCACTCAGCAGGGTGTAGAGCCAGGACCGCCAGCGGAGGACTCAAAAAGTAGAGGATTGGGGCTGCTTTGTGGAAATTACACAGAGCAGGTAAGTAGAACATTTTTTTTTTCTTTTTAAATAACAAACATCAACCGTTAAGTTCTGGACACAGACCTAGTCTGTTGCTGACTCTGTTGGTTAGGATGTATACATCCAGAGCCTCCTATTTCCAACATGTAGGCTTGAAGATATCCAGGTAAAGCGCCCATTCACCTTCAGGCATTAACGGCAGTCCACGTTCTAGTTTTGCATACCAGGATGTGGCTTGCAGCGATAGCTGGACAGGAGTTTCTGTCCATGAGATTATCTGGTTTGTTTCTTTCAAGGCTGCTAGACTCCTGGTGTTCCCTTAGAGGTAGATGTAAAGCACAGTAATGCTACTGTCTGACTGCACCCTGACTTGGTGTGCTCTCAAAAGGGTGGTCAATTGTTGCAGAGCCATCAAAACTGCTCCTCAATGTTGATGGGGAGCATTTGTTTCACAAATGACCATTTTTCCTGGACCGTGAGACTGGAACACTCCTCCCCAGCCTGAAAGACTAGTGATTATTGCCATAAATTTCTACCGCGAGGGACTACCCCATTCTTAGGGCAGGGATGGAAATCTACCAAAACAGACAGTTTCATGTTTGGCTGGACAGGAGTAGAAGTAGATTAAGAGAAGGAGTCTGAAAAGGCCTGAGGAGCTTTTTACAGGCAGCTCCAGCTGTCCAGGTCTTTAGCCATACAATTCTGTGCATGTAAATGGAGATTAGACCCATTCTGGAAATGTATCTCATGACATGCTCTGGGGCAGGGGTGCTTAACATTTTGAAGAGCGAAGGCCACTTAAATGACTTGGTAACTGGCCACAATGAAATTAAATGGTTCAGAAATCACTTTTTTTCTTTTTAATAGCTTAATGAACATCTTCCTTCTGCAGCCGCTGAATGGCAAGAGGGAGAGGAGGAGAAGCTGATTTTCAGTGGTGGCAGGAGGAAAATGGAGAATCGGTATCTGTATATGCCGCTCCTCCTGTCCAAGTGTGGGGGGTCTCATCTATAGGGTCTTTCCGCCTGCCAAACTGCAAATGTATATGAGCCCTTACTGTCCTGAGCCCCCTATAATGCTGCTTTCACACTGATGCGCTGCAAGTGCTGCGTACTGCTCCTGTGGCTTTCCTACAGGTTAGCTGCACTTTGCAATAGACTTCGGGTGTGATGCACTTTCTGAATGCACACCAAAACCTCCTGTGATTTCAGAAAGCGCATCAAACCTGCAGAATTAAATACAAGTACACTGCCCTGGTTTGAAGTCGAGAACCACAGGTTGAGCACCCCTGCTCTACGGCATCTGCACGAAAAGCAGAGCAGAAGGTAGCTGCTGTAATTCCTCTGCCAAGACACAACCCTGAAAACTGGGTCATGTTTGTTCATTGTCCTAGTCTGGTTAGCTGCAGTTTGACATGTTAAAATTTCAGCAAGAACGGTTGGCAAGGTAGGGCCTACAAGAGCATCTCAAACTTTGTACCTGTAGATTCTTCTATTAATGACCAGGGAATGTTTTAAATGATTCCTTAGGTCTCCTTGTACCCAAAAGAGGCATGGCACGACAGAGGAGAATCAAGCTGCGCAATGATGATGCTCTTTTGGATGGCATGTTCCACATTGGGAAGCATGTTGTGTGAAGCTCTCTCTTCAACATAGCAGCATTCTGGGGAAGAAAACTCTTCAGTAACTTCCTCCAATACACCCTCTACATCTTCGGGGGTAGAAGAGGCTTGGTGTTTCTCAGCCCTGGACAAAGATTAAGGCTATAGACTGTTTGAATTTCAGCTGGTTCAGCAGGAACCGGCCGAGATTCGAACCATGTATAGGCAGGCTGAATGTACCCAAGTTAATCAATCTGGTGCTAGGGGTGCATTGTCACTGAGCGATAAGTGGGTCTTCAGCAGAGTGCAAGCTATGTTTGCCTGCAGTTTTGTAATTGCTCCCTCTCACCTGGTCTCTGTCATAGTTATGTGAGAAAGTATTCCTTTGTGGGGCACTCAGAGTAGAGTATGAAATATAGGGAAGCAAGTCCAGAATGAAAATACAGAAGCCCGGCTGTAGGCCATCCTGTACTAAAATCCCATAAAAAAAAAAAGCACTGGGAACTTCATGCAGCTCAAAGAGTCACCTGAAAGACCAGATACTGACATTAGAAGTGTAAACTGTCATTTGGTAAAACTTGGGTATTGTAAACAAAGACAAGGTGGCAGCACTGCAAATCTGGGAAATAGTCTGATCATGAAAAGATCAAATCCCGCAGGGAAAGGGGGAGTGCTCAGGGGAAACCACATAAGAGACCCCCATGTACAAAGGTTTTGACGAATGGGTAGCCAATGCTTTCTGGAACAAGATCACCAGTGCAGAGACCTGGCCGTTGATGGTATAAAGCAGTCTCCAAACTGTGGCCCAGGGCCAGATGTGGTCCTTTGCTTGCCTTTATCTGGCCCTTGGGGCACAATTTTTCCCATTGACACCAACAGTAGGGAATAATTACTGTCACTGATAGTAAGAGTTGCGTACCATTCCTACCACTGACCCCATCAATGAGGCACTATTCTTCCCACAGGCACCAATGATAGGGCACTATTCTTCCCTCTGATACTAATGATGGACACTATTCCTTTCCCTAATACCAATGATGGACACTATTCTTCTAGATTGTAAGCTCGAAAGAGCAGGGCCCTCGATCCCCTCATGTTTTGCATTGTATTGGTATTGTTCTGTCCCCCTTTGTAATGTACAGCGCTGAGTGAACTATTGGCGCTTTATAAATACTGTATAATAATAATAATAAATTCCTTTCCCTAATACCAACAAGGAAGCACTATTCCTCCCCACTGACACCAATGATGAGGCACAATTCCTTCCCCTGATACCCACAAGGGGGCAATATTCCTCCCACTAATACCAATTATGGGTCTTTGTTTGCTCCCATTGACGTCAGGGCATTTTCTACTCTCACTGGCCACAATCCGGTCCACACAAACTCTGAAGGACAGTACACTGGCCCTTTTTTCGGAAAGTTTAGAGACCCCTGGTACAAAAGGGTCAAATGACAAATTTTCAATAAGGCGAGGATTCATTTCACCAACAATTTCCTGGAGTGAAGGTTTCATGTCTTGCACCAAGTGTAATATGCATTCTATGTGCAATGGTAAATAGACTTCCTAGATTTCAGCATTGTGGGGACCATTGATTCAGGGATGCCTCTTTCAGAACCTGGGCTTCAACAGCCTTGTCATTATAAAAGCAACCAACAGTGTAGCAGGCTGCTAATGCAGGTCAGACAGGATCTGGATCCAGGAGTCTGATCAGGTTGGGGTACCACATCTGCCTGGGCCAGTGCAGAGCAACGAGGATCATCAGAATGCCCTTTCTCTCAATCCTGTGGAGCAGAAAGAATTTAAGAGTTTAAGGGGAGAAAGCTGTAGATCAGCTTATACTGATCCCACGGAACCACCAGAGCATGCACTGCTTGCACTAGTGGATTCCTGTACCTGGGGACAAACCTGTCCAGTTTATTGCTGAATTTGTAGGTCATGCAGTCAGAGTCCAGGTGCAGAGAGTTTGACTTTGTGACAAATTCTTGAAGAAGCAGAACTCTGGTTACAGCATTATCCAGGATTAAACCCAGATATTCCAAGCGATTAATCCACTCCATGCCAACTTGTGAAGGCTCAGGGCCTAGTTAAACTTCAAGTTATAGACAGTCTGGGCATTGTTGTCCACCAGAACATGTGCACACTTGTCCCTCAGCGAGAGGTCATCTAGATATGCCACAATCGGGATGCCTTGCTAACACAGGGGCCAATACCATGGTGAAAACCTGCAACAAAGACAAGCTTAGCGGCTCGGCCACTAAACTTGTGCAGAGTATCCACAGCAAAGAAAAGGAGGAGATGTGTTAGGTATAATGGGGATATGCCGGTATGCATCCACAATCTGCAGAATGACCAAACATTCTGATTAAAGGATCTGGTGCTTTCTATGCAAAATTTCTGGGCCAAAATGGAGACATTTAGAACCCGGAAATACAGCAGATGCTGAATATCCAAATGTTGACAAGTGCCAACTGATGTCGCCCCATTTTTGAAAATGGGAACAACCCCTTTGTGCTGAAGAACATTTAACTGAGGCTTTGGGAGAAGGCCAGGGTTTGCGAGTGGACTCTGAGTCGAACTTGGGTCTGGCCTTGGGGGATGAGACCTGTGAGTAACAAAAAGGACTTTCCTATGATGAGTTAGCAATACTTTGTTGAGCCCTAGGCATTTACTGCTACAGAAGATGGGTACTTTTACCTCCAGCGATATCCTTGATGAGTGTGTACATGGCAGCTCTGAAGAGGCATTTTTCCTGAGACGGCATGTGAAGCAGGAACTTTTTGCATATGGGTTCCACAGCCCCAACACTTCAAAAGCCAGACAGGAGACTTTTAACAACTAGTCCATACTGTAGTTCAAAGTTACAAGCATGAGTTCCAGACACTCTAAGATTAAGGATCCACTGCCATAGATCAAATCCTCTAAATGGCCTTAGCCCAATCACCTGGGGTCCAACAGATTAAGTGTCTAAACAAAGACAGGTTAACCTGTAAGGAGAACAGTGTCCTAGAAAACATCTCCAGTCTTTTATCATGAGGTACTTAAAGCGGAGTTCCACTCAAAAGGGGAAGTTCCAGGTTTGGCATGCAATTTTTTATTTTTGTGGGGGAGCGGGTACCTAGTTTTGACAGGTACAGGAACCTCTTCCGCTTGAAACGCCTCAGCGCGACTCGCACATGCGCAGTGGGCACCCAGGTGTGAAGCCGCAAGCTGTCACAGCTGGTTGCCCATAGCTGAGATGTTAGCGCCAGGGAAAAAGGAGGGAGAGAAGGGACAGCTCGGTTGAGCATGTCGCTGGATTGTGGGACAGGTGACTGTGTTTAATAAAAGTCAGCAACTACAGTTTTTGTAGCCGCTGACTTAAACACAAAAACGACTGTAGCTCTGCTTAAAAAGATAAGTTCAGGTTTCATTAAAAGAAAAAAAAAAAAAAAAAGGGGGGGGGGGGGGTTATACTCACCTAGGTAGATGCAGCATCAATCTGATGCTGCATCTGTTCCCCACCGGCTTTAGGACTGAGAACTGAGTGATCAAAACTGGTGATCGCTTAGCTTTCAGTCTTCAATCTACCAGTCAAAAGGCTCCCTGCTCTTCCCCACCAGCGTTCAACGAAGCGCAGGGCTGTGGAGGGGGTGAAAGCAGCTGGCTCAGGCGCTCAGCAGCTTGCTAAGAGGCTAAGCCATCTGCCAGTCTAGATCTTTTCAGCACCTGGACTGGCTCTGTGACGTCAGCCGACAGCAAACTTTAGCCCACTTTTGGCTGAAAATGGGTCACAGGAGTGCAAAAAGAACTGCACTCATATGATCCATAGGAGAAGTATAGCCAAAATAAATATTTGGCTATAATTCTCCTTTAAAAGAAGTGCATCCTCCAATGGTGGATGGCTCGATGGTCAAAGCTTTGTTAAGGCGGAATACTGCAAGATCTACAGAGCGGGCAGTCTACTTTTTACCAAAATCCTCAATGGCTACATGGCTAAGCCTCATTTTGTTACCAACTCAGCTGCTGGTTAGCAGGAATAGGCTCAGCGCCTGAAGGTGACCAGGTCAATGTAGGCAGGCAGCAGAGAAACACTGAATGGCAGGAAAAAGCTGGGGCACACACAGCACTCCTAGTACTCGATTTCTCAGTGTAAAACCAATGGAAAGCAGGAATTTTAAATGGTGCCCAGTGGTCCTAGTGAAAAAGTAGCTCCCAGTGCTTGACCCACATGGCCTACTCACACAGTGAGTCGTCAGAGAAGACAGTGTCACACCTGGGGTTGTGCTGTTGACTCTGAACCAAGAGAAAGATTTGCCAATAACTTAGACAGCACACACTGCTCTAGAAAGTATTATAATGCAGAGCCCTGTGCCCAAAGGTCACATTCCAGGCTAGCCCTGCATTCGCCCAGTCGAACTGGGTTCTGACTTTCAAAATAAGGCTTAACCTCCTCGGCGTTATGATTCTTTCCAATTTTTGGTGCTGAAAGCGGTACCATTTTTTTGCATGGAAATATGTAGTTTTTTTATTGTAGGCTGTAATTTTTAGGAATAACTCACTGAAATCTGTCCGAACAAGAGTCTAGTAAACATTCCGGATATGATAAAATTTGAAACACGAAATCATAAATTATAATTTAATAAATAATCATAAAAAATAATATTATAATAAATTTAATTCAATAATATAATCAAGCCAAAAACACTGAAATTTGAAATACAGAGGCAAATTCGCACATCGCTGAGCAAAGTCGCAAAATAGTTTTCAGTGTCTGATGCCGAATTTCCCTACGAGTCATTATCACTCAATTCTGCAAGTGGTTCTGATTTACTATCGCTGTTCTAAAACCGCTTTTGACGTAAAGGGATGCTTTTTGGACGCCATAGACTTTTCTAAGTTTCCAGGCAGAAAGAACAGTCAAAATGCAGGCAGGGCACAGGACAAAGCAGTAGGGACAAAATATATGTGAAATGCATTGAAACAGCAATGACAGCAAAAATGAAATTTTTTAAAAATTTCAAACTTCCCGCCGACATCACAGGGACTGGAACACGGAAGCCGGATGCCGGCATCGGCCGGAGGAGATGGCCGGGGACGCTGCAGGGGACACATCGCGGGAGCGAAGGACAAGGTAAGTGCTGCAGGGACCCCCTGAGCAACGCCGCATGGTAAGCCCGAGTGTAGCTCGGGGTTTCCGCTCTTCGTATTGAAATTTTACCCCGAGCTACACTCCCGAAAACCGCTAAGGAGGTTAAGAAAGGCTGATCTGGAGAGACACGTGAGAAGACCAGCTCAGTAGCTATTTCACAGGAATCTTGACTGAAGAAAATAAAATATAGTAGCTAGTAAAAAGGTTAGACTTTTCTCAGTGGAGCCGACAAAAGACAACCATTTTTCTAGGACACTAGCAAAAAAAAAAAAAAAAAACACGAGGCATGCTGGAAGGAGAAGTTATACTGGACTGGGCCACAATATTTGTTTTGCCAGCGTTTATCCCTCCTGTGATCAGCAGTATAACCCAACTATAGCTGAATTTCAGTGTCCCTCAGGGAAGAAAATGATTACCTACTCTGTGAAATGCTGCAATTTCTATAGCATAAGCAGTGGACCATGCTGTAACAAAAATTAGATTTCAGTAGATCTAAAACCTTTAACACCTTAATGTAATGGAATCTGGTCCAAATGAATGATGTGCAGGAAGTGGCTAAAAAAGGCCTGAAAGAGATCAACAGCACTGTCATACAATAGAAAAACAGATGAAAGTATTTATTAAAAAATAATATAGCAATTGTTTATAATACACAGCGCTGTCATCCACTTCCAGTTTAGATTTACTTAAAGCTTTACTGTGTTAATCACCTATAATTGAATAGTGTAATGGCCAAGTGTTATGAGCACAAAATGTACTGTATGGAAACCATTAGATTTGAGTTGAAGGTAACCAACAATAAGCATAAAATATATGAAGCTGTACACAGGTCAAGTACAAAGTGCTAAATGGCAGTGTCATGCTATAGGTAAAAATAGGCTTTTCTGGAAATATATCGCTTCTACATACCGATGTACACCAGTTACACTTTCTTCAACGATGCCCTTAATCTTCTTAAACATGTTAGGATACTTCTTGTATATCCAGTGTGTCAAATCCCCACCATCATCCAGTATCTGCAAAGACAGCCAAACTCTGTGAAACTGGAGATCTTTTAGACGAATTTTAGTAAACACAAACTGCAGTATCCTAAACCTGAAACAATTGTTGCCCAGCAGTGGACAGTTTTATTAAACGTAAAATCTTGTCATACTAAGGATGATGAGATAACCCTGCCATAGGCATTTTCTTACACATAATGCACAGAAAAACAGACATGCCTCATTTTTTCAAACTGCAGAGCAAAGTGGCATACAGCTCTGAACAGCCTCAATGAATAACATTCCTTCTTATGACACACGTGTTTTGCTTTACAATGCACACGTTAAAGCCCAAAAAGGTGTGAATGGGGCTGAATAGGTTTCAAAATTGTTTCAAGCCAAATAGTTTAGTTTCATACTTTCAAGCCAAAAAAAATTTGAAGTTGTAAAAGTCTGCACAGGAACTGTAAGATTTGTTTTCCTGCTCAAATGGTCATTAAAATGCTACACCACATCTCTGGACTCTGAAAGTTCCTTTTCTAATGTATCCAGGCAACGCTGTGCCAATTCTACTTGGCAGGCCACTGGCTCCTCACCATAGCCTAGTGGTATTCTAGAGGTCAGTGCAAGATCACCATTCTTTCTCTTTAGCCATTGTGTACTGATCAGGATGATCGATGTTCTGTTTCAAAGCAAACAGTAGCACCCGGAGTAAGGGATCACTGTAAACATCTTCGAAACTCCCTAGGCTGTTTTCTAGGTAGAAATGGTCTGGGCTACGTGGAAGCCAACTTCTATTTTGTGCAAAAAATTGATGATCCTTCATGACGTTAAAATTATAACATAAAAAGGTTTATGTTTACCTCTAAACTCCTAGGACACTTAGTCTACAATCGCCTGAGCTCCTACTTCACTGACAACCTCCTTCTTGACCCTTTATAGTCTGACTTTCGATCACTACACTCCACTGAAACTGCCCTACTAAAACTCACTAAATGATCTACTAACTGCTAAGATCAATGGCCACTACTCCATACTCTTACTACTTGACTTCTCTGCGGCTTTTGATACGGTTGACCATCCCCTCCTCCTCAAAAAACTCCACTCTCTTGGCCTCCGAGACTCTGCTCTCTCCTGGTTCTCCTCCTACCTATCGCAGCACTCCTTCAGCGTTAACTTGAATGCTGCCTCCTCCTCTTCACTCCCTCTCTCTGTAGGGGTCCCTCAAGGTTCTGTCCTTGGGCCCCTTCTCTTCTCCATCTACACCTCCTCACTTGATAAACTCCCATGGCTTTAAGTACCATCTCTATGCTGATGACACACAAATTATCTTTCCACCCCTCACCTCACTTCTTCAGTCTCCTCTCGCATTACTAACCTACTAAGCGACATATCGGCATGGATGTCACTCCACTTCCTCAAACTCAATCTTTCCAAAACTGAGCTCTTAGTATTCCCTCCAGCCCGTGCCCCCTCCCCTGACTTCTCCATCAAGATCAATAACACAATCATCAGTCCCTCCCCTCATGCCAGGGTACTAGGTGTAATCCTAAACTCTCATCTGTCCTTTCAGCCCCAAATCCAATCGCTGTCCAATGCTTGTAGACTTCTCCTCCGCAACATCTCCAAGATACGCCCATTCCTAACCTCGGAAACCACTAAGCAATTTATTCACTCCCTAGTTATATCTCGCCTTAACTATTGTAACTCTATCCTCATTGACCTACCTGATCGCAGGCTATCTCCTCTTCAGTCTATCATGAATGCTGCTGCCAGACTTATCCACCTTACTAACCGTTCTGTATCTGTCACCCCTCTCTGCCAATCCCTCCACTGGCTTCCCATTGCCCAACGGATAAAATTCAAAACACTAACACTGACGTATAAAGCCATTTATAACTCAGCCCCAAATTACATCACCGATCTTGTCTCTAAATATCACCCAAACTGTACTCTCCGCTCTTCGCACGACCTCCTGCTCTCTAGCTCCCTTGTCTCCTCCTCCCGTGCTTGTCTCCAGGACTTCTCCAGAGCTTCCCCCATCCTCTGGAACTCTCTACCCCAATTTATTAGACTATTGCCTACTCTGCTCAGTTTTAGGCAATCTCTGAAAACCTCTCTCTTCAGGAGAGCCTATCCTGCCCTCAGCTAATAATGGAATCTTCTACTATTCCAACCAGTAAATCCCCCACAGCTACTACCTTTTGTACCACTAGCCCCTCCCTCCTAGATTGTAAGCTTTGAGGAGCAGGGCCCTCCTAACCCTCTTGTATTGAACTATACGGTTGCTGTATTGTCTCCCGTTATATTGTAAAGCGCTGAGAAAACGGTTGGCTCTATATAAATCCTGTATTATAATAATAATAATATTATATTTAGGCAATACTGGATGTGATTCTGTTTGATAAAACACTAGTAAGGTGCAAAATGAAAAACAATATCTATGCATGCAAAAAAAATATACAGAGTTCCTGGAAATAGTGAGCTATCAGGACACAAATAAGGCAGGCCATAAATAACGTGATTTGATGGGGAATCCCTCCCGTGAATTGGGGGGGTTATGCACAGGGGGAGCTGTCCCTGCTGCTGGGAGAGCACAGTGATTACTGCAAGTGAATATAGCCGCAGGTAATAATCACTTGTAAAAGGCAATGGATTGAATTCGGTATAATCAACTTACAAATACATGGTTCAAATCTTGGCCAGTCCTTCGTGAACTGGCTGAGATTTGAACAGTTTATGGTTGGTTTACCAGGTTCCAAAAATTTAGAAAGCAGAGTTGCACTTCAAATGTTAATACATGCCAGAATAGTGCTAAACTTTGATAAACAATTGCATCCATGCAGAGATTGTTTATTCAGTAATAAACGATTGCTTATGCACTTTATTACTCTGGTTAACATTCAGCCAAACAGAAGACTAATGTGTAATGTTTCCAAACAAGAAAAATCAATGAACTAGCAATACCACCTAGAAAACACATAACTCCGTTACTAAAAAAAAAAAAAAAAAAAAAAAAAAAAAAAAAAAAAAAAATCACCTCTAATCTTTACCTAAATTAGGTTTAGCCCATTTCAGTAAGAATTCAGACAGCACCTCAAATACTGAACTGTTGCATACTTAATGCATTCTGCACAGTGTAACTTCCTCTTTCTGTATATTTAAACTTGCAAGCTAGATCTAGATCAGATTGGGGGCTTTGACAAACATCTTTGGTACCATTTTATTTAACTTTTTAAAAAAATGTTTAAACAGGTATTCTGTGAGAGACAGTAAGAAGACATCAAGACACTTATGATGCAGGGTAAGTTTTATAAATTAAAAAAAAAAAAAAAAAAAAAAAAAAAAAAAAAGGTTGCGGGCTGGACAAGTATAGAAAAGCAAAGGAGGAAGAACTCCCATATACCTAAATGCATTTCAGTGTTTCATTTTCAGTTCTAACTGGAGAGCACTATTAGTGTAGCACAGTAAGCCTGGAAGCTTCATTCAGATTTGCAGGCCTTGGGCAGCTGTACCCACCATGCCCAGAGTAGTTACACCGGTTAGAACACATTGAATTTTCCATTTGGCCTACTCTGCAAATGCTATTTTGACAATTTGAAACTGAAAAGCTGTCATCTATTTTCTCTCACTGAAAAAGCACATTTCTTCTGAATGCTTTACAAATTTGCATTCTTATGTACACTGTCTTACCATGTTAGGTTGCCAGCCTTCCACATTCACACAGCGATCAATACACCACCAAAAGTCATCTTCAGATTCTCCCTTCCAGGAGAAAACTGGAACTCCTGGAAACAGAATTAATATTGATTAAATGAAGATTGGTCCCATATTAGTTTCACAAAGAAAAAAGGCCCTCTAATCATACACAACATAAAAGGCCAGCTTTCTATAAATGAGTATTTAACTAGCATTTAGCCCCATGCTAATGTTTATCTTTGCCCACCATTGCTTCCTTTGACAGGTACTGGCTGACACTGTGCTAGTTGTTCCTCTGGTCTTCATTAACTACAAGGGAACTCAGAGTGTCTCTCAGTTATAGGATTTCTATGTCCCATGCAAGACGGAAGCTTCAGTCAGGTGGGAAAACGTTTTATCTTGCAAAAGCCACTGCAGGCTGTAGATGGCAGTGTGTACCTATCTTTAATACTATAATTGTCTGATACAATTATAGTATTTAAAAAAAAAAAAAAAGCCAATAAATTGTGAGAAAACATGACCAATTACTGAAAATCATAACTATTGCTACTAATTTTGGTCAAGATATCCAGGCTTCAATGACCTTTGAGCTCTCTATTACAAAGGTTAAGGACCCTTGTAATAGAGGAAAAAAAAAAGTAAATCCAGGTTTATTCATTTGTAACTCAAAGGAATAAAATTAACCTTAAGCTGGCTATACATTAGTAGAATTTCGTTAGAAAATGTTATAAGAACATATTCAATTTTCTAACCATTAGTGGGGGCAAATGCATTTTCTTTAGACCACAGTGGCAAGAAAACTCAAAGGGGCAGGATGTCAAATTTTGGAATGAAGGAATGAAGTCCCAGTTTAACAACATAGGATAACTATTACAATGTTGTTTTAAAACTACAGAAAAAAATCTTACCCCTTAGTTCATCCCACTGGTGGCTGCATATTTGCAGTGACTGTGAATTAAAGCCCACTTTTTTGGATGCTGCATTATGTAGTTTGCAAGAGGTTAACATGTAATGATGTTAAATAAATGAACAAGGTATAGATCAGTTAAGGACTCAATATTATACTCTGTAGCCTTCTGAATCCAATCTGCAACTCTGCCCAGCAGATTAGGACATTCGTAAACTATAGACATTTTTGGAACCGATTAATTGCTCATTATTGTGCCTGTAACAATCACAAATGTTATACTCTATTCCCAAATTAGAACCTCTTGAGTCTGAGAGAATGGTCTGAATGAATGGTTGAGGATACAGTATAAAAAAATTCTTTAAGATTAATGCATAAAAGTGTTGAAAACGTAGGTCACTATAATGTACTCCTCTAAGCTACAGTTATCACTTACCACTCTCAGCCAGAGCAGCAGCCACTTCATTAAGAGTAGAGTAAATATTACAAGCAGCCCACCTACACTGTGCTCCAAGTGCCCCCAACGTCTCAATTAGAACCTGGAGAAAAGCAAAGGTTTTAGAGATATTTATCATTCATTATTCACCCAAGCACATTATTTGTTTCCTAACTAGTAAGAATTAGGACTAAATTTTTAATGTGCATTTTGGAACACACAAAAAGACAAGTGTTCACATCTGTGCACTGCATTGGTTAACAGATGAGGCATGTCCCGATTTTTGGGGACTTTCATGCACTGTGCCTGGATAATGAAAGCGATTTACAAACATTTAAAAAACAAAATAAAAAAACAAAAAGGGTGGGAGGAGACACGTTAACTCCTTGAGGATACACTCCAGCAATTGGGCCCTGGGACCATTATGTAGTGTAAAATTCTGGCTATATAGGGAACCAACAGCAAGGGCTCCTCACCTTCTCTCTGACCCGATCTGGATAAGTAACTGTACCCAGCAGAGATGCCCCTTCTTGCCCTTGTTATATATACTTACTATGGAGCGATTGCAAGGCAAGACCCCAATATTCAAAGGTATGTCAGTTGGCCAATGTCACTGTAAGCTCTCCCTTTATGCAGATGACCTCTTACTATGCATCTCTAACCTCCATGACTCCTTTTAGCAAAGCATTTACTGACTTTGGCTCAGTAAGAAACTTTAAGGTTTACCGTATCTTTAGCCACATCTGCCTCATCCCATTTCCAATCTAATTTTGCATTTAAGTGGCAACAAAAGGCTATTAAATACCTTGGTATCCAAATTCCTACCTCCCTGTCTACCCTATAGGATAATTACACACCCCTTTCTCATATAATCCAAGGGTATCTTAAAGAATATTGTAAGCAAAACATTTCTTGGTTTGGGCGTATGAATGTTGTCAAAATGGATGTGCTACCTAAATTCCCTTACATCTTCCAAATGCTCCCCATCACTCCTCCACCAGGTTTTTCTCCCATCAGTAAATAAGGCTATTCGTAATTATATCTAGCGACATACGAGGTCTCAAATTTGCCCTGCTATCTTGTCATTACCCAAGAACAGAGGAGGTGTTGCTCTGCCTCACCCTTTTATCTTGCTTTCATGCGGCTTTGCTGCGTCGGATAGTTGATTAGTACTATGGTAAATCCGCTAAACTTTGGACCCTCTTAGAAAATGACCAGATCTCCTCCAACCTCATGTCTTTACAACACACAGACCCCCTACTGCTGATCTATTGCTGCTCGTAACCGCTACCACATTACAGATATGGGACAAATACTCTAATCACAACCAAGCCCCTTGACTGCTATTCAGGAACACATCGTTCCCTCCAACTTTTACTAGCTCCAAATTCCTTTCCTTGCAAAGGTCTGACGCCCCACTTCTGCGCCACACGCTCCATAATAAGAACCTAATTCCTTTCTCCTGAGTACGTTCCTCTTGTCAAAGTTCTTTGGGGGCATTAAACACACAACACAATTTCTAGGTAGGCTACTGGACAGAAGTTTTGACCAGGCCACTTACAGAATTTGAGTCATTGCTCTCCCAGTCCACTAGAATGGAACACTCACTATCCCAGATTTATTGAATCCTTTTGAAAGCCTCTCATCCATATCCTCTGCTATTCCAATCTAAATGGGAGTGGGAGCCAAATATATTGCCCGACGACATGGATTGGGACAAAACACTGGCACTTTCCTTTAAACGATCTATATCATGCCAAGCCCAGGAATGCAATTACTGCATTGGGTCTAGGTGGTATCAATGCCCTACTATCCTACATAGAACTGCCCCTACCATCCCAGATGGAAAGATGTTGGAAATGTTTACAGGCCCCTGGCACCATGATGCATATCTGGGGCACCTGCCCACGTATCTCTTTCTGGATAAAATACTAAAATTATATGACAACCTTGTTGGGGACATATTCAAAAATTAACCTAACATAACTATACTTTCTATGTTGCCAGGCTCCTATAGACAAATCAAGAAAAGCTTAAGTCAACATTTCCTCACAGCAGCCTGCTCTGTCAACGCTACACATTGGCGGCAACCGCCTGTAGCCTCTTTGGCTGATTGGGTTTGTGATATGAACAGGATCGAACACCTGGAATGCATAATAGCACTGGAGTAAAATAAGACTGACTTACAAACGAGTGTGGACCGCCTGGTTTTCCTCCAATTTTGGGGCCTTTGTAGCGGTTCCTTCTGGGGCCTCTCAGAAATAGATGGCATCCTCCTCTACCCCCCCCCTTATTACCCCCCCCCCCCTCTCTCTCTCTCTCACATTTTTCTACCTCTATGGGCTTAATATCTTTCACCTTGTATACATGGTGCTCTGAAATGTACTGTTCTGTTTCTTATATGCTTATATAGACAGCAGCACCATCATGCCATTTTCAGTGCGATCTCTCACATTATAATACTAGATGATTATTCAGCTAATTATCTATAGGTGCTTTGCTAATCCTAACATGTCTTGATGACCTTTACTTTTATAATAACCTTGTGATGTTTCTACTTACATTACTCTGGTTTATATGCATCCCTGTACATTTAATGGAAATAAACCTTTATCTCTGTACTGTTTAAAAACCGAATAAAACAGTTTCAGCATTAAAAAAAAAAAAAAAAAAAAAAAGGGGTGAAAAAAAAGCAGACATGGATACATGTGAACCTGGCCTTAGAAAAAGCTGATTATTTCCAATTGAATTGGAGGGTGTTTTACCTTAATGCAGAGAATGCTTTAGGTAAAAAAACGTTTGCGTTTAAAGTCACTTTAATTTGAGCCTTGCATTAACAAACACCATAAATGGTCACATAATGAAATAGAACTATTACCAGTTTCAAAATATAAAAGCAGTGTAGTGCTCACATGCATTCTCTTTCTAGGAATAGTTTTCTAGACATCACCAAAGAGTTAGAGCATAGAAACATGTGTAGAGCACACAGTGGTCTTGCACATCCGAATACATATGTCTACTGGAAATGGTGGTTCATGCAATTCCCAAGCAAAAAATAGATATGCCTCGCAAAGGGCAGCTTCGATGGTTAATGTAAAAGCTAAGACTGTGGTATTGTGAAAATGAACCTTTGTCAGTCACCCCTGAAGCTCGATGTTCCAACACAGCCGGGGCAAGCAGATGGTCATTAACTTGAGAACATTGATGGGAAGTGTGGACTTCGACAACCATGTCCATTGGACACCTCCCCAGGCTGGCATCCTTTATGAGAACCATCCAGGTTAACGCCCCCCTTCACCTTCCAGTGCAGGATTGTTCAGCCACCAGGTCAGATATCCTGGCTTTGAGACATAGGCACTTTAGACTATCCACAGACTGAGGAAACTGATGGAGCTTGTCCCACGTAGTCCGCACTTTGAGCTGAAGTCCTGGCCTTAGTGAAACTTGGCACTGCCTCAAATTAGGCCACCTTGAGAACCACTATCATCATGGAAACCCAGACATTGGATTTCTTTTTCCCAGGGCGGAAACACCCAAGTTTGAGTCTTGTGCAAAACTAGGCCTAGGTACTCCAAGTGGTGGGATGAACTATTGAAGCCTTCTGTAGGTTGAGAATCTACCCAAACATTGGCCACCAGGGCAGAGGTGGAGTGATCCTTCAGAAGGTGGTCATTCAGATATTTGATAATGTGAATTCACAGAGTGCAGTAGCAGCAGGATCGAGGCAAGCACCTTGATGAAGAAACGAGGGACTGTAAACAGGCCAGAAGAAAGCTAGGGCTGCTGAGGGCAGACTGATGGTATGGTAGCTGCAATCCTATAGTCAAAATTGGCACAGTTGCAGCTGAGGGGAAAAGAGATTTCAATCAAATTTCAACAAAGTCTTCAATCTTTCAATATAATTAAAATTATAGTCTAGAGACCGGCTCTCACTAGAGAGGTCATTCATCACCCAAGAGCATTAGTAAAAAACTAAGCATTGCGGGGAGTAGGAAGGTTTATATTGGCTGTCCCAACAACTTTGTCAGTTTCCTCACCTAAAATGGCAGCATAAAACCCATGGTAAAGATTTAAAAGGAGCCAGAGTCCTGTACTGTACCTTAAAGCAGATGTAATATGCAATTTAATGCATTCCCATTGACGGAAATTAAAAAAAAAAAAAAAAAAAAAAAACGCAACTAAAAACATATGGGCTACATCTAGCAAAAACCCCACAATGCAAGTGATCGCCATCGAAAATGCCCATCTACACTACTACACAGTAATATTCAAATAAAATTTCAAGCATTTTGCCGATCCCAAATGCCCATGGACTCCAGCACCTAAGAAATGTGATTAAAAGAAAATATTACACACAAGTAGAATTTCCTTTCATGAAACAAAAAGATACAAGCTTACCGCAGTCTGTGCAGTTATGTGAGTACAACCAACAATCTTGGCTCCTGCCAATGGTTTTTCTCCTTGGGCTCTCTTGCGTAAAGCCATCAGCGCAGGCATCTCTGACAAAGTAAAACAGCACAAAGCTTATATCTTAACAGCAAGTGGAAAATGAGAAAAAAAAAAAAAAGAATAATCAAGGAGAACAGAAGACCTCCGGATTGCACACTCCTCAAAGTGACCACTCATTAACCATATTATGATTAAGCTCAACTGTAATGAAATCTCAATCCTTTGAAAAAAATCTAAACTGACACTGGATTACCTAGGTGATAGTAGTGGTATTACTGTACAAATGTAGAGGGTGTACATTATGACAAATCGACAGGATTGTAAATGCAGAAATATTGGAGAGGGGGGCCATTCTTTTTGTAATACAATCCTTATCCAACTTTAACTTCTTTAAAGAATAAGTACACCTTTCTAAAAATAATAAAAACGCACTTTTTTGCAGGTAAGGTTTTTTCAGGTTTTTCAGCAGATCGTAGGTGCAATGCAGGGTTTCTGCAGAATGTCAGTGTATTTGTCTGCTTTTACCTTGTACGGGCAGGCAGTTAGTTCATTGAGCGTTCCTGTCACTGTCTATCTAGAGTGCTCACTAGCTCCCTGGTAGTTAATTGAGAACGGCAAGCCACAAAGGCTGTCGGTACTTGTAGTTCATTCACAGAACTATGAATGAATGACACAACCATGTGAGCAGTGCCCCGCATGGCTGTTATTTTCAAACTGTGACAGCGGGTGAGGGGGAGATGATCTCCCGGCCTGCGCTGTCATAATTAGCAGGGTGATCAGGGGGAGGCTGCAGGAGCGAGTGAAACATGTAACATGTTCCCAAAGGTAAACTTATACTTTAATATACAAAAGAACTCTGAAGAGCACAGTCACAAAAACATTACCCATGTGCAATGTCAGAAAAAACCTGCACAGGTTGATGCCACACTGAAGTACAGCTCCACTTCACTTAATGGGCATTAGCCTCCCTTGCTGGCTGCAATGCCACATAATTGTAATTGCTAGCAATGGAGCAGCAAGAGAGGCACATCCTTCACGATTCTAGCCAGGTGAGGGTGTAATACCACAGAGGGCGAGTGGACTCTTAGTTATACTATTGTTGTTAATTGCCAATGACAGTCACTAGTATCTAAGGCAGGGGTCCTCAAACTTTTCAAAGGGCCAGTTTACTGTCCTTTAGACTTTAGGAGGGCTGGGTTGTCGCCAGTGGGGGTAAAAATGTCCTGGGCCCAGCATCAGTGAAGGAAGAATAGTGCCCCCCATTGTTGGCATCAGTGGGGGGGGGAATAGTGCCCCCCATTGTTGGCATCAGTGGGGGGGGAATAGTGCCCGCCATGGTTGGCATCAGTGGGGGGGGAATAGTGCCCGCCATGGTTGGCATCAGTGGGGGGGAATAGTGCCCCCCATGGTTGGCATCAGTGGGGGGGAATAGTGCCCCCCATGGTTGGCATCAGTGGGGGGGAATAGTGCCCCCCATGGTTGGCATCAGTGGGGGGGAATAGTGCCCCCCATGGTTGGCATCAGTGGGGGGGAATAGTGCCCCCCCATTGTTGGCATCAGTGGGGGGGAATAGTGCCCCCCATTGTTGGCATCAGTGGGGGGGAATAGTGCCCCCCATTGTTGGCATCAGTGGGGGGGAATAGTGCCCCCCATTGTTGGCATCAGTGGGGGGGGGGAATAGTGCCCCCCATTGTTGGCATCAGTGGGAGGAATAGTGCCCCCCATTGTTGCCATCAGTGGGAGGAATAGTGCCCCCCATTGTTGCCATCAGTGGGAGGAATAGTGCCCCCCATTGTTGCCATCAGTGGGAGGAATAGTGCCCCCCATTGTTGCCATCAGTGGGAGGAATAGTGCCCCCCATTGTTGCCATCAGTGGGAGGAATAGTGCCCCCCATTGTTGCCATCAGTGGGAGGAATAGTGCCCCCCATTGTTGCCATCAGTGGGAGGAATAGTGCCCCGAGGGCGGAAAAATGCTAGCAAAGGGCGGCATCCGGTCCTTGTGCCGCAGTTTGGAGACCCCTGCTCTAAGGGATCATCATTGCAGCATATATTTGCACATTTTTGTGGTCTGTGTGCTGATATTTTTACCACACAGCAGATGTACCTTGCCAAATCAACTGCACCTGCCTCAGGGCTGAAAAAAAATGCATGCATAAGTTTGAATTGAACGTTATAGTATTCCAACACTCCCAACAACTTTACAAGTTTAAAGAAATTAAAGGACTGGAAGCTGACAATTTACAAGCACTGCTCTCTATACTGAACAATCTGTAAATCAGGCAATACTAGTTTTAGCATACCAAAACTATTTTCCATTCACATTTCAAACAAAAAATATGGGATTTCAAAGGAGATGAAAGGATGCACAACCTGCAACGCTGGGAACACACAAATGCTCATGCTAACATTCTAATTAAAACATAGTCATTACCTTGCTCTGCAATTTCGATCTCCCGCCGCCCAAATTCAGCCTGCTTGATGTTCTTCACACAGAAGTCACTGCTGCCCTTGGAGTTCTTCTGCTGCTTGTCCCGCGGTGAAGTCTCATCGTCTGAGCTGTCTGTGTAGGAAGCAGCTAGTGAAAGAGGATATAATCAGCAAAGGCAAAACAATATTTTGCCTCTAATGAAGCATGTTCAGAGGATTCTGAACATAACGCCAACTGAGAACAATTACTTTTGTTAAAACATTAATGCAAAATGTAAAAAAAAAAATAAAAAAATGTTATGCTGGTGGAAAACATTATACAGAAAACACAATACTCACAAGCTTGTATTTCATTCCAGTTAAAGGGATGTGCCATAAAAAAAATACACATTTTACACAGGTTAGAAGAAATGCTAATGTTTGAATTACATTTCTTATAAATTATGAAGGTGACTGATGGTTGGCAATGCCAGAACTTTGCCCAAACTTTGCCCTGTCACTCCTATGAACTGCTGAAATAGTTTGCAGAGTTTTACGTGAAATAACTTATTATTGAACTGTGAGGGGGAGATTTACATGACAACACTTGCCTATGGAAGGCCAATCCAACAACAAATTTATGAATGAATCTGCATTCAGAATTTCGGATTCCCTGAACAAGAAACCCTTTAACAAGGTTTTTGCCTGTTTAAAACATTGTTACCCATGTTGAATAATTATAGCTGCGTTCTAAAACTGGAGAAAGATGAAGAGCATGGAAGGGCAGCATAGAACGCCACCATGTTCTAACCATTTATGATGTGTGCACACCTTCCAAGTAGACTTCTGAAAAATGTACCATCCTCATTAAAATGTTTGATTAGGCATTCTCCCTGGCTATCTACACCTCAGAATTAGATAGCACAACACTGGGCTTCTATAGGGTAAAATTTAAACAAGTCTCACAGACTTGTGTTGTGAACCACCTCTCACCACACAGATCTCTTCAAATCTCCTTCATTACACTCAGATAAGCATCTGCATTAAATCAAACCTGAATCATATTCCAATACTGCTGTATAGATCTACAGACACAACACACTCCGCTTTGTTTACTGCATCAACTTGTCTTATGCTAGAATTACAATTATGGGATAACCTGACATCTTACATATGTATAGTATGTGAAGAGTACAAGACGCTTTATTTAAATGTTTCAGCAGTGATTGCACACGGTCTAATCTCCAAATCCAGCATTTTTTTAAATGGGCAAATACAAATGAAAAAATGCAAGGGAAACGTCAAATACCATAACGACATGACCAGGATGGAAGTATGGGATAACGCACTAATGAAACGGGCAAAAGAACAGACTGATTCCAAGCACCGTGCAGCAGACCTTTGCAGAAGTTAATAGAGTGGGCCCAGGATTAGATCGTGCAGAAATATTTCCCTGAAGGCCAGTCCCCAGCAGGGCTCTGTCCGGCACAGCCTGACCTGCAAATCCCTGTGAGACAGGAGCCTGGCATTTTCTGGGCTAGAATCCCACGGTGACCTAAAGCCCTAGAAATCTGTGCTTAATAAAGGAATGACATTGACAGAATATCTGCATGAGAATGAAGAGAGAAAGCCCAGACTTGAAAAAGATCAGCCAGTTCAAACTGGATTTCACTCAGGAAAAAAAAAATAAAAAATTAAAAAGGCAGATCTCGTGACTTGCATAATGTTATAAACCTTTTCCCTCCAAACCTTACCTTTTATTATAAGGATGGGTTTACATTTCTGAAGAAAGTTTTTCTAAACTCACAACAGAGCAGCTTAGATTTGTTAGTTACTAACTGGATAAGAAAAGTACTCCTGGCAGAGAAATACAAAGTCAAGGGCAACTGAAGTATGGACTACCCATACTTTTCATGTCATAGGAGTAAATTTACTAATGTTGTCCTGTGATTCATAGTCAGCTGATAGTGGGCTACTGCCTAGCAGCCAGCAAGATGTCAGCATGCACACAGCTACCTGATTGACAGCCGGCTCCACTTTTCAGCAAGTGACTGACAAGTGGAACCAGCCATGCCCATCCCCTCCTAAGCTTGGCACTGCAGTGACAGCTATTGGCGCAGGGCAGGGTTCAGTGACAGTCATTGCTTTCCGCTGTGAGCAAACTGAGAGCTGACATGTCAGAGGTCATGTAGTCTGACAGCTCTTGGTCTTACAGCCAGACAGCCACAGTGTCACATGGATGCTGCAGCATAGAGGTGAGTATATAGGTTTATGAACACCCCATAATTCTCCTTTAAAAGAAGATCACCACACAAACATATTTCCATTTGAAAAATGGACTAGTATCTCTCTGGCTACGAATTATGAAGCAGCCCACAAATATTAGGTAAAGTGACAGCCAATTGTTTGGGAATGATTACAGATTACAACTGCCAGGATAGCCCTGCTTTGCAGTTGATTCAGTTGCTAAATAATCCAGCAATTTACAAGATGTACTGTAAGCAGTGTACAGGAACTGTCTTGCAAAGAAGGTTTTCAATGTGAATTGTAAATAATTTAATAAAAGAGAAGTATAAGATTACAAAAAAATAAATAAATAAAATGTACTTACCTAGGTGGAAGCAGCATCAGTCCAGAGCTGCATCTGTCCCCCACTGCTTCTAAGACTGCTTCAAAGACCGCTGATCGCTCAATTCTTAGTCTTCAGGGAGCAGAGAGATGGTGACTGTCAATGGTCGGCTCTTTGCTCTGCGCCCCAACTCTCACTGAAGCACAAGACTGGAGGGGGCAGAAGCAGCTGGCTCAGGCTCTCAGCGGTGCACAGAGGCTGAGCCAGCTGCCTGTCAAGGTATCTGAGTGGATCCAGTCTTAAAGTCAGGATCTTTCCTGGGCCGGCTGAGTGACACCAGCTGAGCAGTCTTTACCCCAGTGTCTGCCGAGAACGGGCCACACAAGGTTGCAGAACGAACTGCACTCTTCTGATCCATAGGAGACGTAGGGCCAAAAGAATATGGCCCTACTTCTCCATTAATGTCAATTCCTGTTTGTCTTATCATAAGACCTTTTAAGATTTATTTCACTTTTGCAATAAATGGGTACAACCAGCATGTGGTTTATCTAAAGTAAAATAATATAACCATGAGTGCAAATTAGGGATGCACCGAAATTTCGGCTACCGAAACATATCGTCCAAAAATAGCCCTATCAGCATTTTGTCGATAGGAACAAATTTAGCCAATACAGCGGACTGTGTGTATTGCAGATGTGAGATGGGGTGTGGAGAAAGGCAGGAGAGGAGCAGTGTATACAGTGACTGGCTGCCTATATGTCAGTGCTGCATTTTAAAATGTAAATACAGGCTTTTTTCTTTTTCACTATAGCGCAGAGAATGAGTTGTCACTTTCCCCAGAACGAAAGGAAACAAATGGGCGGAGTCACTGGGTGACCCTGCCTTTTTGTTCATTTTAGCCATTTAATGACAGCACCTTCTCTGAGCTATAGTGCAGGAAAGAAAAAGCCGGCAATTGCATTTAAAAACAATCCCGTTTTTTTAAAACGTAATGGCCAGCTTTTTTCCCTTTACTTTAGCTCAGAGAAGGAGCTGTCATTCCTGGAGGATTAAAAGGAAACAAATGGGCGGAGTCACTGGGTGACCCTGCCTTTTTGTTCATTTTAGCCATTTAATGACAGCGCCTTCTCTGAGCTATAGTGCAGGAAAGAAAAAGCCGGCAATTGCATTTAAAAACAATCCCGTTTTTTTAAAACGTAATGGCCAGCTTTTTTCCCTTTACTTTAGCTCAGAGAAGGAGCTGTCATTCCTGGAGGATTAAAAGGAAACAAATGGGCGGGGTCACCCAGTGACCCCGCCCCTTCGTTTCCTTTAGCTCTGAGGAAAGTGACAGTTCATGCTCTGAGCCATCGTGGAAAAAAAGCAAGCCAGTAATTACATTTAAAAACCAGCACTGACATACAGTGACAGCCAGTGAAGGAGACACTCTGTATATACTGCTCCTCTCCTGCCCCCTCCTTGCACACACTGCCACCACCTCCTTCCCCCAACAAAGAGGACCTGTCACTTATATGCTGTCACATAGGGGACTATTGGTCCCCTATGTAATAGCAATAAAATCATAAGTTACAGAAAAAAAATATATATACATTAAAGTAGAAAGAAATGCAAAAAAAATTGGAGCCTCCCCACCCCCACATATGCAGACATTTTGGTTTTCGGCCACATGTATTCTGAATTTTCAGTATTGATTTTGGCACCAGAATTTTCATTTCGCTGCACCACTAGTGTAAATAAGTCTGCTTTCATCAGACTTCCACAAACAGAAAACTGAAAGGTGACATCCATTCACAAAATACAAGGCGTGCTGTGAATGGTCAAAATAGGAGGGGCAAATAAACACAGTACTGAGTCTGCACATGAGATTTGCAGCTCTAATGGTTGCAGCATCAGCAAGTTATACAAAGCAGCATGAATTAAATTGTAATAGTAAAGAAAGGGAAGCAATCCTACTCATGTGAATAAATTTATTTTTCTTACACAGCAGATTTTAAAAAGGGAAAAAAAATGTAGCTTGGAGTGCTGCATTAAATATTGCTAGTGTGTATGGAGGTCAACAAATACAAACACTTGCGCACTCCATTTTTGCTGTCTTCTATAGTCAAGCGCCTTGTATATTTTCTCCTAATGCCGTACACTCTTCCAGTAATACAGAAATGGGCAATATCGGTTTAGAGGATCATAAGCCAGTACTTACCAGAGCTGTAGCTATCTGTTGATGACTGCGATATAGAACGAGATAAGGAGCGACGACCTATCTTTGTGGGACGTTTGTTAAACTCCCGCTTCTGATCTGCAAACTGGATCTGCTGCGAAAAAAACATAAAAAGACTAGAACCAGCGAAATTGACTGAAGTTCATCTCTGAGTTTAAAATTAAATTATTCTTGAAGTGGACATTGCATCAAAATGCTAGTTCAGCTTTTCTGGTAGGATCCACCACCACACCAATGTAAAACCAGTTATATATATATATATATTTATTTATATTACACACCAGCTTCTGTCTT
The DNA here is from genome assembly GCF_062004578.1 of Staurois parvus. Taxonomy (NCBI): domain Eukaryota; kingdom Metazoa; phylum Chordata; class Amphibia; order Anura; family Ranidae; genus Staurois; species Staurois parvus. The sequence goes on from NW_028317971.1 coordinate 9,320,694, forward strand.
CTTTCTGTAGGAGATGATGACATCACTGGGCATTCTCATGGGGACCTTGGGAATGCTGACAAACCAAAATCTTGTGAGAATACACTCCAGGGCTGTGTAGGAGTCGCCTAATGAGATTTGGGATCCTCAGGGAAAGCCCAGTAACATCACCTTCACCCAGAGGAGCTTGCACAGAGGGGTGAGGACCTTACATTTCTTGCAAAGTTACACTTTAAGAAAGTTTCTGACCCTAATGAAATAATGCACAAGGCTAGGACAAAAAAATGCTAGATAGATTAAATTTTTATATATATATATATATATATATATATATATATATATATATATATATATATATATTTTAATATTCCACACACCAAAATTTACATTAAAAAACATTTTAATGTTATGCGAAGCAAGATATGGAAAACTGCAAAACAGATCAAGACTATCTAAAAATTACTTTTGTCGAGAGAGAAAAGATCTTAAAAACAAAGTATTGATTTCACGTAAACTGGAAAGTAATATTACCAATATATTTCTCAAGTACAAAAGACATGATTATCAGTCTTAAATATTTGCATTGCTACAATGTTTGCATTCTGGATAACTTCAAGAACAAAGAAAATAAATGATGGCGCTGATATCTTTGCAGCAACGTGATATGATGAAACCAGAGAACAGAGTTTTATAGGTTTATAATCTCAGGTATCCAAGTCCATAAACTTGCTTAAAGCTGTAAGCAAGGATTTTTATGGAAGAGTCTTGAGTGTCAACTGAAGCACAAGAACACACTAAGTTTTAACAGCAAAATTTAAAAATTACATAAAGGAGTGACAGACAAAAGTATGTGATAACTGCTTTTATAAGTTACAGTTTCTAAATCACATTTGTATCATTTCTAAGACTAAAGTCAGTTAACCAGAACACAACTAGAAGCCTTCCACTGTCAAAGCACAAGGTGTAAAGATGTTTAAGACACAGTTTGAGTCTGTGCATTCATTAAAATGTACACGTTAGGACATACCTTGGATCTATATAAGAGACATTATAGGAGGGGTTTTGCAGAATTCAAAGATCACTTGAAAAACAGAAACGCAAATTCTGCTAATCAAGTCTATAAGGCCCTCACCTGAGACTTTCCATCCATCTCTCCATTGACGCTGTATTTCTTTTTGCTATTCAGCACACTGATAGACCACCAGCTATCAGACATCTCTGAGTATGATCTGGGTATAGCCCAAGTCATGTTTTTATGCCCACATCCTGTCTGCTCTGGTTTTATCTTGCCAGCTATGTTTGGTAAGAGTAGGCCTCCCACCCCTAAAGTTAATGAGACATTCCAGAATTTACTGTTACTTTGCGTGGTTTAACAGCCAATTACATCCAGTGGCCTGTTAACTATCATTCTAACAATGCCAAACATCAACAGCTTATTTTTATGTACGTAACACGACCTGTAATTACCTTGTTAATTAGGCACATTTTTAGTGTGTTAAGCCTGAAGCTAGTGAAAGATTTACACACGACCATCCACAACCTGTTCTAATATAGAGTACACTGATTACCCCATTGTGTCTTCAATTAAAAGGTCAAATAAATGAGAAACTAGTACTAACATTATAATTATGGGGCAGACTTGTGTTTACTGCACTAGTCTTGGAAGGCCAACCAGTGTTAAATGAACAGCCATATTGTTACCTGTGAAGTGTGTGTGGTTTTTTTTTTTTGTTTTCAGTACAGGGACTTTAAGTGTTTATTGATGTTTAGGGTAGAATCAAAAAACAATGTCCACATTGTTATGCAATTGTAACAAATACAAATTATAATACAATTGACAATGGCTGAGCAGTGGAACAATGAGGGAATTAAAAAAAAAAAAAAAAAAAAGCATCACACATATAGCCTTGATAAAAGGAAACCAACTAGTCATCAATGAAGGCAGAGTAGAACAAATTCCATGCTCCAGATTAGGTGTCTCCAAACTTTCTAAACAAAGGGCCAATTTATAGTCTATCAGCAGAGGGGGCTGGACTGTGGTCAGCATGGGTAGAAAATGCCCCAGGATTGGTGGTCAGTGGGGGTAGAAAAATTTCATATCACCTGTGGTCACTAAGTCGAGGAATAGTGCCCCATTACTGGTAATGATAGGAGGAATAGTACCCCATTGTTCGGGTGAGTGGAAGAAAAATGTGCCCCCTAATTGGTGTCAGCAAAATAAATAGTGCCCTATCATTTGTGTCAGTGAGAGGAATGATAGTTGGTGGCAGTAGGAGGAATATTGCATCATATCAGTAGGAGAGAAATACCACATCTGGCCCACAGTTTGGAGACCACTGCTTCAGAATTAGTCAGAAAACAAGGTCTCCTACTGAAAGCCAAACTACTATGAACTGTATCCTTAGCACTTTTCCTATCAGGGATGTATATTGATTCTGCTTGGAGTTGGGCACCAAGTTTGAAGCACTGGGTTAGTCGATATTCACGCCGTTAGTGGGGCAATACCGTCGGCTGTTTTTCGCGGATCTTCTCATTTACTTTTATCGGTCATGCTAGAAAATCCACGAAAACGGGCGTTTTTCGTGGGCATCGCTGCCAGCAATGACCGATTTTTCGTTTATCAGCCGAAAATTCGGCCGATAAACGACCTGTCTATGGTCTGGCTTAGTATATTCTTCATCTCTGAATCAGATAACTGCTGATGACATAAGCCACATACTTGGTTAACAAGCAGTGCATATTGGAGGCTGTGGTCATGTACCACATGCATGTATGCAGTGTACAGTATTTAACTTATTCTGCACCGTAATCCACGTGCATTTGCAATACAGTCTGTTTCTTCTACAGTAGTCTCCTCACTGGTTCATTTCTGAGAATGTTCTAGTGTTCTAGATTGTAAGCTCGAAAGAGCAGGGCCCTCGATCCCCTCATGTTTTGCATTGTATTGGTATTGTTCTGTCACATGTTCTGTCCCCCTTTGTAATGTACAGCGCTGAGCGAACTATTGGTGCTTTATAAATACTGTATAATAATAATAATAATAGTGTTCCTTTTAATAGCAGTTTTCAATTCAATGTTGCATTTATGTTAACTATTTAATAAAGTACTTTGTAAAACATTTACTTACTAAAACCTGGATATGTTGCAGACCTCTACCTTTGTATCCAACAATGGCACCAAGCATCCATATGTATAGGCTATAACATGCATATAAAATTCAGCAACAAAGTCAAGATAGGATACATAATAGCACATGCTATAAAGACTACTAGCTAAATAAATATAAAATATAACTGCTGTGTTCACAGAGGCATTTTCATCACCTTATACCCCCCACCAGTACCTTAAAGTATGGGGGGAATGTGGCGTAAAGACAGCCTTTTAGAAATATGGATTAGTATCTTGGCAACATATCTGAAGGATATAATCTGATTCCCTGACATGCTTTCTGGTGCTTTACAATAAAGCAGATGGTAAAACAATTGCAATCTATATTTTCTTTAAGTAGAACTGTAAATTCCTATATTTTTTAATGGACTTCCTCTTGACAGACACACAGCAGGTTACGGGAACAGACCATCGGCACACAGGAATCACCAATCTACAAGGATATCTGTGACAATGGTGTTTCAATCAAAAACCATCTTGTGGTCAATAATACCATGTTTTCCTAAAATACCTCAAGTGGGAAAATACCACAATAAAGACACTAGATGACACTGACGCTCATAGGAAATAAATGTAAGTTACAGAGATATATTCATTATGGCTGTGCTAAGGCACATTGGTACAGCATTGTTTTCTATTTTTTATATAATAGACCCAAGTTTTATTTTTGGCCAAAAATAAATGCAGTACTGGCTGTGGAATCCAGAGGGTAAAACATTGCACCTACCTGGCTGGACCATCTGTAATACACTATATGGCCAAATTTCTGAGTTGCTAATGCTATTGCCCATAAAGATGTTTTACACAATTGTGTGCTTGCAGCATTATGGAAACAGGTTTGGGAAGGCTCGGTTTCAGAAAGATATACCTCTGTGCAGGAAGCCAGGGCAATAAGCTACCGCCTGATGAGTTTAGTACTGTGGCCTGCACAGAGTCCTGGCCTAAAGCCTATTTAACCCAGTTGGGAGAACCTAAAATAAAAAAAAAAAAAAAAAAAAAAAAAAAAAAGGGGCAAAATCCACGCCAAGTCCTCCAATTTAACATTTGTACCTGGACCTCACAAATTCTCTTTTGGATGAATGGCCACAAATTCCCACAGACACTCCAATTTGTTGAAAGCCTTCCCCGAAGTGCCCCCCAATTTATAGGAGGCAACAAAATATTGAGACCTATGGCTTTGAAATGAAATGTTTAACAATTTACGAAAGAAACAAGTTTAAAAAAAAACCAAAAACCGTTTTAGTCAAGTGTCCACATGCTTTTATCTTTATACTGTATGCTAGCAACCTAGTGCTAACTGACCAAAATTACTCGTAATTCTTTCCTTGGTATTTTGTAAATAGCGGGATCTGAGCTGGAAATATCATGTGACGCAGCCAATAAAAATCTCATAAAATGTGTGTTACAAAAAAGTCACTTCAAATCCAACCAGCAAAATATCTTGAAAAACATGCACATTCGATCAGCCTAACTTGAATCTCCAGGCCTACAGAGGAGGAAGGGAAAGCACAGTAGAACAGCCTACATGACTGGCTTATTAAAAGCCATGATTCTTCAGAGAATACTTGGCCTCCTCCGCCTTCCCAACAATGCCCCCTGTGCACAGAAGGCTGAGAAAAGCAGGCGTTTCTCAAAGCTTAGACTTCAGGAGTTGGATTTACCCTTTTGGCACAGAGTTGAACAACCAGTCACCACTTCTATTGCCTTCCTTCGAAGGATTATCATGGATATCACACTGCTTTGTCTTTTACTAGTCAACAGTTCAAAGTGATAGCCCACTAGGGCATGGGGTAAGAACTTTTTACAGTATGAAAGGAATCACCTTTCACATTCTAACATATTGGTTTGCACTCACAGTGCTGTATTACAGGATTTGCTGTAATAAAGCCATGGCTGGGTAGAGCTGGACACTCTTGATACATTTGTACATGTAAAACTCATGCATATTTTAATAGCTAGTTCATAAGGGTGTTTTTAGTAAGCATATATAACCAAGATCCTGTGTGTTATTTTAAAGTTTGACATGCTTTTGCGATGAATTTAGAAAGCTCTTGCATTTTAACCATTCCACAAGAAACAATGAAAATCACCATTAGATGCTCTCCAACACTTGCTTAGCACTGAAGAAACATTTGCTAGAAGTTGCTATAACGCCTGATGAACACGGTTTGCAGCGTCCAAATCAAAGCACAGCAACACAAAAGCTTATTACATAGTTGATAAGACTGAATAAAGACACCAGTCCATCCAGTTTAGCCTGAGTGTGTGTTTATATCACCCCTGTACATTGCGTTCACTAGGAAACGCATCTAAAAATGTCCTGAATTTACCTACACCACCAACTGCTGAAGGGAGTTTCACATCCTTACCACTCTAACTGTAAAGAATGCCTAATGCAGTTTAAGATTCTTGTCCAACTTCATTTTGTGACCATGTGTCTTATTTAGAGACTAAGTTAGTTTCCTTTCAATACTAGGGATACCATTCAACAGTTTAATTTGTATATTTTAAACACATCCCCTCTTAAATGCCTCGTTTGTAGTCATTGCTCATAATGGAGGTCCTCTAGCTCCCTTATTAGATTTGTTGCCATTCTCTGGATTCTTTCCAGTTCAAGCACATCCTTTCTAAGTACTGGTGACCAAAACTGGACTGCATACTTGAGATGTAGCCAAACAAGAATTTTGTAAAGTGGTAGAATTGTTTTCTCTCTTACGGAAATACCTTTTTAATTCATGCTAACAGTCTGTAGGCCTTGCTTGCTGCAGCTTGGCATTGCAAGCTACCCCAAGATTCTTTTCCATTCTTGATTTCCCCAGAGGTCCTCCCCCTAGCGAATAACTTGCATTCATATTTTTAGCTCCCAAGTGCATTACTTTACATTCTTCAATATTAAACTTCACCTGCCATTTAGCTGTCCACCCCTCAGTTGTAAGTTGGACCTCTTGTAAAGTTGCTTTATCCTGCTGTAAAGTTATTGCCCTGCTTAGCTTTGTATCATCAGCATTCACCAAGGACTGAAGTACTTGTTCCAACCACTAAATTATTTATGAACAGGTTAAACAGAATTGGTCTCAGGACAAAGCCCTGGGAGGGACCCCACTTACAACTCAAGATTGTTCGAAAAGAAAATGTGTATGTATACCAAGATTTGCCTACAGTTTCGATTAAAGCAGAGCATTTGGAAAGCATCTTAAAATCTTAGCAAATGTCCATGTGAACAAGCTCTAATAGTCATCATCCTAAACATGCCTAAGAACTTCAAAGTAAGATCAACAATGTCTTGCATGAAAAAGTATAATGAAAACATAAAGCATTCAGTTATGCTTCACCCTGTGGCATTCTTGACGTTTTGAAACTCCTAAGTGACTTTTTCCCTCTTGCATGCAATCACTTCACTTATCCAAAAATGGTGTTTCTCCCAATGTATGCATAGTGCATGGAAAACAGAGATTTTCCAATGCACCAAAGTACTTATACACAGTAAAAGCAGTCCCAGAGTTACGAACAGTCGCATTAAGAATGACTTGTCCTTACGGAGGGAGAAACAGGAATTGAGAGGGAATCTACCCCTAGGAAGGGAAATGCACTCCTGTAAAAGTTTTCCTGGGAAAAAGGTGTCTCCACTGAAGCTTTATCACCAATCCTCGTTTCCACAACAACCCAAAAAAATGTTCAAAATCCAATTGTCACAGGAACAGAAAGTGAGGCGAAATCTTCTGAACAGGGGCACAGACAGCAAAACAAACATTACATGGGTGTGTAACCCTTCCCTCTGCTATCCAGAAAACTTGAAAAAATGTACCTGTTTCAACTCTGCCCAAACCCCACAAATACCATCACTAGATCAATCAGATCATGGAAAATGCAACCCAGAAAATAAAAATTTAACTTTTCTACATTGTTCTGCTCCCACCAAAACAAAGTATATGCAACACAAAATACATATTTTGTAAGCCCCAAATGGCCATAATTTCACTGGGGATGCATATAAAAGCTAGTCACCTATGCTATGCAACATTTTTAAGGCTAGAAAACTGCAAACAGAAGCAGTAGCTTTCTTTTTAAAAAACACAATACATAGGTGTTGGGGATACAAATATCCCAAAATATGGAGTGTATTTTCCCAAACCTGTATTTTCTCTAAGATGCTGCACAGCATCACCTGGCATATATATATATATATATATATATATATATATATATATATATATATATATATATACATACATACATACACACACACACACATACATATACACATAAATACACACACACTAAACACTATATATTCAGGTCAGATAAAAAAATGGTATAGCCATTAGACAATGGAGTTCACAACTCCCTATGGATAGCAGAGTTGGAAAGAAAAGCACATTTTGAGCCGCAGGCACGGGTGGAAATCCACAGCCCAAGGTTAAGTGCAATGTGGTTCCTTTCTTTCAAAGTACACAACGATCACACTATCAGACAAGGATTTGTGTAGATCAATGGTACACTACATTTTGTTTTACTGTATTTAAACAGAAACAAGGTTAATAACTTATTGGTGTATGTCCTAACACCCAACTTTAGCTTTCATCCTGAGGTCTTGACTTTGGTCCAAACTACATTGCGTATTTTGCCATTTAGGAATCTTAGAAACTGAGCACAAAGAAAATTATGTTCTGCTTTGTATTTTTGCTTTAGGGTATTAACATGAAAACAGCAGTGTCTATAATAGCATAACCCTCATCTCACAAACATACCCACATGACTATCAGGGTAGAAACTTAGGTTTTTTTTTCCTGTAGTGTCAGGTCCTTATCTTTATGTTATTTTTCCTGATTAAAAAGAAATTACATTTCTATTATTCTAACAAGTCCCAAGATGAACCAAAAAATATATTTGATGTACATGAGAATTTTAGACTGTCCCCTAAGGCACTACAATTAATAAACCTCTCAATGAACAAGGAGTGATTCATTAGAAGACTCGAGTGGGCAGGGTTCTATTCTTACCATCCAGTCGGGCATGTTGAAGGCAGTGGTATCTTGCGTGCTTTCTGATCTCTCCATTTCACCTGTGTGACTGCAGCTCTTCCTCGATGTGTTCTGTAGTGTATTTGGGAAAGCTGTGTGCTCAGCAGAGCTCTGATAAATCCAGTACCAGCCACTCTAGAAGCTTAAGAGATCCAGCCTCCCCCTGCTCTCCAACTGTGCACAAAAACTCAACTATGCACTGATTCAAGAGTCTTCCACACTCTGGCAGCACTCTGTAATAGGATGCTTTCTCTGACATTGGAAATCTGTCAGGCCCCTCCTTACTTAAGTACTATCTTGCATTCCCCATGTACTATTGGTGGTATCTGCACTTTGTAATGTCAATACTCTGAAACAATGACTCATTCAAATCCCTGGCTACAAAAGTCAATAATTTTAATCAAGGTCAAGACAAGACCTGCAGAGGTAAATTTATAGTGCTGCACACTGCCCCTCCTTTTCTCATGTAACTCTCCTTGAAAGAGTAACTTAATCATGATCAAAGAGTTCTAGGAAACCTTGCTAATTGCTTCTGTTATGCCAGAGGTGACAACGTATGCAGAACACAGAATGCATTCTGTGCAACTAAAGCTTGCCATAGACTAGTGGAATTGCGTTCAAAACGTTTAGTTTCAAGAAAATTTGTTGCATTTTCCAATCATTTGTGGGTGCTAAATCAATGATCATTTTTGACTGCAGTGATGAGAAAATTGTAAGGAGCAGTTTGAGCATTAGGAATTTGTTTGACATTTTCCCTGTGTCTTTACTTTTCCTGAAAAGTCAACTCATTCCAAAATCGAACTTTAAAATTAAAAATATTTTAGGTACTTTTGAACATTTTATGTACTGGTGAGAATTTTCATACTAACATTTGTTTGAAAATCTACTACTGTATATGCAGCTTAAACTGGTATAAAACTCCATAAAAAAAATTGACAGGTATGATTTTTATGACAGAAGAGGCTCTAATGGTCTCTTCTGTCAAATTCTTCATTCTATCTGTCAAAAGTATTGCACATGGAGCCATGCATGCGCAGCTCAGAGTGCATTTTCTGCCCCTGCTGCAAGCTATGAATTGACTCCGGTGTGAATGCACAGGAGTGACATCGTAGCCACCCATTCAAGCAACTGAACAGAGCAAAGCTGGGAGAAGGTGGAAACTCCCAAGCCCACTTACAGTGTAGTACAGAAGGGCTTCTTTTGACAGGAGAGTGTCATATTGTGCTAGTATGCAGTGCAGATGTAGTAAGATGTATAAGACTGAGACAGCAGGGTCTGCTACTTAACTAACCGTCCACTTTTTAGTAATATCTTTTTCCACTATACATAGCACGGCAATGATTTTTAGAGGAGTGAAAATCTTTTAAGGAGTACAGCAATCATTCTAAACTACCCATCCTAGTTATCCATGAATGGTGAATATGTTTTTAGACTTAGCAGGTCTCTTAGCATCCAAAGAGTCAAGAGGCACAGTGAGACTGAGGAAACACAAATGAAACTATGCTGAAGCTTTTGCGCATAAAACAGGAGTAAGGGCTCGTTCACACTAGGCTGTTTTGCCAACGCTTGCCAAACGCCCCTATAGCGTTTGGCAAGCGTTGGTCCGGTGTTTGCGGAGCGTTTTTAACGCTCGGCAAACGCTCCGCATGCGCGGTTTAGCGGCGGTTGCTAGGCGTTTGCCGAGCGTTAATAACGCCCCACAAACGCCTATAATGCATTTGAGTGGTGTTACCGCCCTGCAACCGCGTCACAAAAGCCGGCCGTGCGTTTGCGGAGCGGCACCATAGACGAGAATAGGAGGCTTCAAAGCCTCCTGACTCGACCAGAGGCGTCCGTTTTGCCGCGACGCAAACGCTCCTGTTAGAACAGCACCATGTGCTGTAATGTGCAGAGTTGGCAGAGGCGTTTGGGAAGCGGTAAAAACGCTTCCCAAACGCCTCTCTGCTGCCTGCACACAAGGCTAGTGTGAACGTAGCCTTAGAATGTCAATAGAGGCAAACCTTTCGCATGAAGCCAGGGAAATCTGCAGCTTCCTCTAGGCCCTCTCCAATCTCTTCTGTTTTTTTCCCCAGTTCTACAGCAGATAAGATTCACTTCTATCTCAGACACAGAAGGATGGAGGAGCCTAGTGATCAACTCTGGAAAGGGATCGCTGTATTAAGGCCATTAACGGTCCATAAAATTCTGACATTGCTGCAGAGAAATCTGCCTGTCAGAAAGGCTGCTTGTTGAGTGCCTAAAGCAGGCCAGCCATAGATGGGTCGAAAATTCATCCGAAAGAATAATCGGGTGGGTATAATAGTGGGTGAATTGGTCGGCCGTTTTTCGTGTTTTTGACACATTTTTTTACTTGGTCATGTTGGAAAAAAAACCGGCCGATTTTGTCCATCGGCCGATTTTAACGACAATGATGGGCAAGTCAGCCAATCTTTTTACTGATTAAAAAAATGCACGAGCCGTGACCTGCAAGAAAAGAAGAAAAAGATGAAGACAAAGAAAAACATCTGTATCTATTTTGGATACAGATGTTTCCATTTGGATACAAATAGATACTTTTAAATATCAAATATAATAGCGGTGTCCCTGCAGAGATCTCCACTATTATATTTGACATTTAAAAGTATAGCGGTTGCAACATTGTATCTATTTGTATCCGAATAGAAACATCTGTATCCGAAATGGATACAAACAGATACAATGTTACAACTTTGCTATACTTTTAAATGCCAAATATAATAGCGGAGCTCTCTGCAGGGACACCGCTGTTATATTTGCCGGCCGTAGATGGGACAAAAATCAGCCGATTTTTTTTTTTAACAATGGTGGTAACGTCGGCCGACTGAACGACTGATTTTTCCTTTTTAAAAAAAAAAAACGGCCGGTTATTTCCCCATCTATGGCCTGCATTAGTTTGTGATAGAATCAGATGCAGAGGCCAGTGTTAAAATACTCCAATGCAAGGGAAATATTGTCACTCTGAGCAGATTGAGTGTTTCCAGGCCTTCATTAGACCAAGTGTTTGCCTGAATGTCTGTCGTTATTTCCTTGCTCCTTGTTTCTGCTACTGCTCCCAGTGAGGGTATTCCCCTGTGGGGAGGAAGGTGTGGGAATGGGATAAGTGTGCTTAGAGAAGGATACACAACAACCTAGGTATAGTGACATCCTTGTTGCAAACAGATGGGAGAAACTGCCCAATTCCCTTATAAGGTTTCTGAGCAGAAGAGTGATGCAACACCTAATCATCCACCCAAGACCAAGTTGTGAATGGTGGGACTATTACTGCCCAGTTTGAAAGTTTCAGCACCCAATAAGTGAATAAATGCAAAATCATTTGGTTTACTGTTTTTTTGCACAAGGTGCATATTATTTAGTAGACACCCAAGTGTACTAGAAGTATTGTAGATATTATCACACTTACTGTAAGGGCTACAGAATGAACCTGAAAGTCCCTGTATGGGTCCAGGCTTCACCCATCAAAGTAAGCATACCCCAAGGAAGTGTCTCCAGGGTCTGGGAACCATGGCCCTGGACTTGTGCAGCACTCTGCAGGTAACTGCACTCGCACAACGTGCCAAGGTGAGCACCCAAACAGGACCCAATGCCCAAAGTAAATTACAGGCCGTTCCTACAATGTTTGGTCTTGGTATGGTTCCAAAGGTATTGCCAAGTTTATATTGATGCAGACAATGTTTCTAACACTATAGTAGACGGCAGAAAAGAGTTTATTAAAGAATACAAAGTAAAATAAAGTAATTAATTGGGCATGAACTTACAGTTGTGGCCAAAATTATTCAACCCCCAATGCTGTAAAGGGGTTTAGGGACTATAGTGTACATTTGGAATTGTATTCAGAATCAAATCCTACAAGGACGTTGTAACTACCCAAATGCAACTAAAATGACATCAATTGTTTATGTAATACAGTAGTAAATGGTTCTTATGTGGTTTCTTCATTGCCACAATTATTCAACCCCTTAAAGACTACCACTCTGAAGAACAGAGGTTCATACAGGTGCTTTCCATCAGGTATTGAAAACACCTGTGGATGTCACCGAGCAGCAATCAAGCATAATAAGCACCAATTAGGCAGCTTTAAAATGACTGTGATACTCAGCTCCTTCTAGACATTTACTGGTGTGGTTACAAACATGGTGAAGGCAAGAGAATGGTCCAGGAAGACAAGAGAAGAGGTGATTTCTCTTCACAGGAAGGGCAATGGCTATAAGAAGATTGCAAAGATGTTAAACATACCAAGAGACACCTTAGGAAGCATCATTCGCAAATTCAAGGCAAAGGGCACTGTTGAAACGCTACCTGGTCGTGGCAGAAAGAAGATGCTGACTTCGACTGCTGTGCGCTACCTGAAGCGTAGAGTGGAGAGAAGTCCCCGTGTGACTGCTGAGGAACTGAGAAAAGATTTGTCAGATGTGGGTACAGAAGTTTCAGCCCAGACAATAAGACGCACACTGCGTAATGAAGGCCTCTGTGCCAGAACTCCCAGGCGTACCCCCTTGCTGTCTCCAAAGAATAAGAAGAGTCGACTGCAGTATGCCAAAAGCCATGTGGACAAACCACAAAAGTTGTGGGATAGTGTTCTGTGGACTGATGAAACAAAATTAGAACTGTTTGGGCCCATGGATCAACGCTATGTTTGGAGGAGGAAGAACAAGGCCTATGATGAAAAGAACACCTTGCCTACTGTGAAGCATGGTGGAGGGTCAATCATGCTTTGGGGCTGTTTTGCTTCTGCAGGTACAGGGAAGCTTCAGCGTGTGCAAGGTACCATGAATTCTCTTCAGTACCAGGAGATATTGGATGGAAACGTGATGCAGTCCGTCACACACCTGAGGCTTGGGAGACGTTGGACCTTTCAACAGGACAATGATCCCAAGCATACCTCCAAGTCCACTAGAGCATGGTTGCAGAGGAAAGGCTGGAACATTTTGGAGTGGCCATCGCAGTCACCAGACTTAAATCCGATTGAGAACCTCTGGTGGGACTTAAAGAAAGCAGTTGCAGTGCGCAAGCCTAAGAATGTGACTGAACTGGAGGCCTTTGCCCATGAAGAATGGGCGAAGATACCCGTAGATCGCTGCAAGACACTTGTGTCAAGCTATGCTTCACGTTTAAAAGCTGTTATAACTGTAAAAGGATGCTGTACTAAGTACTAAGATTGAATGTCACTTGGGGGTTGAATAAAACTGATAATGCTGTGAGCACAGAAAAGACATTTGTGGTTATTTCATTATAACTGTTATGTTATATTTGTCTGACCTACAAGTGCCTCTTTAATGTAAATGTAAGCAAGATGACTGAATGATCAAAAGCAATGTCAAACTGGCCAAAACACTCAATTTCAGTGGGGGTTGAATAATTTTGGCCACAACTGTATCTGTAAGGTCCACAGGTCCATCGCCTAAGGACACTAGCAAAAACAGAGGTCTCTCAGTGAGGTGTTATTGGGGTATGCCTAGGGGGTGTGTTCAAAAGCTTTGCCAGTGTCCAATCACCTAAAGGTAAGCCTTAAACCCAGGGTCAATGAATATCTAGTGCCATTCATGATCAAGATAGTAATGTTTATTTGAAATAATTTTCAGGTATATATAGCAGACCGATTCCACACTAACATTGGACAAAAAACTACAGAGACTATGGCTTGACTTCTGTTATCAGAATGTGACCTTTTCATTTGTGGGTGATGAAACGATCAGAACCAAAAGTGAAGGGTAAGCCTTCAGTCCAGAAGCTAAATGTATTCGATGATCCCACTTATCTGCTGAAGTAATGGCAGCAAAAAATTTTGCATTGTGCTGGGGCAGAGATCTCAGCTTTTTTTTTTACCAGAAAAGTTTTTTTTTCTTTAATAAAAAGGATTAAGGAGGTCCAGTGTGGACAATTAGCCAAAAGGAGCATCATATTACTTCAGTGTTCATTAAAAGAATACATTTTCACAATAGTCACAGGGTCAGCCTTTAAGACTGATTCCAGCATAATACAGTGGTGCAATAGGATTGGATAGGTATCACAAAATTCTGCAATCATAATCCTACAGTAACAGGAGTAACAAGGAAAAATGAAACAGAAGACTTTACATAAGTCTATATACTATCAGGTTAATTGGTGTGAGATCAGGAATGCAGAGCTACCCATTCCACATCTCAAATTTAGCAGGGCTCCCTCGATGCTGATAAATTAGACGCACAGAGTAATATTGTACCCATACAGCGTATCCATTCTTCTGGGGTCACAGGATTTTTAGAATTCCAGTGAGTTTGCAAGTTTGAAATAAAGCTCTGGAGAACACCCCTCTTGTATGTGACTGTGGGACCACTTCATCAAGCATACCCAATATATACTCGTAGCATTTTTAATAAAATCTCTACAGTGTCAGTTCAAGTTTTGGGGGGGGAAAAAATCTGATTGTGTAATGTGCTCTAATGACATCAGTAAAAATACCCTGCAGTGATAGAATAGTAATATATTTTTTGTGTAAATTCATAACCCTATGTGCCTACTCCGTCTTTTTCTTTGGTTCATTTTATCTTATAATTTTGTATTTTAACTTTAAGGGCTCATTCACATTATGGCGCAGAGACGTCAGTTTTTGTGCACGCATTCTGCAAGGACACAAATCTATTATTCTCTATGTGCCCTGTTCACACAACACTAGTATCACGTGCAGATTTTTTCTGTGAAGGAATCAGCAATGTGTATAAAACTCATTGAAGCGCACATGAAAACTGACGTCTCTGCAAGTGAAATCTGCCCATCAGTTTTTCTGCATGTATGGTTTGAACAAGACCTAAAAAAGTGTGTTGTCAAAACTAAACTTTTTTTTTTTTTCTTTTTTAAAGACAATTCTAAAATATTCTCTATTCTATCCACATTCTGAATGCAGAATAAGTATCACGTCTACCCTGCATACTCCTCAGCTTATGCCAGTGGACCTCTGCTAAAGGGAACTTTTTCTTTAAAGTGGTTATAAAGGCTTGGTTTATCTTCCTGCATTCTATGCATGAAGGTAAAAAAATCTTGTGCAGCAGCCTCCTCCGACCACCAATACTTACCTGAACGCTCTCTGGATCCAGTGATGTGTATGAGAGCCCGTAACTTCTCAGAAATCTACCGCCTCAATGGCTGAGACAGCAGTGGGAGCCACTGGCACCTGCTGTTATCAGCCACTAAACCAATAAGGAGAGAGAGGGGGAGTGGCCAAGTCTCAGCTGTGTGTGTGAAAGGACATGCAGTATAGCAGCTTGGGCGTCCCCATAGGAGCACTGACAGAGGACACGAGGAGGACACGAGGAGGACGAGGATCGGGGCTGCTCTGTGCAAAACCACTGCACAGTACAGATATAAGTTTTACTAACCCCCCCCCCCCGCAAAAAAAAACAAAACAACAAAAAAAACAAAAAACTTGCCTTTAAAGTATTAGTTGCATGCATTTTGTTTTCAGGAATTGAAAATCAGAAATGTTGCACTCATGTTGATTCTTTGTGACATGATCCTAACTATGATAATTTGTGTCTTACCCCTTTTTCTGTATGCAAGTAAACGCACACAAAACAGAAAAAAAAGTGAAGTTTGATTTAAGAGGTTTGTAAATCTTAAAAAGGCTGTGAGTAGCATAATTTGGTACTGGCTAAAACCCTTACTTTTGTAGGGAAATTAATGTGTACCTACACAACAATAAAAAAATAAAATTGCAATAATTCCACTACTCATCACCTGATTGGTCCCAGTTGAAACTAAGGCAGAAAAAAAAAAAAAAAAAAGTGTTCCAAAAGCTTACTTTGCTATAGTTTACTGCTGGGAGGGCTTTTATTGGTCCTAAGCACTGGCCAAAAGAAAAACACAGACTCACTGTGTGACAGCAGCAGTGTCCGCAGCAGTCTGGTGTACCTTGCCTTGAGAGGGGGCAGAACTGCATTGCACAGCTGTAGTGCTGACAACACAAGAAGCGTATCCAACTGCTGTGCAGACAAAAGTACCCCTCCTGTCCAATATGCTGCCTATTCCGTGGAAGTTTCACACTACACTAAGCCCTGGTTCACACTGGTGCGACTTGTTCTGTGACTTACCATGTGATTTGACAGTGTCAAATCGCATGACAAGACACACCCTATTGTTTGCAATGGAACCTGAGGTGACTATGATGGAGTCGCACAGATTTTGAAAGTAGTTTGTGCACTACTTTTGGCGATTTTGGTTGCGACTTGCGTAGATATCTGTGCATGAAGTCGCACAGATGTCTTACATGTCACATCGGAAGTCGCATAGACAAGTGAAGTATACAATTTCAAAGTCGTATTCAGCGTGAACTAGGGCTAAGAATCAATAAAAGCCCTGTTACCAGTAAGACATTGCAAAGTATTTATTTAATTTAGATAGAGCAGGGAAGAGTTTTTTTCCTGGGTCCCATTCTCTTCATTTCTTGTCCATGTGAAACAAGCCAATATACACGGTCAATAAAAATACACCAAAGATTCCCTTTAAATATTAAAAAACATGAATAAAGTGAAGTGAACACGTATGTGGAAAATTTGCTTTGGTGAATTTTGCTAGAAGCTATCTGCAGTTACCTATAAGATCCTACAAGCAAAATACACATTATGAGCAGACAACAAATGTTCTCAGCACGTAAACACTAGAACTCTTACATAAAAAAATAAATAAATACCATGTAGAAATTTCATATACCTGGAAGGTCAAAGATGTGGCTGTGCAAAGTAATGAGGAGTGTGGTGGCAGCATTGATGAAACCAGAACGTCTGAGATTGAGAGGACAAGTAACTCAGTAACAGAGGCAGACTTTCTATGAAGCAATTAAATATTTTGAGCAAAACAAAAAACCCTAAAAGTATCAAATTGATGCACATTTACAACATTAAAAGACTATACTAAAACTATATGCATCACTTGTATGTATAACTAAATTTCTTATAGCAGCATAAGGCAGGTGCTAACTGCCCTGGTTCATAAATGTGTCCCTCTTACACTCAAAGCTGGGCCCCCACAGTTCAAACAGCTCATATACACCTCATTGCCAGTATTCTATTAAATCAGTCCATAGTGGTTTTTTTTTTAATCTATTACTCTCCCTGCACTAGCATCTGGTACAGCGCTGACCACATAATAACAAACCAGAGTTCTATTAAAATTGTTACCACTTGATGAAAAGCCTGATACAGCTCCACAACTTAGTAATGAGAGCTTCATAAGGAATATGCTCTTCCGCAAGAGATTCTCTTGTGCTTCAAAAGAAATACAAGTATCTTACTATTATAAGAAATAAGACACAACTATGCTACAAAGGCAATGTAGAATATCTTCCCTCAGAACCCAGCTAAAGGAAACAGACTAGATATATAGAAGGTTGGACAAAACTAACCAAAGTGCCTTTAACCCCTTCACGCCTAAGGGTAAAACAAATCTTAATGCATAAGCACAATTTTACAACTTTGACATGTGTTCGTAAAACTGTACATATCACAACTACTTTATACATCCATGTGGATTATAGCTTGTTTTTTTTCAGGACAAATTGGACTTTCAATTAATGGTAAAAACGGTAATGGATATCTTCTGATTTTTTTTTTATCAAAAAGGATAACTGAAAAAAATTATATTTTTTTTAAGCCAATTTAGCTGTGTGTTTCTTGTTACTACCATAACCTACCACCAAAGAACCCAAAATAAATTTTCCATCTCTTGTCGATCGCAGCGATACCATATATGTGTATGTTATTTGTTTGTACCCGTAAGTACAGCTCAGATACAATAGTGTGCATTTTGTTTACCTAAAAACACACTGACATTAATACCAATAAAAAAAAAAAAAATCCTGACCTTGGACCCTGACACTGAACTAGATCAAACCTTGATCTAGGTATTTTTTTTTAATTTTTTAAAATATTTTTTTTTTTTTTAACAAACTTTTTTTCCCCCCTCTATGCCAGGAGTTTGAGAGATACAATGCATCTCTCTTCTGCATTCATTGAAAGAAAAAAACAAAAAAAACAAGGGGGCCAGGCTGTACAGTGACTGATCACCGTGAAAGCCAAAGGCTATCACAGCGATCATGTCACCCGGAATCAAGAGTCCCGGGTCCCGAGGCTCTCAGTGACACCCCGGTCTTTGTGCTGGGATCACGCTCCCAGCACAAAGACAAGTACGCAAATATGTGGCCCCACGGAAAAAAGCCCAGTTCTGTGAGGCCACATATTTGTGTGACGTCTGCATCAAGGGGTTAAAGTTAAAGTGGTATTCTCAAAAGCAAACATAATGCAGTTTACCAATTCTTGGATGTCATGACTGCATTTGTTTTCTATTTTAGGCTTTCCTTTATTTTCATCTAGTAATCTGGGCAGCAAGTATGTTTTTCAAAAGAACAAACTCTCTTGCAGATGCATCAGCTTACAGGGATCAGAGAAACCCATTTAAACACTAGCAGGGATGCTTAAAATGATCAGCTTCCATTTATTAATTCATGTAAAATCTTTATCCCAAAAAGGAAAAAAAAAATATTTGCTGTTTATAGAGCAATAGCTGGAGTTTGGCTTCTATTTCTAGCGAACAGGGCCCTCTGATACCTCTTGTAACAAACTGTAATGTCAGTCTTCATTTTGTAAAGCACTGCGCAAACTGTTGGCCCTATATAATTCCTGTATAATAATAATAATAATAATAGTTTAACAAGTACCGGTATTTAATCACTTGAGCTCCAGAAGACGTTACCCCTTTCATGACCAGGTCATTTTTTTTTTACATTTGACACTGCGCCACTTTGACTGGCAAATGCACAATTGGGTAATGCTGTACCCAAACAAAATGTAGATATCTTTTTAACACAAATAGCTTTCTTTTGGTAGTATTTAATCACCACTAGTTTTTTACTTTTTGCGCTATAAACAAAAAAAGACTGAATTATATTTATTTTATTTTAAATAAAACGGTTATAAAACATATCCAATGAAAAAAAAAAAAAACAAACTTCTTCATAAAATTTTGGACAAAATGTATTCGGTTACATAATTTTGATTAAAAAAATCCCAATACATGTATATTGATTGTTTTGCGTGAAAGTTACAGAACCTAAAAACTATGGTATATTGGAACACTGGTATACAGGAATTTTTTATTTTTTTTATCCTAATGGCGGCGATCAGTGATTCATAATGGCAATGCAATACTGCAGTGGGCAATCTGACACTGAGGGGAACTGACACTAACATCACAAGTAACATTATTACAGTGATAATATACACTGTCACTGTACTAACAATGGCTGGGAAGGGGTTAACATCTAGGGCAATCAAGGAGTTAAATATGTGCCTATGTGTAATGTGTTTACAGTGTGCTGCTTTTACAAACTGATGTAATTTTCTCATTCCTGCTTTTCAGACATGAGCAACTGACAGATCGCTCCTTCGGTTCAGAGATGTGTTGTTTACCAACATAAGAGCTCTGGGCTGTGATTTTACACAGCCGATCAGTCCCGGACGTGAACAATTGGCCCTAAACCCTAAGGTAGGCAACAATGCACCAGTACATCACTTTGCCAACAGCCACCGGGTGGGCAGCAAGTGGTTAAATTTGCTAGTATAGTTAAACTACCCCCCCCCCCCAAAGACTGACAATGCTGCTGTCCACTGTGCCCCCTGTGCTCATTCATCCAAAGTGGGGCACTCTAATACAGGAGGTTCATTACTGGACAGATCACCAGGTGAAAACAGAAGGAAATCGCTTAAGAAAACTAATACAGCCACCACATTTAATGATTGGCAAGTTGCAATATACTACATTTTTAGTTTAAGGTTTATCATCATTTTAAAGTATTGATATATTCTGAACAAGCGTGAAAGCACTGTAACATCATATTCTAGTTAGGGCAACAGTAACAAATATGGATCCCTCAGCAGCTTTAAAAGGTAGAAAGGCAGCCCCGCTACATTTGCCAGATTGTGAGTGTCACCCATAGGCTCACAGCTCTAGTGGTGAGCTGTAGCCAGGACCGTCCCTAACCCACAGCTGCACATACACAAAGGGGCGGGGCTGCTCAGGACAGCACTTAATAGGACCATATTAGGTCAATGATGTCACAAGCATCCCCACCCCTTTCTTTATGTGCAGCTAAGAGGTGGGGAACCCCGCCTACAGCTCATTAGCCCGAAACTGACAGCTGACTTCCCGGTTTGGACTGAACTCAAGCTCCTTTTGTAGCACAAGCAACATTACATGGCATAGCTCTCTGCAACATCTGCTCACTGCAAAATGAGAGGATGAAGAGGACCTGTGATGTCAATAGCCTGGACACACCTGGAAAAGAGCAGGTATTAAGAAGGATGCAGAAGTGACCAAAGGAGAGGTGGGGCAGGGAAATGACACCCATTCATATACAATATCTCCTTGATTTTCCAGGATGAATGACACTGGGCATCATCCCAAAGACTGAGGAAATCTTATGAAAATGTACTTCTGCTTTTTTTTTTTTTTCAACCATATATCCTGCCTGTGGGCTCAATTACAGAACTGCCCTAAGTTGTTTTTTTAAGAACATGTAAAAAATGTATGCCCATAGTCTGGGCACAGGTGCACTTTAAATAGGTAGAGTGTTCCATTGTCACGCTTGTCCCACAATTATTTTACTCCTTAAAAATGTGCAAAGTTTTCTGGCTAAAATTAATTTTCTATTTCATTCCTTTCCATGACAAAGTCAAGTCAGAGTCTTCAGCAATGAGACCATCACATGGAGCAAGAGATACCTCCATGTACCTTCATTCATCAATAACCAGCTTTAACACTGAAAAAATATGCCATGATTTTCTTTTAACACTAATAGGAACAAAGAATCTGCGATTATGTCCTGTGGATCAGCAACGTGCATTTTTCTTAATACAACGCAGCATACTACCACCGACTGGAGGCTGTGTGTAAGTACAGTGATAACGGCATTTATCCTGGAAAATGAAATATTAAAACTGTGTCTACATCTCTTTTTTTAATTTAAATATTTATTAATTTTCCATTTTAATTACATTTCATCATCACAATATAAATATATATATATAAAAATATATTCTATAATATTATATTAACCAACATTTCTACTTTATATACTCTATGCAACCTTTCCCCCCCTTCTCCACCCCCCACCCCGTATCCCCTCTGCCTATTCTATCTTTTCTCTGCGTCTTCTTGTATCAGCAAGTGGAAATTTTTCTGTTATCTTTATTCTTTCCTACATCTCATATATAATCTAGCTTTTTCCCAGTTCTCCCATTTCCCATAATAAACCTCCATCTTATCTTCTTGGGTATGGCACAACCTTTCCATCTTTTTAATCTGCTCGACTCTTTCAATCCAGTCCTCTTCCTTTGGTGCCTCTATTTGCCTCCAGAACTTGGGTATCAGGGCTTTTGCAGCGTTTATATAGTACCATATCCCTGATTTTTTATATTTATTTACCGTTATATCCGTGATGTGCAAGATACATACTTCTGGATCTAGATTTATATCTATTCCTGTCAATTTTCTTATTAAGTGGATTATTGTTTTCCAGAATATCTGGATTTTTGGGCATCCCCACCAAATATGGTATATTGTGCCTATTTCTCCGCATCCCCTCCAACACAGCGGTGTACTCTCTCCACACATCTTATTTTCTACTATTGGTGAAATGTGCCATCTTGTCAAACACTTATAGTTCATCTCTACTTCTCTCATAGAGACATTTTCGTGAGTTAATCTATACATTCTCCTCTGCTTTTCCTCATCTATCACAACTCCCATATCCATTTCCCATTTTGTTAAGTATGTTGGTTTCGTGTTTGTGTCTAGTTCATTGAGTATTTTATAAACTCTAGCAATCCCGTGTTTCCCATCACCTTGTGTTCCCAATGTCTTTTCGAACAAGTTCCAATTGTCTCTTGTCCTTAAAGGTCTTGGCAAACTTCCGACAAAACACCTCGATTGGAAATACCGCCATTCGTCTAATTTAGTGAAAATCTCTCCCTCTTTCTTTTTCAATTCGCCAAATGCTCCTATTTCGTCTCCCACCAAGATATCTCCTAATTGCACCTTATCTTTTTTAAACCACTTCCCTCCTATTTCTTCTCTACCTGGGGGGAAAAACTCTGTATTTTTTAGTGGAATCAGTGTAGAATTAAAAGTCCATTTCATACTTCTGTGTAAGTTATCCCAAATCTTTAAAACATTCAAAGTGTATGTATTTACATTGTCATTTAAACCCCTATACTGTGTTGGCACCCATATCATTCTTCCCAAGTCTATTCCACTGAGTTCATTCTCTATTCTCACCCAGCTTTTTTTATTATTAAATATCCAATCTATGGTTCTTGCCAGTATTACCGCTTTGTAATATCTTTTAAAGTCTGGGAGCCCTAAACCCCCTCTTTCTTTCCTCCTACTTAGCAGTTCGTATGACAGTCTTGGTTTTTTATTCCTCCATATGTATCTTGTTATCAATTTCTTAATTATTTTAAAGAAAATCTCTGGGAGTTTAATTGGGATCATTTGATATCTATATATGATTTTTGGTACTATTACCATTTTTACCAGATTAATACGACCCATCCATGTCAGGGTTCCTCCCTCCAATCTTTTTAATTCATCTCTAATCTCATTAATCAGTGTAATATAGTTTAGTTTATATAGATGTTTATGTGAGGCTGTGAGTTTTACTCCTAGATATTTTATATCTCTGTCTTTCCATTTAAAGGGAAATTCTTTT
Organism: Staurois parvus; assembly: GCF_062004578.1. NCBI lineage: Eukaryota > Metazoa > Chordata > Amphibia > Anura > Ranidae > Staurois > Staurois parvus. Next base: position 9,343,614 of record NW_028317971.1, read on the forward strand.
TGTATCTTTTCTTTTTCGTTTTTTAAGATGTTTATATTTAGAATCTCCGTTTTTGTTGGATTTATCTTTAAATTTGATAGTTCTCCGTACTCCTTTAGTGACTTCATTAAGTTTGGAAGTGTTATCCTGGGGTTTCCTACATAGAACAACAAGTCGTCTGCGAAGGCAGCAACTTTATGTTCCGTATCTCCTATCAGGATTCCCTTTACGTCTCTATTCAATCTTATTGTTGACAATAGAGGTTCTAGAGATATAACATACAGCAATGGGGACAATGGGCATCCCTGTCTTGTTCCGTTTGACATCTCAATGGGTTCTGACCTCTCCCCATTTACCCCAATGACCACCGAGGGGTATCTGTACAGCTTTCCTATCCACTCTCTCATCCTAGGCCCGATTCCCAAAGCTTCCAGAGTATCCATCATGAATCTCCAGTTTACCCTATCAAACGCTTTTTCAGCATCTATAGACAGTAGTACCACCGGTTCTTTTCCCTTTTTACTCTTTTGGATTAGCATCAATGATCGTACTCCATTATCTTTTCCTTCCCTCCCTGGAACAAAACCCACCTGATCCTCATGTATCCATCCAGGCATTAGCTCTTTCAATCTGTTTGCTAGGACTTTTGCGTACAGCTTAGTATCTGTGTTCAATAGTGAAATAGGTCTATAGCTAGAACACTGAGAGGGATCTTTTCCCTCTTTCTGAATGAGCACGAGTTGGGCTTGTAATGATTCTCTTCTTACTTCCATCTCTCCACCTAGTGCATTCATGTAGTTTTTGAGTTTTGGTACTAAGATTTCACAAAATTTTTTATAGTATCTCACTGTATAACCATCTGGACCTGGGCTTTTCCCCGACACTGTCCCCTTTAATGCTAGTTTTATTTCTTCCTGTGAGATATCTGCATCTAGGGAGTTTAGTTGATCCTCATTTAATTTTAATAACCTAGCCATTTCCAGATATTTCTTTCTTTTCTGATTTTTCTCACTGTCTATAGTTTCTGAACCTTCCAAGGGGCTTATATTGTACAGTTTCCTGTAATATTCTATGAAGGCTTTGGTGATATCTTTATTTGAGTGTTTCATGTTTCCTTTAGCATCTTTTATTTTTTCTATATAATTTCTATTTTTCTTTTTCCTCAAGGCTCTCATCAGATACTTTCCAGGTCTTTCTCCCCATCTATATCTCTCACTTAAAACTCTATTATATACTTTTCTTTTCTCCTCTCCTCTTCTATCATTTCTTTCAGTTCTTCCTTCTGTTTTTTTAACTTCAGCTCTATTTCTTTTGTTATTCTATTCTTATGTATTTGTTCTAATTTACCTATTTCTTCTAAGAGCTCATTCATTTTCTCCCTTCTTTCTTTTTTCTTTCTTGCCCCAATCGCCATTAATATTCCTCTTATATAAGCTTTATGTGCCTCCCACACTGTGGCTGTTGACACCTCCCCTGTCTGATTCTCCTTAAAAAAGCGTTCGATCTCCTCCCCTATTTTCTGAGCTATTTCCCTTTCCACTAAAAGTGTCTCATTCAATTTCCATCCCAGCCCTCCGCTTTTCCTTCTCCCCCATTCCATTTTCATAGTAACTGGAGCGTGGTCTGACAAAGATATTGTCTCTATGTCTACCTGGGTCAGGTGGTCAATTAATTGATGTTCTATTAATATGTAATCTAATCTTGAATATCTCTTATGCATATTTGAGAAAAAAGTATAATCTCTATCTTGCGTGTGTGTAATTCTCCAGGCATCTACCAATTGACTTATGTGTAGTTCTTTTTTCAATAATTTCAGGGCCTTACTTCCTTCTGTCTTTATATGGGAGGTGGCGTCCCTTTGTGGGTCCATACAAAAATTAAAGTCCCCTGCCAGGATCAAACGTCCTTTTTTAAAGTCCATCAACTTCCTCAACACCTTTTTCAGATACTCCTCCGGTTTTTTATTAGGACAGTAAATGTTAGCCAGTGTACACTCGATCTCCTGTAACTTGCCCCTTAAGAACAAAAATCTCCCATCTGGGTCTGTTTTTCTGTCTTCCAACTCGAACCTAACGTTCTTTGCCAGGCCTATTGCTACCCCTTTTGCTCTTTTAACCGGGGAATCTGCATAATACCATGTTGGGTGATTTTTAGACCTCAGCCTAACATTTGAACTTATCTCAAGATGTGTCTCCTGTAAAAATATCACTGAGGCATCTCTATGGTGTAATTCTTTAAATAATCTATATCTTTTCCCGGGACAGTTCAACCCATTTATGTTATATGTTATAAACTGAATCTCTTCCATCTTCCTTAAATTTCCTCTTTTCTCCTCCATCTATATTTTTTATTTCTCTCTCCTTCTCCCTTCTCACTTGCTTTTATATCATCTTTTATTTTGCAGAAAAAACAACCTCCCTCTCCCATTTCCCACCCTTCCAACCCTCCAACCCCCTCCCTCCCCCCTCCCCTCCCCCCTCTTTTTAGGCCTAACATTTGCCTACTAATCATTTATGGATTAAAAATCCACCTTTGATTTGGTCCTTGGGCTAAGACTCCGTCCATGGACGACTTTCCCCTTGTCTAACCTCCCCATAACCTCCCAAGCCTCCCTGGATTTATCACCGGCAGAAAAGAGAAGAAAAAAAAAAAAAAGAAGAAGAAATCCATAACTAAGGCAATAGAGTGGGGGTAGAAGGTGAGAGGAGGAGAAGAAAGAAAAAAAAAAAAAAAAAAAACCTCTCTCTTTCCCCATCCCTCTCCCCCCCTCCACCTCTCCCCCCCACACATTGCCAGTTCTCTTTTCTCTTCGCTCTACTTTCTCATTGTTCTTCTTCCCAGCCAGGGATTTCCGTTCTTTGAATTTTTAAACTATCACAAAAATTTTTCATATCTTCTGGAAACCTAAGGTATGCTGTAGTCCCATTTTTCCATCCTATTAAACATTCGGGAGTCCCCCATCTATATTGCACATTTTGTTCTTTCAACCTTTCCAGTAGGGGTCTCAAAGTTCTCCTTCTCCACAAAGTCTCTGGAGCCAGATCCGCATATATCTGTATGTCTCCTCCTTCATACTTAATTACTGATTTTCCCTTAGTCTTCTTCCAGATTTTTTCTTTGTCCCGAAGTTCATAGAATTTAACAATTATATCTCTCGGCCTTTCTTTCCCCAGGTTTCTCAGGATTTTTCCTTTTCTAAAGGTTCCTTCTATTTTAGACCTTTTCATTTCAGAGCTATCTGTTATAATGTTAAATATTTTACAAACCACCTCTTGCAGACTTTCTCCCTTTAAGTTTTCTGAGACCCCACGTATCAAGATGTTTCTTTTCCTGTCTTTATTTTCTTGTATCTCAGCCTTATATAACAGTTTTTCCTGGATTTTCCCTATATTAGTTAGTTCTTTTTCAAGTTCAGAGATAGCCTGGGTCTGACCTTTAACTTTCTCCTCCGTTTCCTCAACTCTCTCCAAGAGGTGTCCCAGATCACTGCGAATGTTTACCATTTCTTGTTTTATTGTTTTCTCCAGTTCTTTAAACATTTCTGCCATTTCCTTTTTATTAGGTATTTGTAGGTCTTTTTCCGCCTCTATATTGCCTGATATTTGCTGGTTACTAGTATCAGGGCCTATTGATACTCTAGGGCTTCTTTCCATACTAAGGTCTGCTTCTCCTTTTTCAGGTCTGCTCTGAGGTCTTTCTGGGGTTACGTTTCCTTGGGATGTATATTTTTTAATTGTGCCAGTCTGGGACCCTTTAAGCCCACTTCCTTTTACATTCTTGTTTTTCATCTTTCTCTGTGGCGCTTATCCTTCTTATAGTCCTTTATAAATTTGTGGGTAGGGCGGGATATTATTTCTTTAAACTTTCAAGTCTCTGCCCTGTCCCCCTGCTGGTTTTTCTCCTTCTCTTCTCTTCCTCCTCTTCCTTCACCCCTCTCCCCCTCCTTCCCCCCGAGCCTCTCCTCTTCTCTCTGCGAGCCTCTTCCACCTTTTATACAGTCTCTAGGGGTCCCCCCTTTCATATACACTCTATTTCTTGGATGTCAGCCTAATAAATCTTCAAATGCAATTCACATCTGTCACTCACCCTCCTCCTATGTCTTCTTCCAGTGAGTGCCTTTTCGGTCGATTCCTCTGAGGGTCTGTTCATGGGGGGGAACTCCCCAGGGTCTCTTCAGACTCCTTGTCCAGGTCTCAATGGTTCTCCTTCCACATTTTTTTAGGCTCCTGGGTTACTAGGGGGATAGGGGGAGAGTGTGTCGGCCCCCGGCAAACAGGTCGGCGCTGCTCTCTCCCCGCAAAACGCCGGCCGGCCGGCTTCCTGATCTCCCAGAGGTGCCTTGCGGCCGGTCACGTGATCGCGCCGGCCCCTCTTGTCTCCCAGCGTCCAGGGACTCTCTCTTCCCCAATCACCAGCTGCTCCTCTCTCTTCCCTCACCCGCATCTGTCTCTCCTCCGCCGGGAGCCTTCAGACCGGGTAAGTCCCCCGCCGCAGGGCTCTAACATGCCCCAGGGGATAAGCTTGGAGGCCTGGGGAGGTCAGACAACGGAGCTCCGTCCACGAGCTCCTACATTGAGCTCTCCCCTGCCGCCATGTTCAGGCTCCGCCCACCCAGGACCAACTGTGTCTACATCTCAATTTAAATACTGTAAACCCTCTACAACAATGATCCTCCATCTGCAAACCAGGGGTCAGATGCAGCCCCTTGCTTGCTTTTATTCAGCCCTTGGGCACTTTTCATCCACTGATACCAACAATGGGGCATAATTGCCCCCCCTGACACCAATGAAGGGGCACAATTCCTCCCACTGACCCCAACAATGGGGCCCTCTGACACCAATGATGGGACACAATTCCTCCCAATGACACTAAATATGGGGTCCACCCATTGACACCAATGAAGAGGTATAATTCCTCCCAACTACACCAACATTGTGGCACAATGTCTCCCAATCACACCAACAATCTGGTCCAATGACACCAACAATAGGGCACAATTCCTTCTGCTGACACCAAAGATGGCATCAGTGTTTTTTCCACACTGACATTTTCTACTCTCAATGACCATAGTTCGGCCCCCATAAAGTCTGAAGGATGGTAAACTGGCCCTTTGTTTAGAAAGTTTGGAGACCCCTGGTCGAAAACGTTTTCAGCAACTGAATAGCATTTTGCCCATTGTTAAAGTATTACAGATACTTTTACTTAAAGTGTTACCAAACCCAGGACCTTGCATTTCACTATATCTGGTCTCCCACAGTACATGAAAATGCAATTATTTTAGTACATATAAACTGCTAAATACCTTTTCTCATCAGCAGTCACAGCAGTCTTCTGACTTCTATCAGAGTCCAGCCGAGCACTGGTTAAAGCTTGCAGTTTTCATTCTGCTCTAGGAGGACTGTCTGCACAGAGCTGATTAGCCCTGTGCTGATCCCATGCACTCTCCCAAGAAAAAAAAAAAAACTTCTAGCAATACACACCAAACTGAGCATGTGCAAAGTGTCTCCACATGATATGTCTTATCAGGAGATAAGAGGGGGACACTGGAAGAAGGAGGAGGATCAGAGAAGACGAGATCAAATATAATTTTTACACAATGCAGTGGATTAACCCCTTATGTCCCACAATGAGTTTGACAAGCATGCTTTAATGCATATACAAATGTTTACACTGCTGCGGGTTTAGTAACACTAAGCCAGCAATACATAGATCAGACTGCTGAACCAGACAAATTTTGATCCATCTATGGGCAAGGCTGGTTGCACAGAAGTCGATCTCTTGGTCAGTTTTGCCGGCTGTAACCGGAGGTGCTGATGACTGTATTCTGATCCTTTGGAGACATCCCTGCTGTGAAAATACAATAGCTCCACGCGAGGGATTCCCCCATCCACCCTGAATGTCTGAATGGGGGTAGAGAGTCATTTTCTTTTGTTCAATCTGCTAGTTAAACAAAAGAAAATGAATCATGTATGGTCCGCCGTACTGATGTACATTGTATTCAGATAAAGCATTTGTCTCCCATTTTCAGACAAAGACTTCAAAGTACAAGCATAAGCAAAAAAGTTTCACTTAACTGTCCAATTTAAAGAAACCCACTTAGCAAACTATTCATTTTAACAGCAGCCGCCTTCTATGTGCATTTAATGTATTTTATGCACATCGTACCTGAAAAAGGCTCTCTTGTTTAGACAACCAAAAACCCTGAGAATGCTACTGGGTGCTGCCATCTTGGGTGTGATTGTGAGTAAATATATAAATAGTGCAGTACTACTTCACATCTCCTTCCATTCAATACATAATGATTAATGCAAACTAAACCATATACAAATATATGAATCAAATCATGCAGCTATGTAACCACTAGTCTACAGGGCACTTATACCCCCTTCCTGCCCAGGCCAGCTGTCGCACTTTGAGTGACAATTGCCTGGTCATGCAACATTGTACCCATATGAATTTTTTATAATTTTTTTGAGACAGATATACTGTAGCTTTCTTTTGGTGGTATTTAATCACCTCTGGGGTTTTTTATTTTTTTGCGAAACAAACCAAAAACTGAAAAATTTGAAGAAAAAAAAAAAGTTTTCTTAGATTTTGTTATAAAATTTTGTAAATAAGTGATTTTTCTCCTTCACTGATGTGTGCTAATGAGGCTGCAGTGATGGGCACTGATGAGGAGGCACTAGTAGGTGGCACTGATGGGCATTGGCAGGCATCACTGATGGGCACTGATAGGTGGCACTGAAAGGCAGCTCAGATGGGCACCGATATGTGGCATTGATGAGGCACTGACAGGTGGCACTACTGGGGCTACACTGATCAGCAGAGCACACTGATCATCAGTGCCCTGATGATCAGTGTACATGTCCCTTCTGAGGGATGCCGATTACCGGCTCTCCTCTCGAGCTGTCAGCGTGACAGCTCGTGAGGAGAGAAATGCCGATAACCGGCATTTCCCTATTTACATGTGTTCAGCTGTGATTGGACACAGCTGATCACATGACCGAGCAGACATGTTCAGCTCTGTTGATCGGTGATCCGCTGCGTCCCAGTGACACAGCGCACCACCGATCACCGCGCACATGCGGTTAGAGTGGAAGGACATCCTCCCAGAACAAGAGAACCGCCTTGCGCCTGTCATTAACTTATATGGCGGATGGGAGGTGGTTAAATATTAAAATAAAAAAAAATTACCATCAAGCTGAAAATCTAATAACGTATCCTTGTGATTTGTCTAATCTCCTCAGATATATTTTCCGTTATTTATCCGCCTGTTAAACTGCAAATCCACACTTTGTGCCCCACCATGTGTTCACACGATATTTCAGTTGTACCCTCAATAGCCACTCCCCCTAAGGCCTCATGCACACTGGGCATTTTTACAGCTGTTGTTTTGAGCGTTAGGGTTTTTTCTACAGCCAGTAAACTCCCCAGCACGTTATCCTATGTCTCCATGCACACATAGGCTTTTATCAGCATTTTTTTGGCTGGGGCGTTTTCAGGCTGGTAAAAAACCCAGAAATACTGCGTTTGAAGAGCATTTCAGCTGTAAAAATGCTCTAACGCTGAAAAACACAAAATGCGGAGAAACGCGTCTATCTGGTGTTTATGAACATTTTTACGCCTCAAGGTTTTGTTAGTATAGTTTTGCTTAAAAACGTAAATGCTGAAAAACACTAAAAGTTAATTGCAAAAAAAAAAAAAAGGGGGGCAACAAAACTCACTTTACACAGCATTCTACAGCTAATGCTACTGGCGTTTTAATAACATCCAGAAGTGCATGAGGCCCTAAAGTATATGTGAACCCTCACCTTGCAAAGCAACCCATTCAGTTTAAAGCAGAAATGAAAGGCAAACATTTCTGTATGGATATAAAAACTTTTTTCCAGTTTTTAAAAGTGATCACATAATCACTGCCGATAGCTGCATAAGGAGCTCAGAGAGCTCAGGATGGAGAAATAGCAGTACACTGGTCTTCCCAGTGAAGGGTGTGTCAGCACAAGTCTAATCATTGGAGAAAAGCAAGCAGAGTTCCCAAAAAAGCCAGAAAAAGGACCGTGCCACGACCCATGGGAAAGCAGAGGGACTGGCAGGAACACCAGGGATAACACATAAAGGAAGCCATAAAGAACAGTATACTTTTTCACACAGTACATGGTAAAGCAGGCATATATCAGGAATATGAAATGTTTTGGTAACATTCATTATTTGTTTCCTCTTTATAAATCAGGGATAAGCTCAGAATAAAACAGACACTCTTCCTATTACTGACTTTTTTAAAACAGATTTTTATGAATACAAAGTTATATGTGCACAGTGGTATACAGCATAGTCAGTTCCTTGAGAACACATAGGGTCAGCACTCTCAATACACGCACCCGATCGCTTCCAGGTTAGCGTGATGACTTCATTCAGCCCCACCCTATGTGTTATGTCATGGCACATGTGACTTCCTAAGGAGAATGGGGCAGCATGACACTGGCTGGTTCTTAACTCATGTTCACCTCTCACCATTGCAGCTAGGCTCCTTACTTGTAAACATTACACAGTCATATACATTACAAAGAGCCAAGAGGACGCACAAGAGAACGTTTTCCTTCTCAAATTTAGAATAGTATTACTTAGGCTAGGATCACACCTCTGCTTGTGGCGATTGATGCATTTTTTCGGATCGTTTTGGGGGTTTTTTTGCCAGTAGGAAAGTACTGACTTTGAGGCAACATTAGATGAGTGGCACAAAAGATCCTTATTGGCATAAATAAAAACTGCATCAAAAACGCACTACATGTGTTTCTGCTGTGTCCATTGAACCAAAAACACACCATGCTGCGTTAAAAAAAAGTCCCTGACCCTTTCCAAAAAACACAGATGTAAACGTGTCCCACAGGAAACCATGTTAACTAGTTCCCTACCGCGCTATAGCCAAAGGACGGCTACAGCGCGGTTGTCTGGTTCTGGGATGATGTCCATGCACGTCATTCCAGAACACGCCCCCAGCGGTGCCGGTAATCACTGTGTGATCACCGGGTAAATACAGCTGCTGGTTATCGACTGCACTTTCCTCACACTGTCACAGTGTGAGGAAAGTACAGCCGATAACCGGCAATTGTCAGCAAAGTGATTGGCACGGATCATCATCAGGGCACGGATGATCAGTGTCCAGCAGTGCCACCCAACCGGGCCCTGCAGTGCCACATCAACGCACATCAATGAAGTAGAAAAATTAGCGGTTTGCAAAATTTAATTTGAAAAAAACTTTTTTTTTTTTGCTTATAGTGCAAAAAATAAAAAAAAACACCTTGCGGCGATTAAATACCACCAAAAGAAAGCTCTACTTGTGTGGAAAAAAAATGATACAAATGTCATGAGTACAGTGTTGCATGACCACGCAATTGTCAAAGTGTGACAGCGCTGAAAGCTGAAAATTGGCCTGGGCAGGAAGGGGCTATAAGTGCCCTGTAGGCAAGTGGTTAAATGGACTGTACGGAGTTTCTGCAAAATGCTCTAAACCTCCCCCCCCCCCAAAAAAAAACAGGCGTGAACCAGGACTAGAAACATGAAAATACTCTCTCCAGCAATGCAGTGTCCATAAACACCCTTGTCAGCCACTGACATCTTCAGCCATTTTGATTGGCTGTGCCAGGATGAGAGTGTGTGTGAGAGAGAGAGAGGGTGAGTGAGAGAGAGAGAGAGAGAGAGAGAGTGTGAAAGTGTGAGTGAGTGTGTGTGTCAAGGTACATAGCAACAAGCAGATGAGAATACTTTCATGCAGAGGAGACATTGGGGCCAATTCACTAAGATAAACACTGCATTCATTTTTTAGTGAGAGAGAGTGTGAGTGAGAGAGTGTGAGAGAGAGAGAGAGAGAGAGAGAGAGAGAGAGAGAGAGAGAGTGAGAGTGAGTGTGTGAGAGTGTGAGTGTGTGAGAGTGTGAGTGTGTGAAGGTACATAGCAACAAGCAGATGAGAATACTTTCATGCAGAGCAGACATTGGGGTCAATTCACTAAGATAAACACTGCATTCATTTTTTAGTTAAAATAACTCATGCAGTATTTATTTTAAAAGTAGTTAATTCACTAAAAAAAACACAAACATGCGTTATTTACCGAACGTGTGAAATATGTTTAGCAATATTTTGCACTTAAATTTTGCGTTATTTTTGGGGGTTTTTTTCTTTTTTTGCAGGCTAACATTGCACCAGAATGCAGACAGCAATACCGTGCAACGATGCAACATTCTAGTGTGCTTTCATTCACAAAACAATCTCCCTCTGAAGAAATGTTTATTTGTTTCATTCCTGAGCTCAGAGAACATTTTCACACTGATACATTGTATAGTTTTCACTTTCTGGCCAGTGCACAGTTCCACTAATTGTTATTTTGTACATTTCTAAAATACTGCCGGCAAACACCTGGTGAGAAATAACAAATGTGTGTATTTTAATGAACTGACCTGATTTTAAGCTCCAAGGAGCAGGGCCCTCGAACCCCTTGTGTATTGTATCTGTACTGTCTCGTGTACTGTCTCCCATTATAATGTACAGCGCTGAGCAAACTATTGGCGCTATATAAATACTGTATAATAATAATTTTGCTAATTTTTTGGCAGTATTTATCTCACGTTCAATATTTTAAGTTTGATGAATTGACTATTATCTCATGCAATATTTCTGCAAAATGAGTCATGTGACCTTCATATTGCATGCGGTAACCTTTAGTGAGTTGACCCCATAGATGGGAATTTATCAAAACTGGAGCAGACAGAATTCAGAGCAGCTCTGCATGGCAACCAACCAATCAGCTTTTACCCTCAGCTTGTTCAGTTAAGATTTGAAAATAAAAGATAGAAGCTGTTTGACTGCCATGCACAGCAACTCCACTTCTGACAAACTTCCCTCAAAGAATGTCTTTTCTGCATTAAAATTCAGCCTGTTCCTAAATGTGTATTAAAGTTCCACAAGTGCCAAGCTGATGCACAAGATGATGCTTTCCCATTTAAAATAGTAGCCAATGATGGGTCACTAATGTTTCCTGCATGCTGGAAATGCCGCCAACTAACCCAGAGCTCAGTTTCAGGTATATGTCATCCCATACATCAGGGCTTGACACATTTGCTTCAAATCTAGGAGCCAACTAAAAAAAAAGTTAGCCAGTTCTTTTTTTGACTAATGGCTTTATTTTCGATGATGGAGATGGCAGATCTTGAATTTATGCATGGAGGGGACTGGAGCAGAGGTTTTTGATGTGTGTGTGGCATGCTATGTGGGCTGGACTCTGCTTGCCTTCAGCCCCAGTTGTGGGGACTGGCAGCGAGAAAAAGGGGTGGGCCACGATATGCACGGACTGGCTAGTGTCAAGGGAAAGGGGAGTGTGGGGGAGCCTTTTAGCACAACGGTGGGTCTGCTGGGGGAGGCGACGGAGGGTACACAGGGGTGCCAGTGTGTGGAGAGGTAGAGAAACTTTTGCTCCGTTGTGGGTATGCTGCATGTCTGGGGCATCAGGCAATGGGAGTTGATGGTCACAATGGCAACCTGGCACTCAGGATTTGTCAAGCCCTGCCATACATAATGCAACCCTCAGCTCAAATCCAATGATCTTGTTAAACATCTGCATGGTCAGCCCAACACAATGGAGAGATCTTCAGAAGGACTTATCCAACAAACATTAGAAACTGGCCTCTAAATTTCAAATGATGCAATCGGATTTTATACAGTCATGGCCAAGAATATTGGCACCCCTGCATTTCGGTCAGATAATGCACCACTTAGCTGAGAAAATCATTGCAATTACAAATGGAATCTGACAGATTCCACCCAAACAGTTGGGAAAGGAACCCTTCCAATCCGAGAGACCTGGAGCAGTTGGCAAAAGAAGAGTGGGCCAAAATTGCAGTAGAGAGGTGTAATAAACTCATTGATGGTTACAGGAAGTGATTACTACTACTACTTATATAGCACCGTCAATTTACACAGCACTTTACTAATAGATATAATATATATATTATATATATATTATATTTTGTCCAGTCCATATTTGGCGTTTTGGGTCGAATGTGTCAAATTTCTGGTCAAAGTGGTACATTATCTTACAAATGCAGGAGTGGCAATATTTTTTGGTCATGAGTGTATGCTGGCTACACTTTTTTGATCATTTTTACACATTGGCAAATGTAAATTAACCGCTTGCCGCCCTGCCACTGTGTATATACGTGTGCAGGGCGGCAGTGGAGCGCAAAACCACGTTTTAAAACGGGTTCCGCGATCCCGACACTTTCGCCGGCAGGGGGCGCGCGCGCGCTCCCGCCGACCCGCGGGTGACACGATTTGATCCAGGAGGGATCAATCATTAGATTTCAGCCGGTGATTTCTGGCTGAAATCACATGATCGGTCCCTGTCCTATCCTGTCCTGTGTTGACAAATCCAAAAAGTGAGTACACAAGCACTACAGTTAGAATACTCTAGGACACATTTAACCCCCTGATCGCCGCCACCCCCCCCCCCAGTTAACCCCTTCACTGCCCTGTCACCAGTGTCACTGATCAGTGTCGCTGGCAACTTCCGATAGAGTTAGCGCCCCTCCCAGATAGCGCCAGATTGCCCGCCAGTACACCAGTAATCCCGTTTAACCCCTTGATCGCCCCCCCCCCCAGTTAACCCCTTCACTGCCCTGTCACCAGTGTCACTGATCAGTGAACCGATTTTTACTGATCACTGTATCAGTGTCGCTGGCGACTTCCGATAGTGTTAGCGCCCCTCCCAGATAGCGCCAGATTGCCCGCTAATACTCCAATAATCCTAACCCCTTGATCGCCCCCCCCTGAGTTGACCCCTTCACTGCCCTGTCACCAGTGTCATTGATCAGTGAACAGATTTTTACTGATCACTGTATCAGTGTCGCTGGCGACTTCCGATAGTGTTAGTGTTAGCGCCCCTCCCAGATAGCGCCAGTTTGCCCGCTAGTGCACCAGAAATCCCATTTAACCCCTTGATCGCCCCCCTCCCCCCCCCCAAGTTAACCCCTTCACTGCCCTGTCACCAGTGTCATTGATTACAGTGAACAGATTTTTACTGATCACTGTATTAGTGTCACTGGTGACTTCCGATAGTGTTAGCTCCCCTCCTAGATAGCGCCAGTTTGCCCGCTAATGCACGGGATTTTTTTTACCAAAAACATGTAGCAGAATACATTTTGGCTTAAATTTATGACTAACTTTGAGTTTACGATATATTTTTTAGAGCTGAAAATAGAAAATATTGGTTTTTTTCAAAATTTTTGTGGTTTTTTTGTTTATAGCGCAAAAAGCGGGGGAGTTGCCAGGAGTGCCAGGTGGGAACCCAAGAAGAGGAGGACCTCTGTTGCTCTGTGCAAAACTATTACACAGAGCGGGCAAGTATGAAAGGTTTGTTATTTTGAACACAAACACAAAAAAACACAGAGCCTTTATTATCACTTTAAAGTTACATTCTCTTATAGAATAAACAGATCACCCCTGCAAGTGTTTGGAAGGGGTGCTTACATTAGGCCATTAACATGCATTAATCGTAAAATACTGGCATTTTCCTGTGTAAAGAGAGATCATATCTGAATCTTCTGACATTTCATCTCAAGGGACACCAACATGCAGGCAGCTTTCTCATCACCAGCTCTGCCAGGCATACGGTTGGTGGTCACACACTACAAATCAGAGCAGAGGTAGATAGAGATATGTACACACACCACATTGCCTCTAAACATGACCCTCTATGACAGTACACTTATACGTCTTTCTGCAATATTGCCCCCACCACCCCCAAAAACAAAAATAAGGTATCTGTACTTCCCCAAATGTGAAATTTTCAAAACAGCCACTAGATGGAGAATTGATGCCACAGTTTAACAACCAAAAAAGACTTGCAGAAAAAGATGGATGCGTGGGAAAAAAAAGCCAGCATTCACTATGAAAAAATGGTTACATTGGAAGAATTCTTCTGATCTAACATTCAAAAAGGTTCTCCGATGTATGCAGTTAAGTAATGTTAAGTAGGAGGCCAGCACTGGGGGAGATTAGCAATTAGCTGGTATTCAGATAACAGAAAGAATAATGTGAATGCTGCAAATAATTAACAAAGCCTTAACTCAGACTTATTGAGAAAGAACAAAATCAAGTTTATGTCATACCTCACCTACGTAAAGCATAAAGTACTACTGTGGTCGGAATGTGCTTAACATTTTTTTCTATTTAAACGGTTTATGAATTTAATTATAAGTGAAAATTCTCCCATTAAGAACTCCCTTTACATTGAAAGGCTAAAGGCTTTCTCAACCATTTACACCAAATTGCAGCCATATATAGGGTTACAACACAAATCTCCCCCTCCCTGCAGCACCTGTCGCTTCTGTGCAGCAGGAGATCAGTGAATGACTGAACTACAAGTCCTGTGTCATGGCAGCAGATTGACTTGTAGCTCTCAAAGGTGATGAATTTGGCAATTAACGGACTCCTAGTCCACTGAACTTGCTCCAGCTCAGTAAATAAAGGTCCAATTCCTTGGTATGAACAAGGAGCTGAAGGAAGAGACAGCAATAGAATGTGCATTGCACCGATAATCCATTGATCTCGGTTGCAGGCTCATACTGGAGAATATATATATGGAGAGAGAGATAGATAGAGAGCTAGCTCTATGTGTAATAAAATGGAATGACACAGTGAAAAAGTATTGAACACGCTAACTGAAATTTAATACTTCATACAAAATCCTCTTTCAAGATGCCTCCTGAATGGAGAAACTAGAAGCATGCATGCATTGCTCAGGTGTGATTTTTGCCCATTATTCCACACAGTCTTCAAATCGAAGGTTCCGTGGGCCTCTTCTATGAATGCTGATCTTTAGTTCTTTCCATAGATTTTCTATTGGATTCAGGTCAGGTGATTAAATCAATATTCACCCTTCTCCTTTATAATCCCTCAAAAAGTCAATACTTCCTCCCTAGAAAGTGCAATATCATATATATACCTTTTTGTGATATATTATAATAAATAAATTAAATAAACATAAATTTAAACATAAAGTGTACAATAAAGTCCAATAAATCAGTAAAAGTGTCCAAAAAGAAAGTCCAAACAGTGTCCAAAAAATGTCCCAAATTTTCCAACTTTTTCATCCAATAGAAGGATTAACTCCTCTTCCATCCAATATGCACCTCAAAGTAAAAAATACAAAATCGAGTGCATTACCTTAATAAATAAAAATAATCACCCCGTGCAAAACACAATTCACTTAAAAAATATTTGTGCAACAGAGAGAAAAATAAATATATATATTTAAGTAAAATAAATTATTTCAATCCTAATTGCTTTCTTATAGTGCTTATAATCACATAAATCACACTGTGAGCACTCAGTGATCACTACAACTCCGTGTATACCATCAACCAGCACACAGTAGTACTAAATACTATTACCCTTTATGAGTATTGAAATACGAAGCAATACTATGGATCAGTACTCCTCTATATTCTCTTCAAAGATATTTTTCCAAGGTCCTCAGAAAGATAAGAATGGTCTCAAGACTGGTATTCAAAGCATAGGGATAACTTTTTATTAATCACTTACATTAAAATTCAAGATTTTCAGTTCCAGACATGGTTCTAAACTCAATCCACCAAACCATCTGGAAAACCATGTGTGGATAACCGACAAAATGGCCGCGGCGACACTTCCGGTCTGCGTACGTGCGTCTTGACGTCACTCCTCTAACGCGTTTCGTCACTTCCAGACTTCAGAAGCGAGGGGGAGAGGAAGCGAGGGGGAGAGGAAGCGAGGGGGAGAGGAAGAGGAAGAGAGAAAGAGGAAGAGAGGGGGAGAAAAAGGGGAAGAGGAAGAGAGGGGGAGAAAGAGGAAGAGAGGGGGAGAAAGAGGAAGAGAGGGGAGAAAGAGGAAGAGAGGGGGAGAAAGAGGAAGAGAGGGGGAGAAAGAGGAAGAGAGGGGGAGAAAGAGGAAGAGAGGGGGAGAAAGAGGAAGAGAGGGGGAGAAAGAGGAAGAGAGGGGGAGAAAGAGAGAAAGAGGGGGAGAAAGAGAGAAAGAGGGGGAGAGGGAGAGAAAGAGGGGGAGAGGGAGAGAAAGAGGGGGAGAGGGAGAGAAAGAGGGGGAGAGAAAGAGAAAGAGGGGAGAGAAAGAGAAAGAGGGGGAGAGAAAGAGGGGGAGAGAAAGAGGGGGAGAGAAAGAGGGGGAGAGAAAGAGGGGGAGAGAAAGAGGGGGAGAGAAAGAGGGGGAGAGGGAGAGAAAGAGGGGGAGAGAAAGAGGGGGAGAGGGAGAGAAAGAGGGGGAGAGGGAGAGAAAGAGGGGGAGAGGGAGAGAAAGAGGGGGAGAGAAAGAGGGGGAGAGGGAGAGAAAGAGGGGGAGAGGGAGAGAAAGAGGGGGAGAGGGAGAGAAAGAGGGGGAGAGGGAGAGGGAGAAAAAGAGGGGGAGAGGGAGAAAAAGAGGGGGAGAGGGAGAAAAAGAGGGGGAGAGGGAGGGGGAGAGGGGGAGGGAGGGAGGGGGAGAGGGGGAGGGAGGGAGGGAGAGGGAGAGAGAAAGAGGGGGAGGGGGGGAGGGAGAGGGAGAGAGAAAGAGGGGGAGAGAAAGAGGGGGAGAGGGAGAGAGGGAGAGAGAAAGAGGGGGAGAGGGAGAGAGAAAGAGGGGGAGAGGGAGAGAAAGAGGGGGAGAGGGAGAGAAAGAGGGGGAGAGAGGGAGGGGGAGGGAGGGGGGAGAGAGGGAGGAGGGGGGGAGGAGAGAGGGAGGAGGGAGGGGGGAGAGAGGGAGGAGGGAGGGGGGAGAGAGGGAGGAGGGAGGGGGGGAGGGAGAGAGGGAGGAGGGAGGGGGGGAGGGAGAGAGGGAGGGGGGGGAGGGAGAGAGGGAGGGGGGGGAGGGAGAGAGGGAGGGGGGGGGAGGGAGAGAGGGAGGGGGGGAGGGAGAGAGGGAGGGGGGGAGGGAGAGAGGGAGGGGGGGGGAGGGAGAGAGGGAGGGGGGAGGGAGAGAGGGAGGGGGGAGGGAGAGAGGGAGGGGGGAGGGAGGAGGGGGAGGGAGGAGGGGGAGGGGAGGGAGAGAGGGAGGGAGGAGGGGGAGGGGAGGGAGAGAGGGAGGGAGGAGGGGAGGGAGAGAGGGGAGGGAGGAGGGGGAGGGGGAGGGAGAGGGAGAGAGGGGAGGGAGGAGGGGGAGGGGGAGGGAGAGGGAGAGGGAGAGGGGGAGGGGGAGGGGGAGGGGGAGGGGGAGGGGGAGGGAGAGGGGGAGGGAGAGGGGGAGGGGGAGGGGGAGGGGGAGGGAGAGGGGGAGGGAGAGGGGGAGGGGGAGGGAGAGGGAGGGAGGGGGAGAGGGGGAGAGAGGGGGAGAGGGGGAGAGAGGGGGAGAGAGGGGGAGGGAGGGGGAGAGAGGGGAGGGAGGGAGGGGGAGGGAGGGGGAGGGAGGGGGAGGGAGGGGGAGGGGGAGGGAGGGGGAGGGAGGGGGAGGGGGAGGGAGGGGGAGGGAGGGGGAGAGGGGAGAGAGGGGGAGGGAGGGAGGGAGAGAAATCCGGGAGATGCGGTAGCGAAGGGAACAGGAAAACACGATTAGGAAGAGAAGAGTGAGAATACATGTAACATAGAAGAACCAAAGGAGAGGAGGATGATAGGAGAGGGTAATGTGGGAGGAGGAGGGGAAGGATGTGGGAGGAGGAGGGGAAGGATGTGGGAGGAGGAGGGGAAGGATGTGGGAGGAGGAGGGGAAGGGGGTGGGAGGAGGAGGGGAAGGGGGTGGGAGGAGGAGGGGAAGGGGGTGGGAGGAGGAGGGGAAGGGGGTGGGAGGAGGGGGGGAGGGGTGGGAGGAGGGGGGGAGGGGTGGGAGGAGGGGGGGTGGGAGGGGGTGGGAGGAGGGGGGGTGGGAGGGGGTGGGAGGGGGGGAGGGGGGGGAGGGGGTGGGAGGAGGGGGGGTGGGAGGGGGTGGGAGGGGGGGGAGGAGGGGGGACTGTCGGGATAATGTATTGAGTAAAAAAAGGAAAAATAGGAATTGTTGAATGATATATTGTGTATGGATTTTAAAATTTGTTTTGTAAATGAAACTTTTTTTTTAATTATATTTTTTATTAAAGACTGCTCAACCCTGCAAATCCAACTCATGAGCCGACTACTTAATGTTAAAAGAAATCTCCAAGAACCCCAAGTTCATTGCAGATCTGCAAGAATCTCTTGCAACAGGTTATGAAACATGCATCTACAATCAAAAAGACTGCACCAAATGACCCTACACAATGAGAGAGCATTAGTGCAAGACTACACTTTGCCATTGAAAAGCAAAGACAAGGCCTTCTGGAATAATGGGTTGGAGACTTATGAATCAAGAGATGTTTGTCCACATAACCGTAAACATGTTTGGTGCAAACCAAAGACATCATTTCAAGAAAAACAACGACATACAACTCATTTAGGAATTCATCAAAGATGTCTGATGAGAATGTGAGGCCATCTGTTCTGAAGTATGAGCTCAACATTAAATTGATCTTACAACATGAAAGTGATCCAAATCACATTTTTACACCCACCAAGTAATGGCTCAAGGGACTGGTCTAGTCAACTAGAACTGGGGGAACTGGGGGAACTAAAATGGGCAATTCTTGAAAAACACCTACAAATATCTTTCAACAGGAGAAGAGAAGCTTTTGGGATACAGTTCAGAGGAGACAGTATCTCAATACTATATAAAATTGTGTAATGCCTCCGGCAAATTGTCTTATGAACTGGCATGGAAAAAAAAATACCTAGCAGAAAAAACGAGGAAGACTTCTAAGATTCATAAAGAAATTAAGAATGCTGTACTAAGTGAAGCTAATCAAAGTTTTTCTAACAAAAAAAATACAAAAATAATAAGGGAAGCACACAGACTAGCGCAATGACCTTTTCTTTTTTTTTTTTTTAAATAGGATGCCATAGAAACATCCCCCCTCTCAAGTCTGAGATACATTATATCATGTATTACATACTTAGTGTACTATGTCTTATGTCTATGGGCATTTTTATTTTATGACTCCTTTATTTGATTTGTAAAAGCTTTTCTGGAAAATGTAATACCATTGAAAAAGTCATCTTACAATTGAAGCAGTTATTCATAGAGGCTTGGTCAAACAAATGTCACCAATGCCAACTATGCAAAATGTCTAACAGGTCATTTCTACGATAGGGGGCAAATACCACCTTCTGAGGCTAAGGGTGTAATTACTTTTTCCATAGTACACCCATTACATTTGATATTTTTGTTCAACAAGATGATTAAAAAGGCACATTTTCCTTGGGTTTTATTCAAGGATATTACCTTAATCCGTAGACACTATCTGAATGAAGAGCTAATGTCTGCCTGTTCAAATAAGTTTAAAAAAAAAAAAAGCCAATTTGCATGGGTGGACTGTTTTCAGAACAAGTTTCCTTTAAAGTGGTACTCCCTCCCCAGGGATACTTGTACCAATAAAGCTTACCTTGTAGGCACAACGAGTATCTCCTAAACATGCACCCTTTAGGAGACATTCAGTGTTGCTCCAGCTGGAGACTTTACCGGCGCATGCGTTCTAAAGGAACGGCATACCCATGCCGTTCCTTCAGAGTTCTGTGCAGTTGCCATGACTTGGCCATTCAAGCATCTGCAGCCAGCAAACCCAGAAGGAAGACCTGGTGAAGATGGAAGCCTCTGTATAGGTAACAGGGCGCTGCTGGAGGGCTTCATTTTAATGTAAGCATTTCATAATGTGCTAGTATACAGTGCATACTAGCACATTATGCTCTTAACTTGCAGGAAGATTTTCTATTTTTTTTTTACATGTGCATGAGTTAGCTACCACTTTAAACAGGTTCATGCACTTTACCCGAGTTTGCAAAGCTCTGCAGCACCATGCAGACAAACATGTAGGTACAGGGTTCAAAACAGATGAGGAAAATATAGACAGGACAATCACAGAGCAGATATTTTAGTACATAAAGTGCATCCATATTGATACTCCTTTGACAAACTTTCCAGTAATCTCAAAAGAGCAGATATGCTGACAAATACTTTCTATATATGAATCCAAAGATTGGAAAAATACCACAGTAGCTCTTTACGCAGCAGGAGGGCTGAAAGTCACCAGTCCTGGGAAAACACTTGCACAAAACAATGATAGATTGTTGGCTCACTCAGGCAGTACCTACAATACTATTAATGGACCTCAAGCACAAGAAAATAAAGGAGCTTGTTGGCATAAAGATCACAAAACATGAATTAATGACCGGGTTCCACAACACAATACATGCGTTTGCTAGTTTGAAAATACTGTATTCTGAAAACTGAATGTGCAGTGTAGCAGGGAAGGAGTAGCCTGATTAAAGGAACCCATCACTGACACACAACAGCACAAGAAAAATATCTGACAGATGGACCACAAGAAAGCTTGTGGACGATTTTCAAGCGATATAGGAAATCATACTGGCAGATAAGCTGCTTACATTGCTGCAAAGAACTACAATCCTACATCCCAGTGTGCACCACAATTTCTCATTAAAAGGTCCAATGCAGCTCCATACTATAGGCCAAACACATATCACAGAGAAAAGGGAGCTGTAGACTGCTGCAAAAAGAAAGCAATATGGCATCTTTATCAAGTACCCAGAGGAAGCTGTTGGGTTTGTGTTCCTGGCTATCTACAGAACTCTCACCAGAGCATGGAGACAGCCTTTCCTGATTATAGCTGAAGTGAAAGACTCATTGGCATTACGGTGTGTGAGAAGTTTTCCTCCATTTCAGAAGACACGCACGCCCAGAAAGTTACAGTCTTGAGTCCCTGGATTGATTAGAACGCCCAGACGAACAGGGATTATAACCTGCTTTCTCAGTAACTCATCCTGGTTGTGGGTTATGTGGCCTTCACGGTCAAACAAGGGTCCCTTCTTTCTCCCTTGCCTTTTTCTCTTTTCCAAGACAAGTCTTTTCATCTCCCCGTCTCTGACTTTACATCAGACCTCCATGAGGAGATGGGTATACCTACCTCTAACACCAAGCCCACCTCTCCTGCTTTGGCAGCTGCAAAAGTGGGTAGACCTCATTTCTTTTCACCACCCCACAAAGTGTTTTTATAACTAGTGAGGAGCATCATCCTTTTGATGATCCACTCAACTGACAAACCAATGAGTTTCTCTTCTGCTAATTTTGTAGTTTTATATAACTTATCCTAGCTGATGTCCCTTGCAGAGACTTTGGGAATATTTTGCAAGCCCTCTTCTTGTAATGGTTTCCTTGAACTGTATTACAGCTGTTTACAGCTTTTTGTAACACTTTGAAAATTTTAAATTCTTTGTGAAACAGAAGGCAACATGGCTACCTTCAAAATGCAGATTTTTCAAGTATACAAAAGCACAATATGCAAGAAATTTAAGTTTCATGTTCTCAGGCTGTAACAAACTTGTTAAAATGAGAAATTCAGATAAAAAAAACTGCAGAAATTAAATATATGAGACCAAGATGTTTAAACTTAGGACACAAATGGTCTATGTGGATGTACCACCAGTAATAGTTTGTATTGTATAAAGCAAGGGCTTCCCACAAATAAATATTAGAAGACAAATTGTGCTTCTCTGTAATTACAGCCTCTGCTTAATCCTCACTGGCGTCTATGTAACTCAGTTACTCTCCGATAAGCACATCTGTTGCCAGGAGAACGGTTAAATTGCTCCAAACAAAAAGAGGCTTTGTATAAGCAATACAAAAGGGGTAAAGACATAAAGCATGTTAACCTGGATCTGGAGTTACGGAAGAAGAAGAGCAATGGAAATAATGTTTCGTTTGAAACCCAAGAATATCCTGTAATCTTATATGAAAAGTGTGGAAATAACTCAACATGCCCAACACATAGGGGTAAAGCCTCATGACCTGACAAGGGGAAATAAAAAAGAAAAAAAAGTAAAAAAATGTTGTGTTGCTGCATTAAAGTGGAACTTCACTCATTCAATCAACACTATTTTGAATCCTTATGCTGCTAGCATTAGTAAATAGATGGGAAGGTATATTATATTTACTGCAATAAATGGTTTTGTTTTTTTTTTACATTTCTTTAGTTACTTTGTTGTTTTCTTGCCTAGGAAAATGAGGTTATACATCCCAAGAGTCATAAGTACAGTAACATAGTATAGTATTAGTACTGATCACTGTATTAGTGTCACTGGAGAGGTCAGTGTCATTTAGTCAGTTCCCACTCAGCATCAGTAAGTGTCAGGTTGGCCACAGCACTATCACAGTCCCACTATAAGTCGTTAATCATCGTTACTGGTTAAAAAAAAAAAAAAAAATTAAAAGTATATACCATTGTTTGTAGATGCTTTAACTTTCACACAAAGCAATATACACTTTTTTTTTTTAATCAAAGGCATGTAAGCAGAATACATTTCTAACTAAATTTGTGAAGAAATTAAATTTTTTAAATTTTGCTTTAATATTTTATAGCAGAAAGTAAAAGTAGTGTTTTCTTTTGGACTTAATATTTATATATTAAAAAAAAACAGTGGTGATCAAATGCCACCAAAAGAAACCTCTATTTGTGTGAATAAAATGAAAAAATTTCATGTGAGTAGTTTTGCATGACCGTGCATTTGCCAATTAACCTCCCTGGCGGTCTAACTAATCAATATTTTTGAATATCAAAGCGGTACTTTTTTTGCATGGAAATTAGTTGTTTTATATTGTAGGCCTGCAATTCTTATGAATAACTCACTTAAATCTGTCCAAACAAGAGTCTAGTAAACATCCCGGGAATGATAAAGTTTGAAACACGAAATCATACATTATACTATAATAAATAATTATAAAAAAAAATCTAATAAATTTAATTCAATAATGTAATCAAACCAAAAACACTGAAATGTGAAAGAGCACCAAGTTCGTACATCACTGACCTCAGTCGCAGAATCGTTTTCAGCATCGGATGACGAAATAAATCCTTTTTCTTAAAGTTTAGCCCAAAATATATTCTGCTACATTCTGCTCCCAAATCAGTGTATATTATTTAGTCTGTAAGAAACTTAAACTATGGTATATACAGAGGGTAGAGAAAAGAATCATCCCTCTTTACAATATTCACATTTTGTTGATTTGCAGCCTGAAATGAAGACAGGCACAGTTTTGGTTTAATACAGCTGTATTTACTTAGTGCAACTTAGAACACTTAAGTGAAAGTTAGAACACCAACACATCAGGAAAAAAAAAAAAAAAAAAAAAATTCAACAGAATCACTGAGTTGGAAAAAGGATCACCCATTGTGTCAGTATTATGTTGAACCACATATTGCTTTATTTCCAGCTTTTATTTTGTTGGGATATTGTCTCTACTAACTTTGTACATCTAGAGACTGCGCAATATTTGCCTATTCATCGTTGCAGAACTGCTCAAGTTCAGGGGTTTATGTCTGGGCTCTGACTAGGCCATGCGAGAACCTTTTTCTCACTTAACCACTGTGTGGGCATTTGTGCTGTGTGCTTTGAGTCATTGTCATGCTGGAAGGTAAACCTTTCCATCGACAACTTTCTGGCAGAGGGCAGCAGATTTTCCTCAAGAATTTGGCTGTCAAATTCCTGCAATTGCTTCAGAGTTTGTTTTTTTCAGTTACCAGTGCCCATTTCTCCTATAAGCAGCAGTATAACCTAAAGGTCTAGGACTTCCTGTGTCCCTCAAAGGATGAGAAAGAAAATGTGTATATGTCATAAGTATCTGAGCAAAAAAAAATTGAACACCATTCTTAACTCTTAAAATCTATGTACCGTCAAGGGGCATTCAATGGTGTGTTTGAAAATCAGAAAAACTCCTAGAATGCATTGTGTGCGCCAATTAGCCGTTCCTGCAAAGACCTACCGTATTTCGTGCGCCATAAGACGCACCTAGATTTTAGAGGCGGAAAACAAGAAAAAAAAATATTCTGAACCAATGGACTGCGGACACAGTACAGGGAATGACCAGAGACTGCGGACATAGTACAGGGAATGACCAGAGACTGCGGACACAGTACAGGGAATGACCAGAGACTGCGGACACAGTACAGGGAATGACCAGAGACTGCGGACACAGTACAGGGAATGACCAGAGACTGTGGACATAGTACAGATGACCAGAGACTGCGGACATAGTACAGGGAAAATACCAGAACATAGTACAGATGACCAGAGACTGCAGACAGTGCAGGGGATGACCAGAGACTGCGGACATTTGGGGAGGGAGGGAGGGGGAGTGGGTACCTGAATTCAACAGGTACCTGCTCCCACTTCCGCGGAGTTGTCCTTCCCTCTTCTTCCCGCACCGGCGTCTGTGACAGCCGGGTGCCCATTGCGCATGAAGCGCTGTGCTTTGTGAATGGCCCGGCGCCCTTCTGGGACCTGTCATGTGTCCCAGAAGACACCGGACCATTCACAAAGCGCAGCACTTCTCACGTATGCGCAGTGGGCACCCAGCTGTCACAGAAGCCTGTGCGGGAAGACCACAGCGCTGGAGCGAGGAACAGGTAAGGTCCTGCAGGAGAGAAGAGCCGAGTGGCCGGCCCGGTATTCTGACATGGTGGTGGCAGAAATACCGGACCGGCTGCTTTATATTCGCTCCATAAGATGCACTGACATTTCCCCCCTTTTTTGGGGGGAAAAAAGTGCATCTTATGGAGCGAAAAATACGGTAATTCTTTCACAACCCCAACATGACCACATTTCTCAAAAAAAGCTGTAAACTGCAGCCAAAATGTACTTGGTGTAAAACATACCTACAATCTGAATCAGATCTAGAAAACAAAATAAAAACATTTAGGAGACCCTTTAGAAAGTGTAAATGACTTCCTATACATGTTTGAATGCATAGGTCAATAGGTAGCAAGATTACTATCAGTTTTGTCAAAATCTATTAGCCAAAAATGATCAGCTTTAGGCATCATTTCTGCATACATTTTTATATGTCCTCATGCACACTGGACGTTTTTACAGCTGCCGTTTTTGGCTTTTGATGTTTTTTTTTTCTACAGCTAGTAAATCCCCCAGCATGTTATCCTGTGTGTCCATGTACACAGACTGTAATCGTTTTTTGGCAGGGACATGTTTTGGCTGGGAAAAAAAAAAAAACAGTGGGTTTCTAGATGAGTTTTTTTAGTTGTAAAAATGTTCTAGGGATGAAAAATACAGTAAAGCGCAGCAAACTGGCGTTTTTGGATGTATGACCAAAAATTGGGGGGGGTAAAAAAAAACCTCCCACAAAATGCCACTAAAGCGCAAACGCGGAAAATCGGCGCTAAATGCAAAAGATGCTAAAAAAAAAAAAAAAAAAACTGAAAAGTTCACATGTTTTTAACGTGACTTTACACAGCTAATGTTACCAGCGTCATAATAAAAGACCTTTCTTCTGCTTCAAACTGCAGATAACCACGTGTTTCATTTTCAATTGACCAAATATTCAGTTATAAAAGAAAATGGCTTTTAAATTAACTGCCTGTCTGTATGCAATAAAGGCAATATTATTGTGGTTTTACACTATGTGGGCTCCTGCTCTTTTCTGATGTTTTTCAAGTAATATAAAATCGATAAACGCTGCTTTGGATGCCTCCTGCTTGAGCTGATCTATTAACCTGGGAGTTAGATGTGCTGAGCTGGGCTGCCTTTCCTGTGGGCTGTTACACATGAGGTCCATGATCTATTTACTTGGAGATCATGGGGATCTGGTAAGAGGCTAAGTGAATTGTGGTGGAGAACTCCTGATTAGAATATTCACCTGCTGGCTTCACTTTCACAGTTGATGAATTGCATGGATATTTAGGATTCACAATTGTGCAATTTTTTGTATACTATGTTTTGCACTATTTGAGCACTTTGTATAGTAAGTATGTTAGTTTATGTGGCTTTATTCAATTTAATCACAAAAAGTGCACCTATTTGTCTGGTATTCAGATAATTTAGTGTGCAGCTTCTAAAACAAAAAAAAATTCCTTAAGAGGAAATGAAAAGCAAAAGTCTTACTTTTTGTAAACGAATTAACACAGTTTGCCGAGGGTTTGACCACTTCAAAAATGCTACAGGTAAAACACAAAATAAGTGAGGTTTGGATGTGTTATGGGGTACTTGTTCAAGTGTAATCCCATTCAGTAATCTCAGAAAAATGTTAAAAAAAAATATGGGGATTATTTCCATGTACTTTACACTTAAAGGCTAACCATCTTTTGGACCATATAGTACCAACATTTAAGGTGTGACAAATTTCAGTACTCATTATGAATGCAGCCAGGAAAGTCAGCACTTCTTACTTTTACATGTATAGGGTCAGCAACTTGTAAGTACAAGCTACAAAAATCAACACTAATATCAGTAAGGGCTCGTTCACACTTGCCTGTTTTCCCAACTCTTGCCAAACGCCCCTATAGCATTTGACAAGCGTTGGTCCGGCGTTTGCAGAGCGTTTTTAACGCTCTGCAAACGCCGCATGTGTGGTTTAGTGGCGGTTGCCAAGCGTTAAAAACGCCCCACAAACGCCTATAATGAAGTTTGAATGGTGTTAACGCCCCGCAAACGCCGGGCGTTTGCAGAGCGGCACCATAGGCTTGAACATGGCCTAAAGCAGAGAGATAGTCGCTTGCTTCTAAAAACACTGTTCTGCTTTTTTAAAGCCTCAGATAGCCATGTGCATGCTACTGCTCCAGTGTGGTCTTGTTATCAGTAGGCAAAGTTTTTTTTTTTTTTTAACTTGTGAAATATTCTCCCTGAAAAATTCTCAGCCCTACACACACAGTTAAATAACAGCTCTGAAACAAATCGATTTCCATCTGGCATTAACACCATACCTGTATCAAGCTTGTCAACAATCATCATCCATCTTGCTGCAAGAAATGTTCAACGCAATTGCCAAAGTCAAATTCCCATTAATAACTATGCTAATAAGCAAGATTGGGCAGGTTTATGGATGGCGATAAGCTTCAAACATACTTCTGAGTCACTGACCCTGAGCCTTTAGTTCTCTTGCCAACATGCATTAGAAATGTCACAAGATATACTCCAAAGAAACTTGACATGGATACCAAAAGCAAAGCCCCAATATATGGGTATAGATCACTGATATGTGCAAATATCTTGAGAAGCATAACAGCAGCAACAGTGCAAGCATTGCTGAATATATAACTTGCGTGAAGTCTACTTTGATCTACTGATGGAGTTTTTCACTCCAGGAAAGTCTCAGGAACAGACACAGATGAAAATGGCATCCTTGTTGAGGATGAAGGCAAGCATTAAATTCAGAACCCCATCTTAAATAAAAAGAAAATGCTCATTTGCTGTGAAGTCAGGTAAGTAAATACAAATAGCAATGGGTTCAGTTTTAACAGCCTCTTCCAGCAATTATAATCTAGGTCATAACAAAAAAAAATACCCATTAAGACTTTAAAACTAAGACATATTTATAAAGCAGTGAATGTGGCTTTCACCAAACATTCACTGAAAACACATTACACCTGAAGATTCAACTGTGGTAAAAGTTAGATTACTTTACACAATAAGCTCATGAGAGATAGAAAGGCCAGCCTTCTTTGGTTTTATATGACATGTAATCAAATCTGGGTCATTTTTCATGTTTTTTATAACTATAACTACTATAGTTATTGATACTATAAAAAATGCAACATGCTTTCTAGTTCTGACAGTTTATTTTGAAAGAATTTAAAAGATAAAAAAAGGTCAGGAAAACCTCAATGCAGAATGAGAAAAAAAAAAAAAAAAAAAAATCATCTTACTTTAGGTTTCCATGTACGGTCGGAGCAGCGTCCACACTCATGCAGGAGCTTCAAGACTGGACGTATTTGAGGACACCTCTCTCCCTCTCCTGCCGGTGAGGTGATATTTTTATGTTCCAGCACGTTATGCACACCAGTCTAAACCACAAGGCAAGCTGACTATAAATGTGCCGACTTCTACATTACTGTAATACTGGCTTCCCCTGTGTTTTAACCATTATTTTTAACTGTATTGGGTATCTACACTTTAAACCGGGTCTGTACCAGTCTCACCCAGAACTAGAAGCCAGCACGACAACTCTTGTATGTGCCTGAAAGATACATAGTTAAGCAACTGCTACAAAGAAAACCGCTATTCTGCTACATTTTAAAACTGACCATTTTAAAACTGAACTCCAGGTATAATCTTTATTGCATAGTTACAATGGTCCAGCTTGGATCAAAGCATGTATATTTCATACACGAGTAGCTGCTGGGGAAGCTGCCAATTACTGTATTAGTCAGTGCTGGGGGGCAGAGACATCATGATTTCCATCTCATTCAATCAGAAAATGCCCTGCATCCATTGAAGATAAATACTGATTGGCAGTGCAGAGTTCCATATTAATTGTTAAAGCTGAACTCCAGGTATAATCTTTGTTGCCTACTTACACTGGTCCAGCTTGGAACAAACAAGTACTATACCAAAATAATAAAGTTAAAACATCACAAAAATACATCAAGATTTACCCCTGTACTTACATTGCAAAAAAATAAACAAAAAAACACTGACTGGCATCCAATCGTGTACCTTTACTACTCAGTGCAGATCCTGGAGCTCTGGTACTTGCTGCACCTAGGGCACGATTGTTACATAGCTCCAGGAACAGTAAATAGCAGTATTCAGCAGTTTCATTCTGCCTTAAAGTGGAACTTCACCCTCTCAGTCAACACTATTTTTAATCCTTATGCTGCTAACAAAAGTAAATAGATAGAAAATCATGGCCACGGTCAGAAATGCTAGGGGGCGTTTTTCAATGCGATTTCTCAGCAAAATAAAACATGGTGACACGGAAGGATTGGGGAGTTTGCATAGATTAAAAATTAAACAATTAAGAATATTAAAAATTTAAAAACATTAATTAAACATTTTGATTTGTGGTGCTCAGATGCTGTGTAGTTTTGCTTTAAGGAATTAATCTACCACTGAGCGCTCGAGAAGAGAAAGGGGGTTTATAACAAAGTCAGTTAGCAGGAGAGGACACCCTCACCCTTGCACTTGTCTCAAAGCTATTTCATGGTCCTCAAGCTGAAAAATTACAGGTTAAAAAGGGGAAGGGGGGGGGGGGTATCACTGCATGACAACATAGTAGCTAATGCAGGCATGGACAAATTCAAGGCAACAATAAAAAGCTCCCAGATGACTAAGTCGGAGTATTTTATATGCAGTTTCATTGACTGCAGTTAGGACAACCACCACTAGATGGCACCCTGTAGAAACGAATTTACCTTATTGACTGCAGATCCTAAAGCCACCACTAGATGGTGCGGCTAGAATATCCTCAATCACTGAACACTCTCAAAACAAAAATCAGCCCAAACCCCTGTGAACACATCTGAAACTGCAAAAAAAAAAAAAAAAAATTAGAAAAAGAACTAGAGGTGCATCCCTTAGAAACATTGTTCATCTAGAAGCAATTGTTTAGAACACCACAGTAATGTAAGAGACCACTTTGTGCCCCATATATTAGAAGACAAAAATATGTATTTTCACTTGTCTGGTGGCAAACCCATTTTTCTAGATTATCCTAAATTTAGTCACAAATAAAAGAAAAAATGAGTGTGCCTTGTGCAGCTGTTTCCTCTATAGCCCCCCTTTCCCTGCCGCACTGTAATCTTCCAGTTCTGTGGAGTTAATAGAGTAGATGGAGCTATGACAGCAACTCATCAAGAGTGTACCACTACCTCTACCCTTTCCGCCCACCTCCATTCATAGAACCGAACTACATCTTCTGCGACACAGGGTCTATGAATAAAGGGAGCTGATCTTTCAATCACCAGCCCATCCTCCATTCCTTGATTGCTTTTTATTCATAGAAGTGATAGAACCAGGTCTATGAATGGAGGAGTGGAAAGGGCAAACATAGCTGGGCAATCTTAATGAGTGCCTGTCACAGCTCCGTCTGTTCCATTAATCCCTTCTGCACCAGCAGATCACAATGGTGAGGATTATAGAAGAGAATTGTAGCCAATAGAGTAGACAGCTGCACAAGGTACATATCTTAATGACTGTTAAGTAACATCCCTTGTGCTGATTTTTTTTCCATTTGTGCCTAAACTTAGCATTGATCGCTATATATTGTGTATTTGCAATCTGTAATGACCTTCTAAGACACTAGCAAGCAACTGAGGGTGCTGGGAATGGGAGGGTTATACTGGCTGGTGAATTTTTTCTTTGGAAATGTTGAATCCTTCAGTAGGTGGCATTATAGAGCATATTTAAAGTGTAAAACATGGGGAAATGTGAACGTATTGCAGAGATGTTCTAAATAGGTTTTTTTCTTATTCATTGAGGGACACAGGCTTCAGAGGCAATGAATGTTCCTCAATGAACGATTAAGAAAAAACATATTTAGAACATTTCTGCAATACATTCATAAGACAACGATGTGCAAGAAATCGTATGTTCCTACTCCCCACAACAACATAGCTCGGAAATCCAAAGAACAAGGGGGGAGATTTACTAAAACTGGAGCACTCCGAATCCGGTGCAGCAATGCATGGGAGCCAATCAGCTTCTAACTTCAACTTGTTTAATTAAGCTTTGGCAATAAAATCTGGAAATGGATTGCTTTTATGCAGAGCTGCACTGTATTTTGCACCCTCCAGTTTTAGTAAAGCTCTTCCATGGTGTCAATCCTGCTTACTTCACTTCTCATCTCCTCCCCCTGCCTCATACACAGAAGTTACCTACTTGGTAAGGGTCAACCTGAGAAAGACAGTGAGAGTTTCATTTTCCATATCTCTGTACATTGTATTCACTAAGAACGCATCTAAAGTGTTTTCTGAACTTATCTACACTACCCACAGACACCACCATCCGTGGAAGGGAATTTCACCTCCTTACCGCTCTAACAGTAAAGAATCCCTTGCGCAATTTAAGACTGAACTGCCTCCTGTCCAGCTTCATTGTGTGGCCAAATGTCTTTTCTTATTTAGAGATCTCAGATTAAATAGTTTTCTCTCAATGCTGGAGTCGCGATTTAAAGATCTGTATTTCCCAATCATATCCCCTCTTAAAGTGACACTAAAGCATTGATTTATTTATTTATTTATTTTTTTAAGATAAATAACCACCATATACTTACCTGCTCTGTGCGGTGGTTTTGCACAGAGCAGCCCCGATCCGTTTATTTTCAGATCGCTGCCGGCTCCTCCCCCTCAAGCAGTGCCCCTGGGGAAAGCCCCTTGCCCTGGGAGCACCGCTACGTGCTTGTCCCTGAGCCACTGCTCTATGCGTCCAAAGGAAACAGGCTCAGGCTCAGCCAGTGGGGAAATTCGTCAGACACTGAAAACGATTTTGCAACTTTGCTCAGTGATGTGCGAACTTGGCGCTATATTTCAAATTTCAGTGTTTTTGGTTTGATAATATTGAATTAAATTTATTATTATATTTTTTTTTATGATTATTTATTAAATTATAATTTATGATTTTGTGTTTCAAATTTTAACATACCCGGGATGTTTACTAGACTCTTGTTCAGACAGATTTCAGCGAGTTATTCCTAAGAATTACAGGCCTACAATAAAAAAAAAATACCTATTTCCATGCAAAAAAAATAATGTATCGCTTGAGCACAGAAATATGGACATAATCAGACCGCTGGGGAGGTTAAGGTTGTAGTCATTCTTCATATTCAAGGTTCTCCAGCCATCCTATTAGCTTAGTTGCCTTTTTCTAGACACTCTCTAGCTCAAGCACATCCTTCCTGAGGGTTGGTGACCAGAACTGGGCAGCATACACACGTGGTAGCCGAACCAGGATTTTGTAAAAAGGTAAAATTATAATCTTATAATTTTCATACACCATTAAATGCATGTTAATAGTCCGCTGGCCTTGATTGCGGCAGCTATTCCCCAGAGGTTTTCTCCCGATTGTGTATGCTTTCATATTTTAACATCCAAGTGTATTACTTTTGTATTTTTCAATATTAAACCTCATCTGGCATATAGCTACCTACCCCTCTATTATAATTAGAACTTCTTGTGAAGTTGCTATATCCCACTGTGAAGTTGTTGCCCTGCTTAGCTTTGTATCATCAGCAGACACTGAAACGATAGTATTTATTCCAACCTCTATATAAACTTATGAACCGGTTAAACAGAACTGGTCTCAGGAGGGAGCCTTGAGGTGCCCCGCTCACAACTCCAGACCATTCAGAAAAGTATACCATTAAGCACCATCTTCTGGACACACTTCTGAAACCAGTTCCCTACCCAGATATACAGCAGGTAAAATAAGTATTGAACATTTTCTCAGTAAATAGATTTCTAAAAGTGCTATTGACATGAATTTACCATGTGTCGATAACAACCCATGCATTCCATACAGTGGTTAAAATATTGATTTAATTCCCTGCAGATTTTGTACGTTTGCCCACTTACAAAGAAATGAAGGGTCTATAATTTGTATCATAGGTGTATTTTAAAATTATATTCTCTCTATCAACCAAAACTCCTGAAAAAAAAAAAAAACTAAAAACGATACAAATGTTATAAATTGAGTTGTAGTTCAGTGAGTAAAATAAGCATTTGATCCCCAAGCAAAGCAGGACTTAGTACTTGGTGGAGAAACTCTTGTTGGCAAGCACAGAGGTAAGACGTTTCTTGTAGTTGGTTACCAGGTTTGCGCACATCTAAGCAGGGATTTTGTTCCACTCTTTACAAATCCTCAAGGTCTCTTGGCTGTTGCTTGGCAACTCAAAGTTTCAGCTCCCTCCATACATTTTCTATAGGACTAGGTCTGGAAAGTGGCAAGGCCAATCCATGACCTTAATGCACTTCTTCTAGGGCCACTCCTTTGTTGCCTTGGCGGTATGTTTTGGGTCATTGTCATGATGGAAGATCCATCCACGACCCATCTTCAGTGTTCTGGCTGAGGGAAGAAGGTCCTCATCCAAGATCTTAAAATACATGGTCCTGTCCATTGGCCCCTCAATGCAGCAAAGTCAGCCTTGTACCTTTAGCAGAGAAACAGCCCCAAAGCATAATGTTTCCACCTCCATGCTGGACAGTAGGTATGGTGTTCTTAAGGTCATAGTGAGCATTTTTCTTTCTCCAAAGAGCTAAATTTTGGTCTCATCTGACCACATCATTTTCTCCGAATCCTTCTCTGAATTATTTAGATATTCACTGGCAAACTTCAGACAGACCTGTACATGTGCCTTCTTGAGGAGGGGGACCTTGAGGGCCCTGCAGGATTTCAATCCATGGTGGCGTATTGTGTTACCAATGGTTTGTTTGGTGACTTGTCCCAACTGCCTTGAGATCATTCACAAGCTCCTCTCGTGTAGTTCTGGGATGATCCCTCACTTTTCTCATGATCATCCTTACCCCATGAGGCGAAATCTTGCATGGAGCTCAAGACTGAGGGCGAATGGTTATTTTATATTTCTTCCATTTGCGAATAATCGCTCCAACAGTTGTCTCCTCACCAAGTTTCTTGCTGATGGTCTTGGAGCCAATTCCAGCCTTGTGCAGGTCTACAGTCTTGTCCCCGATGTCCTTTGACAGCTCTTAAGTCTTACCCATGGTGGGGAGATTTGAATTAAAGATTCTGTGGACAGATGTCTTTTATACACCATAACGAGTTGTCGTTAGAACCTTCTTAAATTGACAGGACTAATCTGTGTATCACATGAGCACATAGCCAGTCTGTGGGAGTCAGAATTACTGTTGGTTGGTAGGGGGATCAAATACTTATTTTCCCCACTGAACTGCAACTCAAATTTATAACATTTGTATCAAGTGTTTTTCTGGATTTTTGGCCGTATTCTGTCTCTATCATTTAAAATACACATTATAAAAATTATAGACCTTTCCTTTCTTTGCAGGTGGGAAAACTTACAAAATCTGCAGGGGATCAAAAATTAATTTTCCCCACTGTACATGCAAAGAAACCAAAACAAATAAGTTGAAAAATTAAAGTGTTACTAAATGCACAACAGTAAAATCAGTCTGTATATGCAGAAAAGCATGCTCGTTATACTTACAGTAAAACCTAAAGGGTTAATCCTCTGCATTGTGTAAAAATGCTGTTTGATCCTGACTTCTTTGATCCACCCCTTCTTCCAGTGTCACCCTCTTATGTCCTGATAAGACATATTGTGTGGAGACACTGCACATGCTCAGTTTGGTGTATTGCTAGAGAGGTTTTTCCAAAAGGTCAGGGGTTCTGCATCCTCCTAAAGGAGAAAGAAAACTCTTCCAAGTTTTAACCAGTGCTCTGCTGATCACTGAGAGAAGTCACAAGAATGTGCTTACTGATGAGAAAAGGTATTTAGCAGTTTATATTTACTAAAATAATAGCATTTCCATGTAGTGTGTACTGTTGAAGACCAGATAAAAGTGAATGCAGGGCCCTGGGTTTAGCAACATTTAGTTATGTGTAATAAAATGGATTGACACAGGGAAAAAGTATTGAACACATGAAGAAAGGAGGTGCAAAAGCCAAGACACCAGCGGAAATCAGTAATCAGTAACCAGTAATTAGAAAGCAATCCTGCCCTTTGTCAGTACAAATTAATACCAGCTGGTTCAGTCTCAACTGCTGGCCTATAAAATGGTTTCTCATTACCAAGGTGTCACAACAAACATCTCATGGTGGGTAAAAGCAAGGAGCTCTCTCAAGACCTTTGCAACCTTATTGTTGCAAAACATACTGATGGCATTGGTTTCAGAAGGATTTTTAAACTTTTGAATGCAGCAGTAAGCGGTTGGGGTCATAATATGGAAATTGGAAAGAACATCATTTAACCATCAACCAGCCACGACCAGGTGCTCCTCGCAAGATTTCTGACAGAGGAGTGGAAATTATCAGAAGTGCTGTCCAAGAGCCAAGGACAGCTTGTGGCGAGCTTCAGAAAGATCTGGAATTAGCAGGTACAATTGTTTCAAAGAAAATAAGTAATGCACTCAACCGCCATGGCCTGTATGCACGCTCACCACTTAAGACTCCATTGCTGAAGAAATCGCATGTTGAAGCTTGTTTAGAATTTGCTGCACAACATTTAGTCAAGCCTGTGAAATACTGGGAGAATATAGTCTGGTCAGATGAGCCCAAAATTTTAACTTTTTGGATGACATACTAACAGTGAAGTTTGGAGGTGGGAACATCATGGTGTGGGGCTGTTTTTCAGCATACGGTACTGGCAAACTTCATGTCATTGAAGGAAGTCTGAATGGAAAAATGTACCAAGACATTCTTGATAAAAATCTGCTGCCATCTACCAGGATGATGAGGATGAAACAAGGGTGGACATTTCAGCAAGACAATGATCCCAAACACAAAGTCAAGGAAACTCGCAATTGGTTTCAAAGGAAAAAAAAAAAAAATAAAGCTGCTAGAATGGCCCAGCCAATCACCTGATCTGAATCCAATAGAAAATCTATGGAAAGTACTAAAGATCAGAGTCCATAGAAAAGGCCCACAGAACCTTCAAGATTTGAAAAGTGTGAAAGAATGGGCCAAAATCACACCTTAGCAATGCAGGCGACTACCATATTTTTCACTCCATAAAACGCACGTGAGCATAAGACCCACCTAGATTTTAGAGGAGGAAAACATGGAAAAAAAATTCTGAACCAAATGGACTGCAGACAATAGTACAGGAGATGACCACGGCTTCAACTACCATCTCTATGCCGATGACACACAAATCTCTCTACCCCTCGTCTCACCCCTTCAGTCTCCACCCGAATCACTAGCCTACTGAACGACATATCAGATTGGATGTCACTCCACTTACTCAAATTAAAGCCTTTCCAAAACAGAGCTCCTAAATTTTCCCACCAGCCCGCGCCCCCCCGCACCCGATTTCTTCATCACGACCAACAACGCCACCATCAGTCCCACCCCACAAGCCAGAGTACTAGGTGTCATTCTAGACTCCTATCTGTCTTTCCAGCCCCAATCACTGACAAATTCATGTAGACTCCACCCCCGCAACATCTCCAAAATACGTCCGTTCCTAACCCCGGAAACTACTAAGCAACTCATTCACTCCCTTATTATATATCACGACTTGACTACTGTAACTCCCTCCTCACCGGCTTACCTCATCGCAGGCTATTCCCGCTTCAGTCTATCCTGAATTCTGCGACCAGACTCATCCACCTTACTAACCGCTCCGTATCCGCCACCCCCTCTGCTAATCCCTCCACTGGCTTCCCATTGCCCAACGCATAAAATTCAAATTACTAACATTGACGTACAAAACTGTTCATAGCACTGCCCCACACTACATCACCAACCTGATATCCATATACCACCCAAAACGTACTCCTCACAAGATGACCTACTCTCTAGTTCCCTTGTCTCCTCCTCCCATGCCCGTCTCCAGGACTTCTCCGGGGCT
The DNA here is from genome assembly GCF_062004578.1 of Staurois parvus. NCBI lineage: Eukaryota > Metazoa > Chordata > Amphibia > Anura > Ranidae > Staurois > Staurois parvus. The sequence continues at coordinate 9,379,949 of NW_028317971.1, forward strand.
TCTCCCATCCTCTGGAACTCACTACCCCAATCCATCAGACTGTCACCTACCCTCCTTACCTTTAGGCACACCCTGAAAACCCATCTCTTCAGGGAAGCCTACCCCGCCCTCACCTAATTGCTGATATCCTCCACTCTTCCTACCAATCCATCCCCCACAGCTATTTCCTCCTGTACCACTATCCCCTCCCTCCTAGATTGTAAGCTCCAAGGAGCAGGGCCCTCGAACCCCTCGTGTATTGCACTGTTTTGTTACTGTACTGTCTCATGTACTGTCTCCCATTATAATGTACAGCGCTAAGCAAACTGTTAGCGCTATATAAATAATAATAATGACCAGAATTTAACAGGTACCCGCTTCCACTTCCGCGGAGTTGTCCTGCCCCCACCCCCTTTCCATAGTCTTGTGGGACACGTGACAGGTCCCACAAGACTACGGCGCCATTCACAAAGCGCAGCGCTTCTCACGCATGCGCAAGCTGTCACAGCTGAGTGCCCACACTGAAAATGCTGGCACTGGAGAGAGAAGACGACCGATGGAAGCAGGACACCGCTGGACCAAGGAACAGGTGGGACAGAGGAGCGGGTTCTTCTGCACAGTAGAGCCGAACGGCCAACCCGGTATTCTAACACTGCAGGAATACCGGGCCAGCCGCTCCATAAGATGCACAGACATTTTCCCCATTTTTTTGGGGGGAAAAAAGTGCATCTTATGGAGCAAAAAATACGGTAGTTTCTCCATACAGGAGGTTTTTTGAAGCTATCATTACCAACAAAAGGATTTTATACAAAGTATTACATAAAATTTCAGTTAGCGTGTTCAACACTTTTTCCCTGTGTCATTCCATTTTATTACACAACTTAATTTATGAACTAATTTTTTTGGTTTCTTTGTATGTATGGATTCCACATGGGTTGTTACCGTGGTGACAATTTCATGTCAATAGCACCTTTAGACATATTTACTAAGAAAAATGGTGAGGTGTTCAATACTTACTTTACTCGCTGTATATGATCTCATCAATGCCAAAAGACCGTAATTTGCAAATTAAGCATTTATGTGGTACTGTATCAAATGCCTTAGGGAAATGCAGATACACTATATCCACAGGCCTTCCTCTATCTAAATTACAACTTACCTACTCATGGATGTTAAAGGTTGGTCTTCATGACACTAGGAAGAATTTCTGGCAAAATCAACAAGTAACTTTTGCACTTAACAGATATAACAAAATACTTCAAGAGTGCATGTAGCAGACCAAAGGGGAGCAAATAATAGAAGTGCACTGTCAGGGTTTACAGCATCAGCCGGAAACAGAAGTTGTTACTGTAATGACCCTCAGGTAAGGAACTTTGCAACCAATTCACAAGAAACCATTTGATAAAGAAAACTGTATACTGGAAGGTATCTTGCCTAATATAATGAAAAATAGATTGTGGGTTTACATAAACTTTTAGAATTGATCATTTCAGAAAATAGAAAATGTTGGGACTGACTTTAAAACATCAGCATATGTCAGAAGCACAGGTTTTGAATGAGGATGAAAAGCAAGTGCTAAAACTTTTTTTTGTCTAACTTTAGAGAAAAGACTTGGCCAGCACAAGACTGGGATGCAATAAAGCGATCTGCCCTTTGTCACCATACAGAAAGAAATGATGCCGATCCCACAGTGAGAACAGAGCACAGATCCCTCCTGGTTCTTCTTGTAGTGGGTAGACGGCTGCTGCGTGGGATACAGGATACAGAAACAGCGATTTTTCATCCTGCTGCCACACACGATGACTCTTAAAGAGACTTCAGAAAACAGATTAACATTTGGAGATCAGCTGGCGTCCTGATCACACAATGTGCTGAGGGAAAGTAGGAAGTGTTCCTGCTCATAATAGTGGGTAATAAAAAAAAAAAAAAGAAAAAAAAAGAAAAAAGGAGGCAGTGCTTTTCAAAGCTTTTATACCAGCATGACACAAGAAAACAGATCTAAAACACAACGAATGTGCTGTGTATGAGCACTGCCGATACTGTTCAATGGCCCCACAAGTTACATAAACCGAGTAAACAAACGCATGTGACACCCTGATAAAGAATTCATGTGTTACCCTGTAGTGTACTGAAAAATGAGCCGATGCTTTTGGTGCATATTTAAAATAGCTAATGAAATCCAATATGCACAAATGCACATATGAGGTTCAAGGGGGCTAGATTATGGGCTTTGTTTTTTTCCCAAATTGTACTTACCTAAGTGGATGTAGCATCAGTTCGATGCTGCATCTGTCCCCCAACAGCTCTAAAAAGGTGAGAACTCCGCGATCACATGACTGCTAATTGCTGAGTTCTCACAGCCGCTGAGAGCAGAGAGTGGTGACTGTCAGTCGCTGTCTGCTCTGCCACCCTGCGCACTCAATGGAGCACTGGGCTTTGGAGGGAAAGAGCTGGCTCAGGTCAGGTGCCGTTCCAGACTCTGAGGATGTTCCTAGCCTGGACTGGGTGAGTGATATCAGTGACATTGGCCCTCTGTCAGCTGAAAACGGGTCACAAAAACACAGAATTAACTGCACTCCTGTAATCAACAGGAAAAGTACAGCCAAAAGAGCTTTGGCTGTAGTTCGCTTAACGTCTACCCTAATTTCAGCTGCCATTACACACTGGCTTTATAGTATATCCATTTTAGTGCATTCAACACACAACATACCTAACAGATTTATTTACTAATGCAGGCCATAGATGGGGAGAAAAACGGCCAATTTGTCTTTAAAAAAACGAAAAATCGGTCGTTCAAGCGACCGACGTTACCAGGAATAGTAGGGGAAAAAAACGGCCGATTTTCATCCCGTCTACAGCCAGCAAAAAGTGTCCCTGCAGAGAGCTCCATTTTTTTGACAGTTCTTTGACATTTATAGCGGTTGCAACAATGTATCTATTTGTATCCATTTAGGATACAGATGTTTTTATTCAGAAACAGATACATTGTTGCAACCACTATAAATGTCAAGGAACTGTCAAAGAAATAGCGGCGCTCTCTGCAGGGACACTTTTTGCCGGACTGGAATTCCTCTTCATCCTCCTCCTCTTCATCCTCCTCTTCTTCTTGCAGGTCACTGCTCATGAGCAGATTTTTTTATCGGTAAAAAGATTGGCTGATTTGCCCATAACTGCTGCGAAAATCGGCCGATCGGCAAAATCGGCCGATTTTTTACCAACTTTACCGAACAAGCTGAGGTTAAAGGCCTGATTGGTTTCTATTCACAAGTGAGCCTGGTTTTGCACTCTGGCTTTAGTAAAACTCCATACTGTACTCAGCTCCAGAGCCCTTTAAAGTGCTATGCATTGAGGCAGATAGACTATATGAGGATATGCTTTGTTCATTTAGCATTTCAAAGTTTTACAACCACTTTAAAAGATTTTATTTCCAGATTGAGGAAACATTTCCATGCAAAGTATTGTATCTTGGATACAGTTTAGCTATATCTTTTGAAAAATAAGTAATCAATATTAGGTGATGATAGCAATTGTACCAAAGTTTAACAAGGAATCACTAAGTAACATTTAAAAACATTACTTTCCCATTAACAAGGGCAAATCTATTGCAGAACAGCAAGCGTTCCATAAAACTTGATAAGAAAAACCAAAGAGCCAAGAGACCAAATAAGAGATGCATCAGTCATACCAACATGCTCTGCCAAAACTGTTGGCCAATTTAAAAAGCAGCAGAAAAATGCATTTGCTGTAAAATCAAAGAATAGTAATAATTATAAGCACATCAGTGGAGACATGTGAAGTGCCCCGTGCCCCTCCCGTTTTTTTTTCTTTATTGCATCTGTATACCCAATTAGGAAGGCACACCACTCTATTAAGGCAATAGGTAAGGCAGAATTTTAAAATTGTCCCCAGAACAAGAAGGTGAAATATGTCTGATGGCAACATGTCTAAAAGGAGAATTCCTCATTTTGGAGAGATTCTCTCCAAATTTCAATTGTGTCTCTGGGACAGGAAGTGAAGAGAAATTTCCCCAGTTGTACACAGACAGAAAAAAAAAATGGCAGGGGTTTTAACCTTTCCCTAAGGTATTCAAAAGCAAAAAAACATTTTGGTTTTACCTACACTGTAGTATATTTCCAACCACTAAGCACAAGTATACACCAATCAGCCATAACATTATGACCTCTGACAGGTAAAAACAATGGCAATCTGAAAGTGGGTGAGATATATTTGACAGCAAGTGAGCACACTGTCCGGGAAGTTGATGTGTTGAAAGCAGAAAAAAAAATGGGCAAGCATAAGGACTAGCTCTCAGGGTCAGAACATTTCCAAAACTGCAACTCTTGTGAGATGTTCCCATTCAGTGGTCAGAACCTACCAAAAAAGTGGTCCAAAAAAAAAACAAAAACAAAAAACCAAAAAAACCGATGACCGAGTCATGGTCGGCTAACGCTCATTGATGCATGTGGGGAGCGAAGGCTGGCATGTGTAACCTGAACCAATAGAGGAGCTACTGTAGCTTTATTGCTGAAAAAGATCATGCAGGTTTCTGATAGAAGTCCAACACATGCAGGCCGTACGTCACAACTTGCGGGACTTAAAGGATCTGATATTGATGGCTTGGTGCTGGTCTAAGAGTCCATGCCTTGATGGGTATTTGGGTGGTCATATTAAGGTTGACTGGTGTATACACATCACTGCTGTATAATTCCTATAGAGAATTATGGTATGTAAATGAATAAAAAAAAATGTTTCCAGGTAGAAACATTCCTTTTAGGCTACGTTCACACTAGCTTTTTCAGCAGCCTCAGGCAGGCGTTTGGGAAGCGTTTTTAACGCTTCTCAAACGCCTATGAAAATTCTGCACATGGCAGCACACAGTGCTGTTCACACTGAAGTGTTAGCATCATGGCATAACGGACACCTCATGTCCAGTCAGGAGGAGCCCATTCAAGTCTAAGGTGCTGCTCCTCAAATGCCTGGTAGGCATTTGCGGGGCGGTTGCGGAGTGTTAATACCATTTAACTTCATTATAGGTGTTTGTGGTGCGGTTTTAACGATTGGCAAACGCCTATCAAACACCACAAAACCACGCATAGGGCGTTTGGGGAATGTTAAAAACGCTTCCCAAACGCCTGTCTAATGCCTGTCAAACGCTATAGGGTTAGAAATAAAGTCAAGTGTGAACGAGCCCTTAAAGCATATAAAACATGAACAAATGTTAATATACTGAAGCTTGCAATCCGGGGCGGAGCCTGAACATGGCGGCAGGGGAGAGCTCAATGTAGGAGCTCGTGGACGGAGCTCCGTTGTCTGACCTCCCCAGGCCTCCAAGCTTATCCCCTGGGGCATGTTAGAGCCCTGCGGCGGGGGACTTACCCGGTCTGAAGGCTCCCGGCGGAGGAGAGACAGATGCGGGTGAGGGAAGAGAGAGGAGCGGCTGGTGACTGGGGAAGAGAGAGTCCCTGGACGCTGGGAGACGAGAGGGGCCGGCGCGATCACGTGACCGGCCGCAAGGCACCTCTGGGAGATCAGGAAGCCGGCCGGCCGGCGTTTTGCGGGGAGAGAGCAGCGCCGACCTGTTTGCCGGGGGCCGACACACTCTCCCCCTATCCCCCTAGTAACCCAGGAGCCTAAAAGAATGTGGAAGGAGAACCATTGAGACCTGGACAAGGAGTCTGAAGAGACCCTGGGGAGTTCCCCCCCATGAACAGACCCTCAGAGGAATCGACCGAAAAGGCACTCACTGGAAGAAGACATAGGAGGAGGGTGAGTGACAGATGTGAATTGCATTTGAAGATTTATTAGGCTGACATCCAAGAAATAGAGTGTATATGAAAGGGGGGACCCCTAGAGACTGTATAAAAGGTGGAAGAGGCTCGCAGAGAGAAGAGGAGAGGCTCGGGGGGAAGGAGGGGGAGAGGGGTGAAGGAAGAGGAGGAAGAGAAGAGAAGGAGAAAAACCAGCAGGGGGACAGGGCAGAGACTTGAAAGTTTAAAGAAATAATATCCCGCCCTACCCACAAATTTATAAAGGACTATAAGAAGGATAAGCGCCACAGAGAAAGATGAAAAACAAGAATGTAAAAGGAAGTGGGCTTAAAGGGTCCCAGACTGGCACAATTAAAAAATATACATCCCAAGGAAACGTAACCCCAGAAAGACCTCAGAGCAGACCTGAAAAAGGAGAAGCAGACCTTAGTATGGAAAGAAGCCCTAGAGTATCAATAGGCCCTGATACTAGTAACCAGCAAATATCAGGCAATATAGAGGCGGAAAAAGACCTACAAATACCTAATAAAAAGGAAATGGCAGAAATGTTTAAAGAACTGGAGAAAACAATAAAACAAGAAATGGTAAACATTCGCAGTGATCTGGGACACCTCTTGGAGAGAGTTGAGGAAACGGAGGAGAAAGTTAAAGGTCAGACCCAGGCTATCTCTGAACTTGAAAAAGAACTAACTAATATAGGGAAAATCCAAGAAAAACTGTTATATAAGGCTGAGATACAAGAAAATAAAGACAGGAAAAGAAACATCTTGATACGTGGGGTCTCAGAAAACTTAAAGGGAGAAAGTCTGCAAGAGGTGGTTTGTAAAATATTTAACATTATAACAGACAGCTCTGAAATGGAAAGGTCTAAAATAGAAGGAACCTTTAGAAAAGGAAAAATCCTGAGAAACCTGGGGAAAGAAAGGCCGAGAGATATAATTGTTAAATTCTATGAACTTCGGGACAAAGAAAAAATCTGGAAGAAGACTAAGGGAAAATCAGTAATTAAGTATGAAGGAGGAGACATACAGATATATGCGGATCTGGCTCCAGAGACTTTGTGGAGAAGGAGAACTTTGAGACCCCTACTGGAAAGGTTGAAAGAACAAAATGTGCAATATAGATGGGGGACTCCCGAATGTTTAATAGGATGGAAAAATGGGACTACAGCATACCTTAGGTTTCCAGAAGATATGAAAAATTTTTGCGATAGTTTAAAAATTCAAAGAACGGAAATCCCTGGCTGGGAAGAAGAACAATGAGAAAGTAGAGCGAAGAGAAAAGAGAACTGGCAATGTGTGGGGGGGAGAGGTGGAGGGGGGGAGAGGGATGGGGAAAGAGAGAGGTTTTTTTTTTTTTTTTTTTTTTTTTTTTTTTTTCTTCTCCTCCTCTCACCTTCTACCCCCACTCTATTGCCTTAGTTATGGATTTCTTCTTCTTTTTTTTTTTCTTCTCTTTTCTGCCGGTGATAAATCCAGGGAGGCTTGGGAGGTTATGGGGAGGTTAGACAAGGGGAAAGTCGTCCATGGACGGAGTCTTAGCCCAAGGACCAAATCAAAGGTGGATTTTTAATCCATAAATGATTAGTAGGCAAATGTTAGGCCTAAAAAGAGGGGGGAGGGGAGGGGGGAGGGGAGGGGGGAGGGAGGGGGGAGGGGAGGGGGGAGGGAGGGGGTTGGAGGGTTGGAAGGGTGGGAAATGGGAGAGGGAGGTTGTTTTTTCTGCAAAATAAAAGATGATATAAAAGCAAGTGAGAAGGGAGAAGGAGAGAGAAATAAAAAATATAGATGGAGGAGAAAAGAGGAAATTTAAGGAAGATGGAAGAGATTCAGTTTATAACATATAACATAAATGGGTTGAACTGTCCCGGGAAAAGATATAGATTATTTAAAGAATTACACCATAGAGATGCCTCAGTGATATTTTTACAGGAGACACATCTGGAGATAAGCTCAAATGTTAGGCTGAGGTCTAAAAATCACCCAACATGGTATTATGCAGATTCCCCGGTTAAAAGAGCAAAAGGGGTAGCAATAGGCCTGGCAAAGAACGTTAGGTTCGAGTTGGAAGACAGAAAAACAGACCCAGATGGGAGATTTTTGTTCTTAAAGGGCAAGTTACAGGAGATCGAGTGTACACTGGCTAACATTTACTGTCCTAATAAAAAACCGGAGGAGTATCTGAAAAAGGTGTTGAGGAAGTTGATGGACTTTAAAAAAGGACGTTTGATCCTGGCAGGGGACTTTAATTTTTGTATGGACCCACAAAGGGACGCCACCTCCCATATAAAGACAGAAGGAAGTAAGGCCCTGAAATTATTGAAAAAAGAACTACACATAAGTCAATTGGTAGATGCCTGGAGAATTACACACACGCAAGATAGAGATTATACTTTTTTCTCAAATATGCATAAGAGATATTCAAGATTAGATTATATATTAATAGAACATCAATTAATTGACCACCTGACCCAGGTAGACATAGAGACAATATCTTTGTCAGACCACGCTCCAGTTACTATGAAAATGGAATGGGGGAGAAGGAAAAGCGGAGGGCTGGGATGGAAATTGAATGAGACACTTTTAGTGGAAAGGGAAATAGCTCAGAAAATAGGGGAGGAGATCGAACGCTTTTTTAAGGAGAATCAGACAGGGGAGGTGTCAACAGCCACAGTGTGGGAGGCACATAAAGCTTATATAAGAGGAATATTAATGGCGATTGGGGCAAGAAAGAAAAAAGAAAGAAGGGAGAAAATGAATGAGCTCTTAGAAGAAATAGGTAAATTAGAACAAATACATAAGAATAGAATAACAAAAGAAATAGAGCTGAAGTTAAAAAAACAGAAGGAAGAACTGAAAGAAATGATAGAAGAGGAGAGGAGAAAAGTATATAATAGAGTTTTAAGTGAGAGATATAGATGGGGAGAAAGACCTGGAAAGTATCTGATGAGAGCCTTGAGGAAAAAGAAAAATAGAAATTATATAGAAAAAATAAAAGATGCTAAAGGAAACATGAAACACTCAAATAAAGATATCACCAAAGCCTTCATAGAATATTACAGGAAACTGTACAATATAAGCCCCTTGGAAGGTTCAGAAACTATAGACAGTGAGAAAAATCAGAAAAGAAAGAAATATCTGGAAATGGCTAGGTTATTAAAATGAAATGAGGATCAACTAAACTCCCTAGATGCAGATATCTCACAGGAAGAAATAAAACTAGCATTAAAGGGGACAGTGTCGGGGAAAAGCCCAGGTCCAGATGGTTATACAGTGAGATACTATAAAAAATTTTGTGAAATCTTAGTACCAAAACTCAAAAACTACATGAATGCACTAGGTGGAGAGATGGAAGTAAGAAGAGAATCATTACAAGCCCAACTCGTGCTCATTCAGAAAGAGGGAAAAGATCCCTCTCAGTGTTCTAGCTATAGACCTATTTCACTATTGAACACAGATACTAAGCTGTACGCAAAAGTCCTAGCAAACAGATTGAAAGAGCTAATGCCTGGATGGATACATGAGGATCAGGTGGGTTTTGTTCCAGGGAGGGAAGGAAAAGATAATGGAGTACGATCATTGATGCTAATCCAAAAGAGTAAAAAGGGAAAAGAACCGGTGGTACTACTGTCTATAGATGCTGAAAAAGCGTTTGATAGGGTAAACTGGAGATTCATGATGGATACTCTGGAAGCTATGGGAATCGGGCCTAGGATGAGAGAGTGGATAGGAAAGCTGTACAGATACCCCTCGGTGGTCATTGGGGTAAATGGGGAGAGGTCAGAACCCATTGAGATGTCAAACGGAACAAGACAGGGATGCCCATTGTCCCCATTGCTGTATGTTATATCTCTAGAACCTCTATTGTCAACAATAAGATTGAATAGAGACGTAAAGGGAATCCTGATAGGAGATACGGAACATAAAGTTGCTGCCTTTGCAGACGACTTGTTGTTCTATGTAGGAAACCCCAGGATAACACTTCCAAACTTAATGAAGTCACTAAAGGAGTACGGAGAACTATCAAATTTAAAGATAAATCCAACAAAAACGGAGATTCTAAATATAAACATCTTAAAAAACGAAAAAGAAAAGATACAAAAAGAATTTCCCTTTAAATGGAAAGACAGAGATATAAAATATCTAGGAGTAAAACTCACAGCCTCACATAAACATCTATATAAACTAAACTATATTACACTGATTAATGAGATAAGAGATGAATTAAAAAGATTGGAGGGAGGAACCCTGACATGGATGGGTCGTATTAATCTGGTAAAAATGGTAATAGTACCAAAAATCATATATAGATATCAAATGGTCCCAATTAAACTCCCAGAGATTTTCTTTAAAATAATTAAGAAATTGATAACAAGATACATATGGAGGAATAAAAAACCAAGACTGTCATACGAACTGCTAAGTAGGAGGAAAGAAAGAGGGGGTTTAGGGCTCCCAGACTTTAAAAGATATTACAAAGCGGTAATACTGGCAAGAACCATAGATTGGATATTTAATAATAAAAAAAGCTGGGTGAGAATAGAGAATGAACTCAGTGGAATAGACTTGGGAAGAATGATATGGGTGCCAACACAGTATAGGGGTTTAAATGACAATGTAAATACATACACTTTGAATGTTTTAAAGATTTGGGATAACTTACACAGAAGTATGAAATGGACTTTTAATTCTACACTGATTCCACTAAAAAATACAGAGTTTTTCCCCCCAGGTAGAGAAGAAATAGGAGGGAAGTGGTTTAAAAAAGATAAGGTGCAATTAGGAGATATCTTGGTGGGAGACGAAATAGGAGCATTTGGCGAATTGAAAAAAAAAGAGGGAGAGATTTTCACTAAATTAGACGAATGGCGGTATTTCCAATTGAGGTGTTTTGTCGGAAGTTTGCCAAGACCTATAAGGACAAGAGACAATTGGAACTTGTTCGAAAAGACATTGGGAACACAAGGTGATGGGAAACACGGGATTGCTAGAGTTTATAAAATACTCACTGAACTAGACACAAACACGAAACCAACATACTTAACAAAATGGGAAATGGATATGGGAGTTGTGATAGATGAGGAAAAGCAGAGGAGAATGTATAGATTAACTCACGAAAATGTCTCTATGAGAGAAGTAGAGATGAACTATAAGTGTTTGACAAGATGGCACATTTCACCAATAGTAGAAAATAAGATGTGTGGAGAGAGTACACTGCTGTGTTGGAGGGGATGCGGAGAAATAGGCACAATATACCATATTTGGTGGGGATGCCCAAAAATCCAGATATTCTGGAAAACAATAATCCACTTAATAAGAAAATTGACAGGAATAGATATAAATCTAGATCCAGAAGTATGTATCTTGCACATCACGGATAGAACGGTAAATAAATATAAAAAATCAGGGATATGGTACTATATAAACGCTGCAAAAGCCCTGATACCCAAGTTCTGGAGGCAAATAGAGGCACCAAAGGAAGAGGACTGGATTGAAAGAGTCGAGCAGATTAAAAAGATGGAAAGGTTGTGCCATACCCAAGAAGATAAGATGGAGGTTTATTATGGGAAATGGAAGAACTGGGAAAAAGCTAGATTATATATGAGATGTAGGAAAGAATAAAGATAACAGAAAAATTTCCACTTGCTGATACAAGAAGACGCAGAGAAAAGACAGAATAGGCAGAGGGGATACGGGGTGGGGGGTGGAGAAGGGGGGGAAAGGTTGCATAGAGTATATAAAGTAGAAATGTTGGTTAATATAATATTATAGAATATATTTTTATATATATATATTTATATTGTGATGATGAAATGTAATTAAAATGGAAAATTAATAAATATTTAAATTATAAAAAAAAAAATATACTGAAGCTTGCCTGTCCTTTGGAGTGGGGTCATTTTTTCCCTTTACTTTTAGCAGGTAATACTACCAGCAACACTTCCAGTCCTACAGTGACCGTGTTCACTTGCTGTATTGTTATCTATGGAGACGTAGCATTGCAACCTTAGGAAAGCACTACATGTGAACGCAAATCTCAAGAGATTGTGTGCCTGTGGAGGGCTGACAATGGTGCCAAACCCTTAGAACTATGGACACTAGTGGGATGGCATCTCTGCTCTAAGGCCTTGAAAGAGTTTTCTCCTACCAGTCATAAAGACAGACATACATGTCCACTTGGAATAAGTTTTTTTTTTTTTTTTTTTTAAATGCAGGAAATATAAGAGCAGTGTGGAGGCAACCTTTAAACAGTGGGTGGTAGCACTGCCTTTCCTTCTACTTTAAATTGTAGAAAAATATGTGCCCAGAGTCAAGCTTTAACGACTATACAAACTTAGATCTGCATTTCTCATAAAAAGCACTGCTTGTAATAGGTCACGAAGGATGCACAAGGTACAGCAATAATAAATGCTGTATAAAAGACTGCAATCTAAAAAAATGGGAGACTTGATTTCTATTTTAACCCCAAACTCATATTAAAGATCGGTTATCTTTAAACAGAGTATCAGAAAAGCAGCCATTCCATGCAAGAGCTTTGGTTCCCTGCCTTGTGAATCAGTTATTTCTCATCCTGACATAGGGGCTCCAACATTGATTATTCAGCCCACACAATAATTGCTGAGCTCTTGTTCCGGCACAATCTCAAGCAGGAAACAAGGCTGCACAGAACAAGTCCCAATGTTCTGTTTATAAGGCCTGCTACAGCACCAAAGGTAAGAAGAAAATGCAAACTGCAGTTAAAGGCTTTACTTTTGTGATGGGACATTTTCATGCCTCTAACATGAAACATAAAATGTATTCAGATCTAAAAATATAACCAAAAAAATGCCATTACAGAATAAAATTGCCAGTAAGAATCAGTATACCAAAGTTCTAGCTCACATAATTTAGTTCTGGGAAGTGTCATTAAAAACGGCTTAAGGCTCAGTTCACACTAGTGCGACTGCAAATTCATGAGACTTTTACACTATCGCACTGGAGTCACAAGAAAGTTGCATCAAACGTTGTGCAGGAACCTTAAGACTCAGTGACTTTAGTTGCATAGATTGGAACAGGTGCCATTGAAATAAATGGGTTTTGACTTGTAATGTGACTGTGTCGCAAGTCGTACTACTGTGAACCGAGCTCAAGGGCGCTTTCACATGGGCTTTGTACACTCTGTTCTGCAGAGAATCCATGAACAAATCCCATGCCAAATCGGATGTTTTCCTCCACATTTTGACAGAGGACCTGTGTTGATTCATGGGCGGCTGGATAAAAACAGACTTGCATCCATTTACCTTTTCCCTTTTATAATGGAACTGGGCAGACTCTGAGGTGGGCAGATATAAAAAGACACACATTCGCTTACATCCACCTGCCACAGACTTGCATGGAGCATCCAATCAGGTCTGTCTGAAAAACACAAAGGGGTCCTGACCGGAAAGCCCATGTAAACAGGACTCTACTTCTAAACACACTGACTGCGTTGGTAAAGCATTTATCAGTTTTATTTGGTATTTAAAAAAAAAAAAAAAAGAAAAAAAAAAAGAATCCAAATCCTTTCTGTCCCACAAATCAAAAGAACAATTACTTTTGTCCAATATCTGACATTTTTAACAAGCTTATCTGCTCAAAATGCTCTCGTTAGAGGAGATGTGCTGAATTTCGGGAGCGAAATATAGCACAATCAAAATATTATTATTATTATTATACAGAATTTATATAGCGCCAACAGTTTGCTCAGCGCTTTACATTCTAGTGGGAGACAATTACAGTAACAATACAGTTCAATACAAGAGGGATTTGAGGGCCCTGCTCCTTGCAGCTTACAATCTAGGAGGGAGGGATTAGTGGTACAAAAGGTAATAACTGTGGGGATGGAGTGGTTGGAAGAGTAGAGGATTCCAGTATTAGCAGAGGGCGGGATAGGCTTCCTTGAAGAGATAGGTTTTCAGTGATCGCCTAAAATTCAGATAGATTGGGGTAGGGAGTTCCAGAGGATGGGGGAAGCACTGGAGAAGTCCTGGAGACGTGCATGGGAGGAGGAGACCAGGGAGTTAGAGAGGAGGAGGTCTTGCGAGGAGCGGAGAGTACGGTTTGGGTGATATTTATAGACAAGATCGGTTATGTAATTTGGGGCAGTGTTATGAACAGCTTTATATGTCAGTGTTTTGAATTTTATCTGTTGGGCAATGGGAAGCCAGTGGAGGGATTGGCAGAGAGGGGTGGCAGATACAGAATGGTTAGTAAGGTGGATGAGTCTGGCAGCAGCATTCATGATAGACTGAAGAGGGAATAGCCTGCGATTCAGTAGGCCAATGAGGAGGGAGTTACAATAGTCGAGGCGTGATATGACAAGGGAGTGAATAAGTTGCTTAATGGTTTCCAGGGTTAGGAACGGGCGTATCTTGGAGATGTTGCGGAGGTGAAGTCTACAAGATTTGGACAGCGATTGGATTTGGGGCTGGAAGGACAGATGGGAGTCTAGGATTACACCTAGTACCCTGGCATGAGGGGAGGGACTGATGATTGTGTTATGGCAAGTATGCAAAGTATGTTATGTTATGGCAAGTATTATGTTATGGCAAGTGTTATAGCAAGTATGTGAAGGTTCTGGGTTTGAAAACCAAACATTTAAAGTGGAATTTCCAGGCTCTAAGCTTAAAACTGCTGCCATCCCCTTTTAATCACTACCAACTACCCGGGAGCCGCTGCTTCAGAGGAAAGAAGGGACAACAGATGCTCCATAGTAAGCCTATGGTCACCGCCCAGGTCTTCCATCCATTGTCCACACTCTCTCCTCTTCACTGAAGCTAGCCACTGGGGACCAGAGCACCTCAAGGACAGAGATGTATGAGCATCTTCTTTTTAAAGGGTAGTTAGTATGAGGTAGAAGAGGGGAAGGGACAGCAGTAAGCTTGGTTCTAGACTTGAAAACCACTTTAATGCCGGCCATAGACAATTCGAAAAATCGGCCGATTTTTCGGCTGAAATAAAAAATCGGCCAATTTTCGCACTGTTAGTGGGTTAATTGGTCGGCCGGTTTTCGGGTTTTTTGCACTTTGAGATTATCGGTCATGATAGAAAATTTGCAGCCGATCGTTTTAACGATAAAAAAATCTGCGCATGAGCCGTGACCTGCAAGGGACACAAGTTTGGCTGTTATATGGGGTGAACTTTAGGATTTAGTCGGCCGATTTTTTTAATCGGTGGTAACATCGACTTAACGAACGACCGATTTTTTCGTTTATCGTTCGAAAAATCGGCCGATGTGCGACCCGTCTATGGCCTGCATAAGGCTAGGTTCACATCTTTGCAGGCGATTACTGCTGCAGGAACACACCTGTTCCCGCAGCTGCAACCACCTGCACAGAAAAACGCAGGAGCATTGGAAATTGCTCCGGCACTGGGATCCACACTGCACTTATGGTTCCTGTGCGGACTTACAACTCCTGAAACACAGGGAAAATGTCCCTGCACTATTGATGGAGTCATGACCGCCCATTCAAATGAATTGGCTGCTGTGCCGGTGCAAACTGGGGTTCACAGAGCCACACAGACGTGAACTTTGCCTAAGTTAGAAACAAGCAACTTGTGACCTGCCATACATGTTGGAAGCTGTAGTCAGCTTAGGATAGTATCCAAATGAATACAGCTCAATGAGGTGGTTTATCATAAGAAACAGCTTTTAAGTACCAGCAACACTGAGGTCATGCTCTTATCTGCTTTTAATAAGGACTTTAGCACAATACAGAAGGTCAACATTAGATGCAAGCGACTATGAAAATTCTGTAACTTTCCATACAACTGTACTGCTCGTTTTTATTAAGAATTGTTTTAAAGGAGATTGAGTCGTGCAATGCCAATTACTTTAAAGTTGCACAAGGCTATTTTCGCCAGATCCTATGTGTCATGTGATTATACAGGAAGGGTTAATGGAAATGCACATGTACACTTCACCTTTCACAAATGTGCTTGCTAGAAATTGCTTTATGCCTTATGCTGTCAAAAAAATGTTTTATTCCTGACCCTGGTATCACTTAAGCTCACCACACATTACAATTTCTACAGTCTTCTTCAGGGCTCATTTACACCACACGCAGTCAAACATGTTTTAAACACATTATGAATTCATATGCAAAAATTGTATTTCAATGAGCCTAGCTGACACCATTGCAGTGCTTTCATGCGCATTTAAAAACAAAAAAAATGCTGCATTTTCCCCCACATAAAACATACAACACAAACAAATCCATAAATACCTTAAAAAAAAAACAAAAAAAACAAAAACAAAAATGTACTGCAAACACATTATAGATTCATGCAAACACAGAACTACACAAGGAGCTTGGTGTAAACGAGCCCTTTGAGCTGCCGAAATTGTAATACAGAGGTCTGCTTGATGAGATAGAAATTGAATAGATAGATTGTAATACAAGGACATATTCAAACTAATGGAGAATGTACAGTCAGACTGTAATGTGAGCTTTAGGGAAATATTTCACAAAACTAGAATATGAATGGGCTGCCATGTCTCCAGAAAATGCAGGGAATGTCCCTGATCCATTTTTTAAACGGCTCGCACAGAAACCGCAAGTGCAGTGCAGTTCCCAGCTTGGGAAGTGTCCGCTGCAATTTCCAGTGTGTGTGGGTGCCATTATGATTAATGGCACCAGCACACATCTGAGTAGCAGCACGTTTTTCTGTGCGTTTAGTTGCAGCTGTGGGACCCGCAGCAGCAATCATCCACACAGGTGTGAAGCTAGTCTTGCAACATGGTAAATTTTTTATATTTAAAAGCCAAAACTTCCATTTGAATTGGAAAAAAAAAAAAAAAAAAGCCAAGCCATATTTGCTCCCATCTAGTCTAACATACCATTGAAAGTTTTCTGATCTTTTCAATAAGTCCAAAAATACCTGTCAATCTTAGAAATACAGTGCTACAGTATCTCACAGAAGTGAGTACCCCCCTCACATTTATGTAAATATTTTATATCTTTTCATGTGACAACACTGAAGAATTGACACTTTGCTACAATGTAAAGTAGTGAGTGTACAGCTTGTATAACAGTGTAAATTTGCTGTCCCCTCAAAATAACTCAACACAGCCATTAATGTTTAAACCACTGGCAACAAAAGTGAGTACACCCCTAAGGCTAGGCTCACATCACAACGTTCCTGCGGGCCGTGTTTTGCGCAGGCATGAGAGCCCATTAATTTGAATTGACTCCTGTGCCCTGGGACATGCAGAGAAGTCATCCCTGCACTTCTTCGGAAAACGCAGCCCGCGTGGGAACCTCAGTTCCCAGTACAGTTGTGATTTCCAGTGCAGGCGGCATGCCATTAGAATTAATGGCACCTGCCCGCGGGTCTGCATTCCTCTGTGCGAGCCATGCGGCTGCACGGAATATTGTGCGGATCCGCAGCGGCACCACCCGCACAGATGTGAACCAGGGGTAAGTGAAAAATTGGGCCCAATTAGCCATTTTCCCTCCCCGGTGTCATGTGACTCAGTGTTACAAGGTCTCCAGTATGAATGGGGAGCAGGTGTGTTAAATCTGGTGTCATCGCTCTCACTCTCTCATACTGGTCACTGGAAGTTCAACATGGCACCTCATGGCAAAGAACTCTGAGGATCTGAAAAAAAAAAAATTGTCGCTCTACATCAAGATGGCCTAGTCTATAAGAAGATTGCCAAGACCCTGAAACTGAGCAGCAGCACAGTGGCCAAGACCATACAGTGGTTTAACAGGACAGGTTCCACTCAGAACAGGCCTCGCCATGGTTGATCAAAGAAGTTGAGTGCACGTGCTCAGCATCATATCCAGAGGTTGTCTTTGGGAAATAGACGTATGAGTGCTGCCAGCATTACTGCAGAGGTTGAATTGGGTGGGGCGGGGGGGGGGTCAGCCTGTCAGTGCTCAGACCATACACTGCACACTGCATCAAATTGGTCTGCATGGCTGTCATCCCAGAAGGAAGCCTCTTCTAAAGATGATGCACAAGAAAGCCTGCAAACAGTTTGCTGAAGACAAGCAGACTAAGGACATGGATTACTGGAACCATGTCCTGTGGTCTGATGACACCAAGATAAACTTATTTGGTTCAGATGGTGTCAAGCGTGTGTGGCGGCAACCAGGTGAGGAGTACAAAGACAAGTGTGTCTTGCCTACAGTCAAGCATGGTGGTGGGAGTGTCATGGTCTGGGGCTGCATGAGTGCTGCCGGCACTGGGGAGCTACAGTTCATTGAGGGAACCATGAATGACAACATGTGCTGTGACATACTCCCTTCGGAGACTGGGCCGTAGGGCAGTATTCCAACATAACGACCCCAAACACCACCAAAATGACCACTGCCTTACTCAAGAAGCTGAGGGTAAAGGTGATTGACTGGCCAAGCATGTCTCCAGACCTAAACCCTATTGAGCATCTGTGGGCCATCCTCAAACGGAAGGTGGAGGAGCGCAAGGTCTCTAACATCCACCAGCTCCGTGATGTCGCCATGGAGGAGTGGAAGAGGACTCCAGTGGCAACTTGTGAAGTTCTGGTGAACTCCATGCCCAAGAGGGTTAAGGCAGTGCTGGAAAATAATGGTGGCCACACAAAATATTGACACTTTGGGCCCAATTTGGACATTTTCACTTAGGGGCTTACTCCCTTTTGTTGCCAGAGGTTTAGACATTAATGGCTGTGTGTTGAGTTATATTGAGGGGGCAGCAAATTTACACTGTTATACAAGCTGTACACTCACTACTTTACATTGTAGCAAAGTGTCATTTCTTCAGTGTCACATGAAAAGCTGTAATAAAATATTTACAAAAATGTTAGAGGTGTACCCACTTCTGTGAGATAGTGTTTCTCCTGTGCACTGTTATTTCAAACAATTAGGGACTGGTAGGACTGCAGATCACCTACCCTATGCTATGGACAAAAAGAAAGGGGAGGTGTTTGTAGTCCCAACACTTCCTAGAGTGACAATATGATCCTTCATAGATGCACTACAAGTGAGCTTTGTCAGCCTAAGGCCAGTAAGTTCCCATCAGATAACCAAGCAAAAATAAAAAGCCTGAAAAAGAAATTCTGCAGTCTACCAGTCTTTAGATGTGGTGGCTACATTCGATATTTAATTTTTTGTTCTTTGGTTTAGATACACTATAAAGATGAAGTCTAGGGAAAAAAAGAACAAAAAAAAAAAAAAAAAAA
The DNA here is from genome assembly GCF_062004578.1 of Staurois parvus. Classification (NCBI taxonomy): domain Eukaryota; kingdom Metazoa; phylum Chordata; class Amphibia; order Anura; family Ranidae; genus Staurois; species Staurois parvus. The sequence goes on from NW_028317971.1 coordinate 9,398,881, forward strand.
ACACACGACACTCCTTCAAGGAAGTATTGCGAGGTACAGCTTCAGACTAAATTCAAGTACTGCAGCAAAAGCTTTATTATTTCTAGCATTAATGGGTTATTTAAATAATTTATTTTTAGCTGGAAATACATTTTAACTTGACAAATTCTAATGTTTTTATAATTTTTCACACTTTATTTGCTCCATGTGCATTCAGAGTTTTGCACAAGGTAGGCAGGTCTACAGAGGTACCACCATATACTCGAACAGAGACAGTCATTCATGTCTATGGGGCAGCTGTACCCACCACCTGGGGCTCCCAGGTGGGAAATGTGTGTGAACGTTGTATTGTACAGTTCCAGGCAGTCGTGTTCATGAGTCATTACTCTCACATACCAAAGACATGAAGGTATACATAAGACAATCACTTTTAATTTCATCACTTTTCAGAATGAAGCATAGTTTCATCGAGCTGTAAGGGTACCAACACATTTGTCCACCTTTGCATGTATTTAATTAAACCTGTTACATTTTATTTCTTAAAAACACATAAAGAGACATATTAAAATGTTCTGCACTAAAATCTATTGCAATATAGGTTGGGGCATGTGGGTTAAATGCCTAAAGTATCAGTCACATGGAAGGAAAAAAAAATACAAATGAATGCAGAGAGGCACAGTAGAACAGATCATGCATTCAGCCTTTATCCTGTAGCAGTTGCCAAGGATATAGTGATTTCGTCACAGTCGCTCCTCTCCTCCCCCATCCTCCCGCACTGCTGCTAAAGAGATTGCTTTGTACCCAGAGGTGTAGTCCCATTCAGCCAGCAATTGTGGCTAGTTCATCATGGATGTACACAGACCAGATAAAGACGCTAACAAGTTAAGCTTCAAAGCATACCAAAATGATTTTATTTGCATCACTTGTACTAATAAGGATACAATAATTAGGTAATGTAGCTCTTCTGTAATGTGAACGTTAAGCATTATCAGTTCATACTGTGCAGATATGTCTGGGGTGATCATTCTACATATTATCAGCTATGAATCATAATACAGAACATGCTTTTACTCCATACTGAGCTGCTAGCTTTAGCATTAATCCATGGCAGAAAAACTGGTTAGAGCGTAATACAAACTATTATCTAGGATTTCATTCTAAAAATGTCTTCCACAAAGAAGCCAGGCCTACAGCATTTAAAGTGGAATCCTCACCTTACCCATGCAGATGTTTCACATTTTGTTCTGTACCTTCCAATATGCCTTTACACACTGCCTGGATAATTTATCATACTGATGTCACTTCATGTTTCTCAGCACTTTCCTTTTCAAGAAGAAAGTATCGTCTCAAAACAGCACTTCAACGTTTCAGATAGTAACACCATATTAAAAGCAAAGACTACAGTTAAATTCAGAACAGCAGCACCAGGTCAAATGAAAAAAGGGCTCTAGCAGCAAAAAAGGAGAAAAGGATAAGTACACCTTTGGAAACATGTTACATGTTCCACCCATTTTTTAGGGTGGTACATGTAACAGGCCCTCTGACAGCAGTATGGGGAGAAGTTCTCCGCACCCGCTGTCACTTTTTGAAAAAAGCATGGCTGTTCAGGGCTCCACCCACACGGCTGCGTCATCCATTCACAGAGTTCTGTGGATGAATCAACTCTTTTGCAGATGTTGGCTTGTAGTTCTCAATTAACTACCACAGTGCTGTTGAGCACTCTGGTAGTTAATTGATTCTTCCTGTCAGTGTGGAACTGCCTACCCTTGTGATGTATGGACAGACAGATTACATTGACAGTCTAAAGGAGTCCTGCATTGAACCAGTGATCTGCTGATTGCTGGTGCAAAGCTTTCCAGGCTTCTAAAAAAATTAAATACACATTTGTTTTTACCTGCAAAAAATGTGCATTTATTTATTTATTTATTTTTAAAGGAACTTCTCCTTTAACAAAGCAGACACCAGAGCTTGATATGGCTGCTCAGCATGCACATGTACTGAACACTCAAGTGCTTCCGTGTGCAAAGGTAACCTGAAGGAATAAAGTTTTGTTTTCTCATTGGAGCTGGCGCCTCATTTACGTGCTCAGATGATGTGCTTCTGCTGAGCATTAAGATAGCCCGACATTTCTCTTTCCTGACGAGCACCCAATCGGTACTAAATACACACAAGGTCTCTCCCCTCCCAGCTAGTCCCCGGGTGCGGTGCCAGAGACAGGCAGGGAAGTGAGATACACAACGCAATGTTAACATTAACAGTTTACGTTTCCATAAAGCCCCTTTCATTTTTAAAAGCCCCATGCATTCCCAAAAGCACCTCAGATTTAAATACAGCTTTTAAAATTATTTATTTATTTTTTCTATCATCAGGACAAGAAGATTGGGACCTCGATTTAGTCCCTTGGACAAGTAGTTTTTTAAAAAAAATGTCAACAACCCTGGCTAGAACAGGCTTAGAATGGGGGTGAAAGTAGGTTTATCCGTCGTTAGATTTTAACAAAACTTTCACTTTAATGCAGATAACGCGTTAAGGTAAAAAGCCTTTTGACTTTAGAACCAAGAAGTACAGTCAAAGCTCTTTTGACAGTACTTCTCCTGTGGAACAAACTGCGCTCCTGTGACCAGTTTTCAGCTGACAGCGGGCTAAAGCCAGCTGTCGGCTGACGTCACTCAGCTGGTTCAGGCTGGGGAAGGATCCCCACTTTAAAGTTGAGATCCACCCCAGAGGCTGGAGTGGCACCTGGCTCAGCCTCTCAACAAACCACTGAGAGCCTGAGTCAGCCGCCCACTCCCCCTCCACAGTCCAGTGCCCCAGTACGAATTTGACAGGTACTCGTTTCCCACTTCCGCTGTGATCGCCTCTCTCCCCAAAGTCTTCTGGGACACGTGACAGGTTCCAGAAGACTACGGGGCCATTCACAAAGCGCAGCGCTTCTCATGCATGGACAGTGGGCACCCGGCTGTGAAGCCGCAAGCTGTCACAGCCGGGTGCGCACACTAAAGATGAGGTGATAAGAACACCACTGGACCGAGGAGCAGATTTTGCTGCACAGAATAGCCAAGCGGTATTCTAACAGAGGCGATGGGGGGAATACCGGGCCAGCCGCTCCATAAGAGACACAGACATTCCCCCCCCCCCATTTTTGGGGAGAGAAAAAAATGTGTCTTATGGAGCGAAAGATACGGTAGTCTTCATTAGAAACAGCAAATGTAAACCTTGTCTCCACAGGCCCAGAGACGCGGTAAACCTTAGCGACCCCCCCCAAATATGCAGGTGTCCAAAAATGTTCCGAGTCAGATCTACTAGAGCCCTAAAACCAATGTAAAATAGTCAGGAAAAATGCAGCAAAAAACAGGAAAGGAAAAAAGGTAGAGAGATGGTCAACCTGGGACCCATCAAGGAGATATACCAAATCCAAGGATCCCAAGTGTGGCCAATTTTTGTGTAGTATAGTTAAGGATACAGGTGAGCTTATCATTAACCATGATCCAGTTAAGTTTATTCTTGACGTAGTCAAGAGGGATCATCGACTGTTTCTAATACTTGGCAATAGTAATTCTTGCTTCCAGAAGTAAATAAGTAATTAGTTTTGTTGATCTCTTAGGGACAGCATCAGGATATTTTGGGGAAAAAAACAAAAAAAAGCAGTTTCAGGAGTCCTGCGGATATTTATTCCCGTCAGAGTAGATCAGATTAAACATCCGAATGCAGAACCTAATTACTATAGGACAATGCCACCAGATATAGTATAGTATATGGTCCCCACCTGGCCACAGCGCCGGAAACATGCAAGTGACACAGATGGATGCATTTTCGCAACCTTTGAAGAGACAAAGTACCATCATAGTAGTGTTTTATAATTAGCTTCTATGAGGGTTGTATTAATAGACTCTTTAGATAAGGCATAGGCAATGTCCTGCCATTCAGGTAGGTCAAAAGTTAGGTTCAAATCTCGTTCCCATTGAATATAGGGGAGCTTAGAAGTCGGGTCAGTGAGGGAAGCGTATAGAACTGGCAAGAAAGTTGAAAGGATGTGAGAGCAAGAGGCCCATCTAGTAAATTAAGTTTGGATCATAGAAAAGATACCATTTGGTTATATCTAAAAATTTAATTTGGGGGCATCTGTAAGTTAGTTTTGGGGGAATCTGTAAGTAGAGGGTATAATCGATTCCCATCAAGATAATTGCCAATCCTAATTAGTCCTTTGTTAAAACACCATTGATGCAGGTACTAAACCAGGTGGAAAAACTGGCTTGAAAAAGATGTGGGGGGAGGGGGGAAGGGTTTATGTGGAGAAAATAGGAACTTGCAGTGGCATACTCTACCCCAGACTGCCAGCGAATGTGAAAAAGATGGACATAATATAGGAGAACGTAAGCGGCTAGGAAGACACATTAGGGAGCCAAGCGCAAAGAGATAGCAGGTAATGGCCTCTATGGAAACCAAAAAGGGAAGCAGGCCCAATGGCCGTAGTATAGGCAAATTGGGCAATTTGAGCAGCCTGAAAGTAAGCTTGAATATTTGAAAGGCCAAGCCCACCTCACGGTTTTGAAATGAACAGTGTTAGTTTGCTCATCCGGTGCTTTCTGTTGCTCCAGATAAAGTGAAGGACTTCTGCCTGTAGACATAGTAAATCTCCCCTCGGTACTGCTATTGGTTAGGTCCTAAAATAGTAAAGCCTAGGTAAAAAAAAATCATTTTAATTGAGTGGATTCTGCCAAACCAGGATAAAGAATAGTCCACTCAGCGACGAAGGTCTTTTTAAAAAGCATAGGATAATTAGTTCCATACAGAGTCTCAATATAGGACGTCAACTGAATCCCTAAATAAGGCAGGGAACATTGTGCCCATTGAAAATGATAGACATCCTGGGAGGGACCGCACCACGGAAGGAGGCAGGGAGACATTAAGTGCAGTTGTTTTGAGGGTTCAGAGAGAGTCTGGAAATTTGGGAAAAATGATGAAGGGAAAATAAATTAAGCAACATGACTGTGGGATCAGTAATATACATAAGAACATCGTCCACGAATAAAGCACATTTATGTTCTTGTTGCCCACAACTGATACTGTTAATGTTGGGATGTGAACAAATTGCTATGGCTAAGGGCTCAATTGCTAGGGCGAAAAGTAAAAAAGAGTGGACAACCCTGTCTCGTGCGTCGGATAGGGAACATTGATGATCTGTATCCTCTGATGGAAACTTGAGCTGAAGGAGAAATATATAAAAAGATTACAATAGAGAAATGAAGATGGGGCAGAACCCAAAGGCCTTCAAGGTAGTAAATAGAAAGTAACATGAAGCTATCAAAAGCCTTATGGAGGTCTAGTGAGAAGCAAAAGCTCCCTAGAAAGGAGGAGCATGCCTCAGGCAATCTCTGAGTGCATAAAGATCACTGTCTCTCTCTAATCAAGAGAAGCTAACCAAATGCAGCAGATATCACCATTCCGTTCTCTCCAGTATCTATCCTGAAACCAGAATGATAATAAGAGGGCTTCTTGAACGGCAGAAACAAAGGTTCCATTTACCTGCAACATAAAAACTGCACTTTTGCTTAAATGAATAGATCAGGCAATGTGCATGACAGGATTTCCATGAAAGAGGTCTTCTGCATAAGGTACTCATTCCTGCATTTTTTTCACATTAGAGGCGATAACCTACTTGGAGTACAACTAGTTTGATTGTTCCCTGCTAGAATCACCTTGCTGCAGAGATCAGAAACTAAATTCTGAACTCATTGGGAGAGAGTTAATAAAACCGGAGAGTGCAAAATCTGGTGCAGCTGTGCATGGTAGCCTATCACCTTCTAACTTCAGATTATTCAATTAAATCCACAACAATAAAATCCGTCTGTATATGCAATAAAGCATGCTTGTTATACTCACTGTGGAACTTAAGGGGTTAATCCCTTGCATTGAGTAAAAAGAAGGTTTGATCCTGACTTCGCTGATCCTCCCCTTCTTCCAATTTCCCATTTCATCTACTGACAGAACAGAACCTTGGGGACACTGCACATGCTCAGTTTGGTGTGTACTGCTTGAGAGTTTATTTTACCTTGGAGCGTGCATGTGATCAGCACAGGACCAATCAGTACTGTCCAGACAGAGGGTCAGGGGTTATGCAATCTCAGAGCAGTGAGAGAATGAAAACTCCTCCGACAAGCTTTAACCAGTGCTCAGCTGGCACTGATAGAAGTCACAAGACAGCAACCTGCTGATGAGAAAAGGTATTTTTCAGTTTATATTTACTAAAATAATTGCATTTCCATGCTCTGTTAGAGACCAAATTTAGTAAATGCAGGGCCCTGACTTTAATAACAGTAAGCTTTGACGAAGAAAACCTGGAAGCTGATTGGCTTCTACGCAGAGCTGTACCAGATTTTGGACTCTCTAGTTTTAGCAAATCAACCCCAATGTCTTCATGGAAACCTCTCTTAAAAACAGAAGGCCAAAGTTTTTTCTGGCCATACTTCTCTTGGGAGTCACAGGAGTTCAATTACTTCTGTCTTCCTGTGACCCAGAGTCCACTGACAGGCTACTTCCAGCTGTCAGCTGACCTCACAGAGCCGCTCAAAGCATTGACAAAATCATAGGGATGCACCCCACTGCCTGAATGACAGTTGGCCTCATGGTTGAGAGCCAGATGCTCCTTCCTCCTCCCCAGCTTAGATCTCCAGTGAGTGCTGGAGGAGCAGAGGAGAACCCAAGGGTCACTGCTCTCCACTCAGAGTAGACCAAGAACTGTGTGATGAACAGTTAAGTGAACACTCAGTTCTTGGTCTTAGAGTGGACGTGGGACAGATGCAGCATCATGGAGGGCAGTATGGATGTTCATTTTGGTAAAGCCCCATATTTCTCTTTTAAGGAGATGTAAGCTGCAATTGTTGACTTCACCAAATACCAATTGCATGGTTGTTGTACCATCTTCAAGAGTCTGATTCACCATTAAAAGAACAAGTAGGCTTTGAACATTCCTGATTTGCATACTTTTTTCAAGTCTATGATTCAGAAGCTTTTGAAGCCAGTGGGTTAAGAAACAACATTTTAAGAAGGTGACAAGCTTTGGGGACAATGTGCTATGGTCCTAATAAAAAGGGAGGTGTCTGAACACTTACCAAAGTATATCAATGAAAGCTACAGATTTAAAGCAAACTTTTAACACATTATCAAAACGAAAAGCCACCTTCAAAAAAAGTTTTGAAAAGACAAATTTAAAGGAAACATTTACCCATCACAGCAGGCTTTGGTTTCATGGAAATAATTTTCCTTTTGTATACCCTGCGCTCCTTTCCCAGCAGCCAATTTTAGCACAGGGCAGATGATTCACTATACCTTTTATTTCCTGGAATAGTTTCTTCATCCACACACTCAGCACGCATCTCTGTACACAATCTAAGGGGGGGCGCAAGATGTGACGAGTGTCCCGACAAGACATTCTTGGAAGACACTGGTGATGAGGCATTTCCAGGAGGAGTATGTGAAGCTGGGGCTGTCACCAGTGCCTCACTAAACTAGTAAGAAAGATTAAATTCTATGTAAGTAAAGGGACTACTATTACATTTTAAAAAATTACTTTAAGATGTTTTAGAATCTCCATGCAGAGTTGCCTTAGCGTTTTTTTTTTTTTGTTTTTTTTTTAATGGGATGAAGGTCAGTTTAACAAAATTGACAGTTACTTTCTAAATTACATTGTGATGATGTGTATCAGATTTTAGTAAATGGGTAAAAACAACTTATTGAAGATATTCGAAAATAAGCTCACCAAGAAAAGCTATAAAAAGGGAAGGATTATCTCAGTAAGGCATTAAAAGGTAAAAACACACCTGTGCAGTGTTAAAGTAGAACTATAGGCAGATTTTTTCCTTCATTTTGGTTAGAGTAAGGGAAAGTTAGAACCCATCAGATTTTCTGCCATATGTCCCATTACAGAGATTTCCCTTCACTTCCTGTCCCATAGCCAAACAGGAAGTAAGAGGAAATCCCTGCAAATTAAGGTAACTCCTTGGGGCCCCCCAGGTCACCAGAACTAGTGTCCCCATGAAAAGATTTCCCCTCTTATTTTTCTGGGGACAACCTAAAATTTTGGATTTTCTTTCACGGTCAACGATAATGGTAAACAGGACAAATTGAGAGGGTAAACCTCCCTAATGGGGGCACAGATGCCAGCATTCTAATAACTCCTCACTCTAGCCAAAACTAAAAAAACAAAAACAATTTGCCTTTAAACCTTAAGATGTGTGTTCACATGTGTTAAGGCAGCCTATTCATTCTAAATGGGTTGCTATGCACCTACGTGCAGCCAAGATTACAACCTTACATTGTTTCCTAACCAAAGCAATGAATGATGCAGCTGAATTGCTTTAGTGTGCTGGGGTGCCATTAAAATTTAATGGCACCATACTAAGGCATGCATGGTGCAGTACCACATTTTACATTACTGCAATGCAAAAGTGTGATCATGGTGTAAGTGTAGGCAAACAGTTAAACACTGTTATACAAACTGTAAATGCATTTTTGTGAACCGTCTTGCCTTCCTTGCCAAAATTATGAAATCTGTCCAGCCACTTTCCTAATCCTAACACTCCTGGCAGATACCATACAAGGTACTGATCATTAATATGCTTCTTTGCAGTCAATGAAATGCAGCCTGGGTGAGTGTGCAACAGCAACTCACTAATGAGGTCATTTCCATGCTCTCTCTTTATTGAATTTAAAGCACAATTAATTCACAACACAATGTGAAGAGGCCTCAATATATAACTGGAATGAATGAAGATCATTTGATATATGCCTACACCTACACTATAGCCAAAGGAGATGCTGTTAGATCATAATGATCATTGAAGGTATATAATTGCCCATGTTGCCACCTCAAAATTTTAATTGTAGTCGAAGCACGCTATCCATGATCCTAGGATCTCTTATGACACAAGATTCTTATTTACTGGAGAAGATCTAACTACTTAACAAGTTACTCAAGCCCACTGTTTTGGTGTAATGGGGTCAAGCAGATGAAGACCATTGATAACACAGGAAACCACCTGGCCCCCCAATGAAAAGTTAAGCGGCAATGCCCGTTTTGCAAGCACCCTTCCTCAACACAAATTTTAGCCAAGCATTTTGCCCTCACAATTGCCAAAGGGCAGTTAATTCATGCACATGATTGGCTAAGTCTATGGGAACTGAAGACATATTGCCCCCTTGAACAAAGTGTACTTTTGGATACAAGTATAGTGGAACTAAACCCACCAATTTTACAGTTTCTTAAAACAGTTACATTAGAGGCATGTCAAGGTTGCCAGTATGTTTAGGTCGGCTCTCAACCAAACTTTTAAGGCCTCAAATATCTGGTGTCATAGCTGATCACATATACAGCACCATGCTCAAACTAAAGATTAAACAGAGGCCAAGAAAGAGCCTTCCTTAGCTGTAAAGGAGAGTTAGGTTCTTACAGTCCCCCTGAAATGGAAAGAAACAAAAAGATTTCTAGTAAGACATGCTAAATATTAGAGAAAAACTTATTGCCAACAAGTTTTACCACAACTTCTTTTTGCAGATTCTAACAAAAGGCAGGAAGCATGATCTCCTGAATTCAGAACAACCGGAAGAGGCAGTATGCCAAAAGGCAAGACATCTGCTATGGTAATTTCTAAAAAAAAAGTGATATTTTCTACCCAATTGATATGGCAGCTTAAAAGGGTAGTTCAACTAAGGCAGAAAACAAGAAAATATCTAAAACAGTGCTCAACTCCAGACAAACTACAAACGAACCTGAATTTCCGCCATCCAACTCTCTTTCAGGCTCGATTCTTAATCCCCCCCCACCCTGTAAAATGCTCCCTCTACCTTTCCTTCTTACAATATTATCCCCTTCTTCACAGAGATAGAAATGTGTAAGATTTGCTGACATAACCTCCACAAATACCACCCCACCTTTACTTCCTTCACCTCCCAGCTTCTCTTAATTTCAGGAGATTATTCCCCTAACCCACCTCTATCTTTGACCCCCACACCCAGCACCCTCCACAGTTTACATTTCTATTGCCCTTCTTCCAAGAACTAACCTGTCTTTCTCATGTGCCCTCTATATGCCCATTTTGTTTGCAACAAACTCACATTTGTCCATGACATTTTATCACCAACTCCTTTAACCTACTTGCGTTTCTCAAAATCTGGTTTCAGGAATCTCAAATTGCCTTTTCAGCTGTCCTCACCTATGGTGACCACCACTGAAGCCATTCACCCAGACCCAGTGTGTGAAAAGAATGTAGAGCTAGAATCTACGTCAGTGGCTATGGACAGAGCAACAAGGAGAAGCACAGATGTAATGGCTGCAGTAGGACACACTAGTGGGTAAATGTACAAGTTTTCTGGTGCATTGGTTGCCTGTCAACATTTATACCCTGGTTAGTATTTCAGCACCATTATTATGTGCTTTACCCAGCCAGTAAAGAAGAGGGGGAGGGAAGCCTCCTAGGATATCTTCATAACATCCCAGGAGACTGTACAAGTAGGGCAAACAATGGCCAGAGTGTGGAGTTGGTGGACCGGTTCTCAATGACTGAGGTGGACCAAGATAGCAGCACATGACTCGGCCTGTTATGCCTAAGTAGACATTTGCAGCAGGAAAACACCAGACAGGTATGTGAATTCAAGAGAACACAGCAAGAGGGGGTAAAAATAAAAGGGAACCCATCAGAAGAGCATAGAAGTTAACATTGCCAACTTAAAATTACAGCCATAAGCAAATGTTTTGACACAAAGTCTGTTTGTCAGATGTTACTATGGTATACTGAAGAATTACAAGCATTTCATAAGTGTCAAAGCATTTTATTGACAATAATACATTTAAGCAAAGAGTCCATATTTGCAGTGTTGACCTTTTTGAAGACCTCTGCAATTTGCCCTTGTATGCTGTCAATCAACTTCTGGGACACATCCTGACTGATGGCAGCCCATTCTTGCATAATCAATGGTTGGAGTTTGAGAATTTGTGGTCAATCCTCAAGAGGCGGGTGAACCAAAAAAAAAACAAAAAAACCCACAAATTCTGACAATGGGATTAAGGTCTGGAGAGTTTCCTGGCCATGAACCCAAAATTGTGATGTTTTGCTCCCCAAGCCACTTAGTTATCACTTTTGCCTGAAGGCAAAGTGCTCCATCATGCTGGCAAAGGCATTGTTAGTCACCAAACTGTTCTTGGATGGTTGGGAGAACTTGCTCTCGGAGGATGTTTTTGTAGCATTCTTTATACATGGCAGTGGTCTAAGGCAAAATTGGGAGTAAGCCCACTCCCTTAGCTAAGAAGCAACACCACACATGAATGGTCTCAGGATGCTTTACTGTTGGCATAATACAGGACTGACGGTAGCGCTCACCTTTTCTTCTCTGAACAAGGTTTTTTCAGGATGCCCCAAACAAGCAGAAAGGGGGATCAGAGAAAATGACTTTACCCCAGTCCTCAGCAGTCCAATACCTGTACCTTTTGCAGAATATCAGTCTGACCCTGCTGTTGTTCCTGGAGAGAAGTGGCTTCTTTGCTGCCCTTGTTGACACCAGGCCATCCTCAAAAAAATATTTGCCTCACTGTGCGTGCAGATGCACTCACACCTGCTTGCTGCCATTCCTGAGCAAGCTCTGCACTGGTGGTATGCCAATCCTGCAGCTGAATCAACATTAGGAGACGGTCTTGGGGCTTGCCAGACTTTCTTGGGTGCCCTGAAGCCTTCTTCATAACAACTGAACCTCTCTTGACATTTTTGAAAACCCAATATATGGTTGATTTAGGTGCAAACTTAGTAGCAAGCAATATCCTTGTCTGTGAACCCTTTTTGTGCAAAGCAAAGATGACTGCACGTGTTTCCACGCAGGTAACCATGGTTAACAGAGGAAGAACAATGATTTCAAGCACCACCTTCCTTTTAAACCTTTCAGTCTGTTATTCTAACTCAATCAGCATGACAGAGTGATCTCCAGTCTTGTCCTCATCAACAACGACACCTGCGTTTATAAGAGAATCACTGACATGTCAGGGGGTCCTTTTGTGGCAGAGCTGAAATGCAGTGGAAATGTTTTTTTTGGGATTAAGTTCATTTTCATGGCAAAGAGGGGCTTTGCAATTAATTGCAATTCATCTGATCACTCCTCATACAATTCTGGAGTATATGCAAATTGCAATAAAAACTGAGGCAGCAGACTTTGTGAAAAAATATTATTTGTGTCATTCTCAAAACTTTTGGCCAGGGCTGTACAATCTTGTGGGTTGTTATTCTTGCTTTACTATTAGATAAACTACTAAACAGGAACAAATGTGCATATAAATAAGTCTGTATTCCTAACCTGCATACCTTCGCCTTCAAAAAAAAAAAGAAAAAAAAAAAGCTGGCAACTATAATATTCTTACTTAAAGTATGTGTTTATTTGCTCTGTCCTTCCTGCGCCTGTCCAAGAGACACAGCAGGAAGTAAAAGAGTAAAAGGAGAGGTGGTAGCCTCTCAGGCAGCTCTTACCTGCACGTGTCCCCATTGGAGTATTTCTCTCTGTGACAACTCAAAAATTTTAAATTCCATAACTTTCAGGGTCAAAGACAATGGTCACCAGGACCAATAGTAAGGGTAAATGTATCCTTTGGGAACCAGGACAATAAAGACCTGACAGTGGTCCTAAATCCTCCACACTCTATCCTGAATTTTCTATTGGACTGCGACATCATCAAGGATAAGTTCACGTTTTGGAGCATGTTACACCCATTTGTAGGGTGTAGCATTCTATACCAGCCTTTCCAATCCAGGGCAAAGGGACAAAACAGATTAAAGCCCATATCACATGGGCTTCAGCTTGTATGAGCAGTGTGAACAGCAAGCTTTTATAGAGCTTTCAGCAACTTTTCCAAAGCTTTCGGAAAGCTTAGAGCAGCGTTCTCTAACCCCCTTAAAGTGCCCTTCAGTTCCGGTTTGGAAACATTATACACAGATCTTAAAACGGGAGTGCCGATTTTCAGGCTTCTGAAGGCTTTCAACAAGTAGTGCTGAAGCCTGCTAGCAGCATGTTTAAAGCGACAATCAGCACTCCCGTTGTGATACTGTATGTGTTAAACATTTATAAACTGAGCTGTAAAAGCTTAAAAGCCCTGTACATGTGTAAAAGCCTGCCATTTCCACTGCTCTTATACATGCTGAAGCCTGTGTGAAACAGGCTCAAGGCTTGGTTCACACCTATGTGGTTTTTAGTGCATTTTGCAGAAACACTACGCTCCATTTAACATGGTTTCCTATGGGACATGTTCACACCTATGAGTTTTCTAGCTGCTGCGTTTTTGGAAAGGGTTAGGCACTTCTTTAAAATGAAACTGTGCATTTTTGGTTCAACAGACTTCAATGGACACACCGCAGAAACGCATGTAGTGTGTTTTGCATATTTATTTTTCTGTTATGCAAGTTAAAAACATAACGTGTGAAAAACGTGTCTGAAAAAACACTGCATAAACAGATCAAAAGCAAACTGCCTAGGTGTGAACCAGGCCTTAGTACACAATCTGCTTTAAATTACAGCAAAACATTAAAATAATTTGACATGTATAGTGTTCACAACCATGGTCCTAAACAGCTGACCTAAGCACACATTATCAAACCTGTCATACACATATCTCAGCAAGACGCTTGGCTGGCTGAGCAAGAACAAGACAAATAATTATGCATGGCTAACTGGCTCATTTAAAAGCGGCTGTATTCTACATCTGACAGAACTCACATATGTACGATAAGTAGTATGAACAGGAATAGGATTCTATCTTATGTAAGGCAATCTCACTATTCTGATAAAAACCATACGTTGATCACAAGAACCAGCAGATGGCTTTTTACTGCATTTAGGGGATCCTAACGATGCATAGATTCAGAATAATAAAGCTTGCAAGGACACGTCCAACTATCGCTTCCAAAGCGCAGACATATAGGAGCAGGGATTCAGTCAATTATTCTTACTGTGCAGTCCTACAACCATACCGATTTTTCAGATCAAAAAGCTGGTGGCTACATATAAAAACAAAACAATAATAATGCAGGAGTGGATAGTCTAATTTAGTGCTTACGAAACAGAAAACCAATTTAACCACCTCCCGATCGCCATATAGTAAAATGACGGGCGCAAGGTGGTTTTCTCGTTCTGGGAGGACATCATATGACGTCCTCCCATTCTCACCGCGCAAGCGCGGCTCAGAGAGCGTGCAGCGCGGTGATCGGCGCCATGGAAAGAGCCGAAGAGATCGGCTCGGTCATGTGATCAGCTGTGTCCAATCACAGCAGATCACATGTAAACAGGGAAATGCCGGTATTTCTCTCCTCTCAAGCTGTCATGCTGACAGCTCGAGAGGAGAGCCGGTAATCGGCATTCCGCGGAGGGGACATGTACACTGATCATCAGAGCACTGATGATCAGTGTAGCCCCAGCAGTGCCACCTGTCAGTGCCCATCAGTACCACATCAATGCCACATACCAGTGCCTACCAATGCCACATATCAGTGCCCATCTGATCTGCCTTTCAGTGCCACATATCAGTGCCACGTCAGTGATGCCTGTCAATGCCCATCAGTGCCACCTATCAGTGCAGCCTATCAGTGCCCATCACTGGAGCATCATTAGCGCACATCAGTGAAGGAGAAAAATCACTTCTTTACAAAATTTTATAACAAAAACTAAGAAATTTTTTTTTTTTTCAAAATTTTCAGTGGTTTTTGGTTTGTTTAGGAAAAAATAAAAAACCCAGAGTTGATTAAATACCAAAATAAAGTTCTGTCACAAAAAAAACAATACAAATGTCATATGGGTACAGTGTTGCATGACCGCGCAATTGTCATTCAAAGTGTGACAGCGCTGAAAGCTGGAAATTGGCCTGGGCAGGAAGGGGGTATAAGTGCCCTGTAGGCTTGTGGTTAAACCAACTATCATGTGCTTTAACTGAAAAAAAAAAAAAAAAAAGAAGATGTCATGTGCCAGTACTTTAGGCCATTGCATTAATTTATAAAGAACAGTTACTTTGATGACATCCTAAACATGCGGTATCAGTGAACATAACAGGAAAAAAAAAAACAACAAAAAAACCTTGATCTTAAGCCTGGGTTCACGATGATGTGGTGCGGCATATCACATGTGATTTGCACAGGAACAGCACCGCATTTCTGTGCAAATCACAGGCAAATTCTGTGCAGTGCGATTTGAGCCATACATTTTGTATGGCTCAAATCTCACCACATCCGCACCAATAAGGTGCAGGGCCCTTTTTTTGGTCCGCACTAGAATCGGATCGCATGAGCATTCAGTTTAATGCACCCCCAATTTACGTTGGATGCCCAAATTGTCCATATTCTGAATGTTGAACGTTCAGTTCAAATCAAAGTAAAGAAAATTAGGAAACGATAGAGCCAGATTGTCTAAGGCCCGGTTCACACCTATGCAGTTTGCTTTTGATCGGTTTTTGCAACAGTTTCTGCATTTCGCTTTGCATTTTTACAGCGTTTTGAGGGTTTTCTTCAACTTTTGCTTTTTGTTAAAAGGGGAAATGTTTTCGGTGCTTTTTTGCGTTTAAAAAAGTTACTGATCCTTTCCAGAAACGCAGCAGCTCAAAAAAGCATAGATGTGAACGTGTCTCAAAAGGAAAGCATGTTAAATGGGTAGTAGTGCGTTTCTGCAAAAAAGCACTAAAACACGCATTGGTGTGAACCAGGCCTAAAGCCAAAATTTCTAAAGATTAAGGTTGGTCATGGTTGTAGATAAGCACTGGATATATTGCTTGCAACAATTAAATGGGTAAACCTAACCGGTCATTACAAAATGTACTATCTATATGCAACCCAAGATCTACTCTTAGGACATTATGAAAGATGCCAAGGGATTGAAGCTACCCAGACTTTCTGAAAGTAAAGGATACCCAGGTAATTAAATCAACAGGGAGACTGAGCTTTGCTGAATGCAGAACTATAGGTCTAACTCAGCAGAAGGCTGTCAGCCCTCTGCAGTCACCCAGAGAGCAAGGGACCTTCAATACTATAGGATTCCCATCTACATAAGCTCTGGCTGCTTTCTAAAGAATATAAACTGCACGACTTTGTGCACCTAATCACAATATGCCATCATGCAGCTTTCAACAAATAAAACATTCATTCAATAGCCACCATTATTCCTACTAAAGATTGTCATGCCACTATCAGTGATCACTTCCCTTTCCTTTCCAAACATACAGTAGTTCTACACATTCAATTAATTCAGCACCAGTGGAAGTCCTTTTGCAGGGCCATAACTGGAAAGCTACTGAATCAAAGCAATACAGGGTCATGGTCTTTGGATAGCCAAGAGCACCAACTCTGCTGTTGAACTCCTCCAGCAGCAAATGACAGTGACAACTTAATGACATGAACAAGCAACAACAAATGTACAGATCTTGAATATTAGGAGACCTACGAGACCAAGAAAAATGTATTGTTCAGTGATGAATGCATAGTCAAGGAGGGTAATCTGCACACAGGCTTTAGTTGAAGATGGCTGTAACAGGGCAAAAGCACATTTGTGGAGGGGGGGGGGGCAGCTGTGCATGACAATGAATCATCTTCTCTCAGATTGTTCACTTTAAGTGGCTGTAAACCTGCATACAGTGTTTGCCATGTATTCCAAAGAAGTTAGTTCACACCAGTGCGCAGTCAGTTACAGTGCTTTCCAAACAAAAGTACAACTGCTGCATTTTTTTCATCCAGAATGCATCACCATGTATGCAAGTGCACCGGAATGCATGTTGTCCTAATTAAATTAAAAAACAAAAATAAAATTAAAAAAAAACACCATACTTGACTACACTGAAAACGTGTAAAAAAACAATGTACATAAATGTTCGCAAAAACGCACCCGGAATGTTGAAATTGTGGTATCCCCAATTCAAAGCTCTTAACCTCTTCGCGCCACCTGTACGCATACAGGTGAAACTCGAAAAATCAGAATATCATGCAAAATTTCATTTATTTCAGTAATGCAACTTAAAAGGTGAAACTAATATATGATATAGACTCATTACATGCAAAGCAAGATAGTTCAAGCCGTGATTTGTCGTAATTGTGATGATTATGGCTTACAGCTCATGAAAACCCCAAATCCACAATCTCAGAAAATTAGATTACATGCAATCAATGAAACAAGGATTGTACATAGAACAATATCGGACCTCTGAAAAGTATAAGCATGCATATGTACTCAGTACTTGGTTTGGGCCCCTTTTGCAGCACTTAATGCCTCAATGCGGTGTGGCATGGAAGCCATCAGCCTGTGGCACTGCTGAGGTGTTATGGAAGACCAGGATGCTTCAATAGCGGCCTTCAGCTCTTCTGCATTGTTCGGTTTCATGTCTCTCATCTTTCTCTTGGCAATGCCCCATAGATTCTCTGTGGGGTTCAGGTCAGGAGAGTTTGCTGACCAATCAAGCACAGTAATCCCACGGTCATTGAACCAGGTTTTGGTGCTTTTGGCAGTGTGGGCAGGTGCCAAGTCCTGCTGGAAAATGAAGTCAGCATCCCCATAAAGCTCGTCTGCAGAAGGAAGCATGAAGTGCTCCAAAATCTCCTGGTAGACGGCTGCGTTGACCCTGGACTTAGTGAAGCACAGTGGACCAACACCAGCAGATGCCATGGCTCCCCAAATCAACACAAACTGTGGAAACTTCACACTGGACTTCAAGCATCTTGCAGTGTATGCCTCCATTCTTCCTCTATACTCTGGGTCCTTGGTTTCCAAATGAGATGCAAAAGTTGCTCTCATCAGAAAAGAGGACTTTGGACCACTGAACAACAGACTAGGTCTGTTTTTCTTTAACCCAGGTAAGACACTCCTGACATTGTTTGTTGTTCAGGAGCGGTTTGACAAGAGCAATACGACATTTGAAGCTCATGTCCAGGATCCGTCTGTGTGTGGTGGCTCTTGATGCACTGACTCCAGCCTCAGTCCACTCCTTGTGAAAGTCCCCAACACTTTTGAATGGCCTTTTCCTGACAATCCTCTCCAGGCTGCGGTCATCCCTGCTGCTTGTGCACCTTTTTCTTCCACACTTTTCCCTTCCACATAACTTTCTATTAATGTGCTGTGATACAGCACTTTGGGAACATCCAACTTCTTTTGCAATTACCTTTTGAGGCTTCCCCTCCTTATGGAGGGTGTCAATGATGGTTTTCTGCACAACTGTCAGGTCAGCAGTCTTTCCCATGATTGTGATTCCTACTGAATCAGACTGAGAGACCATTTAAAGGCTCAGGAACCCTTTGCAGGTGTTATGGCTTAATTAGCTGATTAGAGTGGGACACTTTGAGCCTAGAATATTGCCCATTTTCACAATATTCTAATTTTCTGAGATTATGGATTTAGGGTTTTCATGAGCTGTAAGCCATAATCATCACAATTATGACAAATCACGGCTTGAACTATCTTGCTTTGCATGTGATGAGTCTATCTCATATATTAGTTTCACCTTTTAAGTTGCATTACTGAAATAAATGAACTTTTGCACGATATTCTAATTTTTCGAGTTTCACCTGTATATGCGGCCTCTCTGCGGGTGCGGGTGGGTTTTAACGCTGATGCGTACCAAAATGTAAATAAAGCTGTGCTGAAAGTGTGCATCCTGCGTGTTTCCGGCACAGTTACCAGCAACTAAACAAAAGTTCCTGATCACTACTTGCAATAGAGAGCTTTTCGATCATGTGACTGCTGTGACAGCCAATCACAGAAGTCACATGATCAGACACCCCAATAAATCAGACCAGAATTCCCTCATCCACACATTCGATGTGGGAATCCTCCCCACCATGTCATTGTATTCTGACAGTGGGGAGACTCCCCTAGAGAGGTAAATTTGTTAGCGTATGTGACATGCCTGAAAACTAAAGATTTCTATAGTAAAAGAAAGGGTCCACATACACTGGGCTTTGATTTTGCAATTTACTTGTAGACCTATCCTCACAAATGCACATTACTGTACAGGTCACCATTTATATTACAAACCCAATTCCAAAAAAGTTAGGATGTTGGTTAAAATCTGCATTAAAACAGAATGCAATGATTTGCAAATCTCACTTTATTCACAACTGAGAAAACGTACCTTAACAAAAGTAAGGGGTCCTAAAAAGGAAGGACGTGTTGCTGCCATCAATTTAAAAATTACCGTACTTTATTTTTAAACATTTGGTATGTTTTTTATTTTCTATTGTAAATAAAATGGTTTAGGCTCCATTCACATTAGCATGTCTACAAATCCGATTTGCAGTGCGTGTCATTGAAAAGAATGGGCTGCAACGTGTCATGCTACTTTGAGGTCCAAAGTCGCATGAAAATTCACACAAGCGTGAATGGTGCCTTATGAGATTTGCAGATCATTGCACTCTATTTTATGTAGATTTTACACACTGTCCCAAATTGTTTTGGAATTGGCGTTGTATAATCTGTACAAGCTCCTTTAGATTTACCAAAGCACTAATATGGGAAACTACCCAATCTATCCAATCAGACAAGCTCCTGCACCACATAGCGGATAGATCTAAAGGAGACTGATGAAACTGGGACAGATGCGCCATTAAAATCACACTACAACCACAATTGAACATGAAGCCCGAGACACATACAGGGAGCCTTCCTACTTAGTACTAGCACTGCTAAAATGCACAAGTTCAATCCACTCATTTTTGTTAGTAATCTGGTGATCCTAGAATGTACCTGCTCGGAGCCCTTAACACCCACTTACGGTTTCTTACATATACAAAGTCTGAAGTAGGAAAAAAAAAAACCATCAATTCCATATTTCTCTCCACAATTCTAAGTTAGTGAGAGAATTTTATACTACACAGACTTGTACAAAAAAAAAAATTCTTACTTACTGTGAGGTAGTCCGTGTGTGCTGTGACTACGGAGGACTACAGAACGCAGATTAAGGTAAAACCAGTGAACATTCAGAATTCAACAATGCTGCAGGGGGCTAAAATACAATAGCAGCTAATTAGTTTGACTTGTTGTTTGGAAATGCTCCATAAACAAATTTAAATCACAAAGATCAGCAACATATTACCTTTCCTGCAGAAATGGTGCCGCTGGCATTCAGGCAGATCTGCCAACTGACCGTCTCCATCTTAATGTCAATCCTCCAAGACCTTCAGAAGAATTTGCACTTTGAAAAAAAGACCACCCTAAAATAGTAGACCGAAATGTCTAAATGTGTGCTGCCTACACAATAATTTTCCCTTTGTAACTGCATTAGGGAAATAAAGATCTGCAATGTTGCTAGGGGCAAACATCAGAGGCAAATTTAGGCAAAAAATAAATCTAGCCTGTGAAGACTCAAGGGAATACTAACACCTTGCCAATTTAGGGCAAATTGACAGTTTCCATGTAAAGCCCCCCACCAACTCCATACTCTCCTCCCCAGCTATCCCCCACTGATCCATATCGAGCTGCCAATGCATAATACCTGGTGTTTGTAGGTAGGGGGAATCATGTGACCTTCCTCCATGTTGGGGATAAGCTATACACAGTCACTTTACTGAAGTTAAACAAATCATTTAGCTGCCACTGTATGTAAGCACACTGCAGCTAAGCAGAAATCAAACTATTTTTTTTTTTTTTTAAGATTGTAAGCTCTTATGAGCACTGCTGATGCTAGATAAATCCGGAATAGAAAAAGTAATAGTGTCACTTTAAAGCAAGCCGTTTGTAATTCAAAAATGGGAGCCATCTTTACTAAACTCCCTTTGAAGATAGCTGCCTGGCTATTACTTTGTCACACTGAAATGAAAAAGTGAGCAGATCAGGAAAGTCAGCAATTCCTATCTACATACTTGTTCCATATCAGCGACACAAATCAGCCAGCATTGCAGACAACTAGTATCGCAGGATGGAAGTAGCACCACCAGACTTCTCTCAGAAAAGGTATCCAGTCATGTTCCAAGTAAACTGACCCCTCCCCCCTCTTAACATATGCTGACTAACCTGTGTAAGATTATATATATATATATATATATATATATATATATATATATATATATATATATATATATATATATATATATATAGTCACGTTATCTTGTTCCCATGGGTCAGCCAGTGTGGCTTCAGGGAGAGGAGGGAGCACCCATAAAGGGTAGGCCATCGAAGCCTATGGATGACGTAACCGATCCATGCTTTAGTAGCTATCGTGAAGCACACCCTCCTCTCCCCCGCAGCTGCTGCTGGCTGACACAGGAGATCACATGACAGGAGCAGCCTGAAAATAAGTAAACAAATCTTTCTTACACAGCTTAGCTTAAACATAGGAGCATAGGGTGGTGGAGGGGGCAGTTTTAAAGGAATATTAAAAAGACAATAAAAAAAAAAAAATACTCAAATACTTGCCTGCTCTGTGCAGTGGTTTTGCACACAGCAGACCCGATCCTCTTCTTCTCTGGTACCCCAGTGGCACTCCTGGCCCCTGCTTTCGAGTGCCCTCAAAGCAAGCAGCTTGCTATGGGGGCATCCAAGTAGACTCGCTCCCGAACTGCTGCTCTGCATGTCCATTCACACACACAGCCACAGCTCAACCCACCCCTTTTTTCTCCTCAATTGGCCCACTGGCTGTGATTGGCGTCTGCTGCTGTCTCAGCCAATGAGGGAGAATTCCTGGAGAGCCGAGGCTCTTGTGCACATTGCTGGATTGTGATTGGGCTCAGGTAAGAATTAGGTGGGGCTTGGGGGGCTACTGCACACAGGTTTTTTTACCTTCATGCATGAAGGTAAAAAAACATGAAGCCTTTACAAAACTTTAAATGCACCTAGGGTTTAGCCGGAGTACCACTTTATGCTGGTGTTTTTTAGCTTATGAGTTACACAAAGTGGGGTAAAGGGATTTTGAATAGTTATTTTCCTGGTGTAGATGGATTTAAAAAATACAAGTTATCTGGCTGCAACTTGACTAAATAATTTGAGTCACAGCCCTGGGGACAGGTATGCTATCAGTAAGAATTCCTTACTTTCACATAGGTAGTGACTCGGGAAGCACTTAAGCCAATACATCAGCATGACAGCCTGGCAACTGAAAGAGGAATGGCAAACTTAGGGACTCTCTCAAAACAGGTTTCCTTGAACATGTGTAGACACACTAAAATAGTATTTTGTATGTGCTAAACTGCAACACATAGGTGCAAACTAGTCAAATAGTAATAAATAGGACCTGTACTTTAAATGCATTTTAATGCAGTAATAGGTGTTACTAGAGGACAAAAAGTCATTATAATAGACCATTATGCTCTGTGTACACAGCAGTCAAACCCAAACAGCATGAAACACACATCGGGTGTTCCCTTGAAGGCAATCAGGTCCCCATTCAAACTTTTTTTTCTGAATGTGAAAATTGCCTGCACATTGCATAAAGAGATATGACATTTTGGTCAATGGCACTGGAGGTGCAGAAGACAATGCAGAGAGAACACAGATTTAATTGTTGTTTGTGTGCAGATTCAAAGGCATTTCATTGTGCCAAAAATGTACAAGCATGGAAAAAAAAATAAAAAAATCCTAAAACCTCCTATTCACTTCACAGGTAAGAAAAAGACACACGGGTGCAGGTTGTGTCCATTATGATGAGTTGTGATGCATGTATACTGCTTCCCATAGAAGTGAAGGAGCTCTCTTATGCTAGCCATACATGACTCAAACTTAGCCCACAGGACTGAAAGCGAAATCAGTGAATGGCCAGTTTAAGCGAGTTTGTACATAGAACACTAGCAGTCACAGGAATTAAACCAATATCTATTTTAATGGAAGCTTTTTTTTAAAGCCTAACTACAGCTTTTAACTTTAAAATAGTTAATTTATACCCAGCTGGTCCAAGCAAATTATTACCTTCACTAATATACACTATTGCCAAAAGTATTGGAACACCCTTCCAAATCACTGGATTCAGGTGTTCTAATCACCTCCATGGCCACAGGTGTATAAAATCATCACCTAGGCATGCAGACTGCTTCTACAAACATTTGTGAAAGAATGGGTCGCTCTCAGGAGCTCAGTGAATTCAAGTGTAATACCGTGATAGGTTGTCACCTGTGCAATAAGTCCATCCATGAAATTTCCTTGCTACTAAATATTCCACAGTCAACTGTTAGTGGTATTATAACAAAGCGGAAGCAACTGGGAACAACAGCAACTCAGCCATGAAGTGGTAGGCCACGTAAAATGACAGAGAAGCGTCAGCGCATGCTGAAGCGCACAGTGAGCAAAGTCGCCAACTGTCTGCAGAGTCAATAGCTAAGGACCCCCAAACTTCAAGTGACCTTCAGATTAGCACAACAAAAGTGTGTAGAGAGCTTCATGGAATGGGTTTCCATGAATGAGCAGCTGCATCCAAGCCTTACATCACCAAGTGCAATGCAAAGCGTTGGATACAGTGGTGGAAAGCACACCGCCACTGGACTATAAAGCAGAGGAGGTGTGTTGTCTGGAGTGATGAATCACGCTGCTCTTTCAGGCAATCTGATGGACGTGTCTGGGTTTGGCAGTTGCCAGGAGAACGGTACTTGCCTGACTGCATTGTGACAAGTGTAAAGTTTGATAGAGAGGGGATTATGGTGTGGGGTTATTTTTCAGCGGTTGGGCTTGGCCCCTTAGTTGCAGTGAAGGGAACTCTTAAGGGATCGGCATACCAAGACATTCTGGACAAATTTCATGCTCTCAACTTTGTGGGAACAGTTTGAGGATGGCCCCTTCCTGTTCCAACATGACTGCGCACCAGTGCACAAAGCAAGGTCCATAAAGACATGGATGAGCGAATTTGAGGTGGAGGAACTTGACTGGCCTGCATACAATCCTGACCTCAACCTGATAGAACACCTTTGGGATGAATTAGAGCAGAGACTGTGAGCCAGGCCTTCTTGTCCGACATCAGTGCATGATCTCACAAATGCACTTCTGGAAGAATGGTCGAACATTCCCATAGACACACTCCTAAACCTTGTGGACAGCCTTCCCAGAAGAGTTGAAGCTGTTATAGCTGCAAAGGGTGGGCCAACTCAATATTGAACCCTACGGACCAATACTGGGATGCCATTAAAGTTCATGTGCGTGTAAAGGCAGGCGTCCCAATAATTTGGCAATATAGTGTATGTGGTCGCTGTGAGAACTGTATAAACTGTATGTAGCATCAGCTACGCACAATATACAATGCTGCTTTCTAGCAGCAGTACAGGGACTTCTCTCCCTGTACCCAGAACAAAATCGAGTCAGGCTGAGCATTGCTAAGTCATTCAAAGGAGCCTTGCATTTTATGTGTACAAGGTTTTCTCTGATTGTGAAGAGGCAGATGGATCACATTATGATCACCAATCACAGACAGTATTCATTCATAAAAATACAAAGCTTCCTGTGAATGGCTGACCAGTGCTCAGTCTGACCAAATTTTGTACCAGGAACAGGATCCTCATACCACTGCCAGAACACTTTCCTATTTTTAGTCCAGTCACATCATCTCATGTTAGGAAGCAGCAGCTGCAGGGGAAAGGAGGGAATGCTGACAACAGCTGGGATACGAAAGCCTATAGGTTACAGCACTGCTCCCAAAAATTCTTAACGGTTGCTGAGGGCATCCTCTTCTCCCCTGCAGCTGCCACTCACTCACTTTCGAGGATCACGTGACTTGGACAAGTCACAAAATAGGAAAGTATACACATCTTAGGCAGCGGGGGGTGTACAGGGACATTTTTGAACATAGTTTGTGTTTGGAAGGCATTCAGCTTCATATCAAAGCTGGAGTTAGGCTTTAAATTACATTTTAAAAAGGTGCTCATTATGCAGAGCAATGCAACAGGTTCACTATAATTCGGACATCACTAAGCTGCACATACTTTCCCATCACTCACCTGTCACCTAAAGTAACAGCAGACAGCAGTTCCTATACAATACTCTGTATTCTTCTCACCATATGCAGCAATGCTGGGACAATCACCAAGCACCAGCCATCACATGGGGAGAATCACCTGTAACTCCACACCCAGAAGTCCCAGATATCTCCTTCAGTCCTGACAGCTGAACAGAATGGTGTGTCCGGAAAGGAGAATATACTCTGCTGAGCGAGGTAGTAAAGTGAACTTGCTGCTTTGACCTGCATATAGGCAAATCATGGGTTTTCAGCAAAAACTTATTTTTAATGTTGAATAAAGTGGGGCATGGGTTAAGAATCATTTTTTTTTCCAGTTCATGTCCCAACAGTGGATTTCCCCTTCACTTGCCAACCAATAGACACAGTAGGAAGTGAGAGGAGAGCTACCAAAGGCAACAGATTCTCCCCCCCCCCTTTACTTGTCTCCAGAACACATTTGCAGATTTCTCCTCACTTGTTGTACCTGTGACAATGCACAAAACTGTATATCCCATCGCTTTCTGCACCGGAGAAAAAGGTCATTAGGACCAACTGACGGGTGAACCTATCTGAGCAGACACAAAAAGCAATAAAAACTTGGCAGAGCTTCTAATCCTCCCCTACACTAAACAAACAAAAAAAGTTTTTGGCAAGATGAACAGCAAAAAGGTGTAAGG
The DNA here is from genome assembly GCF_062004578.1 of Staurois parvus. NCBI lineage: Eukaryota > Metazoa > Chordata > Amphibia > Anura > Ranidae > Staurois > Staurois parvus. The sequence goes on from NW_028317971.1 coordinate 9,424,438, forward strand.
AAAAGGTAAGACATTTTTATTCTGAGGGCTGAGATATATTTTAAAGCAGAACTTCACACATGAAGCCACCTTCCCCCCACCTGTGCCGCAACCACCCCCCCCCCCCAATCCTTTACACAAGTACAAATAGGATCTGTCATTTCTGTGAAATAACATTTTTCCCTATACATATTGTGGTCCCCACTTCCAGTTTCCTTACCTGGGTGAGTCTCCTCGGATATCCACAGTACGCACACTAGGAGGCTGTAATAAAGCATCATGCCGTTTTGCTCCTGGGTCCCTTTCAAGATCTGCGGCATGTCTGTGCCTACACAAATATTGAGAGCATCACCAGGAGGACGACAGTGTAAATGAGAAAGACAACCGGCTCCCTATTTTGGAAAGTTGGGTTGGATGGTATGTGCAGCAGGAGAACAAAGGCCAATGAAGGATCCACTGGACTTCTAAGTATGTTTTTCCCTGACTTTGTGTTTGGCGCACATGGCACTCTATATACTGTATATAAGGATCTGCACATGAGTACTGCTTGAAACAACGTTCAGCCACCACGTATTTCAGCCTATCAATTATATGGACAGGCTGCTTCCTGTACATGTGCCTCCCAAGTGCCCAAAAACACCCAATATTTACATTGTTCAGACCAACCGCCCTTGTGCATGAGCCTTAAATGTATGTGGAATACTGGGAATGATTTTCATGGACAGAAGGGAGGCTCCTCTTTATGGATCACAACCTTCCATAAAACTGTCAGATGCCAAGAACAAGAATTACGGATTCATTTTCATTCATCACACGTAGACAACTTGTGGCTGAACTGCAATCACGTGCCTTATTACTGCCACAACCTCACTTGAAGGACTTGGAAGAGCCATTTTGCCCTCTTGACACCCACTTAAAGCACGTGTCCAGGGGCAAAGAGGGTGGGCTTTAACACCCACACATCGCACATGAGTGTCCATGAGCGGCAGAGCTTTCTGTGCTAAGAGCACCCTCACAGCACAGAAAAAGGCAGCAACAGTTCCTGATCATGTGACCAGTGTGACAGCCAATCACAGGGACCATGTGGTCAGCCGATTCTTAACACCTCCCTACCCCCTTAGGTATACAGACCCTGTTAAAGGGATGTCAGGGCTGTGTGGAAGGGGTTAATGTTCAGCCTGCATGATTTAGGCTAGGTTCACATTATTATTATACAGTATTTATAAAGCGCCGATAGTTCGCTCAGCGCTGTACATTACAAAGGGGGACAGAACATGTGACAGAACAATAACAATACAATGCAAAACATGAGGGGATTTTTTTTTTTTTTTTTTTTTTTTTTAAACGGCTGGTTTTCGACCCATCTATGGCCTGCATTAATTTGGACATGGGATTCCTCACTCATTATCCAACAATTGTACGACCCCCTCTGTGAGTGTTGTCCCAACCCCCCCAGTCTTTCCTTTTGCTCTATCTTATCTCTAGTCTAATCTTAGTTTTACAACCATTGCTGTGTACATTTGCGTGTGTCTTTTTCCGTTTTTCTTCTCCCAGAGATTGTTTCTTTTAACATTCTGCTAAAACTTTGTGAAATAGTACTGTTTGGACCTTGAAGAAGGGCACATACCCCAAAAGTTTGTCCTCAAAATTGTATGTTATTGCAAATGAAAGTATCATGGACAGTACTAAATTGTTTCTGTGAAGGGTTTGAGAGACAACAAGCTTGCTCCTGTTCTAATGGAGGCGACCAACGACCAGGCCTCTCTGACCAATGTCCTGAGAGTATGCCAGCCAGGCTTCATAAGGTACATAAATGGCCTACACCTATAGCAAGGACATTATTCAACTTTGGTCAGAGCTGCACTTTTTGCTTTCTAGCTACAAACACCCCTTTGCTGCATTTTTTGGTAAAGGTGAACAAATGGTACTAACATATATATATATGAAAATAAATGAATTCCCTGTATTAAGATAAACAATTTTAGCATTTGCTGTGCCCCGCCACCCTGTATTGATCCAGTCCATGGCTGCATCTGGTCTCTCCCCACCACCATCCAAAGAGCAGGGCTGAGTTGCACTATGTTTCTACAGATACACACAGTCTAGCTAGTGAGTGAGCCCATGAGTGCCCCCCATAGCAAGCCACTTGCTTGCCTGAGTAGACAGAACTAATGTGTGACCCCAGAAGGGGGAGTTTGGGGGTCACTTTGTGCAATTCCATTACACAAAGCAGGTGGCAACTGTAGTAAATAGTTTCGACCCTCTGTGAGTGTCTATGGATGCACACAGCCCAGCTCAGGATCAAGCCAACACATCTGCCCCCATATCAAATGACTTTCTCTGGAGGTATTGGAAAAGAGGAACCGGAGACCCCAGAAGAGAAGGTTCAGGTCCACTCTGTACAATTCCATTACACAGAGCAGGTAAAAATAACATGTTTGTTATCTGAAATTAAATAAAGTGAAGCATTACACTCACTTTAAATCAGAACTAAACCCTCCTATCCTTCCCAGCCAAGGAAGCTGCCATCTTAGCCTCTGTTTGCACAAAGCAGGTAACTATTTCATGTCTGTTATTTGATAGAAAATTAGATATACATGGACTGTGGCAGAGAGCGTGTTTCCGGAGGATCTGCGGGTCAGATGAGTATGAGCTTTGTCCTCATCACTAGAAATAGATGAGCAGCTGATCCATGCAGTGGGGGGCACAGACGTACTGCATGGTAGGAAAAAAATTGACCGGAGCTCTACTTTAAGCAAACACCAATGACAGCTCCCAACACCTGACCTTTACCTATAATAACCAACCCCTGCAGCGGTCCAGGCCCTGGTCACATGACCAGCGCCAAGGCATTCTTTTTTCATAAGGCCTCAAGTGGAGGATGTTGATGGGCTGACATCAGAGGACATCCATGGACCGGTCCTCCCCCACACACACCTTCTGGTCAGCTTGTACTCAGTCTATGGCCCTGTAATGGTGCTGAGTCTACAGACAGGACATCTCAAGGTCACCAGTGTGCTCTGACACATAGACTGCCATTCACTCTCATCCTTCCCCACTACATACTGCTCTAGGACCGACTGGCCAGGACGACCGAACCAATGAGAGGCCGGCTGACCCCGGACCAATGAGAGGCCAGGAGGCAGCGATGCAGGGATCTGAGGGATGGGAGAGGGTCGGCGCTCACCTGGGGCTCATCACTCCATAGCAACTGCGCCGTCCCCTCCCGCCGCCGCCGGAGGATGGAGGAAAAATAGTCCCCCGGGCCCCCTGTAGAAGCGGCGGCTGTGTGCGGGCGGAGGACAGGAAGGATGGGGCGGCCGGCCTTCCTCTTCTGCAGCGCCACCGGGCCGGAGCCCTGACACATATCCTGCAAAAGACGGACCGGACGGGTGACGTTGACACCGGAGGCACATACGGCTGACGTCACCGGACAGGTATCGGGGGACACCGGCGGAGCCGGGGAACATTACCTTCTTCACGGTCCGAGGAGCCTCGCTGACTGCGCCCTCCGGGCTCCCGGCGCCCTCTCCCACCTCTCTCGGGCGCTGCGCCGGGTCACTTCTCTTCATAGCGGAGGCGGGAAGCCCCTTCATCGGCTGGCTGAGCGGAGGGGCGGCCGAGTTGTTGTCCGGTTCGGACATGGCAGCGGAGACCAGCGGGGCCCCGTCGTTCACCTTGTCCTCCTTCAGCTCTACGTCTGCCATCTTCGCGGTGACCAGCTGTACGGACATGGCGAGCTCTGATGCGGGATCCTGGGCTGCCTCTTGATGCACACAAACACTAGCACGCTGCCGGCAGCCGCTGGGCACGCCCCCTCACCTCGGCCCGCCCCTTCTGTCAGGGCGTCATGGGAAGTGTAGTTCCCTCTACAGTGTGGGTGCAGGCATGCGCGGCCGGAAGGGACCACAAGTCTCTGCATGCTGTGCGCGTGGCTCCATTCCCAGCAGAAACATGACGGGAAATGTAGTGCGCGCTTGTGTCCCGTGTGCCTGGACAGGTGAAGAATTGACTACAATACCCGACAGGCCCTGCGCCGCTGGTGATAATGATAGGTGATGATAAGTGTCAGGGGCGGGTCTTTACTGTTTCAATGATCTTTATTAGCAGTGGAGAGGTGTGCTGTAGTGGCACAGGCCATCTCACCTAGTGCTTAGTGTATGGGCGGCAGGGTAAATAAGTGAATGGGCTCAGTATGTGATAAGGATGGCAGTATTTCAGTGTAAATACATTTAATGGGCAGGCCCTTTAAGGAAACATAGGAAGCAGATAAATTATTGCCAGGTATTGGATTTTTGCTGCAGATGGGCCTTGTTTCAGTCTGACTGCCATTTGCACAGGTTACAGATTTTTTCAAATCTATCATCCACTTTTTGGTGCTGAAAAAAGTACCCCGCTGTATGACCTGACCCCCCCCCCCCCCTTAGATGTATGGAACTTGGAAAATTAAAATAGCCTACCCCTCTGTAGACAGGTGCCACTGCGCCTCCATCCAGTAGGTGACACTGTGCCACTGAACAGATGGAGCGGAATCCTAAAGGTTAAAGAGGAGCTCCACCCAAAAGGGAAAGTTCTGCTTTAAGCCTTTGTCCCCCACTCCCGTTAGGGATTGGCACCTTTGGGAAGCTGGGGGGGAGGGGCTACCCAAATTTGATGGGTACCCGCTCCCACTTCCGCTGCGATCTCCTAGGCCAGGGGTGTCAAACTCCATTTCATCGCAGGCCGTATCAGCATTATGGTTGCCCTCAAAGGGCTAGTTGTATCTGTAAGACGATGTCTAGAGCACCCCACCCCATATTACATCAGATGTCAAGAAGCTCACACCCTCCCTAACATCACCATGCATCCCCTTGAAAAGCTGGAAAGCAGAAAGTGTAGGGTCTGGAGGAGGACCAGAGGAGGAGTGGAGTCAGTTACCAGAGTTTACTGAATGCTGAGATCAGGTGAAGCAGAGATGAGGGGGTGCTGAAGCTGCATTGAGAGGTGCAGGATTTGACAGAGGAGTTCTATTCACCTCCCTGCTGCCGACTGCTGAGACAAGGTTGGGGCAGAGACAAGGAGGTACCTGCAGGAGCGGTGCAAGTGCCACATGAAATGGCCTGGAGGGATGGATTCGGCCCCCTGGCCTTGTGCTTGACACCTGTGGCCTAGGCAATTGAAAGCTGAAGTTGTCCTCTTCCCCCCCCCCCTCCCCGTAGTCCTTTGGGGCATGTTCATGCGCAGTGAACACCCAGCTGTGAAGCCGCAAGCTGTCACAGTCAGGTGCCCACACTGAAGGTGCCGGTGTCAAGGAGACAGGACGGTCAGTCAACCCGGCCGGTGTGAGAACACTGCGGGATCCAGTGAGAGGTGAGTGTCCGGTTTTTAAAAGTCAGCAACTACACTTTTTGTACCTGCTGACTTTTATTTTTTTTAATTTCCACTGGACCTCCGCTTTAAGTTCACCTTTTAACAAAAAATAATAAATGCATTTTTTTTTCAGGTTAAATAAAGCTGAAAAGCATTGCATGGATCAGCAGATCACTGGTGCCATGCAGGTCTCCTATAGACTGTCAGTGTAATCTGTGTGCTTGTTTCTTGTTTCTTGTACAGGCTGGCAGTGTTAACTACCTGCCGACCGCAGATAGCCGAATGACGGCTGCACTGCGGCCGGCCAGTTCTGAGTGGACGTCATATGACGTCCTCCCAGAACACGCTCTCCTGCGCGCCCCAGGGGGCACGCACCCGGCGATCTCCGTGATGTGGTAAAAGGCCAATCACAGCGGCCTTTTACCACGTGATCAGCGGTGTCCAATGACACGCTGATCAGAGGGAAATGCAAGTGCCGGTTCTCGGCTGCACTTTCCTCACGCTGTCAGATCGTGAGGAAAGTACTGCCGAGAACCGGCAGTTGTCAGAGCGGGGATCGGCACCGATCATCAGGGCACAGATGATCAGTGCCCTGATGATCGGTGCCCAGCAGTGCCACCCGCAGGTTCCGCCCACCTGTGCCCAGCAGTGCGCCCACCTGTGCCCAGCAGTGCACCCACCTGTGCCACTCTGCAGTGTCACACACCTGTGCCCAGAAGTGCCAGCTACCTGTGCCCAGCAGTGCCACCCACCTGTGCCCACCCACCTGTGCCCACCAGTGCCACCCACCTGTGCCCACCCACCTGTGCCCGCCCACCAGTGCAGCCCAGGAGTGCTGCCAGTCAGTGCCCAGGGGCTGTGCCAGTCAGTGCCGCCAGTCAGTGCCCAGCAGTGATGCCAGTCAGTGCCGTCTATCAGTACCCGTCATCAGTGTCACCTATCAGTGCCGCCTATCAGTGCTGCATATTAGTGCCGCCTATCCGTGACACCTCATTAGTGCTGTCTATCAGTGCCGCCTATCCGTGCCACCTCATTAGTACTGCCTATCAGTGCCCTTTAGTGCTGCCTATCAGTGCCCATCAGTGCCGCCTATCAGTGCCCATCAGTGCTGCCTCATCAACGCACATCAGTGAAGGAGAAAAAATACCTGTTTGAAAAATTTTATAATAGAAACAAACTTTTTTTTTTTTTAATTTTTTGCACCTTTTTTATTTATAGCGCAAAAAGTAAAGCGCCCAGTGGCGATTAAATACCACCAAAAGGAAGCTCTATTTGTGAGAAAAAAATGATCAAAATTTCATTTGGGTACAATGTTGCATGACAGCGCAATTGTCAATCAAAGCGCTGAAAGCTGAATATTGGCCTGGTAAATAAGGGGGTATAAGTGCCTGGTAGGCAAGTGGTTAACTGGCCGGAAGAATTAATGAACTACCACATCATCGGAAGGCTAAGAGGACTCAGGTGGATGGATACAGGGCTTGGACTTCTAAAGCCATAAATGACAGCATTGGTGTATATTTAAAAAAAAATCTACAGGCCTACAAGGGACATTGACTTACAAGCAGGGGTGTGGAAATTTTTGAAAAGACTGCTTGTCCAGGGACTAAATTGGTGCCCCAATCTACTTGTCCCTCATGACAAACTACTTGTCCTGATAAAAAAAAAAAATTTTTTAACCAAGACCGTATTTAAATCTGGGGTGCTTATAGGAATGTCAGGGCTTTTAAAAACAAAAGGGGTTTTATGGCGACTTGAACATTTAATAGTTTGAACATTGTGCTGTTTATCTCCTCCCTTCCCTGCCTCTCTCCAGCACCGCACCCGGGGACTAGCAGGGAGGGGAGGGACCTTGCAGTGGAAGGAGCACGATTGGGTACTCATCCGGAAAGGGGAGTGTCTGGCATATACTTTATCACTTTCGCTGCTGTTTGTGCATTTTTTGCACACGTTTAAAAAATAATTTTAGGCCTGAATATTATACAAAACCCCAAACACCCTAGTGAATAAAATAGTGGTAGATCCAATTTTTTATGTCACACACTATTACCACAAAGGTCTAGGAAAAGCAAAATTTCAGTAAAAAATCCACTTAAGTTAAATTGAGGGCACCGAGTAAATAGATATCCAACATGTCAAACCTTAAATGTGCGTGCTCTCGTGAAATGGCGAGGCATCCCAGCATGTGCTTTTGCTTTTGTACGTGCGTATATATGTGGGTTCATCACAATTTTTTTTTGGGGGGGGGTTATGTGCTTGGGCGTAACTTGAATTTTTTACAATTAAAAATTTACTTAACTTTTTTTTCATCACATAAGAGACAAAAAGTCCCCTATGTGATGATTTTTGGTGACAGGTTGTCTTTTTCAAGACATCCAATTTCTAAAAGACCCTGCATGGTTCCCCTGTACTCCACTGGATGTAATACAGTGCACATTGCACTGCATTAAATTTTTCCCGGCGTTGATGGCCAAGAAATCTGTCAACGGGGATCCGAAAGTCACGTCACAATGTCACTTCCAGGTCAGGGAAAGAAGAGGAGCGGACATATCCACTCTCCTCCCTCCCCTATACCTGTCAGCACCCACTGAATCGGTCCCAGGCCCGCAGATGGACAAACGGAACCCGGGAGACGTAGCGGGCAGGGGGGCAGAGGCTGGCACTGTAGGGAGCTGTGTCAAAGCAATCGGGCAGCGGGCGATATGAATTAAAGTCCCTGGACAAGGGAATGTTTGAGGGAAGACTTAATTCTACTTGAAACTGAGCCCTCAAGTAATGACCTAACCTCTCCTTAAAGAAGAATTTCAGGTGTGGATATTTTATATAAAATTGCATTAGTCCAGCTTGGACCAATGTAACTATGTATATCCCATACCTGGCTGATGTCTGTTGAAGCTGAAATTCATTGAAGTAGACATGGCTACTCCAGCGATCTCCACTATCTTCTGGGTCCTGCACCAAGCAGCTGCCCTGCTGCATGCTGAACAAAAGAGGTCAGGCGCTCAGCATTGATGTTATTCAGAGAATGCTTTGCAAACCACGTGTAGCAGGAGAGATTAATCCTGTTTCATGGCTGTGATCTGCTGACTGGCCTCTCCTGTGTAACCTGACACTTGCCCTGACACAGACAAAGCAGTGAGGGATTTCAGCCCCCCCTTTCTCCTCTCAGACTGTAAGAGAGAGAGAGCCAATTATGAGAGCCATTAAAGGAGCCAATGACAAGGGCTCTTTCAAGCAGGAAGTGCAGCTGCAAAGCATTGTGGACGATGGAGTTTTGAACAGAAACGGCCTTATAGGCTAATATGGAGATAGAATTAAAAAAGAACCACGAAAGCCATCATGCTTAGAGAGAGCAGAGTGAAGGGGCCATCTTGGGTTTTCTCCTGAGGGAGAGGGAGATTGCATGTGGCAGGAGAGAGATTGGACCTGGCAAAGAAGTGCTGATGGGCAGTGCACTGCATGCTTGGTGATCTGCATCAGACAAAGGAACATCCAAACTGAGAGAAGTGGTCTACAGTACAGTGCCTACACTGACAGTGTGAAGTGCTCATCGTGAGGTGACCAGAGGAACCTGTCATTTCCAAGACGATCGTTTGGGCCTTTGTCACAGGATCTGGTGAGAGGGATTTCTCCCACTGTCAGATGACAGGAACATTGCACACATACAGAGACATCATACCTTGCTCATATTCACCAGGCACTGGGTTGTGTAGATGGCCCTGCTGAACAGACACCGTGTTCACTTTGCTATACAAATACTGCCACAGGATTACAATTACACTTTAAGTGTTTAAGGAGTTTAAGTGCACCAACGAAAGTGGCTAGCTGAAGATCCCAACATTCATCCAGTTACAAAGAGACTAAAGTTACTGGTGCCATACGAGCACGCGCATGCGTAGTCAGGCCTCTATATTGCATGGTGTGTGAGGGAATAGCTATTAAACATCAGTTGGGTACAGTGTTTTTCCTATTGGGGTCATGGTGTCGGGGGTTAGAAGGGAGAAGTCTGACACAACAGAGAGTCATTCTTCTGCTCTCCTTCTGCTTGGACATCATGGGGCTAAATTTATGAAGAGGAGTTAAATCCACTTTGAGGTTGCCATTTAAGTGTTTGCCTCTGCTCTTGGGGTTATTCATGGTTGGAATCCCCTGAAAGCAGCCCGAGTGTAAAAGTGAGTTATATTGCTTTCCGTCACAGTATTTGTTGTTCTCTTGATTCTCCTAACATATACTGGTTGTTAATGTTTATTACTTCCCATAGAGGTCTACAGTAAAGCTGATCTCTGTGTTTTATTATAAAGTGTGTGCTTTTCATTGGTCCTTGCACTTACACTATTGCCAGGTGTGCCAGTGTGGGCTGAGACAGTTCTTGGGGTTGAGAGGAAGAGTGGCGGAGTGAACAAACTTAAGCAGCCCCTTCGGGGGTATCGCTACATGTGGGGGCTCGTCCGGGATTACTTGCTGCTCAATCACCCAACAACCACTCAAGCAGTGCCCTATACCAACTCCTAAGATGGACGTCGCAGCTGCGACCAAGTGGTGCAGCAGGGAAAATGCTTGCCCAGAACGGAGTGTAGTGGTCGAGTTCCCCAGAGAAATGGGGACCAAAGAACAGATTACCAAGATAGTGAATGCACTACCCACAGAGGGGAAGAAAACGTGTGTGATAGATGTGATACCCGCCTCAGACACCACCCTGGCATATGCCCTGCTAGAGTGGAGGAAGGGGATCCCTGACAGTTTCCAAGGAGCCAATATCCAAATAGAGGATGGGACAAGGCTCCAGTTACTTCAGTTGAACACCCCAGGGCCTAGTTGTGCAAAACCTGAGAGGGAAGAATCCCTGTCCCAGACACCTTTAGCCACCATAGGCCCGGAATTCCTCACTGCATTGGGGGACTTCATGTTAAAATGCCGCAAAGACCCCTCTCCATACACAGGGATGTATCGGAAGCTCAGATTCTTCTCGGGTAGACAACCAATACCTACCGGGGAGGATGGCTTTGAAGAGTGGCTAGACCAAGCCATGCAAGCACTAAGTGAATGGGACATTCCTGAGGCCCACAAGAAACAGAGGATTACGGAGAGCCTAAGGGGCCCTGCATTGGAGGCCATTCGCAACCTAAAACTTAGCAAACAGGATTGCACTGCTCAGGGCTATCTAGATATTTTACAAGATGTATTTGGGCGTACTGAAAAGGCTTCAGACCTCATCTATCAGCTAGAGCATACCTACCAAAATGAAGGGGAGAAACTCTCCAGTTACATGGGACGTCTAGACAAGATAATACACCAAATTCTGCTAAAAAGGGGAATAGGCCCTGAAAGAGTAGATGAGGTTCGGGCGCAACAAGTCCTACGGGGAGCCAGGCCCCTAGACCCCATTGCCATTCTATTACGAACTCGGCGAGATGGTGGCCTCCTGAACTATCCAGACTTGATCCGGACTGTGAGAGAGGAGGAAGCCATGTTGGATGACAAAGAGAGACAGTCAGACTCTGTTGTAGGGGTCCGGGTAGTCAATGTGGGAGGTGACACCCCTGAAGTTGAACTCCTTAAGACTCAGGTGTCCCAATTAATGGAGATGGTGACCTTACTAATGGCGGGACCATCGGGTTTAGCAAGAGAGACGAGAGCAGTTTCTGAAAACCTGTCAGGAGTTGCCCCAACGCAAGCAACTAGTCCCATCATTCAAATGACCTGCTTTAATTGTGGAGGGACCGGACATGTCAGGAGAGTCTGTCCGAGCCCCAGGAAGCCTGAAGCTAAGAGCCAAAAACCGGCGGAAAACTTCAGAGGGCCCTGGTGAAGGAGCAACCCAGGGACCCCACCACCACAGCTAGCTCCACTCAACCAAGTAAAAGGGGGGCGAGGAGAAAATCTGGTCCTATCCAGAAGGACCCCACCATCCCTTACAAACAGCCTAGGGAAGATGCCACTTCACCTCAGGGAGTCAGTGCACACCTCAAACCTGGGAGTCAACCACAGCTTAGGCCGAGTCAAAACTCCCCCAGGAGGGGAGTAAGGATAAGAACTGCAGAACAGAAGAAGACGGCTACCTGTTCACCACTCCCTGAGAATTTAGTGGGACCCTCCCCTGTCGTCCCGATTCAGGTAGAAGGGATTTATACCAGGGCTCTTCTGGACACCGGAGCCCAAGTAACCCTTCTGTATCGAGATTTCTATGACAAGCATCTGAAGCATTTGCCCTTGCAGAAGCTGGAAGATCTGGAAATATGGGGCATAGGAACCCAGAAGTTTCCCTATGATGGTTACCTATCGGTCAGACTAACTTTTGATCCTTCCATGACAGGGAAGGCTGAGACTTTCGAAGCCTTAGCCATCATCTGTCCCCGGCCGCCTGGGGCCAATAGGAGTCCCCTAATCATAGGGACCAACACCAATCTTGTCAGAAGGCTGTTGGCGCCATTGGTCGAAGAGCCCAATGATCAACCCCCTTCTGTACATCCCATGCTGAGGCAAGCATATCAGCGCCTGGTACAAGAAAGGAGAACCCCAGCGGAAAGAATAGGGAAGATATGGCGCCTGGATCAACATGAGAAGGTGCTACAACCCGGAGAGGTGGCGTGTTTACAGGCATCAGTCAAATTAACCTGGAAGCAGCCAGGCCCCTTCATTGTCCTTGAGGCTGGTGGCTGTGAAGAGAACACAGGAGTGGAGATCCTCCCGGAGGTAGTGTCAACAAAAGCGCTACGGAGGAGCCACGGAAAGGTTTCGGTCAGTGTTCATAACCCAACTGCTGCCCCAGTGAAAATCCCAGCTCGGGTGCTGTTAGGACATGTGGATCCTGCAACTCCAATCTTGCCCACTGAGCTAGGGGACGGAAGAGAGAAAGAAATCCCTGTTGATGCGTTTTACCCAAGGAACACCCCCCTTTCCCCGGAATGGAGAGAGAGAGCGAAGAATCAACTCCTAGGGTGGCGGGCTGCATTCTCCAGAAGTGAGTTCGATGTGGGGTGTGCAGAGAGTGCCCATCATCGGATCCGGCTTCGAGAAGACGCTCCATTCAGGGAAAGGGTTCGACGAGTTCCATTGGGAGATTTGGAAGACCTGCGTGAGCAATTGGCAGAGTTGAAGAGGACAGGCATCATCAGAGAGTCCCGAAGCCCATACGCCTCTCCGATAGTGGTGGTCCGGAAGAAGAACGGATCGTTAAGATTGTGCATCGACTACCGGACGCTAAACCGAAGAACTGTTCCTGATCAGTATACCACCCCCAGGATAGAGGATGCTTTGCAAAGCCTATCAGGGGCAAAGTGGTTCAGTGTGCTGGACCTGAAGAATGGGTATTACCAGATCCCCATGCACCCAGAAGACCGAGAAAAGACCGCGTTCATAACCCCAATAGGGTTCTTTGAATTTGACCGGATGCCTCAAGGTTTGTGCAACTCTCCAGCCACCTTTCAAAGGCTGATGGAGAAGACGGTGGGTGACATGAATTTAATTGAAGTACTGGTATACTTGGACGACATCATTGTGTTCGGGAAGACCCTAGAGGAACATGAGGAGAGATTGGAGAAGGTACTCAAGAGACTTCATGATGAGGGACTGAAGTTGTCTTTGGAGAAGTGCCAGTTTTACCAACCCTCGGTCAATTACCTGGGTCATATCGTATCTGCCGATGGAGTGGCCACTGACCCCAAGAAGCTGGAAGCTGTTACTTCGTGGCCGAGGCCCACAAATGTCACAGAGCTCAGATCTTTCCTGGGGTTTTGCTCCTATTATCGCAGATTCGTCCAGGGCTTCGCTCGGATAGCCCGTCCACTCAATGAACTGCTCAGAAATGAAGAAGACAATGATGATGCAGATCTTTCTAGACCTGCGAAGCCAGCAGTGGGACCCAGGAGGCCTAGGGAATCTATTCAAGGACAATGGACAACCCAGTGTGAAGAGGCCTTTGAACGGCTGAAAAAGAGTCTAACCACCGCTCCAATCCTGGCCTATGCAGACCCAGCCAAGCCGTACGAATTGCATGTGGATGCAAGTAGAGATGGGTTAGGGGGAGTCCTCTATCAAGAACAGAATGGATGCTTGCGACCTGTCGCCTATGTGAGTCGGGGTTTGGCGTCCGCTGAGAAGAACTACCCCACCCACAAGCTTGAATTCTTGGCCTTGAAGTGGGCAGTAGTGGACAAACTTCGAGATTACCTATATGGAGCAGAATTCGTGATAAAAACAGATAATAACCCCCTCACATACATTCTCACTACAGCTAAGCTGGATGCTACTGGCCACAGGTGGTTAGCTGCCTTATCGGAGTTCACTTTCAGCCTCAGTTATCGGCCAGGGATTGGGAATAGGGATGCAGATGCCTTATCCCGAAGACCTCACTGTTCCAAGGATTCCCCAGAAGAGTGGACTCAGGTGCCTTCTGAAGGGGTACGAGCCTTATGCCAAGGAGTGGAACACCGAACAAGAGGTGGGTCCAGGGCAGAAGACATTGGGATTTCGGCATCTGGCGTTCCCAGGTGTTATTGCAATGTCACCCAGGTTGGGGGTGAAGGCCTGCCCAAGCTTTCCAGGAAGGATCTGCGAAGAGATCAGTTGGAAGACCCCCTCTGCGGCCTAGTATTGAAGGCTTTAGAAAGCAAAAGCCCTGATTTGCTTCTTACATCGTCAAGGGAGGCCCGGCGGCTACATCATGAGTGGGATCGGCTACAGTTACGCCACGGAGTGGTCTACCGAAGGGGCCCCTCTGATGATCCTGAAGAGAAATGGCAGCTATTTTTGCCCGCAAAACACAGAGAAATGGTGCTGACTGCTCTCCATGATGACCATGGCCATCTGGGACCAGAAAGAACCTTTTGTTTGGTAAGAGACCGCTTCTACTGGCCCTGCATGCGGACAGAAGTTGAAAGTTACTGTCACTCCTGCATCCGATGTATTCAGAGGAAGACTCTGCCTCAACGAGCTGCCCCAATGGGCCACCTTCAAAGTCAGGGACCCATGGAGTTGGTGTGCATTGACTTCCTGTGCCTGGAGTCGGATCAGAGTGGACAGGGAAATATCCTGGTAGTGACTGACCATTTTACCAAGTATGCCCAGGCTTTTCCTGCTAGAGATCAGTTAGCATCAACTGTGGCAAAGATTTTAGTAGAAAGGTTCTTTGTGCATTACGGACTACCACAACGTATCCACTCAGACCAAGGGAGAGATTTCGAGAGCAATCTCATCAAGAGACTCTTGAGTCTACTAGGCATCCAAAAGTCGAGGACTACTCCATACCATCCTCAGGGAGATCCTCAGCCAGAGAGATTCAATCGTACCCTCCTGAATATGCTCGGGACTTTGACTTCAGTGCAAAAGCAACACTGGAGTAAGCATGTAGCAGCCATCGTACATGCCTACAATAGCACTGCCAACGACGCTACAGGATACTCTCCTTACCGGCTGATGTTCGGCCGGGAAGCTCGACTGCCAGTAGACTTGGCTTTTGGAACCTCTGTAGACCATACCTCTGCAGCTTCCCATAGAGGATATGTGGACCGCTTAAGGAAAAGCCTGAAGATTGCTTATGAGAAGGCTCAAGCCACCTCAGATGCCAGGGGACAGAGAAACAAAGAGAACTTTGATCTCAGAGTGCGAGTACAGGACTTACAATCTGGAGACAGAGTCTTACTGAGAAATCTGGGCATCCCTGGAAAACACAAGCTGGCGGATAGGTGGCGATCAGAGCCCTATGTCATCTGCAAACAATTGCCTGGATTGCCAGTTTACCAGATTCGACCGGAAAAGGGTGTTGGCCCACTCAAAACCTGGCACCGCAACCACCTTTTGCCTTTGTCAGATGCAGTCCGTCTACCATCACAATCTGATCCACAGTCTACCCCCTCAACTTCTCAGAGAACTAGACCTGTGACCAGGTCTCAACCCACACCACCTCCTGTAAATGAAGAGGACAGTGAGAGTGAGGAGGTAGGGACAGATTTGCTGTGGCCATTTGACATTTCCGAACCCACCACTCCTTGTTCCACTGGAGTGACTGACGTAGTTCCTCTTAGGCCAGAGGCTCCTGAATTTGTACCTCAGGCTCAACATACAGAAGATTTGCAAGAGCCTGAGCCTTCTCTACCCGAGTTAGAACCTGAAGACTCTGGGTCCATTGTTGCTGAGGGAGAAGACGTGGAGGAAGCTGAACTGGGAGAGACAGAGTGCGTCGAGCAAGAAGCAAGGGTTGATGAGTCAGTAGTGTCAAAACCAACATCGGAAGCAACGCCAGAACCATTGCTAGAGCCCAGAGAACAGAGAGAGCGTAGAGTTATTCAACCCCCAAAAAGACTGACATATGATGTGTTGGGTGAAAACTCTGAGGAAGTAGTACATGCTTCTAGAAGGAATCTCGTGACGCCTGGTTCTCCTACAGCAGTTTCGGTAGAGAACAGCCCCAACTCACCCCCTGGCACATCTGGTTGGGCCATTCCCATTAGTGTGGCCTATGGGCAGGACAACCCTCACTTTGCTACATGGTGGGAGGTTCCTCTGCCAGATTCTTATGCAAGTGTGAATAATTTAATTTCCTGTGTGTACTAATTTGTTTTCTCCGCGTGTATATATCAAGCATGTACCAGGTCAAGGATTGTTACTGCCTTTGGAGGACCAAAGGTTCTTTGGTGGGGGGAGTGTGTAGCAGGAGAGATTAATCCTGTTTCATGGCTGTGATCTGCTGACTGGCCTCTCCTGTGTAACCTGACACTTGCCCTGACACAGACAAAGCAGTGAGGGATTTCAGCCCCCCCTTTCTCCTCTCAGACTGTAAGAGAGAGAGAGCCAATTATGAGAGCCATTAAAGGAGCCAATGACAAGGGCTCTTTCAAGCAGGAAGTGCAGCTGCAAAGCATTGTGGACGATGGAGTTTTGAACAGAAACGGCCTTATAGGCTAATATGGAGATAGAATTAAAAAAGAACCACGAAAGCCATCATGCTTAGAGAGAGCAGAGTGAAGGGGCCATCTTGGGTTTTCTCCTGAGGGAGAGGGAGATTGCATGTGGCAGGAGAGAGATTGGACCTGGCAAAGAAGTGCTGATGGGCAGTGCACTGCATGCTTGGTGATCTGCATCAGACAAAGGAACATCCAAACTGAGAGAAGTGGTCTACAGTACAGTGCCTACACTGACAGTGTGAAGTGCTCATCGTGAGGTGACCAGAGGAACCTGTCATTTCCAAGACGATCGTTTGGGCCTTTGTCACAGGATCTGGTGAGAGGGATTTCTCCCACTGTCAGATGACAGGAACATTGCACACATACAGAGACATCATACCTTGCTCATATTCACCAGGCACTGGGTTGTGTAGATGGCCCTGCTGAACAGACACCGTGTTCACTTTGCTATACAAATATTGCCACAGGATTACAATTACACTTTAAGTGTTTAAGGAGTTTAAGTGCACCAACGAAAGTGGCTAGCTGAAGATCCCAACATTCATCCAGTTACAAAGAGACTAAAGTTACTGGTGCCATACGAGCACGCGCATGCGTAGTCAGGCCTCTATATTGCATGGTGTGTGAGGGAATAGCTATTAAACATCAGTTGGGTACAGTGTTTTTCCTATTGGGGTCATGGTGTCGGGGGTTAGAAGGGAGAAGTCTGACACAACAGAGAGTCATTCTTCTGCTCTCCTTCTGCTTGGACATCATGGGGCTAAATTTATGAAGAGGAGTTAAATCCACTTTGAGGTTGCCATTTAAGTGTTTGCCTCTGCTCTTGGGGTTATTCATGGTTGGAATCCCCTGAAAGCAGCCCGAGTGTAAAAGTGAGTTATATTGCTTTCCGTCACAGTATTTGTTGTTCTCTTGATTCTCCTAACATATACTGGTTGTTAATGTTTATTACTTCCCATAGAGGTCTACAGTAAAGCTGATCTCTGTGTTTTATTATAAAGTGTGTGCTTTTCATTGGTCCTTGCACTTACACTATTGCCAGGTGTGCCAGTGTGGGCTGAGACAGTTCTTGGGGTTGAGAGGAAGAGTGGCGGAGTGAACAAACTTAAGCAGCCCCTTCGGGGGTATCGCTACACACGCAACCCCAAATGACAAAAAAAGGTGACAACTGCTCTCCTCATCCAGTCTGCCCTAACTTGCCATCTGTGATTAGCTGAGTTTAATAATCCACGGACAACTCCAGGGATGCAAAACCCTTAAAGCAGAACTCCGGGCAAAAAAATCTTTACCTTTCCTTGTTGCTGATTTTTTACCTTCACTGAATATGACATCCATCTTCTGTTTCACTGAGTAGTTTCTCTGAAATAGCCAATTCATTTTCAAATAAACTGTTAACCACTTGCCCTCCTGAGGATTTACCCCCCTTCCTGACCAGACCATTTTTTGCGTTACAGTGCTGCGTTACTTTAACTGACAATTGCGCGGTCATGCAATACTGCACCCAAATGAAATTTACGTCCTTTTTTCTCACAAATTGAGCTTTCTTTTGGTGGTATTTGATCACTTCTGCAGTTTTTATTTTTTGCGCTATAAAAAAATAAGTCGACAATTTTGAGACAAAACACAATATTTCTGACTTTTTGCTATTAAACATGTCCAGTAAAAAAAAATTAAAAATCAAATTTGGTCATAAATTTAGGCCAAAATGTATTCTGCTACATGTCTTTGCTAAAAAAAAAAAATCCCAAAATGTGTAAATTAATTGGTTTATGTGAAAGTTATAGCGTTTACAAATGGCGCTATATATACTGGAATTATTAATTTTTTTTGTACTAGTAATGGTGGCGATCAGTGACTTATAGTGGAACTGCAGCGGGCATTCTGACACTAGGGGGAATTGACTTGGTGTCACCAATTCAGTGATCAGTGCTAAAAAAAACCACTGACACTGTACTAATAACACTGAACAGGAAGGGGTTAACATGAGGGGCGATCAAAGGGTTAACTGTGTGTTAGGAGTGTTTTACTGGGGGGAGGTGTGTTGGTGCTTCACTGTAAGCACACTGCTCTGGATGGCTGTGCTGTGCACAGCCATCCAGAGCAGTGTGACCAAGCCAACAGGGAGGAGGACTGATAGTAAACAAAGCAGCCCTCCTCCCCGTCGGAGATCCTTGGTAATCACTGGGCGCTGGCGGGTAACCCCAGGACCCGGTGATTGACAGCCGTGGTCGCGAGTAGGGCTGGAAATACAAAATCACGTATATATATATATATACATGATTTTGCGTACCCCTGCTGCCCTGTAGCAGTATTTCTGCTATAGGGCGGTGGGGATGTGGTAAATTCTCTCTGGTTTCTTGTTTGCAAGACCAATGGCTGCTATGCCTCTTATTCCCCCAGCCACTGGTCTTGGCACATCCCTTCTGTAGTTCTTTCTCCAAGAGGCAGTGATGTAATTCAGGCCCACTTACAGTGGTGGCTGGACCAAGACTCTCAGACACATTCAACATGTACAGGCCTAGTGTATCTGCCCACATTCACTACAATTCCCTGTGGTTGATGGGAACAGTGGTTTCCTTTTACTGCAGAAAGAAAGGAGAGGATATAATGTAATCCCTGCTATTACACCTCCTCCTTGGCAGAACAGATGCTGTTATCTTTTGAATTACAGAAATGAGGTTACGAAAATTCAATTAGACTTTTCTCTTCACTGGTAAGGATTTTAAAAATGTTATTAACTGTTTAGTATTTCGTGTAGGGGTGTACTAATGGGTGATATTTTTGCCTATCTCTGAGTTCTTCTTAAAATCCTGGAAACTCTAGAAAAATCCGGACTAACTTTACAGTAACAAGTCACTCCTATAGACCATGTATATTACTGTCATTGATTGTTACTTACCCACTGGTGACACAACACAGATACTTAAAATGTTACTAAACCTAGGACCCTGCATTCACTATATCTGGCCTTCCACAGTACACGGAAATGCAATTATTGTAGTAAATATAAACTGCTAAATACCTCTTCTCATCAGCAATATATAACAGTCTTGTGACTTCTATCAGTGTCTGGCCGAGCACTGGTTAATCTTGTAGGAGGAGTTTTCATTCTCCTCTGACTGTCCCATGAGGCTGCCTGACCCCTGAACCTCTGTCTGGACAGCGCTGATTGGCCCTGTGCTGATCACATGTACCCTCCCAAAATAAGAAAAATTAAAAAAGTAATACACACCAAAAAGAGCATATGCAAACTTGCCACTGCTGCTCTGTACTATGGCATATGGATTGAGGACTGTATAAGAAGGAGAGAATCAGAGAAGTCAGGATCAAACTGCCTTTTTACACAATGCGGAGGATTAACCCCTTAGGTTCCAGAGTGAGTATAACAAGCATGCTTTACTGCATATACAGACTGATTTTACTGTTGTGGGTTTATTATCACTAATCCTTATCTTTCCTCCATAATAAAGGGAAAAGACTGGCCACACTAAAAGATTTCCCAAAAAGGTAGAACACCAGCTGCATACCTCCCAACTTTCTGAGATGGGAATGAGGGACACCTAGCCTAAAATGGGTCACAGGAGTGCGAACCAATTGCACTCCTGTAATCCATAGGAAAAGTATAGCCAAAAAACTTTGGCCATACTTCTCCTTTAAGAATGCTATACATGACTCAATATTCAAGCTCTGGGTGCCCTTGTCAGCACCACTTAACTTGATAAAAGTCAAATGAACAACCAACTTTTGTGAAAGGAGATGGGTTGAAAAATTGTCAGCTAAACTGCACCTGCATCTCATCAAATACAGGCGCTGTTCAGGTATTCTGACCACCGCTGGTGCTGACTGGCAGAATACAATAGCTGGCAGGGGCGATTTGTCCATAAGTGTTGTTTAGCATGGATGGAGGAATCAACCAGCGGGTTGAAATTTAAAAAACCCTGACAGATCATGAGGTTGACGCAACGATCTCTCCCACTGAGATATTTTGTGTGCACAGGGGGACACCTCCCCACCCCTCAAGAATACACTGATCAGCGCTGCTTGAATGCTGTTTTTTGCAGCATGCCCGTCCGACAGAAGCCGGTCATTAGACTGGCTTTTGGAGAACAGACATCTGTACACATGGATCAAACGTCATTCCTGCTGAACTGGCTGATTTTCAACCAGCATGTACAGAGCTATAGTGATACATCTAAGGTGTTTAACTGAGCAATTGTTTCAGAATTGAGTTAACAGTTCTGTTTTCTGATTTGAAAGAATTTTCTAATCAAGGTTTTGTTTACCCCCTAACCTGCATATCCTAATCAGAGAGCTAATAAAGATAAGGTGTGATATGGAAGGTTTTGCATACAGTATTTGACAAGTTGTTTGGGTAATTGGAAGTTACACAGAGCGCAGACTTTCAATGACAGTTAAAAAGGGGGCAGAACAGACACTTTATGGCAACCACAGACATCAGATGCTCATCGCTCAGTCCTGCATTTGACATTGTCAGGTGATAAGCAGGATGTCTGTGGGCACTTTCAGAGATTGTTACAAGAACTTAGTGATGTCAGCACTTTCAGATTGTAAAAACTGGTGTATTTGTTTTCTGTGCGGGAAATTTTGGTGCTTGAAATGTTAGCACACAGTTTTTTGCCAAACAGTACACGGTAAGCCTGGGTTCACACTGATGTGGTGTGCCACATCGCATGTGATTCGCACAGGAACCCCACTGTATTCCTGTGCAAATCACATGCAATTTCCGTGTGGTGCAATTTGAGCCATACATTTTGTATAACTCAAATCGCACCGCATCCACTCCAAAAAAGTGCAGGACCCTTTTTTAGTCTGCACCAGAATCGGATCACCTGGGTGTTGACACCCAGGCGATCCGATCAAGCACATCGCACTGCATTTTGCAAACTGATTTTGGGGTGTCGTTAACTTAAAATACACACCCGCAGTGGTTCCTATGAACGGAGTGCGATTATGATGCAATGCGGAAATCGCACAGAAACTGGTGCAAATTCCACATTGCATCAGTGTGAACCCAGGCTAAAATGAAAGCTACTACAGTAGCTCTTTCATTGCATGTGTTATATTCATAAAAAGAGCAGCACAGTGGCTAAATGGTTAGCACATCTGCCTGGCAGTACTAGGGTCGTTGGTTCGAATGTCAGCCACGGCACCACCTGCCTGGAGTTTGCATGTTCTCCCTGTGCCTGCGTGGGTTTCCTCTGGGTGCTCCGGTTTCCTTCTACACTCCAAAGACATGCTGGTAGGTTAATTAGATCCTGTCTAAATTGGCCCTAGTATGTGTATGTATGAATGTGAGTTAGGGACCTTAGATTGTACGCCCCTTGAGGGTTAGGGACTGATGTGAATGTACAATATATATATATATATATATATGTATATGTGTGTGTGTGTGTGTAAAGCGCTGCGTAAATTGACGGCACTATATAAGTACCTGAAATAAATAAATATATATCCAGGGCTTTTTTTCAGCTAAAACGTGGTGGAACTCAGTTCCACCACCTCTGACTCACACCCTGTGCTCCCTGCTCACCATTATCACTTGTAAAAAGTCCAGCTTGTCTTTAAGTGACAGGTTGTCTCCCAACAGTTCCCACAGATCTGATTTCCTGAGCGTCTCCCACTGAGTGCAGGATGGGGACAAGGGTGCCTAGGGTGCCAGGTGCCTAGGGTGCAGTGCGGATGCTGACACCCCCACTGGATGGTCTACCTGCAAGTGAGAGAGGCGGTGACACCTACAGTGTGCAGGGAGGTACTAGAGGTGGCTGGAAGCTTCAACTTAATACAGCAACAAAAGTAAGACGTGGAAGATGGTGGAGCTTTTAAGGAGGGGGGAGAAGATGGGGGCAGTGAGGGGAGAGATTGCATGCAGAGGTCAGAACTGAAGAGGGGTGAAAGTGAGATGTGGATGGGGGATGCAGAGGTAAGTATCTGTGGAAGAAGGCTAAACACTGTATGTAGCGCACCCCCGTACTCTGCACTATGTATGTAGCACACCCCCATACTCTGCACTATGTATGTAGCACACCCCCATACTCTGCACTATGTATGTAGCGCACCCCTGAACTCTACGCTCTGTATGCAGCACACCCCTAAGCTTAACTTTTAAATGTAACCTTGACCTCATCCTAAACTGAACTCTTATTTTTTCAATATTATTTGGCAATATTATGTATTAATATTTATATTTGTTTGTACATATAAGACATTTAATTGATTTATGTATATATTTGAAATCAAACACTTCCGATTTACTGCTGAAGAAGTTGTCTTGAAAAGTTCAATGAAATGCGCTGAGTTTTGGGACTCATGAATTATCTCATCTTGAGCCTTGTTTAGATAATTCAAAGGGTTGATATGGTGACAACATTTTGCAAATGGTGGGATGCTTAGCCAGGAGGTGGCAATATGTTAAGCTTTTTACTGGATGTTTGTAACATTTTAACTATGCTTTTTGCAACAAAATTAAAATTTTTATGAATCATTCATTATGCATGGATTGGTACCATTAAAAATTCAATCTTTTTATATACCTTTGCAATTTTATTTAGTTATCTGTTATTTAGGGATGTAGGTACCGTCAGGAAAAATGTAAGATCTGGCCCTTAAACCCATTACTTTGGTTTTTCAATAACACTTTAATAACACACAGAAAGGGAAAGAAGGAAAGGTGTCATACCATATTCTGCTTTAACATCCTGCCTAAGAGCAGACCACAAGATGCCCATTATTACCTTTATTGGTTGCCATCTCTAATTGATTTTTATTTTGTTATTATGGACTTACCTTCCCTGCTTGAAGGCTAAGCTCCTCCAACTATTGTCCATCTGTCCAGCAAGAATACTTTTACTGGTCTCTAAGTTCATTGCACAGTGGAATGGTAGTTGACAGGTCCGAGCCATGAAGTCAGAAGATGTCAGGCTCCAGTAACAAAGTGAAACTGAGTCAGAGATGGGACCCAAAAACCTTTATAGATAATAAAGATCGTAGGTGGAATCTAGTGAAGCATAGGTTCACTTTAAACCTTTGATGATTTTGCAATTGGTTTTCATATAGTTCGTATGAATTTTGCCCCACTGTTCCTGATAGTGTGGGGGGGGGGGGGGGGATAATTACTCAAGGGCCAAATAAAAGCAAGCAAAGGGCTGCATGCTGCCCCTGGGGTCACAGTTTAGAGACCACTGGTTCCAGAGGAACCCTTAAAACATTTTTTAGGTCTTGGGGAACCCCTGCTAAAATCAATAATTGGGGATTCATTAGAAAAATGTACTTTGTATTGATGGTTAGTTGGGAAAATTACACCCTTACAATTGTGGTCAGAATGTCACTCTTACAGGTAGATAAAAAGATTGTTGCAGTCATGCTAATGGCTCTGCCAGGTGGTGCTGGATCTAGAACTCTGCAGGCATCATCCAACAGAAGGTCAGTAATTCACAACTCAAGGAAACTCTGGCAACCTCTGGTTGAGATTAACTTTTTTAGGTCACTAAAACTGTATAATTCTTCCTTGATTTCCCTGGCAATGGTTGTCAGTACATACTACTGCTGACAAATGGACAATCAACAGTTTGCTACTGGCAATTGGCTGCTAACCCATATGGAAGAAAAATATATTTGAAATATATGTTAAAAATATTCTTCCCAAATATATTGCCATATATTTGAAATGCTACAATTTTGGCCATATTCAATATATTTCAAAATATATTTATATATATATATATATATATATATATATACAGGTGAAACTCAAAAAATTAGAATATCGTGCAAAAGTTAATTTATTTCAGTAATGCAACTTAAAAGGTGAAACTAATATATGAGATAGATTCATTACATGCAAAGCAAGATAGTTCAAGCCGTGATTTGTCATAATTATGATGATTATGGCTTACAGCTGATGAAAACCCCAAATCCACAATCTCAGAAAATTTGAATATTGTGAAAGGTGCAATATTCTAGGCTCAAAGTGTCCCACTCTAATCAGCTAATTAAGCCATAACACCTGCAAAGGGTTCCTGAGCCTTTAAATGGTCTCTCAGTCTGGTTCAGTAGGAATCACAATCATGGGAATGACTGCTGACCTGACAGTTGTGTAGAAAACCATCATTGACACCCTCCATAAGGAGGGAAAGCCTCAAAAGGTAAATGCAAAAGAAGTTGGATGTTCTCAAAGTGCTGTATCAAAGCACATTAATAAAAAAGTTATGTGGAAGGGAAAAGTGTGGAAGAAAAAGGTGCACAAGCAGCAGGGATGACCGCAGCCTGGAGAGGTTTGTCAAGAAAAGGCCATTCAAAAGTGTTGGGGACTTTCACAAGGAGTGGACTGAGGCTGGAGTCAGTGCATCAAGAGCCACCACACAGACGGATCCTGGACATGGGCTTAAAATGTCGTATTTCTCTTGTCAAGCCACTCCTGAACAACAAACAATGTCAGAAGAGTATTACCTGGGCTAAAGAAAAACAGACCTGGTCTGTTGCTCAGTGGTCCAAAGTCCTCTTTTCTGATGAGAGCAACTTTTGCATCTCATTTGGAAACCAAGGACCCCAAGTATGGAGGAAGAATGGAGAGGCGCACACTGCAAGATACTTGAAGTCCAGTGTGAAGTTTCCACAGTCTGTGTTGATTTGGGGAGCCATGTCATCTGCTGGTGTTGGTCCACTTTGCTTCATTAAGTTTAGGGTCAACGCAGCCGTCTACCAGGAGATTTTAGAGCACTTCATGCTTCCTTCCGCAGACGAGCTTTATAGGGATGCTGACTTTCTTTTCCAGCAGGACTTGGCACCTGCCCACACTGACAAAAGCAAAAAAACCTGGTTCAATGACCGTGGGATTACTGTGCTTGATTGGCCAGCAAACTCGCCTGACCTGAACCCCATAGAGAATCTATGGGGCATTGCCAAGAGAAAGATGAGAGACATGAGACCGAACAATGCAGAAGAGCTGAAGGCCGCTATTAAAGCATCCTGGTCTGCCATAACACCTCAGCAGTGCCACAGGCTGATAGCTTCCATGCCACGCCGCATTGAGGCAGTAATTGCTGCAAAAGGGGCCCAAACCAAGTACTGAGTACATATGCATGCTTATACTTTTGAGAGGCCCGATATTGTTCTATGTACAATCCTTGTTTCATTGATTGCATGTAATATTCTAATTTTCTGAGATTGTGGATTTGGGGTGTTCATGAGCAGTAAGCCATAATCATCACAATTATGACAAATCACGGCTTGAACTATCTTGCTTTGTATGTTATGAGTCTATCTCATGTATTAGTTTCACCTTTTAAGTTGCATTACTGAAATAAATGAACTTTTGCATGATATTCTAATTTTTCGAGTTTAACCTGTGTGTGTGTATATACAGTGTGTGTGTGTGTATATATATATATATATATATATGTGTGAAGGAAATAAGTATTTGATCCCCTGCTGATTTTGAATGTTTGTCTACTCACAAAAATTGAATGGTAGGTGTATTGTAACACTAAGACAGAATAGCAACAAAAAATTCAAAAGAAATGCATGTCTAACAAATTATGCACTGATTTGCATGTTCATGAGGGAAATAAGTATTTGATCCCCTATCATTCAGCAGGATTTCTGGCTACCAGGTGTCTTTCATACAGGTGACATGCTGAGATTAGAAGATTGTCTCTTAAAGGGAGTGCTGCTAATCTCATTTTGTTACCTGTATAAAAGACACCTCTCCACAGGAGCAATCAAACAATCAGATTCCAAACTCTTCACCATGGCAAAGACCAAAGAGCTATCCAAGTATATCAGGGACAAGATTGTAGACCTACACAAGGCTGCACTGGGCTACCAAACTATCGCCAAGCAGCTTGGTGAGAAGGTGACAACAGTTGGTGCAATCATTCTCAAATGGAAGAAACACAAAACAGCTGTCAGTCTCTCTAGGTCTGGTGCACCATGCAAGATCTCATCTCATGGAGTGTCAATGATCATGAGAACAGTAAGGAATCATCCCAGAACTACACGTGAGGATCTTGTCAATGATCTCCAAGCAGCTGGGACCACAGTCACCAAGAAAACGATTGGTAACACGCTACACTGACAAGGATTAAAATCCAACAGTGTCCGCAGGGTCCCTCTGCACAAGAAAGCACATGTCCAGGCCCGTCTGAAGTTTGCCACTAAACATCTGAATGATGCAGAGGAGGACTGGTTGAAAGTATTGTGGTCAGATGAGACCAAAATTGAAATCTTTGGTATCAACTGAACTTGCTGTGTTTGGAGGAGGAGGAATGCTGCCTATGACCCCAAGAACACCATCCCAACTGTCAAACATCACTAAGGTGACAGGACAACTGCACCGCATCAAAGGGATGATGGACGGGGCAATGTACCCTTAAATCTTGTGTTGAAATGCGATTTTATTACAAAATATGTGAAAAATATTTTTAAAAATACATTTCAAATATACTGTGTGTTTTTAAAAACACAAATCTACATTGGAATGTATTTACAAATATATGTGAAAATGACTTTTTTATATGTAAAAAAAATCTGAAGAATATATTTAAAAAATATATATTTTTTTAAAATATATATTTTTAAAATATATTCTTCAGGTTTTTTTTAACATATAAAAAAGTCATTTTAACAAACAGTATATTTGAAATGTATTTTTAAAAATATTTTCATATATTTTGTAATAAAAACGCATTTCAACATGCAGTGTGTGTATATGTGTACAGTTGCAAGAAAAAGTATGTGAACCCCTTGGGATTACGTGGAGTTTTGCATGAATTGGGCATAAAATGTGCTCTGAACGTCATCTAAGTCACAACAATAGAAGAACACAGTCTGCTGAACATAATACTACACAAACATTAGATGTTGCCATGGTTTAATTGCACATAACATGTAAACATTCACAGTGCAGGGAGGAAAAAGTATGTGAACCTTTGGACTTAATAACTGGTTGACCCTCTTTGGCAGCAATAACCTCAACCAAACGTTTCCTGTACTTGCAAATCAGACCTGCACAACGATTTGGAGTAATTTTGGACCACTCCTCTTCACAAAACTGTTTCAGTGTAGCAATGTTCTTGGGATGTCTGGTGTGAATCGCTCTCTTAAGGTCATGCCACAGCACTTCAATCGGGTTGAGGTCAGGACTCTGACTGGGCCATTCCAGAAGGCGTATTCTGTGCTGTTCCAGCCATTGTTTTGTTGAATTACTTGAATGCTTTGGGTCATTGTCCTGTTGCATCACCCATCCTCTGCAGAGCTTCAGTTGGCGGACAGATGGTAGTACGTTTTCCTGCAAAATGTCTTGATAAACTCTGGAATTCATTTTCCCATCAATGACAACAATCCGTCCAGGCCCTGAGGCAGCAAAGCAGCCCCAAACCATGATGCTCCCTCCGCCATGTTTTACAGTGGGGATGAGGTTTTGATGTTGGTGTGCTGTGCCTTTTTTTCTCCACACATAGTGTTGTGTGTTCTTCCCAAACAACTCAATCTTGGTTTCATCTGTCCACAGTATATTTTGCCAGTAGTGCTGTGGAACATCCAGGTGCTCTTTTGAAAACTTCAAATGTGCTGCAATATTCTTTTTGGACAGCAATGGCTTCCTCCGTGGTGTCCTCCCATGTTCTCCATTCTTGTTTAATGTTTTCCTTATTGTAGATGTGTCAACAAAAATGTTA
The DNA here is from genome assembly GCF_062004578.1 of Staurois parvus. Classification (NCBI taxonomy): domain Eukaryota; kingdom Metazoa; phylum Chordata; class Amphibia; order Anura; family Ranidae; genus Staurois; species Staurois parvus. The sequence goes on from NW_028317971.1 coordinate 9,452,357, forward strand.
GCATGTGCCAGAGATTTCTGTAGGTCTTTAGCTGACACTCTGGGATTCTTCTTTACCTCATGCAGCATTCTGCGCTGTGCTCTTGCAGTCATTTTTACAGGACGACCATGCCTAGGGAGAGTAGCAACAGTGCTAAACTTTCTCCATTTGTAGACAGTCTGTCTTACCATGGACACATGAACATCAAGGCTTTTGGAGATACTTTTGTAAACCTTTCCAGCTTCATGCAAGTCAACAATTCTTGATCGTAGGTCTTCTGAGAGCTCTTTTCTGCGAGGCATGGTTCACATCAGACAGTGCTTCTTGAAACCAGTAAACCCAAAACAGGTGTGTGTTTTTCAAGGGCAGGACAGCTGTCAGCAACACATCCAATATCATCACACTGATTGGAGTCAAGGTTGGCTCACTCCTGGCTCCAATTAGCTCTGGGAGAAATCATTAAGCTAGGGCCTCACATACTTTTTCCTCCCTGCACTGTGAATGTTTACATGTTATGTGCAATTAAACCATGGCAACATCTAATGTTTGTGTAGTATTATGTTCAGCAGACTGTGTTCTTCTATTGTTGTGACTTAGATGACGTTCAGAGCACATTTTATGCCCAATTCATGCAAAACTCCACGTAATCCCAAGGGGTTCACATACTTTTTCTTGCAACTGTATGTATGTATGTATGTAATGTATGTATGTATGTATGTGTATATGTATGTATATGTACACTGTGTACATATATATATATATATATATATATATATATAGTGTATATATATATTTACTAAAAAATAAATAATATATTTATTGAAATATATTGACTATGGCCAAAATTGTAGCATTTCAAATATATGGCTATATATTTGGGAAGAATATTTTTAAAATATATTTCAAATATGATTTTCTTCTATGTGGGAAGGCCCCCAAGTTCTGCATTGTGGGAGGCTGGTGGCATATGCTTTTTCATATCCAAAAGTATTGGGATTATTACAGAGTCGTGGGTGGATTGGGAATCTATTCTTTGTTGACAGTCTTGCTTTAAATGTACCTGTACTCTAGAAAAAAATATAAATAAAACTGTTGCCAGTTAGCCAGCGCCATAACTTTAATGATACAATTAGAGTGCCCAGATTGCTGCCACGGCCCCCTAAAATAGCCCAAGTGTATGGTGAAAATAGGCCCAGCCCGTCTGACATCCCACAATGCAATGTCCAGTCACCCAGAGACCTAATACCAGGCTAGATTATTGGGGGTACTGACTTTAAGAAACTTGAACTATAGGGGCCTATGGCTCTCCAGGACCTGCTATCCAGCAGTGCCTTTAAAATTGACATGTTTTTCCCCGATCATAGATCTACTTGAAGAAAGTCAGCAAGAAAATACTGCAGCTACACTGGCATATAAATTAATGACCGTGTAATGTAATGTAAGCTGTCCACACAGAGACATAATGGGGAAATCAAGGGTTGCCATAGTTCCCTAAGGGGCAGCTCTGCTATTTCCTCTGCTGTTTTCTGTTCTTTCATCCTGTTTGGATACAATGTTTAGAAAAGCTTTTCATGGGCAATGGACTTGAGGGCAAAAAACAACTTTATGTGACCAATACACAATCATCTTACATTTGTTTGACTGCTATAAAATGGTAAGAGGAGAAATGTGATGAGTAGTTATGGTTTACAGCACCACATACACCATTAATGCCCTTTGTACTGTCTAAAAATAAGTCATTTATTTTATAATTGTACAAAAGTTCATCTGATTGCAAGATAAATGTTAGTGGTTTAGGAAGATAAGATAACCATAGACATTAGATGAATGTTAATGTTATGGATTCATAGAGAAACATTTTGAACTGAATAAAATAAGAACATATAACACAATCTTATATTATATTGTATAATACAGTTGCAAGAAAAAGTATGTGAACCCCTTGGGATTACGTGGAGTTTTGCATGAATTGGGCATAAAATGTGCTCTGAACGTCATCTAAGTCACAACAATAGAAGAACACAGTCTGCTGAACATAATACTACACAAACATTAGATGTTGCCATGGTTTAATTGCACATAACATGTAAACATTCACAGTGCAGGGAGGAAAATGTATGTGATCCTTTCGACTTAATAACCGGTTGACCCTCCTTTGGCAGCAATAACCTCAACCAAACGTTTCCTGTAGTTGCAGATCAGACCTGCACAACGATCTGGAGTCATTTTGGACCACTCCTCTTCACAAAACTGTTTCAGTGTAGCAATATTCTTGGGATGTCTGGTGTGAATCGCTCTCTTAAGGTAATGCCATAGCATTTCAATCGGGTTGAGGTCAGGACTCTGACTGGGCCACTCCAGAAGGCATATTCTGTGCTGTTGCAGCCATTGTTTTGTTGAATTACTTGTATGCTTTGGGTCATTGTCCTGTTGCATCACCCATCCTCTGCGGAGCTTCAGTTGGCGGACAGATGGTCGTACATTTTCCTGCAAAATGTCTTGATAAACTCTGGAATTCATTTTCCCATCAATGACAACAATCTATCCAGGCCCTGAGGCAGCAAAGCAGCCCCAAACCATGATGCTCCCTCCGCCATGTTTCACAGTGGGGATGAGGTTTTGATGTTGGTGTGCTGTGCCTTTTTTTCTCCATACATAGTGTTGTGTGTTCTTCCCAAACAACTCAATCTTGGTTTTATCTGTCCACAGTATATTTTGCCAGTAGTGCTGTGGAACATCCAGGTGCTCTTTTGCAAACTTCAAACGTGCTGCAATATTCTTTTTGGACAGCAATGGCTTCCTCCGTGGTGTCCTCCCATGTACTCCATTCTTGTTTAATGTTTTCCTTATTGTAGATGTGTCAACAAAAATGTTAGCATGTGCCAGAGATTTCTGTAGGTCTTTAGCTGACACTCTGGGATTCTTCTTTACCTCATGCAGCATTCTGCGCTCTGCTCTTGCAGTCATTTTTACAGGACGACCATGCCTAGGGAGAGTAGCAACAGTGCTAAACTTTCTCCATTTGTAGACAGTCTGTCTTACCGTGGACACATGAACATTAAGGCTTTTGGAGATACTTTTTTAACCCTTTCCAGCTTCATGCAAGTCAACAATTCTTGATCGTAGGTCTTCTGAGAGCTCTTTTCTGCGAGGCATGGTTCACATCAGACACTGCTTCTTGAAACCAGTAAACCCAAAACAGGTGTGTGTTTTTTAAGGGCAGGACAGCTGTCAGCAACACATCCAATATCATCACACTGATTGGAGTCAAGGTTGGCTCACTCCTGGCTCCAATTGGGTCTGGGAGAAGTCATTAGGCTAGGGCCTCACATACTTTTTCCTCCCTGCACTGTGAATGTTTACATGTTATGTGCAATTAAACTATGGCAACATCTAATGTTTTTGTAGTATTATGTTCAGCAGACTGTGTTCTTCTATTGTTGTGACATAGATGACGTTCAGAGCACATTTTATACCCAATTCATGAAAAACTCCACGTAATCCCAAGGGGTTCACATACTTTTTCTTGCAACTGTATACTAATTTCTCATATTTGGCATGCATCTTGCTGCTTTTTTTGGCAAATAAGCGTCATGTTCAAAACATATCAAAATGTGCGTCTACAACACAGATGAGCACAGTAAATACCGTGTAAAAGATGTGTAACGCACGGACCTATGAAGGGTCCTGCTGTTTGTCCCAGGTTCTGTTCCCTTTTGGGTGCACAGCAGCTTCCCTACACAGCCAATAGAGGATACTCTGTTGTAGTATCTAAACTCTTCAGGATGAATCTCTTATAATAGAAGATCTGAATTTCCAATCACAATATTAACACATTTCAACAAATCCAAAATAAATTATAATGAAACCTGTTATTCTAATTTGAATTCCAAATTGAATTTGAAAAGGAATTTGAAATGGAAAGATATTGCAATAAATACAATAAGGTATAAAAGTGAAATAAGATAATGATTCCTACTTCTGGTGAATAGAACAGAATAGAATAGAAAATAAAGGAATAGAACAGAATAGATTATAAAAGAATAGAGTAGAATAGAACAGAAAAAAATTGAATAGAGTACAACAGAATAAAATAAAATAGAACAAATATAGCCGTCTTCTGAAATTCAAATTTGAATTTCGAATGTACTTGAAAATAACAAATTTATGAAGCGAATCCAAATATATGAAAGGAATTCAGAAAATGAATCATTCTAACATAACGAATATGACAAAATAAAATTATTAGAGTGGTTGTAAAAGTACATTTGTTTATAACAAACATGTTCATACTTACCTGCTCTGTGCAATAGAATTGCATGGCGCATGCAGCCCCGAACCTCTTCTCGGAAACCCCGCTGGCGCTCCTGATTCCTCCTCCCTGTCCAGTGCCCCTCATAGGAAGCTGCTTTCCATATAGTGGATATAAAAGTCTACACACCCCTGTTAAAATGTCCGGTCTCTGTGATGTAAAAAAAATGAGACAAAGATAAATCATTTCAGAACTTTTTCCACCTTTAATGTAACCTATAAACTGGACATCTTAATTGAAAGACAAACTGAAATCTTTTGGGGGGGGGGGAGTAAACATAAAAAACTAAAATTAAGTGGTTGCATAAGTGTGCACACCCTCTTATAACTGGGTATGTAGCTGTGTTGAGAATTAAGCAATCACATTCAAAATCATGTTAAATAGGAGTCAGTACACACCTGCCATCATTTAAAGTGCCTCTGATTAACCCCAAATAAAGTTCAGCTGTTCTAGTAGGTCTTTCCTGACATTTTCTTAGCCACACCCTACAGCAAAAGTCATGGTCCGCAGAGAGCTTCCAAAACATCAGAGGGATCTCATTGTTAAAAGATATCAGTCAGGAGTAGGGTACAAAAGAATTTCCAAGGCATTACCTATACCATGGAACACAGTGAAGACAGTCATCATCAAGTGGAGAAAATATGGCACAACAGTGACATTACCAAGAACTGGACGTCCCTCCAAAATTGATGAAAAGACGAGAAGAAAACTGGTCTGGGAGGCTGTCAAGAGGCCTACAGCAACATTAAAGGTGTTGCAGGGATATCTGGCAAGTACTGGCTGTGTGGTACATGTGACAACAATCTCCCATATTCTTCATATGTCTGGGCTATGGGGTTGAGTTGCAGGACCGAAGCCTTTTCTTACAAAGAAAAACATCCAGGCCCGGCTAAATTTTGCAAAAACACATCTGAAGTCTCCCAAAAGCATGTGGGAAAATGTGTTATGGTCTGATGAAACCAAGAGTGAACTTTTTGGCCATAATTCCAAAAGATATCTTTGGCGCAAAAACAACACTGCACATCACTAAAAGAACACCATACCCACAGTGAAGCATGGTGGTGGCAGCATCATGCTTTGTGGCTGTTTTTCTTCAGCTGGAACTGGGGCCTTACTCAAGGTAGAGGGAATTATGAACAGTTCCAAATACCAGTCAATATTGGCAAAAAACATTCAGGCTTCTGCTAGAAAGCTGAACATGAAGAGGAACGTCATCTTTCAGCATGACAACGACCCAAAACATACATTCAAATCAACAAAGGAATGGCTTCACCAGAAGAAGATTAAAGTTTTGGAATGGTCCAGCCAGAGCCCAGACCAGAATCCGATCGAAAATCTATGGGGTGATCTCAAGAGTGCTGTGACAGATTTGGAGTGTTTTTTTCAAGGAAGAGTGGGGAAATATTGCCAAGTCAAGATGTGCCATGCTGATAGACTCATACCCAAAAAGACTGAGTGCTGGCATAAAACCAAAAGCTGCTTGAACAAAGTATTAGTTTAAGGGTGTGCACATTTTATTATTATTTTAGTTTTTTATTTTTACTTCCCTCCACCTAAAAGATTTCAGTTTGCTGTTCAACTGAGCTCTCTGCAGACCATGGCTTTTGCTGTAGGATGCGACTAAGAAAATACTAAGAAAAAACTGAGTTGTACAGTTTATAGTTCACATTATAGGTGAAAAAAGTTCTGAAATTATTTCTTTGTCTCATTTTTTTACATCACAGAAACCTGATACTTTAACAGGGGTGTATAGACTTTTATATCCACTGTAGGTGGAACTTGTGCGTGCTCACTCCTGAGCCCTGCTGCAGATGGTAGTGATCAGGATGCTGGTATGGGGTATGGCGATGATCAGAACGCTGGCATGGCATGGTGGTGATCAGGGCGCTGGTAAGGGGTATAGTGGTGATCAGGACACTGGTATAGAGTATGGCGGTTGTCAGGTCACTAGTATGGTGGTGATCAGGGTGCTGGTAAGAGGTATGGTAGTGATCAGGATACTGGTAAGGGGTATAGTGGTGATCAGGACACTGGTATAGAGTATGGCGGTCGTCAGGGCACTAGTATGGTGGTGATCAGGGCACTGGTAAGAGGTATGGTAGTGATCAGGATACTGGTAAGGGGTATAGTGGTGATCAGGACACTGGTATAGAGTATGGCTGTTGTCAGGGCACTAGTATGGTGGGGATCAGGGTGCTGGTAGGGCTTTGACAATGATCAAGGCGCTGGTATGGTGGTGATCAGGAGCTGGAGATGCTATAAGGGAGTCAAGTTGACATTGGAGATGGCGAGACTGTCAGCTGACAATACAAAGTATGGTGATCTCGGAGCAGACTATGCAATGTATGGGGGATTTGGATGGGATCAGAACTGACTTGACAGTGGTTTGTCTGCGGGAATCTGGTTCTTGATAGGATCAGGATGGTCATGGGGAAGATTCTGTTTTTTCCAGCAATTACAGTGGGCAATGCCTGGATGCTTGCCAGGCACCAGCGTGTCACTGGATCTGCCTGCATACAAAAGGCCATAAGGAAGATGTTGTGGGTGCCAGCAATCGCACTTCCGGTAACGTCTGACGTCACTTACTGACGCGTTTTGTCACCACGACTTTATCAAAGGATCCTGGTCATGGGTTGTGTGAATGATTGGAAGCGCACACACCATTTTTTATTATGTTTAAGGATAATTCACTATGTTTAGTTAATTTTTTTTTGAGGTACTAAGGGTAGAAGAAGACATATTGCTTTGAGGATCACTAAGAATTGGTGGATTTAAAGAAGACCTCATCAGGGTACACGGAGAACCTTGAAGGACTCCTATTATTTATTTATTTTAGTTGGACGCTGTGAATTTTCAGCCCAAGATCTGCCTCTCCCAACCCACTATATTCTAGAGCCTACGAGAAACGGGCAGTTCAGCTGAACCTGCAACCGGCAGGACCCAGAACTGGCAAAAGCAGTCAAATCCACTGGCTACAGAGGAGCCAAAAACTAAATTTACCTAATTGTACTAGCATCCTAACTAGGAGGGTACTATAGATGTGTGCTAAAAGATTGGGTTTTTATAACCATACTTGGCTTTTACACATTTGTCCACCTTCCTGCTATATTTACTGCATAAAACAATTTGTCAAGTATATATCCTATCCAGTGATTTCATTGTGGCTAGTTCAAACCTATGCACTACAGTTTAGTGCAAATGTTTTTACAGAAGCATTTATAAAATGTAATAAGTGCTACAGTTTTGTGCATTTACATGTTAAGTGAACCAATTGAAAGGAGTGTTAAATCCAGAAAAAAAGACATACATTATGTGGCTTTGTGCTTTTTAATAGATCTGCATTTGATTGTTTTTCCCTCACTTTGCATAATAAACAAAAAAAAAAAAAAAAGCAAAAGTCTGAAACACCCTGTAGTGTGAATCCAAACTAAAGACATACAGTAGATGCAACAGTCTTCTGATTCGGACAGTATTGCTAGGATCAGTTGTTGACCAGAATATATGTGTGTGGGAACAGCCATGCACAATATTCCATCCAATAGATTTGGGGTTACAATAAAAAGTCACAGTCGCCATTTCTTTACATGTGCACACTACCTTGGAATGAGCAGGGAGCATGTACAACTAAAGTGATGCAGAAGATGCCTTCCTTCAGAAAACAAGTATCTCTATCTATCTCTTCTTTCCTATCCTCAATATATACCTTTTAGGAAACGCTTCTTGAGCCTTTCTTTGTCAATGTAACTTTATTTGGGTAAAAACACAACTACTTTTTTATCCCTTCATCTTCAAATTATGAAAATATAAACTTTACCATCTTGGATGTTTTATGTTTTTAATATTTTTTAGCTATACTAGTAGGATAATTTTTTCTTAGCATCCTGTCACTAAATGTATTACTCTGTCCCTCACCCCTGCCCCCCCTAAAGTACTATAAACTATATAATGCTAGAGGAAAGGTTCTACGTCCTCAGAAGTTCTCAGATCTTCTGCAGCCTTCAATGGTTTCAACGAAAAAAAGTGATTTCTGTATCTCAACACTGGAATAAGTTTTGGCACACCCATCCACATCCATCTCTTATATGGCACTGCTTGGACCTGATAGTAGGTCACAGAGAAGGGTCAGGAAAGCACTCCTCTGTTCCCCTCATATGTCATGGATTTCCAGCAAGCACTAGTAGATATGGGATAAAAAGTGTTACTTTGAAGTGACAAGGGCTCACTCAGGGTGCAGAGTCTAAGTGACAGCTTGATTTTCACTAGATCACCCTACAAGGAGTTATTGGCTGGTGATTCTAGTGCCCCCGGGTTACTCTGCCTGCTAGCTGAACCAGGTCATGGCCTTCAGGATTTCCCCACCAAATTGCTCCTGGGTTGCATGGGCAGAGTGACTACGCTGAGAAGACAGGTTGAGATTAGATGGAGGGTCGCTGTACAAGCAGAGGTCAAGGCAGGTGCCATGCAGCAGGCAAAAGACAATTGAGTGCAGGCAGCAGGCAAGAGAGTAGTCAGGGTCCAGGCAGGGGTCAAGGCTTGCAGAAGGCAAGAAAGTAGTCAGAGTTCAATCAGGGGTCTAGGAGGGTGGTTGGCAACAGGATAATCAGAATGTGCAAGAGTCAGCAACAAGGGCTGAAGACACAAGCAGAGTCAGGCAAACCGGGTCAGCAACAGGTAATCAGGTTTATGTCAAGGTCCTACCTTTTCCCTGAGGTTATGTTACTCCATGTGCTGGCGTCCATCTTGGATTCTGCTGTGCATGATGGGAATCCTTTTATGCCTTCAGGTTTCTGTGGTCCATCCCCCAGAGGGGTGTGGCTGATGACATATAAGCCTGTGGCCCGCACATGCTCTTTGCACTTGTGTCTTGTGTCTTTGTGTCGCTATTACTCTGTTCTGACTCTCGCAACTCTCCTGGTATCTGATTCAGCTTGTGACTTGACTATTCTTTGTATTCTCCTTTGATCTGACCCTCTGTTGCTGAACCCGGCTCGTGACCTGTGATTCTCGTCTGCTGTCCTGTACTGTTTTGTCCTGTTGTTGTTGACCCCGGCTTGTCTGACTACTCTTTTGTCTCTTCCACCAGCTACACGCCATTGGCGGCGGCCATTACCGCAGCTGAGGTGTCTCGGGGGCCGCGACCTGGTTCCTGGCTGCGTCAAGTCCATCCCCACCATCAGGGGCCCTGGTGAAGGGCAGCCTGGGACTTAGACTCCGCGCCCTGAGGGACTTCGGTCTGTGGGTGGTGGTTGTCGTCAGCCAGTGCGTTACATTGTTAGGCCTGTCTGTCCGTTCCGCAGCTCCTGCCCTGACATTACACAAGTGCCATGAACCCTGACGGTGCAGGCACGCCTTCGCTCCCAAAGCTAGTCGCCAGACTCTATCAACAGGATCACCTGTTGGATCAGTTCGCTCAGGCGTTGCAAACTCTGCTTGCACGCACTGCACACCTTGCTCTCTCCCGCTGCTTCTCCGCCTATTGCGTCCACCACCTCGACGGCTGCATCAGCGGCGCCCAGAGGTATGACTGGTTCTGCCCCTCTTCCACAGCGCTTTGGGGGTGAGCCGAGTCAGTGTCGTGCGTTCCTCAACCAGGTGGGTATTTATTTTGAATTAATACCCCACGCCTTTCCGTCTGAGAGGTCAAAGGTGGGGTTCCTAATTTCACTACTCTCAGACAAGGCCTTGGCCTGGGCAAATCCCTTATGGGAGAGGAACGACCCGGTGATTCAAGATTTTTCCGGTTTTGTCGATGCCTTCCATAGGGTATTCGACGTACCGGCTCGTTCCGCCTCGGCGGCCAAGCTGCTCATGACCATGCATCAGGGTTCACGGACCGTGGCCGAGTACGCTATAGAGTTTCGTACCCTGGCGGCAGAGGTCGGTTGGAACAATGAGGCTGTGGTGGCTGCGTTTTCCCATGGTCTTTCTGACACATTGAAGGACGAGATTGCAGCTAAGGAACTGCCTGTGGTGTTGGAGGAGCTCATCTCTTTCCTGATCCTGATTGACACCAGGCTCAGGGAGAGGCCTTCACTCAAGGAACGCCTGCGGAGGCCTTCCAATCGACTGGCACCTGCGTTTTCTGTCCCACCCGTTCCTCCCTCTCCTCCCACGCCTCCTGGGGATAGCTTGTCTGGTGGGGAACCCATGCAGCTGGGGTTTGCTCGCCTTTCCGAGGGGGAGCGGGCCGCTCAGCGTCGGGAGGATCGCTGCCTGTACTGTGGCCTCGGTGGGCACTTTTGGCAGTCTTGTCCGGTCCGTCCGGGAAACGCTCGCACATGAGATCATGTCGGGGACAGATCTTGGGTGGAGTTTCCTCGTCCCCGGCGTTCCGCAAGGATAAGCCACTGATCACCGTGGTCCTTTCTTGGACGGGGGGCTCGGTGACGGCCCAGGCGTTGGTAGACTCTGGGGCCGGTGGGTTGTTCTTGGACAGCTCGTTTGCTGCACAGCACTCCATTCCCCTGCAGGCTCGTGCTGCCCCATTGGTTCTCGAAGCAATAGATGGCAGGCCCCTGCAACTGCCGCAGGTTACCCACGAGACTCTGCCAATAGAGGTAGCCATTGGGGCTGTTCACAGGGAGTTAGCCTGTTTTCAGGTGATTTCTTCCCCACACTATTCGGTGGTTTTGGGGTATCCCTGGCTCCAGAGGCACAATCCAACCTTCAATTGGCAAACAGCCGAGATTCTCTCATGGTCTCCACAGTGTGGGGCCGGGTGCATCCGGGGGCCGGTTAAGGTATTGTGTGCCTCCTCGGACTCTGCGTTGCCCACCGACTATGGGGAGTACCGGGACGTGTTTGATAAGGTACGCGCTGGTACCTTACCACCGCATCGTCCTTACGACTGCGCCATATCCTTGCAACCCGGGGCCACTCCTCCACGTGGCAGGGTGTACCCTCTCTCGGTTGCGGAGAATAAGGCCATGGAGGAGTACGTTGTGGATGCGCTTTCCTGGGGGCATATTCGTAAGTCTACTTCCCCAGCAGGAGCGGGTTTTTTTTTCGTAAAGAAGAAAGGTGGGGAATTGAGGCCCTGCATCGATTATAGGGGTCTCAATCGGATTACCATTAAAAATGCATATCCAATTCCTTTGATTTCTGAGTCGTTCGACCGCCTTAAGGGAGCAACAGTCTTTACCACACTCGACCTTAGGGCGGCGTACAACCTCGTACGGATCAGACAGGGGGATGAGTGGAAGACCGCGTTTAACACCAGAACTGGGCACTACGAATACCTGGTGATGCCCTTCGGATTGTGTAAAGCGCCCGCGGTTTTCCAGGAATTCATAAACGATGTCCTTCGTGATTTGTTGCAGCAGTGCGTAGTGGTTTACCTGGATGACATCTTGGTTTACTCTACCTCCATGGAGTCCCATGTCCAGGATGTCAAGCAGGTGCTGCAACGATTGCGTGAGAACGGACTCTTTTGTAAACTCGAGAAGTGCGAGTCCCATCGATCCCAGGTTGCCTTTTTGGGCTACATAATTTCCGTGGAGGGATTTTCCATGGACCCTCAGAAGGTTGCGGCGGTTCTGCAGTGGCCTCGTCCCAATGGTCTTCGGCCCATTCAGCGCTTTCTGGGTTTTGCCAACTACTATCGGAAGTTCATCAGGAACTTCTCCACATTGGCAAAGCCTCTCTCTGACCTAACCAAGAAGGGGAGTAACCCTCACGAGTGGCCATCCGAGGCCATCATAGCTTTCGAGGCTCTGAAAGCTGCCATTGCTTCGGCTCCGATTCTTTCGCATCCCAATCCTGGGTTGCCCTTCGTCCTCGAAGTTGATGCTTCCGAGACGGGAGTAGGGGCTCTCCTGTCTCAGCGTCGGTCGCCCGATGGACCCCTACTTCCCTGCGGGTTCTACTCCAGGAAGCTTTCCTCGGCTGAGTGCAACTACCAGATTGGAGATCGGGAGTTGTTGGTCATCATTCTGGCTCTCAAGGAATGGAGGCACCTGCTCGAGGGTTCCGCGGTTCCGATCCTCATTCTTACCGATCACAAGAACCTGACTTATCTTTCGGAGGCCAAGAGATTGACACCCCGCCAGGCCAGATGGGCTCTGTTCTTGTCACGCTTCAACTATGTGGTTTCATATTTGCCTGGCTCCAAGAATGTCAGGGCTGATGCGTTATCACGGCAATACTCTGAGTTGTCCAGGGAGGACTCTGAGCCAATCTCACTTAAACCTCCAGATCAGATCCTGGCTGCCATTCGCACCAGTCTGACCTCTCCCCTTGCGGAGCAGATTTTGGCGGCTCAAACTGATGCTCCTCCCGGGAAGCCGGAGGGTAGATATTTCGTACCCGAGGGATTGCGCACCCGCCTGCTGCGTACCTACCATAACGCCAAAACTGCCGGGCATCCGGGGAAGAACCAGCTGTGTTGGGTCGTCTCTCGCTTATTCTGGTGGCCAACCCTCCGTGCCGACATTGCCTCTTATGTAGCGGCATGTTCGATCTGTGCCCAGAATAAGTCTCCACGGCGTCTCCCTTTGGGTCTTCTGCAACCCATTCCCAATGGGGAGCGTCCTTGGTCACATCTAGGGATGGACTTTATTGTAGACCTCCCGGTGTCTCGGGGTCATACGGTCATCCTCATGATCGTCGATCGGTTTTCCAAGATGTGCCATTGCATTCCACTCAGGAAATTACCCACAGCGCAAGAACTGGCCACGGTCTTTTCCAGGGAGATTTTTCGCCTGCATGGGTTACCTAAGGTGATTGTCTCAGACTGCGGGAGTCAGTTCGTGTCCAGATTCTGGCGCGCCTTCTGCTCCCAGTTGGGTATTAGTCTCTCCTTTTCTTCAGCCTACCACCCGCAGTCCAATGGGGCTGCGGAGCGTTCCAATCAGGCCTTAGAACAATTCCTTCGGTGTTATATTTCTGACCATCAGGACGATTGGGCCGATCTCCTGCCATGGGCAGAGTTTGCCAGGAACTCGGCGGTCAACTCCTCCTCCGGGATGTCTCCCTTCATGGCCAACTATGGGTTCCAACCCGTGGTATTACCTGAGAGGTTCTCACCACAGGACATTCCGGCTGTGGAGAACCATCTTGCTGCCTTGCGTTCTTCATGGGGGCAGATCCAGAGGGCCTTGAGGGACTCAGCTCAGCGCCAGAAGTTCCAGGCTGATCGCAGACGGTTGCCCGCTCCTTCATACCAGGTCGGCGATCGGGTGTGGTTGCCTACTCGCAACCTCAATCTTCGGGTGCCCACACCCAAACTAGCTCCCCGTTTTGTCGGTCCTTTCCGCATTCTCCGCAAAGTGAATCCGGTGGCCTATGCTCTTGCCCTTCCGTCTGGGATGCGGATCTCCAATATCTTTCATGTTTCCCTGTTGAAACCTCTGATCTGCAATCGCTTCACTACCTCTCTGCCTCGGCCCCGTCCTGTCCGGGTTGACGGTCATGAGGAGTATGAGGTGAGCCGGATCCTGGACTCTCGATTGGTGCGCGGTCGATTACAGTTCCTGGTTCATTGGCGCGGTTATGGTCCCGAGGAGCGTTCCTGGGTTCCTTCCGCGGATGTCCATGCTCCTGCCCTCCTCCGCGCTTTTCATACCCACTTTCCTCAGAAACCTTTTGTTGAGCCGCGGAGGGGGAGGGGTCCTTGAGGAGGAGGTACTGTCAAGGTCCTACCTTTTCCCTGAGGTTATGTTACTCCATGTGCTGGCGTCCATCTTGGATTCTGCTGTGCATGATGGGAATCCTTTTATGCCTTCAGGTTTCTGTGGTCCATCCCCCAGAGGGGTGTGGCTGATGACATATAAGCCTGTGGCCCGCACATGCTCTTTGCACTTGTGTCTTTGTGTCGCTATTACTCTGTTCTGACTCTCGTAACTCTCCTGGTATCTGATTCGGCTTGTGACTTGACTATTCTTTGTATTCTCCTTTGATCTGACCCTCTGTTGCTGAACCCGGCTCGTGACCTGTGATTCTCGTCTGCTGTCCTGTACTGTTTTGTCCTGTTGTTGTTGACCCCGGCTTGTCTGACTACTCTTTTGTCTCTTCCACCAGCTACACGCCATTGGCGGCGGCCATTACCGCAGCTGAGGTGTCTCGGGGGCCGCGACCTGGTTCCTGGCTGCGTCAAGTCCATCCCCACCATCAGGGGCCCTGGTGAAGGGCAGCCTGGGACTTAGACTCCGCGCCCTGAGGGACTTCGGTCTGTGGGTGGTGGTTGTCGTCAGCCAGTGCGTTACATTGTTAGGCCTGCCTGTCCGTTCCGCAGCTCCTGCCCTGACATTTTAACAGCAATCTCAACACTCAGAGTAGCTGGCAAGAAGACACAGTACCAGCCACTAGGAAGGACAGTGTTTACAGTGTCACTAAACCCACAACTGTAAAATCAGTCTGTATATACAGTAAAGCATGCTTGTTATACTCACTGTGGAAACTAAGAGATTAATCATCTGCATTGTGTAAAAAGGATGTTTGATCCTTTCTTCTCTGCCCCTCCTCTTATTGAAATGACCACCTGATACAGATTGAATTCATAGTCACATGCCCAAGCTCATTTTGGTTGTGTATTGCTAGAGAGTTGTTTTTTTTTATTTGGAGAGTGCATGTGATCAGCACAGGGCCAATCAGCACTGTCCAGACAGAGGGTCAGGGGTTTCACATCCTCCTAGAGCAGAAAGAAAACTCCTCCTACAAACTTTAATCAGTGCTCTGCTGATGTCACAAGACTGCTATAACTGCTGATGAGAAAAGGTATTTAGCAGTTTATATTTACTAAAATAATTGCATTTCCATGTTGTGTGTACTGTGGGAGACCAGATATAATGCAGGGTTCTGGGTTTAGTATCACTTTAAAAAACTTTCAGGCTATTGGGCATGCACAGCATCAGGAAGGCATGGCTATGAGCATGCTATCACTTACAAACATGACCAGCAGTAGCCAGAAAGCCATGAGCGGGAGCGTGTTTATGACAAGTAGCAGATGGACAGGACGGAACTTGCTGCTGAGTGTAAAGACCAAGATCTGTGCAAACCCAACAGGTTTCATGCCATCCTGGGGTGACTGTCAGCTTCATAACTTTAGTTTTGGGAAAGGTTTAAGGAAATTAGCTTAGTTATTTTTCCATAAAAATAACTACAAACTGTTAGCTGTACACTATAAGAACAAATGTGGCCATCACATTACAAATTAAGCCATAAACTCACATACAGTAAAACATCTGAAATATCATGTTTGACAAACCATAGGATCAGGTCAGGGAGAAGAAAACTGCTCATTGAGTAATTGAATGTAATATACGTTCATCGCTGTGCAAACTATAGAAATTCTGTATGATAATAATAAAATTACTAATAATAATGGTAAAATGACTTTATTATTAATACCAACTTTCCTTCTATGTTGTTACAGCAACATAGAAAAGAAAGGGGTGAGAATAATTGGGTGCTTCTTTGGGAATTCTTGAAGCGCAGTGTAGAGATATGCTTCCCTCTAGTGTCAGCTGCTAATATCACAGTGTTATGTATAATTATGTATTAGCACTTCCTGTCTCCGGGAGCCCCAGAAGAAGGAAGTGAAGAGAGAGATAAAGGGGTTGATTAAGGCTCCATTCACACTTGTGCAACTTCAAAATTGTGCAATTTTCATTGTGACTTTACAGTGTGACTTGATGCGAGTTTGATGTGACTTTGGATGAGTGTGACTTTGGCTTTGACCAAGGATTATTGTTTGTTCTGTACAAGTCGCATATACAACATTCAGGTTCAGGCGACTTTGGAGGGTTTACATTGAAGTCTATGGCCCTCAAGTCGCATGAAAGTCAGACCAAAGTAGCGCAGGAACTACTTTGAAGTCACTGCGACTTGAAGTTGCACAGATAGGAATGGTACTCGTTGGGAAACATAGGGCGCGACTTGTCATGCACCTTTGAACCCCAACGTCACATGACAAGTCGCACAAGTGTGAATGGGCCCTTACTAACATGGGAGAGTGCAAAAAATCTGGGAGAGCTGTGCATGGTAGCCAATCAACTTTGAACCTCAGCTTATTCAATTAAGCTTTGACAAGAAAAACAAAAAAAACCTGGAAGCTGATTGTTTTCTATGCAGAACTACACCGGATTTTACACTCTCTAGATTTATTAAGAAACCCAAAAGACTCAGCCACATATTCAGCCACATATTCTGTACATGCTGCTAACTCCAGGCCAGAAGGACAATTATGCAAGTATTCCTATGTTCTAAGAGTTTAAAGTGTTACTAAACCCACAACAGTAAAATCAGTAAAACATGCTTGTTATACGCACAGTAGAATCTAAGGGGTTAATCCTCTGCATTGTGTAAAAATGCTGTTTGATCCTGATATCTCTGATCCTCCCCTTCATCCAGTGTCCCCCTCTTAATACCTGATAAGACATATTGTGTGGAGTCGCTCTGCACATGCTCAGTTTGGTGAGTAGTGCTAGAGTGGGGTTTTTTTTTACTTGAGAGAGTGCATGTGATCAGCACAGGGCCAGCCAATCAGCACTGTCCAGACGGAGGTCAGGGGTTCTGCATCCTCCTAAAGCAAAATGAAAACTCCTCACACAAGCTTTAAGATGTGCTCTGCTGGACACTGATAGAAGTCACAAGACTGCTATATACTGATGAAGAGAAAAGGTATTTAGCAGTTTATATTTACTAAAATAATTGCACTTCCATGTTCTGTCTACTGTGGGAGACCAAATATAGTGAATGCAGGGTCCGGGGTTTAGTAACACTTTAACTTCAGCTAAATAATATTTTACAAAAGAATGCAGCGCAATAATATACTCTCAAATGGGCTAAATATATAAACAAATTGTGAATATATAAACATAAATCTTGCTGCGTGACAGTATGATGAAATTAAATACCCATATCTGTGCATAAACTGTGCTCCATATACAAAACGTCTCAAAATATCAGAATCTCAATGATGCACCATTCCTTTATTGCTTCCCGTACTTCACATGTGTTATTGCAACATATCTGCTGTGCATCTAATATCATCGACCAGTGTCCCAATATTATGATATCACAATCCTGGTGGACCATTCCTTTAAGACCTCAGTGCTCCAAGTGCTAATGTGCAATCACTCCACTGCGTTTATTCATCCATTGCTTCTGTGTGACTCCCCAGTGCTTTATCCACCTCCAACACACTTATGCGATCACCTTATGGATTGACCCGAACATTCAGGTCAAACCGCGCCTTTCCCTTTACACTGGGCGGGTATGCTGGTATATAGATCTCTAACTCAGGGGCGGACTGACAACTTATGGGGCCCCCGGGCAATAGGAGATCATGGGGCCCCTGTGTCCTTGCCCAAACTCAAAAAAGCCTATGAAAAAGGTACCAGGGGCATCTCATGGGGCCCCCTACTGACCCCGGGCCCTCGGGCAGTGCCCGAGTGCTCGAATGGTCAGTCCGCCCCTGCTCTAACTCCATCTGCACCTCCAAACACTCCACAGATAAATGAAAAAATGCTCCAAATAATGAAGTATATAAAAAATGTATGAACTTTATTAAAACACTTTAAAATATGGCACTCACATTCATTTGTGTCCACCTGGGACACTACAGGATCAAGGACTCTATATATTTCTTTTTGTGAATGAACTGCATGGATCCCTTATTCAAGATGGCGGTAGGTACATTTCCGGTTCTACGGCTTGATGTCATCGGCGTACCCTTGGTCAAGCCGTAGAACTGGAAGTGTACGTCCTTGATTCTATAGTGTCCCAGGTGGACACAAATGAATGTGAGTGCAATATTTTAAAGTGTTTTAATAACGTTTATACATTTTTTATATACTTCACTATTTGGAGCATTTTTTCATTTTATCTGTGGAGCGTTTTGGAGTTTGGAGGTGCAGGAGGAGTTGGAGATCTATATACCAGCATACCCACCTGGAGTAAAGGGAAAGGCGCAGTTTGACCTGACTGTTCGGGTCAATCCATAAGGTGATCGCATAAGTGTGTTGGAGGTGGATAAAGCACTGGGGAGTCACACAGAAGCACTGGATGAATAAACGCAGTGGAGTGATTGCACATTAGCACTTGGAGCACTGAGGTCTTAAAGGGACGGTCCACCAGGATTGTGATATCATAATATTGGGACACTGGTCGATGATATTAGATGCACAGCAGATATGTTGCAATTAGAGATGAGCGAATTATTCAAAAATTCGATTCGGCTGATTCGCCGAATTTGAGGAAGAAATTCGATTCGATGCGAATTTATTCGCTGCGAATTTAACTTATAAAAAGGGTTTCTAGGCTTCAGAGAGCCTTTATATTAGTGCAGAACACTGTACCTTTAATTTAAATGCCCTTGGAGATGAGGAAGGAGAAGGAGAAGGATGAGAAGAAGGAGAAGGATGAGAAGAAGGAGAAGGATGAGAAGAAGGAGAAGGAGAAGGAGAAGGATGAGAAGAAGGAGAAGGATGAGAAGAAGGAGAAGGAGAAGGATGAGAAGAAGGAGAAGGAGAAGGATGAGAAGAAGGAGAAGGAGAAGGATGAGAAGAAGGAGAAGGATGAGAAGAAGGAGAAGGAGAAGGATGAGAAGAAGGAGAAGGATGAGAAGGAGAAGGATGAGAAGAAGGATGAGAAGAAGGAGAAGGATGAGAAGAAGGATGAGAAGAAGGAGAAGGATGAGAAGAAGAAGGATGAGAAGAAGAAGAAGGATGAGAAGAAGGAGAAGGATGAGAAGAAGAAGAAGAAGGATGAGAAGAAGAAGAATGAGAAGAAGGAGAAGGATGAGAAGAAGAAGGATGAGAAGAAGAAGAAGGATGAGAAGAAGGAGAAGGATGAGAAGAAGAAGAAGGATGAGAAGAAGAAGAAGGATGAGAAGAAGGAGAATTCCAAGCCGGCAAAAAGTGTATCTGCAGAGCTCCGCTATTTCTTAGCGGAGCTCTGCAGATACACTTAGCGGAGCTCTGCAGATACACTTTTTGCCGGCTTGGAATTCTTCTTATTTTCATCCTATTTCTTCATCCTCATCCTCAGAAGAAGAAGAAGAGGATGAGGATGATGAAGAAGAAGAAGAAGAAGAAGTAGGATGAAAATAAGAAGAATTCCAAGCCGGCAAAAAGTGTATCTGCAGAGCTCCTCTATTTCTGACAGTTCTCTGACATTCACATTTACAGCGGTTGAAACATTGTATCTATTTGTTTCCATAAATGGAAACAAATAGATACAATGTTTCAACCGCTCTAAATGTGAATGTCAGAGAACTGTCAGAAATAGCGGAGCTCTGCAGATACACGTAGCGGAGCTCTGCAGATACACTTTTTGCCGGCTTGGAATTCTTCTTATTTTCATCCTACTTCTTCTTCTTCTTCATCCTCATCCTCATCCTCAGAAGAAGAAGAAGAGGATGAGGATGAAGAAGAAGAAGAAGAAGAAGTAGGATGAAAATAAGAAGAATTCCAAGCCGGCAAAAAGTGTATCTGCAGAGCTCCTTTTTTTCTGACAGTTCTCTGACATTCACATTTACAGCGGTTGAAACATTGTATCTATTTGTTTCCATAAATGGAAACAAATAGATACAATGTTTCAACCGCTGTAAATGTGAATGTCAGAGAACTGTCAGAAATAGCGGAGCTCTGCAGATACACTTAGCGGAGCTCTGCAGATACACTTTTTGCCGGCTTGGAATTCTTCTTATTTTCATCCTACTTCTTCTTCTTCTTCATCCTCATCCTCATCCTCAGAAGAAGAAGAAGAGGATGAGGATGAAGAAGAAGAAGAAGAAGAAGTAGGATGAAAATAAGAAGAATTCCAAGCCGGCAAAAAGTGTATCTGCAGAGCTCCTCTATTTCTGACAGTTCTCTGACATTCACATTTACAGCGGTTGAAACATTGTATCTATTTGTTTCCATAAATGGAAACAAATAGATACAATGTTTCAACCGCTGTAAATGTGAATGTCAGAGAACTGTCAGAAATAGCGGAGCTCTGCAGATACACTTAGCGGAGCTCTGCAGATACACTTTTTGCCGGCTTGGAATTCTTCTTATTTTCATCCTACTTCTTCTTCTTCTTCTTCTTCTTCATCCTCATCCTCAGAAGAAGAAGAAGAGGATGAAGATGAGGATGAAGAAGAAGAAGAAGTAGGATGAAAATAAGAAGAATTCCAAGCCGGCAAAAAGTGTATCTGCAGAGCTCCTCTATTTCTGACAGATACACTTTTTCCCGGCTTGGAATTCTTCTTATTTTCATCCTACTTCTTCTTCTTCTTCATCCTCATCCTCATCCTCTTCTTCTTCTTCTGAGGATGAGGATGAAGAAGAAGAAGTAGGATGAAAATAAGAATTCCAAGCCGGCAAAAAGTGTATCTGCAGAGCTCCGCTAAGTGTATCTGCAGAGCTCCGCTATTTCTGACAGTTCTCTGACATTCACATTTACAGCGGTTGAAACATTGTATCTATTTGTTTCCATTTATGGAAACAAATAGATACAATGTTTCAACCGCTGTAAATGTGAATGTCAGAGAACTGTCAGAAATAGAGGAGCTCTGCAGATACACTTTTTGCCGGCTTGGAATTCTTCTTATTTTCATCCTACTTCTTCTTCTTCTTCTTCTTCATCCTCATCCTCAGAAGAAGAATGAAAAGAAGAAGAAGAAGAATGAAAAGAAGAATGAAAAGAAGAAGAAGAATGAAAAGAAGAAGAAGAATGAAAAGAAGAATCAAAAGATTCTTCTTCTTCTTTTCATTCTTCTTCTTCTTTTCATTCTTCTTCTTCTTCTTTTTATTCTTCTTTTCATTCTTCTCATTCTTCTTTTCATTCTTCTCATTCTTCTTCTCATTCTTCTTTTCATTCTTCTTCTCATTCTTCTTTTCATTCTTCTTCTTTTCATTCTTCTTTTCATTCTTCTCATTCTTCTTTTCATTCTTCTTTTCATTCTTCTTCTCATTCTTCTTTTCATTCTTCTTCTTTTCATTCTTCTTTTCATTCTTCTTCTTCTTCTTCTTTTCATTCTTCTTCTTCTTCTTCTTTTCATTCTTCTTTTCATTCTTCTCATTCTTCTTTTCATTCTTCTCATTCTTCTTCTCATTCTTCTTTTCATTCTTCTTCTCATTCTTCTTTTCATTCTTCTTCTTCTTTTCATTCTTCTCATTCTTCTTTTCATTCTTCTTCTCATTCTTCTTTTCATGAAGAAGAAAAGAAGAATGAGAAGAATGAACAGAAGAATGAAAAGAAGAAGAAGAATGAAAAGAAGAATGAGAAGAAGAATGAAAAGAAGAATGAAAAGAAGAATGAGAAGAATGAAAAGAAGAAGGAAAAGAAGAATGAAAAGAAGAAGAAGAAGAATGAAAAGAAGAAGAATGAAAAGAAGAATGAAAAGAAGAAGAAGAAGAATGAAAAGAAGAATGAAAAGAAGAAGAAGAATGAAAAGAAGAAGAAGAAGAATGAAAGAAAAAGAAGAAGAATGAAAAGAAGAATGAAAAGAAGAAGAAGAATGAAAAGAAGAAGAATGAAAAGAAGAAGAAGAATGAAAAGAAGAAGAAGAATGAAAAGAAGAATGAAAAGAAGAAGAAGAATGAAAAGAAGAAGAAGAAGAATGAAAAGAAGAATGAAAAGATTATTCTTTTTCTTCTTTTCATTCTTCTTTTCATTCTTCTTCTTCTTTTCATTCTTCTTCTTCTTTTCATTCTTCTTTTCATTCTTCTCATTCTTCTTTTCATTCTTCTCATTCTTCTTCTCATTCTTCTTCTCATTCTTCTTTTCATTCTTCTTCTTCTTTTCATTCTTCTCATTCTTCTTTTCATTCTTCTTCTTCTTTTCATTCTTCTTTTCATTCTTCTTCTCATTCTTCTTTTCATGAAGAAGAAAAGAAGAATGAGAAGAATGAAAAGAAGAATGAGAAGAAGAATGAAAAGAAGAATGAAAAGAAGAATGAGAAGAATGAAAAGAAGAATGAAAAGAAGAAGAAGAATGAAAAGAAGAAGAAGAAGAATGAAAAGAAGAATGAAAAGAAGAAGAAGAATGAAAAGAAGAAGAAGAAGAATGAAAAGAAGAAGAAGAATGAAAAGAAGAAGAAGAAGAATAAAAAGAAGAATGAAAAGAAGAATGAGAAGAATGAAAAGATTCTTCTTCTTCTTTTCATTCTTCTTCTTCTTTTCATTCTTCTTCTTTTCATTCTTCTCATTCTTCTTTTCATTCTTCTCATTCTTCTTCTCATTCTTCTTTTCATTCTTCTTCTCATTCTTCTTTTCATTCTTCTTCTTCTTTTCATTCTTCTCATTCTTCTTTTCATTCTTCTTTTCATTCTTCTTCTCATTCTTCTTTTCATTCTTCTTCTTTTCATTCTTCTTTTCATTCTTCTTTTCATTCTTCTCATTCTTCTTTTCATTCTTCTCATTCTTCTTCTCATTCTTCTTTTCATTCTTCTTCTCATTCTTCTTTTCATTCTTCTTCTTTTCATTCTTCTTTTCATTCTTCTTTTCATTCTTCTTCTCATTCTTCTTCTCATTCTTCTTTTCATTCTTCTTCTTTTCATTCTTCTTTTCATTCTTCTTCTTCTTCTTTTCATTCTTCTTTTCATTCTTCTCATTCTTCTTTTCATTCTTCTCATTCTTCTTCTCATTCTTCTTTTCATTCTTCTTCTCATTCTTCTTTTCATTCTTCTTCTTCTTTTCATTCTTCTCATTCTTCTTTTCATTTTTCTTCTCATTCTTCTTTTCATGAAGAAGAAAAGAAGAATGAGAAGAATGAAAAGAAGAATGAAAAGAAGAAGAATGAAAAGAAGAATGAGAAGAAGAATAAAAAGAAGAACGAAAAGAAGAATGAGAAGAATGAAAAGAAGAAGGAAAAGAAGAATGAAAAGAAGAAGAAGAAGAATGAAAAGAAGAAGAAGAATGAAAAGAAGAATGAAAAGAAGAAGAAGAAGAATGAAAAGAAGAATGAAAAGAAGAAGAAGAATGAAAAGAAGAAGAAGAAGAATGAAAAGAAGAATGAAAAGAAGAAGAAGAATGAAAAGAAGAAGAAGAAGAATGAAAAGAAGAAGAAGAAGAATAAAAAGAAGAATGAAAAGAAGAATGAGAAGAATGAAAAGATTCTTCTTCTTCTTTTCATTCTTCTTCTTCTTTTCATTCTTCTTCTTTTCTTTCTTCTTTTCATTCTTCTCATTCTTCTCTTCATTCTTCTCATTCTTCTTCTCATTCTTCTTTTCATTCTTCTTCTCATTCTTCTTTTCATTCTTCTTCTTCTTTTCATTCTTCTCATTCTTCTTTTCATTCTTCTTTTCATTCTTCTTCTCATTCTTCTTCTTTTCATTCTTCTTCTCATTCTTCTTTTCATGAAGAAGAAAAGAAGAATGAGAAGAATGAAAAGAAGAATGAAAAGAAGAAGAATGAAAAGAAGAATGAGAAGAAGAATGAGAAGAATGAAAAGAAGAAGAAGAATGAAAAGAAGAATGAAAAGAAGAAGAAGAAGAATGAAAAGAAGAAGAAGAAGAATGAAAAGAAGAATGAAAAGAAGAAGAAGAATGAAAAGAAGAAGAAGAAGAATGAAAAGAAGAATGAAAAGAAGAAGAAGAAGAATGAAAAGAAGAAGAAGAATGAAAAGAAGAATGAAAAGAAGAAGAAGAAGAATGAAAAGAAGAAGAAGAAGAATGAAAAGAAGAATGAAAAGAAGAAGAATGAAAAGAAGAAGAAGAAGAATGAAAAGAAGAATGAGAAGAATGAAAAGAAGAAAAGAAGAATGAGAAGAATGAAAAGAAGAATGAAAAGAAGAAGAATGAAAAGAAGAATGAGAAGAAGAATGAAAAGAAGAATGAAAAGAAGAATGAGAAGAATGAAAAGAAGAATGAAAAGAAGAAGAAGAATGAAAAGAAGAAGAAGAAGAATGAAAAGAAGAATGAAAAGAAGAAGAAGAATGAAAAGAAGAAGAAGAAGAATGAAAAGAAGAATGAAAAGAAGAAGAAGAATGAAAAGAAGAAGAAGAAGAATAAAAAGAAGAATGAAAAGAAGAATGAGAAGAATGAAAAGATTCTTCTTCTTCTTTTCATTCTTCTTCTTCTTTTCATTCTTCTTCTTTTCATTCTTCTTTTCATTCTTCTCATTCTTATTTTCATTCTTCTCATTCTTCTTCTCATTCTTCTTTTCATTCTTCTTCTTCTTTTCATTCTTCTCATTCTTCTTTTCATTCTTCTTTTCATTCTTCTTCTCATTCTTCTTTTCATTCTTCTTCTTTTCATTCTTCTTCTCATTCTTCTTTTCATGAAGAAGAAAAGAAGAATGAGAAGAATGAAAAGAAGAATGAAAAGAAGAAGAATGAAAGAAGAATGAGAAGAAGAATGAGAAGAATGAAAAGAAGAAGAAGAATGAAAAGAAGAATGAAAAGAAGAAGAAGAATGAAAAGAAGAAGAAGAAGAATGAAAAGAAGAATGAAAAGAAGAAGAAGAATGAAAAGAAGAAGAAGAATGAAAAGAAGAATGAAAAGAAGAAGAAGAAGAATGAAAAGAAGAAGAAGAATGAAAAGAAGAATGAAAAGAAGAAGAAGAAGAATGAAAAGAAGAAGAATGAAAAGAAGAATGAAAAGAAGAAGAATGAAAAGAAGAAGAAGAAGAATGAGAAGAAGAATGAGAAGAATGAAAAGAAGAAGAAGAAGAATGAAAAGAAGAATGAAAAGAAGAAGAATGAAAAGAAGAAGAAGAAGAATGAAAAGAAGAATGAAAAGAAGAAGAAGAATGAAAAGAAGAATGTAAAGAAGAATGAGAAGAATGAATAGATTCTTCTTCTTTTCATTCTTCTTTTCATTCTTCTTCTTCTTTTCATTCTTCTTCTTCTTCTTTTCATTCTTCTTTTCATTCTTCTCATTCTTCTTTTCATTCTTCTCATTCTTCTTCTCATTCTTCTTTTCATTCTTCTTCTCATTCTTCTTTTCATTCTTCTTCTTCTTTTCATTCTTCTTTTCATTCTTCTCATTCTTCTTTTCATTCTTCTTCTTCTTTTCATTCTTCTTCTTCTTCTTTTCATTCTTCTTCTTCTTTTCATTCTTCTTTTCATTCTTCTCATTCTTCTTTTCATTCTTCTCATTCTTCTTCTCATTCTTCTTTTCATTCTTCTTCTCATTCTTCTTCTTCTTTTCATTCTTCTTTTCATTCTTCTTTTCATTCTTCTTCTCATTCTTCTTTTCATTCCTCTTCTCATTCTTCTTTTCATTATTCTTCTTCTTTTCATTCTTCTTTTCATTCTTTTCATTCTTCTTTTCATTCTTCTTCTCATTCTTCTTTTCATGAAGAAGAAAAGAAGAATGAGAAGAATGAAAAGAAGAATGAAAAGAAAAAGAAGAATGAAAAGAAGAATGAGAAGAAGAATGAAAAGAAGAATGAAAAGAAGAATGAGAAGAATGAAAAGAAGAATGAAAAGAAGAAGTATTCCAGTACAGCAAAAAGTGTATCTGCAGAGAGCTCCGCTATTTCTGACAGTTCTCTGACAGTTCCTTCACATGTACAGCGGTTGAAACATTGTATCTGTTTCCGAATAAAAACATCTGTATCCTAAATGGAAAGAAATAGATACAATGTTTCAACTGCTGTACATGTGAAGGAACTGTCAGAGAACTGTCAGAAATAGCGGAGCTCTCTGTAGGGACACTTTTGCCGGCTGATCGGGAAAAATCCGATTCGCGCACCCAAAGTATGCTAATATTCGGATTCGCCGCGAATCGAATTTTTCCTGAAATTCGAAACGAATTCCACTTCGCCTGGTTCGATTCGCTCATCTCTAGTTGCAATAACACATGTGAAGTACGGGAAGCAATAAAGGAATGGTGCATCATTGAGATTCTGATATTTTGAGACGTTTTGTATATGGAGCACAGTTTATGCACAGATATGGGTATTTAATTTCATCATACTGTCACGCAGCAAGATTTATGTTTATATATTCACAATTTGTTTATATATTTAGCCCATTTGAGAGTATATTATTGCGCTGCATTCTTTTGTAAAATATTATTTATATGTGGGAACACTATACATGTTAGCTGCAATATTTTGTAGATAGGTATTTATTGCGCTGTAGGTATTTCACATATTAGTTTAACTTCAGCTGCCTGTAACTTCTTGAGTGTATAAGTAAATCTTTATGACAGTCTTATATCTGTCCTGATTTTATTTCACATGCACAGAAATCTAAGTCTATGCTACTTTATGTGTAGTACTCACCTTCCAGTATATTAGTAGTGAACGTGTTTATTGCAATAGAGTATATATGCATCTCCTTAATTAATACTGTCCCTTCTGGTCTAGGATTCTATAGCATCCAACAGCTATTTCTGGCAGTTAGAGGTCTGGTTGTATGTCAGATTAGAAACTACTAGGGAGGAACTAAAGCACAGAGTAGAATGGCTGACTCTGAGTTCCAGTGCCACATCACGGCTTTTGTTGGTGAAAAGCTGCATTCCAGGCTGGTTGGACAATGGCAGGAGGGTCTTCCCATCACCACAGATCTTGTCTTCAGGTCCCTGACACCAAGACGAACGCCACAAAGTGATAATCTTTATGGGACCCTTCAGCTGAACTTTTCTGCAACAAGGAGGTATCTCTGTTAATAACTACAATTTCACCAAGACTCCTATCGGGCCCTTTGCTGATATCTTTTTGTAAATTGGATGTATGTACTGTTAAAAATCTTTTCATATACAGCATAAATCTTGTGTTATTTCCAGACTGGCCTGCATCTTATAGTTAAGGTTATATGCTGGTTGCAGTTGTTCTCCTGCTCCCAATTATTTTGATTAGAATACTGGTTAAGTTCCCATGATGGTAATCCCCTCTGCTCACAGAGGCCTTGTCCTGGGGGGAGGCATGACTGTATACCTGCTAATTGTGAATGTAAAATGTTGGATTCAGAACAGTCTTCATCCAATAATAAAAGCACTTGTACTAGTATGCAGTTTTCTCTTCTTTTTCTAGACCACAAGCGCCCTCTGGTGTTTACTCTTTGAAATTACGCTAACTAACATCTTCAGAAGGATGTCAGCCAGTGTATTCCTCTCTGGTAGATTGCCTAGAATATTATCTAGAAATCGGTGTACGGAACATTCTTAGCAGAATCTTAAGAAAACAGCTGGGATCTTTTTGGTGAAACATAGAAGGGCTTCCATATTTCTATTAGTGATAGCCACTGACTCTATATTGCTGATGTTGAATATAATAGGAAAGGCTTGGGTATCTTTTGAGGTCATTCATTTAATTTATGCTTCTATGTTAGAGATATTTTAGCAGAATATTCAGTCTGTAATTAATTTGACTGTATATGATCCCAAGACTCTATTTTTCATCTTCCTGTAAGACAGATATCTCAGCTGATACCATTGGTACTGGACAGCACTATGGTCTATGAAGAAACTCTACCTGAGCTGACCATTAGCCTTTGAGCCCTGGCACCCATGCATGAATTGGACTCCAAGCTTGCAGAAACCCTCAGACTGTAGGGAATTAGTTAATGTGTTTATCACTAGTTGCTCCATTGGTCACCAGAACACAACTTTATTCCAGTATAGGTCATAGAACTCTACTGTCAGCACCTGTGGTGTGAGCTTTTAATCCACAGCTTGGGGCTCCCCAGGGTGCGGAGTCTAAGCCCCAGCCTGCTTGTTCACCAGAGCCCCTGATGGTGGGGATGGACTTGGAGCAGGCTGGAACCAGGTCGCGACCCCCAGGTACACCCAGCTGTGGTAGAAGAGACCGCTAGCGGGAGCAGGGTGCAGTGGGAGTAGACTAGGAGATCCAGGAGACAAGCCAAAGTCAGGACAGGCAGAAGACAAGCAAGGTCAGGAACGAAGCCGGGGTCGGTACACAGAAACACTAGAACGGATACTCGGAAGAACACTGGGGAGCACAGACAACAAACGTTGCTCAGGCAATGTGGGACAGACTGAGCATGTCTTAAATAGACAGGCAGACAAGGAGGCGGGCCAGGAAGTGATGAAAGGGAAGAACATAAAACCCAGGGAATAGCAGGCGACGCCCATAGGAGAGCAGAGAGAGACACACATGTGAAGGAAACACAAACAGCAAGGAGGTAAGACAAAGCAACAGGAGGCTGCAGGCTAACTTGTGACAGTACCCCCCCTCTTACGAGGTCTCCCCCCTTTTTTAGGGCCAGGCTTAAGGGGAAACTTTCTATGAAAAAATTCCACCAGACAGGGAGCAGAAAGATCAGCAGAAGGAATCCAACACCTCTCCTCAGGACCATATCCCTTCCAGTCAATAAGATACAAAAGCTTCCCTCTGATGAACTTAGAATCCAAGATTTGCTTGACTTCATACTGATCTGAAGTACTCGCTATTGGAGAAGGATGACGAAGAGGACGGGAAAACTTGTTGATAATATATGGTCTCAAAAGAGAAACATGGAAAACATTAGGGAATCTAAGATGTGAAGGGAGACGAAGCTTGAAAGCAACAGGATTGACCTGGCGGAGGATGGTAAACGGACCAATGAAGCGAGGAGCAAATTTCATAGAGGGTACCCGTAAACGGATATTCTTGGTAGAGAGCCAAGCCTTGTCACCAGGGAGGAATTTGAGACTCACACTGCGATGGGGATCTGCAGCTGTTTTGTACTTGGAAGCTGCCAGATGTAAATTCTTAGAAACTTCTGCCTAGATGGAATTGAATGATCTTTGTTTATCTGCAGCCGCAGGTACCATAGAGGAGATAGGAACAGGAAATGGCACCAAAGGATATTGACCATACACCGTGAAAAAGGGGGATTCACCAGTACTGGCACTGGCATGGTTATGAAGGGCAAACTCTGCCCATGGTAGAAGGTCTACCCAATCATCCTGATGGGCCGAAATGAAAGCACGAATATAGCATTCCACGTTCTGGTTGACCCTTTCGGTTTGGCCATTAGACTGCAGATGAAAAGCTGAAGAGAAGTCCAACTCGACACCGAAGGACGTGGCTAGAGCCCTCCAGAAGCACGCAGTAAATTGAACTCCTCTATCCGAAACGATGTGAGAAGGCATACCATGAAGACAGAAGATTTCCTTAATGAAGTTGGAGGCCAACGTGACGGCCGAAGGAAGTCCCGGAAGTGGAGTTAGGTGGCACATTTTTAGAAAACCTGTCCACAACCACCCAGATAACAGTAGAACCAGCTGAAGGGGGAAGTTCGGAAATAAAGTCCATGGAAATACAACGCCAAGGTTCATCTGGAACCGGTAGAGGTAAAAGGAGACCTGCTGGAGCAGACGTGGAGGACTTAGATTGCACACAAATGGAGCAAGCCTGGACATACTCTTCAACATCTTTACGCAGTGAGGGCCACCAGTAATGACGCTGCAGGAAGGCACAGGTGCGCTGTACCCCGGGATGTCCAGAGAGTTTAGAGTCGTGTGCCCATTTGAGTAGCTTAGGACGAAGGGCGGGAACCACAAAAGTCTTTCTGGGTGGGATGCGTTTAGGCTGAAGATGAGTGGTGGCTAGGATCTGATTGGAAGAAATGATAGGTTCTGGTTCAATATGACACTCAGAGTCAGCACTGTCAAATGATCTGGACAAGGCATCCGCACGGGCATTTTTGGAACCGGGCCGGAAGGTAATGTCAAAATTAAATCTGGCGAAGAATAGAGCCCATCGTGCTTGTCTGGGATTCAAACGCTGGGCGGACTGGAGGTACTGAAGGATCTTATGATCCGTATAAATCAGAATGCGATGTGGAGATACCTCCAGCAGATGTCGCCATTCCTACAATGCCAGCTTTATCGCCAGCAACTCCCGATCACCGATAGTGTAATTCTTTTCAGCATCCAAAAACTTCTTAGAGAAGAAGGCACAAGGACGGAGTTTACCATCATGCATTTGGAGCAGGACGGCCCCCACTCCCAAGGATGAAGCATCTACCTCCAAGAAAAAAGGCTGAAAAATGTCCGGACGTGCGGGAATTGATGCAGAGAGAAAGGCGGATTTTAGTCTGTGAAACGCGTCGACTGCCTCAGAAGACCAGGTTCTGGCATTGGAACCCTATCGAGTCAAAAAAGTGATTGGGGCCACCAGCGAAGAATAGTCAGGGATGAACTGACGATAGAAGTTAGTGAATCCCAAGAAGCGCTGTGTGGCTTTCAACCCAGAGGGCTGAGGCCAGTTCGAGATGGCTTGGAGTTTGGCAGGATCCATAAGCAGTCCTTTATCCGTGACTATGTAGCCTAGAAAAGGGACGTGGGTTTGTTCCATCAGACACTTCTCCAATTTTGCATACTGGCGGTGGTCCCGAAGACGTAGGAGAACAGAACTCACGTGCTGACGATGAGTCTCTAAATCTGGGGAAAAAATGAGTATGCCATCCAGATAGACAATGACACAAACATACAGAAGATCAGAAAAAATGTCATTAACAAAGTTCTGGAAGACGGCTGGAGCGTTACACAAGCCGAAGGACATTACAAGATATTCATAATGCCCGTCTCTGGTATTGAAAGCTGTCTTCCACTCATCCCCCTCACGGATCCTGACCAGGTTGTATGCTCCCCAGAGATCTAGCTTAGTGAAAATTCGGGCATCCCGGAGTCTGTCAAAGAGTTCCGAAATCAGAGGTAAAGGGTACCGATTCTTAACAGTGATAGCATTGAGACCTCTATAATCAATGCAGGGTCATAGTGTACCATCTTTTTTCTCCACAAAGAAGAAGCCAGCCCCAGCAGGAGAATTGGACTTACAGATAAATCCTTTCTGTAGGTTCTCCTGGACGTATTCAGACATGGCTTGAGTCTCAGGAATGGAGAGGGGGTAAACTTTACCTCGTGGGGCAAAGACTCAGGTTGGAGGTCAATAGCACAGTCATAGGGACAGTGAGGCGGCAAAGAGTCAGCAGCTTTCTTGCAAAAGACATCCTGGAAGGCCCGATAGTGCGGAGGGAGTATTGGCGAGATGATGACCTCAGCCACAGGTACACTCCTAGGAGGACACACTTTAGGAAGACAAGTCTGATGGCATTGTGACCCCCACGACAATACTTGGCCAGAGTTCCAGTCAAGATAGGGTGAATGTCTCTGCAACCATGGAAGTCCCAGAATGATGGGACTTGAAGACTTCGGGAGGACCAGGATGGAGATTGTAGAACGCCCACATGCATAGTTATGCTGCCAGTTCGAAAGCGTAGAGGTCCTAAGGCCAAGATAGAGCCATCAACTGCAGATACTGATAGGGGTGTCATCAAAGGAACAAGAGGAATGCCCAATTCAGCAGCCAAGGATCGTTCAATGAAATTTCCACATAAGCCAAAACCTGATAGGAGTTCAGAGCCCAGTGGATGGAGACAAATATAAGGAATCGAGGGAAGGGGGCGGAGTTCGGGTTCTGGTCTAGATCACCACCCTCAAGATGACCTAGACCCGAGAGTTTCCCGGTCGGACTGGACAAGACTTAATTACATGACCCTTAGCCCCACAGTAAAGGCATAGACCAAGTCTTAAGCGACGCGATCGCTCTTGTAGAGTGAGGCGTGTACGGCCTAACTGCATAGGTTCCTCGGAAGTTGACCCGGCTGTGGAGGTAGATGGCTCAGGGCTTTTTTGGAACACAGGAGCAAATGAGCCCACTTGGGAGTGACGTGGGCCAGACTTTTCCAGATCTCGTTACTGGAAGCGGACATCGATTTGGATGCTAAGCGCAGTCAAGTCATCCAGGATGGTGGGTATGTCTCTTCCGGCTAATTCATCTTTAATACGGTCCGCAAGACCTTGCCAAAAGGTTGCAGAAAGGGCCTCATTGTTCCATGCAAGTTCTGAAGCCCAGGTGCGAAACTGTACTGCATATTGACCGACCGTCATGCTACCTTGGCGTAGCCGAAGAAGAGCTCCCGCAGCAGATGAAGTCCTGCCAGGCGCGTCGAAGGTTTTCCGGAAGGCTTGCAGGAAGGCTGGGAGACTAGAGATAGTGGGGTCTTGACGCTCCCACAGCGGCGAGGCCCATGCCAGTGCTTCACCAGAAAGGAGGGAAATCATGTATGCCACTTTGGAACGATTGGTAGGGAAAAGATCGGCTGCAAGTTCGAAATGAATCGAGCTCAGATTAATAAAACCTCGAAAAGCCTTGGGATCACCAGAAAAGCGAGGCGGAGGAGGCAACTGGAGTCTTGAAGGATGGTGTTCCAGTGGGAGAACAGCAGAAGGTGGAACAGCAGGAGCAGGGGCCGGAACCGAAGCCAAAGCAGAGGGTGAGGAATTGGCCCCAGCCTGTAGCTGATCCAACCGTGAGGAGAGTTCCTGAAGGCAATGCATAATCTGCTCTTGGAAAGCCTGCTGGACATCGACTCGCTGCATCAAACCCTGAAGTTGCTCCAGGAGAGGCCGCGGTGTCTCCAAGGAGCTCATGGCCTGAGCAAACTGTCAGCACCTGTGGTGTGAGCTCTTAATCCACAGCTTGGGGCTCCCCAGGGCATGGAGACTAAGCCCCAGCCTGCTTGTTCACCAGAGTCCCTGATGGTGGGGATGGACTTGGAGCAGGCTGAAACCAGGTTGCGGCCTCCAGGTACACCCAGCTGTGGTAGAAGAGACCGCTAGCGGGAGCAGACTAGGAGATCCAGGAGGCAAGCCGAAGTCAGGACAGGCAGAAGACAAGCAAGGTCAGGAACGAAGCCGGGGTCGGTACACAGGTAGACAATGTAGGAGAGAAGTTGGGGACAAGCCGTGGTCGATACACAGAAACACTAAAACGGATACTCGGAAGAACACTGGGGAGCACAGACAACAACCGTTGCTCAGGCAATGTGAGACAGACTGAGCATGTCTTAAATAGACAGGCAGACAAGGAGGCGGGCCAGGAAGTGATGAAAGGGAAGAACATAAAACCCAGGGAAAGCAGATGACGCCCATAGGAGAACAGAGAGAGACACACATGTGAAGGAAAGACAAATAGCAAGGAGATAAGACAAAGCAACAGGAGGTTGCAGGATAACTTGTGACATCTGCTTTCTTAATATACAATTCCTCCCTCCATGCTGCCAAACAAGCCTGCCTTGTCACTCTTATTAATACCTTGTCATCCAGTCCTCATCATCTCTTCTGTACTTTTAACTCTCTACTTTCACCGCCTCCACCCAGTAACTCACTCACTGCTCACGAGATTGCAAATCATTTCAAAAACAAGATTGATGCAATTAGTAGGGGCATCTCCACTACACAGGCATCCATTCCATTTTGCATACCTTATAAGAAACCAACCTCAACACTTCTCTATTTTGACCTTGCTACTACTGAAGAGGTCACTAAAGCTTTCTCAGAAGCCTGTCTCACTACCTGCCCCCTGGATCCTGTGCCCTCACAACTACTACGGTCACTCTCTTCTTCTATCCTATGCTTCCTCACTCACATCTTCAATCTCTCCCTCTCTAATGGTGCCTTCCCCACCCCTCTAAAGCATAAACAGATCACTCCCATACTTAAAAAGCCCTCGCTGGACCCCACCAACCTGAACAACTTAAGACCCCCTGCTCCCGTTTACCTCTAAACTCTTAGAACGCTTAGTCTACAATCGCCTGAGCTCCCACCTCACTGACAACAACCTTCTTGACCCTTTACAGTCTGGCTTTCACTCACTACACTCCACTAAAACTGCCCTACTAAAACTCACGAATGATCTACTAACTGCTAAAACAAATGGCCACTACTCCGTACTCTTACTACTTGACCTCTCTGCGGCTTTGTCCTTGGACCCCTTCTCTTCTCCATCTACACCTCCTCCTGTGGTCACTTGATAAACTCCCATGGCTTTAAGTACCATCTCTATGCTGATAAACATAAATAAAATCAATGCTGTGCTGCAAATACTTGAATAAATAAACAAAATGTGTATAAAGTGTGGTACATCAAATCAATATGATAAGTAAATGTCCATAAACCAAGTCCATAGTAAGTGAAATAATCAGTGATATAACAAACAATCCAACTCGTCACAGCTCATTTGCTTCTTCATGTGCTCAAACCTGCACCATCAGCTAAGTGCTATAACCATGCAGGCGGTGGCACCTCAGTGCTCACAGAACTCTCACCTCAGAGAAATCAAATTGCGCTTTATAATTCCAAACCGGTAAGGATTCCTTCACTCTCCCGATCATTAACCATATAGAAGTCGTCAGACATCTTTGACTTATAAAACAACATCAAGCCAGATATGGGATCCATTCCCTTTAATAAAGCCACCAGGGATCCTCTGATGAAGTCATGTGGGCATGACGTAACGCGTAAGAGCATGGCCATGGGCAGACAATTGAATTGAGTCTAACATTACTTGGAAGTGCAGCTTGGATCTGGTGATGTTTTTACCTGCTTTCAGAGAAGCTGACTGTTTCAGCTCCTACTCTTAGTGCTGGATTACAGCTACCACTGACAAACAACAATTCTATTACCAATTATTGCCAGGATCCCCATGAGCTGCTGATTTCAGGTGCTGTTTTAAAACGAATATGTTACCCCAACATTTCATATTATTTTTATCATTATTATTATTATACAGGACTTATATAGCGCCAACAGTTTTTTCAGCGCTTAACAATATAACAGGAGACAATACAGCAACAACACAGTTCAATACAAGAGGGATAGGAGGGCCCTGCTCCTTGGAGCTTATTCTTTATATGTGCCTGCTGCACCATGTAATTAAATGGAAAAGCATCCTGTTCTCTTAGTATTATTTCCTTTGTGTGAAATCCCTGGTGTTCCTCCCAGTCCCTCTTATTTCCTATTAAAAACTGACCACACTGGGCATGAGAGTACAGCATGGTCAGTTTTCTGGCTGTAATGGGAACTCAGCCTGCTCTCCTGCAATGGTTAGACTTGTGCTGACATGTCCCCCTGCACAGCCATTCACTGGGAAGATCAGTGCACTGCTGTTTATCCTGCCCTAGCTCTCTTAGCTCCTTATGTCCCTGAGATTAGAGGGTATACGATCACTTATAACAAAGGGAAAAAAGGTAATAATATTTTATATATGTATACACAAATGTTTTGCCTTTCATTTCTATTTTTAAACTGAATGCGTTGTTTTACAAGGTGAGGGTTTACATATAATTTTACATTTTTAAAATTTTTAATTCTTTGGTGCTTTGCATGAATAACATGGACCCTTGGGCACTATACATATACAGTAGAGTAATGTTTTGCAAGTGCTTATGTTCATTTATCAATTTTAATGCATATTTCCGTCCAATTTAACAGCACCTTTCCATGAATTACTCATACAAAGAATTAATTACTATGAATACAGATTTTTTTCACAGTGCAGATGTGCGAAAACTCCCACAAAATACTTATTTTCAATAGGGTTACTCATTGATCTACATTTCTAGAACATTCCGAGCTGCAGGGCATCATCCATCAAAAAGCATGCACTATTGTGATGGATATGGTAAAATGCCTATTTCGTTTCCTATTGTGTATATATATATATATATATATATATATATATACATACGTTTTTCTACACATTTTTATACATATTTACTTTTGTACTGTAATACTTTTTTATATTTCTATATGTGTGTATATATATATATATATATATATATATATATATATATGTTGTGTGAATATTTTCTGCCTGCTGGGCTTTCTGGTACTTTAAGAAATCCTTGCTTAAGAAATGTCTGCTCACACGCACCGACCCCCTCCCATCGTGCCAACTTGAGACAAATGAATGTTTTTCTTTCTATAGATAAGACCTGGAAGAAGATCACACCTATACCATGACGGAGATTGTTTTCATGTGGAAATGACCAATCAAAGACTAATATAATGCTTATGCTGTTCTCACAGGACTCTCGCATCATTTTGCATATATAAGCTCACTTTCTCATTATAATAAACTAGAAGTGTTCATAGACTGAACTTGTGTGTCAGCGTGAGTCTCTTCAAGTGTGCGCACATTCCAAAGCTAGAATGATTAATTTGGACAGGAGCAGATAAGCACTGGACAATTTAGTCCTCAACTAAATCAGCTGGTGCCGAGAAACCCGGGAACTCTGGGTCATGAACCCGTGGACAGCCGACCAGAAAGGGCATTAGGTGTCAATCGCAGCAGACGGGAAAAGAGCCTGATCAACTCTCGGAGCATGGTAAGATATATTTTGCTATCTTACCATTGCTTATCCTGTCTTTGTTGTTGATTCATTCCTGTGCCTGGTGCTAAAAGGTCACTAAAAGGCAGGTAACATTGCTTGCCCAGAGTTTATTTCAACCTACCTGCATGTGCTTATCTGTTACCTGGTTTTATGTTTTTTTTGTGTTTGTTTTTATGTATCACTCTTGAGGTGGAAGAGGAGTGGACCTACTGAGGGTTTTGACACATAATTTCTCTTGGGTGTGGTAACCTTGTGTGTTGACCAACAAGAGGAGGTGTCGTGTACGCATCACTGTAGTGTGGCAGCGGGGTGCCTTAGCCATGTTTGGGGCTAGGAAGGGTTACTCAGTGATCTGTACTCATAGCCCACCAAGATAGACTGCTATGTCATGTCCTAAATGTGTGTCTGTGAGTTAATGTTTGCCATTCATAACAGAAGGTTGGGGTTTATTAAGGGTTAAGGAAAGTCTGGACAGCAGCCTGTGAAGTGTCTTGGATTTCTGTTAGGAAGGACAGAGAGGAAGGAGGAGATGGGTCAGACGCTGATAAGACCCCTAGAAAGGAATGTTAGCACGTGACCTGGTTGCACAGAGAGAAGAAGAAATAGTATGTGAAGAGATTAGTTAAGTTAGCAAAAGTATGTGGAATTAAAAATAAGGAGGTTAGGCTCCAGTCATTTTGATGGCAGAAATGAATAAAAGAAAAGAAAGATGTCTTAGCTGACATCAATTTGCTGAAGACAGCAAGAAGCTTGGTATAATGTAGCCAAGGTTGTCCACAGCAGTGGACAGAAAAGGTATTGCAACAGGAAAAAAAAAAAAACTGTTTGTGTATCATTAATGTGTTAAATATTGAAAAGGAACACCCACCGCCCTTTTCCCTGCCCTTCCAGTTCCTGCCCAGCCCAGTGCACTTCCTGACGGCAGCCATCTTGCTGCACCTGCATTGTCACTTCCTGTCAAGCCCAGTACACTTCCTGGTGGTGGCCATTTTGGTACACCAAATTAGACAACTGGAAGGCCAACGCCTCGAGTGAGCCACCTCTACCCAGTGTGTCCGGTCTCACAAGCCAATGGTACATTCTACGTACCGCCGGATGTGCCATGTGTCCCCACCATGCGAGTTCTTGAACCTGACACGACCGCTGGTTCTGCGAGAGACAGTTTTGTCCCCAATAGACCAAAAGGAAGCAAACATTTGCATTTAGGCTCAACCTGGTTAGACGAGGAGGCCGCAGGTCCGGAACTTCCTACGCTATCTGCATACGCTTCTCCAGATGTTCCTCTTAGGCCATTGGTGACAGGGAGGACATCTCAGGAAGGAAGACTCCACACCCAGCAGATGTTCCGGTGCTGTATGTCATCTTTACTCCGTCCCAGGCTTCTTCCCTAGTGACCACATTCCCAGACTTGCTGGCCCGGTTCGTCGTGTCTTCGACGTGTCCCCTGAATCTCCTGGGAGCTGATGTGCTATCTAGGCTCCAGGCCTCTATCATATTCACTCCTGATGGCAAGGTGGTCATCTCATTACCACTAGAAGACGAGGACATGTCTGCACTGTTCTCCATTCCCCTTCTGATGGCACTGCAAGAGACCCCTACCACCACCATCCCAGTGGATGTGCTGAGCAGAATCCCAAGTTGCCTATGGTCCACAGGACCCAAAGATATTGGACATTTAAAGGTACCCCCAATTATGGTGGAACTGAAGCCTGGAGCTCCCCTACCCAGGAAACCACAGTACCCACTGAAACCAGCGCAATCCGAGGCCATTTCAAAGCAGGTCAAGTCCCTTGTGGCAAATGGTGCACTCATACCTTGTACCTCTCCATGCAACACACCTTTGTTCACCTTTGTACAGGACCTCCGAGCAGTGAATGAAGCCACTGTCTTAGAGACACTTATCGCCCCAAATCCCCACATTTTATTCACAGGGGTACCTCCAACAGCAAAGTACTTCACCGTGGTGGACCTGGCAAAGGCATTCTGCATCCTTCCTGCAGATACCTCTTCGCTTTTACCCACAAGGGGCGCAAAATTCTCCGAGCCAGTTCGCCAAGGCCATGGCACAGGAGTATTGGCCCAGTCCCATGGCGACTGTGTACGACCCGTAGGCTACTACTCATGCCATTTAGACCCAGTGGCTAGAGGAGCACCCTCAAGTCTGCGTGCAGTTTTTTCTGCTCAAGCTCTGCTGGATAAGACCTCTGATATCGGTCTGGGACATGAACTTGTCCTCCTGGCGCCACATGACATTGCTGCCATTTTAAATAAAGTCCAACCTAAACATTTGTCCACAGCGAAGCATCTCAGACTACAGTGTTCCCTCCAACTTCCTGATAACGTCACTCTCCTACGGTGCCAAACCTTGAACCCGGCCCCTCTCCTCCCACTTGCTGAGGGGGGTAATGAAGGTAATGAAGAAAATGGAGAGAATAATGGAACCACTGAGCCTCATAACTGTCTTGAAGTGATGAAAATGGAAACTTTCCACCTCCCCACAGTGAGTGAAACACCTCTGCAGGATCCAGACTTCACTTTCTTTGTTAATGGTTCCAGATATGCAGATGATGGAGGCAAATATCATACAGGATTTGCGGTCACTACTGCAGATACAGTCCTACAAGCAAGAGCCCTATCGCCAGCAATATCTGCACAAGGAGCAGAACTTCAAGCACTCACAACAGCATGCCAGATGGCAGAAGGAAAAAGACTCCAGATATGCCTTTAGGGTGGCCCATGACTTCGGACCCATATGGAAGGCAAGAGGATTTATGACTGTAGCAGGTACGTTCATAAGACATGGAACAGCCATTGGACAATTGCTGGAAGCACTCCTTCTACCCACTCAAGTGGCTATTCTGAAGGTAAAAGCTCACGGGAAATTAAACTCCGGAGAAGCCAAAGGCAATAATCTGGCAGATTTGGCGGCAAAACGAGCGGCCATGAAACCACCAGAAATGGAAGGAGAGGTGACCGGAGAGTGGGAACAAATATTCACCCTACAGACCTTATCTGTGGATGGAAGCTACCTCAAGAAACTCCAAGAAGCAGCAAGTCCAGAAGAAAAAGAAAGCCGGAGAAGAGCTCTTCTCAAAAACGGTCTGTTTGAGTGTAACAAGAGGCTTTGTTTATCCAGGAATATGTTTCCAGCTGTAGTCCAGTGGGCACACGGAGCAGCCCATCTGTCAAAGAACATCATGAACTCTCTCATCAAGTACTATATAGTGCCTGGAATCACCACATTGACAAACAATTTTTGCAGAACATGTGCCATCTGTGCAAAATGCAATCCGGGACGCACAGAGAAGACACCACAGAAACATTTGGCCAAACCCCTATACCCTTTCAAAGGATACAAATTGACCATATCCAGATGCCAAAGAGTGGGCGGTTGAGTACGCCCTAGTGGTGGTGGACATGTTTTCCGGTTGGCCAGAGGCTTTTGCTGTAACTAACATGACTGCTAAAACAACTGCGAAGAAACTCCTCACTGAGGTTGTATGCAGATATGGGCTTCCAGAGGTGAGAGTGACCAGGGCCCCGCCTTCACAGCTTCAGTAACAAAATAAATATGGGCGGCATTAGGAGTCACTCTGGCGTTCCATACCCCCTATCACCCTCAAAGTAGTGGAAAAGTAGAAAGAATGCTAAAATGGCCCAAGAGACTGGCATGAGCTGACAGTCTGC
Source organism: Staurois parvus (assembly GCF_062004578.1). Lineage (NCBI taxonomy): Eukaryota > Metazoa > Chordata > Amphibia > Anura > Ranidae > Staurois > Staurois parvus. The sequence goes on from NW_028317971.1 coordinate 9,492,395, forward strand.
CAATTGCCCTATTTAGTGTCAGATACACACCAAGGGGAGAACACTCCCTATCCCCTTATGAGATTTTGTTTAGGTCAGCCCCCAGACTTGGTTGTTATTTTCCACAACAGTTGCAATTACAATCTGATGTGCTAACTGATTATGTGACTGTATTATCACGTGAATTAACCCGTATCTATGTCCAAGTGTTTTCTCCATTCCAGATTCTGAGTCAGATACAGGAACTCACAGCCTATTACCCGGAGATTGGGTATTAGTAAAGACATTTATGAGGAAACATTCCCTTGAGCCAAGATATGATGGTCCATTCCAAGTTCTGCTGACCACAGCCACTTCTGTCAAGGTGGCCGGGAAGAACACTTGGATACACGCCTCCCAATGCAAGAAAGTCCCAACCCTGAGGAAAAGGCATCATCTACACCATGACAACTATGTTGTATATCCTTTTTCTAATGAGTCTGACAGAGGCTCAACAGGTGGATATCACCGAAATAGGTGACACCATTATATTTTGGTACAACTCATCCAACACTCATGTAGCTATTTTCACCTTTGATTTCTGTAGTATAGATCCCATGGGGTGCTATGACCATGATCCATATGATCTTGACACAATGAGCATGTTCCGATAGTAGTGACCAGGTATACATATATGTCATGGATGATTACTGGGGACCAAAAGATTAGAACCAGATTGGAAGGGATTTGGACTGGTGAGTATGCTCTTGCAAAGGCCATTATGCCTCTCCACATCCTAGCAGAAAATACTCAATGACCCAATGCCTGGCCGTAGGAGGAAGCGAAAAGCTCCTTCTGGTAGTTTTGACCCACATGTGTATATAGATGCCACTGGAGTCTCAAGGGGGGTGCCTAATGAATTTAAAGCCAGAGACCAAGTAAAAGCAGGCTTCGAATCCAAGATTCCCATGATAACTGTGAATAAAAATGTAGGTAAGGATAACTATACTAATAATTCTGATTCTCCTGGTCCTGGTTGTATGCTGTGTTATACCATGTGTGAGGAAATTGATGAGCAAAGCTGTAGACAACAGAACACCTACCTTCCTGAACCAGGAGCAAGAGGATCTCCACATGATAGATGATGAAAAACCTTACACCCCATTACGGTCCCTCCCCGCCAACAGTAATCTCACAATTTTGTAGGGATAGCATCTGACTTCCTTATGTACAAAGTCTGTGGCAAGGGGGGTGATGAAATAGTCATCACCTGTCTAACGTACAGCATAAAAGAGTTCCAAGGTACATAAGGACAGATGAGCTAGGCTTTATAGGGACAGAGTAAAATAGTCATTTTAAGGGGGGACTGTGATGGATATGGTAAAATGCCTATTTCGTTTCCTATTGTATATATATATATATATATATATATATATATATACACATTTTTATACACATTTACTTTTATACTTTTTTATATTTCTATATGTGTATATATATATATATATATATATATATATATATATATATATATGTTGTGTGAATATTTTCTGCCTGCTGGGCTTTCTGGTACTTTAAGAAATCCTTGCTTAAGAAATGTCTGCTCACACGCACCGACCCCCCCCATCGTGCCAACTTGAGACAAAGGAATGTTTTTCTTTCTATAGATAAGACCTGGAAGAAGATCACACCTATACCATGACAGAGATTGTTTTCGCGTGGAAATGACCAATCAAAGACTAATATAATGCTTATGCTGTTCTCACAGGACTCTCGCATCATTTTGCATATATAAGCTCACTTTCTCATTATAATAAACTAGAAGTGTTCATAGACTGAACTTGTGTGTCAGCGTGAGTCTCTTCCAGTGTGCGCACATTCCAAAGCTAGAATGATTAATTTGGACAGGAGCAGATAAGCACTGGACAATTTAGTCCTCAACTAAATCACTATATTGCAGGAAAATAAACGTGTTTGAGTGGACTGAGTGGGAAAAAAACCCACAATGCACATGAATGCATGATTCTCCACACATTGCAATGCATTGCCATACATTTTGATTGGCTCCAATTCACATAGACAGGGCACCTCAACGGAGATCCTTTTTGCCTTAACTCATACCTACAGGCACTTTGGGACTAATTTACTAAAGGCAGAAAGGCTGTTCACTTTTCAAAGAAATGTTCCTTTAGCTTTGTAGATTTGGTGAAAACTCACTTTGCAATAATACCCAATCAAATGTAAGGAAAAAAATAAAACTGTATTTTTACTTGCACATGATTGGTTGATGGAAGTCAACAGAGCTTCACCCCATTCACTAAGCTAAGGGAAAATTCCCTTGCAAAGTCAACAGCTCGTTTGCCTTTAGTAAATCAAGCCTAGTGTGCATTGTAGGGAGCTGAGTTTTTTAAAAAAAGGTTGCAGGTGCAACATATCTTGCTCTGCGGTGCACTGACAGCTCAAAATGAATGGGTTATCTATACGCAACATGAATGAATCAGGAGAGTGAGTCCAACCTAAAGCGTTTGTACAAGGTCTGAAAAAAAGATCAGACATACTAGCAAAATATGTAAAAGAGCAGATTTTATTCATATTTACAAATAAGAAATACAAAAATACAAATCATTTTGGTAACAGCTTTTCCTCCAAGTTTTAGGTTTAGAAGTTTTATCTGCAAACATGTATCCAGTCTGTACAAATGACAAGCCTACCAAAACTTGTTCTGTGTATTTGTTGCAAGGCACAGGTTCAGAATGCCCAAGCTTCACTGATCTACCATTGTTTCAGTGGAAACCTTTTACTGTACAATATTATTTCAATTGTATAAGAAATAAACAAAAGTATTACAAGTTTACAGCAACAAGGAACTAAATAAGCTGAGCATGACTATGATATGTTATAGAATGAAAGACATCAACCATGTACATATGAGACAGGAAAATCACAAACCTCCAAACATTTCAAATGAAACCAGGTAAATTGACCGTGAAACACACATTTTTTGACACCCAAATCATCATTATCGTCATCCTTTTGATACAGTCATTACCACAACTATACACACTATTAAAATGGCTACAAAACACTGAAATGTAATAAAAGGAGTGGATGCAATTAGACATTTAAAAGCCAAGTCACTTCTGAGTTAGTATAAGATTTGGACAATGCAGATCTGTCAAACAGCCAATGTATACAGCATGAAAGTAGAAAGTGTCAAGATGCTTTTTTATGATGTATGAAGAGTGTGCCAAGTTTTTACATCCAAATGTGGAAGTCCTTTGGTTGGTTTTGTATTGACATGTTAGCACATTGTAATGGGAAAATAAAGTATGTTCAAGGGCAATTGTTCCTAGATTGTAAGCTCTAACGAGCAAGGCCCTTTGTTTCTTCTTGTACCAAATTGTATTGTAAATGTAATGTCTACCTTCATTTTGTAAAGCGTTGTGAAACTGTTGGCGCTATATAAATCCTGTATAATAATAATATAATAAAGAGCAAGATCACCCAAAACTAAACTCTAAGCTTTGGGACAATGCTTGGGGTCTGAGGTCTGGGGAATTTCTACAGTAAAGCTGGCCATAGATGTCTGAATCTCGGCCGGTTAAGCAAGCTGATTGTAACCAATGCGATTGTTGTACAACTTGTGTGCAACCAGCCTGTTGGATTTTTCATGCCTCTAGCAATAATCACTGTGGGATTTATTGACTAAAGCTGGTGCATTCAGAATCTCGTGAACCTGTGCATGGTAGCCAATCAGCTTCTGACCTCAGTTTGTTAATTTAAGCTTTAGAAATAAAACCTGTAAACTGGTTGGTTTCTATGCAGAAATGCACGAGAGTCTGAGTGAACCAGCTTTAGTAATGAAACCCGTATTCTCCTGGCACGAATGGGTTTAAACCCCCTCACCCCGAAAACCCCCCCATCGAGAGAACACAATAGCTCCGGGATTCCCCTCTCAACACTGATTGTGTTGCTGGGGGAATAGAATGCAGCCTGTGGTTGCAGGCAAGAAAATCGCATCATCTATGGCCGACTTAAGATTTCCCAATAGATCTCCACCTTAGCAATCATTTTCTTACCCGCGTTGTGGTGTACGATATCTTTTGTGAGTGCAGCTGTTGCAGCACTATGATCTATTTTGTACAGACTATATTCTGAATAGGCAGATGGCAGGTGGTGCTGTCAGTATAAAAAGTACTGTAGGGAAGTTTTGGATTCATGAAGTCTTCATTTGAAACTATGATGGTTTTACACTTGTATCCAATTTGATCTTTTCAGAAAATTTGGTGGAAAAGAAACAGTACTGTAGGAAAGAAGTTTAACATGCTACACGCAAAGTGTCTGATTTACTAAAGGATTTGAGAATGTTCAAAGCAATAAGTTGTGTTGAGGTTCACTTCAAATATCCAATCATGTGAAAATACAATTCCCATTTATTTCATCTGCACAACTGGCTACTTAAAGTGAATAGTCACACAATTTATTGTGTAAACATTAACCAAAACCTTTAGTAAATCAGCCCGAGTGTTTCTGCGCATGCACTCATAGGTGCCATGTGGGCCGCTATGGTATTTCTTTTGTGCAATAAATAGTAACCACCCATTATTAACCACAATTTTAATTTGCTTAAATATATTCATGAAGACTTTTATGATCTGTGGAGAATCATATGCTTTATTAATTGTGCCTTTCTGGATCATTAACAATTTAATTCCCTTAAAATTTCACAGATTTGAATGAAAATTGCAGAATCAGTCAATGAATCGCAAATCGATGTACAGAGAATCATACAATTCAGTAATCCAGACACTTTTAGTCAATAAATTGTATGATTCTCTGTAGACTGAACAAGTCTATCTCAATATGTCTAGGTCAATTGAAAAAGTTTGCGGTTTGCCTTACGTGTAAATCAATATATTTATCCCTGGTCCCTTGTGTCCCATTGTGGCATCAGTGAGTTTTGTGCTCAGCAGCCAAGATAGATGGCAATGCAAATTTTTGTAGTGAGTAATCTCAGGGAGTGTTGACACTTCCCTGCAGAGTACAAAAGAAGGGGGATAAGAATTTCGGAATCTCTAAAGTCCAATGGAGGATCTAACACTATGTACAACCTAGTCTGGTGACTTGGCATTTAATAAAAATATTCACACAATAAGGGTTGTATTTATATAAAAAAAAAATTCATCCATTGAATGTGCATGTGCAATCCTTCTGTGCAACGGCGAGAAAAAGCAAATGTTATTAGGCTGTTTCTTGTGCTGGACAAAGGTTTTTCATTGATTTAAATGGTAAAAAGCTGAATTTTGTCACTAGATGGCATTACATACCTTAGGAAATTTCAATGATACTTCCTGCCATCTACTGGTTAAGTGTGGTATTTTCTGTTTTAAATAAATGAAAAACATTTGTCCAGCACAGGAAATTGCCTATTAACATTCATTTTGTTTGCCCCATCCCACAGAACAAATGTGCATGTACTTTCACTGGGGAAACTGCTATGTATTTTTTAAAATGCACCCCTAGATAAATGTCATGGAAAGTAATTTTTTAAAATGAAAAAAACTCTAATCACCTACTTAAAAGGGTATTATGATTTGTTCCTCTGCTGGCAAGTACAAGTATGAATCATTTATGGACTTTATCAGAACATTGTCATTGACTCTTATCAAAAAAGGCAATAAAAACACAAAATACAAAAATACCTACTGACTCCATGGTCAGAGAAAAAAAATTAATAAATTTTTTCACAACATAGCATTCACTTGTACAATATATCACATAAAAAAATAACTAACATGCACATAAAATATAATTTAGAAGCAGCACCAAAATGCTTAATGCTCTGTATATGAAGAACAAGGGTGTGCTAAACTGAAAGATTCATATATACAGTTCAATTCAGGTAATATTTCCATAGGAAAAAAAACAGTATTATTTCAGTTGAATAAAAAATCAAAAACTGAAAACAAAAGATACAGTTTAGTAGAAATCATGAACAAATAATGGTCCATATTTGACATTGTAATTGTTTTAATGGTTATCCAGATAATTACTGTTCCACTGCCAGGATCTTACGTGTGTTTGTTGGATGGAGCCACTTCAGCTACCCAAAAACAGTAATCCAAGGAAAAAACAGGTACCCAAAATGTGTACCTGACAAAATACACTCACCAACCACTTTATTAGGTACACCTGTTCAATTGCTTGGTAACAAAAATTGCTAATCAGCCAATCACATGGCAGCAACTCAAGGCATTTAGCCATCTAGACATGGTGAAGACAACTCGCTGAAGTTCAAATCGAGCATCAGAATGGGGAAGAAAGGAGATTTAAGTGATTTTGAACGTGGCATGGCTGTTGATACCAGATGGGCTGGTCTGAGTATTTCAAAAACTGCTGATCTACTGGGATTTTCACCCACAACCATCTCTAGGGTTTACAGAGAATGGTCTGGAAAATATCCAGTGAGTGGCAGTTATGTGGATGAAAATGGCTTGTTAATGTCAGAGGAGAATGGGCAGACTGGTTTGAGATGATAGAAAGGCAACAGTAACTCATGTCAATATGGACCAAAATCTCTGAGAAATGTTTCCAACACCTTGTTGACTCTATGCTACCAAGAAGTAAGGCAATTCTGAAGGCTAACGGAGGTCCAACCCAGTACTAGCAAGGTGTATCTAATACAGTGGCTGGTAAGTGTATATTAGGTCTGGTCCTATGTCATGGTTGTTCCATGAAGGCTGTATTGGGTGTGTGGTGTTTCTTTGGGAAATTGTCATTGTGTGCCTTACAGACACCAGCATGATAAACTAATGTTACTCCACCTGAGGGATCATTGTATGTTTGTCTTTTACATATCTACATATAGCTGTAGACCTCCAGGCAGATATAGAAATCTTTCAGAGCTGATTCACACATGTGCGGTGCTGATTGAAGCTCAGGTTTCACAGCTAATTGATACAGAGGTTGTTCACTGGTTCATGTCAGGTTCAGGACAGGATTATTGCAGGATTTTATCCTGTTCGCACATGTGCGGTTTATAAACGGTTCCCATAGAACTCAATAGCCTGTAATCCGCCCCGCAACCAGACCACACTGCTCATAAATCGGACATGACTCTTTTTAAAGCCTTACTGAATCTGCGCCACCAGTGCACCAGACATATGTGAACAGGCACCATAGGAAGCAATGTTCTTTCACATGTCACGCGGATTGGATGCAGTTCAAACCACATCCAATCCGCATATATGTGAACCGGCACTAAGTATAAGTGTGAAAAGCACCTTTAGGCCTCATTCACATCTAAACATTTGGGATTGTGGGAAGAATCGCTGCAATTCTGCCCATAATTCCAAATCGCACGGCAATCGCAGCACAACATGCTGCACGCATTTTTAAAACATTACACCAATCCTAATGCAATTCTGCCACTATTGTCAGCAAACCACGCCTTCACAAATCACATGAAGCTTGTCACCTGCAAAGGAGCAGGAGCTTCTTTTCAGGCAACAAAAGCACATAGGACAAGATTCAAGTGAATGGGCTGCCCTATGTTACATGCAGAATCACGTGAAAATTGCATGACAAAATCGCGTAGCGGGATCAAGTGTTGTGTGAACGGGGCCTTAGGGTGACCTCATTGTGCAGGAAAATGTAACTGTAGGAAGTTCCCTGCAAGTTCAGATTCCTAATTGATTTGGAATGTTCATGTTTATTTATAACCATAGAGAATATCCATATCCGTGGTTTAAACAACAAATGGGCTCTTTCACATGGACGGCAGGGGGAGGTTAAAACAGGCAACTGAGCTGTTTTACAGCCCCCCCCCACCCAAACTGTAACAATACAACTGGATGGGGTCCTACACATGCTGCAGTTGGGATGCTTTGCTTCACAGCAGCAGTATTTTTAACTCAGGCCGCAGAGTCTGACAGGCGGTCTGTCAAACTCGGCCATTGAGTTCTATTGAGCCACTCTGCACCCACAAGCCAAATGCTTGATTGGCAGTTGTGGAGAAAAGTAAAAAATGGGAATTAGAAAAAAAAAGAAAACAGGAATTTAGGAAATGGCAGTAGTGCTTCCTGCATGCCTGTCAGCCACTGCTATACTACCCTCTTAAAAGGGATCCACCACAGGTTGGTTTTCTGAGGGTGGTCAGCTTACCGCAAATGTGAAAGAAGCCTAAGGGCTCGTTCACACTTGGCTGTTTTGCCAACGCTTGCCAAACGCCCCTATAGCGTTTGGCAAGCGTTGGTCCGGCGTTTGCCGAGCGTTAATAACGCCCCACAAACGCCTATAATGCAGTTTGAGTGGTGTTACCGCTCCGCAACCGCACCGCAAACGCCGGCCGGGCGTTTGCAGAGCGGCAACATAGACGAGAATAGGAGGCTTCAACGCCTCCTGACTCGTCCAGAGGCGTCCGTTTTGCCGCGACGCAACGCGACGTAAACGCTCCCATTAGAACAGCACCATGTGCTGTAATGTGCAGAATTGGCAGAGGCGTTTGGGAAGCGGTAAAAACACTTCCCAAACGCCTCTCTGCCGCATGCACACAGCGCTAGTGTGAACGTATCCTAATAGTCTAGTAATAAAACCTGATTCCAGAGAAATTCTCCTAAAAACATGGACCACACCAGTACCAATGTGGGTGTCAGCTAAAGTATTTTAAAAGCAGTGAAAATGACAATTACCAAACATTCACTGCAGGTGACTCTACCTGGTGCATGTGTTTGAAATGACAGTAATTAACTCACCAGAAGAGAATGCTTCATTTAAAAAGTCTTTATAAATATACCCATTAGAGTTCTAATATGATGTTATTCAATACCAAGTTCTATAATTATTACAGCTACTCCTTTCTTTGAATCCTGTTATTTCTTCTAATCTGACAATAAAGTCATTAAAATGAAGCAAAAGAAGATGTTATGGGGGATGCTGATAGTGTCTTAGTACATAAAGGAAATGATGTATTTCCTGACTAGAAAGATATTAAGCCTGCTTATGAATACAGTGAAATGATGCTCCAAATTTGCAGCTTTCCTGCTAGTAAACATAATGAAGTGTGTACATTTTGACACTACAGAATATTTAAATCTTATGCAGTATAATCTCAAGGCATGTTCAAGGTCCAGCAGTATAGCACTGATCTCATTTGTAAAAAGGAGAAAAGAATGTATATGCATCAACAGAAATTCAAAGATCAGGACCTGATTATATTAGCTATTTCACATATGACGCACCCTTAAGGTTTAATAATAAAACCAAGAAAGCCAGCTTCAACAGCCAGCTATGTAAGGCACACTTCTAAAGATTTATACAAAGTACCAGGTTGTGTGTTCACTTCTAAATAGTACCACAAGATAGCTGATCAGACAAAATGTAGCTTGGCCCAGTAAACATTTCCTTTTATGTATGCCATCTTCACAGAAATCACCAATTAGTTGCACAATACATAACCATAGCCAGCAAAATAACTTCTATCAAATAAAGCAAAAAAAGAGTGAATATGGAAACTCTGCATTGCATAGCTGCATTGTGAATAAACAGTAAATTGAATTCATTTTGTCTGTTTCTATCCATCTGTTGGTGTCATTTTGAAATATAATTCCAAGTAAAACCCATCATCATCTGAAAATATATATTCACCAAGATTTCAGGCCTCTGTGTATGTCTCTCTGTCCATAAGGGAACCTTTGTTAAACAGTACAAAAGGGATGCACACAACCTGGATTGTGTCTGTTATGCATTCTATTAACTCAAAGGGAGTTCTTCAAGTGTCTGTTGTAGAACTAAAAATCAGAGTCCATATCCATGAGTTCAGCATCCATGAGGTTTGCTCTGGAATGCATGGGGGGGATCTCTGCTCTTCTAGTTTGAGTCCTGTCATTGCAGGGACCATGTCTTGTGGAATAGGATGGGAGATTCCCATTCGAGTACTGAAATACACCATCATGCCTTGGATGAGGGATAAATTGAACACCACTATACTGAGCTATAGGGAGCTCATCAGTGGAGTAAGGATGTGAAATAAAATTGGCATGAGTGTATTTTTTGTATCCATGATGGTCATTCATATTCTCCACATGATACAATCCGTCATTAATAGGTGGCCATCGCTTATATTCTCTGTATGATCCTGGAAGGGCTTCTTCAAACTCCTGAGGTTTCACTGTCCTGGTCACTAGACCAGGCTTAACCGGCAGCTTTGGCAGACGAGGCACTGCTGTTGAAGCCCTTGTATTATAGTTTTCAATTCCTTTACTTTCATCCACTGGTCTGACCTCTTTCTTCTTTCTCTTTCTCTTTTTCTTAGTTTTCTTCTCCAGTCCATAAGGATTATCAGCATTTAGCAGCCAAAAGTGTTCTCTCTCTTCAGGAGGCACTGCAGGAAAAAGTGATAAAAATGGCACGTTTTTTAAAGTTTGCAAATCTATTGGCTCTTAGCTAAAAAAAAAAAAAGGATTCTTACTCCGCTGTGTTAGTTTTGTGCCCAAGGAGTGCAATCTTATAATGGATATGTAATGTGTAGTATAACCCTTAGCAATCCTTTAGATTCCGTTTTATCAATGATAAATGAAAGATTAAAGTGGAACTTCACTCCCCCTCTATTTTTTAAAGCTCCCCTTACCTGTTATGCTGGGTTGTCCTTGATTCAGATACTCCCCTGCCCAGCAAATCCAGCGTTGTCCTGCTGCGTTCTGCTACTCAGGTGTCACAGCTCATGTATTATGCTGCCATCTTGATCTGCGTCAGTCATGAGAAGCCAACTGCTTCTTCTTGGTTTGGACACATGGCAACTCCACCCACCAGTCCTTGAATGTCCCTGCTCTTGCAGCCTCCTTAGATATGTGATGAGGATAGGGTTGCCTCCTCCCTTTAAAAGCAAACATATTAAATACACAGGTTCTGTGGCTAATTAAGGTGGTAATTGAACTCACTTGGTGCTTTATCTGCATTAAATTAGCCTCAGAACCTGTGTAATTATTATGTGTTCGGGTTTAAACGGATGAGGTAGCAACCCTAGATGGAGATATCCCAGGAGGCTGAGGGAATAGGCACACATGTCTCTGAACCAAAAGTAAAAAAAGGAAATTAGACAAAAGCAAAGAAACCATAAAAAAGTGGAAAGGGGAGGGGAACCAGAGAACCAAAATGGATCTGGAAGGTGGAGGTCCACTTTAAATTTGATTAGGGGGTATGGGTTCCTGTATTTGCCTTACTGAACAAGGCCCCTTTCACAGGAGTGTTCCGATCGGGTAGGCCTGTCCATTTTTCAGGCACACCCGACCAAAATCTCCATTCTCCTCTATGGAGTGGTGGGTGTAAACAGTCATGTGTCCCTTTACACCCACCTACATCCAATCCAATCTGCTAAAAAAAAGTATGGGGATCCCTTCCATCTGGCCAGATAGGATGGCCTGTTCAGTGGAGATCAGCAGACAGATCCCCTGCTGAACAAGCGGATTGCAGGCGGAATCTGCCCCATGTGAACGGGGCTTAAGACCATTAGTAACAGATGTAAACAAAACAAGAAAGCTAAAAAAAATAATAAAAATCACTGTTTACACAAAAATTATATCAATTAATTATTGTGCTTACCTGGAGTTGCCACTGGAGTTACAGAAACATCTTGAGGCAAAATGGCTCCTCTCCTGGCAACCATCTTTGTGACATGCTGTGCCCATGCCGAGGACATGTCAGCAGATGGCTCATTAATGTCAAAGTTAAGACCCGCTGAGGAATAAATGAAACAAACTTAGTGACTTCACCCATATAAATCAATGACTAACTCAATAGGACATTATTATCTTTTTTTTTTTGTAATAAGCTATCAGGTAGAATTTCAAAATTTCAAAAGTATGGGTAAGAATGTATCCTTGTGTACACCCATCATATGTTCTATACATCATTTTTTATTTTTGAGCATTAGAGGTCAGGACAGATTATTATTGCTATTATTCCAGGACACTATGTTCTACAAAATGTGCTTAAATATACTTTATTATAGGAATATACAATGAGGAACAGAAGTATTTGAACACCCTGCGATTTTGCAAATTCTCCCACTTAGAAATCATGGAGGGGTCTGAAATTCACATTGTAGGTGCATTCCCACTCTGAGAGACAGAATTAAAAAAAAAATTCAGGAAATCACATTGTATGATTTTTAAAGAATTTATTTGTCTTGCACTGCTGAACATAAGTATTTGAACACCTGAGAAAATCAGTGTTAATATTTGGTACAGAAGCCTTTGTTTGCAATTACAGAGGTCAAACGTTTCCTGTAGTTCTTGACTAGGTTTGCACACACTGCAACAGGGATTTTGGCCCACTCCTCCACACAGATCTCTTCTAGATCTGTCAGGTTTCGGGGCTGTCGCTGAGCAACACAGAGTTTCAGCTCCCTCCAAAGATCTTCTATTGGATTTAGGTCTGGAGACTGGCTAGGCCACTCCAGAACCTTGATATGCTTCTTACGGAGCCACTCCTTGGTTATCCTGGCTGTGAGCTTCGGGTCGTTGTCATGTGGGAAGACCCAGCCACGACCCATCTTCAATGTTCTGACTGAGGGAAGGAGATTGTTGCTCAAAATCTCACAATAAATGGCCCCATTCATCCTCTCCTTAATATAGTGCAGTTGTCCTGTTCCCTTCGCAGAAAAGCACCCCCAAAGCATGATGTTACCACCCCCATGCTTCACAGTAGGGGTGGTGTTCTTGGGATGCAACTCATCCTTCTTTTTCCTCCAACACGACAAGTGAAGTTTAGACCAAAAAGTTCTACATTGGTCTCATCTGACCACATGACTTTCTCCCATGCCTCCTCTGGATCATCCAGATGGTCATTGGCAAACTTCAGACGGGCCTGGACATGTGATGACTTGAGCAGGGGAACCTTCCGTGCAATGCATGATTTGAAACCATGACGGTGTAGTGTTTTACCGACAGTGACCTTTGAAACTGTGGTCCCAGCTCTCTTCATGTCATTGACCAGCTCCTCCCTTGTAGTTCTGGGCTGATTCCTCACCTTTCTTATCATCAGTGATACCCCACGAGGTGAGATCTTGCATGGAGCCCCAGTCCGAGGGAGACTGACAGTCGTCTTTAGCCTCTTCCATTTTCTAACAATTGCTCAAACAGTTGATCTATTTTCAACAAGCTGCTTGGCAATTGCCCCGTAGCCCTTTCCAGCCTTGTGGAGGTCCACAATTTTGTCTCTGGTGTCTTTTGACAGCACTTTGGTCTTGCCCATGGTAGTAGTTGGCGTCTGACTGACTGTGGGGTGGACAGGTGGGGTGGACTGACTGTGGGGTGGAAAGAGCTCAGACAGGTGCTACTAAGTTAGATTAATGAGAGGAGTACAAATGGACTTTTTAAAGGCACAGTAACAGGTCTTTGAGAGCCAGAATTCTTGCTGTTTCTTAGGTGTTCAAATACGTATGTTCAGCAGTGCAAGACAAATTCTTTAAAAATCATTTCCTGAATTTTTTTTTTAAATTCTGTCTCTCTGTGAATTTCAGACCCCTCCATGATTTCTAACAGGGAGAACTTGCAAAATCGCAGGGTGTTCAAATACTTCTGTTCCTCACTGTACATTTTAAAATAAATGTTTGGTAACTGTTTTACCTGCCAAAGTATTTGTTTTGTGTTCAGCCAACATTTTAATCCAGGCACTCCTGCCATCCAATATAGCCAGCTTTTTTAATGCCACTACAGCAGCATCACCAGATTATTCAAAAACACACCTACGGCCTACATAGTGAATGCTGTCAGTATATGTGCATGCAACAGATCCTGATTTCCTGCACCTCCTGTCTCAGTGTTGCTGCACAGAATTATGGAGGGTAATATCAAGACAAATTTAGATAATTACATGAATTGCATTTAAGTATACATTTTGAGGGCTCTTTAGAAAGGCTCAGATAGCTGTGTATGCCAGTTTTGGAGAGTTTGAATTCTTTAAACACCTTTCAAAGACCAGCTCAATGTTTTCCAGTATGCCAGTCAGTTTTTATAACTAATAATTTGACAGGGATGTACCTTGGTGTGACTAAAGGAACCGAAAGTCTGAGTAGAGGACTTATACATACCAACTGGTCCTTCATGGGAAACTGTATGGAGACTGAAGGACAGTTCCTTTTCAGGATTATTAAGCAACTCCTTCCTCTTGGAAAATGCCTTTGCAATCATTTTACTTTTCTTGATTCTCTTTGGTTCATCATCACTGCGACCTAAAATTCTGTTCATTATAGGCATAAAATGAAACACTGATGAAGTTACAGTATAGTATATAGTTATTATCCAAATAAAAGCCAACATAACCTTTAACCACTTTTATTCCGGACACTTTCATCCCCTTCCTGTCCAGGCCAATAAATAATCTTTCTTCATAAATCTTGGCCAAAATGTATTCAGCTATCTTTTTAGTAAAAAAAAAAACATAACCCAAATTAGTTTATAACCAAATATTATAATGTTTTTACAAATATTTTTACATTTTAATTTTTTTTTATCTTATTATTTATATTTTTTTGGAAAGTGGTTAAAAGGAGAACTCCTGTCAACACTTGACAGGTTAAAGGGAAAAACTACTTCCCTGTATGTGCTTTTTTTGTTTGTGGATACATTATTTGGTGGAAACTGAATAAATCATACAGATTTTAGCCTTTATCCAATATTTAAAGAGTAACTCCACTTTTTTTGCATTTCCCTTTGGGTGATCAATGTACTTTGCAAGGATTTTAACAAACTTTGTTGCAGAATCCTTCCTTATTATTCTGAAGAAGCAGCTGTTTGTTTGTCTGTGTCCATGTGCAGAATGAATCTATATGGTGGAGATTTTATAATTATCAATCAGCTGCTGCACGTGCAAGGCTCTGATGAGGAAAGTGTCAGTATCTTCATCTCTTTAGATGTGATTTCCCTTTGGGAGTATATGATATGATTTTTTTTGTTGTTGCAGGGGATGCCCAAAAGTAGTATCTTAGTGCAGATTTCTAGGAAAATCAGAGCGCCAATCACAGAAGCAGGAAATGACATGTCTGGGGGAGGCGGGTATGTACACAATCAATGTACAGAATACCTCCAGGTTCCCATATTGCATTTCATTTGATAGACAATTACAGCACTGCAGATTGAAAAGGAAAGGCCATTTGTAATAACATCCAATTACAATACAGTATGCCTTGTGTAGCAATTGTATATGCTGTATTGTTTGCTTTTATTTGCTATTTTCTCACACAAAACTGGAGTTACCCTTTAAGCCTGTCACAGAAAATCTGGTGTTTTTAGATTCAGGATAGATCCATCCAACACTCCACCATCCCCTTATTCAGTTCCTTTGAGTAGAGGTGAACAGGTAAGTAGGTCCACATAGTGTGTAATCCAGCCTTTCTCAACCAGGGTGCCCAGGCATCCTGGGGTGCCTTGAGGTTTCTTCAGGGGTGCCTTGGCAAAATTTCTAAAAAATGCCCAAAACTTGTATACAAACCAATGGGTGGAACAAGCCTGCCTTTTAGTTTTCATTGCGCACCATTACGACCTTCTAGCCAACCTTCTTCCCAAAAAGAAAAAAAATACTGTTCCCGTAACAGCTTAACGCCTCGTTCACACGAGGTGTACTAAAGCATACACCTGTGGGGGGCCATGGTTACCTGCATGAGGATGCACAGGAGTTTCATGCATCCCCACCATCCCAATGCACAGCCCTGACAGTGTGTGTTCGGGGCTGCGTACCTACACCTGTCAAATTGGGAGCAGTGACTGTGTCTGTCCAGCTGCTGTGTCCAATTGACATCAATGGGACTGCCTGCATGGGGATGCACAAAACACCTGTGCATCCACATGCGGATAAACACAGCTCTCCATGGGTATACGCTTTAACATGCCCCATGTGACCGAAGCCTAAAAAGTGTTAGCTGGAGTTTGGCGTTAATTTGTTAGGGTTGCCACTCCATCCCTTTAAATCCGAAGACATATTAATTACACAGGTGAATTTAATACAAATAAGGCACTAAGCGGGTTTAATTACCACCTTAATCAGCCACAGAACCTGTGTAATTAATATTTGTTCGGGTTTAAAGGGATGACATGGCAACACTATTGTTAGTCAAGTCCATCCAAATCTGCTAGTTCATCTAACCCTACCCTTTCCCCAGACTGACATTGCTGCTGTCCACAGGTCTCTTCGTTGCTTTTCCACACAGGATGAAGACACCTTAAAACTAAAAGTGTACTACTGATTGAATCACCATGTAAAAATAAAGGGTAAAAGCCTAAAAATACGAATGCGGCCACCACATTTATGCCCCATTCACACCTGAACGTTTTGTAGCTCGAAGTTCCAAAAAGCTTGAGGAGCAAAAAAAAAAATCAATATTTCTCAATGGAGATGGTTCATACCTCCACTCCAAGTTGCCTGAAGCTCAAAAAAGTTCTGGAGCTTTTTGTAGCTCAAATTGGGCAGATTTGCGCATTTTTGGAGTGTTTTTATTCCCATAGAAATTAATGAAAATGTGCGCATTTTTGTGTGATTTTATGTTTAAATGAAAAAAACAAATTGTAATAATATATGGATGAATAAATGTAAAATAAATAAAATAAATACACAAATAAGTGAAAATCATAATAAATAAAAAATAAACTAAATACATGAATATGTAGTAAATAATATTAACCCCTAACATTAACCCCCTAACCCTAAAAATAATAATAAATTAAAACCCAAACAGAAAGAAATTAATAATAATAATTTATGACTATTATCATTATTAAATTAATCATAATAATAATTTATTTAGGCTTAGAGTGTTTATTAATTTATTATTAATATTCATTTATTTGTTTTAAGAGTTAGGCGGTTAAGGTTAGGAGTTCATTATTATTTTTTTATTATTATTATTACATAGTATTAATTTATTGTATTGATTATTTATTTATGATTTTTTTTATTTGTGCATTTATTTTACATTTATTTATTTATTTATTATTATTATTAGTAGTGGTAGTGGTAGTAGTAGTAGCAGCAGCATAATTATTAAAACCCTAACCCTAGTAAAAAAAAAAAAAAGAATAAATAAATAAGAAGACAATAAAATATTAACCCCTAACCCAAACCCCCAATCCTAACCCTAAGCCCAACCCCTAATTCTAACCCTAACCCTAACCTAACCTTAACTCTAACCTCTTACCCCACCACAAAAAAAATGAATATTAATAATAAAAAAAATAAAAGCTGATGGAAAAGCTAAAAAAACTGAAAAACATAGGAACAAATGAAGCAACAGATGCGTGCCTCTGAAATGCAGCCTCAAGGATTGATGAGCTGCAATATATTACATTTTTGGTGTTGGGTTTAATACTGCTGCATAAAAGGTTGTATAAAAAGGGGAGGGGCAGAGGAGCTGCAACATCACAGAATGTCTCTTCTTCACTTCTAGAAGAGGAGAGGGCTATGACCCTGGGGGAGTGGGAGAGAAGAGGAACTGTTGTTCTAGGGAATTGAATCTTCCTAAGGTCGTCACACTCCCTACAAGTTAAAAGACTCATTAAAAATAAAAAAAGTGTTTATAGAAATAAACAACGCTGCAAGTAAGTTTTCAAAATACTTTCATTTCTGTGCTTTTCACTGCAAGTTGGTGACAGGGTCTATTTGATATAAGCTTTTCTAACCTTACAACACAAATACATCTATGTTCTTTATAAAGAAAAAGGTCAATATCATTTAATGTATATATCACAAGATGCAGCGCTAATGACTATAACATATATGCATAAATCAAGAAATCTGTCATAAATGACTAAACAGTAGAAAGTTCATAAAATGGGTGACTTTAGTGCTCTCTTCTCCTATATATCCTCCTGATGGTCAGGCGTTTGTGCAGAATAGTGCTGAAGGGGTGCACACTCACCAGAACGCACAGATAAATGAGCGTTTATTATAGATTCCCCTTTAGGATCATCAACTGGACATGCTGTGGTATTACGACAAAACACCTTCCAGACCTCCTAGATGTTCCTGTATATTCCCTGGTTTAGATGACCTGCGTACTTCTCCTTAGGATCAGCATACGATTCGTACCCCACAGAGAGATGAGTGGCTAGAATGGGTACTCCCCAAGGGAGTCAGAACAAAACGCATCCATAGTGTAGTAGGTCATATAAGGATTTATTTAAAATTCAGCAACCCGTGTACACGGAGTAGGAGGAGCCAAGAACGCCGTGACGTCATACCGCCGGAGCATCGTGGCGCTCCGGCGGTCATTTTTAATACTGGACGGTTAGTCCATTTTGTTTACCTTATACCGTGTACACGGGTTGCTGAATTTTAAATAAATCCTTATATGACCTACTACACTATGGATGCGTTTTGTTCTGACTCCCTTGGGGAGTACCCATTCTAGCCACTCATCTCTCTGTGGGGTACGAATCGTATGCTGATCCTAAGGAGAAGTACGCAGGTCATCTAAACCAGGGAATATACAGGAACATCTAGGAGGTCTGGAAGGTGTTTTGTCGTAATACCACAGCATGTCCAGTTGATGATCCTAAAGGGGAATCTATAATAAACGCTCATTTATCTGTGCGTTCTGGTGAGTGTGCACCCCTTCAGCACTATTCTGCACAAACGCCTGACCATCAGGAGGATATATAGGAGAAGAGAGCACTAAAGTCACCCATTTTATGAACTTTCTACTGTTTAGTCATTTATGACAGATTTCTTGATTTATGCATATATGTTATAGTCATTAGCGCTGCATCTTGTGATATATATTGTTTTGAGGGTGTTTGGTACCTTATGCTCAGCTGCTATATAGATGCGCTCGTATTTATTCTTTTTGAATATCATTTAATGTGTTTTAAAAAAAACAATACTGCTCAAAATCCGAGTTCTCTGTGATAAGCGCACATTGAACCTATTTTATAATTCCATCTTCAACAGAAAATTCCCCAACTACTTTTTCCATATTCATTTTATTATTCTTTCATTTTGGTAATTTTCACCTTTAAGTGGTTATAAAGCCTAAACATTTTTTACCTCAAAGTGGTTCTAACGGCAGAAGTTTTTTTTTTACCTTACTGAACTCTATGCATTAAGGTAAAAAACCTTCTGCGTGCAGCTTCCCCCTCAGCACCCGCTTCTCTACCCCCTTATACTTACCTGAGCCTGATCTCGATCCAGCGATGTACATGAGAGCAGCGACTCTCCTGGGTCTCATTCTCCTCATTGGTTCACACAGCAGTGGGACCCATTTGCTCCTGCTGCTGTCAATCACAGCCAGTGAGCCAATGAAGAGAGAGTGGGGGCGGGACCAAGCCACACTCTGTGTGTGAATGGAGCCTGCTTGAGTGCCCCCACAGCAAGAGGCTTGCTTTTGAGGGCACTTGGAGGGGGAAGGAGCCAGGACTGCCAGGGGGGACCCAAAAAGGAGAGGATCAGGGCAGCTCTGTGCAAAACCATTACACAGAGCAGGTAAGTATGACATTTATAAAAAAATTACAACATTTACAATCACTTTATTTCATTTAGGTAAAAAATATTTTTATAGTAGCACCCCCCCCTCACACCCTTCCCCCTTATACTTACCTGAGCCCCCATTCAATCCAGCACTGCGCTCATCAGCAGCTCTCTCTCCTTACTTTCTAGTCTTACAGGCTCTGCTGAGGCAACAGCAGCCATCCCATTGCTGTCATTCAAAATCAGTGGGGGATTCTCTGTGCCTATGGATGCAGGCAACAGGGTTCTGGAGCATACCCACAGGTGTGCCCCCATAGGAAGCAGCACTCGCTAGAGGAGGAGCTAAGAGTGCTGGTGGGAGACCTGAGAAGAGGAAGTTTGGGTCCGCTCTGTGCAAAACCATTGCACAGAACAGGTAAACATAAACCTATTTGTTATTTAATTTTTTTGCTTTTACAATCACTTTAATGCATAGCTATTATAAATAAAAATAATTTACATAACCAGAAAGACCAGGTGTCAACAAGTGCCTGTACAAATTTGGATTTCAGGAAACAATCAGTTGTGTACCTGTGGGGCTTCCAAGTCTATGACTTTATCTCCAAGTTATAGATCTGTCTGATCTGCTATTAGACCAGTAAGTAGTGCAGGTACCTGCCTATTGACCACTGAGGCACCTGCATTGTGTGGGGCATACCAGAGGGGATGAGGTTGGATCTGTAACTTGAAGCCGAAATTATGGCTGTTACAGAGTGTGCCAGGCAAGGTTGGAGGCTCCTTGGACGCACACAAGAATATTTATTGAAATCTGAAGGTATGTGGTACAGCGGTCTTGCCGTAAACATTTCTGTTGTCAGATTGTCAGACATGACAGGATGATTGCTGTGGTCTTACCTGCACCAGGCTCTCTTCCAGATGATAATGGTTGCCTTGGTCCACACCCACGTACTCATGGCTATGCCAGTGCCAAACATGGCAAAGAGGTTAATCTTCTCAACCAGGAGGCTGGGCCTGTTCTTTATTTCACACTCTGGAATGGGCTTATTAGTTTGGGCTGCAATAGTCACATTGGCTTCGCACCTTAAGGACAGCAAAAGTCAAAAGTACATGATTTAGAACCCTGAGACCAGAAGGATAAAAGTTTCGCATGTTGGTTCTTACATCTGGGTGTGTTGTGTGCAGGGCCGGATCTAGAGGGGAGCTGGGGTGGGCTGTGCCCCCTCCCCCCCAATTTTTCTTGTGCTCCCTCCCCCCAGATTTTGCTTGTGTCCCCCCAGATCTCTGAGAGTGCATCCACTGATCCACTGAGCCAGTTTGATGCAGAAGGTTGATTTAAGGGGCACTCTGATGAGGGCACCTGATGTAAGGGGGCACTCTCATGGAGGCAGCTGATGTAAGGGGGCACTCTGATGGGGACAGCTGATGTAAGGGGGCACTCTGATGGGGACAGCTTATTTAAGAGGGCCCTCTGATGGGGACAGCTTATGTAAGAGGGCCCTCTGATGGGGACAGCTGATGTAAGGGGCACTCTGATGGGGTTAACTGATGTAAGGAGGCACTTTGATAGGGATAACTGACCATATGTGAGGGGACATTTTTATGAGGACAATTGATTCAAGGAGGGGCTCTGTTAGGGACACTGATGTAAGGGGGCACTCTGAAGGTGACACCTGATGTATAGGGGCACTGTGATGGGGACACTGATGTAAGGAGGCACGTTGATAGGGATAACTTACTATATGTAAGGGGACATTCTTATTAAGATAATTGATTCAAGGAGGGGCTCTGTTAGGGACACTGATGTAAGGGGGCACTCTGATGGTAACACCTGATGTAAGGGGGCACTCTGATGGGGATACTAATGTAAGGAGGCACTTTGATAGGGATAACTGACTATATGTAAGGGGACATTCTTATTAAGATAATTGATTCGAGGAGGGGCTCTGATAGGGACACTGATGTAAGGGGGCACTCTGATGGTGACACCTGATGTACGGGGGCACTCTGATGGGGACACTGATGTAAGGAGGCACTTTGATAGGGATAACTGACCATATGTAAGGGGACACTCTTATTAAGATAATTGATTCAAGGAGGGGCTCTGTTAGGGACACTAATGTAAGGGGGCACTCTGATGGTGACACCTGATGTACAGGGAAACTGTGATGGGGACACTAATGTACGGGGTACACTGATGGGGACACGATGTAAAGGGAGACTCCGATTAGTAGTCACGATGTAGAGAAGCACTCTGAGGACTCCTGATGTAAACGGGGTCTCTGATAGGACATCTGATATAAGGGAGCACAGGTTTTGTTTAATCACCGTAATCTAATGACAGTCTAATACATACTAGTGTTTCCCAGGTCGTAACACTGTGTGACAGACTGTCAGTGACTCACACATAGTGTTGACATTATGCCCCCTGACTTTTTTTATTGCACCCCCCGATCAGATAGGCTAGATCCGGCCCTGGTTGTGTGGTGATCTTCCAAGATGCTACAATTCCCTGTACAACGGCATAAAGTGTTAGCAGAGGAGCTTGTGTCTGGTAGGATGTTGTTGCTCTTTGAACAATAAAGTAAGCAGTGGTGGTAGGGCCTGTACGTTTTGTTCTTGTATGACCTTCTCAGCTAAAGTCCAAATTTCACCAACTTAGCAATGGTGTCACACTTCCTGAAGAAATTCTCCAAATGTAGAGTAAGCAAATAATGCAAATATTGGCCACAAAAGTAGAAACTAGAAAAGGTCACCTGTGAACCCACATCCCAGCCTGAATTTGTAATACACTCCCTATCCACAGCCAGTTTAAACTCACTTGTAAAAGAAAACACAACCTGTCTATGAGATTCCAGCTATGAGTGTACATTTGACTGGACCAACTGAATCAGCTTTCTAAGTGTTGGCTAAGTGTATATTTAAATTATGAAATTAATAATTTATGTTGCCATAATAATACCCAGAAGTGTAACTTTCCCCTACTGACACACCCTTGCCCAAACATTTCAAGCTACATGTTCTAGCAGTCAATTTGCAACTACTATTGCTCCTTCTGAATGTTATGTAACCCTTAAAGTGGTTGTAAATGCCAGATATAAAATATGAACAAAGTATAACCCTCTATAGTGTGTAATTGTCTCAATCCAGAGCACTAAGTGTTATTTCTGTCTGCTGCCTAGTTCCTCTGCTATCAGCATAAATAACTTCTGAAGAGTTTTCCTGACACCAAGAGAGAAAAGGGAGCATGGGAGGGCACAGTCTGTGATTGACAGCTTTAGTTATGTTCCTGTGTGCTGTGCCAATGGGGTGTGTCCCTTCCCTCCAATCAGCTCTCAGAACTACCCTCATTGAGTGTAAATCAGCTCCCCGCCCCCTGCTTTTCAGAGCTGAGAGATCCTGTGTAAATTATGCACTATAAATGGAAGTAGGGGACAGATGGCTGTAGATAAATAGGTGCAACCTATGTAGGAAGATTTGTTTAATCTCTGTGTATCACCTGAGGCCAGTCACTTCACTGGGTATATGTGAGGGTTTACAACCCCTTTCAGTAAATATAACTGTAAGAGTTTGATTGTTTTCAGACACATAATTCTCTATTCAATTTGACTATTACAGCCCCAGTCCTATCTGCGCCCTGTGTCCCATCCTTACTTCTAGTGATAGCAGTTCTTACAGAAGAAGAGAACTTTAAACACATCACTGAATATGGGAGATGTAAGTAGTAGGCGGGAATGGTGCATTTTTTTCTACTATTAAAAACATACAGCTGAATGATTATTTGCAACCCATTTTTACAGAAAAGATACAATTAGGTCCATATATATTTGGACACAGGCACAATTTTCATACTTTTGGCTCTGTATGCCACCAGAATAAATTAAAATGAAACAACCCAAATTAATTTGGAGTGCAGACTTTCAGCTTTAATTCAAGAGGTTGAACATAAATATCAAGTACAAATTTTAGGAACTGCAACCATTTTTATACACAGTCCCTCCATTTTCAGGGTCTCAAATGTAATTGGACAAATGAATATATTCATAAAATGTTCATTTTTTTAAATATTTTGTTGAGAATCCTTTACTGGCAATGATTGCCTGAAGTCTGGAACCCATGGACATTACCAAAGACTGAGTCTCCTCCTTTATTATGCTTTGCCAGGCTCTAACTGCAGCTGTCTTCAGTTGTTCTTTGTGGGTCTTTCTGCCTTTCGGTTTGCCTTCAGCAAGTGAAATGCTTGCTCAATTGGGTTGAGATCAGGTGATTGACTCAGCCATTGCAGAATATTCCACTTCTTTTCCTTCAAAAGCTCCTGGCTTGCTTTTGCAGTGTGTTTTGGATCATTTTTCTTCTGTACTGTGAAGCCCTGTCCAATCAATTTTGCTGCATTTGGCTGAATCTGGGCTGACAGTATATCTCTAAACACTGCAGAATTCATTAGGCTGCAGCTGTCACATCATCAATAAATACCAATGACCCAGTGCCACTGGAAGCCATGCATGTCCATGCCATCACCCTGTCTCCACCATGTTTTATAGATGACATTGTATGCTTTGGATCATGAGCTGTTCCAAGCCTTCTCCACACATTTTTCTTCCTGTCATTCTGGTATAGATTAATCTTAGTTTCATCCATCCAAAGAAAGCTTTTCCAGAACTGGTCTGGCCTTTTTAAATATTTTTTTGGCAAAGTCTAATCTGGCTTTTCTATTCTTCAGGCTTATGAATGGTTTGAACCTTCTGGTGAACCCTCTGTATTTGCTCTCATGAAGTCTTCTCTTGATTGTAGACTTTGGCAGTGATATGTCCACCTTCTAGAGAGTGTCCTTCACCGGTCTTGATGTTGCGATTGGGTTTTTCTTTACCATAGAGAGGGATCCTGCGATTATCCACCACTGTTATCTTCCATGGACGTCCATGCCTCTTTTATGTTGCTGAGCTCACCAGTACGTTCTTCTTTCCTCAGAATGTACCAAACTGTTGATTTGGCCACTCCTAATGTTGCTGCTATCTCTCTGATGGATTTGTTTAATTTTTGAAGCCTTACAATGGCCTGTTTCACTTGCATGGACAGCTCCTTTGAATGCATGATGTAGATTCACAGCAATAGATTCCAAATGCAAATACCACACTTAGAATCAACTCCAGAGCTTTTACCTGCTTAATTGATTAAGAAATAACGAAGGAGTAGCCCACACCTGGCCATGAAACTTTTTGTCCAATTACTTTTGGTCCCTTGAAAAAGGGGGGTGGCTACTCTTAAGAGCTGTAATTCCTAAACCCTTCTTCAAATTAAACCTGAGAGTGCGCACTTTCAGCCCATATCCATTATATAACTATAGCTTGAGTATGCTTTGGTAAATACCTGAAAAAAACTGAAATTGTGCCTGTGTCCAATTATATATGGACGTAACTGTACGTTTAGAGTATGAAGCAGGATATTGCTTGACTGATAATACTCACAAGACATATTCACGAAAACTTCTCTCCCACTCTGCCTGGTTAAAGAAGTCATAGAAATGACAGCTGAAGGTGATAAGTACAAATCCAAAGGCTAAGAATCCAAATATTCCTGTATCAGAACACAGCACAAAGGGCACATTTATTAAAAAAAAATTACAACAATTAAACAAATCACACAGGATAGGTTTTACCAACAGCATGCAAACAGTCATATACAGTTGTGCTCAAAAGTTTGCATACCCTGGCAGAAATTGTGAAATTTTGGCATTTATATTGAAAATATGGCTGATTATGCCAAAAAATGCTCTTTTATTGAAGGATGTTGATCATATGAAGTCATTTATTATCAAATAGTTGTTTGGCTCCTTTTAAAACTATAATGATAACAGAAATCACCCAAATGGCAATGATCAAAAGTTTACATACCCTGGAATGTTTGGCCTTGGTATAGACACACAAGGTGACACACACGGGTTAAAATGCCAATTAGAGGTTAATGTCCCACATATATGGCTTTTTAAATTGCAATTAGTGTCAGTGTATAAATAGTCAATGAGTTTGTTAGCTCTTACGTGGAAGCACTGACTAGGCTAGATACTGAGCCATGGGGATCAGAAAAGAACTGTCAAAAGTCCTGCGTAACAAAGTAAAGGAACTTTATAAAGATGGAAAAGGACATAAAAAGATGTCCAAAGCCTTGAATATGCCAATCAGTACTGTTAAATCACCTATTAAGAAGTGGAAAGTTATGGTATCTCTTGATACCAAGCCAAGGTCAGGTAGACCAAGAAAGATTGCAGCCATAACTGACAGAAGAATTTTTCGGGATTCAAAGAAAAACCCACAGACAACCTCAAAAGAAATACAGGCTGCTCTGGAAAAAGATGGTGTGGTTGTTTTTAAGGAGTACAATACGGTGATACTTGAACAAAAATGAGCTGTTTGGTGGAGGTGCCAGAAAGAAGCCACAGAACCTGTGGAATTAATATGTGTTCAGTTTTAAAGGGATGAAATGGCAACCCTAGATCTTCTTCCCATGCTAGCTGTCACAATTTTTAAAATACGAGGCCAGGCGGGGCTCCACCTGCACAGCCGTGTCGTCCATTCACAGAGTTCTGTAAATGGGAAGCTCTTGACAGTCTTGACAGCCTTTGCAGACATTGGCTTGTAGTTCTCAGTAAACTGCTACAGCACTGTTGAGCGCTCTGGTAGTTCATGGATCATTCCTGTCAGTGTGAAACTGCCTGCCCCTACGATGTATGAGCAGACAGATTACACTGACAGTTTGCAGGAGACCTGGATGGCACCAGCGACCTGCTGATCACTGGTGCAATGCTTTCCAGGCTCTTAAAACCAAAAAATAGTAAATATAATTTTTTTTTACCTGCAACAAAATGTGCATTTATTACTTTTCGTTAAAAGGTGAATTTAGCCTTTAATATCCTATTTAATGCTAAGCAAATATTTGTATGCTAGAGTGAACTCTTCAAAATGTATGACATTTAAAGAGATCACACGGATTAAGTTTGTGTAGGTGGCTGATCATCACATACACAGCCAATCTGCAATTATTGGCCACACATTTCAGATGACTGAATTGTATGTCTGGCCAAATGAAAAAGAAACTGATGTACATTGCTGCACCACATTAACACTTCCCCATGTTTTATCTCTTTAAAAGCACTACAAGTAAAGAAAAATATATGTGGATCTGCCAGAAATCCATCCCTATGAAATCTCAAGCAGTATTATCAGCCCTGACAAGTCATTCCTTCTGGACTACAGAATGCCTTGCCTTCTTAATTTCCATAACATAGGAGAAGCTGTTCTGTATTTCTGTACAGGAGAAATGGGCAGTGATGACAACACTGCTTGATATTTCAGCGTCCCATAACAAATGTTGTCACGCTAAACAAGAAGGTAGAAGCCCAATGGATTTATGGTATGAAAAAAAAGGCATTTCTCTGTGCTTGCAGATAAAACATTGAAAATGGAGAGAAAGCAGCAGATACCAATTTTTATTACAGGAAACTCTGCATAGAGGCAGAGATTCACACTTAATTTCTGCATAGATCTGGAAGAAATTGATAAAGCATACCAAGATTCAAGAAATATTTAGAGAATATTTGCTTATCCTGGGGTTCAGCTTTAAATTACTCAGAGATTGAATAGGAATTTAGTTACCTAGCCGCAGCATGGTCTCATTAATTTTACTGGCAGCTTTCTCACTGAGGAGTCCTGGATGATTGCTTTTGATAGAAAATAATGTCATTACACCTATAGGAAAAATGTAAAAAGAGAAACAATGTGAACAACATTATGCACAATTAAAAAAAAAGTGTATATGAATATAAGTGCATCCACTTCAAACACATTTAAATTGTGAATTTTTGCAAATGTACACTGGAAAATTTCAGCCTAGTTTTGGATCATTTCAGATTAGGATGAATAATAATAATATAACTGTAACAATCCTAAGGAATTAGACATAAATTCAATTATATTACTCAATCACCCACGACCAATAGTAAGGACATAATTAGGATTTTCCCCTTTATACAAAAGCACAAACACTAAGGTCATGAAATACCAGTGATACAGCAAAATACACTTAGAACTCCATCCAAGTCCTGGCTGGGAAACTCATAGTTCTTTTGAGATTGGTTATGTCTGCCAACATTTGATTCCATAGGGGCTGCACAGCCTAAATTAGTTCTAAATAATGCAGTTACTAAGACTTTGCTTTAGTATCAATCAGATGTAGGCGGTGTGGCAATAATTCAAGAGGACCTGTAGCCTTTTCAAATTTGTGTCACACACATACAGAAAGCTTTTAATTTCATCTTAACCACTTGCCTACCAGGTACTTTTACCCCATTCCTGCCTAGGCCAATTTTCAGCTTTCATAACTGTCGCACTTTGAATGACAATTGCACGATCATGCAACACTGCCCCTATATTACATTTTTATAATTTTTTTTCACACAAATAGAGCTTTCTTTTGGTGGTATTGAATCACCACTGGGTTTTTTATTTTTTTGCACTATAAAAAAAATAGGCCAAAAAATTTTAAAACAAAAGTTTTTCCTTGTTTCCATTATAAACTTTTGCAAACATGTAACTTTTCTCCTTTACTGATGAATGTTGATGAGGCTGCATTGATGGGCACTGATGAGGCAGCACAGATAGGCAGCACTGATGGGCACTAATAGGCTGCACTTATGAGGTGGCACTGGTGGGCATTGATGAGGAGGCACTGATGAGGCTGCACTGATATGCGGCACTGATGGGCAGTGATAGGTGGCAATGATGGGCACTGATGGACACTAATAGGCAGCACTGACAGCACAAATTGGCAGCACTGCTGGGCACTGATGGTCAGCACTGTTGGGCACTTTTAGGGCTGCACTGATAATCAGTGCCCTGTGATTGGAGACAGCTGATCACGTGGTAAAAGGCCGCTGTGATTGGCTCTTTACTGTGTCATGTGATCAGCTGTGTCCAAAGGACACAGCGATCACAGAGAGCACCGTGCGGGGGAGGGGCGTTCTGGGAGGACGTCATATGATGTCCGACCAGAACTGAATGGTCGCGCTGTAGCTGTCATTCGGCTATACCCACATGGAAGAAAAATATATTTAAGAAAATCTGAAGAATATATTTAAAAAAAAATATTTTTAAAACTATATATTTTTTAAATATATTTTTCAGATTTTTGTTAACATATAAAACAGTAATTTTAACATATACTTTTACATATATTTGTAAATGCATTCCAAAAATGTAGATTTGTATATATTCAACATGCAGTACATATATATATATATATATATATATATATATATATATATATAAATATATTTTGAAATATATTGAATACGACCAAAATTGTAGTATTTCAAATATTTGGCAATATGTTTGGGAAGAATATTTTTAAAATATATTTCAAATATATTTTTCTTCCATATGGGTAGTGTGGTCAAGCTTAATCAATTAAGCTTTAACAATAAAACCTGGAAGCTGATTGGTTTCTATGCAGAGCTGCACCAGGTTTTGCACAGTCCAGTTTCTTAAAATCCCCCCATACTGTCAATTACATACTGTATATGGTAGCCAGAAACCATGTGATCTTTGTCTAGGCTGTAAGTGACATAATGGTGTTTATTTGCTAAAGACAAATTGAGAGTGTACTTTGCAAGTTCAGTTGCTCTTTGTAAGTGCAATTGCTCCAGAGCTTAGCAAATGAGGTAAAACTTCACTTTACAAAGAATGCCTAATCACATGCATGGGAAACAAAAAAAAACAGCATTTTGCTTGCACATGATTGGATGATGGATTTCAGCAGTGTTACCACATTTACTAAGCTCCGGAGCCACTACACTTGCTTGCAAAGTGCACAGTCTATTTGCCTTTAATGATTCAACCCCTATGTGCACAATTGTTTTTTTTAACGTATTGTTATTTTTTATTAGTGACATGTGGTTTATTGGTTCATGTAACACATAATTTTGTAATCAGTTAAGCACATGGCTCATACTTCCTAGATCTGCATAGCACAGCTGCTGTCAGTGATTTAACCCCCAAATAACCCCTTAATGCAAGCAAAAATGTATAAACTGATTTAATTTAAAGAAAAATCATTAATTTTAATTGCACATTTGCCATGTTTTGTATTAGAAACATGTTGGTGTCATGGCTATCAGGCTTCATCACAGAAATAAATATGTACTTATTTAAAATTATCCCTAGTGAAAGTGGAAAAAGCTTAATTTACTTCTTTCTACTTAAAATATAGAGAACATTATATCATATATTTTTGGAAGCATTGATCCCTCCACCACACTCATCCTCCCAAAAAACATATCTTCATTCTGTATAGTATGTAATAATAAGTTACTACCAAACAGGGGCGGACTGACAACTCATGGGGCCCCCGGGCAATAGGGGATCATGGGGCCCCTGTGTCCTTGCCCAAACTCAAAAAAGCCTATGAAAAAGGTACCAGGGGCATCTCATGGGGCCCCCTACTGACCCCGGGCCCTCAGGCAGTTCCTGAGTTTCCAAATGGTCAGTCCGCCCCTGCTGCCAAATGAACAGACCTATGGCTGAAATGTGAAATTCCAGGGAAGCAACTGAATTACAGTGGGGCAAAAAAGTATTTAGTCAGCCACCAATTGTGCAAGTTCTCCCACTTAAAAAGATGAGAGAGGCCTGTAATTGGCATCATAGGTAGACCTCAACTATGAAAGACAAAATGAGAAAAAAAATCCAGACAATCACATTGGCTGATTTGGAAAGAATTTATTTGCAAATTATGGTGGAAAATAAGTATTTGGTCAATATCAAAAGTTCATCTCAATGCTTTGTTATATATCCTTTGTTGGCAATGACAGAGGTCAAACGTTTCCTGTAA
The DNA here is from genome assembly GCF_062004578.1 of Staurois parvus. Classification (NCBI taxonomy): domain Eukaryota; kingdom Metazoa; phylum Chordata; class Amphibia; order Anura; family Ranidae; genus Staurois; species Staurois parvus. Next base: position 9,522,683 of record NW_028317971.1, read on the forward strand.
GTCTTCACAAGGTTGGCACACACTGTTGCTGGTATGTTGGCCCATTCCTCCATGCAGATCTCCTCTAGAGCAGTGATATTTTGGGGCTGTCGCTGGGCAACACGGACTTTCAACTCCCTCCAAAGGTTTTCTATGGGGTTGAGATCTGGAGACTGGCTAGGCCACTCCAGGACCTTGAAATGCTTCTTACGAAGCCACTCCTTCATTTCCTGGGCGGTATGTTTGGGATCATTGTCATGTTGGAAGACCCAGCCACGTTTCATCTTCAATGCCCTTGCTGATGGAAGGAGGTTTGCACTCAAAATCTCACGTTACATGGCCCCATTCATTCTGTCCTGTACATGGATCAGTCTTCCTGGTCCCTTTGCGGAGAAACAGCCCCAAAGCATGATGTTGCCACCCCCATGCTTCACAGTAGGTATGGTGTTCTTTGGATGCAACTCAGCATTCTCTCTCCTACAAACACGACGAGTTGTGTTTCTACCAAACAGTTCTATTTTGGTTTCATCTTCATATGACATTCTCCCAATCCTCTTCTGGATCATCCAAATGCTCTCTAGCAAACTTCAGACGGGCCCGGACATGTACTGGCTTAAGTAGAGGGACACGTCTGGCACTGCAGGATCTGAGTCCCTAGCGGCGTAGTGTGTTACTGATGGTAGCCTTTGTTACGTTGGTCCCAGCTCTCTGCAGGTCATTCACTAGATCCCCCCCGTGGGAGATTATCAATGGTCTTGTATGTCTTCCATTTTCTAATTATTGCTCCCACAGTTGATTTGTTCACACCAAGCTGCTTGCCTATTGCAGATTCAGTCTTCCCAGCCTGGTGAAGGTCTACAATTTTGTTTCTGGTGTCCTTCGGCAGCTTTTTGGTCTTCACCATAGTGGAGTTTGGAGTGTGACTGTTTGAGGTTGTGGACAGGTGTCTTTTATACTGATAACAATTTCAAACAGGTGCCATTGATACAGGTAATGAGTGCAGGACAGAGGCGCCTCTTAAAGAAGAAGGTACAGGTCTGTGAGAGCCGGAAATCTTGCTTGTTTGTAGGTGACCAAATACTTATTTTCCACCATAATTTGCAAATAAATTCTTTCCAAATCAGCCAATGTGATTGTGTGGATTTTTTTTCTCATTTTGTCTCTCATAGTTGAGGTCTACCTATGATGCCAATTACAGGCCTCTCTCATCTTTTTAAGTGGGAGAACTTGCACAATTGGTGGCTGACTAAATACTTTTTTGCCCCACTGTACATTGTTTAACCTGCCGACACAATTGTAATTTTGTTTAGCAAGTCTTGTGATTCGCATGCATAGCCAGGGACGTAACCCTACGAGGTTCTGGTTCAACTCTACAGCTTCCTGTGTCCCCTTCATGTTAAATGTACAGTGAATTTGTATCTTCTGATTCATTGTACAATCAATAATCTTCTGACACTGGAAGCTGCAAAGCTGAAATCAAAGGATCACTGAATTAGAACTACAGGCAAAACTTTTTTTATTATTATTTTGGATAGAGCAGGGGAGGGTTATAACCCCATGTCAGATTTTTTTTGCCATCTGTGCCCCATTGCAGAGATTTCCCTCTTTCCACAGGCAACCAGAGGAAATCCCTGCAAATTAATGGAATTCCTTGGGAACCCCCAGGTCACTAGAACTAGTGTCCCCACTGGAAGATTTCTTCTCTATTCTTTTCTTGGGACAAACCAAAATTTTGGATTTTCCTTTACTTTCTCTTTCAATGCCAATGGTAAACAGGACAAATAGAGATGGTGAATCTCCCTAATTGGGGGACAGACTGCAATAAAAACTGACAAGCATTCTAATCCCTCTGCACTCTATCCAAAACTAAAATAAAAAGTTTTGCCTTTAGTTATAGTTTAAACGCAAGAATGAAAAAGCAATACATTGCAGCTTACCAGTCCTTTCACATGGTGGCTGTATTAGTTTTCATTTTTCAGGCTAAGAACATTTTCAGCAAGTACAGAAAATATATATTGATCTTGCCAGAAATTTAAAATCTTTGTCACTTCCTGATCTTGAAGCAAAAACAATTTCATCTTTTTTTCTGTAAACTACTAATCTCCATATGGCCAAAGTAATAATGGAAATGGAGGAAGAAAGACATGTTGAAATCTGGGTGAATGCCATGGCTCTCTCAAAAGACACAATGTGGAGATGAGTATCGCCACCCAGAGACAGGAAGTGCTTAATTCATAGAATTAGCAAGATAAAATAAAGGAAAAAGCCTATTAAAAAAACCAAAACAGAAAACCAATGTAAGCACCGCATCTAATGACTGGTAAGCTACAATATATTACATTTTTGTTTCAGATACACTTACAATAGCAGGGTTAGCTGCCTAGCTATGCAGTTTGTCAAATACGTCTGAAGCACAAAAATAATAAATCAACAAAATGGCTATTATCTGATTAGAAGTCTGATTTTTCCCATTAATTTTACCATGGCACCAATTCCCACATTTAATAATCTCACCTCTGATTAAAAAATAACCTCCAACAATTAGTACAATTCCAATTGGAGCCAAGACAAAGCCGGCTCTATAGCGGTAGTTCTTGTATCCCACAAAGCAGATCCCACTCACAGAGTCTCCATCAACCTGTTGGAACACAGCAAGCAACAAATGAATCCTCCACTCAGAGTACGTTTGTGAATGGAGGGCTATTATGCCATGCTACTATAGCAAAACTTGTGTTTAGCATTTGCATATTAAATATGATAAATATTATCATAAAAATATAATAAAAATGGTTATAAAAAATGTTGCTGTGTTGTAGGGGTTAACTCTGCTATCTAATAATGCAGTGGTTCTCAACCTTCCTAATGCCATGACCCTTTAATACAGTTCCTCATGTTGTGGTGACCCCCAACCATAAAATTATTTACCCAGTAATTATAATTCATGAATGTCGTTTTACCTCCAATACTGCTGCTTTCAACACAGTAGCTGCTTTTAACAGAGTAGCTGCTTTCAACACAGCAGCTGCTTTCTACACAGTAGCTGCTCTTTACACATCGGAAATATGTGTTTTCTGATGGTCTTAGGCGACCCCTGTGAAAGAGTCGTTCGACCCCCAAAGGGGTCGCGACCCACAGGTTGAGAACCACTGTAATAATGACAAGTATTAAAGTAATAATACACGTGCACATGACAAGAAAAGTGTTTTCTCAAAAACACAGTTAATTATTGATTTAATTTATATTTAAAATGTTTTTAAATTTAAAAATGTTATTATTGATATTAATTATTAGTGGTGCTGTGAAATGTAAATTCTGGTGCCGAAACCGAAAATTCTGGATGCACTTGGCAGAAAACTGAAACGCACAGTTTTTACAAGGTAATAAATATATAGTAAGCGCTCAACAACAGTGGCAGCAGCTGAACATATAGGAAAACGCATATAAAGTCCCACAATTCATATATATAAAAAATGCAGAGCTTACGGAAGTGATAATGAAACACAGTCCAATGAGAGAAGTGCTCCGTGATTCCTAGTGCAAATGGTAAAAATTCACACTAACCAGACAGCGCGAAAATATACGCATGTGTGTATATATCCTGAAGAATCTCCTCTCCACTCGGATCTGGTCAAAGGAATAGCCGGAAAAGATAGAAGTCCTACGCCCTCATGTGGTGAAAGAATGGTCCAGCAGGTCAGAGAAATATCTGGGTAAGCCTCCCCCTTCACAGGAGCTGACACAGGGATCACTTGGGGCTGTAAGAATTGAAGAAGCTCCTCACAGGAGACATAGGGAGGTACTCATAGTGTAGTAGATAAGGCTTTATTATGAGAACATAGGTGCATAGTGAACAGGGTATATAGCAAGTATGAATGAACACACTGACCCTTAGAAAATAAAGATGGCCGCCGGGCCTCCTCGTGGCACCGGCGGCTTAGTGTCAACGGCGTCCTGGGTCCCACCCAGGACGCCGTTGACACTAAGCCGCCGGTGCCACGAGGAGGCCCGGCGGCCATCTTTATTTTCTAAGGGTCAGTGTGTTCATTCATACTTGCTATATACCCTGTTCACTATGCACCTATGTTCTCATAATAAAGCCTTATCTACTACACTATGAGTATCTCCCTATGTCTCCTGTGAGGAGCTTCTTCAATTCTTACAGCCCCAAGTGATCCCTGTGTCAGCTCCTGTGAAGGGGGAGGCTTACCCAGATATTTCTCTGACCTGCTGGACCATTCTTTCACCACATGAGGGCGTAGGACTTCTATCTTTTCCGGCTATTCCTTTGACCAGATCCGAGTGGAGAGGAGATTCTTCAGGATATATACACACATGCGTATATTTTCGCGCTGTCTGGTTAGTGTGAATTTTTACCATTTGCACTAGGAATCACGGAGCACTTCTCTCATTGGACTGTGTTTCATTATCACTTCCCTAAGCGCTGCATTTTTTATATATATGCACAGTTTTTACAATTTTTTTTTACTGAAAGTGGAGTTCCAAACGTTTTTGTGTTTATTAAAAGTCAGCAGCTACAAAAACTGTAGTTGCTGACTTTTAATAAACACACTCTCACCTGTCCTAGGGTCCAGCAATGTGCTCACTTGCGCTGTGACTTCTTTCCCTCTTCTCTCCCCGGCGCTGGCATCTCAGCTGTGGGCACCAGGCTGTCACAGCTTGTGACTTCACAGCCGGGTGCCCACTGAGCAAAGCGCGAGCCCTGCTGCATATCCTGATTAGTCCGGCTGTCTTCTGCGACCTGTAAAGGTTCCAAGGAGACTGCGGAAGGGAGGAGGGGGCTGAACTTCCATCTCACTTTGTCATGGCGAACTGAGCAAGAAGTCGGAGTGGGTACCTGTCAAAACCAGGTATCAGCTCCCCCCCAAAAGGTGCCAAATATGGCAGGGAGGAGGCAAAAACTTTTGGGTGGAACTCCACTTTAATTAATGTGGCTGTCAATTTTGCATTGAAGTCACTAGGGGGCATTTTTGCATTGAAGTCAATGTGGACTCGATTTTGCATTAAAGTCTATGAGACACTATTTTGCATGTATTGGCACCTTTTTTCCTATCGGCAAAATGCCAATAACACAATTTTTGGCCGATATCTTTCAGCCACTGATATATCGGTGCATCCCTAATTGAAATAGTTGAAATGTATAAAATATATCAGTACAAATCTATTTCAGCTAAGGTGGTATTGTTTCTCAAGGTAACTACATATTGGTCTAATAACAAAAATACATGATGGTCAGGTTAAGTGGCTGTAGTCCTATTGGTTAGTAGTAAACATACTGTATGTGACACATTTTAAATTTCCCTTTTTTTTAGGACAATCTTAAACTTTAGTCAGAAAATGAAGTCTGGATGGATCACTTCACACTGACTCCTTTTGCAGCTATAGTTATGTAAAACATTAAAAATAAGCACCTATACAGTTTAAAATGCAGTATTGCACTGTCTCACCCTGCTCTGCACAGCCTCAGTTGTCCTGTATTGTCGGCACTGTGCCGATAATCAGTGAGTCACTAGAGGCCAATCTGCTGATAGCCTCAATATTTACTGCTCTGTGAGGGGGAGGAAAAGGCAATGACACAGTCTGAGAAGAGGGAACATAGATTAAAGAGAGAAAAGAAAATCAGGAGAGGTGAAAGAACAAATTCTGCTGCCAGGGAAACACAGAATAGTTAAACTTAAAAGGAGAGGATCTGATCTCCCTGATATTCTCTCCTTTTTCTGTAAGGCTGCATTCACACTTAAGCGTTTTGTAGCTTTGCAGCTCGAAGCTCCAAAAAAGCTCAAACTTAAAAAATCAATTGTTCTCATGTGTGAACAGGCACCATAGAGAACAACTGATTTTTTTAAGTTTGAGCGTTTTTGGAGACTTCGAGCTTCAAGCTTCAAAACGCTCAAGTGTGAATGCAGCCTCAGCAGTGGCAGCCTGTGAACTTCAGCACTGTAAGGCTCCATGAACACTAGCAGTTTTTTAAATTCCTAGAAGCTGTTAGTAGTATTTTTTTCTGCTCCTAGAAGCTAAATACAGTAGTGTTATTCTATATGTCCATGTACACTACTTTAGGCTATTTGCATTTTTTGAGCTTCAGCGTCTAGGAGCAGAAAAAAAATTGTTTTTGAAAAGTTTTTTTTGAGCGTTAAAAAAAATGCTAATAAACGCAAACTCTCGTAAACACTTCTAAACATTACTAAAACGCTACTAAAACGCAATTACCAGCATTTTTATAACCAGCATCTTTTACAGCATTTGAGCCTAAAGCTTCTGTCTACCTTCTCCTCTAGCTGAGGCAAGACATACAATCAAGGCTGGAAATGCACACCTTGTAATTACATATAGTGACATAAAATTTTTGAGACCAAACAGGGGGGAGTTTCCAATAGGGAAGCGACTGCTCTGAGATTCAACAAAATGGTAGCCTCCAGCAAGAAGAAACAGGGGCAATTCTGGAAGCAATTAACAGCACACATTAATTTTGGTAGCAAAATTATTAATGTGGAATGTATGTTCTGTACTGTACTGTAGGTTTTCTGCAACTTATATAAAACAAATCAGAGGGAATTAATATGACATGTGATAAGTGTCTTCTGCTTTGATATTTTTGTAATCTTCCTCCAAGCCCCGAAGAAAACTCCTAGCTTCAGCAGTAAGTTAAGTAAGACCACTGTACTCTGTGTGAAAGCAGTGGTCTCTCTACTGTGGTTTGACATACCTCATGCTGAATCAGACCAATAGCCCTGCAATCAGCAGGGAGCATGCGCTTGGCTGATTAGAGTGCTGCAGACTTGTCTCAGTAGTGGGCATGCTAGACAACTATAGAGAGACCACTACTCTCACACAGCGCACAGCCATAGAAGATCTCTGCTGGAGCTGGGTTACAAAAATAACAAACAGTAAGAAACATATCACATACTATTTTAAATCCATTTTATTTATGTAAGTTGCTGAAAAACTTGGATTTAGCCTCCATTCACATTTGTGCGTCTTTATTTTCATGTTTTTTAGCCAGTTTTTGCAGCACATTGATGTACATTTTTGATACACTAGGTGCTATCATTCTTGTATCTGCTTCTTGTTTGTCCTGTGTTGTGTACTTGTACTATCTGAGCAATCATCTCCACTATGATATGGTTTTTGGCAGCAACACTGTTCATGGAGAAAAAAGTGGAGAGGGGTTGTATCTCATTTTGTATAAACCTCATGGGCAATGTCCTTCAGGCTTGCAGGAATCCTTGTAATTGTTGTTGCTGGTATCATACAGCAATATCCTTGACCTTACCAGCAATATTAGTTCTTCATTATGAAGCATGGTGTGGCCTACTTTCTCCATCTTCCTATGTAGACTCTTTAGTAGATTAGATGTTGCTAGGAGGTTATGCAAAAAATGCACCAAAAATGCATTAAAGTACATGTACATGTGTGTTTCATGTGCTCCCACTGAAATCTACAGGGCTAAAAACACACTATGATACACCAAAAGACATGCATGCACTTTTTCCCAAGGCCAATAGAAGCTAACTGAATAGGTGTGAAAGGGCCCCATAGACAATTATGTAGTTCCTATTGTTGGACACCATTGTACAATGAATTGCACAGCTTTGGAAGAGTACTACTTTATTCCTGATGAAGGTGGTGGACTTCTTAAAATTTGTCCCGAAACAGTCAGTACAGATTTGACCTTTAAATATTTCAAAACAAGAAAGGCAGAGACGCTCATCATTAAAGCCAAATTCTAGTTTATTGAAAGTGTAGTGCCCCTCTAGTTAGTCAGGGGGAGCTAGTTAGGTTTTTAGTTAGAGGCTGGATAGCAGCCTGGTATGAGTTAGCCTAGAATGAGTCAGCCAGGTAAATTTAGGTCAAGACTGAGGGCTCTGCAGGTCAATTCCCTGATACCCCCCTGCTCTAGAAGCTTGAGAAGTTTCTAGAAGGCAGTGGGTGGGGGTAAGAAAGGGCTGATCAGCATACTCAAGGGATTCTGACCAATTCCCAAGCAGGAGGCTTGCCATGTGGTCAGAACAGCCCTTACACATGAGGCCAGGAAGTAGTCAGTGTCGGGTGGAAGAAGGTGTGAGAAGGCTGGATTGTGGGCCAACCTGCAGGCAGGAGCTGGGAAGGACGATCTCTCAGTCTCAACCGTCCCCTGAGAGAGAACGGTCTTGGAAGCAAAGAATAAGCCAGCAAAGCATAAGACCTGAATGCAGCCACCAACCCACATGCTTACAGGAGAGGACAGAGTGAGTAATCCTGCACCCCCCGGCCCAGATAAAGGGAGAGGGAAGCCGGGTGCCAAACCAACATAACTCATTGCCTGGGGCTGCTCTACTACAGTGCAGTTTCTGGGTCTCATTTCTCAGGGATTCCCTCAGGCAGCTGGGTGAAGAGGAGGATTCATCTGGGGTCTGAGGAGGTACACCAGAAGTGCTGCAGAGCTCTTCAAGAGAGGATATTTGTCTATGCACTTGTACAGAGTTGCTAAGGAAATTTGTCCTCATGTTCTACAGTTCCTTGGGCATCCCATACACCCTTCAACCCCAACCAAGTTCAATACCCCTTCCCACAAAAACAAGCTCAAAGACTGTTTACTGTCTCCAGAGTGCAAGTGTGGAAGAAAATGCGTGTGGCCTGGCTGTGCAGAACTATAAGGAGACCCAAAACTCAGCAACTCCTAAGGAGGTAGTGCTACAAAAGTAATGCACTAACAGTTCACCTGGTGTCATAGTAGCCCCCAGCATGTTTCATTCCTCGCAAGGGCTTAGTATTAGGACATCCTATGACTAAGGTCCTGCGAGGAGTGAAATGCATTGGGGCTTCTTTGATAGCAGGTGAACTGTTTGTGCCATACTTTCAATAAACCAGAATTTTGCTTTTATGGTAAGTGACTCTACCTTTCTTATTTTGGAATATACAAAGGTTATATGTGTGGTTGCTCAAGACCATGGAGAACGAACTCCTGCAGCCAATAGAGAATGCAAGCTAAGTATAGTCTGCAGCAAAGCATTGTTCATTTATACTCAGTGCAAACTACTATGTATCATGTACAGATCATTAACCCTTCATTTTGTATGTTTGTGAAATGTTGTTTTCTTCACTGTCAGAGTAAAGTTTTTTTAAAGTGTTTAGGATTTGAAGGTAAAATTTCTGTGTTCTATAATACTAATGTCACAAAATGCTACAGAGTAGTGCCCACTACTGTAAGATACAGTAAATACATATAATATGTCTATTGAGTCATGTTACCTGAGCCACTGCAAGGATGGCCACTGTGAGGACAAAGGGAATAGACCACGTAACCAAGTGGAAGTACGAAGTCTTGCCGGAGAGGGGCTGGTGAGTGGTCCCCAGGGCTTTAAAGGAGGTATGCCAAGCATATGTCAGCATAACAAACCAGATCACTCCTGACATCATGGAGTAGTAAACAATGACAAATATAATTACGCAAGAAAGTGTTTCATTTGACCTGAGAAAGCAAAAGAACAGAAAAATATGAACATTTACAAAAAAAATGACTGCAATGTGAGTTTAAAATAAACCTGCATATTTGTTTCAAAACCTTTTTACCAGTTTTATTAATCACAGAGGATTTCGGCCTCATGGGCACCAGAAAAGGTAAATATTTACTGACTTCTTTTTCAGGTAAGGGGAGTTTAAATATAATTGCATTAGGATGCTTTAATAATGTGTATTTTATTATAATAAACATACTTAAGGCTTGAAACTAAGACAGATATGAGTGCTTCTTGCATAGAAAAAGGAAGTTGTGTTAATTTTGACATCCCAGAGACCTTGATATACTCATTGAACAAAGTCCTTTCAAATTGTTTAGCTGGCCTTTTGCTACCTCCACACGTGGATTCATGTTGATCCATATGGTCTCTGCATACTGTACTTGACTTTTGACCCTATCTTTGGCCAACTTTTGCAAGTGATGCTTGAACTGCTTGAAGCTGCTTGCAAACATGTCTGAATTACCGTATTCACTAGTAGCAGCATTCACTGGAATGGGAGGGGACTCAAAATATACAAGAAAATGTAAGGCCATCCAATGAAGGATTTTGTTTATGTCAACACTGTGCTACAGTCCTGGATTGAGGCCAAGGTTCCCAGATCCAAATCAAATAATGTGAAATAAATAAAGCTTGTTTACATCTGTGGCAGTGAATGGCTGACCATCTGGCTTGTCCAAGCTCTACTCTGTTAGTGGGCTGTTGTAGCAGATAAGGAGGATATATTTACAAAATGAACTGGACTTACGTGGGCTCTCCAAGCCTCATGGTACCATCTCCCCGGCAAACAATTTCTTTACGAGCACCATCCATAAACTGAGCAAGCCAACCAATGCTGCCCATGAAAAAGCAGGCATTGACATAAAAAAGAATCACAGCAGGGTAGCGGTTGGAGTTTTTCCAATCTGAGAGAAATGTGGCCTGGAAAAAAAATGGAAGAGACCAATACATAGTCACAAACAGGGACTGTAACCACCAGGTTAATAGGGGTTAGGGCACTTGCAGACTGAGGATCAGGAGGTATTTTCTGATGTGCTGTATGTTTCTCATTGGTCAATTTAGTGATAATTAATTACTATACTGTAACTGAAAAACACACTACTCATAGCTAAACTGCACTAACCCCACTACTGCTATCTCTGGTTTAATGCAAGTTGGCAATGGGAAGTGTGTAGTACACCGGGGAAACAACGATCTGTAATTATCTCTAAAGCGGCCCACAGTGAAAGTACGTCAAGTGCATACAAACATTACTGTCAAGGATAATGGAAAGGATACATACATACTGAGTATTTTTAAATAATAATGTGAATAACATGAGTGAATATATCACAGCAATAGACATTGTTTGTCTAGAGCAGCCATTCTTAACCAGGGTTCCATGGAGCCTTAGGGTACCTCCAGAGTTAGGGGTTCCTTCGATGGTAGCTGAGCGACTTCCCATTTGCTGGGGCCTGCAGAGTTCCAGGGCCAACACCACTTGGCAAAGCCAGCATCAATGATCTATCTATCTGTCTGCAAGGGTGGCATTCTAACCACTACTGTAAGGGTTGCATTCTTCTCACTGACCAACAATGTAAGGACATTTTTCTCACTGACCCCAATGTTTAAGCAGGGATTCCCTGAGACCTGAAATTTTTTACGGGTTCCTCTGGTGTAAAAAGTTTGCGATAGGCTGGTCTAAAGCAACATTAGAGCATTTTAAGAAAATTCACAATCTGTTCATAGAATCAGCATTTAGAAGGAGAATACTTCAGGTATAGGTATAGAACTTGTTTCCTTTGTGTAATGTAGTGGACAATGGATCTCATCCATTAATGGACGGGATTTAGTACTTGGTGATTTGCACAACCTGACTGCAGTTAATTTACTAAGCAAAGATTAACTGAACTGTAGAGAACATCTCCATTTCTCCAAGTAGCCAATTTATTATTTAAATTATGAATATCTGAAGGCTCACTTACCAGTGTAAAAAATGTACAAAATATGGTGACTGAACTGAATATGGCAATGTAGACATGCATTTCTCGGTGTTCTTTCTTGGTAAATAGTGGATTCTCACACTGAATGCCACAGCCCTCCACATCTTCGTACCAGCTCTTTGGGTTGTCCGTGCGGACCAAAGGAGCCTCACATTGCCCGGAGCTGTTAAATTTGATGTTTTGCACCTCATTCTGTAAAAAGTACAATTCATTACTTAAAAAAACCCCTATGGCCTCAAGTACTTTAACATACCAAAACACAAACAATACTTTTAGTCAGGCAATAGTAACTCAACCAAGCTATATTGGCATACAAGTGTAAATTATAATGGTTATTGGGCAATATTATTTCATATTTTAGTTTCATACATTTTTTGTAATGGATGTTTTATATCTGTTTGTTACTATTTATATACAGTCTATATTTTACAAATAAGCATTTACTACAGGGATTACTACAAGCATCACACAGGATTCAAAACACTTTATGGCAGGGATAGGCAACCTTAGAGAGGTGGAGATTTACCTGAACAACATGGGAGAAGTCAAAGATCACCGGGCACAGTGTCGCCTACTAACACCTTATTTAAACCTCTAATTGCCGTACTACCATGTCCCAGTCACGTGCATTGCATGGCAATCATGAATGTAAATCAGATGGTGAGGATATATCGCCTCCTCACCACCTGTCAAATACACTCAGATCGCTTTTCAGAGGAGCAGCAGTGCCAGCTGCACTTATGAATGAGACCCTAGTTGCTTTCAGCAGCTGCACCATTAGGGCTTGTTCATTCAGCAAGATGGGGGGTCTTCAGTTGAGTCACAGTTCTATTGCCCCCCAATCCCTACCTCCTTTAGCTGCTGAGGCAGCAGCCAAAGATGTACACATGCCACAGCAGGAATTAAACCCCCCCAGTTGCTTTTGGTGGGTGCTACTGCCTGCCAATCATGACCCATTCAAGTAAATGGGGCCACTCTGCAAGCGCCTAACAACCGTGTGCTTCTGCGGGGTCCAAGGGGTTAAAACAGGTAGAGAGAAAGCAACACGCTGCTGCCTGCTTTAACGCCTTGTTTGCTGTACTGCACAAGGTTGCATGGCACTTGCAGATCAGCCTCATTTACTTGAATGAGTCATGCTTGGCAGGTGCTACACGCACCAACCATGACAGGACGTACAACTCCTGCTGCACCTCTGACCACTGCAGCTAAGGGGGATACAGTTGGGGCAAGGGTGGTAAAAACATGTCTTAACTATGGAGTTTTACTACCCCCAAACTGCAAATGTAAATGAACCCTTACTGTTCTGAGCCCCCTATAAGGTTGCTTTCACACTGATGTTCTACGATTTACATGTACCACGGGTGCATCGCAGTGCATCAGCGACTTTCCTGGGTTAGCTTCGCTTTGCCATAGACCTTTATTATGTCCTGCAGATGTCGAGCACTTTCTGAAAGTGCACAAAACTCTTGCATTCAGGAGTTTTGGTGTGCTTTCAAAAAGTGCACCAAACCCACAGGATATAATAGAAGTCTATGGCTAAGCAAAGCAAACTCACAGGAAAGCTGCAGGTATACTACACTGCACTCGTGGTGTGGGTAAACAGTGTGAAAGCAGCCTTATACGATTATGACCATTGTATTTTTTCACACTGACCTGAAAATATCTTCTTTCCTGCAGCTGGCACCACTCTGGAGACCGCTAGCCAGGGTAAGAGGCGGAGTGCAGTTGGTATCGCTCCGCATGGGACAGGAGCCAGCACTACAGAGGAGATATCGGCTTATGTGGCTCTTGCTCCCTACTACAGCTCCAACTTTATGAATAGTCCATCTGCGTTGTACTCTGTTTGATGCTCTGGGGTGGCGGGTCAGCAAGCTCAGACCAGTCACCTGGCCGTGATCTACTGGTAGATCGCGATCTACTGATTGCTAACCCCCACACTATGGGGTATATTTTTAAAGCAGCAAATCTGACATTCACCAGACATTCGCTGTAGGTTAATATTCCGGTGCATGTTTTTTAAATTACAGTGAATGATTCAACTCCAGTGACAGTAGAGAGGCAGAGGGCTAATTCATTAAGTCGTGTTTAAAGGATAGCCTGAGCTACTGAGCTCTGTGAACAACAAGCTTTTATAGGAAATGCAGAAAGGACATCCTATAAACCTCATGATCTTGTTAGCGATTCCTTGCTACTCTATACAGGACCTCTTCTCGTTATGTTAATAAACCAAAGGTTTGTAGTGCCTGCTGCATTTTGGTGGGACATAACCCAGCTGTTCATTAGGCTGACCATGCTAAAAGTTTTGGGAACCTATTCTGAGATGGCTAGAGAGCTATCAGTCATTATGACAGGACCATCTGCTCCCACTCCACAACAAAAAAAATAGTCATCTGCTCAAAAGAAGCCACCAGAGGCTGATGTTGTTACTGCTAATTATGGCATTATTACAGAGCAGTCCATTGTAAACAATTGTGTTGCTAGCTGTGATTGGTCACAGTGATCATAGGTACAGACTGGGCCAATCGCAGCCCATCTGTGTTAAGTGATTAACTGCGGCTAATGAATCAATTTAATTCAGTAAAATGTTTTCTTTTAGCAATGAAATTCACTGCTATAAGCAATCATAATGTGTAAAAAAAAATATTGATCACTTCCCTAGAGTAGTACAATGTTACTATGGTAATATTATATTACTCTAGTCACAGTGTGTTATAAAAAAAAATTGTAAAAAAAGAAAAGAAAATGTAATAAAAAATGTTTTTTTATTCGCACTACAACCAGTCAGTGTCCCTGATCACCGCCACACCAGTTGTATGATGACACTGTACTGCACTGGTGACAGTATGTAAAAAAAAAATTGTGACAAAAATGATGTAAAAAAACTTGCCCTGCCTCTTACTAAGTACCGCAGACTGTCTACTTTCCATAAAGGGGTAATTTCGGGAATATCTGTACCGTCCTGACATTTTTGGGCCACCAGAAATGAGATAGGCCATCAGTACATCAGGATTGACCGATTTTCAGATATACCATTTTATATGCCAGTTTATAAACGAATTTGACAGGCAGCTCAGAGGCAATACGTGGCCTCCTCACTGCCTGTATTAACTGTGCATTGCACGCAGCTGTTGCCCTTTGTATCTGAATGGGTCACATTTATTGGTGGTTCTGCCTGCCTAAAGGGACATGAAGTATAATTTTTACCACTACTGTGTACCATGTACTAACATTGCCAACTTGCAGCTCAGCACCTCAGCCACCCATGTAAATGAGGCCTAAAAGAGTTCTCTTATGCAAAACAATGTACTAACAGCAAGGGGCACTCTTGTATTCTGGTAATAGAGACCATCATGTCTTCCACCTCGTAACTGCATGTATAGTATATCACACACAGCCATACTGTATAAACAATAAAAGAAGTCTTACAGCGCACTAATATTTTAGAACCCATTCATCATTTTTCTCTTCACAACGTGAGAGCTCCTGAATAGACTAAATAATTTACAGGGACAAGTTCAACAAAAGAAAAAAAGTAATCCTATTTTCAACAATCACTTCACAAAAAATGTATATTTAAAAACTGTAAACAATTCAAAAAATTTAATACAATCTTACAAGCATTTTTTTCAGCATATTAAAAGATATTTCCATATATAATTACGACAGTTAACTTACCGGACAGCCTTCTGGGAATCGGTCTGTGGTGCACTTTAGAAAGTCTGGCCAGCCCCTCTCACGCTCTACAATGGCACAGGGGCTACGTGTAGCCTGACACAGACCTTGACTTGGAAGCTCTACCTTGCCGCCTTCACACTTTGGCATGTACACAGCACACAGGAGTGGCTGTATGGCCTCCCAGCAGCGCGGGGCATTCCGTAAGCCTAACACAAAAGAAAAAAACATGAGTTCTTTGTGAGACTGGAAGAACAAATTGATCCACAGACACTGTACTTTCTGTAGTTGGAACAAAAGCAAAATTTCATAGGGCACATCTGTAAAGAAGATGGTGGATGAGGAGATGACCGCCAGTAGTTTGTGGTGGAATGGAGACATGCACTGGGCAGCACTTCTAATAGTATGAAGCAGAGTCTGGGTGAAGGAGAGAAGAGACAAGAAGGCGCCTCTAAGTGCAATAAGTCCAAATAGGCTTTAATAAGTATGGTTAAAAACACTTACATAGTTAGTCTGGCTGAAAAAAGACAAAAGTCCATCCAGTTCAACCATTAAAAAAAGTTATAATCCTATACCCACAGTTGATCCAGAGGAAAGCAAAAAAAAACAGCAAAGCATGATCCAATTTGCTCCTGCAGGGGACAAAAATTCCTTCCTCATCCCCCGAGAGGCAATCGGATATTCCCTGGATCAACTTTACCTATGTTAGTATCCAGTTATATTCTGTGTATACTACACTTTCAGGATGGAAGAAATAACAGGCTTATAAAAGGTTTGTCAATGTGCGAGGCTCTTTCCACTGTATAGCAACCCGTTGTGCCGGCCAGCAGCTGCATGGGGAGCTCAGGGTGAGGTGCCAAGATGGCCGCCACTCTTCCGGGAATGTTATTCACTTACCCTGTCAGTGGCCATAAAGTTATGGCTGATCAGTATATACACTATATTGCCAAAAGTATTGGGACACCTGCCTTTACACGCACATGAAATTTAATGGCATCCCAGTCTTAGTCCGTAGGGTTTAATATTGAGTTGGCCCACCCTTTGCAGCTATAACAGCTTGAACTCTTCTGGGAAGACTGTCTATAAGGTTTAGGAATGTGCCTATGGGAATGTTTGACCATTCTTCCAGAAGCGCATTTGTGGGGTCAGGCACTGATGTCGGACGAGAAGGCCTGGCTCGCAGTCTCCACTCTAATTCATCCCAAAGTGTTCTATCAGGTTGAGGTCAGGACTCCGTGCATGCCAGTCAACTTCTTTCACCCCAAATGTCTTGGTATGCTGACCCCTTAAGAGTTCCCTTCATTGGAACTTAGGGGCCAAGCCCAACCCCTGCAAAACATCCCCACACCATAATCCCCCCTCCACCAAACTTTACACTTGGCACAATACAGTCAGGCAAGTACCATTCTCCTGGCATGCCCCCATACCTAGACACATCCATGGGATTGCCAGACAGAGAAGCATGATTTGTCACTCCAGAGAACACGTCTCCACTGCTCTAGAGACCAGTGGTGACATGCTTTACACCACTGCATCTGACACTATGCATTGCACTTGGTGTAAGGCTTGGATGCACCTGCTTGGCCATAGAAACCCATTCCATGAAGCTCTCTGCGCACTGTTGTACTAATCTGAAGGCCACATGAAGTTTGGAGGTCTATAGCTATTGACTCTGTAGAGAGTTGGTGACTTCTGCGCACTGTGCTCTTCAGTATGCGCTGACCCCGCTTTGTCATTTTACGTGTTCTACCACTTGGTGGCTGAGTTGCTGTTTTTCCCAGTTGCTCACACTTTGTTATAATACCACTAACAGTTGAGCGTGGAATATTTAGTAGCAAGGAAATTTCACGGATGGACTTGCACAGGTGACAACCTATCACTACCATGCTTGAATTCACTGAGCTCCTGAGAGCGACCCATTCTTTCACAAATGTTTGTACAAGCAGTCTGCATGTCTAGGTGCTTGATTACACCTGTGGCCATGGAGGTGATTGGAACACCTGAATCCAATGATTTGGAGGGCTGGCCCAATACTTTTGGCAATATAGTGTGTGTGTATATATATACTGTATGTATATATATATATCTTTTTAATAAAGGTAGGTAAGATACATATAAATTGCTGAGGATATCCCACAAATGTCAGAAGTTACAGGGAAGGTTATGATAGGTCATGTTTGCAATAATACGTTTCAGTTGAATTTACTTTGAAGTGTAAATCATAGTCATGTTTTACTGACATTTATTCGTTCAAAAACAAGTGATGTGGAACAATTTGCACCTAATCCTTAACACCATCCTAAATTCTGAATAGACATTATTTTTTTCCAAATGTGACATCATCATCAAACTATATATTTTACAGACCAGTAATGTACATTTGTGCTGTAAACCTAAAGTGCAGCAATATCACAGATTTGGGTAACTGCAGAATCATTTGCCATATGAGTAATCCTGAAATGTTTCCATTATATACTTCACAGCTGTGAATGGACTTACATCTGGTTGTTACAACAATCTTATCTATTTTATTTTGATGCATGGAATGTTAGGAAATTGTGGACACATGACGGCAAGAGCAGGGAGGTCTTTAGCTGTATATTCTTATCATTTTCAGTATTAATACATCACCCTCTTCCCCTATAAATACACAAATAATGAAAACAGTTTGTTATATCAACTATAAAGACATTTGGTACCTGTGTGTTTCTCTTGCCCTGTGGAGTTCATTGTTCTACATAGAAGCTATTTTAGTTTAGTACTTCTGCCGAGGTGTGTGTTGGCGTCTGAGCACATAGCCGGAATGCAAACAAAAAGCTGTCTGCAAACATATCAGCGGTGCCACTCTATGGATACACAAAACGCTGGTAATAATGGGTCTGATAAACAGTATTTTGGGACTCTTGGAACAAATGACACAGATGTGGCCTTGTGTCAGAAAATACAACTGTCTATCTTCCCAGATTCTTCCTTTTGAGGTTACAAGAGTAACAAAATAAAGATTGATTGATGGATTGGTGCAGTATGTCTTACATGGGTTTTTATTTAGCACACTTTTGACAGGCAGGGGTTGATTTACTAAAGGCAAATAGGATGTTCACTTTCCAAGTGAAGTTGCACTTTGCAAGAGAATTTGTCCCAGAGCTTATAGATTGTGGTGAAATTTCACTTTTCAAAGAATCCCTAATCAGGAACAAGAGCACTAATATAACATGATTTTTGCCTGAGTGGATGATGGACGTCAGCAGAGATTCACCGCATTCATTAAGCTCTAGGACAAATTCCCTTGCAAAGTGAACTGTCTATTTGCCTTTAGTAAATCAACCCAGTTTGTTAAGAATCTTCCTACAATACAACAGAGTTCATTCTAAATAAATTACAGGGCATATTAAAGCAGCTTTGTGAAAACTGAAATATTTGACAGTGATTGTGATTGGCTGTTGCTGGTATAACAAGCGTTTTATGCTAAAGATTTTAAAAAATCAGCTCTAGCATGTTATTTTTAATAACACCTCAGCATATAAATGTGCAAATATCAGACAAATACTAGATCACCCGACTAAATGTGATAAATTTAACTTAAACACACACATTCTACTGACAATTTTAATGAAAAGAAAATGTATTGCATTTAAATGTAAGTCCATACTACAAATACTAGCTGGTAAATGTAGTGTAATGTAATATATACAGTATATATATATATATATATATATATATATATATATACACACTTATACACACAAACATACAGTAAATCTGTATATTTCATGTATGAATTTTTATTTACAAACCCAAAGTGACAAGGGTCTTCAGAAATCCCTACAATGTCTATCCCAAAATCTGAATCATATGTAGATATCTTTTAAAGCGGAGTTCCACCTAAAAAAAAAAACAAAAGTCAGCAGCTACAAAAACTGTAGCTGCTGACTTTTAAAATACAGCCACTTACCTATCCCTCGGTCCAGTCGTGACCTCACCACCGCTGGTTTCACTGGTCATCTTCTCTCCCTGGCGCCGTCATCTTCAGTGTGGGCACCCGGCTGTGACAGCTTGCGGCTTCACAGCCAGGTGCCCACTGGGCATGCACGAGAAGCGCTGTGTTTCTGGGAACTGTCACGTGACCCAGAAGAGTATGGGGAGGGAGAGGGAAAGGACAACTTCTGCTTCTGATCGCCTAGGTGATCACAGCGGTAGTGGGAGTAGGTACCTGTCAAATTCAGGTACCCACTCCCCCCCGCTACCCAAAGGTGCCAATCCGTAATAGGGAGCGGGGGACAAAGGCTTAAAGTGGAACTTCCCCTTTTGGGTAGAGCTGTGCTTTAAAGAGACTCTGACGCTTTGCCCATTCAGGGTAAAATGGCAGGTTATTTTTATTATACAGGATTTATTTAGTGTGAACAGATTGCACAAAACTTTACAAAATAAAAGGGAGACAGTACAGTTAGATCCAATTCAATACAAGAGGGATCAGATGACCTTGCTAGTGAGAGCTTACAAGCTTAAAGAATGCCTTAAAAATGCTGATATTAACCTGCACTGAGCTCCTCTGACATCATCCCTCAATGAATGTGCTGGTCAGATAGACCCATTTGACAAAAGTAGTGGTGCACCAAATTGAAAATTCTGGTGCCAAAACCGAAAATTCAGGAGGCACTTGGCTGAAAACCAAAACTGAAATGGACAGTTTTTAAAAATTTATATTTTTTCAAACTCAATTTTTTTGGAAAAAGATACACTTTAATGATTAAAAAACAAAAAAAACCACAATATATACCCCAATTTTTGTAAAGTATGAAAGATGATGTTACGCCGAGTAAATAGATACCTAACATGTCCTGCTTTAAAATTTCACATGCTCGTGTAATGTCGCCAAACTACAGTACTTAAAAATCTCAATGGGTGATGCTTTCAAAATTTCTACAGGTTACCAAGTTACAGAGGAGGTCTAGTGCTAGAATTATTGCTCTTGCTCTGACGTTCACGTGGGATACCTCACAGGGGCATTTTAAACATTTTTTTTAAAATTACTTTTTTTTTACACTGTTCCATTACTTTTTTTTTTTAATCACTTTTATCCCTATCACAAGGAATACAAACATCCCTTGTGATACAAATAAGCAGCGACAGGTCCTCTGTATGGAGAGATATGGAGTCAATAAAACCCCACATCTCTCCTCTACAATATAAAGCATTGATCTAGTGCTTTGAAAAAAAAAAAAAAAAAAGGCCTTGTGTAGAAGGTGCCGGAATCGGAAGTGACATAGTGACGTCGCTCCGGTCCTCCAAGGGCATAGAGATGAGTGGAGGCCATCTTTCCTTCACTGATCTCTATGCCCAGCGCTGGTATTGTTGGATGGGTTCTCAGGTAAGGTTGAGAACCACGGGGCGGCGGCAGGGCAGGCAGTGGGGTTATTTTTGGCACCTGTATCAGTGCTTATTTTCATACTGGCCAAAGGCCGATAGGGGTGTTTTTGGCTGAAACATTTTGGCCACAGAAATTTCGGTGCATCCCTAGTCAAAAACCTAAATTATGCAGTCATTGAGTTTGTCCTGCTCTTGTGTCCTTTGTCACATTTTTCATTATCTTCAATCAAGTACACCAAATAAGAGTGCATAAAACAAGGTGCACATCTCCTTTTTACCCCTTTACCCTGACCTAACCATAACCACCCTTCCCCTCCATAGATGTATACTTACATCAATCTGACAGTTGTCACCTCTGTTTATTTACATCAGTGCTGGTCAAATTTCTGCATCAAAATAATCTGAATAAGGTGCCCGTTTATGACACAGAGAATTGCTGCGATTCTGAGGATCACAGTTATTCTCTGGTCATTCACAGTTTATGACACTCAGGAGATCAGCGGAGAACATGTTCAGCCCTTCACTGGAGATCTGTATTCTCCCTCCAGATTCCCCAGCTCAGAGCTGGAGAATCAGAGGAGCCACAAACTAAGCAGAGATAATTTACCTCTGCTTAGTAAACTGATTTTTTTACTGTAATCTCATGAGATTATAGTAAAATCAGCCGTTTTCCAGCATTTGTAGACCGTTTTCCAGCGTTTGTAGATCGTTCTCCCTTGGAACTGATCTACACCGCTTCATAAAAGGCATTCACAGGAAAACTGTGTTCTCCCAGAATGCCGAAGAACTGAGCAGCGATCTATTACCGCTGGTTCATAAACGGACACCTACGTCCTAATACAGAGAGTAGTGTAAGGATGGCTTCATGGATATGAGTTGTAGTATCAAACTTTACTGCAATGCACAACACAGAAACAACCTTTGTATTGCAGTGCCATTGTTTTGGAGAATAGCACCACAATGCAACTTGTCATCTCAATACAACACACAGATGGGAACCATATGTGTGTTCTCATGAATTTGAATAAAAAAGAGTCCTTTCATATTCATACATTACTGTAACGCACGATACTTTTTGCTGTGCATTAAGATGTATTTTATTTTGAATGACACCATGGGACAGTATGAAATTCTAAATCATTGTCTTATTATGCTCATCTTGACACTATCACATTCATGTTATATCTATAATCTGTTAACTCTCTCCAAAGTCATAACCTTTGCTCCAACACACCCCTAAAGCCCTGTCAGAAGAAACTTACAGATCAAAAATGTCACGTCCTGTACTATTAGGGCTGCTTTACACCAGATACGGTGGGACTGCATTGGGAAGCTATTCCAGCACAGTCACATGGACGGTGGCAAAATGCCTTCTCTCCTACGTGCTTCGCAGTGGTGTGTGGGCACAATGCAGTGCAGCACGCAGAGAGGCAATCCACGTGCACCGCACGGCCGGCAATTGAACTTTATGAAAAATCTTTTGTTTAAAAGAAAAAGGAAACAGTGCAATCGGCCAAGCTCAACGCATCATCACTTCTGAGCTCTGCTAGATTGCACTGCACACCAACTGCTCAAATGCAATGCAGTTGCAGATGGTGTCTGCCGGAACTACGTCACTGCGCACCTACGCATTGCGTCACGCTCAACACGTGACTTCCTCAGGGTTCAGAGTTAGGTGTGCGGTGATGTAGTTCCAGTGGACACCATCTTGGTATACCCAAATACATGCAGATTACACCCATAGCATGTGGTGTGAATGCCTTTGTATATCTGCTACCAAGTGAGTGGGAATTTGGCGTTTTTTTCTACTATACACATAAAATAAATAGTGTTACACTATGGAGGATCTTTCTTCTTCTTTTATGTCATTAATGTGATCCATGTGAGTGAGTTGGCTGTATTGCGGTACCTATCTCTGGAGGCGAACCTGTGATGTTTAGGAGCCACCATTGATGGGGGTTGCAAAGCGCTGCGCAAACTGTTGGCGCTATATAAATCCTGTATAATAATAATTTTCTTTGGATATTATCTATTGAGGAGTTACTGCCTGTGAAGGATCCTGGTGTGATCCGAAAGGAGCGTTGGCCCAGTGGGTCGCGGTAAGGAGGTGAGGTGGCAATCTAGCCATTTAAGGATTCATATCGGCTTGTATACAAAGGCACCGTATCACCTGCATGTCCTTGAATATTGGATCACCTCTTGCAGATTTGCATTTTTTGGACGTTTTTTATAATTCACATCTTTATATGTATATTGGATCGCCTCTTGCAGATTTGCACTTTTTTGGGATGTTCTTTTATAATTCACATTTTTATATGTATATTTCATTATACAGTTTTTTCTATATATGGATTGTTGAGATTTAAAATTTTTAGGGTGCTGTTTTATATGTGAATGTTGTATACTGGATTCTGAGCACTTATCACTTTATTCAGGATTTATGCCCATTTTAGGGATACACTGTTTATTGCACTTGGATCTATGTTTCTTTAATCCCAATTAGGGATTAGGGGGTTTTATTTTGATTATTCACAATTTATTGGGTCCAATTTGGACCAATTTGTTTTATTCACGTTTCTTCACGTCATTTGTGTCACGTGGGAGTGTGTCATACATAGATCCCTGGAGGATCAGATCACTTTTTGTATTTATTATGTATACACGTATTTGA
The DNA here is from genome assembly GCF_062004578.1 of Staurois parvus. Taxonomy (NCBI): domain Eukaryota; kingdom Metazoa; phylum Chordata; class Amphibia; order Anura; family Ranidae; genus Staurois; species Staurois parvus. The sequence continues at coordinate 9,545,869 of NW_028317971.1, forward strand.
TTTATATTTATATATATATGTGTATTTTTGTTGATATGTTTATTATAGATAGAGCGCTACACCAATTTATTTCATTTTAGAATGTACCGCTTTGAGCACAGAAATACTGACATAATCAGACCTCTAGGGAGGTTACAGGAACAGTGTAAACATCATTATCCTGTAGTGCACCACTCAAGAACCCAGTACTATGTGAGTGTGCTTTTATTGATAGTTTCATAAATGTTTGCATGCCTAAGGAAAACACTATGGTGATTCAATCTTTCATTTTGTTTACCTCTGGAATTTTACCATAGGTGACACTGAAAGGCTTATTATTACAGGTACTTATATAGTGCTGTCAATTTATATAGTGCTTTACATATATATTGTACATTCACATCAGCCCCTAACCCTCAAGGGGTGTACAATCTAAGGTCCCTAACTTACATTCATACTAGGGCCAATTTAGACAGAATCCAATTAACCTACCAGCATGTCTTTGGAGTGTAGGAGGAAACTGGAGTACCTGGAGGAAACCCACGCAGGCGCAGGGAGAACATGCAAACTCCATGCAGGTGGTGCCATGGTTGGGATTCAAACCAATGACCCTAGTGCTAACCATTTAGTCACTGTGCTGCCCATTGATTTTAATTAAGGATCAGAGAGAGTGTATGTGGCATTTGAAGAAACATCCAGATTTAGTAGGATTAGTGATATCCATCCAGGCTATATTATCGCTTTAAAAGGGAATGCGCACCCTGACATAGTTTATATACTGTAGGTCTAAGCATCAGGTGAGCAGATTGTGGTGGTGGAGTATATCACGTGGTGAACATGTTGTACAAGATTGATGAAAAGCACAAGATTGCTATACATACACAAGGAATTGGAACTGTTTATAACCTCAAAAGATTTACATGAGGGACTTGTTTGCTTTTTATGGTCACGCATTTATGTATGTGCTTATATGTTTGAGGTTTGCTATTTGTGTGATGTGTGTGGAACACCTGTAGATCTAGCGACAGCAGTGGCACAAAAAGAGGATCACAGGGTGGGAGGATTTTTGGAGTGATTTATATACTTTTTATTTTTTTTCATTGCTTCATTACTGGCAATTTTTTTACAATTTTTTTCGCACAAATAGACATTTCTTTTAGTGGTATTTGATCACCACCGGGTTTTTTAAATTTCTTTTTTTTTTGGGGCGTTCAAGTCAAACCGGGACTATTGAGTTTATATAATAAAAGAACAAATTTCATGGAGTGGAATATGCATTTATGTTTCACCATACTCCCCTGCTACAATTTTACAATTGTCCCAGCGTTTGACAACAAAAAAACAGCGCAAACAAAAATCTCCAAATATAAAATATATGAGTGAACAAACAATAAATCAAATGTCCATATAAATAAAAGTCCTTATTCCCAGTGAGATGAATGTGTAAATTATTCAAGATATGCTTCCACCTTCCACCACGTGATAAATAATATCAACCGCACTCACCAGATAAAGATGAGTAATGAGCCTTATAGGATATAAGGGATCCTATACCCCCTCCAAAAAGATCAAATCTTCTTTTCCACCCTGAATGGATATATTGCTCGCCTCCACCTTACTCCTCCATGAGCTCCTGCAGTTCTCCCCAAAAAAATGTCTTCCGCCAAGAAACGAGCTCACACATGCGGAAGACATTTTTTTGGGGAGAACTGCAGGAGCTCATGGAGGAGTAAGGTGGAGGCGAGCAATATATCCATTCAGGGTGGAAAAGAAGATTTGATCTTTTTGGAGGGGGTATAAGATCCCTTATATCCTATAAGGCTCATTAATCACCTTTATATGGTGAGTGCGATTGATATTATTTATCACGTGGTGGAAGGTGGAAGCATATCTTGAATAATTTACACATTCATCTCACTGGGAATAAGGACTTTTATTTATATGGACATTTGATTTATTGTTTGTTCACTCATATATTGTATATTTGGAGGTTTTTGTTTGCGCTGTTTTTTTGTTGTCATTTATTAGTGTTTTTCACTGTTGCACAGCTGCATACTCACTTGGTATTTATCTTTGTGCGCTGGGATATATTTTTTGTTTGTTTATCCCAGCGTTTAACTAATGACTGGAAAGCGTTGGCATAGAAAGATTTATCAATATGCCTGAACCATCCTAGGACAGCTTCCTCACTTCGTCATCAATGCTGAAGTGCTGACCTCCGAGGAACTGTTTTAGGGGTCCAAACAGATGGAAATCACTCGAAGCGAGGTCCAGGCTCTTAGGGGGATGTGGCAATACCTCCCAGCCGAGTTGCTGTAATGCGCAGTGTGGTGACCAGTATGAGCCTGTGTGTTGTCCTGGAGAAACAGTGATCAAACCAGGCCGCTTCTTCCACAGACGCGTATGCACATCACTCAGAACACAACAGTAATATTCACTGCTGATAGTGGCGCAACGGAGTGGAAAATTCACATGAATTATGTCACGTTTGTCCCGAAAACACTTGTCATCACTTTACCTGCAGACACAATTGTTCCTAATTTTTTTTTGGTGGTGGTGAGTCTGCATGCTTCCACTGCTTTGATGCTCATTTTGATCCTGGAGTGAAATGATGTGCCTAGGTTTCGTCACAAGTAATGATGCGTTCTAGAAAATCCTGGCCTTCCCTGTCAAAACGCTATTACAACGCAGTTTACACCATTCAAATGTCTTACTGTGGCTGAGTGTCTCATCACCATACTCTGCTTGAAGTCTTCTGTAGATATCTGTGGGTTTTACGCCTTCGTTCACAAGAAACTTCATCACCACACACTGTTCCATACGTGCACTAACACTGTTGTCTGACATCTTGATTAATGGTCTCCGGACTGGTCCGTGACATGTGCGTCGCCTATCAGTAATAGGACACACTTGCCACTTACTACTGCATGTAATACTGTCATGCTAGCATCCCTTGTTATACCTGTAAAATTAAAAGTCTCGGTTTGACTTGAACGCCCCTCATATAAACAAAACGGTCCAAAAATAAGAAAAAAAACAAAAAACAAAAAAAAAACCCCTTTTTTTCCATTTCTACTTTACTTTCTGTTATAAAACATATCCAATTAAAAAAAAAATCTAATTTCTTCATAAATTTAGGCTAAAATGTATTCTGCGACATGTGTTTGATAAAAGAAAAATCACAATAAGTGTATATTGATTGGTTTGTGTGAAAGTCATAGAGTCGACAAACTTTTTTTTATACTAGTAATGGCGGTGATCAGTGACTTACAGTGGGCCTTTGATAGTGTGGCGGGCAATCTAACAGTAACTGACACTGGGTGAGAGGTAGACTAATTGACACTGACATCACCACTAATACAGTAATCAGTGATAATATTATACACTGTCACTGTACTAATGACACTGGCTGGAGAGGGCTTAACATCTTAGGGTGATCAAGCGGTTAAGTGTGTGCATAACAAGTGTTAATGTGTGTAATATGTGTTGTTTTTAACTAAAAATCTGTTGGTTCCTTCTTCCTGCTTTGCAGAGAAATGAAACACACAGATTGTTCCCTCTGTATAGAGCCCTATGTGTTTGGCAACACAGGGCTCTGTGATGTGATTGGACACAGGAGATCAGCAGGTCTCAGACATGAATCATTGGCTGACAACTGTGTCCAATCACAGCAGAAGTCGGCTGGGGAGGGGCACACGCGCCCTGAACCTACAAAAAGATGCTATCAGGTACGTGATTGGCCCTGTACGAGCCACCTACCTGCAGTAAAATGATTGCGGATGGTCGGCAAGTGGTTAAAGTAACACTAAACAATATCTTTATTCTCTTAAAATAATCCATACACATCCACTATATACTGCAGGCTAGGTTCACACTTGTGCAACTCACGTTCTGTGGGTAGCACAGTCTATTCATTTTAATGGGCTGCCCTATTCACAGAAATGCATTTTGCTTGCAGTTCAGGGACGCTCAGGATTTTTAAATGTTCCTGAACCTAGCCTTAATGGCCCCGTAATTTGTTTTTCATTAAATTGTTTTTCTACCTGCTTGTAGCATCCTCCATGAGCTCCTGAACCTTTACTTTCCCCCTCACTTCCAATTATTTGGAACAAGCAGCACACGTTAATTGTGATCATGTTCACTTCTCTATACACACTACAAATCCCATAGTCCCTACTCCATCGTGGAAGTGGGCAATTGAGGGTGGCTATGTTCCGTCATACACTGGGACCATGGAGAATGAACGTAACCACTCTCTAATTAGAAGTCGCATACAGCAACAAAATAAAGGAGAAATAAAAGGTACTCCTTTGAGATAACAGAATTCCAGCACAGGCCTATCCCCTCCGAACATCTATGCTGACTAAACTGTAAAACAGATGCATGTACTTTTTTAAGCCTGCTCTGGTCTGGTCAGCTGACACAGGGGGGATCACGTGACCAGGCTCCCACTGGTTTACTTTAGGCCCCATTCACGCCTGAGTATTTTGCCGCACAAAGCTCAGGGATAAAAAATCAATATTACTCTAAGGAGATGGTTCGCATCTCCACTCCAAGTCGCCTGATGCAAAACGCCTGAAGCTCAAAAAATTCTTGGAGCTACTTTTGTAGCTCCATTCAGGCAGATTGATGCATTTTTGGCGTACTTTTTATTCCTAATTACATGGAAACATGCACATTGCGTGTTTTCATGCTCTTTTGCATGTTTTGTCGCGCGACCAAGAGTGGTTCTGCTGGCATGGCAAAACATGGGAACATTTGATGTCACAGATGAAATTTTTCTCTATTGGCTAATACAAAAACGCCAGAGCTCTAAAAGGCTGAAAACGCCTGAACAAATCGCGCACAAATGTTTGCAAATGCACATAAAAACACGCAACAAAACACAGAAAAATGTTATGCTAAGATGTGAATGGAGCCTAAAACCTAAAATGGAGCTGGGTTGAGATTACATGCATTTGGGACTTGTCAATCTAATGCAGGCCATAGATGGGTTGTATATTGGCCGAATTTTCGTCCTCATGAAAAATCGGCCAATAATCATGCCATTAGTGGGACCAGCCCGTCGGCCGTTTTTCGCGGATCTCCTCATTTATTTTTATCGGTTATGCTGGAAAATCCGTGAAAAACGGCTGATTTTTCGTGGACATGGGTTGCAACATCAACAACGGGGCCGACCGATTTTTCATTTATCGGCTGAAAATTCAGCCAATAAACGGCCTGTCTGTATAGGGATAAAAATGATCCTTACTACATCCTACATCATAGTAATGTATTATAATTAAATAAGAGTATTTAAATGAATTAATACATATATATATTAAGGTTTATTTATTATTCATGGCTATTATTGCTATCATATATCAGTAAGTGAATGCATTCTGCAGTTGAAATGGCTTCTGCTACTACCAAAGGCTTGTAAGAGATATTTTATGTAAGATTATGTAAGTTGTAAAAACTGGCGAGTAATGATGAATGTTTGATAAAATGTCTCGATAAGATATCCCGAAGTGTAAAAGGCAAATATTCTGGAGTGTAACTGATAAGCATAGAGGTGGGCAACAAGCCATAAAAAACCTTATAAAAGTATGGACTGTCACATATCTAATCAGAGCATCTGATTGGCAGGCCATGGGTGCTCTCATATAATTGTATTATCGCTAATAAACATATAATTCGGAGCTCACGTCTGCAAAGTTGTTCATTTCAGGTGAAAGCCGTGAAATCCCTAATCACGTCTATGGCCTGCCTAATTCACAACAGATAATACATTCCAAGACATATAAACATGAAAATGAATTGATAACATATCATGCTGGCCACAAACGTAGTGGTCTGATAGTTTATTATGATCATTCTGATGAAAGTAATCAGAAACTGATTGCAGTGAATGAACGGTCCAATGGAGAAAGAGAATGGTCGGTCTTTGTGGAAAAGCAACTTTAATTCATCCAGACTGATCTTTTATTTCTTGGATCAAACTGATGAACATTTGAGGCAATCAAACCTAGGATCTATCATTTATCATTATGTGTATGGCCACAGAATCAGACTATCAATACACAGAGAGCTCGTCATCCACTCGAAACAGCATGGATGGAGGAATCTCCCGTCAGCTACTGTACTGTGACTGCCAGCACCTGCAGCTGTCAGAACACCTGGACAGTGACTGCATCTGACTGAATACGATGAATGTTCAACTGACAATTTTCCATCCGGCTCCTTTACGCCTGGGTTCAGATATGTGCAGTATTCACACCTATGCTATCCGATTTTGCACATCGCACCGTGTTTTGAGAACCGCTTTTGGGGTGTTGTTAACTTAACATACACACCCCGCAACGGTTCACATGAATGGGGTGCGATTCTGATGCGGTGCGGAATTCACACTGAAAACGCTGCGAATTCTGCACCGCATCAGTGTGAACCAGGGCTATAAGAAGCCAAAAGTCATTTAAGTGCCAATAGGGCACAGATTTTGCAGTACACCTCATTGAAAATTATGTTATAACTAAAGGCAAAACTTTTCTTTTTTCAGTTTTGGGTGGAGTTGCGGCTCTGTGTGTGTGAATGGACATGAAGTGCCGTGGCTTGGGAGCACGCCGGTTTGGGTGACCCCATAGCAAGCTGCTTACTATGGGGGCACTCGACAGGAGGGAGAAGCCAGGAGCGCCAGCGGGTGACCTGAGAAGAGGAGGATCCAGGCTAAACCACTGAACAGAGCAGGTAAGTATAGACATGTTTGTTATTTAAAAAAAAACACTTTAAATTCTTGTATTCAAAACCTTTTACACTACAAATATGGAGGTTTCCATTGTTTACCTTTCCTTGTGAAAATGTTAGTAGCCTGGCTGTCATGGCTCGACCTCTCACTTCAATATTTTGAATCTTTCACTTGAAACAAGTATCCTGGATGACTTTTCTGGGAAAGTATAGAGGGCAAAAGGCCAGCATCAACAACAAGCATCAGGTATTGGGGGTAGTGTAGCCATCTGTGGTTCATCATGTGTGGCTCTGAAGTTTGACTTTGCCTGGGTTCACATATATGCGGTACGGTATATCGCATACGATTCGCACAGGAACCTCGCTGCATGCCTGTGCAAATCACATGCAGTTTGTGTGTGGTGTGATTGGAGCCATACATTTTGTATGTCTCTATTCGCACCACACCCGCACCAAAAAACGTGCAGGACCCTATTTTGGGTCCGCACTAGAATCGGATCACATAGATATTCACACCTATGCGATCCGAATCTGCACATCACACCGCGTTTCGTGGAGCGCTTTTGGGGTGTTGTTAACTTAACATGCACACCATGCAGCAGTTCGCATGAACGGGGTGCGATTCAGATGCGGTGCAGAATTTGCACAGAAAACACTGCGAATTCTGCACCGCATCAGTGTGAACCAGGGCTTAAAGTAAAACTTTTTAGTTTTGAATAGAGTGAAGAGGGATTAGAACACCTGTTAGATTTTTATTGTGGGCTGTGGCCCCGTTAAAGAGGTTCATCCTTGCTAGTTTTTATCAAATTCCCAAACACTGAGATGTTCCCAGAACACTAATCGAGGGGAAATCTTCCAATGGGGACACTAGTTCTGGTAACAGCCATGGACTCCCTTCCTTCACTTCCTGTTTTGGCTATGTGACAGGAAGTGAAGGAAAATCTCCTCAATGGGACCCAGATGGCAAAAAAACCCCCCAAAAAACCTAACATCCCTCCCATACTTAAAGTGGTTGTAAACTCTTACGTATTCCCAGTGAAGTGACTGGCCTCAGGTGATACAAAGAGATGAAAATCCTCCAATTTTTGATACAAAGAGATCAAAATCATCCTACTTATGTTGCAACTGTTTATCTACAGCCTTCTCTTCTCTACAGTCCAGAATTTATAAAGTTTGCCTGAGTTTTCAAAAAACAGGGGGCAGGGAGCGGTAATTACACACTGCAGAGCTCAGTAAAGAGAGCTCTGAGAGTTGATTGGAAGGGAAGGGACACCCCACTTTGCACAGCACACAGGACAAAAGCTGAAGCTGTCAATCACAGGCTGCGTGCTGGAGCTCTCTCGCTGCTACCTTTTTTCTCCTGGTGTCAGGAAAACTAGTTGGAAGTGATTTATGCTGATAAGAGGGGAAAAAAGTAGCAGACAGAAATGAAACTTAGTGCTCTCAACTGAGACAAGTACACACTATAGAGGGATATGCTTTGTTCATATTTCATGTCTGAGGTTTACAACCACTTTAACCCCCCCAAAAAAAAAAAGTTTGTCTTTAGCTCTTTAAGTGCAAGAAAAAAAAAACAATCCTTGTCTGTCTTCTTCTTAATAGAAGAAAGCAGGCAGTAAAAGCAGCATTTAAAATGAAAAGTCCAGCACTTCAAGTGAAGCTATCTTGTCATTTGTTACCCCAAGCCTATACTGAGATACAATTAAATTACAAGCAAATTAAAGATTTATTTATTTTTGATTGCTAGCAACTGAAAGTGTTGACTTTTATTAGTGATGTGAAATGCTAAAATGATGCACTACGTTGTATATTTCTCCCAGGCCTGAAAAGGTTCTTCAATGGAGTCAAGTAACTCAGACAAGTATTGTGGTGCACCAAACACAAGAAACACTCCAGGACTGGCAATAGATCACCACTATTATTTTGTTAGGCCCCATTCACTATGATGTTGAGCATTTTTGCCATGTCAGGCATTTTTTGAGCTGATGATCAAGCATTTGTGTGCATTTTGTCATGCACTTGAAACTTTTTTTTTTAGCCAATGGAAAGTAGTTACTATGCAAGAAAACACATATTATACATTCCCTTTAAGAGCTTGCTCACACCAGTCGCTGCATTGCAACGCAGAGTGTGGTCTGGCTGAGATCAGCGCACTGTTTCCTGTTTTTTTTTTTTTTTAATTAAATTTATTGAAATGTCACACAGATATTTCATGAAGTTCAATTGCTGGCTGCGTACTGCTCTGCACTGAAAAAAAAAGACTGCACGCAGTACTCTTTTATTCAGTGTGCACCACTGCAACACAGTGGTGTGACCCAGGCAGATAGAAAGACAAGGCAGTTTGCCATGTCATGCAGTGGGACTGTGTTGGAATAGCCACCCAACACAGTCCCACCTCATGTGGTGTGAAGGAACCCTCAAGTCTATTGGGGCTCTGCCCTTAAAGAAGTTCATGCACTTTTTTGAGCAATGCGCTACAAGTGACACTATTCTCAGGTGTGAACAAGCACCATGGAATATAATTCAAATGCTAGTGTTGGGATTTGTTGGGATGTTCAATTTTTTGGGACAAATTTTGATCCATGTATGGCCATTCCTGCTTGACAGAAATTGATCTAACAATCAACTTCTGTCAAATGGGAATGTCAGAAAACCTTTGTTGATCAGCAGCTGCTGATCAGTGTAGCCTAACATCAGTGGAGTCCAGAATACAATGGCTTAGTGGGGAGGAATCCTCCCTGCTTCTGTGGATGGGGGAATCCTTATTTTTTTTCAATCAGCCTGCTTGTTGATTAAAAAACAAAGGGAAACATCTATGGCCAACTTTCCTATGCAATAAAAACCATACATGCAATTCAGATTTAACGATTATGGTAGCTTAGTTAGTGGACAGTCAGTATCTTTAATAGTTACATAAATATTCTAAAGAAAAACATCAAGATCCAAACAATTTCTTACTAAGGTATATACAGGGTTTACTTACTGATCCCTACATCAAATATAAAACGATTGATATATCTAATATCTATATATAAATAAAAGATGATTTCCTAAAAGTAACCAAATTAGGATTCACATGCAATCAGCAAACGCCATGATCTCTCCTACTACTCAGTGCATTGAATGCAACATTACTCCTAATAGGGAAGATTTTGTTGAAAAGAGAAACTAAAGTGACTTTTGGAACAGAAAGACATTCTGGATTTATGTCTTCGTAATGTAGTTTGGAAGTTTCAGTCGCATTTCCTTTGTGTTACATTCATTTTCCTTATTTTTCTGCTGTAAAGAACTTCCCTCTTATGTAGGCCTTAGAAACTTGTAGGCCACAGGCACTGAGCTCACAACTACCTAGTAGAAAATCTGATTCCGACAGTGATGTAACATAGTGAGATCTCCTTACTGAACAGATTACAATGTAGCAAACAACAGACAACGCACGCTTCTGCAGCAAACTAATGACAATAATAATGATTTATTATTATTATTAAAGAGACACTAAACTCTGGTTAAAGAAACCCTATTCATGTACAGTATATATTCCTAACTCAAAAAGTACCTTCTATTGCTCTCAGCCTCCTCCAAATCTCCAGATTCCCCCTTTTTTGCTGTTGCTTTAATCTGACTTCTGGTTAGAGGGTGTCTATATTCGATCTCCGTGGTCCCACTGTAAGGCCCCTTTCACACAAATGGACCGATGGGGTCTACCTGTCTGTTTTTCAGCAGACCCCATCGGTCCATCCACAGACTTCTATGGACTGGTGGGTGTCCGCGGACAATAGCCCGCTGACACCCGATCCGATCCTGTACGCCAAAAACAGGCGGATGGGGATCAGTTCCCCATTTGTCCAGCTGATCAGATCAGATGACAATTGGGTGGAAATGGATAGGTGGTCCATTTCCATCTGACCGTCCCATTGAAATCAGCGGGTAGTGTCTGTGTCCGCTCTGCAGAGACCTGTTATCTGCCTGCTCAGCAGGGATCAGCAGAGAGATCCCCCTCTGAGCAGGCAGCTCACGCTGACAGATCCACCCTGTCTTAAAGGGCCTATGTAGGAATGAAGCCATCCTCTTTTGCTCACTCTTGAAATGGTCGAGGGACTATGCGGTTTGTTGTGTGCATATAGCCATGCACCTGACCACAACTATCGTGTACTGCTTGTTTCAAACAAACAGAAAAGGGAAAGGGAGAGGTTTGGGAGCCCACAGAGGATGTAAAAAGGAGGCAGAAAATATAGATTACAGGGCCATTACATAGTGGATGTGTACAGATTATTTTTGGAGAAGGATATCATGTAGCGTCACTTTCTTGCCTAACAAGCTGCTACATACTGTATATCTGACACATTTTACTTTTTTTGAAAGTTTTCACAATTTGCAGAGAATGGCCGCTTTAATTATCCAATCATATGCCAGAACAAATTCTGATTTCTCTTTATTTGACACATGATTGGATGATTGGGTGTTGGAAATGTCTATAGCTCATGCACACAGTCAGATATGGTTCTGTAACATAAATATGTTGTATTTCACCACGGAGCCCCCCAAGTGATGCATACAGCTGCCCATAGAAGTCAATGGCTATACACGCATATCAGTACTTGCATGGACACGCATATGCGTATTAGCGTACGCAGGTAGTCTGTGTCCAGAGCTGTACGCCAGTGTGCAGGTGCGTATTTTTTGGGAATGTACTTGCCTATACATACATATAGCTGTGTAAAGCCATTGACTTCTAGACAGCTGTATGCAGTATGTGTGGGCTACCTGGTGGGATAATATGCTGAAATGTACATTATACAGCCAGGTACGGCTGTGTTCATGAGCCCTTACCGCAGGGCTTGAAATTTCCACTCACCTGCTCGCCAATGGCGAGTGGAAATTATGGTGGGGGTGAGTGTGTCCCCCAGGGCCGTCTTGCTGAGCAGGCTCGGAGCTCAGGCCAGATCTGTCATTGGCACTGGGAGCCGTCAGACTGCTCAATAGCTGAGAGCAGTGAAAGCAAAGCTTGTGTGCTGTGCTCTCTGCCTCCCCCCTAGAGTGCAGTACAGGGCTCTGTGAGTGAACAACGAAGTACAGCAACTTTTTATGGGGGGGGGTGTATGCGGGCGTGTGTGTATGTGTAGATGTGTGTGTGTTTGTGTGTGTCTGTGTATGCATGTACATGTGTCTGTGTGTATGTACATGTGTGTATCTGTACATGTGTCTGCGTGTATGTACATGTATATGTCTGTACATGTGTCTGTGTGTGTGTACATGTGTCTGTGTGTGTGCATGTACGTGTGTATGTACGTACATGTGTCTGTGTATGTATGTAAATGTGTCTGTGTGTGTGTATTTCTGTATTTGTACATGTGTCTGTGTGTATGCGTGTCTATACGTGCCTGTGTGTGTATACATGTGTCTGTATGTGTGTACATGTGTGTTTCTGTGCGTGTGTACATGTTTCTGTGTGTGTATGTGTGTGTGTGAATGTTCATGTCTGTATGTGTGTACAGGTGTCTCTGTTTGTGTGTGTTTGTTGGTGGCGAGTAACTCTTAAGGCCTGGCTAGTAGCTCAGGACTTGAAATTTTAAGCCCTGCCTTACCGCATCCACTAAGCTGAACTGTCACTTTGTTCATTCTCTGCTCCTTTGGTCAATCAGCCCTATAAAGATGATAAAGGCCTCATGCACACAGAATGTTTTAATTGACACTTTTAGAGGTGTTTTACATTTTTTCTGCCTCGACATGTCCCTCAATGTTAGCCAATATGTCCACGCACACATGGGTATGTCTAGGCGTTTAGGGGCAGAAAAAAAATGTCCAAGTGCTTAATGCGCCTAAGTGCGTTTGCAAACCGTGGTTTAGGCTTCATGCACACTAGCGTTTTTTTAAGCTACTAGAAGCTGTTATTAGCATTTTTTTCTGCTTCTTGACGATACTCTTATCCTATGTGTTCATGCACACTACTTAAGTCTAGGTTCACACCTATGCAGGTTTGATGCGTTTCTGCATTGCATTTTGCTTTGCGTTTTTGATTCATTTTGCTGGGGTTCTTTTTCCTTTTTTGTTTGTTTTTGTTGTTGCTAGGCAGATTTTAAATGCAAAATGCATCAAAAACACGGAAAAAATGCAGCAAGAACACAATACATGCGTTTCTGCAGCGTTTCCACTGAATTCTATATAACCAAAAATGCAACGTTTTGCTCTCATAAAAGTCCCTGATCCTTTCCAAAAAAACCACACTGGGTGAAAACACAGAGATGTGAACCTGTCCCATAGAAAATCATGTTAAATGGACTGTACTGCGTATCTGCAAAACGCTGCAGAAAACTCTTAGGTGTGAACTTGGGGTTAGGCTATTGCCATTTTTTTGAGCTTCAGTGTCTAGGAGCATAGAAGTTTTTTGGAGCGTTTTTCCAGTAGGAAAAACGCTAAACGCTACTAAAACATTCCAAACAGCTTTTTTCTACATGTACTGTAAAAACGCTAATAAAACGCTAACGCTACTAAAAAAACGCTATTACCAGTGTTTTTTATCCAGCGTTTTTTTTAGCTTAAAAAAAACCCCCGCTAGTGAGCATGGAGCCTTAGGTGAGTTTTTAACGCTGCTTTTTTCTCCCCTGGAGCATAGGCATCCAGAGGAGGAAATAAAATGTCCTGTGTGCATAGAGAGAAATGCTGTAAGCTGAAACTTGCTGCTCCAACTAAAATAACAACAAATAATAATAAACAATGTTACAAATGACAAGGTTTCCTATGTTTCTTTCACTATAACAAACACAACAGAAAACAAAACATAACTCCAAAGACATGCTGGTAGGTGACTTGGCTCCTGTCTAAATTGGCCCTTGTATGTATGAATGTGAGTTAGGGACCTTAGATTGTACGCCCCTTGAGGGTTAGGGACTGATGTGAATGTACAATATATATCTAAAGCACGGCGTACATTGATGGAGCTATATAAATACCTGAAATAAATAAATAACACATGTAAAAGAAAACACAGGGTTTAGTTTATACAGATATGCTGGACTTAGTTTTGTGGATCCCCAGCCCACCCAAAGCCCAGGTAGTGAATGGGCCCCCACATTTGGATCTCTATAAGCCCCAGATACATACCAGACCACAGCAGGAGTTTATCATGAACTTCTTCCTGGGAGAGGGAGTCCTCAGCCAGGGCAGTGGAGGTGAAGGCATAGGGCAGAGTAGATCCCAGGCAGATGTTGAATTTGAGGGATTCACAAGTGGTGCTCTTCTTGCACCTATCCATGTAAAGGGATTCATTGAAGTGAATCTCTCCAGAGGCAGACATGAAGAAGCTGGTCAGCAGCATCCAGGAGATCCCCAGCCCCATGGAGGAGGACATGTTTAGGAGAAGGCAGAGGGAGGAGGATTTGGGCAGGAAGACTATCCTCCAGATGAACACAAAGCAGAAATGGCCCCAAAGTGCACACAGCTTTGTCTCAGTGGGATGGGGACAGTCTTCCTCCCTCCATCACAGTCCCTCCAAGGACTCACAATCCACAGGGAAGTCCTGCTGTGTTCCCCGAGCTCCAGGCATACAATGGCAGACAACTGGGGACTTTTCTCTCCCAGAAAACTTGCAGGAAAGGGATTTGTAGAGAGGAGTGGAAGAATGTAATGTGATCCAGGCTCTGGGATGGCAGACTCCCCTCCTCCTCCTTCCCTCCTCTCCCAGCCCCAATCTGGCTTCACACTTCGGAAAGTGTCCCCTTTCACTCCTCAGACACAACAGGCTCCGGGGGTCACCTCTCCCAGGACAGATGATGGCCCCCCAGCCCACCTCTAGGAGAAGCAGCGATCCCGCTGGCTGCCGATCCTTCAATTGTCTTGATGAAGGCGCCCTATGCAGTGGCTGAGGGGGAAGCGCTCCCCGGCACAAAGAAGGGGCATGTTCCCCCCTACAAGGCTGCCTGTCCTGGAATCCTACAAGTGGATCTCCTCGCTGAGTGATCTGATGAGCTGGGATCCTAATACTCGGTCGTCTTCTTAAAGGAGCCGATGGAATGTCTCTGCTGGAAGGAACAGGAGAAAAAAAAAAAAAAAGTTTCCCATTTGCCCTCCCCAAAATGTGAGACAAGGAGAAGGGTGGTGATTGGCAGGACAATGTGCTGATCACAGCATCATCACTGCAGTCCTGGCTGGGGGAGTCCTGCTGGGACATCACATGGGGAAGAGTTTGGTCATCTGGAGTGCCAACTATTCACAACTCTTTATATACTACAAAGCCTTTTCCAGGCTTGGGAAAGTGTGGAGGCTGCCATTGATGACTAGACATGTGCAAAACAAAAAAAATAGTTTTGTTTCAATGCGAAATCTACATTTCGTGTAGTTGGATTCGTTCAATTCGTTTTCAGGATTCGTTTCCATAATTCGAATTCAATTGGAAAACATTACGTCCAAATTCGAAAAGTTGTTCACATTCTAAATTGGTTCAACTGAATTCGAAATTGATTCAGCAAAATTTGAAAAGTCGTTAGAAATTAAAAAGATTTCAACCGAGTTTGCAAAAAATTTTACCGAATTTGAAAAGTTAAGCTGGCCATACACGTGTATATTTGAAAATAAAAAAATAAAGAAAAGTCAGCAACTACAAAACTGTAGCTGCTGACTTTTAAAACACAGACACTTACCTGTCCCCCAATCCCGCGGTGTCCTCCCTGAAGCCCATTTCACCAGCCACCCTGTGCTCCCGGCTCCGGCATTTTCAGTGTGGGCATCCGTCTGGGACAGCCTCACAATTGGGTACCCACTGCGCATGCGCGAGTAACGCTGTACTTTGTGAATGGTCCCGTAGTCTTCTGGGACCTGTCACATGTCCCAGAAGACTACAGGGAGGGAGGGGGGAAGGACAACTTCCGCTTCCAATCGCCTAGGCAGAGGAAGTGGGAGCGGTTACCTGTCAATTTCGGGTACCTGCTCCCCCGCTCCCCAAAGGTGCCAATCCTTAATGGGGAGCAGGGGACTAGTCCTTAAAGTGGAACTTCCCCGTTTGGCTGGAGTTCCTCTTTAAATTGGTTTTCGGATATTTGTTCGATTTTGTTTTCAATTTCAAATTTGTTTTCGATTTTGTTTTCAAATTTGTTTTCAAATCGAATTTGTCTGAATTTTGTTTCGTTATTTTGGATTTGTTTAAATTCTTTTTTTGTCATTTGTAATTCTGATACATCCGAGTCTTCGAATAATGAAAAAGTTCATCTGAAATTCTATTCGGAACGCACATGTCTATTTCTATTGGTGACCTCCTAAAAAATGCTAGTTACGTGCCTACCCCTGACCCTGGACCAAGCATGCATTTAGATAGATATAGCAACTAATGTGTCCATGCACATTAGGTCATTAAAGGCTCAACGTAAAGAGGCAGAAAACCCTTTCTGTTTTGCGTTTTTGAGAGCGGTTTTCTGGCAGAAAAAAAAACACTAGTATAAAAGCCACTCAAAGTTAGTGTTTTTTTTCTGCCAAGAACATTGGTGTTTTTTTTAAGCCAGTGTGTATGGACCCTATGGCTCCATTCACATCTGAGCGCAGCGTTTTTGTAAATTTTTTCCCCACTTTTTGTTGCATGTATTTATGCATGTTTGCAAACATTTGTGTGCGATTTGTTCAGACGTTTTCAGGCTTTTTGAGTTCTGGCATTTTTGTATTAGCCAATAGAGAAAAATGTCATCTGTGACAAAAAAACGTGCAAAAGCGCATGAAAAAGCGTGATTTGCGCGTTTCCATGTATTTCTATGGCAATAAAAACGAGACAAAAATGCATTAATCTCTCTGAATGGAGCTACAAAAGTAGCTCTAAAACGTTTTTGAGCTTCAGGTGTTCTGCTTCAGGTGACTTGGAGTGGAGATGTGAGCCATCTCCATAGAGTAATATTGATTTTTTTTCTCCCTGAGTGTCTTGAAGCTTTGCACGGTAAAACACTCAGATGTGAATGAGGCCCTAATGCATTTCACATTTTATTATTATTATTATTATTATTGTTATACAGTATGTTATAGCTGTACTGTTCCCATTATAGTGGGGGACAGTACATGAGACAATACAATACACGAGGCGTTTGAGGGCCCTGCTCTTTGGAGCTTACAATCTAGGAGGGAGGGGGTAGTGGTACAGGAGGAAGTGGCTGTGGGGGATGGAGTGGTAGGAGGAGTGGAGAAGATCGGCTGTTAGGTGAGGGCGGGGTAGGCTTCCCTGAAGAGATGGGTTTTCAGGGTGCGCCTTAAGGTGAGGAGGGTAGGTGACAGTCTGATGGATTGGGGTAGTGAGTTCCAGAGGATGGGGGAAGTCCTGGAGAAGTCCTGGAGTCAGGCATGGGAGGAGGAGACTAGGGAGCTAGAGAGTAGGAGGTCTTGTGAGGAGCAAAGAGTACGTGTTGGGTGGTATTTGGATATCAGGTTGGTGATATAGTTTGGGGCAATGTTATGAACAGCTTTGTACGTCAATGTTAGTAGTTTGAATTTTATGGATTGGGCAATCGGAAGCCAGTGGAGGGATTGGCAGAGGGGGGTGGCAGATACGGAGCGGTTGGTAAGGTGGATGAGTCTGGACGCTTTTACATTTTTTTGGAAGTGTTGATGTTAATAGGAGGAGGTGTCTGCTGTCATGCAGGAAAAGCACATCAAAAATGCATGTATATGTGTTTTTCATGCATTTTCGATGCAATTCCATTAAAGTCTATGGAGCCAAAAATGCACCGTGCTGTATGCAAAAAAAGTCCCTGCACCTTTCCAAAAAATGCATTGCAAGAAATTGCATAGATATGAACAGGATAGTAAATAAGGTTTGATGGATTGTCAGCTCTAACTAGCAGGACCCTCTAATTCCTCCTGTATTGAATTGTAATGTTGTAAAGCACTGTGCAAACTGTTGGCAATATTGAAATCCTGTATATTAATAATTAGAGTGTTTTTCTTTGGATCTGCAAACACACAAAAAAATTGTATAGATGTGACCTAGCCTCAGGGCTTTTTCACACTCACAGTAGAATGTGGTGCCCTCTAAAGAGCGATCCATGTTCAGATCACTTGTCAGGGGATATTTGACAGGCAGTGAGAAAGCGTTATATAGCGCCTTCTTACCACATGATTTAACCCTATATTGCCCTACTACTGCAAGTTGCAGTTGAAGTACGGCCCCATTAAACTCAGTGTCAATGCCACCCTTAGTTAAAAACCCCATCCAGCTGTTATTTTACAGTTTGTGTGAGCAGATAGGGTTGGGGTGGTAAAACTGTGGTTCAGTCCTGGGCTGTGTCTCAAGATCAGGTTTGTGGGGACAATAGCATTCTCTAGCACACACTCAGGGCACTCTCCCTTGTCTCTCCAGTGCCAGCTGCAGAAAGAGCCTGAGGAGGAGAATATCTACTGTTGGTTCTGCTGATGACACCGGGTACACAGGCAGGATGGAAACGCAGCATTGCCCAGCATTGGAGGTCCCAAAGAAAGGGATGTGAGCTCCAAACTCTTGCAGTCACTGGCAGCCTGTCATTGCCACAGGCTCAGTATCCACAGCTATCTGCTCACCACTGTCAAACCCAGCAGCAGGAATCAGTAAATTCCTTCCACTGAGATTGGTACTGTGGCTAAACACCCATGTGAATGCAGCTTAGTGCATACACCCCCCCCCCCCCAGCTGACACACATCTCTCACTGCCTACAATAACCCCTAGCTGGCCCATATAACCTTTCCTCAGTCCCTGGACATCCTGGCCCAACTCCTTTGCATTCCCTCTTCCCAGATTACACATTCTGTATCCTTCCCAGCTTGCCTCACCCTCACCCCCTTACCTGAAAGACATCCTTACTGACAGGTCAGCAGTAAACCCTAGAGCTGGCCACACAATATGGTCTCATTGTGTATACCCCCTGCAATCTTCTTCCTCACAAACTGCCCACCTTCATACCATCCACACGCCTTTCTTGTACATGCTACCTGCCATCATACCTTCTGTACTGCTTTTTTGCACATGCTACGCTGTCAGACATTCAAAACACTCCTGAACAAACAGCCTGAGGTCATTCCCTCCTCTGTGGAACCCTGTATTCACCTGCATACCCTGCGCTCTTCTTTACTGCCCATACCACCATACCTTCTTTACTCCTCTCCTTACATAACTCGCTCATTCCTCTCCTGCCCATACCAACTCTCCTTATACCTTTCACATTTCTCCTGTGCTTACTACCCAACATCATACCCCCACCTTCTTCTCTACACATACTTTGCTTTCATATCTTCCTCACTCTCCTGAACATTCTGCTTACCATCAAACCCTCTGCACTCCTCTTCTGCATATACTGCTCTGTGTCATACCCTCCACGCTCCTCTCTACACATACTGCTCACCGTCATACTCTTCACACTCCTGTCCTACACATACTGCTCACTGTCATACTCTCTGCACTCCTCTCCTACACATACTGCTCACCATCATAATCTTCACACCTCTCTCCTACACATACTGCTCACCGTCATACTCTCTGCACTCCTCTCCTACACATACTGCTCACCATCATAATCTTCACACCTCTCTCCTACACATACTGCTCACCATCATACTCTACGCACTCCTCTCCTACACATACTGCTCACCGTCATACTCTTCACACTCCTGTCCTACACATACTGCTCACTGTCATACTCTCTGCACTCCTCTCCTACACATACTGCTCACCATCATAATCTTCACACCTCTCTCCTACACATACTGCTCACCGTCATACTCTCTGCACTCCTCTCCTACACATACTGCTCACCATCATAATCTTCACACCTCTCTCCTACACATACTGCTCACCATCATACTCTACGCACTCCTCTCCTACACATACTGCTCACCGTCGTACTCTCTGCACTCCTCTCCTACACATACTGTTCACCGTCATACTCTACGCACTCCTCTCCTACACATACTGCTCACCATCATACTCTCTGCACTCCTCTCCTACACATACTGTTCACCGTCATACTCTTCACACTCCTCTCCTACACATACTGCTCACCGTTATACTCTCTGCACTCCTCTCCTACACATACTGCTCACCGTCATACTCTCCATACTTCTCTCCTACACATACTGCTCACTGTCAAATTCTCCATACTCCTCTCCTACACATACTGCTCACCGTCATACTCTCCACACTCCTCTCCTACACATACTGCTCACCATCATACTCTCTGCACTCCTCTCCTACACATACTGTTCACTATCATACTCTTCACACTCCTCTCCTACACATACTGCTCACCGTTATACTCTCTGCACTCCTCTCCTACACATACTGCTCACCGTCATACTCTCCATACTTCTCTCCTACACATACTGCTCAACGTCATACTCTCCATACTCCTCTCCTACACATACTGCTCACCGTCATACTCTCCACACTCCTCTCCTACACATATTGCTCACCATCATACTCGCCACACTCCTCTTCCACACATACTGCTCACTGTCATACCCTCCACTCTCCTCCCATATATATATATATATATATATATATATATATATATATATGTATATATATATTTATTTACATTATATCACCAAAAGTATTGGGACACCTGCTTTTACACACACATGAACTTTAACCACTTCCAGACCGGACACTTTTACCCCCTTCCTGACCAGGGCAATTTTCAGCTTTTAGCGCTATCACACTTTGAATGACAATTGCGCGGTCATGCAACACTGTACCCAAATGAATTTTTTACCATTTTTTTTAGATAGATAAAGCTTTATTTTGGTGGTATTTATTCACCACTGGGATTTGTATTTTTTTTGCTATGTAAATGAAATGTCCAAAAAATTTGAAAAAAAGTGTTTTTTTTATAAAATTTTGCAAATAAATAATATTTCATCATAAATCTTAGCCAAAATTTATTCCATTATCTTTTTAGTAAAAAAAAAAAATCCAAATTAGTTTATAAGCAAAAATTATAATTTTTAAACATTTTCTTTTACATTTTTATTTTATTTTTTTATATTATTATTTTTTTATTTTATTTTTTTTTTTTTACATACTGTCACCCTAGCAGTACAGTGTCACCATGGTGACACTGTACTACTTGTGAGGGGTGATGAAGATTTTTTTTTTTTTTTTTACACTGATTGCTTTTACACCCATATAGGATGTAAAAGCAATCATTTCTCCTTCTCTCTGTGTGCATTCTTGCACTCATTGAGAAGAACTGAGTGAGCTGTGATTGGTCACAGCTTGTCACATGGTACAAGGCTTTTGTGAATAGCCTTGTACCATGTGACCTCTGTGATCATTCACAGATTTCACACATAGTAAGCAATGATGTCAGAAGTGACATCTTGCTTACTACTTTGCATGTGATCACTGATTGGCCAATCAGTGATCACATGATCGGGACCTCGTACAGAGGTCCCGTCCGACGATCGGTGTTTCACTGTGTCCGGAGGACACAGCGGGCACCGGATCGCGGTGCTGCGCGCTCCCAGGGAGCGCGCACAAACAGGGTGCGGGAGGCCGTTTATAGACGGCCACCCGACCCTGCAGTGCCACCGTCCGGCCGTTTATATACAACGGCCGGTCGGGAAGTGGTTAATGGCATCCCAGTCTTAGTCCATAGGGTTCAATGCTGAGTTGGTCCACCCTTTGCAGCTTTAACATCTTCAACTCTTCTGAGAAGGCTGTCCACAAGGTTTAGGAGTGTGTCTATGGGAATGTCTGACCATTCTTCTAGAAGAACATTTGTGAGGTCAGGCACTGATGTCGGACGAGAAGGCCTGGATCTCAGTCTCTGCTCTAATTATTATTATTATTATTAATATTATACAGTATTTATATAGCGCCAAAAGGTTTGCTCAGCACTGTACATTATAGTGGGGGACAGAACATGAGACAATGCAGTAACAAAATAATACACGAGGGGTTCAAAGGGCCCTGCTCTTTCGAGCTTACAGTCTAGGAGGGAGGGGATAGTGGCACAGGAGGAAGTGGCTGTGGGGGATGGAGTGGTAGGAGGAGTGGAGGAGATCGGCTGTTAGGTGAGGGCGGGGTAGGCTTCCCTGAAGAGATGGGTTCATCCCAAAGGTGTTCTGTCGGGTTGAGGTCAGGACTGTGTGCAGGCCAGTCAAGTTCCTCCACCCCAAACTTACTCATCCATGTCTTTATGGACCTTGCTTTGTGCACTGGTGCGCAGTCATGTTGGAAGAGGAAGGGGTCATCCCCAAACTGTTCCCACAAAGTTTGGACCATGAAATTGTCCAAAATTTCCTGAAAAACAACCCAACACTATAATCCCCCCTCCACCAAACTTTATACTTGCACAATGCAGGCAAGTATCGTTCTCCTGGCAACCGACAGAGAAGTGTGATTCATCACTCCAGAGAACACGTCTCCACTGCTCTAGAGTCCAGTGGCAGCATGCTTTACACCACTGCATCCGACACTTTGCATTGCACTTGGTGATGTAAGGCTTGGATGCAGCTGCTCAGCCATGGAAACCCATTCCTTGAAGCTCTCTACACACTGTTGTTGTGCTAAACTGAAGGTCACATGAAGTTTGGAAGTTTTTAGCTATTGACTCTGCAGACAGTTGGCGACTTCTGTGCACTGTGTGCTTCAACATGCGCTGACCCCGCTCTGTCATTTTACGTGGCCTACCACTTGGTGACTGAGTTGTTTTGTTCCCAGTTGCTTCCACCTTGTAATCACACTACTAACAGGTGACTGTGGAATATTTAGTAGCAAGGAAATTTCACGGATTACACAGGGGACAACCTATCATGGTACCACGCTTGAATTCACTGAGCTCCTTAGAGCGACCCAGTCTTTCACAAATGTTTGTAGAAGCAGTCTGCATGCCTAGGTGCTTGATTTTACACACCTGTGGCCATGGAGGTGATTGGAACACCTGAATCCAATGATTTGGAGGGGTGTCCGAATACTTTTGGCAATCTAGTGTGCATATATATATATATATATATATATATACATTCCCACCAGCCACTTTATTAGGTACACCTGTTTAATTGCTTGGTAACAAATATTGATAATCAGCCAATCACCTGACAGCAACTCAATGCATTTAGGCATATAGACATGGTGAAGACAACTTGCTGAAGTTCAAACTGAGAACCAGAGTGCGGAAGAAAGGAGATTTAAGTGACATTGAATGTGGCATAATTGTTGGTGCCCAATGGGCTGGTCTGAATATTTCAAAACCTGCTGATCTGCTGGGATTTTCAAGCACAACCATCTCTAGGGTTTACAGAGAAGGGTCCAAAAAAAGAGAAAAATACCCCTTGAGCGGCAGTTGTGTGGACAAAAAAGATGTCAGCGGTCAGAGGAGAATGGGCATTGATTTCAGCTGTGACATTCAGATGGTAGGGTCAAAATGTGATGTAAACAATATGAAAGCATGGATCCATCCAGCCTTGTATCAACGGTTCAGGCTGGTGGTAGTGGTGTAATGGTGTGATAAGATATTTTCTTGGCACTAGCAAGGTGTACCTAATAAAGTGGCCAGTGAGTGTATATCATATCATACCAATAACAGCTGCCCTTTACCATGTGATCAGTTGTGTCCAATCACAGCTGATCACATGTAAACAAACTTGCTGCATTTCTTTTCCTCAGTGCTGTGACTGTGAGGAAAGGAAAGCCGATAACGGACATTCCTGACAGGACACATTTACATTGATAATCGGCACTGACCTTTTATGCCCTGGTTATCAGTGCAGCCCCACCAGTGCAGCTTATTAGTGTCCATCAGTGCAGAATATCAGAGCCCATCAGTACTGCCCATCAGTGCCCATCAGCTCCGCCTTATCAGTGAAGCGTCATCAGTGTCTCCTTATCAGTGCCCATCAGCGCAGCCTCATCAGTGCATTCTCATCAGTGCCCATCAGTGCAACCTATCATTGCCCATCAGTGTAGTCTATTAGTCCCCATCAGTGCAGCCTCATCAGCACACATCAGTGAAGAAGAAAAATTACTTGCAAAATTTTATAAGCAAAACTAAGACATTTTTTTTTTAAGTCAGTTTTGTGTCTTTGTTTAGCAAAAATTTAAAGAACCAGTGGTGATTAAATACAATCAAAAGAAGGCTCAATCTGTCTCAAAAAGATGATAAAAATTAAATTTGCATACAGTATTGCATGACCACTAGCTTATCATTCAAAGTGCGACAGCGCTGAAAGTTGAAAAGTGCCCGGTATTGAAGTGGTTAATATACTGTATTGCACAGGCCACATTATAGACAACTAAACTGTTCAAAAAAATTAAAGGAACACTGAAAACACATCAGATCTCAATGGGGAAAAATATCATGCTGGATATCTATACTGATATGGCCTGGGTAATGTGTTAGGAACAAAAGGATGCCCCATCATTTGATGGAGTTGAAAATTATCAACCTACAGAGGACTGAATTCAAAGACACCCCGAAAATCAAAGTGAAAAAATGATGCAGCAGGCTAGTCCATTTTGCTGAAATTTAATTTCAGCAATTCAAAATGATACTCAGCAGTTTGTATGGTCCCCATGTACTTGTATGCATGCCTGACAACATCAGGGCATGCTCCTAATGAGACGACGGATGGTGTCCTGGTGTATTTCCTCCCAGATCCCTCCATGGATATGCCTCCCCAGACCATCACTGACCCACCACCAAAACGGTCATGCTGAACGATGTTACAGGCAGCATAACATTCTCCATGGCTTCTCCAGACCCTTTCACGTCTGTCACATGTACTCAGGGTGAACCTGCTCTCATCTGTGAAAAGCACAGGGCGCCTTTGGAAGACCTGCTATTTCTGGTGTTCAATGGCAAATGCCAATGGATCTCTATGATGCTGGGCAGTGAGCACAGGGCCCACTAGAGGACATCGGGCCCTCAGGCCACCCTCATGAAGTCTGTTTCTGATTGTTTGGTCAGAGACATTCACACCAGTGGCCTGCTGGAGGTCATTTTGTAGGGCTCTGGTAGTACTCATCCTGTTCCTCCTTGCACAGAGAAGCATATACTGGCCCTGCTGATGGGTTAAGGACCTCCTACGGCCCTGTCCAACTCTCCTAGAGTAACTGCCTGTCTCCTGGAATCTCCTCCATGCTCTTGAGACTGTGCTGGGAGACACAGCAAACCTTCTGGCAATGGTACGTATTGATGTGCCGTCCTGGAGGAGCTGGACTGCCTGTGCAACCTCTGTAGGGTCCAGGCATCACCTAATGCTACCAGTAGTGACACTGACCCTAGCCAAATGCAAAACTAGTGAAAAACAGTCAGAAAAGATGAGTAGGGAAAAAAATGTTAGTGGCCTCCACCTGTAAAACCATTCCTGTGTTGGGGGTCATCTCATTGTTGTCCATCTAGTGCACCTGTTTCATTAACACCAAAGCAGCTGAAACTGATTAACAACCCCCTCTTCTACTTAACTGACCAGATCAATATCCCAGGAGTTTAATTGACTTGAAGCTATACTCTGATTAAAAAGTGTTCCTTTCATTTTTTTGAGCTGTGTGTCTTGGTAACATGATATATCCATGCCAGGGAACGGGTTTTGATACACTTTAGTTTCAACATCGTCTCCATTTTTCTTGTAATATTTGTAACAATTTAGTTGAACTTTGTGTCATTTCCCTGTCAGCTTCTAAAGCCTTATGCACACAGGTTGTTATTTTCCTCTCCTGGATGCCTTTGCTCCTGGCAGGAAAAAAATATCCATTCTAGCCATTGGAATGAATGAACGAACGCTCAAACTCTAAACACGCCTAGTGTTACATGTTTACATGCACTTAGGAGTGTTCGGTGTTTTTGTCTGCCCTTTAGCTCCTCCTCCAAACACACAAGTAATGTTTTTTTTTTTCAGCCTGTGTACGCTCTTCTTCTACTATGTTTGTAAATGCCCATGTGTGCATGGCCAAGTAGGCTAACATAGAGGTGCATTTAGGGGCAGAAAATAAAACATCAAACACCTGAAAAAGCGGCATTTTTTAAAGCCATGTGTGCATGAATCCTAATAGCTTCACTTCCTCACTCTCTCAACACTGACTATTTTAGTCCTTGTGCTGCTAATATTAGTAAACAGTATATGATATTTACTTGTTTTAAATGTTGTTTTACATTTCTTCAGTTACTTCCTGGTTTCCAGGCCTAGGCAAATTATGTCATACATCCCAGGAGTCTTCTGGAGGGGAGGAGGGGCTTTCTAAGCTAAGCACACCCTCTTGCCTGCATGCCTGAGCTAAGGGCAGATGGATTCCAGGGAAAAAAAATCATCTGGAAACTCGGACACTGCCCGAGGGCCCGGGGTCAGTAGGGGGCCCCACGAGATGCCCCTGGTACCTTTTTCATAGGCTTTTTTGAGTTTGGGGAAGGACACAGGGGCCCCATGATCTATTGCCCGGGGGGGCCCATGACTTGTCAGTCCGCCCCTGGCCATAACTTAAGATTGCCACTGCAAGAAATGCTAGAGGGGTGTTTTTCAAAGTGATTTCTCAGCAAAATAAAGAAACATTAATGGATGGGGAGTTTGCTTTGAATATTAAAAATGAATTAAATAGTGTTTTTGGTTTGTGCTGCTCAGATGCAGTGTAGTTCCACTTGGAGTACCACAAACCAAAAATGCTATAAAATTAATTTTTAATATTCAAAGCAAACTCCTTCATCCATCCATCCATCCATCCATCCATGTCTCCATGCTTTATTTTGCTGAGAAATAATTTTGAAGAACACCTCCTGGCATTTCTGGCATTGGCCATCTTGACTAAGGGCAGATGATTTATGTAGCAGGTACTTCCTGGAATCCATCTGTCCTTAGTTCAGGCATCGGCTGAGCTGAGAACCTTCCCTCCCCTCCTGAAGACTCCTGGGATGTATGATGTTGTATGTCTAGGCCTGTAAACCAGGAAATAAATCTATTTACTAATGCTAGCGGCAGAAGGATTTGAAATAGTTCATGTTGATTGAGAGAGTGAAGTTCTGGTTTAATTTTAAAAAAAGTGACTTTTTACATTTTTTTCTGTTTTAAGACTCTTGCTGTCATGTCTCTTTCCTTCCATTAGGCCACACTTGTGTGCACTTGTTGCAGCCTATTCGGGTAAATTTCAAAGCAGGACAACACACACTTGTATTGGATACAGCAGGGAAATGTTAAAATCTCTGTCAGGTTTTTTTATAGCGATCTTTGTCCCTGATTGGGAGATTTGACCTTTCCATTAGCCCTTATGGCCATTATTATCAGGACAGAAAGCACTGCTGTGATCAGACTTCCTGGTAGAGGGTGACTAAGTTTGTTCTCCATGGTGCCACTGTATGTAGAAATGTGGCAAAGAAATGGAAGAACTTAAATCCTCCTGCGCATGGGGAGTAAGCCCAAGGATTAATGGGCTGCAGTCAAAACTTGGCCTTCATGGTGTGTACTCACCTTGTTGCCCACACAAGACTGAGGGAGTCTAGAAGCACTGCAATAATAATAAACAAACAGAGGGCTCACTGGCCTAGTGCATTATCCTTTAAGGCTTTATTATGTAAAAAGTAAGTATTATACTCACAAAGTAAATAAAGGTACAAGTTCATCTCATCAGTACGCAAACATCAAGATGTAACAGATTGATGGAACATCCACTGGCTGACGCGTTTCACGTTTCACAGACTTATCCTCTTCCTCAGAACCTGGAAAGCTCTGAGGAAGAGGATAATTCCTCGAAACGCATCAGCGTGGTTCCATCGTTCTGTTACATCTTGATGTTTGATACGCAAATGCACTTGATGCTTGATACGCAAACATCAAGTTGTAACAGATCGATGGAACATCCACAGGCTGATGCATTTCACATTTCAAGGACTTATCCTCTTCCTCAGAGCTTGGTAGGCCTGGTAGGCTCTGAGGAAGAGGATAAGCCCTTGAAAAGCATCAGCCTGTGGATGTTCCATCGTTCTGCTACATCTTGATGTTTGATATGCAAATGCGCTTGATGCTTGATATGCAAACATCAAGCTGTAACAGATCGATGGAACATCCACAGACACG
This sequence comes from Staurois parvus, assembly GCF_062004578.1. Classification (NCBI taxonomy): domain Eukaryota; kingdom Metazoa; phylum Chordata; class Amphibia; order Anura; family Ranidae; genus Staurois; species Staurois parvus. Next base: position 9,573,572 of record NW_028317971.1, read on the forward strand.
TTTTGCATTTTGAGTACTTATCCTCTTCCTGAGAGCCTGGTAGGCTCTCAGGAAGAGGATAATTCCTCGAAACGCATCAACCTGTGGATGGTCCATCGTTCTGTTACATCTTGATGTTTGCGTACTGTTTGTGCTGTACTCATGAGATGAACTTGTACTTTTATTTACTTTGTGAGTATAAAACTTACCTTTTTATATATTAAAGCCTTTAAAGGATAATACACTAGGCCAGTGTGCCCTCTGTTTGTTTATTATTATTGTATGTAGAAATGTAGCCACTCTCTCTTGCTCACTCCCATGATGGACTATGCAATGTGTAGTGTGAATAGAGCACTACACATAATCACAACTAACATGCAATCCTCGTTTCAAACAAAAGGACGTGAGGGGGAAAATTAGAAGTTTGGGAGCTCACTAAGGAAGTTACAAAAAGGCAGAAAAATGGAATAAGAAATTATTTCATGAAAAATAGATTACAGGGCCATTAAAGTGTTACTGCACCCAGGACCCTGCATTCACTCTATCTGGTCTCTCACAGTACACAGAACACGGAAATGCAATTATTTTAGTAAATATAAATTGCTAAATACCGTTTCTCATCAGCAGTTAGAACAGTCTTGTGACTTCTATCAGTGTCCAGCAGAGCACTGGTTAAAGCTTGTAGGAGGAGTTTTCATTCTGCTCTGCCTGTACTATGAGGCTGACCTTCTGTTGGGACAGTGATGATTGGCCCTGTGTTGATCACATGCACCCTCCCAAAGGGAAAAAAAAAATCTCTAGCAATACACACCAAACTGAGCATGTACACAGTGAGCTGTACTATCAGCAGATATATTGGGGGCAGTAGAAGAAGGGGCAGATCAGAGAAGACAGATCAAACTACCTTTTTACACAATGCGGAGGATTAACCCCTTAGGTTCCACAGTGAATATAACAAGCATGCTTTCCTGCATATACAGACTTATTTTACTGTTGCGGGTTTAGTAACACTTTAATTCGTGGGTGTGTGTGGATTAATTCTTTTTGTAGAAGGATATAGTGTAGTGTCACTTTAAGACCAGACCAGGGAATGATCAGAGGGGGTCAGTAAATTATTCAGTAAGTAATACAAATAAAGGGCACTTAGGGGGCCCCAATGCTCTAGCGTCCTGGCAAGCTGCCAGCTCAGCTTTCACAAAGATTCCTGCCTCACTCCAACAATCCACCGAAGGATATGGACTAAAAATCATGTGCCCACCTGCACACACTTGTAGATGGTACACGCTATTACATAAAAGAGTGTCATAACAGAAGAGATTGGACAGCTGTATAATGTCAGCCTGAGCTGGGCAACAGTACCGCCATAGAAATCCTCCCAGTGAATGCCTCCACTGTGCTCTACTACACCATGCTGTCTGCTAATGAAAGGTGACAGATTTCGCTGCAGTTTCTGCAATGGTTTTACTTCTCCAAGATATAACGTGAATCATATCCTTTAGGCTGGCAGAGTACATTGACGATTGCAAGTGTATGGAGATAGCTAAGATGCCCAGAATCCATGGACTGTGTATGAGTGTACAGATTGATACGTGAGCGCAGTCAGAAGGCACACAGTGCGTGCTTCACCCAGATTGCTGCTCCAGTCCGAGTGATTGACTGCTTCCTCAGCCTCCTTTGTACAGTCATTGTTTAGAGTAGTACAGAAATGTTTATAGGATTGTTAGCCAGCTGGGTATTGTCCGACATAAAGACCACTTTGGGATCTGTCCTTTAATAAATCCAGCTTTTCTGTAGAGTTTAAAAACTAAGGGTACTGTGAAAGTGTACTACATGTACAAGTCATATGTTTCATCATCCAAGTCATCTTGGACACCTTGGGCTTTAATTGTTAGTGCCCGTTCACATATATGCAGATTGGATGCGGTTTGAACCTCATCCAATCCACGTGACATTTGAAAAAACATTGCTCCCTATGGTGCCTGTTCACATCTGTCCCGTACACTGGCAGTGTGGATTAAGCGTGATTTTAGGGCTAGTTCACACTACATGCGTTTCTGTTGCTTTTTTTCTGCATCCCAAATGCACAGAAAGTAGGTTGTATCATTATTATACAGGATTTATACAGCGCCAACAGTTTGCGCAGCGCTTTACAATATAAGGGAATGGTTGTCAATGTCATAGTTCACATCAGTGCGTTCCGGTCGCAGAAAAAAAAAGTAGAACAGGTTGCATTTTTTCTGCACAAAACTGTACAGGAATGTGGTAAAATGTACCAAAAACGCACTGGAACGCACCAAAACGCACTGGAATGCACATGTCCCTATTTAAATTGAAGAACAAGAGAGGGAAAAAATGAACTGGAATGCATTAAAAAAACACACAGAAACGCACCAAAAATGTGTCCAAAACACGCATGCAAAAATGCATCCAGAACGCATCTGTACTGTGTTTCTTTAGTGTGAACCTGCCCTAAGGGCATGCATTTTTTTTACGTGTTCCGTTGCATTTTTGATATGTTTTTGATGCTTTCCAGTGCATTTTTATTTTTCCAGTTCATTATTAGGGCAGCACAGTGCCTAAATGGTTAGCACTTCTGCCTGGCAGTACTAGTGTCGTTGATTCGAATCCCAGCCACGGCACCACCTGCCTGGAGTTTGCGTGTTCTCCCTGTGCCTGCGTGGGTTTCTTCCAGGTACTCTGGTTTCCTCCCACACTCCAATGCTGGTAGGTTAATTGGATCCTGTCTAAATTGGCCCTAGTATGTGTATGTATGAATGTGAGTTAGGGACCTTAGATTGTACACCCCTTGAGGGTTAGGGACTGATGTGAATGTACAATATATATGTAAAGCGCTGCGTAAATTGACGGCGCTATATAAGTACCTGAAATAAATAAATAATTATTTCCCCTCTCTTTTTCTTCAATTATAATAGGTACATGTGCGTTCCAGCGCGTTTTGGTGCATTTTTGATGTGTTTTACCGCATTCCAGTACAGTTCTGTGCAGGAAAAATGCAGCATGTTCTACATATTTTTTTCTGCAACTGGAATGCACTGGAACTGCAAGCACTGATGTGAACTATGACATTGACAACCATGTAATCTACTTTCTGTACATTTTGGATGCATAAAAAAAGCAACTGAAAAGCATGTAGTGTGAACTGGCCCTCAGGGCCGGTTCACACTATAGAAACGTAGTCCAGATGCGTTCCGGATGCGTTTTACATGCATGTTTTTGGTACATTCTGGTGCGTTTTTGATGTTTTCCAGTGTGTTTTTTATGTATTCCAGTTCATTCTTTCTCCTCCTCTTTATCTTCAGTTTAAATAGGGACATGTGCATTTTTGGTGCGTTCCAGTGCATTTGTGATGCGTTTTACCACATTCCAGTACAGTTCTGTGCAGGAAAAATGCAGCATGTTCCACTTTTTTTCTGCAACTGGAACGCACTGGAACTGCAAGCACTGATGTGAACTATGACATTGACAACCATATAACCTACTTTCTGTGCGTTTTGGATGCAGAAAAAAAAGCAACTGAAACGCATGTAGTGTGAACTGGCCCTTAAAGAGAGTCATGTGCCCTCGAACCCCTCATGGTTTGCATTGTATTGTTACTGTACTGTCGCATGTTCTGTCCCCCTTTGTAATGTACAGCGCTGAGCGAACTGTTGGCGCTTTATAGATACTGTATAATAATAATAATAATAATAATAATAATAGTGTCTGATTTCTGAGCAGTGGCTTCCAGTTCACGTGTGGATTACAGGCTATTGACTTCTATGGGAACCGTTCCTAAACCACATTTATGTGAACAGGATAAGATCCTGTGCTATTTATTATTATTATTATTATTATACAGAATTTATATAGCGCCAACAGTTTGCTCTGCGCTTCACAATATGAAGGGAGAGACAATACAGCAACAATACAGTTCAATACAAGAGGGATAGGAGAGCCCTGCTCCTTGGAGCTTACAAGCTAGTCCTGTCCTGACCCTGATGTATACCTGACATGAACCTGTAAACAGCTACTGTATCAATTAGCTGTGAAACCTGAGCTCCAATCCGCACTACATATGTGTGAATTCACTCTTACAGATGAGTGCACTGATTTTAATGATCATGGGGGGAGATTTACTAAAACTGGAGAGTGCAAAATCTGCTGTAGCTCTGCATAGAAACCAATCACCTTCCAGGCTTTAAGCTAGGCTCTCACCTATGCAGTTTGCATTTGATCCATTTTTGCAGTGCATTTTGTGGTGCATTTTGCATTGGTGCACATGCATTTTTTCCACGTTTTTGTTGCCTTTTTTGATGCGTTTTTTTTTTACTTGTTGCTAGGTAGCTTTAAAATGCAAAATGCTGCAAAAACACACTACATACGTTTTTGCAGCTTTTCCATTGAAGTCTATAGAACCATAAATGCAACTTTTTGCGTTTAAAAAAGTCCTTAACCCTTTCCAAAAAAACACACCAGTTGAAAATGCGAAGATGTGAACCTGTTCCATAGGAAATCTTGTTAAATGGACTGCTATGCATTTCTGCAAAATGCAAAATGCTGCAGAAAACGCTTCGGTGTGAACCTAGGGTAATTGTCAAAGCTTAGTTGAACAAGCTGAAGTTAAAAGTTGATTGGCTACCATGTACAGCTACACCAGATTCTGAGCGCTCCAGTTTTAGTAAATCCCCCCATGATTTTATCCCAATAACACCCATATGCTAGCTCGAAAGAGCAGGGCCCTCGAACCCCTTGTGTATTGTTTTGTTACTGTACTGTCTCATGTACTGTCCCCCATTATAATGTACAGCGCTGAGCAAACCTTTTAGCACTATATAAATACTGTATAATGATAATAATATGCTCAAAGCACGTATCTTCAAAGCAGACATCCTGGTTGTCATAGTTTGGCAAAGATGGAGTAAAGTGGTTGTAAACCCTCACATATACCCAGTGAAGTAACTAGCCTTAGGTGATACATAGAGATAAAACAAATCCTCCTACATAAGTTGTACCTTTTTATCTCCAGTCTTCTCTTTTCTACAGCTGCTTAAAGTGCTGAGTTTAAAAAGCTTGTCTGATTGACGTCATGCCACTTGGGGTCTCACAAGTTGGATTCCAAGTCGCAGAAATGTGAACCAAGCCTTAAGCAAAATTAATTTCTACATTGTTTCAATCTGCTCACCAATGTCAACATGCTTATTATTTGTAAGATTTTCTTCAAAGTAGATCCAAGGCCTTGCTCACATTATTGCGATTTTGACATCTTCACATGATTCTGCGTGTCGCATAGTGCCACCCATTCACTTGAATGGGCTGTCCTATGCGCATTTGTCACATAGCATTCCCACTAGAGGGCTCCTTCCCCTACCCACCTAGGGGGTGCAGCAGTACTTACTCAGATCCTCCTAATGGGTTGGTGGCTGCTACCAGGCCTTTTAGCTGGGCTGCTCCTTCCCTGCTGTGAAGCCAGTGAAGCTCTGAGCTTCCTTCCTTTCCAGCTCTGCTGCCTGTAGGTGGGCCCCTCTCTCCATATGGGCTCCCTCCCAGGCTCCTGCCTTCAGCCACACATCTTTCTCACTGTCTTCCACCCGAACTCTCTTGCAGCTGAGCAGGCTCACTTCCTTTTAGGGGTTGTCCTGGCCCCTTGCCAAGACTACTGTTGGGGATTGGTCAGAATCCTTCAAGAGTACAAGACAGCCACTCCTCAGATCCACCCTCTGCCTCTAGACCTTCCTCCAAAGCTCCAGAGCAGGGGGAAATTCTAATTGCAGCAGGGGCTGGCCTGCAGAGCCTCTTAGCCCTGACCACAATTTGACCTCCTGACTATTGCATCCAGGCTGCTACTCAGTCCTCTTCTCTAACAATCAGGACTCTAGCTCCCCCTAGCTAACTAAGAGGGTGCTACATTTAGATAAAGAAGATTCAGTAATTTTAGACATACAAATAGCATGTTACTGTATATATGCAATCATAACGAGGGAAAAACAAAAAAAAAGAACAGAAACACACACAAACAGATGTACACAGCAATGGTTGAGGGACTGGTATTGGACTGGAGATGGGACACAGCGGGGGCGGGGACTGGGGGGGAGCAGCACTCACAGAGGGGGTCATTGAACTGTTCCAGGGGTGGCCGGCCTGCGGCTCTCCAGCTGCTGCGGGACTACAAGTTCCATCATGCCTCTGCAAGTCAGTAACTTCCCATCTTTGCAATGCCTCATGGGAAGTGTGGTTCCGTAGGTTGGCCACCCCTGAACTGTTCGATAATGAGTGAGGAATCCCATGTTCAAATTAAGGCCATTATCTCTTGTGTCAAATAGAATTATCAATCTTAGTTCAAAAGTTTTCCTTTCCTGAATAGATTTGAAATTTCCTTTAAGAACTAAAATATGGAGGTCTTCCATAGTGTGGTCCGGTTGTGCGAAATGGTGTCCCACAGGTGTGCAGAAGTCCTCTTCTTTATGTTCCTTGATGGTGTGTCTGTGCAAATTCATCTTTGTTTGCAACTTCTGTCCTGTTTTGCCAACACAAGATCCTTTGCTACATTTTCTGCACTGGATAAGGTACACAACATTACTGCAGGTGAAGCTGTATGATCCGGAGATACTGAAGATCCCTTTTGAGTGTCTGACACTTTTTGATGGATTGATTTGGTTGCACAGTTTGCAGCGTTTTTTATTGCAGGGTTTGCTTCCATTATTTGTGACATCATAATCAGAAGGAAATTTCCTACTGATTAGTTTATTTCTGAGGTTGGGGGGTTGTCTGAAAGCCAGTATTGGGGGTTGCTGGAATATTTCTTTCAGAGTTCCATCCTCTGTTATGATGGGTTGTAAATCTTTGATTATTTTTCTTATTCCTTCTAGTGCTGGGTTGTATGTGGTTACTAGAGGTACATGGTTGTTTGTTTTTTCTCTTTGTACTGAAGTAGATTTTCTCTTCGGGTTCTCAAGGCTGTGTTTATGCTGGTGTTGATAGTTTTGTCCTTGTAACCTTTCTTATGGAAAGAGTCTGCTAGTGTCCGAGTTGTTTATCTCTGTCTCTTGGGTCAGAACATATTCGGTGGTATCTAATGACCTGACTGTGTATGATGGCACGTTTCGTGTGTTGGGGGTGGAAGCTAGAACTGTGGAGGTAGTTGCATCTGTCAGTGGGTTTCCTGTATATTGAAGTGTGAAGCTTATCATCCCTGATGTATACTGTGGTGTCTAGGAAGTTGACGTGTGTGTTTGAGTATTCCATTTTTAGTTTGATTGATGGATAAAAAGTGTTGATCAATGAGTAAAATTGTTTTAGGTTTTCTTCATCTTCTGTCCAAATGATGAAAATATCATCAATATAGCGATAGTATCTGTATGGTTTTTGTTCCATGCTGTTCAGGAATTTTTCCTCCAGGTCAGCCATAAATAAATTGGCATATTGGAGTGCCATTTTACTTCCCATCGCAGTACCCATACATTGAGAATAGATGTCTTTATTGAAGGCAAAGTAGTTGTGTGTAAGTATGAATTCAATGAGCTGTGTAACATCCCCAGCAATGTATTTGTGGTTTGGTGAGGATGATAAGGATCTGTGACATGCAGCTAATCCATCCTTGTGAGGGATATTACTATACAGGGATACTACATCCATAGTCACTAGACGTGTATTAGATGGTAATTGCTGTATGTTGTTGATCTTGTTCAGAAAGTGAGTTGTGTCTTGCAGGAAACTAGCAGTATTCTTGACTAACGGTTTTAAAAAATTTTCTACAAAGCCTGAGATGTGTTCAGTGAGTTTGTTCATACCTGTTATGATGGGTCTGCCTGGATCACTCTGTGAGTGTTGTTCCCCCCCCAGTCTTTGATTTTGCTGTGTCTTGTCTCTAGTCTAGTCCTAGTCTTTTGACCATTGCTGTGTACATCGAGGATTGCAGTAATCTATCGGCCTCCTGGACCCGTATCCCGCTTCCTCGACGATTTCTCCGCCTGGTTACCCTTCTTCCTCTCCTCAGAGCGACCCACTATCATCCTTGGAGACTTCAATATCCCTATCAACGTCAATAACCCAGCTACATCCCAACTCCTCCACCTAACCGCTTCTTTTGCACTCACACAGTGTACACAGTCCTTCACCCACTCCGACGGGAACACCCTGGACCTTGTTTTCTCTCATCTCTGCACCCCCCACAACCTCACAAACACCCCTTTCCCACTCTCTGACCACAACCTCATTACATTCTCTGTCTCCCCGTCCTCAAACACCTCTCCCCCCAAATGTCAAACCATCACCATCCGTAACCTCCGCAAGCTGAACCCTGCCCCTCTCCACTCTACGGCTGACCAACTTTACGACAGTATCCTTCCACTGTCCTGCCCTGACCTGGCCACTATTGCTTATAACAACTCGCTGTCAGCCACCCTAGACTCCTTAGCACCCCTAACCACACGTAGCATTAGACCCCAACTGCTTCAACCCTGGCAGAATGACCACACCAAGAATCTTAAATGACGCAGTCGTGCGCTGGAGCGATTATGGCGCAAAACCAGATGCCAACAAGCGCTCGCCCTATACAAATCTGCCTTCCTCACCTACACCTCCTCCCTCAGCGCTGCCAAACAAGCCTACTTCGTAACCCTCAGCAATACCCTCTCCTCCAGTCCTCGCCAGCTCTTCTCCACTTTTAACTCCCTACTCTCTCCTCCCCCACCTCCACCCAGTACCTCACTCACCGCCCATGAGATTGCTAACCACTTCCAAAACAAGATCGAGCAATCCGTAGGGACATCGCCAATGCTCAGACTTCCACTCCACCTAGCCTCCCTCCCATGATAACCCCCTCAACACTCCCCTCCTCTGACCTTGCAACTGCCTAGACCCCCACCCCACCTAACATCCCGCACACTAAAACCCCCCCCAACACTTCACTCCTTCGACCTTGCTACCATTGAAGAGGTCACTAAGGTCTTCTCCGAAGCCCGCCTCACCACCTGCCCCCTTGACCCTGTCCCCACACAACTCCTACGGTCACCCTCCTCCTCCATCCTACGCTCCCTCACCCACATCTTCAATCTCTCCCTCTCTACTGGCGCATTCCCCTCCCCCCTAAAGCACGCGCACATCACCCCCATACTCAAAAAACCCTGCCTGGACCCCACCGATCTCGACAACCTTAGACCCATCTCCCTGCTGCCATTTTACATCCAAACTCCTCGAGCGCTTAGTCTATAATCGCCTAAGCTCCCACCTCAACGACAACAACCTCCTCGATCCCCTACAGTCTGGCTTCCGTCCCCTACACTCCACCGAAACTGCCCTACTCAAACTCACCAACGACCTGCTAACCGCCAAAGCTAATGGCCACTACTCAGTCCTCCTCCTCCTTGACTTCTCCGCTTCCTTCGACACAGTTGACCACCCCCTCCTCCTTAAACTATACTCCCTTGGCATCAGAGACTCCGCTCTCTCCTGGCTCTCCTCCTATCTATCCCAGCGCTCCTTCGGTGTTACCTATAATGCTGCCACCTCCCCCTCTCTCCCCCTCTCTGTTGGGGTCCCCCAAGGCTCTGTCCTTGGGCCCCTTTTCTTCTCCATCTACACCTCCTCCCTTGGCCAACTGATACACTCCCACGGCTTCAACTACCACCTCTACGCCGATGACACGCAAATCTACCTCTCTACCCCTCGCCTCACCCCTTCAGTCTCCGCCCAAATCACCTGCCTACTGAACGACACATCAGACTGGATGTCACTCCACTTCCTCAAATTAAACCTTTCCAAAACCGAGCTCCTAGTTTTCCCCCCATCCCGTGCCCCCCCAACCTCTCCATCATGACCAATAATGCTACCATCAGTCCCACCCCACAAGCCAAAGTTCTAGGTGTCACTCTAGACTCCAACCTATCCTTCCATCCCCATGTCCAATCGCTGGCAAATGCATGCAGGCTCCACCTCCGCAACATCTCCAAAATACCTTCGTTCCTAACCCCAGACACTACTAAACAACTCATTCACTCCTTTATTATCTCACGACTCGACTACTGAAACTCCCTCCTCACCGGCTTACCTCATCACAGACTCTCCCCGCTTCAGTCTATCTTGAACTCAGTGGCCAGACTTATCCACCTTACCAACTGCTCTGTATTCGCCACCCCCCTCTGTCATTCCCTCCACTGGCTTCCGATTGCCCAACGCATAAAATTCAAACTACTAACGTTGACGTACAAAGCTATTCATAATACTGCCCCAAACTACCTCACCGACCTGATATCCAAATACCACCCAACACTTTCTCTTCGCTCCTCACAAGACCTCCTACTCTCCAGTTCCCTGGTATCCTCCTCCCATGCCCAACTCCAGGACTTCTCCAGGTCTTCCCCCATCCTCTGGAACTCACTACCCCAATCCATCAGACTGTCATCTACCCTCCTCACCTTTAGGCGCACCCTGAAAACCCATCTCTTCAGGGAAGCCTACCCCGCCCTCACCTAACAGCCGATCTCCTCCACTCCTCCTACCACTCCATCCCCCACAGCCATTTCCTCCTGTACCACTATCCCCTCCCTCCTAGATTGTAAGCTCCAAGGAGCAGGACCCTCGAACCCCTCGTGTATTGTATTGTTACTGTACTGTCTCATGTACTGTCCCCCGCTATAATGTACAGCGCTGAGCAAACTTTTTGGCGCTATATAAATACTGTATAATAATAATAATAACGCAGAACTGCTTATTAAATCTTGCATGCAGATTGGGAGTTATTGAGTATTATACAAAACATTACGTGTGTCCTTGCACTGATGTCCTCTAGAGACTTGTTCTAGAACAGGACACACAAGAAGTCGATTCCTTCCCAAGATTAGCTGCTGCGGTTTATATTTAAATAGCTTTATCTCCATCACATAGTACTGGAATCTTTTTCTGCACTTCTCTAGCTCTCTCTTTCTCTATCAGTCGCTTTCACACAGGGTGGACTCTGATTAGATCAGCCAGAGATCTGTCTGGATCTGAGTGATTGGATGACAGGTCCATCTCCGATTATGCAGAGCTAACAGTGACAGAGATCACTCTGCTCTATGGGCGGTTTGGGTGTAAATGGATTCCGCTGTCCATTTACACCTGATTTCCCACCGATCTGATCTTACCTAGACGAGGGGAATAACCCTCTTCTGTTTCTTTTTTAGCAGACCAACTTGGAGGTAGGCAGATGTAAACGGACACAAACCTACTTAAACCTACCGGTCCATAGGGATGAATGGAGGGTCTGATCAAGTCCATCTGAAAAACTGACAGGTGGACCTGATCAGACCCCTTGTGTGAAAGGGGCCTTATATTACATTTTAGTTTCATTATTTTTATACTTACTTTTTTTTAATTCAGATAATTGTTATTATTTGTAAAGCATGCAAAACAAAGAAGCCAAAAAACTCAATTTTGTACTTACAAAGTTAGGTTTATTTCTATAAGAATGGCTCTTAGTCTATTATCACCAGATTGTACAAAATAGTAAAAAAAAAAGCGAGGTGGAAGGAAAATATATTCAGGCTATATGCAAAATATTAGGCACTTGTGTAAAGTATTGCCTTATGTACAATGTTTTCCAAGAAACAAAGCATTGCTCAAAGAGTAAATTCTAGAAGACACAGACTATTTTTTTTATTTGTACTAAAAATGATCACCCATATGAAATATATTGGATTATAGCTAGATCCATTAAGAATTCCTCATTTCTTTTCATATGTCTCACATTTTACATGGTGTGAATGAGGAAGGGGTGGAATGATTTTATACAGTTGTCTTTTTACTTTGAGTCTTCATTTGCAGCCATCCAAGGACGTTTCCTTCACTAACATTATAATAACAACTAACTATCTTAAAATGTGCTAACCACACCCAGAACAGTCTTTAAAAGAAAAAAAAAAGTGTATTCTGGCCAAAGCTGAAAAGCAGGATGGTAAGTTCTGGCATGAGACACTTTAGTTAACTTGCTGTGAGATCATTGTGCCAGGAACACCACAGAAGACCCACCAGAGCTGCACGTTCCAAGTATAGGAGGAACAGAATGTCTTACCCTCTAGAAACATCGATTCTCCTTTAGGAGATGATAATAAACCTATCTAATAATTGACTTTTATTATGAATGAAAATTTACATGAACAAGGTGCATTTATGTCAAATTCATTCTAATACAAACCTTTTTCATACTTAAAGTTGAAGAAAACCCGGACTATAACTATTCCTTAAAATCTTCCCTCCTCTTACCTGTTCCGATGAACCTGTATAAAAAGATCTGTGTAATTACCTATTTTCAATCAACTCTGGTCCAGTCACTGTGTAAGGAAGGACTTGGCAATAGCTCTGGGATCGGTGATACAGCCGGGAAAAAAACATATTGAACATGTCACCATTTTTCTAGGTAAATATATTTCTAAAGGTGCTATTGACATGAAATTTCAATAGGAAACTCTCAATTGGTTTCAAAGAAAAAATAAAGCTGCTAGAATGGCCCAGCCAATCACCTGACTTGAATACAATAGAAAATCTATGGAAAGAACCAGGGGCGGACTGACAACTCATGGGGCCCCCGGGCAATAGGGGATCATGGGGCCCCTGTGTCCTTTCTCAAACTCAAAAAAGCCTATGAAAAAGGTACCAGGGGCATCTCATGGGGCCCCCTACTGACCCCGGGCCCTCGGGCAGTGCCCAAGTTTCCAAATGGTCAGTCTGCCCCTGGAAAGAACTAAAGATTCATAGAAGAGGCCCATGGAACCTTCAAGATTTGAAGACATTGAAATGTATGCAACTTGTTTCTCCATACAGGAGGCATCTTGAAGCTGTCATTACCAACAGAGAATTTTGTACGAACTATGAAATAAATTTCAGTTAGCGTGTTCAATACTTTTTCCCTGTGTCATTCCATTTTAAAACACATAACTTAATTTCTGAACTTATTTTTTTTGGTTTCTTTGTATGTATAGATTGTCAGTTGTTACTGACACGTGGTCAAAAGTTCATGTCAATAGCACTTTTAGAAATATATTTACTGAGAAAAATGGTTATGTGTTCAGTACTTATTTTACCCACTGTATCACCCATATACTTCCATGGCCCAGCCATTGTTGGTTCTCCCTTCTCTCCCCTGCAGCACCTGCTCACTGATACAGGGACAGTGCCAAGGCTGCAGGATCAAGTGGCTGGACCAGAGCAGATTAAAAATAGGTAAGATCCTTATTATTCAGGATATGCAAGATATATAGTAGGAGGCGGAGGGAAGATTTTTAAGAATAGTTACAGTTAGGCTTTTCTTCCACTTTATGCTTGTGTACAGTTGTTGCAATCAATACTTTTAGGAAATTATATGACAGTTTGATTGTATAATATTCATATTTAGAATGATCAAGTGTTCTCATACAGTGCCACTGCTTACAAAATTAGTGGAGAGCTGTACAGTACTGAGAACGTAATTTTTGGTGTATGATCACTAGTGCCCCACAGCCAGGATTTTGGGGCATTTTAACATCTGGATTAAACACAGCATGTACTGTATGTACCATTATTGCCTCTTTGGGCTCACAGAGTCATGTGTATGACACGGGAAGAGATTTGAACATGTCATCCAGTGATACAGAATCAAAATTATTCATAATAATCAATGCTTGCCCACCCACCCACCAACAGAAAACATGCCAACCGTTGACTCAGTGCACTTCCGATAGGCTCTTGCTGCAAATGACATTTCCTGGCCTTGCAGCTGAATTAAACCCAAAACCAAAAATGTAATATACAGTATAATGTAATCATATTTGGAGCTGCATTTGTTTTCTTTTTTTAGGCTTTTCCCCCCTCTGTGTTTTCCTGGTGATCTGGCCAGTAACACTCATCATGTATTAGAGTGCCCCCCATTCTGGATGAAAGAGCACAGGGGGCACCTTTGAACAGCAGCATTATCAGTCTGGGGGGGAGGGAAGTATTAGATGTACTAGCAGACTTAGATACACTAACAAATTGAAGCCAAACTCCATCTCGCACTTTATAAGCAGTTATAGTGACAGTTTTTTTCCTTCAAGGATAAAGGTTGCAGACTCCGCTCACACTGGTGTGCTTTTGCTGCACTTTTCCAGGGTAGCCTGTAAAGCATTGCACCTGCGATCAGCAGATCGCGAGTTCATTGTCAGGCTCCTGCAGACTGTCAGTACAGCTGTCTGCCTGTACCTCCCATACAAGTAGACAGTTACTGAAGCCCAGAATAATCAATGAACTACCAGAGTGCTCATCAGCGCCCTCACAGTACATTGAGAACTACAAGCTGTCTGCCACCATGGCAGACAGTATTTGTAGTTCATTAATTCACAGAACTCAATGAATGAATGGCAAGGTTGTGGGCAGAGCCCCACACGACCATGCTGTTTTTCAATTGGGACAGCAGATGCGGGGAGAGGATTCCCTGCCTGCTGTAAAGATTGGGTCAGGGTGCGGGCAGGTGCTTTAGTAACATGTTACAGGTTACACCCTGAATATAGATGTAACATGTAATATGTTACTACAGCTGTGCCACCCACCTGTGCCCATCAGTGCCGCCCACCTGTACCCATCAGTGCCACCCACCTGTGCCCAGCAGTGCCTAGCAGTGCCAACCACCTGTATGTTACTACAGCTGTGCCACCCACCTGTGCCCATCAGCGCCGCCCACCTGTACCCATCAGTGCCCCCCACCTGTGCCCAGCAGTGCCACTCATCAGTGCCCATCAGTGCTGCCTATCGGTGCTGCATCATCATCTGCTCACTTTTAGGCGATCTCTGAAAACCTATCTCTTCAGGGAAGATTATCCTGCCTTCAGCTAATAATGGAATCTTCTATTCCTTCTACCAGTCCATCTCCCACAGTTATTACCTTTTTTACCACTAGTCCCTCCCTCTTAGATTGTAAGCTTCAAGCAGCAGGGCCCTCCTAACCCTCTTGTATTAAACTATATTGTTGCTGTACTCCCTCCTAGATTGTAAGCTCGAAAGAGTAGGGTCCTCTAACCCCTCGTGTGCTGTTTGTTGTTGCTGTGCTGTTTCATGTATTGTCCCCCCCCCCCTCTATTGTACAGCGCTGAGCAAACCCTTTGGCGCTATATAAATTCGATGTAATAATAATAATAAATAATACTGTCTCCCATTATATTGTAAAGCGCTGAGCAAACTGTTGGTGCTATATAAATCCTGTATATTAATAATAATAATAATAATAATAATAATCATCAGTGCCAGCTCATCAGTGCTGCCTATCAGTGCCCATCAGTTCTGCCTATCCCTGCCACCTTATCAGTGCCCATGAGTGCTGCCTATCAGTACTGCCTATCTGTGAAGCCTCATCAACGCACATCAGTGAAGGAGGAAAATTACCTGTTTGCAAAATTTTATAATAGGAACAAAGAAAAACTTTTTTTTCCACATTTTTTTGCTCTTTTTTTGTTTATAGCGCAAAAAATAAAACACCCAGTGTCGATTAAAGAAAGCTCTATTTGTGTGAAAAAAAGATAAAAATTTCATATGGGTATGATGTTGCATGATCGCGCAATTGTCATTCAAAGTGTGACAGCGCTGAAAGCTGGCCTGGGCAGGAAGGGGGTAGAAGTGCCCGTTAGTAGGCGAGTGGTTAATCTCCTCTTCTCAAGAGAGAATAAATTCAGTCCCTCTACATGTCTATTTATTGTAATGTGCATGCGCATCCTGAAATCAAATGTACAATTCAAAACATTGGCATGGTAATTGAACAAAACTTTTCAAAGTTTTCATATGAAATTCATAATTGTACTACCAAATACTCTGACAAAATGTTTTTTTTTTCTAATTTAAATAACCAATGCTCAAATGAAACTCTGCTGGTGTATGGCCAGCTCAACACTCAGCATTTTCATACGAATATCGGGCATAATATTTGTCTTCAATGTTTTGCAGTCACCAATTATAAGAACAAAAGAAAGTATGAGGCTGGAGAGTTGTGCTGGCAAGTTGTGCTGTGTTCTGAAGGCCTGTCAGGGAACAAGCAGTTAAAATCTAGCAGCCCGGTTGAGCAGTGAGGGTGGGCTCTGGACCTGGGAGACAGGAGGAGGTACAGGGGAAGGGATGGAGCGCAGACCACACACACACAGTCTCCTGCTCCTCCTGCCTCAGCTACTAATCCTCTATGTTTGGAGCAAGCAGGGCAGAAAGCAGCCAAAAGAGGAAAAAAAAAAGAAAAACACCCATGTTACCCCAAGCTGCCAGCTCTGTAGAAATCCACTTTAGGCTGACTTTCACACTCACAAACTGCAAGAATGTGAGGAATCCACCGAGGCGAGCCGGAGTGTGGGCCTGTTGAAGAAGTGCCTTGTATTAGAGCACATGAATGTTTTCAAGCACCAGGTACACAGGCTTCTACCCAAAGCTACAAAACATTGTGGTAAACATAACATATAGCATTACGTACAGTTGGCAACATTTAATAGACCAAATAGACACATTGAAGAGTTGCTGAAGCAGGAATAAAAAATGCGTTCATACCATTTCTAGTTAATAACAGCATTGTCTTCTTCTGTGTTGTGTTTTTTCTGTATTAGGCACCCTTTGTTATTATTATTATTATACAGGATTTACTGTATTTTTCGCTCCATAAGACGCACCTGACCATAAGACGCACCTAGGTTTTAGAGGCGAAAAACAAGAAAAAAAAATATTCTGAACCAATGGACTGCAGACACAGTACAGGAGATGACCAGAGACTGCGGACATAGTACAGGAGATGACCAGAGACTGCATACATAGTACAGGAGATGACCAGAGACTGCGGACACAGTACAGGAGATGACCAGAGACTGCGGACACAGTACAGGAGATGACCAGAGACTGCATACATAGTACAGGAGAGGACCAGAGACTCCGGACACAGTACAGGAGATGACCAGCGACTGCGGACACAGTACAGGGGATGACCAGAGACTGCGGACACAGTACAGGAGATGACCAGAGACTGCGGACACAGTACAGGAGATGACCAGAGACTGCGGACTCAGTACAGGAGATGACCAGAGACCGAGGACACAGTACAGGAGATGACCAGAGACCGAGGACACAGTACAGGGGATGACCAGAGACCGCAGACACAGTACAGGAGATGACCAGAGACCGCGGACACAGTACAGGAGATGACCAGAGACTGCGGACACAGTACGGGAGATGACCAGAGACTGCGGACACAGTACGGGAGATGACCAGAGACTGAGGACACAGTACGGGAGATGACCAGAGACTGCAGACATAGTACAGGAGATGACCAGAGACTGCGGACACAATACGGGAGATGACCAGAGACTGCGGACACAGTGCAGGGGATGACCAGAGACTGCAGACAGTACAGGGATGACCAGAGACTGCAGACAGTGCAGGGATGACCAGAGACTGCAGACAGTGCAGGGAATGACCAGAGACTGCAGACAGTGCAGGGAATGACCAGAGACTGCAGACAGTGCAGGGAATGACCAGAGACTGCAGACAGTGCAGGGAATGACCAGAGACTGCTGACCTTTGGGGAGGGAGGGGGAGCGGGTACCTGAATTTGACAGGTACCCGCTCCCACTTCCGCAGCGTTGTCTTTCCCTCTTCTTCCCGGGCCAGCTTCTGTGACAGCCGGGTGCCCACTGCGCATGCGCGAGAAGCACTGCGCTTTGTGAATGGCCCGGCGTCTTCTGGGACCTATCATGTGTCCCAGAAGACACCGGATCATTCACAAAGCGCAGCACATGCGCAGTGGGCACCCGGCTATCACAGAAGCCAGCGCGGGAAGACTGTGCAGCGCTGGAGCAAGGAACAGGTAAGGCCCTGCAGGAGAGAACAGCTGAGTGGCCGGCCCGGTATTCTGACATGGTGGCTGCAGAAATACTGGACCGGCCGCTTTATATTCGCTCCATAAGACGCACTGACATTTTCCCCCCTTTTTTGGGGGGAAAAAAGTGCGTCTTATGCAGCGAAAAATACGATATATAGCGCCAACAGTTTGCTCAGCACTTTACAATATAACAGGAGACAATACAGCAACAATACAGCTCAATACAAGAGGGTTAGGAGGGCCTGATCCTTGGAGCTTACAATCTTATTATTATTATACAGGATTTATATAGCGCCAACAGTTTGCTCAGCACTTTACAATATAACGGGAGACAATACAGCAACAATACAGTTCAATACAAGAGGGATCGGAGGGCCCTGCTCCTCGGAGCTTACAATCTTATTACTATTATTATTATACAGGATTTATATAGCGCCAACAGTTTGCTCAGCACTTTACAATATAACGGGAGACAATACAGCAACAAAACAGTTCAATACAAGGGGGATCGGAGGGCCCTGCTCCTCGGAGCTTACAATTTTATTATTATTATATTACAGGATTTATATAGTGCCGACAGTTTGCGCAGCGCTTTACAACATAAGGGCAGATGGTACAGTTACAATACAGATTAATACAGGAGGGATGAGAGGGTTCTGCTTTTTATTCAACCACTTCCATGCCACCCTATAGCAGAAATACTGCTACAGGTCGGCACGGGCGTGCAAAATCACGTATATACAAAGGCAGACTGACCATTTGTGCACTCGGGCACTGCCCAAGGGCCAGTTCAGTAGTGGGCCCCATGAGATACCCCTAGTACCTTTCATAGGCGTTTTTGGGTGTGGTTTGAGTGTGGGTGAGGACACAGGTTCCCCATGATCCCCTATTGCCCGGGGGTCCCCTGCGTATATATACGTGATTTTGCAGTTCCGGGTAGGGGGCGTGCACATGCCCTACCCACGCCGCCATTCGCGGCCTCAGCTGTCAATCACCAGGTCCCATCCGGGGATTCCCCGCCGGCACCTGGCGATCTCTGAGTATTACCTACGGGGGGGAGACCTGTGTATAAAATAATACAGAACTCTCCCCTGTCAGCTCCTGCACACTGCTTTGTATGGTTCTGCATAGCAGAGCCATACAAAGCAGTGTGCTTACAGTGTAAAGCACACACACAGCACACAGTTAATCCTTTGATGGTCCCACATGTTAACCCTTCCTGCCCAGTGCCATTAGTACAGTGCCAGTGACACCAAGTCACTTCCCCCCAGTATCAGAATGCTCGCTGCAGTCCCACCATAGGTCGCTGATTGCCGCCATTACTAGTAAAAAAAAAATTAAAATTCCAGTTTATATACTGCCATTTTTAAACGCTATAACTTTCACATAAACCAATTAATTTACACATATTGGGATTTTTTTTAGCAAAGACATGTAGAAGAATACATTTTGGCCTAAATTTATGACAAAATTTGATTTTTAAAATTTTTTTACTGGACATGTTTAACCACTTGCCTCCCGGGCACTTATACCCCCTTCCTCCCCATGCCAATTTTCAGCTTTCAGCGCTGTCGCACTTTGAATGACAATTGTGCGGTCATGCAACACTGTACCCATATGAAATTTTTATCACTTTTTTTCACACAAATAGAGCTTTCTTTTGGTTGTATTTAATCGCCACTTGGTGTTTTATTTTTTGCACTATAAACAAAAAAGTTTTTCTTTGTTTCAATTATAAAATTTTGCAACAGGTACTTTTTCTCCATCACTGATGTGCCTTGATGAGGCTGCACTGATAGGCAACACTGATGGGCACTGATAGGCAGCACTGATGGGAAGCACTGATGATGTTGCACTGATGGGTGGCACTGCTAGGCACTGCTGGGCAACACTGATGGGCACAGGTGGGTGGCACTGATGGACATAGGTGGGTAGCACTGCAGGGCACAGGTGGGTGGCACTGATGGGCACTGGTGGGTGGCACTGCTGGGTGGCACTGCAGGGCACAGGTGGGTGGCACTGATGGGCACAGGTGGGTGGCACTGCTGGGTGGCACTGCAGGGCACAGGTGGGTGGCACTGATGGGCACAGGTGGGTGGCACTGATCATCAGGGCACTGATGATCAGTGCCGATCCCTTAGCTGACAATTGCCCGTTCTCAGCAGTACTTTCCTCACGCTGTGACAGCATGAGGAAAGTGCAGCCGATAACCGACAACTGTATTTACCCGGTGATCTGCTGTGTCACATAGTAAAAGACCGCTGTGCTTGGCTGTTTACTGTATCACGTGATCAGCTGTGTCCGTAGGACACAGCGAACACCTGTGGCGCTGGGTGCACACAGGGGGGAGTGTTCTAGAATGACGTAGATGGACATCGTCCCAGGATTACACAACTGTGCTGTAGCCATCCTTCGGCTATAGCGTGGTTGGGAGCCGGTTAACAACAAATGTCAAAAATATATATATTTTTTCAAAATTGTCAGTCTTTTTTTGTTTATAGTGCAAAAAATAAAAAGAAAGCTCTATTTGTGGGAAAAAATTACAAATTTCATTTGGGTGCAGCACTGCATGACCGCACAACTGTCAGTTAAAGTAACACAGCACGGTATCGCAAAAAATGGCCTGGTCAGGAAGGCGGTAAATCCTCTGGAGGGCAAGTGGTTAATGCTCTGCAATTTATAATATGTTGTCCCTTTTAAATCATAAATAAATATAATGTTTACATTCCTCCTGCATGTGCTTGGGTGGGTAGCTCAAGCAAAACAAAAATTTCCCATGCATTAACCTCTTCATAACGGAGGGTAAAACAAATCATAATGTCTGAACAGAGTTGTGCAATGTTGGCACGTGTTTTTAAACTGTACATATCTTCATAACTACTTAGTGTATCCAGGTGAATTATACCTTGTTTTTTTTAAAGGACAAATTGGGCTTTCCTTCAGTGAGAAATAGTAATGGACATCTCATACAAAATAGTAAACAAATATTTTTTACAGTTTAGCTGTATATTTCTTGTTATTACCATTATCTAGTACCAAAGAACAACCTGAAATAATTTCTCCTGCATCTGATGATCGCAGTGATACCACGTTTACATTATTTGTTGTTTGTACCCATAATATAATAATAATAATAATAATATGGCCCAGAAACAATAGTGCGCATTTTGCTTTTGTAACCTACCTAAAACACATTGACACTAACTGATACTGATACTAATTTAAATTTGTAATTAATCCTACCTAAATACACTGGCCCTGACCTTTGACGCCAACCTTTCATCATAACCATGACGCTGAGATCAAACCCTGATCTAGCAATCTTTATTTTTTTCTTCTTTTTCTTACACAATTTTTTTTTTATTCAAAATGATCTCCTCTAGCTAGGGGAAAAAGATACCATATATATTTTTCTCCATTGAGGGGGAGAAAAAAAAACAGGGCTGGGCTGTAGTGACTGATCACTGTGATAGCCAATCACAGGCCATCACAGGTTATCAGGAACCAGTCCGCCCAGCTTAGATCGTTAGTATGAGACCAGAGGCTGTCCAAGACAGTGGTCTTTGCATTGGGAGTGTGCTGTGCGCTCTTAGCACAAACACATTAGCGCACAGGGGTTCAGTGGTAAATGAAGCAGAGTTCCAAGATCAGTAGTAAGTGACACAGAAGTATGTGCTCATCAGTTGTGTGTCATCCATGGGTGCAATGTGTGTGGTGTACACTGGCCCCAAGGGAGGGGAAGGCCCAATGTGCCCTCACACCTTGCACAACATGGCGACACAGATTCTCTGTCTTTTCTGCCTGGGGAAGGAGCTGATATATCACAGATAACCCCATGACTGCTGGAATAGGAGCCAAGGGTGAGCTGAACCCCACAGCTGCCAGCCACCTCCGTAATGTGTAACCAGCGGGCACTAGCAAAGCACCCGTTGGTTACTTGACAGCTGTCATCTGGAGAGGAGTGCCGCATCCAATTCTCTTCCCCCTGCCGCTCCCCCCACCACCCAATCTCCTTCACATCACAAGCGCTATGCCGTTACATGAATCTTTGCTGTAACTCTAGCGCTTGTGATGTGGAGAAGATTGGGTGCTGGGGGAGAAGATCGAATGAGATATCCCTTCCTCTCCCAATGACAGCTGTCAAGTAAACAGCAGGCCCTTTGCTAGTGCCAGCTGGTTACATAGTATAGATCAGGGGTCTCCAAACTTTCTAAACAAAGGTCCAGTTTACTGTCCTTCAGACTTGTGGGGGGCTGGATTGTGGCCATTGGGAGTAGAAAAGGTCCCGGCGTAATCAAGAATATACCATACTGCTACTTTGGTGTCAGTGGGAGGAATGGTGCCTCATTGTTGGAGCCATTGGGACAAATTGTGCCCCATAATTGGTGTCATTGAGAGGAATTGTGGCCCTTCATTGCACACTCCACTAAAATATGTGGATTTATTGAAGCATAGTATCAATATTACAACATATGAGCACACAGGCGATATAATAACATGGAAAAGAGTTGACGCATTTCACGCTTAAGTGCTACAAGGAGAAAAAAGGAAAAGAAAGCGGAAGATGAGTCAGAGATCCCCATCATCAGTTTGGCGAGATATAGATTCCTCAGTAGATTTGCATTGTATTCAGGGTTGCCATGTTTTTTCGACTTTTATATTGGGTGTTATTCAGGATACTGGTTAATTTATTGTTGACTATATTCCAATTAAGCTTAGATTTAACAAGATTGAGGTGAACTGTAGGTTTTCTCCAGCACTGAGCAGCACTACTGGCAGGTCTAGACACAGGAGAAGGCAGGGTCTATCAAAATCAATACTGGGGTATGTCTGTAAACAGTTCCTTTTTGTCATACTTATGGAGGTTACATAGAACATCTTTTGGCTTTTGTGCTATTGGTAGGCATCACAGTTGCAGTGTTATGTCAAGGCAGAATCCAGTGCTTCCAAGTCTTTCCTTCTACTGTGTCAGTTAAGTTGGCTTCAGAGAAGCCTCTAATGGACAACATGTTACCTCAAGGTCTGTTTTCCTGGTCCTCTATCTTCAACATGCAGGATCTGACGAGGGAACTGTGTTAGATTTTTACTACAACTGCTGAATTGCCTGAGCATGTGATGCCTTGGTGGCTTTGACTTCTTCATTTCTAAATAATAAGCGCTTCAGATCACTTCTCAATTAGTAGATTTTAATGTCATTGCAAGACATTTCAGGTTGATAGAACAGCTTAGATAAAGTGCAAATTAAAGGAAATGTCTGCTGTGGCTTACCTACTTCTTCTCCTCGCCCCAGGGTTAGATCTGTGCATTGAGAAATGTGGTTAGATCTTGCCTGGAATAAACTGTCTGGGTACAGTTGTTCTTTGCTCTCTCTCTCTCTCTGCTGTCTTGCAAAAATGGCAGATCTGAAGTGAGAATGAAACTATCCTGTGGAATTGTGGACCTCTGCAATCGAATACTCTTGGTGCCTGTTTTAGTTGTGGCTAGGGTGGTAGTTGGGGAAGTTTTCTTCACTCCCTCCTTCTCCATTGTAAGTCTGATTAGCTTTTTTTAAGGCGATGGGAGTTAATGGAATTCCCAGAGCTGTTTGGAGGGGTTCTTCCCCCATTTATCTGTCTCAGATACCGAGTTCTCTTACAGCAGGTTGGGTGGGGGAGCAGAAGCTCTCAATGGCCACGACTCTCTGCTTTCCCAAGCTGGCCATGCCTCCTCATCAGTCCTGAGTGACTGTGATGAAGCTGTGATGGTGAATAGCTGCTGACAGTTCTACACTGCATTGTTGAAGCAGGAGAACTGTGTTTCAACATCCCTACACCATCATGGTATAGCAATGCCCCCAGTTTATGATGAACACATTACATAATTTGATAGACCTCCTGGAAGCATGTTGGAAAAGCTCTAGGAGACCAATTATTATTTCCTTTTCTGTGAAGAAAAGAAAATGCTCACACTTTGCCAAGTCAGACAGAAGATCGTGGTGGGTCCTGGCTGCACAGCAATGTGAGAGAGGGTGGACAAATATCTCACCATGTGTTGCTCCATCTATGGTCATCCTAAGAGTATGCACAGTGTACATACGTCCCTGATGCCAAGAAAATGGATCATAAAGCTACCTGGCTTTCTTTTCCCCTGTATCAAGAAAACACATTCTGGAGCTGGATACAGAAATATACATATGTAACCATGAGGAGTCAATTCACTTTATGAAGACTTATGGATATTAAATATGTAAACCGTGGAATTAACAAGCATTTTAAAATGTACTGTAAATTGAATGCCCTTTCCTGAATTAATTTGGGGTGTGAACTGATTTTCGTGTAACCCATTTATGAATTTGTAGGGTGGTGTCAAATCATGTTCGCCCTGTCAAAATACCTACATTGAGCTTGTCACATATACACGTTTTACATCACTTCTTTTTCTGTTTTTATTAAATTATGATTATAATTCCAGATGATTTCCATTTGATTTTTAAAAAGTTATTACTGTCTTTAGCATTACAGCATCTACCGTGGCATTGCATCACAATATTGACTTAGACACTGCCAAACTGGCTATGACATTGCAACAGACTATGACTTCAGAAAACAGACCCATGAAATAGTTAGTTGTATTTTTAAAAGGGTGTCTATGCTTACAAAAAAGGTCACACCCCATGCTAAATTGGAGTGGTAAAGACCAGGGGCGGACTGAACAACTCATGGGGCCCCCGGGCAATAGGGGATCATGGGGCCCCTGTGTCCTTGCCCAAACTCAAAAAAGCCTATGAAAAAGGTATCATGGGCATCTCATGGGGCCCCCTACTAACCCTGGGCCCTCGGGCGGTGCCCGAGTTTCCAAATGGTCAGTCCGCCTCTGGTAAAGACTTTTGTATTAAATATAGGATGGCCCCAGGTCGGACTGCATGATAACGCCTTGTGTTTTTACATTATAACTAATAATAGTAAGAATTATAATAAAAATAAAATGGTGATAGTGGGGTTAAAATATAAGGAATTCTTTGGAAAACATTTCAAGAATCAAGGGGTATATGAGATATGACAACACACTGCTGAGGATTATCATTAAACTTTTATAAAGGGGAAATACTTTCATGAATTAAAAAAAAAAATAGTTTATATGACCTGTCAGCTTCCTGCTTGTACTCTGGTATGTTAAAGCTGAAGTTTACCTATATCAATTTTTACATTTGTACAGCTTGGGCCGATTTAATTATGTACATTATGTACGATACCTGTGGGATCTTGATGAAGCTGGAAATCAGTGTAGTAGGCTCCGCTACTACATTCAGAGAACATAGTTACTTTGATCATGATGTCACCACTTCACCTCTACACCTTGTCCAATCATAGAACGTACTGAATTAATTGAGAAAAAAGTGTTCTCTGACTGGCACCAGTGCAGAGTGAGTGACCTCCTTTGTCCAGTAAGCAGCAGAGCAGCCAGTCAGCACAGGAATACAGAATCAACGTCACTGCCTACTATGACAATTTTACTGCTTTCAAGGGGATCCCACAGGTGTGGTACAAACATACTTAAATTGGTTCAAGCTGGACTGATGTAACTTTGTAAAAATTTTCATACCAGGTACTTAAATTTTCGAAGATAAAGTATATACTGTAATTGGTGTCCTAATGCTATGCATTCAAGTGAAAAACCTTCTGTAAGCAGCTCCCCCCCCCTTATACATAGCTCAAAAAAATTAAAGGAACACTTTGAAAACATCAGATCTCAATGGGGAAAAATCTCATGCTGGATATCTATACTGATATGGACTGGGTAATGTGTTAGGCATATAGGGATGCCCCATCGTTTGATGGAGATGAAAATTATCAATCTACAGAGGACTGAATTCAAAGACACCCCGAAAATCAAAGTGAAAAAAACAATGCAGCAGGCTAGTTCATTTTGCTGTAATTTCATTACAGCAACTCAAAATGGTACTCAGTAGTTTTTATGGCCCCTAGGTGTTTGTATGCATGCCTGACAACGTCAGGGCATGCTCCTAATGAGACGATGGATGGTGTCCTGGGATATTTCCTCCCAGATCTGGACCAGGGCATCACTGAGCTCCTGGACAGTCTGAGATGCAACCTGGCGGCGTCGGATGGACCTAAACATGATATCCCAGAGGTGTTCTATTGGATTTAGGTCAGGTGAGCACGGGGTATCATTCAATGTTATCAATCCCTTCATTCTCCAGGAACTGCCTGCATACTCTCGCCACATGAGGCCAGGCACTGCACCAGGAGGATCGCAGGACCCACTGCACCAACATAAGGTCTGACAATGGGTCCAAGGATATCATCCCCATACCTAATGGCAGCCTGGGTGCCATTTTCAAGCCTGTAGAATAGGGGTATTGAATTAAAATTCAAGGAGGCCCGGTCACTAAAATGTTCTTCTGGCCAAGGTCCAAATAGGGTGTGCTCATCAGTGTGCCCCCTAGGTGCCATCCTCAGGGTGCAACTTTACATCATGTATTCCCATCACATCAGGTGTGCCCATCAGAGTGCCCCTTTACATCAGGTATCCCCATCACATTGCCACCTTACATCAGGTATTTCAATCAGAGTGCCCCCTTACACTCAAAGTACCCCTTTCAATCATATTTCCCCATCAGAGAGCCCCTTTACGTCATATTCCCCATCAGAGTGCCCCTTTCCATCACATGTGCCCATCAGAGTGCCCCTTTCCACAGTATGTGCCCATTTGTGCCCCCTTAACAAAAAATGGGTCCATCTGAGTGACCTTGCTCAGTGGCAGATCTGTCATTGCGGGCTGGTGGGCCGAGCGGCAGCGCTGCTGGGGTGTTCATGGACCGCAGTCCGCCATTTAGTGACCGTTGCTGTAGAGGTCTGTGCGCCCCTCCATGGATATGGAGAAAAAAAACACTGGAATGCTACTCAGTACCAGTGTGCAAAAGTGTATTTGCTTTGGAAGAATAAATCACCTCTAATGTTGGGAGTCCTACATGTGTGGATGTTGCTGCGTTATAGGAAACTATTAGAATAGTTTTTCACATTTTAGAATGGTTTGACTTATGACTGTCCATACTTTTAAAGGGTGCCTCAGGACTGTCCATAACTTTAATTTTAAAGGGTGCCTTGACTGAAAAAAGGTTGAGAAACACTGATCTAGTGCAACTATTGTTAATTTCATCAACACCAAAGCAGCTGAAACTGATTATTTCACAATTTTGTGAATTGTGAATCACCAATTCACAAAAAGGATCAGAAAGGAACTTTTTCCCCTGCTGGAGCAAATTGCATCATGCTTTGCTGGATGTTTTTTGATTATGTATATATATACATTTTTAAAAAAAACAGTTTTTTTTCCTTGTTATTGTTTGAACTAGATGGACTTGTGTCTTTTTTCAACCAGACTAACTATGTAACTATGTATAGGAGCATTTGGCAGAGGGAGGGGCCCGGAGTGCCGTTGGGGACTCAAGAAGAGGAGGATTGGGGCTGCTCTGTGCAAAACCATTGTACAGAGCAGTTAAGTATAACATTTGTTATTAAAAAAAAAAAAAAAGGAGCCTGAACCTTTAGTATAATTTTAAATCAATGTTTGGGTATTACGGTGGGCGTTGACTGTCAGAATACAATAGCTAGCAGGGGAGAATTCTTCATCCATGTTGTTTAGCGTGGATGAATGAAATAAATATATATGTTTATGTCTAGCTCAGTGGTGTATTTTGGCTCTGTGCTGACCTAGGAAAGATTAAAATCGGGTGCCCACCCATCTAAATTTTTCCCACCACTTCTTGTTTAAGATTCACCCTTTCACCTGTAAACTCCAGACATATGGGGGGATAGATGTATGGAGGAATGCGTGGATGGATGTATGGAGGGGCAGATGGATGCGTAGATGAAAGGAAGGAGGGAAGGGTTGACAGATGTATGGAGGGATGGGTGGATGGATGGAAGGATAGAGAGAAGGGTGGATGGACGGCCAGATGTATGGAGGATGGATTGATGAATGGAAGGGTAGATGGGGAGACAGAGGGATGTATAGAGTGAGTAGCTGTCATGCACTCACCTGGTTTTCTCCGGCCTCTTCTTCCCACTGCAGACTCTCTTGAACACCTCCAGACCCCCAGGATATGCCTCTCGCACAGGGACTGGCTGCCCTTGGTGGGGCTGCTGCATCTCTTAGAGGTACATACCCGGTCACTGTTGGACTCCCTGGCCTGTCTTTTCTGTTGGATGAAAGAGCTGGCTATAGCTGCAGCCTTGGTCAGTGCGGGCAATAGAGTCCCCCTAGAAGAAGAGCTGGGTGTCAATAGGAGCACTGCCAGCTAAAGGAGAGCTTGGCTGGAGGTGTGCTGAATCCTCCCCATACTCTTCTCCAGGGGCTGGGATGCTGCTTCACTGATCCAGGGATTTGAAATCCCCGCGGCATCCCTAACTCTCAACATGTATGGACAAGAGGCATTCTAACTGGTCAGCACCGTCACATGGACAGATCAGAATCCGTCTAGCGCAGGGGTGGGCAACTGTGGCCCTCCAGCTGTTGTAGAACTACAAGTCCCAAGAGGCATTGCAAAACTGAGTTACAAGCATGACTCTAAAATGCAGAGGCGTTATGGGACTTGTAGTTCACCAACAGCTGGAGGGCCACAGTTTCCCACCCCTGGTCTAGCAGCTAATCTGTCCTGTCAATGCTGGGGCGACCCCCTCAGCACTGGTGACACACATCACGACCAGTGGTTAGGACATGCGTCTGTGTATGGCCAGTCCGGGCCTGGTGTCACCCTTCTAGCGGGCCCCATGCCCCCAGAGCGATGCCATTGCTCATGGTGTCCCTTCTGCCTGGGGAGCGGTGCTTCCCCCCTGAAAAATGCCATCCAAGGCAAACGCCTTGTTTGCCTCGCAGTAGATACGGCCCTGGGCTAGCTTAACTAAACTAAACATGTTTGTTATTTTAAAAAAAATAAAATGTAAGTCTTTAGAATCTTTTTAAGGCAACTTTTTAGTCTTTCTAATAAAAAAAAAACCTTTGATATATAAAAACATTTTACATTGCATATCATGTGCTGACCTCTGTAAATGCCTGCAAGGACAAATGACTTTTTATTAAGGTTATTTGTTGTTACAAAGTCAAATAGTTATGCAGCCATTCCACTCATGAATAAACAGTGGAAAGAGTAATATTTTAAAAGAGAACAAACTTGTCCTGCCTTGCCCTGAGTTTCTAGTGCCAGCATCTTTCCTATTTCTCTTCTGTAGTGACTCACTTGTGAACACATTATTCACACCTACAGAATCAGGCTTCAGGAAGGAGAGCATGACCCTATGAAGAACTGGAGACCATCTTTGCATGAGAAGAGAGTGCCCTCTTGAGTTTGGAGAAAATACTGCAGAAAGTTTGGAGTATAGATGATACCCTTTAAAAGCTAACTATGTAAGCTTTGTGGACGTTTCTTTAGTTCCTTCCTCAGACATTATACAATTCAGAGGAAGGAACCTAGAGAAGGTCCTGAAAGCTTGAATCACAGCTTGCATCTGAGCAGGCTTAGCTTGTGATTGCAACTGGACACCTGCACTTGGTGAGGCCCACAGTGTCCATCTAGTCATTTCCATTTGCTAGCACTTGCACAGCCAATTCACTTCTATAGAAAGAGGGGAATATGCTGGTCAAGATGGAAAATGAGATATAAGAATTGGAGGTTTAGGTGCAGGTGGTAACAGCTTGATAGTTATATTGCAAGTCATAAGAATTAGGAATATTAAGTTTGATACAGTTGGTACACGTTTGAAGCTTGGGGCCCTGGCTCATATCTTGCACAGGGGTCTATGTGTGTCCACCTATGCCACTGATTAGAGGACAACATTCCAAGAAGAGGGAAAAAGATCCTATGAAGAGTCAAATGAACATATTTTAAGAATTATACCTTGGTAACATGCTGAAATGTTCATAGTATTTTACTTATTTTGAATGCAAAGAACATTCTTTGCTTGTAGACAGACAAAGAGGTTTACTAAAGGCAACAGGCTTTTCACTTTGCAAGGGGATTTACCCTTACCTTAGTTACTGTTGTAAAAACTCACTTTGCAAAGAGTTCCTAATCACGTGCTTGTTCATGATTGGATGTTGGAACTCAAATTAACTTGAAAAGCAAACAGCCAATTGGCCTTTAGTAAATCAACCCTATAGAAACTACTTCTAATGATTTCCTTCTCTGGACTACATATTGTGGCCACAAAAAAAAGTTTCATTAAGGCTAGGTTCACACTACTGTGGGTGGTTGCGGCGGGCGCGGGAGCCAAAACAAAAGTACCATGCGATTTTCCGCCTGCTGCATTTTCAAAATGTTGCAGGAACCTTTTTTCTGCATGAAACGCTGGCACAGCAGCCCATTCAAATGAATAGGCTGCCGTGCCATGCAAACGTGGCTCACAAAGCCACAATAGTGTGAACTTAGCCTAATTGTTTAGTTACACAGCACTCTAAAACAATTTAAATGTGAGCACATTTTAATATCCTTCTCCTCCTTCGAGGCCCACTGCGTCCGACTATTCTCCCCAACCCCCCTGAAGATTGCTGTGATATACCGGCCTCCTGGATCCATACCCCGCTTCCTGGATGACTTCTCCTCCTGGCTACCCTTCTTCCTCTCCTCTGAGCTACCCACCATCATTCTTGGGGATTTCAACATCCCTGTCAACCTTGACAACCCGGACACAGCCCGTCTCCTCCACTTAACCTCCTCCTTTGCACTTGCACAGTGCATACAATCCACCACCCACTCCGACGGTAATATCCTTGATCTTGTCTTCTCCAACCGCTGCGCTCCCCACAACCTCATTAACACCCCCTTCCCTCTCTCTGGCCACAACCTGATCACCTTCTCTATCTCCTCGTCCTCCAACGCCTACCCCTCCAAATGTCACACTACTACCAGCCGTAACCTCCGCAACCTTAACCCTGCCCCCCTCCACTCTGCAGCTGATCAACTCCACGACTGCATCCTCCCCCTGTCCTGCCCCGACTTGGCTATGACTGCCTACAACAACGCGCTGTCAGCAGCCCTTGAATCACTAGCGCCTTTAACCACACGCAACATCAGACTCCGACCGCTCCAGCCCTGGCAGACTGATCACACCAAAACCCTCAAACGAGTCGTGCCCTGGAGCGACTATGGCGCAAAACAAAATCCCAACAAGCTTTCACCTGCTACAAATCTGCCTTCCGCACCTACACCTCCTCCCTCCACGCAGTCAAACAAGCCTACTTCCTGACCCTCATCAAGGCCCTCTCCTCCAATCCTCGCCGACTCTTCTCCACCTTCAACTCTCTACTCTCTCCACCCCCACCTCCACCCAGCACCTCACTCACCGCCCTTGAGATTGCCAATCACTTCAAAAACAAGATTGACACAATTCGCAAGGACATTGCCGCAACTCACATGCCCTCTCAACCCGTCCCCTCTCACACAGCTACCCCCTCATCCCCCCTCCCCCTCGACATTACCCGCAGGGACTTCGTCACTGTTCAAACTCCCTCCAACCCCGTTCCCCCTCACTCAGCTACCCCCTCATCACCCCTCTCCCACAGCCCCACCACTGCTCTGACCTCCACTCCCACCCCACCCTACATTCCTCATACTGAAGCTCCCCCAACACTCCACACCTTTGACCTTACTACCATCGAGGAAGTCTCCAAGATCCTCTCTGATGCCCGCCTCACCACCTGCCCCCTCGACCCTATCCCCTCACAATTCCTACGACCTCCCTCCCCC
The DNA here is from genome assembly GCF_062004578.1 of Staurois parvus. NCBI lineage: Eukaryota > Metazoa > Chordata > Amphibia > Anura > Ranidae > Staurois > Staurois parvus. The sequence continues at coordinate 9,605,119 of NW_028317971.1, forward strand.
TCCATCCTACGCTCCCTCACCCACATCTTTAATCTCTCCCTCTCCTCCGGCACTTTCCCCTCCCCACTGAAGCATGCACACATCACCCCCATACTTAAAAAGCCCTCCCTGGACCCCAATGACCCGAACAACCTCAGACCCATCTCCCTGCTCCCACTTACATCTAAACTCCTCGAGCGCCTCGTCTACACCCGCCTATGCTCTCACCTCAACAACAACAACCTCCTCGATCCCCTACAGTCTGGCTTCCGTCCCCTACACTCCACCGAAACCGCCTTACTCAAACTCTCCAACGACCTTCTAATCGCCAAAGCTAATGGCCACTATTCAGTGCTCCTACTCCTTGACCTCTCTGCGGCCTTCGACACAGTTGACCACCCCCTCCTCCTCAAAATACTACACTTCCTCGGCCTCAGAGATTCTGCTCTCTCCTGGCTCTCATCCTACCTGTCACAACGCTCTTTCAGCGTTACCTATAATGCTACCACCTCCCCCTCACTCCCCCTCTCTGTTGGGGTCCCTCAAGGCTCTGTCCTTGGGCCCCTTCTCTTCTCCATCTACACCTCCTCCCTTGGCCAACTCATACACACTCACGGCTTCAACTACCACCTCTATGCCGACGACACACAAATCTATCTCTCAACCCCCCACCTCACCCCCTCGGTCTCTGCCCAAATCACACACCTACTGAGCGACATATCAGATTGGATGTCGCTCCACTTCCTTAAACTGAATCTCTCCAAAACCGAGCTCCTTGTCTTCCCCCCAGCCCGAACCCCACCCCCCATTGACTTCTACATCACATCCAACAACGCCAATATCAAACCCGCTCTGCAGGCCAGAGTACTTGGTGTCATTCTGGACTCCAACCTATCCTTCCAGCCCCAAGTCCAATCTTTAACAAACTCGTGCAGACTCCACCTCCGCAACATCGCCAAAATCCGCACGTTCCTAACCCCAGAAACCACTAAACAGCTCATCCACTGAATAAGGCTGCCAGACTCATTCACCTTTCCAACCGCTCCATTTCCGCCACCCCCCTCTGCCAATCCCTCCACTGGCTTCCGATTGCACAACGGATCAAATTTAAAATCCTAACACTGACGTACAAAGCTGTCCACCATACTGCCCCGAACTACATCACTGACCTAATATCCAAGTACCGCCCAACACGCACACTCCGCTCCTCACAAGACCTCCTTCTCTAGTTCCCTGGTCTCCTCCTCCCATGCCCGCCTCCAGGACTTCTCCAGGGTGTCACCCATCCTCTGGAACTCCCTTCCCCAACCCATCAGATTATCACCTACTCTCCTCTCCTTTAGGCGTACCCTGAAAACCCATCTCTTCAGGGAAGCCTACCTCAACCCCTGCTAACTTGCCGACCTCCTCCACTCTTCCTACCACTCCATCCCCCACAGCTATCTCCTCCTGTACCACTATCCCGTCCCTTCTAGATTGTAAGCTCGAAAGAGCAGGGCCCTCGATCCCCTCATGTTTTGCATTGTATTGGTATTGTTCTGTCACATGTTCTGTCCCCCTTTGTAATGTACAGCGCTGAGTGAACTATTGGCGCTTTATAAATACTGTATAATAATAATAATAATACTACATTTTCATATTAATAAATCACAGTCGTGACACAGGACTCTTATACTAAATCAAACAAAATACATGGGGAATAATTTACTAAGACTAAAGCGGACAGAATCTAGAGCAGCTGTGCATAGTAACCAATCAGCTTCTATCTTCAGCTTGTTTAGTTAAGTTTTGAAAATGAAAGATAGAAGTCAATTGGTTGCTATGCACAACTGCTGAGGTTTAATAAAGTCTCCTCATAGAGGGGAATTTACTAAAACTGGAGCAGACAGAATCAGTAGCAACTGTGCATGGCAACCAATCAGTTCCATCGTTGGTGTCAGTGGGAGGAACAGTGCCCATATGCTGGTGGCAGTGGGAGGAATAGTGCCCCTATGCTGGTGGCAGTGGGAGGAATAGTGCCCCATGGTTGGTGTCAGTGGGAGGAACAGTGCCCTATTGTTGGTGTCAGTGTGAGGAATAGAGCCCCATCATTAGTGTCAGTGGGAGGAATAGTGCTCCCTCGCTGGTGTCAGTGGGAGGAATAGTTCCCCATCATTGTTGTCAGTGGGAGAAATAGTTCCCCATCATTGTTGTCAGTGAGAGGAATAGTTCCCCATCATTGTTGTCAGTGGGAGGAATAGTGCCCCATCATTGGTGTCAGTGGGAGGAATAGTGCCCCATTGTTGGTGTTAGTGGGAGGAATACTGCCCCATCATTGTTGTCAGTGGGAGGAATAGTTCCCCATCATTGTTGTCAGTGGGAGGAATAGTGCTCCATTGTTGGTGTCAGTGGGAGGAATAGTGCCCTAAGGGTCGGACAAAAGCAAGCAAAGGGCTGCATTTATAGACCACTGCTATAGGCTATTGCTTACTGTTATTTCTGGCACTGTCCTGTTAAATAAATTCATGTTAGTAAATTATATTCACAATTTTATATTCACATTTTTACTTCTGCAGTACAGTAAAACATATTAGCTACTAAACAATTATTAGTTCACACATAAAAAAGAAAGTTGACAGTACACATGACTACCCAGAATGCTTATCTGATGATATGATGGTGTTTATCAGCCTGTAGTAAATTGTCCTCTAGTCACAGTGCACCAACACACAAGAGAAGCCCACCATTTGTATTCTAAATCTACATCCACAGAAACTCAGTCAATTATTTCACTAAAAATACTTTAGTTTTCCACTAATTCTAGCTGATGGAATACATTCACACAGATAGAGGTTCAGGCCACAGAATGACAACCCCTATTGTGCATATTCAGAATTCCATTATGTAATGTGGCTGCTGACAACCTGGTTTAAATGACTGCTTTAAAATGCAGCGTGAAGAAATTCCTGCTGACTACAATAAAAGTGCTAATATATAATACATCATACCGAAGGATCCAGTTATATCATCTTAGCCCTGATCTTCCAGTGTAGTAGGCAGAGATCAGATATCCATCTAAGAGTTGGATGTCTTCGTTCAGTGAATCACTCTGATATGTCTGGTGTGAATGCTCCAGTTGTACACCCACTTCGAAAACTTTAGATATGCCCATCTCTACAGCACAAACAGCACTGTAAAATACCTATTATCACTTTTATCTCACTCATTTTTTTGTTGAACCCTTAGCACATTTTATGTTCTAAAATATTCATGAAAGTAATGTGACTAAAATCTATAACCTACTTCTTTCACTTATTGTATGTATATAAAAACAGAGCTGCAAATATACTCAGGAGTCTATAAGGCCCCTCCTCATGGAGCGATTACCTGCAAATGACGCGGGCGCTGTATGTCTCCCAATGCTTTCAATGGGGCTGCTGCCGCAGCTGATCACCAGGATCTCCTGCTGGGTCTCCCGCATGTAATCGCTAATGGCCCGATTTGCAAATTTGATGGGGCCAATGTGCCATCAGCTGATTTCAGTGTAAACATATCAGAACTATCACCATTAATAGTATCACGTGTGCACCTGAATATTTCTAGAACACTGAGACATTTTACTTTGACAGTCACTATCAGGAACTGAATTTGCTAGGTATTGAGCTTACATTTCCCAAAGACTGCAGCACGCCTTACCTGATCTACCGCTGCAGACTTTGCTTTACCAATTGGATTTGTAATAGTTATGCAAACCTGAATTGCATGAGTGACATTTGCATCTGATAAAGTGGCCAATCAGGGTGACTGGTCATCTGTTAAAGTTCTCTTTGTTTCCTTGTTAGCTTAGGGCTCATGTACACTGCAGCTGATAAACTCACGTTTAGGAACTGTTCAGCGTTTTTTTCAGCAGCCCCTGAACTCTCCCTAATGTTTTCCAATGTGTCCATGTACACATCGTCGTTTACAGGCAGTTGAGTTTACAGTTGTTTTTTTGAACGCAGAAAACATGTGTTCAGCAATAGATTTTATCAGCGTTTCAAACGCCAAATGCTTGTAAACGTGTGTAAATGCGGCTAACCGCGTTTATAAGCGTTTGAAATTTTTTTTTTAACTCTTCCATTTTTAGATGCTGCCCAGAGCCTTTTTTCATCATGAAAAATGCATGCAAAGCGTTTTCCCGGTACTCAAATGGACCTGGTACACCATACTTTGAGGTTTTGCATGAAAGAAAATATGTTAGACATTGCTGCAATAATTTCTGCACAGAAATGAGCTGGAACACATCCAAACACCACAAAAACAAAAAAAGACAGCTAATCTGAACAAATACTGCTCTCTGCTCTATTTCTCTCAAAATGTCTGAAATAGTTAATTTTTTTCTGTTTTTCAGTGCATTCTGGGCATTTTGGAAGGCCTCCTGAGCTTATCATTAAAAAATGCTTCTAAACGCAAACGCTCATAAACGCGGTATGCAAACGCGGCTAAACAGACGTTTTTTAACCTACGTTTTCCAGCAGTCAGTTTCCATCGTTCAGAAGTGTCCTGTGTACATGGGGCCTTATAGTGCTCCACATATAAAACCCCTCTGCTACATCGTGTACTTCTACTGCTACTTTGTAAGTGTCCCTGGCTCATGACACTGATATTGTGCTGTCTGCACTGACCTTGGATTGTAACTTCAACACTGATTCTTTGCTGCCTGCACTGGCCTTGGCTTCTTACCTCAACACTGACTTTCTGCTGCCTGCACTGACCCCAATTTGTGGCTTGTGACCCCAACATTGATCCTTTGCTGCCTGCACTGACCCTAGCTTGTGACCCCAACACTGATTCTGTGCTGCCTGCACTGGCCTTGGCTTGTGACCTCAGCACTAATTCTTTGTGGTCTGCACTGGCCCTGATTTGTGATGTCATGACTGATTCTCTGCTGCCTGGACTGCACTGACCCTGGCCTGTGACCCCAACACTGATCCTTTGCTGCCTGCACTGACCCTGGCTTGTGACTTCAACACTGACACTCTGATGCCTGCACTGACCCCGATTTGTGACGTTGTGACTGATTCTCTGCTGCCTGGATTGCACTGATCCTGGCTTGTGGCCCCAACACTGATTCTCTTCTGCCTGCACTGACCCTGGCTTGTAGCCCCAACACAGATTCTTTGTTGCCTGCACTGACCCTGGCTTGTGACCCCAACACTGATTCTCTGCTGCTTGTACTGACCCTGGCTTGTGACCCCAACACTGATTCTCTGCTGCCTGTACTGACCCTGGCTTGTGGCCCCAACACCAATTCTTTGCTGCCTGCACTGACCCTGGCTTGTGACCCCAACACTGATTCTTTGCTGCCTGCACTGACCCTGGCTTGAGGCCCAAACACTGATTCTCTGCTGCCTGTACGGACCCTGATTTGTGATGCCACAACTGATCCTCTACTGCTTGGACCACACTGACCCTGGCTTCTGACCTGGACTACTCAATTTCTCTTGATCTTCTGATGTTCTGGCCGCTAATCTCCACTCCTTGTAGGTAAATTTCTAACAGGTACATCCCTGTGTTGAAAGGCCATTCAGTGTAGACACTGTGCACAATAAATAAGAATGATTTCTGTGATAAAAACCTTGAAACTGGCCTGAAGATGCATATGACTAGTCAAATACAGGTGACTTTGCTAAAAATGCAAATAGTCTGAGCATCTTTAGCAATTACTGGCCTGTGCAAATGATGCAGAGAGATGTATTCTGCATTAAGTATCTGCTATATAGATGCTAAAGAATCCCCTATATATGATATTCCAGGGAAAATGGAAACTATCCTTTTAATGTGTAAGCACAAAAACACAGCAGTCTGAGTAATTAAAATGACTGGTACCAGTACAACATAATATTCTGGTGAAGGACCTACCTCTAGATCTGACTACCTGTGTTCAGCCGAGCCCTTATATGAGAACTAGTTTTTCAGGTTTGAGAATAGTGACAGAGTTTCTCATGCAATCTTAACGCTCTGCTGGATCCACCAATACTATAAAAGTATTTAAGCCAAAAATGTCATGTTATTTTCTTAACTTCAAAATCACTGGTATGAAAAATATAACTAAGCCAATTAGCAACTCTAATGCCATGCTGGCTTTGAACCTTTGCAGTTTGACCTTCAAATGTAACTGTGAATCCTTGAAATACATTATATAATACTTCAGGCAAAAAGCAACAGTCATTTCCAGAGTTTGGCTTCTCCAGATCCTTTTGTGAGGCCAGTGGTCTGAGTCTGCTAGCTCTTTATGCTGGGCATCCTGTGACGGATTCCTTTGTGTCTCCTCCCTGTTTCTGGAAGAGTAGCTCTTGCTTACAGCAGTGTTGCCTGCTCACGTTTGGCCCTTTGTCAATACCAAGGGTCTGACCGGTGCTGTAGGTTATACCTCTGAAGTTTTACTTGGTCTTTTATCTGGTTAATCAAAACCTGAGAAAGAAGAATTCCAACCAGCTTTGGGAAAGAAATAAAAAAAAGTGTTACTAAGATTTTAACAAATGGAGTCACATAGACTATATAAAATGTCATTGTTTGGTTCACAACATATTGTACCAACATTCGAATAGAAATGCAAAGAATACACAGGTAACCAAAAAACTGTTGGACTTTTCAAATACAGATTCAGAAAAATTAATTTTTTAAATAAAAAGTTCCACAATTTTGGTTACTTGTGTATTCTTTAAAGAATGGATGTTTGTCTTATATTTAGATATCTTTTGGAATAACATAGGAAAATATGACCTATCCCTTATTCATAATCATATCATTGCAAGTACACAAGTCTTCTGGAATAAATGCCATGTCTGGGCAAATCCCAGGCGCAATAAGTAACTGAGTAATATGCCCTAAGTAGGCCTCATGCACACTAAACTTTTTTTTAAACTCTCCTATAAGCCTCTGCCTGACACTTGTAAAAGTGTGCAACACATTTACCTGTGTCAAGCATTTGGGGATGCATTAATTTCATTGGCCAGAATATAGAATTTATTCTGGTCATTGAAATGAATTAATGTTTAAGTGCTAAATGTTCCTTTAGATGCATCAATTGTTTTTTCAGACAAAATGTTGCAACTTCTGGATGCACTGGCAGTGGGTTTTTTCCTACATCTAAACTCTCCTTCCATGGAACCCTACGTTTCCTCCAGAGGTTGCTAAGGGTTTCTTGAGCATTGAGCCATTTCTGCCTCTCAGATAAGCTACCACTGACACCAATGATCCTTTCAGCTATCTGTAAGGGTGGAATTGTTCCGATTGACCACAAATGTAAGGAGCATTCTTCCCTCTAACCATAATTATTATTATTCTACAGGATTTGTATAGCTTCAGTTTGCACAGTGCTTTACAACATGAGGGCAGACAGTACAGTTACAATACAATTCAATACCGGAGGAATCGTTGAAGCTTACAATCCATCAAACCTTATTTATGGTCCTGTTCACATCTATGCAATTTCCTGCAATGCATTTTTTGGAAAGGTACAGGGACTTTTTTGCAATCAGCACGGTGCTAATGTCCTGTGAGCTGTAAATACAGCAATTATTATTAGGGCTCCCTGAGACCTGAAAATTATTTTAAGGATTCCTCCAAGTTTAAAAGGTCGAGAAAGTTCGGATTAGAAGAACAGAGTGTACAGAATTGGACATATGCTATAAAAATAGTGGTATAATGCATTCTCTGCAGCTGAGGCTGTTCTTTATTTATTTAGATTGTAAGCTCCGGGGATCAGGCCCTCCTAACCCTCTTGTATTCAACTGTATTGTTGCTGTATGGTCTCCCGTTATAATGTAAAGCGCTGAGCAAACTGTGCTATGCTGCATTTTTTTCTTAAAGGTGGGAATAGTAGTTTGGATGGGCTGATGATGCACAGCTATTAGGAATTCAGATATTTCTTAAGAATTCTTATTTGATTATTTTTTAAAATCAGATATAAGAATTCTTATTTTAGTTAATGAATACGCATTCCTGCATATGTTTACCATATTCATGATGTTTTATACCATGATGGGTTCATAATGTTAGGCCCTAACATTTGATAAATATTTATAACTTAAACAAAATCAAAATATAGCATGTAAATAATAACAGCGTGTTACCTGAGGAATGGCCAGTCCCAGTGCCACCCCGCCCAGCAAGAAAAGATTACTGTGCAGCCAGTTAACCAGTCGGTCAATGCAGCCATTGGTGTGAATGTATTCTCCGGCTTCCAAATAGTCTAAAGCTTGCATGCCACGTCCACACATAGTATTTATGACAGTCTGTAAAATGACAGGTAGGAATTGTTATGGCACATCACAAATGGAGCTCTACAGGACGCAACAAATATGCAAATGTATTTGTGTCAAATTGCCCTGGTATAGCAGTGATCTCTAGCAATCTTGTCTAATATGTCTCTATGACTCTTGAAACCTGATCCCAGCATTCAGCAATATATATATATATATATATATATATATATATATATATATATATATATATATATTGTGGCAGTGCGGTGTCCTGCCACGGTCAAAATCAAGCTGATAACCCTGGATTCTCAACCAGGCAGGTTGAGGGGCTCCAGAAGATTGATGTAATGCAGAGGAAACTGGCTTTTTGGTTTTCTCATTTATTCATAGAGTCTGTTTTGGGATCTGGAGTCTGGAGATTTCAAAGAGATCTGGGAGGGATGAAATCTCCAATCCTGGGACCAGGTTTTGGTAATGGCCAGGACACTGATTGTACAGGTGGGTGCAGGGCTTTTGTAGAGGCCTAACCCATGGTTCTGTGCTCCACCCCGGCAGACAGGAGTCAGGAGGGCTCCACCCCGGCAGACAGGAGTCAGGAGGGCTCCACCCCGGCAGACAGGAGTCAGGAGGGCTCCACCCCGGCAGACAGGAGTCAGGAGGGCTCCACCCCGGCAGACAGGAGTCAGGAGGGCTCCACCCCGGCAGACAGGAGTCAGGAGGGCTCCACCCGGAAGACAGGAGTCAGGAGGGCTCCACCCGGAAGACAGGAGTCAGGAGGGCTCCACCCAGAAGACAGGAGGGCTCTACCCCGGCAGATGGGAGGTCTCTGCCTTGGAGTCAGGTGGGCTTCACCAAGGAGAGGTGGAAGCCAGACTAGCTTTGTGCTAGTGGCCAGCTGTGTGTGAGAGCCATAATTTGGGAAGAGTCTGCAGGAGACAGACATCAAAACTGCGTACAAGCCAGGAGGCTGAATCTTTGTTGTTTTTTGCTTGATGGTGGATACCGCTGCGTGGGAAGCATTTTTGTTGAACTTTATCTTTAAATAAAATTAAGCAAAAAGGCCCTTAAAAAGAAGCGAGTTGCTGTGTGCTTTTGAAAGGAAATGCTCTACCACTGGAAGCGAGTTCCCACAATATATATATATATATATATATATATATATACAAATATACACACATATACTATATCACGTTCAATCTTTAACAGTCTCCTGCAGCATGTTCACAGTCTCTGACCATCTCTTGCATCATGTCCATAGTCTCAAGCTTTCTCTTTTATTATGTTAACAGCCTCTAACCACCTCTTGTATCATGTCAGCAGCCTCTACCCATCTCTTGTATCATGCCTCCAGTCTCTGACCATCTCTTGTATCATGCCTGCAGTCTCTAACCATCTCTTGTATCATGCCTGCAGTCTCTGACCATCTCTTGTATCATGCCTGCAGTCTCTGACCATCTCTTGTATCATGCCTGCAGTCTCTGACCATCTCTTGTATCATGCCTGCAGTCTCTGACCATCTCTTGCATCATGCCTGCAGTGTCTGACCATCTCTTGTCACAGTGTCTGATCATCTCTTGTATCATGCCCATAGTCTTCAACTATATCCTTCTGTGTGTCTGCTGTCTCTGTCACTGAATATTCACTTAGAACCTTTGGTGATTTTGGGATCCACTCGTGAGCCACCCCTTATCAAGAAAGTTGACCATCACTGAGGTAAAGCATCTTTTTCAGATTTTTCTTCTTACTGGGACTTGTCATACATGACTTAAAGGATAAGTTCACCTTTGGGAACATGTTACATGTTCCCCCCCGTTTTTAGTAACATGTTCCCATAGTTGCAACAGATAATATGGGGAGAAGTTCTGTCAGATTTAAAAACAGTGTGGTCATGCAGGGCTCCGCTCACACGGCCGCGTCACTCATTCTCGGACTTCCATTAATGAATGAACTGTAAGTTCCGACAGCCTTAGTGGCTGTAGGCTTGTAGTTTCAATGAGCTACCACGGTGCTGTGGAGCGACATTGTAGTTCATTGAAGCTTCCTGTCAGAATATCTGCTTGCTTGTACATCCTGTATGCCTAAAAATATATTCTGACATTTCTGCAGGAGACCTACATGGCACCAGCGATCTACTGACCGCTGGTGCAATGCTTTCCAGGCTCCTTTGGACAAAAATAATAAACGCACAATTTTTCACCTGCAAAAAAAGTGTATTTTTTTTGTCCAAAAGGTGAATTTATCCACTAAAGCAATGTTCCCCGGTGTTTTTTTCCACTGGGCTTGCTAGGTCCTGATGATTCCCTCAACTGTTGCAACCTTCACCCCAGAGCTACAACTACTGCCAGCTTCAATTGTATACACACTATAAAATGTCTAGAGGAGCTGTGTAAATTGATCAATTAGTGCAGCAGAAGTAAAGCCCTGTTCACACTGGCATTAAAAGCAGGAGTTTAGGGCACTTTAACGTTCCTCATACTCCTAGAAAAGCAGTCTGCAATTGATAATATGGACAGCTCACAGTGCTGTTCACATTATCAAGACATTATCAAGACATGAAGAATTTGCACTTCAAAAAAATGAAGCTTCATGTAGAAGAATCTCAACTCCCTCCATTTGAGTCTACGGTAATGCACCACAAAAGCACCGCCAGATGCATGTTTTTGGCGAGCTAGGCTTTGTTCACAATAGCTAAAAAAAAAAAAGAAAGAAAAAAAGGCGCTTGGGGAATGTTTTTTTTTAACATGCCTTAAATGCATGTCAAACTCAATGAACAACTTGCATTAGCACTATAGGCGCAATTGTGAAGTGTCAGCATTATGAGCAAGTGTGAACAAGGCCTTCACACCGGGATCAGCTGGGCCTCTTGTTGGCTGAAGACTTGCACCAACATGAAGCAGAAGGTATATGCTCTTGCCATAATCTGCTAATCTCTGAAAGGTCTCCTGGCATAAATAGTCAGTAATCAGGTATATTTCTATAAATAAATGGTGTGCCCCAGCAGTTTAGTCTGCTCTAATTTGAGGATCATTGGGTTAACTTAATTCTTGTATCCATCCTGCTTGCACACCAAAATGTACCTCATCTTCCTCCAGCAGGCAGCAGGAATATGGCACTGCGCAACGTTCTCTGCTTTGGTTTTCTGATGAACAGTTGAAGTATATGTTCTGAGACCAGTCCTTGTAGGAGATGCCCCCACAGCAATTAAACTTGTATGAAAAAAAGAAGAAAAAAAACACAGTAAACACAGAAAAATATATTAACCTCCCTAGCGGTATGATTATTTCAGATTTTTGGTGCTGAAAGCGGTACCATTATTTTGCATGGAAATATGTAGTTTTTTTATTGTAGGCTGTAATTTTTAGGAATAACTCACTGAAATCTGTCCGAACAAGAGTCTAGTAAACATCCTGGGTATGATAAAATTTGAAAAATGAAATCATAAATTATAATTTAATAAATAATCATAAAAAATAATAATATAATAATAATAAATTTAATTCAATAATATAATCAAACCAAAAACACTGAAATTTGAAATATAGCGCCATGTTCGCACATTGCTGAGCAAAGTCGCAAAATAGTTTTCAGTGTCTGATGACGAATTTCCCCATGAATCATTATCACTCAATTCTGCAAGTGGTTCTGATTTACTATCGCTGTTCTCTAGCTGGTCTAAACCTGCTTTTGACATAAAGGGACGCTGTTTGGACGCCATGGACTTTTCTCAGTTTCCAGGCAGAAAGAACAGGCAAAATGCAGGCAGGGCACAGGACAAAGCACTAGGGACAATATGTATGTGAAATGGGTTGAAACAGCAATGTTTTACTATGTAAAATTTGTTTGGAAAAAAATGCAATTTTTAAAAATTTTCAAATTTCCCGCCGCCGGCGCCCGTACGTCCCGACGTCACTGGGATCGGAACACAGAAGCCGGATGCCGGCATCGGCTGGAGGAGATGGGACGCTGCAGGGGACACATCGCGGGAGCTAAGGACAAGGTAAGCTCTGCAGGGAATCCCTATGCAGCTCCGCATGGTAAGCCCGAGTGTAGCTCGGGGTTACCGCTTTTGGTACTGACATTTTACCCCGAGCTACACTCGGGAATACCGCCAGGGAGGTTAAGGCAGGGGTGTCAAACTGGCGGCCTTCCAGCTGTACAAGTTCCATCATGCCTCTGCCTTTGGGAGTCATGCTTGTAACTGTCAATCTTGCAATGCCTCATGGGACTTGTAGTTTAGCAACAACTGGAGGGCCGCCAGTTTGACACCCGTGTATTAAGGTGAGGTGAAGGCATCCATAAAACTAAAGGGTCATTGTGGGTAATAATACCATAATACATACCATAAAGTAACTAAAAAAAAGGTATATATAAACACTTTGTGCATGGCTGAGCTCAATGACTAAAAGAGCTTAAATTCAATGAATGAAAGAGGCAGGATAGGAACAGAAAGGTTGAGGTGAAAGTGTGATTAAGAATCACAGGCTAAATCATGGCGATTCGGCCCACGATTCAAAATCGCCAAGTGTGAATAATGCCTTACAGTTCACTCCAAACTGATGAGCTGCAAAGAATTTTAATGTGGCGACAATTGACAATTTTAGGTATTGTAAGTGTTTACTTTTATGTGGGTGCACACAATTTTTAAGGCTTTATATATTATTATTATTATACAGTATTTATATAGCGCCAACAGTTTGCTCAGCACTGTACATTATAATGGGAGACAGTACACGAGACAGCACAGTAACAATACAATACACGAGGGGTTCAAGGGCCCTGCTCCTTGGAGCTTACAATCTAGGAGGGAGGGGATAGTGGTACAGGAGGAAAAGTTGTGGGGGATGGAGTGGTGGGAAAAGCGGAGGAGATGGGCAATTAGGTGAGGGCGGTGTAGGCTGCCCTGAAGAGATGGGTTTTCAGGGTGCGCCTAAAGGTGAGGAGGGTAGGTGACAGTCTGATGGATTGGGGTAGTGAGTTCCAGAGGATGGGGGAAACCCATATAGTATTTGATGGTTTTTTTTAGCTGGACACAGTCTCATATTTTATATTTAACTGAAATATTTAGATTATATTGAGTTTGTTTGATCTAACATTAATTGAGGTTACTTTTTACTGAAAATATTGATTTAATAGGCATTTGCAACTATAGTCATTCTATTGTACAGGTATTTTGCTTTCAGAAAGTTTTGGGAGTCTTTCAAGCACAAAATGCACATTTTAACGTGTGTGTGAAAAATAAAAACATTTGCTCTGGCAGCAAAAGGGTAAATAGTGTTCACCAGTTGTGCAAAATTACACTATACTTACAGCATTAGACACTGAAATCTTTCTTCTTCCAATACTGCAAGTCACAGTAATTTCTAATATAGTAATTGGAAATATGCGAGGTGGTATCAAAAAGTTTGAGACTTGTTTAGCAACACGCCAACAGATGGCAGCACAAAACTGCATGCACAGTCACAGGGAGCACCAACCTTCAGTCAGCATGCCAAAAGACATCACCGTGTATACATCGGGAGTTGTGTAGCTGGTGCTATTCTGACCATGTGCGTTACCATGTCTGTTAGTTCATAATGAACAGCAAGTTAGAACAAAGAGCAAATGTGAAATTCTGTGTGAAACTGGGAAAATCTGCCACAGAGACGTTTGATTGGGCAAGTTTACGGCGATGCTAAAATGAGTTGTTTGAGGTGCTTTGAGTGGCATACATGCTTCAAGAGCGGAAGAACATCACTGGAAGACGACGAGAGATCAGGAAGACGTTCAACAAGGTCAACCACCGAAAATGCCCTCTTCCTGAAGATGAAGATCCAACTCAAAGGTCGCCATTTTAACAACTGGATTTGCCCAGTTTCATGCAGAATTTCACATTTGCTCTTTGTCCTAACTTGCTGTTCATGATGAAATAGCAGACATGGTAGTGCACATGGTCAGAAAACACCATTTGTACAGCTCTTGATGTACACAGGACGATGTCTTTTGGCACACTGACTGAAGGTTGGTGCTCCCTGTAACTGTGCATGCAGCCTTGTGCTGCCATCTGCTGGCGTGTTACAAAACTTGCGTGTCTCGAAACTTTCTGATACCACCTCATATATTTTTGAATAACAGCTGCAATCTAATATATATGTTTTATATATCAAAACTTACCTCTTTTTGGCCAAAGTCTATGAGATTCTGCAAGTCCAGATCATCCCTGTAGTGTACAATAGCATTGCCAATCACTTCACTGACTTTTCCCCGAGCCTGCAACACAACACATACTGGTCAAAATCCAGCCACATGTACCTAATGGATACCTAATGTCCCTTCCATTCACAAGCATATTGCTAATGTCCCAGTATATTATCTAATAGACCCAGGACACGTGCATTGTGACACTTCCAGTAGCACAAGATTATATTATATTATATACTGTTTAGCTATAGTACATTATCTGTAAAATATTTCATGGTATGGCAATCAATACACAGAAGCATTAGAAAACATATTTTGTGACTATATGGTATAAATATGAAATAAAATATTCTTTTGCTAACTATGGATTGTATTTAGATTTTTTTCTGTAAAAAGCAGAGACTTGTTCAATGTATAAATCGTGTAAATCTGCACCCTGCTTTTAAATAGAATAGCATGGGGGGCGCGGGGGTCAGTCTTGTTACAGTAAGAAGAAAGCCATCAAACTGGCTGCTTTGGGAACCTGAGCATTTGCAAAGAAAGCTAGTCAGGGTTGCGCTCACTCCTGTTCTATGAGGGGACAAGAGGAGTGGAGTTAGAGATATTACTGATAGGAAAATGCTAGTTGCCTGGTTGTTCAGTACTTACTGAGTTTCTGATCAGGAACAATCATGCAGCCAGTGGAGTGAGGCCTCCTGATCAGCTTTGCAATTAATATTATTATTATACAGGATTTATATAGCGCCAGCAGTTTACGCAGAGCTTTACAATATAAAGAGAGACAGTACAGCTGCAATACAATCAAAACAAGAGGATTAAGAGGGCCCTACTCATAAGAGCTTACAATCTAATAGGGTGGGGCAAGTAGTACAAAAGGTTACAACTGTGGGGGACGAGCTGATGGAAGTGATAAATGTCTATCCAGAGGCATGATAGGCTTCCCTAAAGAGATGGGTTTGCAGGGATCGCCTAAAGGCAACCAGAGTAGGAGATAGCTGGACAGATTGAGGTAGAAAGCTAGGAAACCAGATGGTCAGTTTGACAACCAGGCAACCGTTTCCTTTAAGGCTTCATTCGCATGGGCACTGTGGCTCACACAACATGAATGGTCCATCTGTTTATGCACCCAGAGCCAACAGTTGCTCCCTGCAGGCTGCCCATGTAAAGCTGGCCATACATGGGTCCAATTTTAAACAATGTTTCACCCAAAAATCATAATTTTTAATTATCTTTCAAATTTCGACCATTAACAAGGTTGCAGCAATGGCCAATTTTGTGCGGGCATCCAATTTGAGTGATCAGGCATGTTGGAAATTTTTTTAAAAATGAAGAAATTTCTAATCAATGATGGGAGAATTGTGGCGGGAAATATAATTGAAAAAGAAATGTGCATGAGCTGTGACCTGGAAAGAATAGAAGATTCCCGGCCACAACATTTATTTTCCGTAACAACATGAAGTAAAATGGAAGGCTCGGTTGGCCGATTTTCAAAATCATTGGTTCCACCATTGGAATACAGTATGAACGACATTTTAGAATTTTGACCAACAAATCATTCAGCATTCGACCCATTTATGGCATGCATAGGTCTAAGGGGACACAGCTGATCATCCTACTTTGACAAGTGTGCTGGTGAGGGGCCCTGAATGCACACAGTCTGTATTTGGGGCCACTCACCTGCAAGACTGTCAAATTAGAACAAGCAGCTGTATCAGTGCAGCTACGCTGTGAATGGATACAAGAGCAGCGGGTGACCACATAGCAAGCTGCTTGCTCTGGGGGCACCCAACAGGAAGGCGAGGCCAGGAGGGCCAGTGAGGTATCTGAGAAGAGGAGGATCCATGCTGCTCTGTGCACAACCTCTGCACACAGCAGGTAAGTATGATATGTTTGTTATTTTTAAACAAAAAAATGTAAGCCTTTTATATCACTTTAAGGCTGCTGCTTCCAATCTGACATCTGTGTGGGTGCACACTGGAGAGTGTTCCTGAACCCAGACAGTATAAGTTTGGGGAAACAGGTCAAATTGGAAACAACGGCTGTGTCCGTACAGCTACTGCATCCTAACTGACATGAAGGGAACTGCCTGAACGCAGATGCACATAATACCTGCAGGCACGCCACCCTTCGCAAGGATGAACGCCTATGTACGTGTTTGTGAATGAGGCCTTAGTTACAGTTACGCCCAAATATATTGACACCCCTGCATTTCCTTCAGATAATGCATCGCTTCACCCAGAAAACTGTTGCAATCACAAATGTTTAGACATTCTCGTGTTTACTGGACAAAATTATTGGTACCCTAATTTTAATATTTGGTAGCGCACCCTTGAAAAAAAAAACTGAAATCAATTGCTTCCTGTAACCATCAATGAGTTTATTACACGTCTCTACTAGAATTTTGGACCACTCTTCTTTCGCCAACTGCTCCAGGTTTCTGACATTGGAAGGGTTCCTTCTCCCAACTGCTGTTTTGAGATCTTTCCACAGGTGCTCTATGGGATTGAGATCTGGACTCATTGCTGGCCAGTTCAGTGCTCTCCAGTGTTTTGTATGAAATTATTTCTGGGTGCTTTTTGACTTGTACTTTGGGTCATTGTCCTTCTGTAAGACCCATGACCTCTGACACAGACTCAACGTTCTGACACTGGGCCCTACATTGCACCCTAGCATTCTTTGGTAGTCTTCAGATTTCATAAATGCCATGCATATGGTCAAGACATCCAGTGCCTGAAGCAGTAAAGCAACCCCAAAAAAGTCAGTGAACCTCCACTATGTTTGACTGTAGGGACTGTATTCTTTTCTTTAAAAGGTCTCATTTTTTTTTTCTGAAAACAGTAGAATGATGGGCTTTACCAAAAAGCTGTAATTTTGCTTCGTCTGTCCACAGCACATTCTCCCACAAGGATTTTGGCTTCCTCAGGTAAGATTTGGCAAACTCCAATCTGTCTTTTTTATGTTTCTGTGTCAGCAGTGGGGTCCTCCTGGGCCTCCTACCCTAGTGTCCCTTTTCATTCAGATGGTGACGTATAGTGCAAGCTGACACAGTTGTACCCAGTGCCTGAAGGTCAGCTTGAACTTGTCTGGAAGTTGATCTAGGTTCTTTATCCACCATTCTAACAATCCTATGTTGCAATCTTTGATCAAGTTTTTCTCTTTCGTCCATGTTCAGAGGGATTAACTGCAGTGCCATGGGCTGTAAACTTCTTGACAATGTTGCACACAGTGGACACAGGAACATTAAGATCTGCTAATTGGTACAAGTAAGTTTATTACAAATTAGAGGAGCATTACAAACTTGGAATGCAATTATTTCTTAAATTTTTTAGCAGTTTCCAGTAATTCAGTCCAGTTCATTTTTGAGATTTTGAGTGGAATGTGTCAGATTTGGCTTTTTGTTTCTCCACTTTTTTGTGTCATACCAATTCAAACAAAAGAAATAAACATGAGAATGCCTAAACATTTGTAATTGCGACAATTCTCTGGGCGAAGTGGTGCATTATCTGACAAATGCAGTGGTGTATATTTGTGTCCACGACTGTATGTATACCAAACAAGAGACATTTCCAGTCCAGCTTTCAGCCCAGTCACATTCAGCACAACATTTATATGTTCCTCTTTAGAGGACTTCTTCATATAACTGCAAGGAAGCAATACAAAGATAAAGTGTAAGTTTAGGAATCATCCTGCTGTGGACTGCCTTTCCTATGACTAGAGTTAGTATGCAGAAAAAAGGATAGTGTAATCTTGGATTGTGATTATTTAAGGTTTTTACAGAGGTTTACCAGCCTGTGTGACGCTTAATACTTTTTTTGTAAAGTGAGATGGCTCTTCATATCTGTAAAATTTAATTTTCCATTTCTTCTGTAACCCTAGTGTGTAGCTAAACACTTTTTGGTGGTGACACCGTTGCTTTGCCGTATCACATTCTTTAGTAAAAAACCAGATACGTCTGACTTCCCGGAAGTATTGTAGTATTGTAGAACATAAACTGCCCCTTTAATTATCTAGATGCATCTTTCATACTGTACATCTGTTTTTGTCAGCAATATACAAGTCTATCCACAGCTGTGTTTAAAGGATTCGTAAGCAACAAACTGAGTGGGTTCTTCTGTGTTTAGTGTTACATATTGAAAATCTTTAACCACTTCAATACTGAGCATTTGTACCCCCTTCCTGCCCAGACCAATTTTCAGCATTTAGTGCTCACACACTTTGAATGACACTCAGTCATGCTACACTGTACCTCAACAAAACTTTATCATTTTTTTCACAGAGATAGAGCTTTATTTTAGTGGTACTTAATCACCACTGGGTTTTTTATTTTTTGCGAAATAAGCAAACAAAGTGTGAAAATTAAAAAAAAACAAAAAAACACACTTTTCTCATTTCTATAAAGAAATTTTGCAAATTAGCTAATTTTCTTCATAAATTTAGGACAACATTTTTGCTGCTACATGTCTTTGGTAAAAATAACCCAAATCAGGGTATATTATTTAGTCTGTGAAAGTTATAGAGTCCACAAGCTATGGTAGCAATCATTGAAAAGTGATCACACCTGATGTAGTGACGGTCTATCTCATTTCTTGAGGCCCTAACATGCCAGGAAAGTAAAAAATACCCCCCAAATGACCCCTTTTTGGAAAGTAGACAGTCCAAGCTATTTAGTAATAGGTATGGTGAATTTTTTTAAGTTGTCATTTTTTTCCCATAAATTCTCGGGAAAATGAAGAAACTATTTTTATTTATTTACACAAAATTGTCATATTAACACGTTATTTCTCACACACGGCATATGCATACTTGTAATTACACCCCAAAACACATTCTGCTACTCCTCCTGAGTTTGGCGATACTACATGTGTGAGACATTTTACACAGCCCGGCCACATACAGAGGCCCAACATCCAAGTAGCACCATCAGGTGTTCTAGGGGCATAAATTACACTTTTAATTTTCTGACTACCTATCACATTTTTGAAGGACCTGGACCACCAGGACAATGGAAGTACCCACAAAATGACTTCATTTTGGAAAGTTTTTGAAAAATGTGGAAAGAAAGTGAATTTTTTTTTTCTTTACAATTGTCAATTTATAAGATATTTATAAAAACACAGCATGGACAAAGCAAGAATTACTCCCCAAAATACATTCTGCTACTCCTCCTGAGTATGGTGAGACGTTGCATGAGACGTTTTCACAGCCTAACTAAAAAAAGGGTAAACAGAAGATTACCTGTGGTTGTAGTATAGAAGTTGTCTGCAGAGGAGAGCAGTGGTCCAGGAAGCAGGCAGAGATGTGGTCAGCAATAGCCAAATGAATAGTCCAGGTAGCAGGCAGAAACATAATTCAAAAAAAGTCCTGGGTCATTACAGGCAGCGATATGGTCAGCACAGCCAAAGTACTGGTTCAATTAGCAGCCAAGAACATGGTCCATAAAAAAATCCTGGATCATTAGAGACAGCAGGCAGAGATATGGTCAGCACAGTATTGGTCCAGGCAGCAGGAAGGAACATCAGGCTTAGGGCCTCAGTCAGGTAAGACCTGGCCACAGGGCTGGAGGCTTTGTTCCACCCAATCTCTTCGAAGCCTCCAGACTAACAGACCCTGATCCAGGAATTACAAAACCCGGTGAAAACCAAAAACTGGTTTTCTCTACTCTGAAGCCCCTCACATATGTGAAACCCCTGTGTTATCTTGCATCCCACTACTACAGTAGCAAGGGGAAAGATCAGTTCAAGCGGCAGGCAAAAAACATGGTCAATTAACAGGCCGAGGTCAGTGTAGGTGGAAGGCAGAAAAGCGGTTTAGAAACAATCCAGACGGCAGGCAGAGGCATCGTCGGTAAACAGGCCAGGGTTAGTTAACGTGGAAGGCAAAGGCATGATCAATCAAGACAGCAAGCAAATGATCAGCATGGATTTTAGAAACTGGGAAATGGCAGGCTGTTAAAAATAAGAGGAACTAATATTTTAGTGACGTGTGATAACGTCGGAAGCAGTCTCCGATGCATAGACCTGGTTGGGAGGGACATTGTGGACAATGAACACTGGTGTTTTTCCTAACTCCTCTTCTGCTGTATAACCAACATTTTTTTGACATTTTCTTCCTGATTCTGTGGGTGGAATGTTTTCTGGAAAATTGAAGTCTGCTCGCACAATCACAGCGAATGTATTCTGGGGGGGTCCTTGCTGGTAGATCAGGGCAGTGATAATTTCTTCTATATATTTGAGGAAGGTGGTGGGTCTTTCTGTTGATTTTTTATAGATAACAAATGCATTGTAAATTGCCAAATGGAAAAATAAAGTGCAACTTTTTTGTACCAGAAGAGGGACCTTCTTGTTGACAAATAGGGCTGTAGCATCTTGTTATTTAAATCCACCCCCCCCCCCATGAACCGAGTATAATCGTGATAGGTTTTTGGATGGGACCGTGTCTTGCATGAATTTCCACCGAGGTGTCATTGTGGCTAGTGGACAGGACGTAAACATCTCTCTTATCACTCCACTTCATAGCCAACACTTCCTCGTTCCTCAGACTTGCGGATTCCCCCCTATGTAGCCTGGTTACTAAACTTTGCGAGAAGCCCTTTCTATTTTTTTGGGTGGTACCGCAGGCTAAGGATTTCTCACGGTACAGATGCCAGAAAAGGGGCAGACTGGTATAATAGTTATCAGGGTAGATATGATAACCTTTTTGGAACAGTGAGAATGCCAGGTCTCAGACAATTTTGCCCCTTGTGCCGATGTTGGTTGGGCACTCAGGGGGCTGGAGCTGGGAGTCTTTGCCTTCATACACGCGGAATGCATGCACATATCCTGCAGATCTTTTGTAGAGCTTGTTCAGCTTCAATCCATACCTGACCCTTTTACTGGGGATGTATTGCTTGAATCCCAGCCAGCCAGTGAAGTGGACAAGGGATTCATCCACACAAATTTGTTGCTCAGGGACATAAAGTTCCACAAATCTCTTAGCAAAAGAATTTATTAGGGGGCAGATTTTGTATAGCTTGTCATAGTTGGGATGATCTCTGGGAGGGCACTGTGAGTTGTCATTGAAATGCAGGAATCGCATGATCAGATCATAGCGTGACTGGGACATTACAGCAGAATAGATGGGCATATGATGGATGGGATTGGTGGACCAGTAAGCATGCAATTAGTTTTTTTTTTTGTAAGCCCCATGTTAAGCGTAAGGCCCAAAAACAAATTTAACTCCTCTACCATGAGACATCTCCATAGAAAAGGACAGGCATAGGATGCACTGGGATTGTTATCAATATACTGCTGAGCAAAAAGGTTTGTTTGGTCCACAATGTATTGCAGTAAATCGGCAGGGAAAAACAAAAAAAAACCAATACATTTCAGAAAAATGTTCAGTATTGGTCTGCACACCTGGCTGTGTGGTAAAAGATGAGATTGAAGCTGATCCTGAGCTGAAAGGCATGCATAAAGGGTTTGCCAGGGCGTCGGAAAGATATGTTTGGGCCCTAATTCTTGGGGTCTGGTGGGATGCTCCAATGCTGGTACTGGGCCTTTCATCCTGGGGGTCTAGCACCATTGGTGTCTGCTGATTGACCATTGGGGTGTATGGCGCTGTTTGTGGTTGTCTGCTCTTCAGAGCACCGTATCCTTTTAGGAGGGACTGCTTCCTCCTCCGATTCAGTCACTGACCCACTACTTTCTACTGGCTTGTATTCCGAATCGGATGGTGAGAGCTCCCCTCTGCTCTCATCCGACATGCTAAGGATTTTGAGTGCCTCCTCACTAGTAAAATATTTTTTGGACATTGCGGCTCTATGATGGGTAAATTGCTGATGGATAGCTCTGATGGGTACACTACTGATGGGCGGCAGTTGTGTCAACTACACACTGTGACAAGTGCACTGACTAGGGTGCGATGATGGCTGTTGCGACAGGTACACCGATTGGCTGCACTGATGGGCTGCACTGACAGATCCAGTGATGGGCTGTGCACTGACAGATCCAGTGATGGGTGGCACTGACAGATCCACTGATGGGTGGCACTGACAGATCCACTGATGGGCTGTGTACTGATGGGCTGCACTGACAGATCCACTGATGGCAGCACTGACAAATCCACTGATGGGTCCACTAATGGCTCCACTAACAGATCCACTGATGGGCTGATCTGACAGATCCACTGGTTCACTGACAGGGACTATTAGGGGCAGTGTGTGCACAGTAGCAATCAGAGTGTTTGAAAAAACTCACTGTTCCTACGTTCTCCTCCTCACACAAAATTGGTGTGTGAGAAGGAGAAGATAGCAACAGTGAGTGATCGCTGTGTGTTTACACTTATGATTGGCTGTGACAGGTCATTGGCTCTTTACAGTCAGCGGGGAAGCGATGTGTCCGAGGGACACAGTCTGATAGCGAAGGCCACCCTGCACGCCGTGATGCACAAGACGTCATATGATGCCCAGTCACAGGGAAAAGAGGACCACCCGACTGTCAATCCACTATAGGCCAGGTGGGATCTGGTTAAAATAAACATCTTGCTGTCCAAAGTGAAATTAAAAAAAAAAAAAGGTTTTTCTTTAAAAATGGCACACTTTTTGTATTGCTCATCCATGTATTTAAATCTTGAAGTGCGAGGTAAAGAATCAAATACTTTAACGTTTTTTCTATCATGGTCACTTGCAATGTATTTCTTGTCCAGAAGACCACAGGGCAGTAATGTTAGCTAAACTCCCCCATCTGTGTGATGCTTTTCTAATTTATTCCTATGAATTATTCACCTGGGACCCAGGAACACTGGCTCCAGTTATGTGTGGATTCCCTACTGGTCTAGAAGGTCTAACCAAAAACAATGCCATGGATGTCACCAGGACAAGATTTTAGGGACAATGGGGACAGAGACTGAAATGACATTTTGATAGAGGATCAAACTCTTCCCAACTACATTCAAAACCAAAAGTCTTCTGGCACACGGTACTGATGTTTGAGCATCAACATTTCTGGATGTAATTTCAGATGTTTGTTCTGTCCGTACTTATGCGCATTCACATGTACAATACACCCCTTTACAATATCCATTAGTAGTTATGCTCATATGTGCGTACCAGCGCAAAATATTGACCAGGAGCGCAGATTTATTTTTTTCTTAGTCAAGAATATACAGAGCTTGTTTACGCGCCTGTGTGTACAGGCACATTATAAACAATGGGCTTCATTTTAGATCAGTAAATAAAAATGCTGTGCTGAGCTATTTCAAGCTGCAGTGTGAAAGAGGCCACATAAGGATTTGGCTGGTGTTTCATTTCAATTAAAATGTCTGTAATAATTTAGAGATGAAGGCAAGGGAAAGGATAAAAAGCTAAGTTGTGTGTTAACACATAAATTTGTGAAGTCAACTTACATAAAGCAAGCACAAGGCACAATTCAACTTTATTTCTGGATGTGCAATTTGGCAAATAATTAGGCTATTATAAACGTTAATGCTTCATTCAGCATTACTGATATTTCTAATGCCATTATGGGCTTTTGCATTGGCAGCAAAATTATAAGTCTGGCATATGCACTGCAAGTTGAATTTTTGGGTTGGTCCAGTCTATGGCTGTATTTCTCAAAGTGATTGTAAACCCTTACATATACCCGGTGAAGTGACTGGCCTCAAGTGATACACTGACATGAAAAAAATTCCTCCCACATAACATAATGCTGTTTATCTGAAGTCTTCTCTTCTCTACATTCGTTCAAAGTGCAGAATTTATAAAGCTTGTATTTTAGTGAGGGGAGATCTGAGAGTCGATTGGAGGGCAGAGACACCTCCCCCCCAGACATTTCACAGGAACAGAGCTAAGGCCATCAATCTGCTGGAGGTCCCTCCCTGTCACCATTTTTCTGTTGGTGTCAGGAAAACTTGTCAGAAGTAATTTATGCTGACAGCAGAGTAACGAGGTAGCAGACAGCCATTACACTTAGTGCTCTCAATTGAGACAACTAAACACTATAGATGGATATGCTTTGTTCATACAGTGGCAAAAATAATTATTTGATCCCCTGCAGATTTTGTACTTTTGCCCACTTACAAAGAAATTATTTCTATCTAAATTAATTTTTATCATAGGTGTATTTTAGAGACATAATATTAACCACAAATCCAGAAAAAACACTTGATACAAATGTTGTAAATTGAGTTGCAGCTCAGTGAGTAAAATAAGCATTTGATCCCCTACCAACAATAATTCTGGCTCCCACAGATTGGCTATGTGCTCATGTAGTACACAGATTAGTCCTGTCAATTTAAGAAGGTGCAACCAACAACCCGTTATGTGTATGAAAGAGACCTGTCCACAGAATCTTTCTTCCATTCAAACCTCACCACCATGGGCAAGACCAAAGAGCTGCCAAAGGACGTCAGGGACAAGATTGTAGACCTGCACAAGACTGGAATGGGCTACAAGACTATCAGCAAGAAACTTGGCGAGAAGGAGACAACTGTTGAAGCGATTATTTGCAAATGGAAGAAATGCAAAATAACCATCAATCGCCTTTGGTATGGAGCTCCATGCAAGATTTTGCCTCCTGGGGTAAGGATGATCATGAGAAAAGTGAGGAATCAGCCCAGAACTACACATGAATGATCTCAAGGCAGTTGGGACCACAGTCACTGTGTTTGGAGGAAGAAATATGCTAAGAATGACCCTAAAAACACCATCCCTACAGTCAAGCACAGAGGTGGAAACAGTATGCTTTGGGGCTGTTTCCCTGCTAAAGGTACATGCCGACTCTGCTGCATTGAGGGGCCAATGAATGGGACCATGTATTGTAAAATTTTGGATGAAAACCTTCCCTCAGTCAGAACACTGAAGATGGGTCTTCTAGCATGACAATGATCCAAAACATACCACCAAGGCAGCAAAGGAGTGGTTTAGGAAGAAGCACATTAAGGTCACTGAGTGGCCTAGCCAGTCTCCAGACCTTAACCCTATAGAAAATGTATGGAGGGAGCTGAAACTTCGAGTTGCCAAGCGACAGCCAAGAAATGTTAAGAATTTAGGAAAGATTGGTAAAGAAGAGTGGACCAAAATCCCTCCTGAGATTTGTGCAAACCTGGTAACTAACGATAAGAAACGTCTTACCTCTGTGCTTGCCAACAAGGGTTTCCTCCACCAAGTACTAAATCATGTTTTGCTTGGGGATCAAATACTTATTTTATGCACTGAACTACAACTCAGTTTATAACATTTGTATCATGTGTTTTTTCTGGATTTTGGGTTGATATTCTGTCTCTATCATTCAAAATACACCTATTATAAATAGT
Source organism: Staurois parvus (assembly GCF_062004578.1). Lineage (NCBI taxonomy): Eukaryota > Metazoa > Chordata > Amphibia > Anura > Ranidae > Staurois > Staurois parvus. The sequence goes on from NW_028317971.1 coordinate 9,630,792, forward strand.
GGCAAGCCTACAAAATCTGCAGGGGATCAAATAATTAATTTCCCCACTGTATTTCATGTCTGAGGTTTACAACCACTTTAGGTAGATTCCACATTTGCTGCACTGTGTTGTAAGTACTAAGATTGCATTGCAGCTGAAGGCATTTTACAATCCATATTGGTTAGGAGAAATGTTTACACTTTTTGATTGGTTTTGTGCAGTGACAACTCAGGTGGGTTCAGACTAGGATCCAAAACAGCCTGAGCTCATCCCTACTGCAGAGCACCTTTCAATATGGCTACTGTACTCTGGTAGCTTGTTTGGTTCAAACTGACTGGTTGGTGTAAATATGTTTGCTTTCTTTGGCCGAATGGCAGGCGGCAAATGTCATCAGCGTTCCGGGTGGACGCCATATGGCGTCCTCCCGCACATGCGCAGATTGCGCTCCTGGAGCGGCGCAATCTGTCACCGGCCGTGTACCTCGGACACGGCCAGTGACAGATCTGAGTATCGGCCCCGTTGCCAGTACCATGTGACCTGCTGTGACCAATAACAGCAGGTCACATGACAGTTGTATACAATGGATGGCTTCATTCATGCCATCCATTGTATACTAGTGTCTAGCTGTGAATGGTCACAGCTAATCACATGCACATGTCATGTGATTAGCTGTGGCCAAATCACAGCTAAGCACAAAAAAAAAAAAAAAACCTTGAATGAATCAAAATAAAAAATAATAATAAAAAAAAAAAAAAATATTTTTTTTTTTTCATGCTTTCACCAGTCAATGTCCCTGATCACTGCCATGCCAGTTATATGACAGTGTACTGCACTGGTGACAATATGTAAAAAAAAAATAGTGAAACTAATTTTTTTAATTTTTTCATTTTCCGAAAAATTATGACAAAAAAATACAACTTCAAAAAACTCGCCATGCCTGTTATGAAGTATGTCAGACTGTCTACTCTGCAAAAAGGGGTCATTTGGGGGATATCTGTACTGTTCTGACATTCTTGGACCTCAAGAAATTAGATTGGCTGTCAGTACTTCAGGATTGATCAATATTCAGATCTATACCATAGTTTGTGAACTCTATAACTTTCCTACAAACTAAAAAATACATCCTAATTTGAGTTATTTTCACCAAAGACATGTAGCAGAATACATCTCGGCCTAAATTTATGAAGAACAATTATTTATTTGCAAACCTTTATAACAGAAACAAAGAAAAACTTTTTTGTTTTCAAAATGTTTGGTCTTTTTTTGTTAATTTAGCAAAAAATAAAAACCCCAGTGGTGATTAAATACCACCAAAAGAAAGCTCTAGTTGTGTGAAGAAAATGATAAAATTTTAGTTTGGGTACAATGTTGTATGACCGCGCAATTGTCATTCAAAGTGTGAGAGCGCTGAAACCTGAAAACTGGCCTGGGCAGGAAGGTGTAAAATTGCCCGGTATTGAATTGGTTAAAGTTATCTGGTTTCTGACCCTGCTTGCCCATACCTTGAAACCTACTTGCCTAACTTTGGTTTAATTGACCTCAACTGTGCTGAACATTTTGGCTTTAACACTTGGATCCATTACCCTTGTCAATGAACACTGAGGTACAAGTCCCAACTACATTTTTTCTGTTTTACATTGCTGCTTAGGACATCTAGCTGGTTTGACCCCCATTGTACCTTGGCTACTGTCAGTGGTTAACTCTTTGCAGCTGTGTAGATTACCTGGATTATATCTAGGCCTGCAATTTTACCCTTCCTGCTAGGCCTGCAATATCATCCCTTCATTCTAGCCCACCTATTATTGAAGAAAGTCTGCCTTACCCGGACATATTTGTGTGATGGAAAAGTCACGGGGCATCATACCACAGATTATGCACATAAAGCAAACTGTTGGTGACTCCTCTGGATGAAGTGTACTGCAGTACTGGCTATAGTATCTGAGTTGGCAGGCCACACTAACCAAGCCATATCAACTACTATCACTATAGTTACATAGGAACTGCTAAACAACTAAAGAACAAAATATTTCATATCTTAGAAGTTAAGCTTGGTCCAGCTCTGCTTAAGTGGATCATGTACATATTATGTTAGCTATATTATAAATACCATCCCTTTAAGGCATATTTCACATTTCAAATATTTGTAAAACTAGTGGGTGTTTCCTAATCATCCCATGATGTAATCTACAAGATCTGCCTGGACACATTTGCACAGGATGTAGTTGTTGAATACACAGATCAAATATGACATTCTGGTGAAAAAAAAAAAAGTACAACATTTACGTACAACATAGGTTGTTGCAGCACATAGTAGTAGTAAGCATTCTATTTCAGAATATTTCTGAGATTGTTACAGAACCGATATTGTTACAATAACATTTCAAAACAGATGGCAACATGGTTGTTAATACCGGGGAATTGTTAAGCTGCCCTAAGCATACTTTGGCTCTGTTAGAAAGGAAAGACACCTGGATAGGTGTTTTTGTGTACTCATGCATGGCATTTCCTGAACAGATGGACATGTTTGATGCCAAAATCAGATGCTAAGAGTTGATTTAAAATCTGTCTATGCCTTCACTGGATAGATTTACTTTCTATATTTGTCCTGCTAACCATTATCACCTAGAAAGAAAGTGATGGAAAATCCAACATTTTTCAGTTGTCCCTAGAACAGGAGTGGAGTATACATTTTCCAGTGGGAACACCTGTTCTAAGGACAATTGTCCAACAGGGGAAATACCCTTTCTTTGTAGAGATTTCCGCGCATTTCCTATTGTGTCTCCAAGACAGGAAGTGATGAAAAATATCCCCAATCAGACAGCAGCAAATCAACTGCCAGGGGTTCTAATACTCTCCTGCCCTGTCCACAACAAAATAAAAGGTTTTAGTAAAAGATACATTTTTTACAGCCTGTTGATGTAAAATGACAGTTCTTGGTGGCAATCCTATTTCTACGGTGGCAGGCAGACACCCGCTGGTCAAGAACAAATTTCAGCAGGTTTGACCCATTTTTTTTTACCAGACCATTGTTCAGCTATCAGCCCTGTCATATTTGTACTGACAATTACTCAGTAATGCAACAATGTACCCAAATTACATTTCTTATACTTTGACACAGATACAGTGCATCCAGAAAGTATTCAGAGTGCTTAACGTTTGCCACATTTTGTTATGTTACAGCCTTATTCCAAAATGGATTAAATTCATTTTTTTCCTCAACATTCTACACACAATACCCCATAATGACAATGTGAAATAAGTTAGTTTTGAAATATTTGCTATTTATTAAAAATAAAAAACGAAAAAAAAAACCACATGTACATATGTATTCACAGCCTTTCCCATGACACTCAAAACTGAGCTCTTGTTCATCCTGTTCCCACTGTTCACTGTTTCCACAACTTGATTGGAGTCCACCTGTGAGAAATTCAGTTGATTGGACATGAATAGGAAAAGCATAAACCTGTATATATAAGGTCCCACAGTTAACAGTGCATGTCAGAGCACAAACCAAGCCATGATGTCCAAGGAATTGTCTGTACACCTCTGAGACAGGATTGTATCAGATCTGGGGAAGGGTACAGAAAAATTTCAGCAGCATTGAGGGTCCCAATGAGCACAGTGACCTCCATCATCCATAAATGGAAGACGTTTTGAACCACCAGGAATCTTCCTAGAGAGAGCTACACGGCAAAAATGAGCGATCGAGGGAGAAGGGCCTTAGCCAGGGAAGTAACCAAGCACCCGATGGTCACTCTGAAAGAGCTCCAGCGTTTCTCTGTGGAGAAAGGAGAACCTTCCAGAAGAACAACCATCTCTGCAGCACTCCACCAATCAGGCCTGTATGATAGAGTGGCCAGACGGAAGCCACTCCTCAGTAAAAGGCAAATGGCAGCCCACCTGGAGTTTTGCAAAAGGCACCTGAGGGACTCTCAGACCATGAGAAACAAAACTCTCTGGTCTGATGAAAAAAAGATTGAACTCTTTGTCCTGAATGCCAAGAGTCAAGACTGCAGGAAACCAGGCACCGCTCACCACCTGGCCAATACCATCCCTACAGTGAAGCATGGTGGTGGCAGCATCATACTGTGGGGATGTTTTTCAGTAGCAGGAACAGGGAGACTAGTCAGGATCAAAGAAAAGATGAATGCCGCAATGTACAGAGACATCCTTGATGAAAACCTGTTGCAGAGTGCTCTAGACCTTAGACTGGGGTGATGGTTCATCTTTCAACAGGACAATGACCCTAAGCACAAAGCCCACATAACAAAGGAATGGCTATGGGCCAACTCTATGAATGTCCTGGAGTGGCCCAGCCAGAGCCCAGACTTGAACCCGATTGAACATCTCTGGAGAGATCTGAAAATGGCTGTGAAGCGACGCTCCCCATACAACCCGATGAAGTTTGAGAGGTACTGCAAAGAAGAATGGAAGAAACTGCCCAAAAATAGGTGTGCCAAGCTTGTAGCATCATACTCAATATGACTTGAGGCTGTGATTGGTGCTAAAGGTGCTTCAGCAAAAGTGTTGAGCAAAGGCTGTGAATACTTATGTACATGTGTTTTTTTCATTTTTTATTTTAATATTATTATACAGTATTTATAAAGCGCCAACAGTTCGCTCAGTGCTGTACCTCACAATGGGAGACAGAACATGCGACAGTACAATAACAATACAATGCGATACACGAGGGGTTCAAGGGCCCTGCTCCTTGGAGCTTACAATCTAGGAGGGAGGGGATAGTGGTACAGGAGGAAATAGCTGTGAGGGATGGAGTGGTAGGAAGAGTGGAGGAAGTTGGGAATTAGCAGGGGGTGGGGTAGGCTTCCCTGAAGAGGTGGGTTTTCAGGGTGCACCTAAAGCAGAGGAGAGTAGGTGATAGTCTGATGGATTGGGGTAGGAAGTTCCAGAGTATGGGTGACACCCTGGAATCCTGAGGAAGCCACATGACTATCGTGGAGTAAAGCGTAGAGCGTGGTGGCGTATTTCCGGTTGGAGCACAGTGGCGCACTTCCGGTTCCGGTTCACGCCATCTTTATGCACTCATTGTCTCTTAGTACACCCATAGCACATGGGAAACCGCTGGTCTGTACCTGGATAAATGTGAGTGTCCTTTTTTTGGCGTTTTTATGTGATTCATATTAAACATTATTACACTATGGAGGTCTCCTTTGTGTATCCCTCTATGGCCTTGGTGTTCATCGTACCTGTGAGTCCTACCACGCTGATCATACATATAGAGGAGTATCAGCTTTGTCATTGGAGTCTTAGTGGAGCCAGAGAAGCCAGTGAAGGCAGGTGTTTGAGATTCCTCCAGGTGTGGAACATCTGATGACCAAATGAGCTGTGGCCCCTAGGGGTCGAGTATAGGAGGTGAGGAGGCACTCTAGCCACTTAAGGATAGATGCACTAGAGTGTCACCAGAGCACACATCAAGTTTGGAGTGGAGAAGCAAAGCACTATTTTTATTTTTGCAGATTTTGCACACCAACATTTTGCACATATTGGCTGCACTGTATTTTGTGATTATAATTATATTGCATTTTGAGCACTTGTCACTTTGTTTGATTTGATTGAGTGGCACATCACTGATTTACTCCACCAGATTGGTGTGGATAGCCATTGGTTGGCAGATCAGTCATTTGTTTGCACTTTAATGTGGATTGTCTTTCTGTGATTATATGTACATTAGTATATCTTGAGCACTTGCCACTTTGTTTGAAATAGATTGAGTGGCACATTATTGATTTATTTCACCATATTGGTTTGGTTAAGCTTTGACACACTAGATAATTCCCAAGGGTTTGCACATTATCATTAGTGTGTTATATTAACACCGTATCACTGTGGAACCATAATTATTTATTATTTGCATTTTCATATTGCTCTTGTCTATATTATGTTCATCTATTCATTTCAATATTGATTTCAACATTTTAATTGAGATATGGGGATTTAGTTTTGTGGCACTTTATTTATAATCTAATGTAAAATATTTTATATATTGCACTTTAATTTTGAACATTATGTTAGTATAGCGCTTCACCTTTTTGTTATTACATTTGATTTATCTCTTTGGTATAGGGAAGAGGTGATAGCAGCTGGCACTTATATTAAAAATATTTTGTGTATCAGTTGAGCGCAGGAGGATCTCCCACCTTTGGTTTTGCGCCATAGTCACTCCAGTGCACGACTGCGTTGTTTGAGAGTTTTGGTGTGATCAGTCTGCCAGGGCTGGAGCGGTCGGGGATGTTTTGTGTGGTTAAAGGCGCTAGCGAGTCAAGGGCGGTTGACAGCGAGTTGTTATAGGCGGTCATGGCCAGGTTGGGGCAGGACAGGGGAAGGATGCTGTCGTAAAGTTGATCAGCTGTAGTAATATATTGCAAAGATTTCAAAACTAACTTCTTTCACATTGTCATTATGGGGTATTATTGTTGAGGAAAAAAATGAATTTAATCCATAATCCATTAAGTCTGTAACATAACAAAATGTGGCAAAAGTTAAGTGCTGTGAATAATTTCTGGATGCACTGCAGCTCTTTCTTTTAGTGGTATTTAATCACTAGAGATGAGCGAAGTATTCAAAAATTCGATTCGACTGATTCGGCGAATTCGTGGAAAAATTTCGATTCGAGTCGAATATATTCGCTGCGAATTTAACTTATAAAAGGGTGTTTCTAGGCTTCAGAGAGACTTTATATTAGTGCAGAACACTGTACCTTTAATTTAAATGCCCTTGGAGTCTGCTGGGGAAGAGAAATAATACTGACAGTCAGTATGACATGCAGATGAGTGCCGTCGATCTTAGAATCACCGCACACTTCACTCATTTGGGCAGTCACGGGGCCAAAACCAGAGTGTGGAGCCACAGTGTGGCGGTGGAGGCAGCAGCAATGGGAGGCCATACAGCACCCTATGACAAAAATGGAAACCACCAGCAGTGTGAGGAGACCTGAAAGTGGCACATGGCAGAGTGTGGCGATGGAGACAGCAGCAATGGGAGGCCGTACAGGGACCCATGACACACTCTGGACCTGGCAGCAGCATGAGGAGGCGGTACAGGGGCCCATGACAGATTACGGGCCTGGCAGCAGCATGAGGAGTCGGTACGGGGGCCCATGGCAGATTACGGGCCTGGCAGCAGCAATGGGAGGCCGTACAGGGACCCATGACACACTCTGGACCTGGCAGCAGCATGGGGAGGCAGTACAGGGGCCCATGACAGATTACGGGCCTGGCAGCAGCATGAGGAGTCGGTACGGGGGCCCATGACACACTCTGGACCTGGCAGCAGCATGAGGAGGCGGTACAGGGGCGCCTGACAGATTACGAGCCTGGCAGCAGCAACTTGGACAGGAGGACGTTCAGCTTCTGCACCGTCTGGTGCGTGCTCGCAAACTGTTGTCTCTTGGAAACGGATTCCAAGAAAGACTGCTGACGGAATCCGTGAAGAGGAGTAGCAGGAGAAGGAGCATCTGAACGAGCGGAATATGCCAACAAGCGACAACAGGGGCCCATGACAGATTACGGGCCTGGCAGCAGCATGAGGAGTCGGTACGGGGGCCCATGGCAGATTAGGGGCCTGGCAGCAGCTATGGGAGGCCCGTAATCTGCCAGCACCCTATGACAAAAAATGGAACCCACCAGCAGTGTGAGGAGACCTGAAAGTGGCACATGGCAGAGTGTGGCGATGGAGACAGCAGCAATGGGAGGCCGTACAGAGACCCATGAGAGACTCTGGACCTGGCAGCAGCATGAGGAGGCGGTATAGGGGCCCATGGCAGATTAGGGGCCTGGCAGCAGCTATGGGAGGCCCGTAATCTGCCAGCACCCTATGACAAAAAATGGAACACACCAGCAGAGTGAGGAGACCTAAAAGTGGCACATGGCAGAGTGTGGCGATGGAGACAGCAGCAATGGGAGGCCGTACAGGGACCCATGAGAGACTCTGGACTTGGCAGCAGCATGAGGAGGCGGTATAGGGGCCCATGGCAGATTAGGGGCCTGGCAGCAGCTATGGGAGGCCCGTAATCTGCCAGCACCCTATGACAAAAAATGGAACACACCAGCAGTGTGAGGAGACCTGAAAGTGGCACATGTTTGGGGCATGATTCATGGCGGATTTAGTCAGTTGTGTCAGGAACTGGTGGTTTGAAATCCAGACTAATCCACGCCTGATTCATTTTCACAAACGTCAGTCTCTCCACACTTTGGGTGGACAGTCGTGTCCTCCGCGGAGTTGCAATACCTCCTGCCGCACTAAACACGCGCTCCGATGCCACTCTACTGGCCGGGCATGACAGCCTTTCAAGGGCAAATTCAGCTAGTTGGGGCCAAAGGTCAAGTTTCGTTGCCCAGTAGTCAAGGGGATTGTCTACCTCGGTTGGCAGGGTGTTGTTTGAGGTCCTGCTCCAGGTCCACCTGATGCTGCTGCTGCTGCGGCTGGTTAGTAGTTTCCTCACTGCGCTGGTGAAGAAAGCTACTCATCATCGACTGCAGACTGAGGCAGCTGCTGCTGGTGGAGCTGCCACTGCTCCTACCACCCCACCCCTCCCCTGCTGCCATGGCAGCGGAACACGAGCGCACAGGGCCCACAGTGTCAGAGGATGGACGTTGGCGCAGACAGGCAGAGACCAGCTGACTACATAGGTGGTTTTTATAGTACGTTATTTTGGCCTCCCTCTCAGCAGGTGTGAAAAAGGCCACCATTTTTGAACGGTAGCGAGGGTCCAACAAGGTGGACAGCCAAAAGTCATCCCTCTGTCTGATGGTTATTATTCGGCTGTCGGTACGCAAGCAAGCGAGCATGCTATGGGCCATTTGTGCCAAGGAATGCGAGGGACTCCCTGCCTCCATCTCCACAGCATACTGCCACGGTGCGTCTGGGTCCTCTGTCTCCTCTTCCTCCTCCTCTACCAGATGCTCCTGCTCCTCCACTCCTGTCCGCTGAGTGGAAAAACCACCCATTTCACTCAATAATTCCTGAGCACCAATGTCCTCCTCTACCTCCTCCTCTTCTTCCTGTCCTGCCCCCACAGGGGTCATGTGGCGTTGAGATCTGTGCGCCACGTCTACCGCATCCTGACCAGCCATTGTTAACAGCATTTGTTCCAGGACGTGCAACAGAGGAATGACGTCGTTCATCCCATAGTCCTGCCGACTCACGAATAGCGTGGCCTCCTCAAAGGGCCTGAGCAAGCGCAGGTGTCACGCATGAGCTGCCAATGGCTGACATCTAAGTTACACAGGGAGTACCTTTATCCGCTTTTAACATCAGGAAATCTGTGATGGCCTTTTGCTGTTCGTAAAGGCGGTCTAACATATGTAGGGTTGAATTCCACCTTGTTGCAACGTCACAGCATGAGGAGTCGGTACGGGGGCCCATGGCAGATTACGGGCCTGGCAGCAGCAATGGGAGGCACGTAATCTGCCAGCACCCTATGTCAAAAAATTCAACACACCAGCAGTGTGTGAGGAGACCTGAAAGTGGCACATGGCAGAGTGTGGCGATGGAGACAGCAGCAATGGGAGGCCGTACAGGGACCCATGACAGACTCTGGACCTGGCAGCAGCATGAGGAGGCGGTATATAGGGGCCTATGGCAGATTAGGGGCCTGGCAGCAGCTATAGGAGGCCCGTAATCTGCCAGCACCCTATGTAAAAAAATTCAACACACCAGCAGTGTGAGGAGACCTGAAAGTGGCACATGGCAGAGTGTGGCGATGGAGACAGCAGCAATGGGAGGCTGTACAGGGACCCATGACAGACTCTGGACTTGGCAGCAGCATGAGGAGGCGGTATAGGGGCCCATGGCAGATTAGGGGCCTGGCAGCAGCTATGGGAGGCCCGTAATCTGCCAGCACCCTATGTCAAAAAATTCAACACACCAGCAGTGTGAGGAGACCTGAAAGTGGCACATGGCATGAGACACTGTGGACCTGGCAGCAGCATGAGGAGGCGGTACAGGGGCCCATGGCAGATTAGGGGCCTGGCAGCAGCTATAGGAGGCCCGTAATCTGCCAGCACCCTATGTCAAAAAATTGAACACACCAGCAGTGTGTGAGGAGACCTGAAAGTGGCACATGGCAGAGTGTGGCGATGGAGACAGCAGCAATGGGAGGCTGTACAGGGACCCATGAGAGACTCTGGACTTGGCAGCAGCATGAGGAGGCGGTATATAGGGGCCTATGGCAGATTAGGGGCCTGGCAGCAGCTATAGGAGGCCCGTAATCTGCCAGCATCCTATGTCAAAAAATTCAACACACCAGCAGTGTGAGGAGACCTGAAAGTGGCACATGGCAGAGTGTGGCGATGGAGACAGCAGCAATGGGAGGCCGTACAGGGACCCATGAGAGACTCTGGACTTGGCAGCAGCATGAGGAGGCGGTATATAGGGGCCTATGGCAGATTAGGGGCCTGGCAGCAGCTATGGGAGGCCCGTAATCTGCCAGCACCCTATGTCAAAAAATTGAACACACCAGCAGTGTGTGAGGAGACCTGAAAGTGGCACATGGCAGAGTGTGGCGATGGAGACAGCAGCAATGGGAGGCCGTACAGGGACCCATGACAGACTCTGGACTTGGCAGCAGCATGAGGAGGCGGTATAGGGGCCCATGGCAGATTAGGGGCCTGGCAGCAGCTATAGGAGGCCCGTAATCTGCCAGCACCCTATGTCAAAAAATTTAACACACCAGCAGTGTGTGAGGAGACCTGAAAGTGGCACATGGCAGAGTGTGGCGATGGAGACAGCAGCAATGGGAGGCCGTACAGGGACCCATGACAGACTCTGGACCTGGCACCAGCATGAGGAGGCGGTATATAGGGGCCTATGGCAGATTAGGGGCCTGGCAGCAGCTATAGGAGGCCCGTAATCTGCCAGCACCCTATGTCAAAAAATTCAACACACCAGCAGTGTGAGGAGACCTGAAAGTGGCACATGGCAGAGTGTGGCGATGGAGACAGCAGCAATGGGAGGCCGTACAGGGACCCATGAGAGACTCTGGACTTGGCAGCAGCATGAGGAGGCGGTATATAGGGGCCTATGGCAGATTAGGGGCCTGGCAGCAGCTATGGGAGGCCCGTAATCTGCCAGCACCCTATGTCAAAAAATTGAACACACCAGCAGTGTGTGAGGAGACCTGAAAGTGGCACATGGCAGAGTGTGGCGATGGAGACAGCAGCAATGGGAGGCCGTACAGGGACCCATGACAGACTCTGGACTTGGCAGCAGCATGAGGAGGCGGTATAGGGGCCCATGGCAGATTAGGGGCCTGGCAGCAGCTATAGGAGGCCCGTAATCTGCCAGCACCCTATGTCAAAAAATTGAACACACCAGCAGTGTGTGAGGAGACCTGAAAGTGGCACATGGCAGAGTGTGGCGATGGAGACAGCAGCAATGGGAGGCCGTACAGGGACCCATGACAGATTCTGGACCTGGCAGCAGCATGAGGAGGCGGTATATAGGGGCCTATGGCAGATTAGGGGCCTGGCAGCAGCTATAGGAGGCCCGTAATCTGCCAGCACCCTATGTCAAAAAATTCAACACACCAGCAGTGTGAGGAGACCTGAAAGTGGCACATGGCAGAGTGTGGCGATGGAGACAGCAGCAATGGGAGGCCGTACAGGGACCCATGACAGACTCTGGACTTGGCAGCAGCATGAGGAGGCGGTATATAGGGGCCTATGGCAGATTAGGGGCCTGGCAGCAGCTATGGGAGGCCCGTAATCTGCCAGCACCCTATGACAAAAAATGGAACACACCAGCAGTGTGTGAGGAGACCTGAAAGTGGCACATGTTTGAGGCATGATTCATGGCGGATTTAGTCAGTTGTGTCAGGAACTGGTGGTTTGAAATCCAGACTAATCCACGCCTGATTCATTTTCACAAACGTGAGTCTCTCCACACTTTGGGTGGACAGTCGTGTCCTCCGCGGAGTTACAATACCTCCTGCCGCACTAAACACGCGCTCCGATGCCACGCTACTGGCCGGGCATGACAGCCTTTCAAGGGCAAATTCAGCTAGTTGGGGCCAAAGGTCAAGTTTCGTTGCCCAGTAGTCAAGGGGATTGTCTACCTCGGTTGGCAGGGTGCTGTCCAAGTAGGCCCAAGCCTGTTGTTTGAGGTCCTGCTCCAGGTCCACCTGATGCTGCTGCTGCTGCGGCTGGTTAGTAGTTTCCTCACTGCGCTGGTGAAGAAAGCTACTCATCATCGACTGCAGACTGAGGCAGCCGCTGCTGGTGGAGCTGCCACTGCTCCTACCACCCCACCCCTCCCCTGCTGCCATGGCAGCGGAACGCGAGCGCACAGGGCCCACAGTGTCTGAGGATGGACGTTGGCGCACAAAGGCAGAGACCAACTGACTACATAGGTGGTTTTTATAGTACGTTATTTTGGCCTCCCTCTCAGCAGGTGTGAAAAAGGCCACCATTTTTGAACGGTAGCGAGGGTCCAACAAGGTGGACAGCCAAAAGTCATCCCTCTGTCTGATGGTTATTATTCGGCTGTCGCTACGCAAGCAACCGAGCATGCTATGGGCCATTTGTGCCAAGGAATGCGAGGGACTCCCTGCCTCCATCTCCACAGCATACTGCCACGGTGCGTCTGGGTCCTCTGTCTCCTCCTCCTCCTCCTCTACCAGATGCTCCTGCTCCTCCACTCCTGTCCGCTGAGTGGAAAAACCACCCATTTCACTCAATAATTCCTGAGCACAAATGGCCTCCTCAAAGGGCCTGAGCAAGCGGCAGGTGTCACGCATGAGCTGCCAATGGCTGACATCGAAGTTACACAGGGGAGTACCTTTATCCGCTTGTAACATCAGGAAATCGGTGATGGCCTTTCGCTGCTCGTAAAGGCGGTCTAACATGTGTAGGGTTGAATTCCACCTTGTTGCAACGTCGCAGATCAGGCGATGATGTGGAATTCCGTTCTGCCGCTGCAGCTCAATGAGGGTGTGCTTTGCGGTGTAGGAATGGCTGAAATGCATGCAAAGTTTACGTGACATTTTAAGGATGTCTTGCAGTGGGATGGTGGATTTTAGGAACCGCTTGACAACCAGATTGAACACGTGAGCCATGCATGGCGCATGGCACAACCTTCCTTGACGCAGAGCAGACACCATGTTCTTTCCGTTGTCGGTCAACATGGTTCCGATTTTCAGTTTGCGCGGAGACAGCCATCTGTCGATTTCTCTGTTCATTACACTCAGAAGTTCCTCCCCTGTGTGACTACGTTCGCCAAGGCATACCAGGTGCAGAACAGCGTGACACCGTTGCGCCCTGCACATGTGATATGCCGGTCGGGTAATGGGACTTGGCACGGGGGTGGCGGCTGAGGACACGGCGGAAGAAGAGGTGGTAGAGGCGGACATCTTTTGTGGACCAAGGACGTGCAAACGTGGAGGCAAAAGCGGCGTGACCTGTCCAAGTTGCTGGTGCGGCTGTGACGGCACCACGTTCACCCAGTGGGCCGTAAATGACATGTACTGTCCCTGACCGTAGTTACAGCTCCACACGTCGGCGCTGCCGTGCACTTTGCCAGAGACCGACATGCTCAAAGACTGGCCCACCATCTCTTCTACATGTGAATGCAGGGCTGGCACTGCCTTTTTGGCGAAGAAATGACGGCTTGGCACTCTCCACCGCGGCGCGGCACAAGCCATCATTTCTCGGAAAGGTGCTGAGTCCACCACTTGGAAAGGGAGGGACTGCAGCACCAGCAACTTGGACAGGAGGACGTTCAGCTTTTGCACCGTCGGGTGCGTGCTCGCACACTGTTGTCTCTTGGAAACGGATTCCAAGAAAGACTGCTGACGGAATCCGTGAAGAGGAGTAGCAGGAGAAGGAGCATCTGAACGAGCGGAAGATGCCAACGAGCGACAACTCCCCTCAGCAGAGGTGTTGGAGCCTTGACTGGCTGATGGAGGGCGATTGACGTCGGGTGACGGAGCAAGTAACGGAGCGGGTGATGGAGCGGGAGCTGGGGCGGGCAGAACCGCCGTATCTTTATCACGGTTTTCCCAGGCCACCAAATGGCGACGCTGCATATGCTGCCGCAACGCTGTAGTCCCAACATGGGCCCCCTGGCCACGCTTGACTTTCTGGTCACATAGTTGACATACGGCTACGTTTACTTCCTCGGGCGGCTTGACGAAAAATTGCCACACCGCCGAGTAGGAAACTTTGCCCCCGATACTCCTCACTGGCTGACTGCTGCTTCCTCCGTGCACACCGGCACCACTACTGGCCGTGGTGGTAGGCTGCAGTGGAGCTGGTGCTCTACTCCGTGGCCGTTTGGCTCCACTGACACTGCTGCGACCCTGCTGCCTCCTGGGCAACCCACCGACTGTTTCGCTCGCTGCCAAGCTGCCACCCTCTTCTCCTGATGATGCGGAAGAAATTGCCTGATGACGACGAGGCTGCCAAGTGCGATCAACCTCCTCATCATCAAGTAGGGTCTCCGCCTCACTACTAGCCCCCTCGGCTGCGTGTGGGTCAGGAGACAGACCTGTCTCTAGACCGGCTACCGAGCCACTCTCCTCGCCACTACTTCTTCGCCTGGCTGCTGAAAAGGCGGATGTCTCCCCCCGTTCCTGACCGCCCTCTGTTAGCTCTTCCTCACTGTACAGTGGGGCTGAGCCCACAGCATGCGATACTTCGCTTGGTGAGGGAACACCAAAGGACAGGGACAGGTAGAGGACACGTGATTTCAGTGGGCTTGGTCCCGGGCCATGCCAACTAACGGTTGTGTCTGACGTACCCACCGACCGTTGGCTGTAGGTGTCAGAGGTGACCTGGGAAGAGGAAGACGACCGAGCCAACCAATCGACGACGGCAGGGTTGTCGGTGGAGACACGACCGCTGGATGACACCGGGAGCACTGGCCTCTGGCTGCAAATAGTGCTGCCTCGACCCCTTCCTCTGCTGCCACGTCTGCTCGCTCCTAAAACATTGCCTCCTCTGCCACTCCTCTGCATGTTGTCGGACATACTCTTTAATTCAACGATTCTGTGTCCCTGAGTAAAAATTCTGTGTCCCTGAGTAACAATTCTGTGTCTGTCCCTGAGTAACAATTCTGTGGCCCTAAGTAACGGTTCTGTGGCCCTCAGTAACAATTCTGTGTCCCTCAGTAACAATTCTGTGTCTGTCCCTGAGTAACAATTATGTGGCCCTAAGTAACGGTTCTGTGGCCCTCAGTAACAATTCTGTGTCCCTGATTAACGTTTATGTGGCCCTAAGTAACGGTTCTGTGGCCCTCAGTAACAATTCTGTGTCCCTCAGTAACAATTCTGTGTCTGTCCGAGTAACAATTCTGTGGCCCTAAGTAACAGTTCTGTGGCCCTCAGTAACAATTCTGTGTCCCTGAGTAACAATTCTGTGGCCCTAAGTAACAGTTCTGTGGCCCTAAGTAACAATTCTGTGTCCCTGAGTAACAATTCTGTGGCCCTAAGTAACGGTTCTGTGGCCCTCAGTAACAATTCTGTGTCCCTGAGTAACAATTCTGTGTCTGTCCGAGTAACAATTCTGTGGCCCTAAGTAACAGTTCTGTGGCCCTCAGTAACAATTCTGTGTCCCTGAGTAACAATTCTGTGGCCCTAAGTAACAGTTCTGTGGCCCTCAGTAACAATTCTGTGTCCCTGAGTAACAATTCTGTGGCCCTAAGTAACGGTTCTGTGGCCCTCAGTAACAATTCTGTGTCCCTGAGTAACAATTCTGTGTCTGTCCGAGTAACAATTCTGTGGCCCTAAGTAACGGTTCTGTGGCCCTCAGTAACAATTCTGTGTCCCTGAGTAACAATTCTGTGGCCCTAAGTAACAGTTCTGTGGCCCTCAGTAACAATTCTGTGTCCCTGAGTAACAATTCTGTGGCCCTAAGTAACGGTTCTGTGGCCCTCAGTAACAATTCTGTGTCCCTGAGTAACAATTCTGTGTCTGTCCGAGTAACAATTCTGTGGCCCTAAGTAACAGTTCTGTGGCTCTCAGTAACAATTCTGTGTCCCTGAGTAACAATTCTGTGGCCCTAAGTAACAGTTCTGTGGCCCTCAGTAACAATTCTGTGGCCCTCAGTAACAATTCTGTGGCCCTCAGTAACAATTCTGTGGCCCTACGTAACGGTTCTGTGGCCCTCAGTAACAATTCTGTGTCCCTGAGTAACAATTCTGTGTCTGTCCGAGTAACAATTCTGTGGCCCTAAGTAACAGTTCTGTGGCCCTCAGTAACAATTCTGTGTCCCTGAGTAACAATTCTGTGGCCCTAAGTAACAGTTCTGTGGCCCTCAGTAACAATTCTGTGTCCCTGAGTAACAATTCTGTGGCCCTAAGTAACGGTTCTGTGGCCTTCAGTAACAATTCTGTGTCCCTGAGTAACAATTCTGTGTCTGTCCGAGTAACAATTCTGTGGCCCTAAGTAACAGTTCTGTGGCCCTCAGTAACAATTCTGTGTCCCTAAGTAACAATTCTGTGGCCCTAAGTAACGGTTCTGTGGCCCTCAGTAACAATTCTGTGTCCCTAAGTAACAGATCTGTGGCCCTAAGTAACGGTTCTGTGGCCCTCAGTAACAATTCTGTGTCCCTCAGTAACAATTCTGTGCCTGTCCGTGAGTAACAATTCTGTGGCCCTAAGTAACGGTTCTGTGGCCCTCAGTAACAATTCTGTGTCCCTGATTAACGTTTATGTGGCCCTAAGTAACGGTTCTGTGGCCCTCAGTAACAATTCTGTGTCCCTGATTAACGTTTCTGTGGCCCTAAGTAACGGTTCTGTGGCCCTCAGTAACAATTCTGTGTCCCTCAGTAACAATTCTGTGTCTGTCCCTGAGTAACAATTCTGTGGCCCTAAGTAACGGTTCTGTGGCCCTCAGTAACAATTCTGTGTCCCTGATTAACTTTTATGTGGCCCTAAGTAACGGTTCTGTGGCCCTCAGTAACAATTCTGTGTCCCTGATTAACGTTTCTGTGGCCCTCAGTAACAATTCTGTGTCCCTCAGTAACAATTCTGTGTCTGTCCCTGAGTAACAATTCTGTGGCCCTAAGTAACGGTTCTGTGGCCCTCAGTAACAATTCTGTGTCCCTGAGTAACAATTCTGTGGCCCTAAGTAACGGTTGTGGCCCTCAGTAACAATTCTGTGTCCCTCAGTAACAATTCTGTGTCTGTCCCTGAGTAACAATTATGTGGCCCTAAGTAACGGTTATGTGGCCCTCAGTAACAATTCTGTGTCCCTGAGTAACGTTTCTGTGGCCCTAAGTAACGGTTCTGTGGCCCTCAGTAACAATTCTGTGTCCCTGAGTAACAATTCTGTGTCTGTCCCTGAGTAACAATTCTGTGGCCCTAAGTAACGGTTCTGTGGCCCTCAGTAACAATTCTGTGTCCCTGAGTAACGTTTCTGTGGCCCTAAGTAACAATTCTGTGGCCCTCAGTAACAATTCTGTGTCTGTCCCTGAGTAACAATTCTGTGGCCCTAACTAACGTTTCTGTGGCCCTAAGTAACAGTTCTGTGGCCCTCAGTAACAATTCTGTGTCCCTGAGTAACGTTTCTGTGGCCCTAAGTAACAATTCTGTGGCCCTCAGTAACAATTCTGTGTCTGTCCCTGAGTAACAATTCTGTGGCCCTAACTAACGTTTCTGTGGCCCTAAGTAACAATTCTCTGGCACTCAGTAACAATTCTGTCTGTCCCTGAGTAACAATTCTGTGGCCCTAACTAACGTTTCTGTGGCCCTAAGTAACAATTCTCTGGCACTCAGTAACAATTCTGTCTGTCCCTGAGTAACAATTCTGTGGCCCTAAGTAACAATTCTGTGGCCCTCAGTAACAATTCTGTGTCTGTCCCTGAGTAACAATTCTGTGGCCCTAACTAACGTTTCTGTGGCCCTAAGTAACAGTTCTGTGGCCCTCAGTAACAATTCTGTGTCTGTCCCTGAGTAACAATTCTGTGGCCCTAACTAACGTTTCTGTGGCCCTAAGTAACAGTTCTGTGGCCCTCAGTAACAATTCTGTGTCTGTCCCTGAGTAACAATTCTGTGGCCCTAACTAACGTTTCTGTGGCCCTAAGTAACAATTCTCTGGCACTCAGTAACAATTCTGTCTGTCCCTGAGTAACAATTCTGTGGCCCTAATAACGTTTCTGTGGCCCTAAGTAACAGTTCTGTGGCCCTCAGTAACAATTCTGTGTCTGTCCCTGAGTAACAATTCTGTGGCCCTAACTAACGTTTCTGTGGCCCTAAGTAACAATTCTCTGGCACTCAGTAACAATTCTGTCTGTCCCTGAGTAACAATTCTGTGGCCCTAACTAGCGTTTCTTTGTCCCTAAGTAACGATTCTGTGGCCCTCATTAACAATTCTGTGTCCCTGAGTAATGCTTCTCTGTCCCTAAGTAACGTTTCTCTGTCCCCAAGTAACGTTTCTGTGGCCCTAACTCTGTCCCTAATACAGAGCGGTCTGCCTCTCTTGAATGACTGGAGGCAAATGAAGAATTCTAAAATGGCCGCTATTTATAGCTCGACCATTACACAGTGCTGGCTGCCTGGCTGCTGATTGGCTAATGCGATCACATGTCATTAAGGAATGCATTATGGGTCAGCGCGCCTTGTCTGCGCGCCTTCCCAGACATCCCCGCTCCGTCGCCGCACATGTCCGCCGCCATTTTAGGAAAAATTTCGATTCGCGCGTCCGAAGTAGGCTATTTTTCGGATTCGGCGCGAATCGAAAATTTTCCAATATTCGACTCGAATTCCACTTCGCCTACTTCGATTCGCTCATCTCTATTAATCACCACTGGGGTATTTCATCTCTTTACTATATAATAAGGAAAAAAGGAAAAAAAACTGAACATTTTGAAAAAAAACCAAAACTTTTTCTTTCTGTTCTAATGCAAATGCAATAAACAAGAGCATATTAGTTAGTCTGTGTGAAAGTTATAGAGTCTACAAACTTTGGTTTATATATTTACAGTTTATCAGTTCTAGTGTATAGACTGCATATCGTATATTTTGAATCCCTAAAATTCCAGGACAGTATCAACACCCCAAAAACAACCTGTTTTTGGAAATTAGACACACCAAAATAATAAGTAAGAGACGGTGATTTTTTTCAAGACATTTTTTCAAACACATCATAAGCATTCTTAAAATTACACCCCACAATACATTCTGCTACTTCTCCAGAGTATGGGGATGCCACAAATATGAGACTTTTGTGCAGCTTAGCTGCAGAGAGGGCCCAAAGAGGAACCTTCAAGCCTTCAAGGTCATATATTTCACATCTGATTTCCTGAGGACCCATCACATTTTCAGGGGGCTCAAGGTATTTGACAAGAGACATGGTAAGTCCTTTGAAGTTTTTGGAAAATGCAGATGGAAAATGCATTTTTATTTCCACAAAGTTGTAATTTTAATAATAAGATTTTTCTCAAACACAGCATAGGCATACTTCGAGGTATACCCCAAAACACATTCTACTACTTCTACTACTCAACTTGAGTATGGAGATACCATATGTGTGAAAGTGTTTTTCAGTCTAGCTGTGTAGAACTGGCCAGTCCACATGTGGTTAATATTAGAACGTGCCGTAGGATACTGAGCACTCAAAATATATGGGTTCTATTCTTTGTGAATTACAGTCATCCTGTGGTAGTATCAGGATCTGGGTCTGAACTTGTGACCTCGACAGGCTCTGGCTGTGGCTCTTCTAACTGTGCCAGCAGGGAAGCTAGAGAGTGCCCTGACTGATTTCTTGGACAACCTTGCTTTGTGTCCTGTTTCTACTGAGTCTTGAACCCTTTGCCTTCCCAATAACTTCCTGATTTAGGCCATGTCTCTGAACTTCCTGTTTGCCAGATTATTGTGCTCTCTCCAGCTGATATCTTGCTCGTAGCTTTCCTGCTGTTGTCCTTATGTTCATCAACTACATTTCCATCTGATCCCATTTAGCTACTACTTGTTACCGATCTTTGTCTTTTTTACTGACCATGCATGATTCCTACCTGCTACTGGACCTCAGATGGCTCACCTCCTGGTTGGGTGATCCTGAGGATCCTGGTAGTAGCACACAACAAAACCAACCTCCACCATCAGGAGCTCTGGTGAATACCAGTACTTAGACCCCGCACCTTGTGTGAAGCAGTGCCATCCGCTAAGAGGATCTACTTGGTATATTTCCTGCTGACAACTCATGAACCTGTCTACTACTACAGCCGTTGGCTTCCAAGCCTGATCCTAGACAGCGACAACTACATTTGGCAGTGCTATGTCATTCCATTTTGCTCCCTCTTTATGAATTTCTCCTAAACCTGTTACCTCATCTACCTACTCTTCTTGTCTCTGATTCTTATGTCAGATCAGTCTCAGCTAACATGTTCATGAATTTGCTATTGTGCTCCTGCATCTCTGCATGTTACCAGGCTGTGCTATTATTCCAGGAACATATTCTTTACAATGAAAAGTCAAAGGGAGGATGGAAATACAAAGTAATCTCTGTAAAAAAAAAATATTTCTAACCAAATATATTCAGAAATCCTACAATACCTTGTCAGAGAAGACAAAGCCCACGATGCCTGCAGACAGCTGCAGTAGGAAGACTATTGTCAGGCAGATTGAGAACTGAGGAAAAGAACCACAGGAAACTAATTTTATTATGGTACACATCAAAATAAATGCACAAAAGTAAAAAAGCAACTACAGACCCAAATAATAGCATCAGCATCATCATCCTGCAGCATACATAACATGGTAATGTAAGGATCAATACACAGTGTGATAATAACAGGTTCAATCCACACTTGCAGTTTCAAAACTGTATTTATATGCTGTGATTTGGGGAATTCAGCTCAGTGGTTGAAGCATTTGTAAGTGAGAACCAGGGGCGTATTTACCACAAGGCAAACAAGGCATTTGCCTAGGGCGGCATTTGTTAGGGGGCCTGGAAGAAGGGACATATGCGGCATGGGGACCGGGTGGGATTCAAGAGAGGCTGTGGGCTGCTTGATGGTGTATGCAGAGCCCAACTATTGTTTCCAGGGATGTCCAGAGTTGTGAAGGTGAGTGTCTCTCTCTGTCGCTGTGGGGGGGAGGTGAATGTTAGTGGAAGGCTCTCTTGGGTGGGGGGGACGGGGCAGGGGTGTTGTTGGTCAGTGTCCGGCTCTCTCCGGATATATGTCAATATATTTGGGAAGAATATTTTAAAAACATATTTCAACTATATTTTTCTTCCATAATGGTGTATTCACGCTTCTGTGATCTGAACGTTGTGGTTTGACAGATAAAGTAAATGCTTGTTTGCAGTGGGAGGGCAGTGTGGGAAATCAATCAGCCCAATGTTTTCAATGCAATGCTGCACACTGCAAGCGTAGATAGTTCTGAATAGTTTTTTGGCATTCTTTCTGTTTGTATTTCATTAGGAAAGATATTGTTTTGAATATTAAATAAAAGCCAGATTCACAGAGAAGGAAGAAGAGGAGAAGGAAGGAAGAAGAAAAGGAAAATGGTACACTGGACCGATCATAAAAAGATGACGCTGCATTCGTTTGTAAAACTTACAGTTTGAAGGAGGCAGATGTTTTCCCGTAGAGATCCAATACATCCACAGAAGGTAATGAGGAACATCAAAACACCAACTGCTATCAGAAGTAAAGCAGGATCAATGGCAAGACAAGCCATAGCAGCCTCTGTGGAACATTCACAAGCAAAATATTAGATCAGACAGACAGTGACACTGTCATGTTTAACACTTCTGCAACACAGGCAAAAAAAGGCCACTTTTATAGGCATCTGGCTTTTTTTACACATATGAAAGCTGCTCTAGGTTATCTAATGTTCATTTGCACATTCTTTCATTTTGTGTATTTTAGAGCAGCGTGTTAAAAAAATGCCCCAAGCCTGCATTTAGCGAGGGTTTTTTTAGAGTAATTTACAGCTGTATATGTGTAAATGTGTCTAAATGCGCACATATTTATTTTATTTCTGATACTTATACAGCGCCGTCAATTTCCACAGTGCTTTACATATATATTCTACATTCACATCAGTCCCTAACCCTCAAGGGGTGTACAATCTAAGGTCCCTAACTCACATTCATACTGGGGCCAATTTAGAGAGAAGCCAATTAACCTACCAGCATGTCTTTGGAATGTGGGAGGAAACCGGAGTACCCGGAGGAAACCCACGCAGGCACAGGGAGAACATGCAAACTCCAGGCAGGTGGTGTCGTGGTTGGGATTCAAACCAACGACCCTAGTACTGCCAGGCGGAAGTGTTAACCATTTAGCCACTGTGCTGCCCATACACATATGCCCGTAAATGTATTTTAGTGGCTAGAATAAATGAACATTCTAGTCAACAGAATGAGTTTATGCTTATACTCTTCTAACCGCCATACTCATGGAAATGTGCATACAGAAGCACATAAACACGCATACATATGAATCACTAGAGACATTTTTTTCTGACAACTTCTGGCAGCATATTTGGAGCATAAATTCATACACCCATGTGCATTTAGTCTATTTGTACATTACAGGAGTGGCAGTGCCTTGTCTAGGAAAAAACCGCCCCCCCCATGTGCAGTCTAGAAATAAAATGCCCCCCCCCATGTGCAGTGAACAGGGGAACAATTATTAAAAATTTATGGATGCTGCCTATCATTTCATTGTCTGTTTCCAATATATCAAAATATTATCATGCTCCCTATTGACCAAATCCTTCTAATACCATACAGTCTTGGATGATCCACTCTGGGTTAGCCTTAAAGCAGTTGAATTACCCCCCCCCTTCCTCGGCATTGATGGCATCTTTTGACTATAACCTCAAAAATAGATAAAATGTTACCATTCCCATAATAAAACACACTCTGAATTTATGTGATGACAAATTCCTCAGTAACCCACTGTCCCCTCCATCTTTCCCTTTTGAAATTTTTAAGCTTCACCAAATTTTACCGAGGAATAAAAATACTTGTCACATTTAAAACCTACAATAAGAGTGGAATCAACTGCACATGCAATCTTCTATCGCATAAAGACATGAAAGACCTCCCTGATCATCAATATTTCCTCAAACATCTAAGCTCAGAGATATTTCATTAACTCCAATTAACCACTTGCCTACAGGGCACTTATACCCCCTTCCTGTCCAGGCCACTTTTCAGCTTTCAGAGCTGTCACACTTTGAATGACAACTGCGAGGTTATGCAACACTGTACCCATATGAACTTTTTATCATTTTTTTGAGACAGATAGAGCTTTCTTTTGGTGGTATTTAATCACCTCTGGGTTTTTATTTTTTGCTAAACAAAACAAAAAAAACTGAAAATTTTGAAAAAAAAAACACAAATTTTTTCATAGTTTTTGTTATAAAATTTTGTAAATAAGTGATTTTTCTCCTTCACTGATGTACTTTAATGAGGCTGCAGTGATGGGCACTGATAGGCTGCACTGATGGGCACTGATAGGTGGCAATGATGGGGAGGCACTAGTAGGTGGCACTGATGGGCATTGACAGGCAGCACTCATATATGGCACTGATAGGCGGCACTGACTGGCACTGATAGGCGGCACTGACTGGCACTGATAGGCGGTACTGATAGGCAGCACTGACTGGCACTGATAGGTGGCACTGACTGGTGACACTGAAAGGCAGCTCAGATGGGCACTGATATGTGGCATTGATGTGCATTGGTAGGCACTGATATGTGGCATTGATGAGGCACTGATGAGCACTGACAGCTGGCATTGATGGGAACTGACAGGTGGCACTGCTGGGGCTACACTGATCATCAGGGCACACTGATCATCAGTGCCCTGATGATCAGTGCACATGTCCCCTCCAAAGGAATGCCGATTACCGGCTCTGCTCTCGAGCTGTCAGCGTGACAGCTTGTAAGGAGAGAAATGCAGATAACCGGCATTTCCCTATTTACATGCGATCAGCTGTGATTGGAACAGCTGATCACGACAAAGCTGACATCTTTGGCTCTTTCCATTGATCAGTGATCCGCTGTGCGCTCCCAGAGCCGCGCACGCGTGGTTAGATTGGAAGGACATCATATGACGTCCTCCCAGAACAAGAGAACCGCCTTGCGCCTGTCATTACCTTATATGGTGGGCGGGAGGCGGTTAAAACCACTTGACTATGACATTTGTATGGAATCAGCCACCTCCTCTATCTTAAACTGGCTTTGAGAGAAGATGTTCGAATGTCTTACTGGACTCATGACCGAGCTGTAAAAGATAACTCTTGATCCCTGCTGATGATTGATAGCTAGCGGGACCAGCTTTGGTGACCATTGTGACAGCCAATCACAGTGGTTGCTCAGTTGG
Organism: Staurois parvus; assembly: GCF_062004578.1. Taxonomy (NCBI): domain Eukaryota; kingdom Metazoa; phylum Chordata; class Amphibia; order Anura; family Ranidae; genus Staurois; species Staurois parvus. The sequence goes on from NW_028317971.1 coordinate 9,655,067, forward strand.
CCAATCTTTCCCATCGGCGATCACACCAGCGTGGGCAGGAAAGAGTTAAAGCTAAAGATAGGGCTAACTGTAACTGTTCTTAAAAACGTTCCCCCTTCCTCCCACTTATCCTGTATAATATAAAAAAAGGTCTGTTTACATACCTTTTTTTAGCCCTGGTTCACATATGTGCGTTCCTGTGGTCCGCGTTTTACTCGGGCACGACAGCCCATTCATTTGAATGTACTCTCGTGCCCTGGGACACGCAGGGAAGAAGTCCCTGCACTTCTTCTGAAATCACAGCCCACATGGGAACCTCGGGCGGCGTACCATTAGAATTAATGGCACCCTCCTGCGGGTCCGCATTTCTCTGTGCAGGTGGTGTGGCTGTACGTTTTTTTTGCAGATCCACAGCAGCACCATCTGCACATATGTGAAGCTAGCCTTACTCCTGTCTGATCTAATCAAATGATCCAGCAGCTCTGGCTCCCCTGTGTCAGAGAGTGGCTGCTGCAAGGGAGAGGAAGGAGCACCATCAATGGATGGACCATGGGCCTATGGCTGACGTCATAGCTCCAAGAATTCACTACCATTGTCGAGTGCTCCCTTACACGGGTGAGCCAGGGTTGCAGGATCACATGACTGGACTGGATTAAAAAAAAAAAATAGGAGGAGGACTCTTCCATTTGGGAGGACCGGATCAGAGGCAGATAGGTGTAAATGGACAGTGGAGTCTCTTTACTCTTGGCCACCCATAAAGCACAGCAGGGTCTGCACTCTGAAACTGAGCACACACAGACCTGTCATCCGCCTGCTCTGCCCTGAACAGCAGGGGATCTGTGATACTGATCGGAACGCAAACTGCCTATGTGACAGAGCCCTAACTGTGCACTGCGGTAAACTGCTACGTCTGAGTTTTATCGCAGTTCGCTGCACCACTCCTCCAGACTGCCTTTCCATGTGCCCTAGCAGTGACTGGCACTTATACCAGTCATCATATTATGTGTGAATGAGCCAATAGAGTAGTAACACAGTATTGCCAATCAACTATTTTTATTGTCCACTTTAAGCTGCAGGAAGGTCATTTCCTCCTGGTTGTCATAGGTTTATATACTCTTTATCTGTACCTCAATAGGACCACAAGTGGGATTAAAGTCTTGTAAATATTTTCTGCAAGAATATTCAGAAAAAAGCAAAGGGTTACAGATCCAGCTCAATGACATCACCCCCAGTTTCCTGTTTTAAAGACATGCGGGCTTTATATATACACACAGATAATATCATGGTAAAATTTCACTCTGTGTGTCCAACAAGAGCTTTGCAGTGAATGCAAGAAACATGGAAAGAAAAGATTCGGAAGTCTCCACCACTCACCAGCATGTTTCAAGAGTCTAGCATACACTCCGATTCCCACCATCACCAGAGAGATGACCTAGAAATGCAGGAACAAAGCATCATTAACAAATACAATGACTACTCAATCTTAACCACTTGCCCTCCAGAGGATTTACCCCCTTCCTGACCAGGCCATTTTTAGCGTTACGGTGCTGCATTAGTTTAACTGACAATTACGCGGTCATGCAACGCTGCACCCAAATGAAATTTACGTCCTTTTTTCCCACAAATTGAGCTTTCTCTTGGTGGTATTTGATCACCTGTGCATTTTTTATTTTTTCCTCTATAAAAAAAGGCCACAATTTTGGGAGAAAAACAATATTTTGGACTTTTTGCTATTAAATGTATTCTGCTACATGTCTTTGCTAAAAAATCCCAATACGTGTAACTGGTTTACACGTGTCTGTGTGCTTCACTGTAAGCACAATGCTTTGGCTGTGCACAGCCATCCAAAGCAGTGTGCACAAGCTGACAGGGAGCAGAACTGTTTTGTTTACAAACAGTTCTCCTTCCCGTCGGAGATGCTCGGCAATCACCGGGTGCCGGCAAGTAATCATGGGGCCCCCTACCCGGAAATGCAAAATCAGGTATATTTACGTGATTTTGCGCACCCGAGCCACCCTGTAGCAGTATTTCTGCTATAGGGCGGTTGGGAAGTGGTTAACATTGCAATCAAAACTGAATAAAGACTTAAAGTTGAACTAAAAGCAAAACTTTTTTTTTTAAGTTTTGGATAGAGTGGAGACAGATTAGAACCCCCTGTCAGTTTTTATTGCTGTCTGTGCCCCAGTTAGGAAGATTCACCCTCTCTATTTGTCCTGTTTTCCATTATCATTGAAAGTAAAAGAAAATCCCAGATTTTGGGTTGTCCCCAGAAAAATAATAGAAGGGAAATCTTCTAATTGGAACACTAGTTCTGGTGATCTGATGGTCCCCAAGATATTCCCTAAAAGTGAAGGGAAATCTCCGCAATGGGACACGGATGGCCAAAAAAAATCTGGGGTTATAACACTCCCTTACTCTATCTAAAATGGAAAAAAAAACCCTATAGTTCTACTTTAAAGAACATGTAAACCCAACATTTCATATTCCTGATATCTTCCTGCTATACCATGTACTTGTATGAAAACATATCCTGTTCTCTTTGTATTGCTTTCTTTGTGTGAAATCCCTGGTGTTCCTGCCAGTCCCTCTGCTTTCCTATTAAAAACTGACCACACTGGGCAGGAGAGCACAGCACAGTCAGTTTTCTAGCTATGCTTGGAACTCAGTATGCTCTGCTCCAATCATCAGACTTGTCCTGACTCCCCCCTGCACAGCCTATCACTAGAAAGCTCAGTATGCTGCTGTTTCTTCTCCCCCACATCTCTGTGCTGCTGAGAACAGAGGGAATGTGATCCCTTATAAAAAAGGGAAAAACTTTTTATTGATACACAAATCTTTTGCCTTTCATTTCTATTTTAGACTAAGTTGTTTTACAAGGTGAGGGTTTACAAACGCTTTAACATTTCTCTTATTTTTGGCAGATTTTTCAAAGGTTAGACCCCCTGTGCAGTTGTTATTTCTATCGGTGTCCACATGGGGTGATTCATCTTTCTATTTGTACTGGTGTCCATTGTCACTAAGAAAGAAAATAAGAAGAATCCAAAACTTTGAGTTGTCCCTAGCAAAATGTTACTTTGTGAGATTTCTCATAACTTGTTGCATCAACAGGACAGGAAGTGAAGATACATTTTCTCAAAGGTACATAGAGAGTAAATAATAACCTGTAAGGGATTTTAACTCCTCCCTAACCAAATCTTAAAAGAAAAAGTTTGGGCTATACATATACTTTAAGGGTCCATGTACATTGGCATAAACCAGTCTTTCTCAGCCAGAGTGCCCAGGCACCCTGGGGTGCCTTGAGGTTTCTTCAGGGGTGCCTTGGCAAAATGTCTAAAAATTGCCCAAAACTTGTATACAAACCAGCCTTTTAGTTACACAAAGCCACAGGTTTTCATTGTGCACCATTATGACCTTCTAGCTGCTGGCGTCCTGACAACCAATGATAAAATCAGTTGATAAGGAGGATGTCAGTTGCCTGCACAGCATCCTAGTTTTACCCTCCCCGCCCCTCTCCATTAGTGCTGGGCTCACATTAGCTCAGTGATGGAGAAAAACTGAAGGAGAAGAGAAACAATGGAATACTAGGCAGTACAAGTGTGCAAAAATGTATTTGCTTTGGAAGAATAAATCACCTTTAATATTGGGTGTCCTACATGTGTGGTTGTTACTGCGTTATATAAAACTTTTCACGTTTAGAATAGGGTGCCTCAAGACTTTCCATCATTTTAAAGGGTGCCTTGGGACTGTGTTTCATTTTTAAGGGTGCCTTGACTGAAAAAAGGTTGAGAAACACTGGCATAAACAATTCTGTTTATGCATTCTTTTGGTGTTTTTTTTCTTCTGCCTGTATGCAGCTCTATGTTGGTCTATTTGTCCATGTTCATTAGGGAGTATACAGATATATTTGCAGAGAAGCGTTTTCAGACGCAAAAAAAACCCTCAGTATCATGTTTTTGAGAGGAGCTTACGGGCAGAAGAATGCCTGATGCACACAAACGCTCATAAATGTGGTGTTTAGGAGCGTTTGGCATCTTCAAGTGTACATTATTGCTATTACACAGTATTTATATAGCACCAAAGGGTTTGCTCAGCGCTGTACAGTAGCAAGGGGGACAGAACATGAGATAAGATGGTAGCAATACAATACACGAGGGGTTCGAGGGCCCTGCTCTTTCGAGCTTACAATCTAGGAGGGAGGGGAAAGTGGTACAGGAGGAAGTGGCTGTGGGGGATGGAGTGGTGGGAGAAGTGGAGGAGATCAGATTGTTAGGTGGGGGTGGGGTAGGCTTCCCTGAAGATATGGGTTTTCAGGGTTCCCCTGAAGGTGAGGAGGGTAGGTGACAGTCTGATGGATTGGGGTAGGCAATTCCAGAGGATGGGGGAAGTCCTGGAGACGTCCTGCAATCGGGCGTGGGAGGAGGAGACCAGGGAGCTAAAGAGTAGGAGGTCCTGTGAGGAGTGAAGGGCACGGGTAGGGTGGTATTTGGGTATCAGGTCGGTTAGGTAGTTTGGGGTGGCGTTATGAATGGCTTTGTAGGTCAGAGTTAGCAATTTGAATTTGATGCGCTGGGCAATCGGGAGCCAGTGAAGGGATTGGCAGGGTGTACATTGATTATAGTAAAAAAAAATGAGCAGAGGGGAATGTTTTGTACAAAAAATGGTTATAAAAGTAAATGCCCATAAACTCTTGTGTAATATGAGCCACTATGAGCATTTTTCTGCTGCTTTTCCTGTCAGAGGTTCTGACATTTTTTCATCCGCCTCGTGTGCATGGACCCTTAGATGTACAGGTATGTAGAGCTTCATGGGAGTTAATATTTATAAACCTAGAACTTGGAAGAGGCGTACCCCTGAGGACGTGCATGCGCATGAAACACGTTGGGTGGAGCCGCCATTTACTGACGACATGCCGCCGCTGTCGATGGTTGGAGCGGTGGCCATCTTGGTACACTTTTTATGTTTTTTGATTTCTGTCTCCACTCGGATAGTTTTTAATGTTCTAATAAATACTACACTATATGCAACTTTATTGGCTCCCGTGGTGAGCTATTCCCTCTAGGACAAGAGCTGACTTCCCATCCCAGTGCTCAGGACGAATTTGGTCCGGTTTAACCCTTTGGCCTCCTTCCATTCTCAGATGTTTAATGCTTGATTGCCTGTTACCAGTTTTCATCTAGTGAGTGTACATCCGAGAGAGGTGGTGGATTCTTTTGTGTGATCATCAGCACGTTTGCACTCTGCATCTTAATTATACTGCGCCTTATGATTTCACGGACAATTGCTTCCATTTATGGATATTTGACTATATAAATAGCACGTTTAACCACGAACATTGATGTAGAGTTTTACCTATTTATGTATCTCAGATTGTATATTTTATTGTAACATCATTTACTACTGCACTTTACTTCACTGATCACCATGGACATTATTGTATTTAGATTCTGCCCCTGATATACTTTATTGTTTGGCATTTGCTTTTTGAGCTGTTTAGCTAATATTTTCATGCTTTTACTTGATGCACTTTACTGTTTCACAAAGCTCACTACATTCATGATGCACTTTACCATATTGTTTGATTTTTAGATTTCGCATTTACTACTGTTTTTTGCACTTTTATGTGTTGCACTTTACCATTCCGCAATATATATATTTTTTTGTAGCGCTGCACTTTCTTATATATTTATAAACCTGTTTCTATGTATAAAGAGTAATTATAGTTCCATAGGGGCAGCCATATGTGCTCATTACATACCCAGGCTCTGCCTTAGGGCTGCCACCTTATCTCTTTAAAACCGAACACATATTAATGACACAGCTTCTGAGGTTGATTTAATGCAGGTAAGGCACTAAGTGAGTTTACTTACCACTATAATCAGCCACAGAACCTGTGTCATTAATATGTGTTTGGTTTTAAACGGATGACGTGGCAACTCTACTGTGCCTCCTGATTTGTAGTGAACACAATGGTCACACATTCCTGCTTCATCTCATAATGCAACTGGATCACCAGTCACACTGAATGCTGTGCACTACCCAGGAGACTGATATCTCAACAATTCTTTCCCAAGAGAAACATGGGGCCAGGCACTGTTGAACTCTTTTGAAATGCTAGTCACCTGACTGTTCTGTTGACCCCCCCCCCCAGGCAACAAGTATGCAGATCAGGAAATTCAGAGAAAATTCAAAAGTCCTTATACAGGTGACTCATAAGGGTCAGCATAACAGCTAGGCAACTAGCATTTTTATAATGAGAGATCACCATTGGCAGACAAATTTCTTTCATGACAGGTTTCCTTAAACTACCAGAAGATTTTACCACCTTCATGGCCAAACCATTTTTTGCTAAATCATTGCACGGTCATGCAATGCTCTACCCAAACAATATTTATATAATTTTTTTTCACACAAGTATAGCTTTTTTTTTAGTAGCATTTGATCACCACTGGGTTTTTTATTTTTTGAGATAATATTTTTTTACATTCTGCTATAAAACATATCCAATACAAAAATGTAAAGAATCATATTACTTCATAAATTTTGGCCAAAATGTATTCTGCTACATGTCTTTAATTTAAAAAATCCCAATACGTGTATATTAATTGGTTTGAGTGAAAATTATAGCACCTACAAACTATGGTATATATATACTGGAATTTTATTTTTTTTATACTACTAATGGCGGTGATCAGTGACTTATAACAGGACTGCGATAGTGCGGTGGGCAATCTGACACTAACTTATACTGGGGGGAAATTACTAACTGCCACTGACATCACCAGTGACATTAACACAGTGATCATTGATATTATACACCATGGCTTGACAAATCCCAGGCGCCAGGTTGCCATGGCGACTAGAAATTGCATCCTGGTGCCTGGGTTTACACATTGCCTCCCATAGACTTCAATGCAAAATCGCGTCCCATAGATTTCAATGGGAAATTGCCCCCCATAGACTTCAATGCAAAAACGCCCTCCATTCACAATGCTGTCAATAGCAATCCTATATGAACACTTATGCCATTACCATTACTTATGCCACAATAACACATGCCATTCTACTCTATCACTTGCAAGCCTGGAAAGCACCGCTATAAACTCACACAGGACCCTTTTCGCAATGGCACTCAAAACACAATGCATGTGGATCGCATCTGTGTGAACCACCTCAATAGGAACACATGATATCTACTCTGTCATGCAAATCTGTGAGTTTGAACCAGGGTAGCTCAATTCACACCTGGGTGTTTGGGGATCGCGGCAGATTCACTGCGATCGCAAAATCGAGGTTAAGGTGCCATTATTATTATTATAGAGTATTTATATAGCGCCAACAGTTCGCTCAGCGCTGTACATTACAATGGGAGACAATACATGAGACAGTACAATAACAATACAATGCGATACACGAGGGGTTCGAGGGCCCTGCTCCTTGGAGCTTACAATCTAGGAGGGAGGGGATAGTGGTACGGGAGGAAAAGCTGTGGGGGATGGAGTAGTAGGAAGAGTGGAGGAGATCGGCAATTAGCAGAGGGCGAGGTAGGCTTCCCTGAAGAGATGGGTTTTCAGGGTGCGTCTAAAGGAGAGGAGAGTAGGTGATAGTCTGATGGATTGGGGTAGGGAGTTCCAGAGGATGGGTGATGCCCTGGAGAAGTCCTGGAGGCGGGCATGGGAGGAGGAGACCAGGGAACTAGAGAGAATGTAGTCTTGTGAGGAGTGGAGAGTGCGTTTTGGGTGGTATTTGGATATTAGGTCAGTGATTTAGTTTGGGGCAGAGTTATGGACAGCTTTGTACGTCAGTGTTAGGATTCTGAATTTGATCCGTTGGGCAATCGGAAGCCAGTGGAGGGATTGGCAGAGGTGGGTGGCGGAAACGGAGCGGTTGGTAAGGTGGATGAGTCTGGCTGGAGTGGATCGACCGAAGTGGGGATAGCCTGTGGTGAGGCAGGCCAATGAGGAGGGAGTTGCAGTAATCGAGTTGTGATATGATAAGGGAGTGGATGAGTTGCTTAGTAGTTCCTGGGGTTAGGAATGGGCGTATTTTGAAGATGTTGTGGAGGTGGAGTCTGCATGAGTTTGTTTGCGATTGGACTTGGGACTGGAAGGATAGAATGGAGTCAAGAATGACACCAAGTACTCTGGCTTGCGGGGTGGGCCTGATGGTGGCATTGTTGGATGTGATGGAGAAGTCAGTGTGGGGGGGGGTGTGCGGGCTCGGGGGAAGACTAGGAGCTTGGTTTTGGAGAGGTTCAGTTTGAGGAAGTGGAGTGACATCCAATCTGATATGTCGTTCAGTAGGCTAGTGATTCTGGCAGAGACTGAAGGGGTGAGGCGAGGGGTCAAGAGATAGATTTGCGTGTCGTCGGCATAGAGGTGGTAGTTGAAGCCGTGAGAGTGTATCAGTTGGCCAAGGGAGGAGGTGGAGAGGGTATTGATGAGGGTCAGAAAGTAGGATTGTTTGACAGCGTGGAGGGAGGAGGTGTAGGTGTGGAAGGCAGATTTATAATGGGTGAACGCTAATTGGGATCTGGTTTTGCGCCATAGTCGCTCCAGCGCATGACTGCGTCATTTAAGAGTTTTGATGTGATCAGTCTGCCAGCGCTGAAGCGGTCGGGGTCTGAAGCTTCGTGTGGTTAAAGGCGCTAGCGAGTCTAGAGCGGTTGACAGCGAATTGTTATAGGCATTCGTGGCCAGGTTGGGGCAGGACAGGGGAAGGATGCTGTAGTAAAGTTGATCAGCTGCAGAGTGGAAGGGGGCAGGGTTCAGGTTGCGGAGGTTTCGGCTGGTAATAGTTTGACATTTGGAGGGGTAGGGGAAGGAGAAGGATAGAGAGGGGGGGTTTGGGAGGACTCAGAAGGTGCTCAGCGGTGAAAGGAGCAAACCAACCCCACCACCTTTTCGACCGTTGGGTCTGGGTGAGTGGGTCCAGATGAGACCTCCATAGGAGAGTGCTGCAGGGTGCTCCATTATTTTCAATGGCACCTAAGACGTGGTGTGGTTTTGCTGTGATTGTCGCTCGGATCCAAAACCCAGAAGTACAGGTGAAACTCCAAAAATTAGAATATCGTGCAAAAGTTAATTTATTTCAGTAATGCAGCTTAAAAGGTGAAACTAATATATGAGATAGACTCATTACATGCAAAGCAAGATAGTTCAAGCCGTGATTTGTCATAATTGTGATGATTATTGCTTACAGCTCATGAAAACCCCAAATCCACAATCTCAGAAAATTAGAATATTGTAAAAAGGTGCAATATTCTCGGCTCAAAGTGTCCCACTCTAATCAGCTAATTAAGCCATAACACCTGCAAAGGGTCCCTGAGCCTTTAAATGGTCTCTCAGTCTGGTTCAGTAGGAATCACAATCATGAGAAAGACTGCTGACCTGACAGTTGTGCAGAAAACCATCACTGATACCCTCCATAAGGACGGAAAGCCTCAAAAGGTAATTGCAAAAGAAGTTGGATGTTCCCAAAGTGCTGTATCAAAGCACATTAATAGAAAGTTATGTGGAAGATAAAAGTGTGGAAGAAAAAGGTGCACAAGCAGCTGGGATGACCGCAGCCTGGAGAGGATTGTCAGTTAAAGGCCATTCAAAAGTGTTGGGGACTTTCACAAGGAGTGGACTGAGGCTGGAGTCAGTGCATCAAGAGCCACCACACACAGACGGATACTGGACATGGGCTTCAAATGTCGTATTCCTCTTGTCAAGCCGCTCCTGAACAACTAACAACGTCAAAAGCGTCTTACCTGGGCTAAAGAAAAACAGACCTGGTCTGTTGCTCAGTGGTCCAAAGTCCTCTTTTCTGATGAGAGCAACTTTTGCATCTCATTTGGAAACCAAGGACCCAGAGTATGGAGGAAGAATGGAGAGGCACACACTGCAAGATGCTTGAAGTCCAGTGTGAAGTTTCAACAGTCTGTGTTGATTTAGGGAGCCATGTCATCTGCTGGTGTTGGTCCACTGTGCTTCATAAAGTCCAGGGTCAACGCAGCCGTCTACCAGGAGATTTTGGAGCACTTCATGCTTCCTTCTACAGACGAGCTTTATGGGGATGCTGACTTCATTTTCCAGCAGGACTTGGCACCTGCCCACACTGCCAAAAGCACCAAAACCTGGTTCAATGACCGTGGGATTACTGTGCTTGATTGGCCAGCAAACTCGCCTTACCTGAGCTCCATAAAGAATCTATGGGGCATTGCCAAGAGAAAGATGATAGACATGAGACTGAACAATGCAGAAGAGCTGAAGGCCGCTATTGAAGCATCCTGGTCTTCCATAACACCTCAGCAGTGCCACAGGCTGATAGCTTCCATGCCACGCCGCATTGAGGCAGTAATTGCTGCAAAAGGGGCCCAAAACAAGTACTGAGTACACATGCATGCTTATACTTTTCAGAGGTCCGATATTGTTCTATGTACAATCCTTGTTTTATTGATTGCATGTAATATTCTAATTTTCAGAGATTGTGGATTTGGGGTTTTCATGAGCTGTAAGCCATAATAATCACAATTATGACAAATCACGGCTTGAACTATCTTGCTTTGCATGTAATGAGTCTATATCATATATTAGTTTCACCTTTTAAGTTGCATTACTGAAATAAATGAACTTTTGCACGATAGTCTAATTTTTGGAGTTTCACCTTATGTAACAAAATATGAGTGTCCCTTTGCTTACAGTGGCCAGCCGTCTGCAATACATTATGGGCGGTCGCTAAGTGCTTAAGAATGGAGGCAGGTTAGTTACAAAATAATGTGATTGCTACCTTTGGTGGCAAATCCACAAACCATTGCATGCTTTAAAATCCTTTTGGACTTGCTAAATATGAAGGTAATGGTCCACCACAGCAGCCTTGGTTGGTATTAGGTTAACAGGATAGGTAATTGGCCAAATGGTCAGATAAGAAGTAACTGTTACTAGCAGTTTACTAAACGGGTGCAAAGTTAGGAGCAAATACAAAACAGGTTCAGGATGGAAAAGAGCATGCATACACTGCAGAATAATACAAAACAGATCATGAAAGCTGCACAAACATGGTCTCTTTAAAGTAATAGCTCTAAAGTTCAATCAGGGTTACATGTGGTTACATACATACAAACATAGGCTCTGTAAAACTCAACAACAACAGAGAGTCTAGCTGAGAATAACTTCACTAAACAGTTCAAAACACAAACAGCTACTTGAAATTGTCCTCCTAGACAGCATTCCTCTCAATAAAGTCCAAGGTAGTTCTTGTAACACAGGTGAAAAGCTGGAGATATCCAAAGCCCAGGAGTGAAGGACCACCCCATCGGTTCAGGAGTAGCAATTTGGGAAGGGCCTCTCCACAGTAGCTGGGTCTTCTGGAGAAGGGGTGTGCTCTCAGGATTTGACCCACCAGCCCACAGACTGGTGTTTCCAGCAAAGGGCCACTTACCTTCTGAAGATCACTTGCCCAGCTATTTTGCCTCATATGTGGCCTCTCTGAGCTGCTAAGGAAGGGAAGCTGAGGAATGGCTCTTCCCTAGGCGCATCCAGGAACCCAGGGATTTGTGGGAGACGGCTTTATACGAGTCTACACCCACATCTGAGCACGGTGACTAGATGGGCACTCGCCCACACATATTTTATAAAATGAGGATTTTTCAGAAATAAGTGTGGTCTAACCTAACAATTTATGCAGATATATTCTTTCTTAAACCTTAGAATTATGAGAGTCAGTTTTCAAATGACTTTGAGAATCGTTGACCTTTGTGAAGTGAACTGCATTCCTCGTTTTAATGAGTCTGCGGGATTTATAGCACAGCTCAGAGGTAAGCAGTACATAATAAAATAAGTATGACATTGACCAGAAAGTCACAAAATGTTTATTGTGCTAAATGTATCTGTATGATTAGACCCTTCAGCAAAAACATCCACATCTTGTCTTTGCTAGCCCATGACAGTGATACTGGCTAATAGGATAAGACAAGCTGAACATGAGTCCATTTTCGGATTCAGTAATACCTGTAATAAAATACATCAATAAAGTATAAATGGTTTTTCTTCTGAAAATTATGAGAAGTTTACCTAGGAGGAATTCAGTATCATCAGTGATATTAAGGGCACCAATACAGCCTCCTTTACACAGGGTTTACTAAAGCATACACCCGTGTGGGGGCCACATTTATCCGAATGGGGATATACAGGTGTTCTGGCATCCCCCATGCACGTAGTCCCATTGATGTCAATTGGGACTCAATGACTGCATGGACATAGATGCCACTCCCAATCTGATATCTGTGCGGGTGCTGGCGTGCGGCCCTGAAAGCAGATAGTGTACATTTGGGGCCTTGCATCCACACCCCCATAGATGTCAAATTGGGAGCAGCATCTTGAATTTACATCAATGGGACTGCCTGCACGGGGATGTATGGAACATGTGTATTCCAGTGTGGGCAAACATGGCCCTTACACATTCACAAACTTTGGTATGACCTGTGTAAACAAGACCTAAAAGAGTAAATCACATAGATTTACACATATGTACAGTATATGAAATGTCATCATTAAAGAAGAACCAAAATCCAACAGCTAAAAACCAGTAGTAAAGTTGAGGCATCTTTGGACATGTGTTCAAACCTCCTGAGATATCCTTCTGGGAAGCCATCAAAGCCAACAGCCAATAATAGTTGGCATTCTGCACCCCTCAGCTGCACGTGCACAGACCTCTTGCATACGTGCAACTGCGGGGAGGGAAATTCTTCTGCCCCTATGATTGGCTGTTGGCCTTGGCAGCTTCCTGGCTGGGTTTGGACTCGTGTATGAACCCACCTGAGCTCATCTCTACTAATAGCCATGCATTATATGTGAGGACGCTGAGGGACCCCCCACAACCCAGAGCATCAAAAAGGATTTGAATGCTGGTTGCAGGGGGGGAGGAGGATCAGATAAGTAAATGTTTGCATTCCAGGCACCTCTCAAGTGTAAATGAGCATGCCTTACATTTATCCAAGGATTTGCAGCAGTTTCTGGGTTTCCTTGACCCCTCATAGCAGAAACTCAAACTGTAATACAGCAGCTAATTAATGTTTACAACGGATTTAGGCTAGGTTCACACCTATGCAGTTTGCGTTTGATCCGTTTCTGCAGTGCTTTTTGCATTTTTGCACATGCGTTTTTGCCTCGACTTTGATGCGTTTTTTTTTTCTTGTTGCTAGGCAGATTAAACCACAAAAGGCGTCAAAAACGCAGCAAAAATGCACTCCATGCTTTTCTGTAGCATCTACAGTCTATAGAACCAAAATCGCAACTTTTTGCATTTAAAAACGTCCCTGACCCTTTCTAAAAAACACACCGGGTGAAAATATGGAGATGTGAACCCATCCCATAAGAAATCATGTTAAATGGACTGTAGTGCATTTTTTTAATCAGCACGAGTGACAGAGCGACACTGTTTACTGCCAATATGAGGTGTCCCTTGTGGTGATTGATGCTGTTTTAGTTGAAATCTTCTGTCCTCCAGTCCACTCCTGCACTGGTAATCTGTGCTGCAGGGGTTAATAGTGCTGAGAAACCTGTGACAAGCCCCATATTTGGTGCTTTGTGGCCCTGAGGGGTCGGGAAGTGGAGGTGAGAGGTCATTGCAGCTATTTTTGGATCACATTCCGGTGTGCTGTGTACCCACATCATACACCTTGCATGACCAGGAGAAATGCAGCACTGAGCTTGTTCAGTATTCACATGAATTGGACTTATTGCACCTTATGTCATATATTGTTTTCTAAGAGTGTGTGTTTGATCCCTATGTAGGGATTCACTTTATGGCATAGTGTGTCCCATATTCGGTACCATAGATCACACTGTGTTTAGTATGTGATGTTCTGTTTATCCTCATATAAGGCACTATATTTGGTCCCTATGCAGGACCTTATAGTTTTTTTCACAGCACTATTTTGTGGTCACTTATTTATTATTTGTTTATAACATGTATTAATGTCAATATTTTTTATATAGTATTTATTATCAGTAATTTGTATGCACTAATATTTTAGTATATGAGGAGTGGTGTTATCTTTTTGTACGGCACTATCTTTTTGGTCCATTCCCAGGACCTTGTAGGTTTTTCACTACACTGTGGTCATTAATTAATAATATTATTATTATTTATATAATTCATATATTATTTATTAATATTGATATAATTTATTATATACAATTCATATATTATTTATTAATATTGATATAATATAGCGCTACACCACGTTTTTTATCACACAGTCTAATAAATTGTCTCACTCCTGCTTTATTATTATTACATCGAGTTTATATAGCGCCAAAGGGTTTGCTCAGCGCTGAGCATTGCCTTGCTCTGCGGCAAGATGAAAACATAATTTAAAAAGCCCAAATGTAAACTTTGCAAATTTGTGAGCAGAACTACAATACTATACCTGGCAACATTATACTGTACCAAAGTTGTAATATACATATAGTAACATTAAACTAATTGCAAAAAAAGTTCTTTTAACATAAGTGAACTGAGTATCACTCTATTCCTATGAATTCTACAGTCAAGAGAATAGAATATGGACTCTGGGGAGTAAAGACAAGTCAATGAGAAGCTGTAGAGATCACATCAGTATCATTTACACCTCTACCCACGACCGTTCATTTGATAGCATACTCGGTTCTCCAACAACCACTAAAGAGCTTGAAACATTCTTAAAGGGCTTTAACAATTCTTCAGCCTGCTCCTCTACCAAACACAATGACACTGGCCTTTCCAGACCAAGTAGTTTAAACCATGAATTTGGAAACCTTACACTTTCTTATCCAAGTAAAATATAGGAAAATAAAAGGGCCATGTATAGATTTTGAGGGTAAATAAAACGAAAAACAGCAAAGTACTTTGTACTTATACAAGCTGACATGTTAAAAGTAGGCTCTTTAAAAATTTCATTTTAGACCAGGGGTCTCCAAATATTTCACACTGTAACATTTATAAGCATTCACAGGAAACAAAATGGTTTTATAATTGAATGAATACATTTAAATGAATAAGAACTGTAAGAAATAACTCTATATTAAAAGCTCCCATCACATCAAAAATCCCCACTTTCACAAAAGAGAGTCCTTCTTTTGCATCAGACCTGCCTTTGCACATCAGAGCCCCATATAAGTGCCTTACCTCGCACATTAGAGACCCCCCCCCCCATTCACAGTCCTCGGTTCCCCAGTCCTACCTCCATTGAAGGCTTTTTACCATGGTTATAAATGTAAGCTGTTTTATATACTTATTTCACTCTGATTGTTCAGCCTATCTATATATCATTTTCTGTTTTATACTTATATATTTTTTTGCTCATCTATTTAGCCACTCCTCCAGTCTCCTCTGATGAAGACTTGTCTATAGTCAAAACGCGTCAGTAAAGCCATACTGGGGAAAGTTACGCAGCATTATAATCTTCAATAACGATCTGTCAAATACACATATATTGTGTAAACTATTTAGTGTGTTGTTAGAACAGATGATACACAATAAAAGTTTGGAGTTCATAATGTATACAATGTCCTAAATTCTTATGTACAAAGACTAGCGTTTCTTGCTGTTAACCAGAAATCATTTTTATATTGAATGATAATAAAACTTTTTTTACTGCTACTCTGTACAGCCATTCCTTTTTGTTGCTGCATTAAAGTCCCAGGGAGGATTTTTGTCTTCTTCTTCGATGTCTTATGGTTTGTTCACACCATATCCATTAAACTGTAGTAACCTAACTTCTAGATCACATGGGTCAAACACAAGGCCCACAGGCCAAATCCAGCCTACCAGGCCATTTCATGTGACCCAAGCACCTCCTGCAGCTGCGGCACCCCCCTCGTCTCTGCCCCCACCTTGTCTCAGTAGTCTGCAGCAGAAAGGAGGACAGAACTCCTTTGCCAGATCCTGTGCTTCTCCGTGCAGCTGCGGAGAGGCTTGTCCCTGCCCCCCATCTCAGCAGTCGGCAGCAAAGCGGAAGACAGAACTCCTCCTTCAGTTCCTGCGCCTTTCTGTGCAGCCACGGCATCTGCTCGTCTCTGCCTCCTTTGGTCTTAGCATTCAGCAGACTCTGGCAGCTGACTCCAGCCCTCCTCTGGTCCTCCTCCAGACTCTGCTCTTTCTGCTTCCCAGCTCCACCCTCAGCTTCTTCATGGAAGCAGCACATGGTAAGGGGGGTGCACTGTGATGTAAGGGAGAATGGGGGACTCTTGACATCTGATGGAAGGGGTGCTCTGGACACCTAATTTTACAGATACAACCGTCTCTGAGGACAAACATAATGTTAATACGGGCCCATGATGAAATTAAGTTTGACACCCCCTAGTCCAATGCAGGCTGAAAACAAGGGCACATAAAAAAACAACTATGCACTGTTCACACCATAACACTGCTTTGATATGCTGTACGTTGCATAAAACTGCACCATGCCTGAAATGCAATGCACTGTAACACATGTCACTGCAATGCATCACAAAGTACTGCGGTGCACAGCCCTGAATGAAGTGTCATTTACATTTATGAATTGCCATGCAATTTGCATGTTATGCGGCTTTCAAATCGCATGCATGGCAAGTCGCTCCATATTGTCCACAATAAGAGCGGTTATATCGGTACGGTTCCGACTTGGTCAGAGCCACACCGATTTCTAAAGTAGTACATGCACTACTTTTGGTGCGATTTGCATAGACATTTGTGTCAGATGTCTTGCAAATCGCACCTGAAATTGGTATGCCACTTTGAAATCATGCAACTATACTGTAAGTCGCACGATTTCAAAGTCGGGTTTGATGTGACCGGGGTGTAAGTGACAATTCAATAATGCTAAAACAAAATGTACAAGACATTCTCTGATTGGATGAGATGGAAAAAAGGAGGGGCGGATGAAGTCATGATCACCAACTCATTCAATCAGAGAATGCCTTTCAATTAACTGAAAAAACTGCAAGATGTTCTCTGAATGGCAGAGGTACAGGAGCTTGAGCAGCACCAGGAAGAGACCCATGCTGATTGGTTATAGCATAGACTATTACAGTGATTTTCTGCATCCCCAGTGGTCCTCTGGATGTGACAAAAGCATAACTAGACCTCATGCACACCAAGTGTCAAAAATGCTGTTTGTAAGGGCATTTGAATTTTTTTCTGCCTCTACATGCCCCTCTATGTTAGCCTATACAGTATGTCCATGCACACATAGGCATTTACAGGCATTTAGAGGCGGAAAAACGCACAAAAAATGCCCAACATGCTTAAATATGTCTAAACATGCCTAACACTAGACATGTTTAGTGCTTGAGCGTTCATTCATTTCAATGGTCAGAATAAATAAATATTCTATCCAACATGATGAATGAATGGCCAAATGTTTGATGCACATAAAAACATTTGAAACCTGTGGCTTTAGGCACTTTTTTACACTGTTTGTCTCCTGCCAACAGGAAAGGCATTCAGAAGAGCTCATAAAGCCTTACATGTAACCAAGCTGGCCCAATGTGCGTTTAGGAATGGATATCAGCTTCAGTAAGACCCCTTAATAATCCCAACTTTGCTAACCTGCCTGCCAAGTGTCCTCTTTATCCCAATCATTCATTGCCAAGTAAGCAATTTTCATCACCTGCCCTCACTATCACCTCTCTTATCTAATGTATCTAGTGTCCCCCCTTCATAGGCCCCACTCACATCATTCTGTAGCAGAAACGAGAGTTCCCGCTACGCGATTTTGACACTGCGATCTTCACGCCATTCTGTGAGTCACATAGGGCAGCCCATTTATTAGAATGGGCTGCCCTATGCACAGCTGTTGCCTGAAAATAAGCTCCTGCTCCACTGCAGGCATTAAACTTCATATGATTTTTGAAGGCGCGGTCTGTAGAGATTGCCGCATGCTCATTGCGGCAAAATCCCATCTCATTTGGGGTGCCATTGAAGGATAATGTCACCCAAATGCGCGCAGTGCATTGTGCTGTGACCACCATGCAATTTGGGATTGCGGGCAGAATTGCAGCGATTATGCCTGCGATCCCAAATCACAAGATGTGAACAGGGCCTCAGATTGTTAACTGTTCTTGTTTAGTCTGGAATTTGTAATCTGCACCCCTTTTAGTATTGAATTTACAGTTCCACATATTAGACTATTGTGTTTGTATACAGGAGCGCACAAGAAGAGAAGCCTCTAGCAAGACTCCATAGGTCCCAGCAGGCAACCACATGCCTGAAGTTGGCCAGCACAGCCGGGGCATGTTAGAGAAGAAAGCGTGGAGGAGAAAAATTTAGCAAACAAGAGCATGCAAGTCCTCTACAAGCATCTTATTTTTAAAAAAGAAATGGCTTTAACATTACTTTAATGATTGGCTTTTGAATTCATTCAATCTTGTCTTAAGTCAGTCTTGTCCTACAGTGAAAGTGTAGTGTGCCTATGGATTGTCTAAACAATAGATATAATTTACCAGTATATAATTAACTCATCAAATGATACGTCTGAGTGAAGATAAAACTGCTGGTCATCTTCTACTTTATTCTTCAAGTGCTCACTATCAACAGGGAAGACTTCAGCTCTGCAAACTGTTCTTGACCAACTGCGTGTTTACAAACGTACAAAACAAAACCTAACAGCAAGAAAACTTCACAAATACCGAGAGCACTGACATGGTTGGTTACAATTATCAAGCTGCTATTTAGGCGTAGAAGTGGTCACTTCTATATTTAAAAGTCATCATGGAAATGTAGAAACATACATAACTTTGAGTGCATGTTAGAGCTTGCTACTTTTATTACATCCTGTTACAGCAGATTACAAAAGTAACATTCAATCACTGCAGACAAGCTATGAAAACACAGTGTGAGTCCTCTGAATAATGCTAGCAATTCGCTACCTTGCCTGGGGACCTCCTACATATCATTTGAACCAGGTACATTTTACATATCTTTATGACCTGGGGGCCTCTTACATGTCTTTGGGACCTGGGGACCTCTTACATACACTATATTGGGACACCTGCCTTTACACGCACATTACTTTAATCACATCCCAGCCTTAGTCTGTAGGATTCAATATTGAGTTGGCCCACCCTTCGCAGCTATAACAGCTTCAACTCTTTTGGAAAGGCCATCCACAAGGTTTAGGAGTGTGTCTATGGGAATTTTTGACCATTCTTCCAGAAGAACATTTGTGAGGTCAGGCACTGATGTCGGACAAGAAGACCTTGCTCACAGTCTCAACTCTAATTCATCCCAAAGGTGTTCTGTTGGGTTGAGGTCAGGACCAGTCAAGTTCCTCCACCTCAAACTGGACCTTGCTTTGTGCACTGGTGCGCAGTCATGTTGGAACAGGAAGGGTCCATCCGCAATCTGTTCCCACAAACTTGGGAGCATGAAATTGTCCAAAATGTCTTTGTGTGCTGACACCCTAAGAGTTCTTTTCACTGGAACTAAGGGGCCAAGCCCAACCCCTGAAAAACACTTCACACCATAATCCCCCCTCCACCAAACTTTACACTTGGCACAATGCAGTGAGGCAAGTACCATTCTCCTGCCAACTGCAAAACCCAGACATGTCCATTGGATTGCCAGACAGAGAAGCATGATTTGTCACTGCAGAGAACATGTCTCCACTGTTTTAGAGTCCAATGGTGGCATGCTTTACACTACTGCATCCAATGCTTTGCATTGTACTTGGTGATGTAAGCTGCACAGCCATGGTAATCCATTCCCTGAAGCTCTGTACACACTGTTGTTGTGCTAATCTGAAGGCCATACAAAGTTTGGAAGTCTTTAGCTATTGACTCTGCAGACAGTTGGCGACTTCTGCACACTGTGTGCTTGAGCATGCGCTGACCCCACGCTGTCATTCTACGTGGCCTACCATTTCACGGCCAAGCTGCTGTTGTTCCCAGTTGCTTTCACTTTGTTATAATACCACTAACAGTTGACTGGAATATTTAGTAGCAAGGAAATTTCACAGATGGACTTATTGCACAGGTGGCAACCTATCACGCAATCACGCTTGAATTCACTGAGCTCCTGAGAGCAAAGCATTCTTTCACAATGTTTCTAGAAGCAGTCTGCATGCCTAGGTGCTTGATTTTATATACCTGTGGCCATGGAGGTGATAAGAACACCTGAATCCAATGATTTGGAGGGGTGTCACAATACGTTTGGCAATATAGTGTATGTATCATCTGAACCTGGGGACCTCTTACATATCATCTGAACCTGGGAACCTCTTACACATCTTTTGGACCCGGGAACCTCTTACACATCTTTTGGACCCGAGGACCTCTTACACATCTTTTGGACCCGAGGACCTCTTACACATCTTTTGGACCCGAGGACCTCTTACACATCTTTTGGACCCGAGGACCTCTTACACATCTTTTGGACCCGAGGACCTCTTACACATCTTTTGGACTCGAGGACCTCTTACACATCTTTTGGACCCGAAGACCTCTTACACATCTTTTGGACCCAAAAACCTCTTACACATATTTGGACCTGAGGACCTCTTACACATCTTTGGACCTGAGGACCTCTTACACATCTTTGGACCTGAGGACCTTCTACATATCCTTTGGACGCGAGGACCTTCTACATATCCTTTGGACCCAGGGACCGTCTACATATTTTTTGGACTCGGGGATCTCCTACATAACTTTTGGACCGGGGGACCTCCTGCCTATCTTTTGGACCGGGGGACCTCCTACCTATCTTTTGGACCAAGGGACCTCCTACCTATCTTTTGGACCAAGGGACCTCCTACCTATCTTTTGGACCAAGGGACCTCCTACCTATCTTTTGGACCGGGGGGACCTCCTACCTATCTTTTGGACCGGAGGGACCTCCTACCTATATTTTGGACCGGGGGGACCTCCTACCTATATTTTGGACCGGGGGGACCTCCTACCTATATTTTGGACCGGGGGGACCTCCTATCTATATTTTGGACCGGGGGGACCTCCTATCTATATTTTGGACCGGGGGAACTTCTACCTATATTTTGGACTGGGGGACCTCCTACCTATCTTTTGGACCTGGGGACCTCCTACGTATCTTTTGGACCTGGGGGCCTCCTATGTATCTTTTGAACCTGGAGGCCTGCTACGTATCTTTTGGACCTGGGGGCCTCATATGTATCTTTTGGATCTGGGGACCTCTTATGCATCTTTTGGACCTGGGGACCTCTTATGCATCTTTTGGACCTGGGGACCTCTTACGCATCTTTTAGACCTGGGGACCTCTTTTGCATCTTTTGGACCTGGGGACCTCTTACGCATCTTTTAGACCTGGGGACTTTTTATGCATCTTTTAGACCTGGGACTTCTTACGTATCTTTTGGACCTGGGGACTTCTTACGTATCTTTTGGACCTGGGGACCTCCTACGTATCTTTTGGACCTGGAGACCTCCTACATATCTTTTGGACATTGGGACTTCTTACATATCTTTTGGACCTGGAGACCTCCTACATATCTTTTGGACCTGGAGACCTCCTACATATCTTTTGGACCTGGAGACCTCCTACATATCTTTTGGACCTGGAGACCTCCTACATATCTTTTGGACCTGGAGACCTCCTACATATCTTTTGGACCTGGAGACCTCCTACATATCTTTTGGACCTGGGGACCTCCTACATATCTTTTGGACCTGGGGACCTCCTACATATCTTTTGGATCTGGAGACCTCCTACATATCTTTTGGACCTGGAGACCTCCTACATATCTTTGGATATGAGGAACCTTTTACAGATCTTCTGCTCTTGCCCAAAAAGGCAGAAAGTTAGGGATCAAGTTGACATGATTACTCAAAACTTCACTGACTTCCCAATCCCTAAAACCCCAGCATTTTGTTCACCTACTCCTCTAAAACATGCAAACTGTATAGTAAAATCACATGGTGAATGCATCCCAAGCCTGTATTCTTACAATGTGAGCTGCCATCTATAAGGCACCGATTCAGCAGAATAAACAAAATTAAAATATCCCCTCACCAGTTCCCTCAATGATACAAATGATTGATTATGTCCTACATGGTTTTATTGGATAGAATTCATGAAGAGGAATACCAATTACTCTGGAATTCGTAATTCAAATGAGCATCCAGAGCAGTACACCACTCAATGCATTTTCCATGGCAGAAATGGCCAGGTGTTTACGTTCTGCTAATGACAGTAAACCTGTACAAATCACTAGGATGCTAATACTGTATGCTCCTGTTTGCATTTAACAACTTAAAGAACCCATTTGCATTCAGGGACATGCACCTACACCTACATAGCTGTCAAATTGGGACCAGTGGCTATGTCCATGCAACTGCTTCGTCCCAATAGATATGAATTGGACTGCCTGCATGTGGATGCATGGAACACCTATGAATCCCATGTGGGCAAAGATGGCCCTTCACATAGGTGTATGCATAGTCATGCCCATGTGAACTAGGTCTTATTTGTAACACTTTTAATATATGGCGCTATTGTTCCAACAAAGTCATATAGAAATATTGCCACATCAGTGATTATAGTCACATTTGTGAGACAATTTTGCAAAATATCAATAAGCACCTTATTGACATGTACTTGAATCTTTTGCAAGTTGAACCATTTGGCGAACAACCGCAAGACAGATTTCTGAGTATCTATGACAGTCTATGAATCTCATTAGTTCCCAGTCACCAGAGTGTTGGTGTTTTAAAGTAGTAAAAAAACCAAAACCAAAAATGTAATAAATTGTAAGTTATCAATCCTTAGATGTGATGGTTACATCAGTTTTCTTTTATAGCCTTTTCCCCATATTTTCACTTGATGATCTGGCCAGTAACACACCTCCTGTATTAGAGTGCCCCAACTCTGGATAAAGGAGCACACGGGGCACAGCAGACAGCAGCATTGTCATTCTGTGTAGAGGGAAGTGTTAAATGTAGTAATAGATTTAAATGCACTAACAAACTGAAGCCAAACTCCATCTAATATTTTATAAGCAGGTACAGCAAACAGTTTTTTTTACTTTTGGGATAAAGGTTTTACATAAATAAATGCTGATCATTGTAAGCAGCCCTGCCAGTGGTAAATGGTTTGGCTCATCCCTGTAACTGAAAGAGAGCTTGTTCTTTTGAAAAACAATGGCAGACCTATTGGCTGGAACACCAGAAGAAAACAGGAAAGAAAGCCTAAAATAGAAAACAAATGCAGCCATTATATCTAAGAAGTGGTAAGCTACAATATAATATTTTTTACTTTTGAGTTTAATACTGTCTTAAGATTTGTACATGGGTTTTTTGGGAGTTTTCAGCCTAAAGCATTTTAGTTTTAACCAATGGAAAGCTAATTACTTGAAGGATATGCAAGAAATTGGTGAATTATATGCATTTTTAGGAGCTTCTATTGAAGTCAATAAAGGCCCAAAACACATGTGTAATGTAGCTCTTAAAGGCTAAGTTGTTATTAATATACAGGATATATAACGCCATTAATTTGCGCAGCGCATTACAACATGAGGGTAGACAATACAACAAAACTCAATACAGGAGTAACCAGAGAGCCCTACTCGCTAGAGCTTACAATCTAAAAGGGAGGGAAGTGATAAAAAAAGGTAATAACTGTGGGGGATGAGCTCATGGAGAAAAGAGATGGGTTTTCAGGGATTGCCTAAAAGTGGACAGAGTGGGAGATAGTTGGACAGATTGGGGTAGGGAGTTCCAGAGGATGAGAAAGGCTGGGGAGAAATCCTGGTGGCTCACCTTTGAAAAATATTAAATCCCATATTTAGAGTGTAACATGTTCCAGTACCTGCCCTGCTCATCCCCCCTTCACCTGTGTAAAATTAGTGCAGCTGTGTGGGGCTCTACTCCCACAGCTATGTTATTCAATTACAGGGATCTGCGAATGAATAAACTTGTAGTTCTCAATGGACTAGGAGTGTGCTGATCAGTGTGCTTGTAAAGCATTCATTCTTCCTCCAGTTTATAACTGAAAGCTCATACAGAGGTAAAGGAAGAATGCTGGAGGAAGAGTCTGCAGGATCCTGACATCATTGCACCCACAATCCACGGATCACAGTGCAATGCTTTGCAGGTTCCTGTAGTAAAAAATAATAATTGCACATGCTTTTTTCTAAAAAAAAACAAAACTGTACATTTATTATTTCTGCCTTAAGGGCCAGTTCAAACCATACCTACACCTGAATGGGCTGATGTTACATGAACTACTTTTTACAGCGCACTGCAACTGGATTGCATGATACAAAAGTACAATGTGATCTGGTGTGGGCAGGTGACAGCAAATGCACTGCATTTGTGACCTGTGTTTGGGGTGTCATTAACTTCTTACTGAAACCCACTGCAGATCGCAAATGTAGTGCATTTTGCATGTGGTTTGAATCGCACAGGAATGCACAGAGCGATCCTGTATGATTCAGAAGTGGGCATGGTGTGAACTGTCCCTAAAGGTGGACTTATCATTTAAAGCTTTGAAGGACACAATGCTCAGAGGTGAACAGGCACCACCAGATTTCATGGGAACCTCCTTGTTCAGGAACCGCCCTTCAAATCGCTCAGGTGTGATCAGGGTACTGCTCATTGACAATATATGTACCTACCTCTCGTGACTGTATATTACATTTTCTTGTCAAATATAGCACTTGTATTGAAAAACTTTAAAAAAAGTATTAAAAATAAAAGCCATTGTGATGGTCCACACCCTGCAGGCAGTGACACAGCAGCCCCATCACAGTCCCCCCGTCCTCATAAATCAGTCTCACCCCCCCCGAACCCCATATATCAGGCTCACCCCCCCTCTTCTGTCTCCATAGATCAGGCTCACCCCCCTATTCCCCGTTGTCCCCATAGATCAGGCTCATCCCTCCCATCCCCACCATAGATCAGACTCACACATCCCCCCGTCCCCATAGATCAGGCTAGTCCCCGTCCCCATAGATCAGGCTCATCATCCCCCCCCGTCCTCATAGATCGGGGCTCATCAACCCCCCTGTCCCCTTAGATCAGACTCAACCCCCCCTTCTGTCTCCATAGATCAGGCTCACCCCCCCCCTCCCCATTGTCCCCATAGATCAGGCTCATCCATCCCTGTCCCCATAGATCAGGATAATCCCCCCTGTCCCAATAGATCAGGCTCACCCCCCCCTTTTGTCCCCATAGATCAGGCTCACCCCCTCCCCCGTTTGTCCCCATAGATCAGGCTCATCCTCCTGTCCGCATAGATCAGACCCATACCCCCCTGTCCCCATAGATCAGGCTCATCATCCACCCTGTCCCCATAGATCAGGCTCATCCCCCACCCGTCCCTATAGATCAGGCTCACCCACCCTATTGTCCCCATAGATCAGGCTCATCCCCCATCCACATTGATCAGACTCATACCCCTGTCCCCAAACATCAGGCTCATTCCCCACCCCCCATCCCCATAGATCAGACTCATCCTCCCTGTCCCCATGCAGCAGGCTCACCCCCCGTCCCCATATATCAGGCTCATACTCCCCCCCCCTGTCCCCATAGATCAGGCTCACCCCCTTGTCCCCATAGATCAGGCTCATCCCCAGCTGTCCCCATAGATCACACATCCCCAGCTGTCCCCATAGATCAGGCTCATCCCCCTGTCCCCATAAATCAGGCTTATCCTCCCTGCCCCCATAGATCAGGCTCATCCCCCCTCCCCAAAGATCAGGCTCACCCACTTGTTCCCATAGATCAGGCTCATCCCCCGCTGCCCCATAAATCAGGCTCACCCCCCCCTGTCCCCATAGATCAGGCTCATCCCCCGCTGTCCCCATAGATCAGGCTCATCCCCCGCTGTCCCCATAGATCAGGCTCATTCCCCGCTGTCCTCATAAATCAGGCTCACCCCCTTGTCCCCATAGATCAGGCTCATCCCCCGCTGTCCCCATATATCAGGCTCATCCCCCGCTGTCCCCATATATCATGCTCATCCCCCGCTGTCCCCATATATCATGCTCATCCCCCACTGTCCCCATAGATCACAGGTGTCAAACACAAGGCCCATGGGCCGATTCAGGCCCTCCAGGCCATTTCATGTGGCCCTTGCACCTCTCTTGCAGGTACTCCCTTGTCTCCACCCCCACCTTGTCTCAGCAGTCGGCAGCAGAGAGGAGAATAGAACTCCTCTGCCAAGTCCTGCACCTCTCCATGCAGCTGCAGCACCCCCTCATCTCTGCCTCCTCTGGTCTCATCATTCAGGATACTCTGCTGACTCCACTCCACCTCTGGTCCTCCTCCAGACCCTGCACTTTCTGCTTGCCAGCTCTGCCCCCAAAGGGGGTGCACGGAGATGTTAGGGAGGGTGTGGGATTCTTGACATCTGATGTAATGGGAGGTGGTGTACTTTGGACATCTAGTCTTATAGATACATTCGGCCCTTTGATGGCAACCATAATGCTGATACGGCCCATGATAAAATGGAGTTTGACACCCCTGCCATAAATCAAGCTCATCCCCCCTGTCCCCATAGATCAGGCTCACCTTCCCCTGTCCCCATAGATCAGGCTCATGCCCCCCTGTCCCCATAGATCAGGCTCATCCCCCTGTCCCCATAGATCAGGCTCACCCTCCCCTGTCCCCATAGATCAGGCTCATCCCTGTCCCCATAGATCAGGCTCATCCCTGCCCCCATAGATCAGACTCCTTTCCCCTCTGTCCCCATAGATCAGACTCCTTTCCCCTCTGTCCCCATAGATCAGGCTCCTTATCCCCATAAATCAGGCTCATCCCCCCTGTCCCCATAGATCAGACTCATCCTCCGCACACACACTGCGACCTTTGCCTGCCATGCCCGGACTGTGCCCCCGGTGACCGGTCACCTACATATCACTCACCCAGAAGAGCATGTTGAAGAAGAAGAGCAGATACTTCACCACCGGGCTGACGAAGGAGAACTCCTCCGCGCTGATATTCGCCGCCGATCTCCTGGCCATGGCCGGTCCGATGAGCTGCTATGGAATGTGATAGGTGTGTACAGAGCCCCCGGACATGTGTGTACAGATCGGCGTCTGCCGAGCACAGCGACCGCTAGCGTCCCGCACCACCACCTTCACCGGCCATTGTCCGTCTATGGAGGAGCCCCGGTCAGCCCATACACCACAGCACAGCTACCGTGCCGGAGCGCAGCTGACCACCTGTTGCTGATTGGATCTCCGGAATACAACTTGGAAAGTGATTGGAGGTTGTGTCTGCCGCTCAGGATGGGAAGGCACGCAAGGAATGAACACCTGTATGTATGTATGTGTGTATGTATGTATGTGTGTGGTATGTATGTGTATATGTATGTATGTATGTATGTGTGGTATGTATGTATGTAAGTATGTACGGGGCAGTGAGTGCTGGCTGGGCGCTGGAGCGTGAAGTGCAGGAGGGCCAGAGAGATCAGTGTGACAGTCCATACAGTGACAGGCTGCAGAGGATCGGTGTGACAGTCCATATGGTGACAGCAGAGGATCGGTGTGACCAGGGGCGGACTCACCATTTGGAAACTCTGGCACTGCCCGAGGGCTCGGGGTCAGTAGGGGGCCCCATGAGATGCCCCTGGTACCTTTTTCATAGGCTTTTTTGAGTTTGGGCAAGGACACAGGGGCCCCATGATCCCCTATTGCCCGGGGGCCCCATGAGTTGTCAGTCCGCCCCTGGGTGTGACAGTCCATATGGTGACAGCAGAGGATCGGTGTGACAGTCCATATGGTGACAGCAGAGGATCAGTGTGACAGTTCATACAGTGAAAGCAGAGGATTGTTATGCCAGTCTGTATAATAACAGCATAGGATCAGTATGAAAGTCCATATTGTGACAGCAGATGATCAGTGTTACAGTTCCCATGGTGACAGCACATGATCAGTGTTACAGTTCCTATGGTGACAGCACATGATCAGTGTTACAGTTCCTATGGTGACAGCACATGATCAGTGTTACAGTTCCTATGGTGACAGCACATGATCAGTGTTACAGTTCCTATGGTGACAGCACATGATCAGTGTTACAGTTCCTATGGTGACAGCAGAGGATTGGTGTGACAGTCCATATGGTGACAGCAGAGGATCGGTGTGACAGTTCATATGGTGAAAGCAGAGGATCGGTGTGGCAGTCCATATGGTGATAGCAGAGGATTGGTGTGACAGTCCATATGGTGACAGCAGAGGATTGGTGTGACAGTCCATATGGTGATAGCAGAGGATTGGTGTGACAGTTCATATGGTGATAGCAGAGGATTGGTGTGACAGTTCATATGGTGATAGCAGAGGATTGGTGTGACAGTTCATATGGTGAAAGCAGAGGATCGGTGTGGCAGTCCATATGGTGACAGCAGAGGATTGGTGTGACAGTCCATATGGTGATAGCAGAGGATTGGTGTGACAGTTCATACAGTGACAACAGCTGATCAATGTGACAGTCCTTATAGTGACAGCAGGGGAAGCTCATTTCATACTATTTTCTTTGTATGTGAACTGAAACAGACATTCTTTTCTATGTCGTGCCAGACACTATATATATATATTATATATATATATATATATATATATATATATATATATATAGTATATATGTAAACATTTTAGATCTGCGTTGGTGTGAACTTTATTACTATGGAGCTTCTCACATCCTATTCTTCATACACATTTTGTTTTAGTGATATAATATTACTTTGATCATAAGTAGTGCAAAAAACTAGCCATGGAGTGTAGATTCAGCAGTCATACTTCCCTTTCCTTCCATTGAGTCTGCTATGTCAGTGACAGATTGCTTTCTGTAGACTATATCACATCATTGATCTCTATATGGCAGATCCTATGTAGTCGAAGATGAACACTGCGATCTGATTGGTCTGTAACAATTCCTGTTCTAACAGTTTTTACAGGTGTCATCTTTTTAGGGCTCATTCTCACCAGCTCTGCTGGAAAACATTGCCAATGCATTCCCAATGCACAGGTATGTAAATTTGCTTTACTGTATGTTCTGTTGTTTCAGTTCACATCAATGTGCTTTGGTGTATGCTGAAAAGAATTTGAACAGGTTGCATTTTTACACAGCTCATTGGAATTCACTTAAAGTGCTGTGGTGCATAGAGATGAATGAAGTGCAATTTGTGGCATTTCAATAAAGTTAAAAAAAGTGTAACAAAGTATCTCACGCCCCTCCCCCCAAAGAAACCCACCCACACACACACTGCACACCAGTAGACAGACCTTATACAGAGAATAAAGAGTGCTCACTAATGTGAATGGGCTGTCAGTTGTACAATTAGGGAGAAGTGCTTCTTTTATTATGTGTTTGTATTATGTAAAAACATACTACAGTATTCACACACTACACAGTAACTTTATATATCCCTTAGGCAGGCCATACACTTTACAATTTTCTGATCAATTTCTGCCCAATTTCCTTTAGATTTACCTTCAACTATGTAGTGCCAGGGCCTGCCTAAATTGGATACAATTGAAAGTGTTGTTTAGGTTTGACCTCATATTATATGGTTTTTGGTAAATCTAAAGCAAATTTCTCAAGAAAATTGTATAATGTATGGCCAGCCTTAGTATCCACATACTGCATGATTATTTTAGATTTCCTCGTTTTACTTTCTGATCAATTTTCACATATATATGTACAGGGGCGGACTGGCAACTCATGGGGTCCCCGGGCAATAGGGGATCATGGGGCCCCTGTGTCTTCTCCCACACTCAAACCACACCCAAAAAAGCCTCTGAAAGGTACCAGGGGCATGTCATGGGGCCCCCTGCTGACCCCGGGCCCTCGGGCAGTGCCCGAGTTTACAAATGGTCAGTCCGCCCCTGTATATGTATATATATATATACAGGGCTCGACGAATCCCAGGTATCAGGTTGCCATGGCGACCAGAAATCATGTCCCGGTGCCTGGGCTCCCAACAGCCCACCCACTGCTGACACTATGGAGCTCCTCATCTTTTCTCCTCCATGGACCGCATATCACATGCCTACCTTACGTGGGAGAGCGATGATTGGGCAGCCTGTCAGCTCCCCCCCCTCTCTCCATTGGCCAGAACTTCCTGTCCCCTTTTGACCCTCCTCCAAATAGGAGGGGAGCTGGGAATGGCGCTTCTCTGATTGGCTGGCCGGGAAGATGGCACAGGGAGGAGCCCCAGTGGGCCCAGGAGCTGGCTGAACTCTACTCAGGTGAGAAGAGACACCCCAGGTGCCTGCCTTCCTGTGGTCTATGACTTCTACCCTGCCAGGTGCCCCCCCCTTCCGCCTCAGTGATCTCCTTTGCACCCTGCACACACTGGAGGGGAGGAAAAAAGTCCTAGAGCCACAACTGCTCCACCTCCAAGCTCCGCCCCCCATCTTCAGCTCCCAGCTTCAGTTACTTACTGGCTTGCAATTGCCGCTGAGCCCTGCCAGCAAAACAATCTATGGGTAGGGGCGTTAATATAAGGGGGGGTGTCTTTCTGATCTAATGGAGGTCTCTAAGGGGGAGTGCTGACTGCTGCTCATTAGAACTCCCCCCCTCATTTGATCAGAGCCCTGAGGAAGAGGCATAGCCTTCGAAACGCGTCAACCATTTGGAGGTCTATAGTCCCCTTTAAGACACCATCTAGGGAGATTGGACCATGCTGTACCTCTTATGATGTGCCCTTGATTTTTATCCTTTTGTGAGTATACCACTTTTTATACAATAAACTAATTTTCTTAGGTAATGCACTAGGCCCATGCACCCTTTGTTTGTTTCTTTGTATGCAGTTCCCCCCCAGTGTCAGAATGCCCACCGCAGTCCCAGAGTCCCACAATAAGTCCCTGATTGCCGCCATTACCAGTAAAAAAAAAAAATTCCAGTATATATATATCGCCATTTGTAGATGGTATAACATACACATAAACCAATTAATTTACACGTATTGGGATTTTTTTTTTTAGCAAAGTCATGTAACAGAATACATTTTGGCCTCAACTGATGAAGAAATTTTATTTTTAAATGTTTTTACTGGATATGTTTTATAGCAAAAAGTAAAAAAAAGTTTTTTTTCCCAATATTGTTTGTCTTTTTTTGTTTATAGCGCAAAAAATAAAAAAACACAGGTGATCAAATACCACCAAAAGAAAGCTCTATTTATGGGGAAAAAAGAACATACATTTCATTTATGTACAATGTTGCATGACCGTGCAATTGTCAGTTAAATTAACGCAGTGCCGTATCGCAAAAATAGCCTGGTCAGGAAGGGGGTAAATCCTCTGGAGGACAAGTGCTTAGAAGATAGAACTGATATTTCATTGTCCTCCATTGTGTTCTCATTCATGCTACAGTGCTGCCATAGGAGCGCGCTGAGGGTTCATCCAACTAAAACTGAATAAGCACGATAATAATAGGTGACCTTTTTTAATGTGTGACTCATATTTCTGATGCAGAGAAGCTCTATGTACAGCTGAAAAAGCTGCAAGACGTGATCTAATCTGACAGCCAAGAAATATTTTTTTTTTCTCAGTTTAACAGCAATATTTAGTTTAAACCTAAGGGCTGATGTACACTGCAGCTGATAAACTCACGTTCAGGAGCTATTGAGCGTTTTTTTTCAGCAGCCCCTGAACTCTCCCTAATGTTTTCCTATGTGTCCATGTACACATTATCATTTACAGTCATTTACAGGCAGTTGAGTTTACAGTCGTTTTTTTGAACGCAGAAAACTTGCGTTCAGCAGTAGATTTTCTCAGTGTTTCAAATGCAAAATGCATGTACACGCAGCTAAATGCGTTTATAGGCGTCTGCGTTTGAGATTTTTTTTAACTCTTACATTTCCAAATGATGTCCAGAGCCTTTTTTCATCATGAAAAATGCATGCAAAGTGTTTTCCCGGTACTCAAATGGACCTGGTACACCATACTTTGAGGTTTTGCATGAAAAAAATATATATTAGACACTGCTGCAATAATTTCTGCACAGAAATGAGCTGGAACACATCCAAACACCACAAAAAAAAAAAGACAGTTACTCTCAACAAACACTGCTCTCTCTGCTTCTGCTCTCTATTTCTCTTAAAATGTCTGAAATAGTTAATTTTTTACTGTTTTTCAGTGCATTCTGGGCATTTTGGAAGGTCTCCTGAGGTTATCTTAAAAAAACACTTCTAAAAGCAAGCGCTCATAAACGCTCATAAACGCGGTATGCAAACTCGGCTAAACAGACGTTTTTTTAATCTACGTTTTCCAGCAGTCAGTTTCCATCATTCAGAAGTGTCCCGTGTACATGGACCTAAGGGCCCTTGCACACTGGTATGCTTTTGCTGCGATAAAACACACCTATCCAGCATTGCAAAAAGTGCATGAAAATGATTCCCCCTGAAATCCTATGTAATTGTTCACAAAACGCATGCTGAATTTTTTAGTGCACTAGTGTTAAAGAGCTCTAACTCTGGGCAACTAAAAAAATCATCCTTTGCATTGGGGCTGTGCTTGCCCTGCAAGGGTTAATTGTTAATTTTAGTCTAGGGAAACAAAAACAAGATTCACTTACCTGATCCTCCCGCAGCTAAACTGGTCCCCAAAGCCTCTTCTACCCCACGCTCCAGCAGTCTAGAGTCCTGATATCATCAAGACCAAAGCAGGATCCATAGCCTTGCATTGAATGTGATGATGCTGAAGGACAGCCCACTGCCGGAGCATGGTGCCACACCATCCACTGGGGGGAGGAAAAGATCAGATAAGCAAAATTGTTTCTCCTCTCCCTAGACAAAATGGGTTGTTAACCCTTGCAATGCAGGCACAGCCCCACTGCAAGGGATACTTTTTTAGTTCCCCAGAAGATTTAACCCCTTCCCGCCGGCGCCTCCCGGCCCTTTAAGAGTTTCAGATGGCGGGGGGCGGGGCGTGGTTTAGGGATCATGTGACCGCCGTGACGTAGTCATCACGGCGGTCATATGATCGGGAAAGGTCCTGATCGAAAGAGCGGACTGGAACCTTTCCGTCAGTACCGCACATGTGTGCAGGGAGTGCGCAGAGTGCGCGCTCTCAGCACATATGTTTTTTGTTACATGAACGCAAATGTGCGGCCACTCGGCGTCTAGGCCCAGACGCTGGGAGGCCGCACATTTGTGTGCAGCCGGCGTAAAGGGGTTAAAGAAACCTGTCACCCAGCTTAAAAACATAAAATACTGCTTTAGGCTAGGGTCACACCTATGCAGTTTGCATTTGATCCATTTCTACAGTGCATTTTGCATTTTTGCACATGTGTTTTTTTACGCGTTTTGTGGTTTTTGTTTTTTTTTATTTTTTGCTGGGCAGATTAAAATGCAAAACGCATCAAAAACACATCACAAACACATAAAAAATTAACTACATGCTTTTCTGCAGCGGCTCCAATGAACTCTATAGAACCAAAAACACAACGTTTTGCATTTAAAAAAGTTCCTGACCCTTTCCAAAAAATGCGCTGGATGAAAATGCGGAGATGTGAACCTGTCCCATAGGAAATCATGTTAAATGGACTGCTGTGCGTTTCCGCAAAACGCAGTGGAAAACGCACAGGTGTGAACCAAGACGTAGACACAATTTGCTTGCTGTCAGATTTGTTCGCCACAAAAACCCAACCATCTTCCTTCTGTCCAAGAAGAGCATCTCACTGACCAGTTAAGATGGGTTCACACCTATGCAGTTTGCGTTTGATCCGTTTCTGCAGTGTGTTTTGCATTTTTGCACATGCGTTTTGCTTTTTTTTCTTCTTGATGCTAGGCAGATTTAACACGCAAAGCGCGTAAAAAACGCGGCAAAAATGCAGCAAAATGCAATAAAATGGACTACATGCTTTTTTGCAGTGTTTCCATTGAAGTCTATAGAACCAAAAATGCAGCTTTTTGCATTTAAAAAAGTTCCTGACCCTTTCCAAAAAATGCACCGGGTGAAAACGAGGAGATGTGAACCTGTCCCATAGAAAATCATGTTAAATGGACTGTACCGCGTTTCTGCAAAACTGCGGAAAACACTTACGTGTGAACCTAGGCTAAGGGTGTGCTCATTAATGGGGTGAATTAGCAGGTGGGTGGAGCATAGCTCCAGGACTTTATTATTTGCACACTCAGGAGCTGGAAGATAGCACTTAATATAAGCATGTCTTCAGGCATTTGACAATGCGATAGCAGCCAGAGACCTCTCAACTTAGACAAAGTGGGGGTTATTTACTAAAGCTGGAGAGTGCAAAACCTGGTGTAACTCTGCATAGAAACCAATCAGCTACCAGGTTTTATTGTCAAAGCTTAAGTGATCAAGATGAAATTAGAAGCTGATTGGCTACCATGCCCAGCTGCGCCAGATTCTGAGCGTTCCAGCTTTAGTAAATATCTTGCATTATGTCATGCTGAATAAGGGGGAAATGTGCAAGATATTAGACTTCACGATTTTATGACCTTTTGAATCCCTTATTGTAGGGGGGCCTATACAAATCTCCTCCTGTCCCTCTCATATAAACTGGTTCTACGTGCAGGGCCATGGATAAAGGGGGAACACCAATCCTCCTGTACGGGGCTGAAGCCAGCAGGGAGGCCCAGACAGCTGGGTGAATCGGATGTAGGCAGGGAGGGTGATCGGCACAGTGAGGGGGTAATTACTGGAACCGATCCCCTGTAGTTACTGGAACCGATCTCTGCAGCAGATGAGAGCTGGCTTTTTCTCCTCTGCCTCCCGCTGGCTTTCAGCTGCTGCAGAGACAGCCGTACAGGGGATTATTTCCAGTAATAGCCCCCCCCCACCTCACCCTCCCTGTGCACCATGCATTTCTCCCTGCTGCTAGGCCCCCCTGTGTGCCCCCACCCCCACAGTGCTGCCTGCTTCCCTCCTCACATTTGCCAGCCCTTTCCTTTCCTGAATGAACACAATGAGTGATCGGTACTGATCACTCACTGTGTTCATTTATAACTGGGGGACCCTGTCAAGTTGGCTGTATGGGGCCCCATGGCTTCTAACAGCAGCCCTGTCTACAAGCATATTGAAAGTAGGGCCTCTGGATGAGAGTCAGAATTGGCCTTCACTTTTATAGACTCTTGGAAGGCTAAAATGTTATGCTTGATGCTTTGTCCCTTGCTTTTTATATACAGGAGTCCTTTTGTACCATATTAGATCAGTATTACAAATTTTACAATACTTAGCCCACTTAGTACTTTACCTCCTCGGAGACCCTGGTGCCCTCATCTGCTACATAATTCATATAAACTGTTGTTGAAAGTATGGTAGCCTATTAGGCCCGGTTCACACTAGTGTGGGCCATGCAGTTCGTGTTTGTGTGGGTATGGCAGCCCAGTCATTTGAACAGGCTGCTGTGCCCATGTTTCATGAAATAAATTGGTGCATGCACTTTTTCAAAAATGTACAGTGGGGCAAAAAACGTATTTAGTCAGCCACCAATTGCACAAGTTCTCCCACTTAAAAAGATGAGAGAGGCCTGTAATTGGCATCATAGGTAGACCTCAACTATGAGAGACAAAATGAGAAAATCTTTGAAGGTCTAAATGTACCATCACAAATCTAAAAGACCTCATAGCAAGCCCTATGGTGGAAGTGTGTA
The DNA here is from genome assembly GCF_062004578.1 of Staurois parvus. Lineage (NCBI taxonomy): Eukaryota > Metazoa > Chordata > Amphibia > Anura > Ranidae > Staurois > Staurois parvus. The sequence continues at coordinate 9,690,574 of NW_028317971.1, forward strand.
GTGCGCATTGTCCTGCTGATTAAGTGATGGTATCGGTGTGCAGCCTGTTTGGTATTCAGTGCAAATACGGAGTAGGAGCGGGCTACTGGGCTCAGTACCCGGTTAGCACACAGCATAAGAACTGAATAGGAACTTGAGAGCAGTGAGTTTCAGGGGGAGATCTTCTAACTGAAAATTGTGATTGATGCTGTCATTAATGTCCTCAGCAACAAAAATCAGGTTCCTTCTATTTATTTCTAACAAATAAATTTAAAATAACCGAAGTCGGTTGCTCTGGGCCCAATTATGAGACCCACTGTGTCGTCAAGTATTACTGTCATTTTGTTAATATCAATCACTCAAGTATAAATACACAACTACACCATGAATAGTATTACTCAATCTACTTGTACTAGGGGTTCGTGTGGACTTTGACTGTCTGCGCAGTGAGTTAGGTAATAGAAGTCAGATTTCAGTTTATTTTGGGCAGATTAGTACACAAGGAAACTTGCTTACTAGAAGTTATTGCACTACACTTCATTCATTTCACTTTTAACCACTTTATATTCAAAGAATGACAGAGAAGAAATGCAACAGAAAAACGTAACTAACATTCAGTAGTCACGCCCCATTAACAAAGAAACATGTTGGGTAAGCATTTCAGGAATTTGACTTTGAGGAATTATGCTGGAAATCTCACAGAGTTACAAAGTCTGAACACTGTAATTAACTTTATTCAGCTTTTCAACTTTTCCTCCTGGAAACAGATAAAATATGACCGCACAAGCAAATCAGGTAAAGAAAAAATCACCTCATAGTCAACAGATCGACTTCTTGAACCTTTTCCAAATAAGGTCAGAGTAAGGCTTTAGTAAACACTTCTTTTGAAAATTTAGGCCAAGAATAATCTAAATCTCCACTAACATGATCTTCTAGAACTTTTTTAAGTTTTTTAAGTGTGAGTTTTATCAGATTTAACCTGATATGTCCATATCCCTGATGTTTGGCCCTTTTGTATCACAGTAACACATGGAACATTCGCTACTGCCTTGCAGTGCCATCACTAGGGGGTTGCCCAGACTGCATGCTTGGGCAGGCCATAGATGGGTCGAAAATCAGCCAAAAATTCGTCCAAAAGAATAATCGGCCGATTTTCGGATCGTTAGTGGGTGAATTTGTTGGCCGTTTTTCATGATTTTGACACATTTTTTTTAATCGGTCATGTTGGAAAAAAAACGGGCAATTTTGTCGATCGGCCGATTTTCATGGCAATGATGGGCAAATCGGCTGATTTTTTTACCGTTTAAAAAAAATGCGCATGAGCCGTGACCTGCAAGAAGAAGGAAAAGAAGAAAAAGAAGAAGATGAAGACAAAGAAAAAGAAGAACATCTGTATCTATTTGTATCCATTTCGGATACAGATGGTTCTATTCGGATACAAATAGATACAATGTTGCAACCGCAATACTTTTAAATGTCAAAAATAATAGCGGAGTGTCCCTGCAGAGAGCTCCGCTATTATTTTTGACATTTAAAGTATTGCGGTTGCAACATTGTATCTATTTGTATCCCAATAGAAACATCTGTATCCGAAATGGATACAAATAGATACAATGTTGCAACTTTGCTATACTTTAAATGTCAAATATAATAACAGAGCTCTCTGCAGGGACACCGCTATTATAATTTTCCGGCTGTAGACGGGGGGGAAACAGCCGATTTGTTTTTACCAATAGTGGTGACGTCGGCCGATTGAACGACCGATTTTTCATTTTTTTTTTTTTTTAAACGGCCGGTTTTCGCCCAGTCTATGGCCTGCCTTGTTGGATACGGATCTGGTATGGATTTTGGAGGGACCCCATTTTTTTGTTTTTTTTGCCTGCGGTCCCTCTTTAAAATTCTTATTAGACTTGGAGGATCTGGTATAGAATTTGGTCGGGACCCCACTCTGTTTTTTTTTGTGAGGTTCCCCTTAAAATGCATACCAGACATAAATGGCACAGCAGGTCAGGGGTACTGAATTAAAATTCACAGGGGCCCGGTCAGTAAAATTTTCTTCCAGTGGAGGTCCGAGTGTCATGTTGGTGCTATGACTCAGATCCTTCACATCACAGCCTCAGGTGCACATCACAGTTCCCCCCCCACCCCCATTCCCCCAGTTTTACATCACAAACTGACCCATCACAGACCCCCTACTCCCATCACAGACCACACCCCCCTATCACCGACTGCTCCATCACAGAACGTCCCATCACAGACCCCCCCAATCACTGACTGCTCCGTCACAGACCCCCTATCCCGTCACAGACCCTCCTCCCCATCACCGATTGCTCCATTAGACCCCCCTCATTACAGATCCCCCTCATTACAAACCTACCCCCCATCACAGATCCCTCTTCACAGTCCTCCCTGCATATTAGAGATTCCTGTCCCTTTCATATCATTGCAGCACCCCCTCCCCACACCTTATTCACACAAGATGGGAAACACGGCAGGTCTGGACATAGGGTGGGACTTTTCATGTTAAAGGTGGGAAAATGATTGCTTGGACCGCCCCGCTGCCTAGCAGTCAATCACCCGCAACCAATGATTCACTTCCTAACATGAAAAGTCCCATCCTATGTCCACACCTGCCATGCTTCCCGTCTTGTGTGAATAAGGTAGGACAGTGTGGGGAGGGGGGACCTGCTGCACCTCAAATGTTGTGCCCTTCCTTGAGGATAATAGCGGCAGCGACAGGCGGGCGAGCTAGCGGTGGGGAGAAGACATTCAGCCAACTATTTGGTGAAGCTGCGGTCCGGAAAAGAATGTTTCTGGGTCTGGATCTGGACCGCAGTCCGCCATTTAGTGATGCCTGCAGTAGGTGATCTGTTGATATCCAGAGAGTTATACTGATCTATGGCCAATATATGTACCTTATCCAAAACCACCTCCTTGTAACACCAACTATCCATATAAGCAGGGGCGGACTGACAACTCAACTAATCACTATCACTGAGCGCTGACCTTCTTTCTAATGTTATAAACCTGCTATATGCCTGTTCAACCTTTTCCCTGCTGAAACATTTTGTTCACAAATTATTTTTTCTTTGAAACACACCTTAAATCTTAAAACATACATTTTCAAATCTATATTTTCAGTAAAAATACATTCAAATAAATTTTTTTGTAAATTCTCTGCAAAATATAAAACATGAAATAAATGAGTGGAGTAAATAGACACCAAATATGTTAAGACTTAAAATTGCTCTTAGCCATGAGTTTGTTTACACCTTGATAGTGCGACACCCGGTCAGAGGCTCGGCCAGTGCTTTTATTAAAGGGTGTATATAATGGTTTTATACGTGTGCATTTTTGAAAAATAAGCTTAGGACCAAATATTTAATCATTTTTAAGAACGATTTCCTTTTTTTGTTACCTACACATGATAAATCGCATATAAATATTTTGTATTTTCATTTTAGTCAGCAAGTGGAGCTCCTCTGTTCATTGAGCTCATTGAGTCAGAGCAGTGATTAATTCATAATGCCCCGTATACATGCTGAGATTATTAGACAAATGATCTTCCATTTTATTTTGCATGCTAGTCTCATATCAAAAATGAAGAGGTAACTAAAGTTATGAAAATTCTCGTACAACAGAATAAAAATTCGGAAGTCATGTATTTGTATTGTATTTTCGGACAAAAACTGTACTGTTTAAACAAAAATTGTATGATCTGGTAAAGGGGCGGACTGATCATTCAAGCACTCGGGCACTGCCCGAGGGCCCAGGGTCAGTAGGGGGCCCCATGAGATGCCCCTGGTACCTTTCAGAGGCTTTTTTTGGGTGTGGTTTGAGTGTGTGCAAGGACACAGGGGCCCCATGATCCACTATTGCCCGGGGGACCCATGAGTTGTCAGTCCGCCCCTGATCTGGTATCGTACAACAACATTTTTTGTGCTTGTCCCCTCAATTAATTAAGGACAATTGCTGTGTAATAATGACCAGATTTTCGTACGATCGCTTCGGATGCGGTATTTTGCGTACGATTTTCTGATCGCGTATACGGGGCTTTCCTTCCCTTGCATGGCTGCCATTTTAGATGAGTGGTACAGAATTTTCACTTAGTGAGAGAAATTTTGAAAGCAAGTAACCTCTGAATAGAAATCTATATGTTTCTATGAATCCTATGTGCCTTTATGAGCTGAGTACACTTCTAGGGTGGCACTGATAGGTATTTAAGGAAGTTGCTAAAAAGCTTCTTTTTTTTTTTTTCCCCCATTTTCAATGTTGCAGTGTTGCATCAAATATCAATAACAGTGTCTCCCTGTTTGATGTCAAATAGCTGTATTGTTTTTTTTTTAATTTATAATTTTTTCTTTACATTTTCAGTGTAACAATGGTGCAATAAAGGTCATCGAAAAACTGTATCAGTGTTTGCTGAAGATTTTTATGTAGTTCTGCTTTGTAAATTTTTGCTAAACATTATGTCCTTTAGAGTTTTAAACCTTGAGACACTGCTTAAAGTCTAAATGAACTTTCAATTGAAATCAGTCTGTATGTAAACAATACAGATCTCTGCCCTGTCAGAACCAGCATTCTGCTTTCTATTGCTTTGCATAGCAGAGCAATACAAAGCAGCATGCTTACATAGTAAAACACAACACAGCACATAATGTGAAACACACACAGCACACAGTTAACCCTTTGATCACCCCAGATGTTAACCCCTTCCTGCCCAGTGTCATTAGTACAGTGTCAGTACTTTTTATTAGCACTGATCACTGTATTAGTGTCACTGGGGATGTCAGGATGTCAGTGGAAGTTAGTCAGTCCCCCCCCCAGTGTCAGAATACCCACAGCAGTCCCACAGTCCTGCTACAAGTCGCTGATCGCCGCCATTACTAGTATAAAAAAAAAATTCCAGTATATATACCTCCACTTGTAGATGCTATAACTTTCATGTAAACCAATTAATTTACATGTATTGGTTTTTTTTTTATCAAAGACATGTAGCAGAATACATTTTGGCCTACATTTATGATGAAATTCGATTTTTAAATTTTTTTTTACTGGATATGTTTAATAGCAAAAAGTCAAAAATATTTTTGTGTTTTCAAAGTTGTGGGTTTTTTTGTTTATAGCACAAAAAATAAAAAACACACAGGTGATCAAATACCGAAAGAAAGCTCCATTTGTGGGGAAAAAAAGAACATAAATTTCATTTGCGTGGAGTGTTGCATGAGTGCGCAATTGTCAGTTTTAGTAACTCAGCGCATTATCGCAAAATATGGCCTGGTCAGGAAGGGGTGTAAATCCTCTGGAGGGCAAGTGGTTAAAATTATGATTTGTAGTAAAACAACACAGCAGTAAAACATAACAATAATCATTTTAGGTAGCTGTCACATTGCTAAGATTTGCCATTTAAAGAGAGAGATGGTGACATGGTTATAATGAATGGCAGCTCTTGCTTGCCTGAAAGAGAAGCTTCTTTGGCTTGATGGTTAGGCTCTTGAAAAAGCACTGGAGTGATCCTTTTATTTGAACATAATTTACAATCCAGTCACAGCCTAGTCTGAGTTCCCCATTCTAAAGAGAAGAAAGTGACCAGTCTTTGAGCCATGCTGGGAACATTCATCTGATAGGGGGGCTTCAGGTCCCAGAGACGAAGGTTGTCTTGAGTTTACCCTGGAAGCTCAAACCATGCCTATGGAAACAAGAAGAAAAAGGGATATCTGAATATCAATACAGCCAGAAACAATGTTATCCAGGCTTGCTTCTATCACAGGTTGTTTGAAGAATGTACATAACTTCTTACTATGAAAAATGATTCTGTTGTTGCTCTTAGAATAGATTTTATATCAGAGATACTGTACATGAGTTTACCCCCAGAATACATAGGAACTGATGCATAGAGAATTACATCCGGAAATAATAGTCTATGTCATTTAAAGTTACTCTCCATCCTTGGCAGGAAAACATTCCAGAAATGACGGTGCACATATCTAATGTTAGACACACTTGTTCTCACTCTATGAACTGCATCAATAAGGGCTGCACATCAACAGTTTACTGCCAGTTTCCAATCAAGGCATTTTATAGCTGAAGAGGGTTTACTGTTGAGGGAAAATTGAAATGTTTTTAATAGGATGTTTATGTTCACAGCAAACACAAGGGTCTTATAATGTGGAGGATATACTACAGGAGTTAAGGATTTTTTCACAATAAATTATCCAATCCTGTGAAAAGCAAAATCATGTTCTTTTCATTTCATATGCACGCGATTGATTATTATGTCAGTGTTCTCAGCTCCTAATAAATCAGCCTAAATATCACAGACAGGCCCAACATTTACTGAGCATATTTTTTTCTTTAACCCCTAGACGCCGAGTGCACGCAAATATGCAGCCTCTCGGCATCTGGGCCTTGACGTATATTTGCGTGCCATTAGAAAATACATAAGTGCTAAGAGCGCACCCTGCGTGCTCCCAGCACATATCTCCATGACTCATGGAAAGGTCCTGATCTCCCCTTGCGATCAGGACCTTTTTCAATCATGTGACCGCCGTGACGGCGAATCACAGTGGTTACATGACCCTAGAAACCCCGCCCCGCCTCCCGGCTTCTGAAACTCTTAAAGGGCCAGGAGGCGCCAGCGCAAAGGGGATAAAACAAAAAAAAAAAAGGAAGCTTGTCATCACGTGAAACTATATGAATTTTCTGGCTTTATATTTATATTTATTTATTTAATGTATTTATTACAGGTACTTATATAGTGCTGTACATTTATGCAGTGCTTTACACATATATATTGTACATTCACATCAGTCCCTAACCCTCAAGGAGCTTACAGTCTAAGATCCCTAATGCACATTCATACATACACATACTAGGGCCAATGTAGACAGGAGCCAATTAACCATCAGCATGTCTTTGGAGTGTGGGAGGAAACTGGAGTACCGGGAGGAAGTCCACGCAGGCACAGGGAGAACATTATTACTAATATATTCTTATACAGGATTTATATAACACCAACAGTTAGCTCAGCACTTTACAATATAAAGGGAGACAATACAGCACCAATACAGTTCAATACAAGAGGGTTAGGAGCAGGGGCGGACTGACCATTTGGAAACTCGGGCACTGCCCGAGTGCCTGGGGTCAGTAGGGGGCCCCATGAGATGCCACTGGTACCTTTTTCATAGGCTTTTTTGAATTTGGGCAAGGACACAGGGGCCCCATGATCCCCTATTGCCCGGGGGCCCCATGAGTTGTCAGTCCGCCCCTGGTTAGGAGCAGGGGTAGACTGACAACTCATGGGGCCCCCGGGCAATAGGGGATCATGGGGCCCCTGTATCCTTGCTCAAACTCAAAAAAGCCTATGAAAAAGGTACCAGGGACATCTCAGTGGGCCTCCTATTGACCCCGGGCCCTCGGGCAGTGCCAAGTTTCCAAATGGTCAGTCTGCCCCTGGGTAGGAGGGCCCTGCTCCTTGGAGCTTACAATCTAAGAGAACATGCAAACCAAATATATATATGATATGGTTGGAATGGTACCAGCTGATTGGTGAAAAGTACTGATGGGTCAAGCACCCCCCTGTTCAGTTCACGGTTGAACATTCGAACCTAACGAAAATTTGATCGTGAACTTCGAACTTAATGCAAGTCTATGGAACTCAAACTTGTAAATTCAAAAGTGCCCATTTTGAAGGCTTATATGCAAGTTATTGGCCATAAAAGGGGTATGTGGGCTCGGGTACTGCCCTGAGGGACATGAATCAGTGAAAAAAAAGTATCAAAAAGTACAGTTTTAAAAGGGGCAGTCATTTTTCATTGCTTAAAGTCAAAAAAATAAATTCCTTTAAATATCATGCCTAGGGGGTCCCCTTAAACTACCTGCAAAGTTGCACATCTGTACAATGTATAGAACCTGCTGCAGTAGGACTCACATTTTTTCTAAGAAAAAAAAAACAATGTGGGGTCCCACCATGAATCCATACCAGGGGTCTGGTAGGAAGGTTAATAGGGACCCCACAGTAAAAAAAAAGTGCATGGAGTTCCCCCTAAATGTCCTACCAGGGCCTTTAGGCCTGGTAGGACTTTTAAGGAGAACCCCACCCCTGAATTTCCGAACAATTAAAAAATTGTCCAATGACAATTAAAAATTGTCCAATGAAACGTATCGTACATGTCTAGATAGGACACCATCAATGCCTATGGAGGGGGACAGAGGGGGAAACACCCCTGACCACTGAGAACCTATGATTTTTAGGGGAAGGACACCACTGACTGCTGTACTTCAATGCCTTCGGTGGTGCTGTTGTGGGGAACACCACTGAATACCAATGTTTTTAACCACTGCCTTCTGACCTGGTGCATGTAGGTGGCCTCTCGACAGGTGGGCTTTGAACCCTAGCGGTCGCATATATGCAGCCTTAGGTAAACACTTTACTGTGCTGAGAGCGTGCTCCCTTACATCTCGCAGCACAGTAATGAGCAGCTACCAAAAAGCTCACAATGGCCTGAATGCTGGCTCTAATCCAGAGGTGAGCAATTAATTTTTCCAAGGGGCCACATGAGAAACTGGGACTGCTGTGAAGGGCCAGGTGGGTGGTAAAACCAGGTGGCTGAGCTGTGGTTTTGCCACTCCCCTAAAGACCCACCCGGGCTGCAAAATCACAGGCAGACAGGACTACTCATATGCCATGGCCACTGCATTTTTAACTCAGGATGCAGAGTTTGACAAGCAGCACTGCATGTCAAACTCACCCACTGAATTTAATGGGGCCTCACTGCAACTGCGTACAACACACAGGACTAAGGAGCAGTGGTGCAGCATTACAGGGTTACATCAGGTGGTGAGAAGACAACAAAACACCTCCTCACCGATAAGTAGGGGGAGACTTCTGCAGATCATGACCTGAAGGTACAGTGGGGACATCTGCAGATCATGATCTGAAGGTACAGTGGGGACTTCTGCAGATCATGACCTGAAGGTACAGTGGGAACTCCTGCAGATCATGACCTGAAGGTACAGTGGGGACTTCTGCAGATCATGACCTGAAGGTACCTCAAAACACCTCTTCACCAATCAGTAGGGGGAGACTTCTGCAGATCATGACCTGAAGGTACAGTGGGGACGTCTGCAGATCATGACCTGAAGGTACAGTGAGGACTTCTGCAGATCATGACCTGAAGGTACAGTGGGGACTCCTGCAGATCATGACCTGAAGGTACAGTGGGGACATCTGCAGATCATGACCTGAAGGTACAGTGGGGACTTCTGCAGATCATGACCTGAAGGTACAGTGGGGACTTCTGCAGATTATGACCTGAAGGTACAGTGGGGACGTCTGCAGATCATGACCTGAAGGTACCTCAAAACACCTCTTCACCAATCAGTAGGGGGAGACTTCTGCAGATCATGACCTGAAGGTACAGTGGGGACTCCTGCAGATCATGACCTGAAGGTACAGTGGGGACTTCTACAGATCATGACCTGAAGGTACAGTGGGGACTTCTGCAGATCGTGACCTGAAGGTACAGTGGGGACTCCTGCAGATCATGACCTGAAGGTACAGTGGGGACTCCTGCAGATCATGACCTGAAGGTACAGTGGGGACTTTTGCAGATCATGACCTGAAGGTACAGTGGGGACTTTTGCAGATCATGACCTGAAGGTACAGTGGGGACTTCTGCAGATCATGACCTGAAGGTACAGTGGGGACTCCTGCAGATCATGACCTGAAGGTACAGTGGGGACTCCTGCAGATCATGACCTGACAGTACAGTGGAGATTCCTGCAGATCATGACCTGAAGTGAAGAACAGGTGCACAGTTTCCGGGGTTTGCAGTGTACAGGCGCTAACACAGGAAATGCTTGGCCAGGTAGCAGAGTGGTGGGAGAGCATTGAGATGACTTCTAGGCAACACTATCCTGCCAGAACTGAGCTTCCCCACTCTACCAATCAGCTCCTCAGGTTCTGTCCTTCCAGTTCCTGCAGCTGACAGGCTGACAGTGAAGGCACTGAGGGCCAGATAGGGACAGTCAAAGGGCTGGATGTGGCCCTGGGCTTGCAATTTGCCCAGGTCTGCTCTAACCTGTATGGTACATTACATACTCCTGACCATGGTGTTTATTTTTTCAGCAGTTGTAGGTTACTGTATAATCCCAGACTATTTTATTGAAGGTTTTCGTTAAGGTAGGATCAGAAAACGTGTTAGTTGTCTATCTGTAGACTTGTGTAATGAAAGAGTGTGTCTCAAATAATCCTTTTTGCTGAGGGATATATATGTCTGTAAGAAGCTTAGACTCCATTCACAGCTGAGCGTAGCATTTTTTTGTGTTTTTTACGTGATTATTTGCCACAAATTTGTGCATTTTCTTAAAGCGTTCTTAGCTGTTTTTTTATTAGCCAATAGAGAAAAACATAATCAGTTGCATCATATGATGCTAGGTTTTTCAGCTTTTCCATCGACTTTTATTTCTTTTTTTTATTATTATTAAATTAATTTTATTTAGTTTTTTGTTAGAGTAAGGGGTTAGAGCTAAGGTTAGGTTAGGGTTAGGATTATGGGTCAGGGTTAGGGTTTGGGTTAGTATTTTATGTATTACTTTATTCTTATTTATTTATTTATGTATTTATTTTGTTAGGTTAATAATAATAATAATAATAATAAAAAAAAGTAATAAATAAATGTAAAATAAATGCACAAGTAAATTGAAATAATCATAAATAAATACTATGTAATATTAAATAATAATTAACCTCTAAACTGAACCCCCTAACCCTAAAGAAATTAAACACATTATTATTATTATTATTATTAAAAATAAACACCTAAACCCGAACAAAAACCCCTCATTAATAATAATAATAATAATAATAAATGTAAAAAAATACTCAAATAAATAAAAAAAATTATAAGTAAATACTTGAAATAATAAATGCATAATAATTAACCCATAACCTTAACCCCATAAAACCTAAAAAAATTATAAATAATAACGCTCTTAAATGCTTCTAAATGCTACTACAATGCTACAAAGCTACCAGCGGTTTTTATTCACCGTTTTTTATCCAGTGTTTTTTGAGCTTAAAAAACCACTAATGTGCATGGAGCCTAATTAGGGAGTATTTTGTGAGTACATGGAATGTGGTATGACTTTAACCTCCCCCACAATTCACTGTGACATGCTCTGCAGGTCTTCATCTCCTTAAAGTGTCTCTTTTCAAAATTGGGGGGTATGAGTGTTTTTAAAATATTTATTTTTTTCTACATGCTTACCTGTAAAATCCATTTCTTGGAGTACATCATGGGACATAGAGCAGGCTATTCATGACTATGTGGGTTATAGGTAACCTATAGGTAAATGGACACAGGACGACCAACCAGAGAGGAAGTCCTACCCTATATAACCCCTCCTATACAGGAAGCACCTCAGTTTTTGTAGCAAGCAATGACATTCCCGAAAGAGGAATGGGACTTCTGTGTCCCAATATGTACTCCAAGAAATGGATTTTACAGGTAAGTATGTAGAAAAAATCCAATTTTCTTTTTCGTACATCATGGGACACAGAGCAGGCTATTCATAACTATGTAGGATGCCCAAAGCAATAATAAATTTGAGGGGAGAGTGACACCACGATAGCCATCAATAATCCCTCAGATCCTACTCAGCCATTCGTAAAACACTGCGGCCAAAGGCAGAATCCTCTGCGGCTCTGACATCCACCTGGTAGAACCTTGTGAACGTGTGAAGCGATGACCATGTACCGGTCTTGCAAACCTGAGGCACTGACGCCTGATGGCGGATTTCCCAAGATGCCCCCACACTCCTGGTGGAGTGTGTCTTCACCCGAAAGGGTGGGACTTTACCTTTTAAACCATAGGCTTGAATGATCAGTTGGTGGATCTAATGAGAAATAGTATCCTTGGATGCCGCCTGCCCCTTCTTAGACCCATCTGGCAGCACAAATAGAGTATGTGACCTCCTGACCTGTGCTGTCACCTTCAAAAAGACCCTTACAGCACGAACCACATCCAAGGTGTGCAGAGATCTCTCTTTTGCTGACTGAGGCCTAGGAAAGAATGAAGGCAGAACTATGTCCTGATTGAGATGAAAACCAGAAATCACCTTTGGTAAAAAGCATGGATGAGATCGCAACACCACCCTATCATACTGAAAAACCAGAAATGGTTCTGTGCAAGATAGAGATGCTAGCTCTGACACCCTTCTCGCAGAAGTGATTGCCACAAGAAACAACACCTTACGAGTCAACAGGACCAGTGGAATCTCTCAAATAGGTTCAAATGGCGGCTTTTGCAAAACCTCCAAAATCAAGTGCAGGTCCAAAGGACACAAAAGCAGCCTGACAGGAGGAGCCATAAGCATGAATCCTTGTAAAAAAAGTGTGGAGCAATGAGTGAGATGTAATGGGCCTCTGGAAAAAAATAGCTAATGCTGAAACCTGGCCCTTAATGGTACCAACAGCCAAATTCTTCTTCAACCTTGTTTGAAGAAATGACAGAAGCCTACCAATCACATATTTCATGGGTGCCATTTGTGAACCTCACACCAGGCAATGTGAGTCTTCCAGGTTCTGTAATAAAATGTTCCTAGAAGCTTCCTTTCTAGCACCCAACGTGATGGGGATGCCAGAATCAAACACTCCCCTATCCTTCAGGATCTGGGTTTCAATAGCCATGCTGTCAAATTTAGCAGCTGTAAAGCTGGGTGCAATATAGGACCTTGAGACAACGGGTTTGGTCAATACAGCAGGGCCCATGGCCCATCTACTGCCATCTTCACTATGTCCATGTACCAGGTCCTCCTGGGCCAGGCTGGAGCAATCAGTATTACCGCCTCCCAAATCCTGCGTAAGAGATGCGGCAGCAGATAGATCAGAGGAAAGGCATAAATCAGTGAGAACTGGTTCCAAAGAATTACTAAGGCGTCCGCCCCTGCTGCGTGAGGGTCCCTTACCCTGGACACAAAAAGACGGACCTTGTTGAACCTGGATGCCAATGGATCTACATCTGGGCAACCCATCGCTGGCAGACTTCCTTGAAAACATCGGGATGGAAAGCCCATTCCCCTGGAATCAACTGCCAGCAACTGAGATAACCAATATTCCACACCTGGAATGAACACTTCTGACAGACTTGGAATATATATCTCTGCCCAGGTCAGAATGTAGTTCACCTCCTTCTGGGCACCTCGACACCTTGTAACGCCCTGGTGGTTGATGTATGCGTCTGCTGTGGCATTGTCGGACTGAATCCTTACAGGCCAACCCTGACTTCCTTCAGGCACTAACCTTCACCCATCACAGCGGGCATTGTCATACAGACCTTCAAGGACTCATGCTGAGGGGCTACTGCTTTGGACTCGTATAGCACCCCGCTAGAAGTGCCTTGGTCAGATTTTAAAACTGCACAGGATTCCATCTGCGCCGGGTCCAGTGCGGTAAGGCTGCATTACAGGCTTATACAGGCCACAAGGATTCTTCTCCTTATCCAGCAAGGCTTGGGTACCATCCATTTCATAGCCTTTTGGATGGATCCGATTAAAGATTATGATTCTCTAATGGAACCGTTCTGGACTTTCAGGTATGCTCCAAGAGCACAGCAACACTTCCAGTGACCATCCACCTTACAGACACTGGTGAAAAAACTGAAGTACGTCCTGTATAGGAGGGATTATATAGAGGAGGACCTCCTCTCTGATTGGTCGACCAGTGTCCATCCACCTATAGGTGACCTATAACCCACAAAGTCATGAATAGCCTACTCTGTGTTCTAGTTGTTATTGACAACATATGTGCTCATTTTTCTTACCAACGTTTTGCTTTTGGTTTGGTTTCCATGATGGAGCAGGGTCATAGATGTCTTAAGGCAATATATTCTGTGTCACACTTATTGACTTTCATTTGCCTTGTCTTTCCTTTGTTGAATATTGGCATTGTATAGACAACATCAGAACTGTCATCCTGCAACAACAACAACAACAAAAATCACTGAGAGTAATATGTTAGACCATGGGTGTCAAACTGGCGGCCCTCCAGCTGTTACCAAATTACAAGTCCCATGAGGCACTGCAAGGCTGACAGTTACAAGCATGACTCCCAAAGGCAGAGGCATGATGGGACTTGTAGTTTTGCAACAACTGGAGTGCCGTCAGTTTGACACCCCTGTGTTGGACATACCTGCAATGCTAGATTTATAGGTAGTTTTGGTAGGTCTATACGAACATTCCACAATGTTTACTCACTTCTGGTTTTGAAAATGCTATTTGTTTAGTAGTCATGTGGATCCAGTAGCTCACATACCTTCCGGGTCACTGCCAAGCATGTAGTTAAGGATTTCTAAAACCTGAAAGATATTATACACCTTCCTACCCGTACCTTGTGTTTTTCACCTGCATAAGATGAGCATTGGTCATATAGTTTCATGGTGTCATTTGTAGCCTGATATACACAGCCTATAGGTGAGTAAATCTAAACATTCCTGTGTCAGCGGTTCCTGTTTGTGTTCACGTGGCATGGCAGTGCACAGGTTAATGCATGACCTCTGTCTGTAGTGTTAAAACTAACACTTGCTGTAAATAAAGTATATATCCCAAATCCCTGGGTCTCTCATTCTAGTGCTGTTCAGGTGAAAGCTAAATAATAAATAGGCCTGATACAAACACATACAGACAGAGCAACTAACAAAGAGCTCACTATGCAGTCTTTCATCACATTAGCACCCCCACACTTGTGATACAACACAGAAGAAATGGTAAAGCATGGATTGGCTGCTATGTGATGCAGAACAAGAAATTGCCAATCCTTTTAGTGAATGAGGACAAGCTAGGTGAATGAATACATGAGCATCAGGGAATTGATCGGCCGTGAAACTACAAAATTACAACATGTCACCCTATCATTACAAGGTAAGGCAAACAAACAATACAGGGAAGAGAAGTACACTAACCCCCTAATTCTTGGTCCTAACTAATGTAATCCCTAAACTGAACTCTATTGCAATGCTAAACCCTTGTTCTGTATACACGCCCAATCCAGGGATCATGTGATCCAGCCTGCCTGTGCTAGTGCACAGTGCTGATCTGCGGTTTCACAGGATTTTGTCAGCAGTTCCTGGCCAATGATTTATGGCTGAGACCTGCTGATTGGCTGTAGGCAATCACAGCACAGAGTCCTGTGTTTACAAACAACACAGGGCTCTGCAAAGCAGGGAGAAAAAAACAGATCAATTACTAATCATATATTACACACATTACACTTGTTAGGAACACATTTAACACATTGATTGCTGCTAGATGGAAACCCCTTCCCAGCCAGTGTCATTAGTACAGTGACAATGTGTGGTATTATATCTGATCACTGTATTAGTCTCACTGGTGATGTCTGTGTCAGTTAGTCAGTTAGCCAGTTAGAGGGTCTTTTAGCGCCAGATTGCCTTCCACACTATCACAGCCCCACTATAAGTTGCTGATCACCTCCATTACCAATATGGCGGCATAGATACATAAATTCCAGTGTATTAACCATAGTTTCTAAATTGCTATAACTTTCACACAAACCAATTAATATACACCTGTGCCCCTCTGCTTGCTATTGCTTGTACAGACTTCCCAGTTACGGCTGCCGATAACCACCTGTGATTCCAGCTGCAGGAATCCACTGTCTGGACTTTTTCGGATATGTGAATCAGAGCCTAACAATCACCTCTGGGGAATGTTTATAAAGCAGTGAATGTGACTAAACATTTGTTGGTGGTGAGTCATTTACTGTACATTCAAACACATTCACCAGTAAGATTCACCTGCAGTAAATATGCCTCTGTGGAACAAGGCAAAGCAGAAAAGCGTATGCAGATATTTGGACTGCATATACAGTATCTTCTTGTTTGTTTTATGCCTAGTCATGCTGCATTCAGTTTGTTGGAAATGTTCAAACTCCTAATTACTCTGTAACAGAATAACTTTAAACACTATTGTGTTACCCTCACACTAGCTACTATAGAACACAATCCGGTTTTTCCTGAATTCCTACCTCTCTCTTTTTTGAAGGTAGGGATTCTGCTGAAGCTCCTAAGAAGAAACACAATACATGTTTGAAAAAATGCCCTTCAGAATGTTGTATAGAAACACAACATACACAAATATAATTATATATCAATAAAAAAAACCCTGCTTGCTGCATTTTTTGGGAAGCATGTTTCCTCCGGTAAAAAAACATCCAAAAATTAACTTCCCCATTGAAATGAATGGGAACCGCATCAAAAACGCAATGCACGATGACAAAAATGCGGCAAAAAACACATACGTGTTTTTGATGCGTTTTTTCCAATGGAGCACTGTGAAAGTAGCCTAAAATGGAACTTCACTTGCAAAGTGAAGTCCCACTGGTACCCTCCTTCCTCCTGACATATAATTGAGTTGCAAGGTTTATTTGAGGGGAGCAAGGACTGATTTTGATGATTTCCACAATCCTCACCTAGAAAAGGGTAATGTCCCTTGTCCCACCCACCTTCCCCTCACTCCCTGCAGCCTCCTAGGACAGGCCACTTGTACCAGGAGGCTGCAGGACCACTGGGGGGAACATTGGGGAACTGGAGAAAGTACAGAGAAGGGCAACCAAACTGATAAGAGGCATGGAGGAGCTCAGCTATGAGGAAAGATTAGAGGAACTGAATTTATTTTCTCTTGAGAAGAGGAGATTAAGGGGGGATATGATCAACATGTATAAATACATCAGTGGTTTATATAGTGAACTCGGTATAGATTTATTCACCCTGAGGTCATCACAGAGGACAAGGGGGCACTCTTTACATCTGGAAGAAAAGAAATTTAATTTCCAAACATGGAAAGGTTTCTTCACAGTGAGAGCTGTGAAAATGTGGAATAGACTCCCTCAAGAGTTGGTTCTGGCCAGCTCTGTGGAGTGCTTTAAATAAATCCTGGATTCTTTCTTGGATACACAGAATATAACTGGATACTAACATTTATAGGTAAAGTTGATCCAGGGAATATCCGATTGCCTCTCGGGGGATCAGGAAGGAATTTTTTTCCCCTGCAGGAGCAAATTGGATCATACTTTGCTGGGTTTTTTTGCCTTCCTCTGGATCAACTGTGGGTATGGGATTATAACTTTTTTTTTTAATGGTTGAACTGGATGGACTTTTGTCTTTTTTCAGCCAGACTAACTATGTAACTATGTGACCAATCGCAGAGTGCTGTGTGAACCTACGTATGCTCAGGGAGGAGTCCGTTTTGGTTCCTCAGAAAGCCACGGTAAGCTTCTGTATTCAAGACATAAAGTGGAATCGAAAAAAAAACACTGACAGGTAGGTTCTTATGACAGAAGAGACCTTGTTATCTTTTGTTATAAATGTTTCTCTCTGCCTATCAGCAGCAATGTACACTGAACCGTGCATGCACAGCTCAGCATACATTTATGGCACCCTCTGTCCCCTGATGATGTGACTCCCATGCGCATGCCAAACAGACTCTCAGGTGGCCAAACAGACTGAATGCAGAAGGAAGACCAGAAAAAGATGGATGTGCCTGTGAGCAGCTGGATTACTGACAGCGCAGCGCTGGAGGGCTTTGTTTGACAGGTAAATCTGCCATAATGGGTTAAAATGGGGTGCTTACTAGCACATTATGACATAACACTCCGGGGGGGGGGCCCATTTAATTAAAAAAGCATAGTTTAATTCCGCTTTAACAAAGTTACCCAATAAAGTGTATCATGTAAATTTTCTCCACTTTTGTATGTAGTGTGTATTGAGACATTTAGCTCATACATTCTTATAGTTCTGTAAAATCAGCAGCACTTGCTAGGTGTTGGTAATCTTTGCTGGGCAATTCTCTAGGAATTCACCTAGGAACCAGTGTAATGCCTATGTACTGTATATGGTGTCTCGGTTTCTTACTATACATTCTACAGTATTTCTTTTTATTATATTGTATACATCCTTTTAAAGTATTGCAACATTTATTTGTGTGACATTGGTTTTATATTGATTATGTATACTGTACAGTATATAATATATCTAGTGATTATTCACAATTTATGTATTGTTAATGATTGTTGCACATACAAGAGAATTTGAGGAATAATGTATGTTGGTGATTTGACACAGTGAGATGGAATTATTAGTATTTACTTGTTGCGCTGTACTTTGGAGGTTTATATATCTTATGAGGTGTGGGACCGCATGACAGTAACAAGCTGCAACATAGCAATTTTATTATATATGCATACACTTGTTTTTAATTTTTTATCACATTTGTTTGCTGAGCGTGGAGATTTTTGTGATATATAAATGTTTTATAATAATTTACTTTGTTCAGTGACAGATAAGGGAGGATGCTGACTTTTATTTACCTGCATTATTCATTTCTTCCTGCCGTGATGAGAAGCACACTCTGGGGAAGAAAGAACATACATTTATGTATTTTTTATAATACTGTAAACAAATATTACACAAATTTTGTGTAAAATATATATCTGAATTGTACAGTACAGGACACAGACAATGTATTCACAAACCCTGGGTTATAGGCTCTAGACATGTGTGTATCATTTCATAACAAATCGATCTTTGTCCTAAAATTTAATTTTTGGAGATTGGGATGTATATAAATGCCAGAGTGGACATACTGTAGTAACGAATGTTAATGAATCCAAAAAAAGTTACAAAATTTACGAAGGCATTAATTTCATACGGATGACATCACATGATTTGATTCAATTTTAGAATGATTTAGATTCAAGTAAGTTTGTGATTTAAATTAATTTTGTAATTGTCACAGTGGGGTTTATTTACTAAAGCCGGAGAGTGCAAAATCTGGTGAAGCTCTTCATAGAAACTAATCAATCAGCTTCCAGGTTTTAATGCCAAAGCTTAATTGAACAAGCTGAAGTTAGAAGCTGATTGGTTTCTATGCGGAAATGAGTCTGATTTTGCACTCTCCAGCTTTAGTAAATAAACCCAAGTCGGTCAGGTCAGTACCACATTCTAATGCAATTCTTAGGTTTGAAAAATTCAGGGCCACCAAATCTTGCATTATTTATCCAGTTGCATCTGAAAATATAGAATACTGCCAAATAGTTTTAATATATGAATACTGAATTCACCTGAAATATATAGCATTTTCGAAAAGCTGCAAAATCATAATCAAAATCCACATAGACCAACGAATATATGAAACCGATGCTGAATATAACAAAATGAATCCCAAAAACTAATTGGTTCAACATAACGAATATGATGAAACAAAATTCTTCAATGATTGAATGCATTCAAAACGAAAATTTTTGGTATGCACATGTCTAATAGGCTTGTACCTTGTGATTGGCAAGCTTTTGAAGACACATTCTTTGGGTGGCTCCCCTATAACCCTATCCTAGTCTGAGTCCTCAGTTTTGTGCTAGTGTTCTTCATGGAGAAATCACTCTTATATTAATCAGCTTTTTATTTTTCTTTGTTATTTAATCTTCAGATTCTTCAGTCAACTTCTCACTTGCTTTCTAATGCCACAAATAGAAACAATGCATCTGGATCAACGCAACCTCGATAAACTTTAGGAGCTTTCCTTGGACCCCATGCTGTGGATGGAACGTCTGTAATATTGTTTTCGGGCAGTGGATCCTTCATGGGCGCTCATCTTGGCGCATAGTGCAATGTCTATAATCAGCTGCAGGATGCCATTCAAGTCCAGGATCATGTTCCAGCTCTATGGAACCCAGTCACTGAAGACCACTCCGGGGTATGCCTATGAGAAGGGCGAAGCCTGGTATTTATAGAGCCTAAATGCAATGCACCTCAGTGCACAGTATTGAGAAAGGTCCCTTGAGGTTGGACAAAGAGCAAGGAATATTTCTACAGCAGTGAATTTCAAAGTCATATTCACTGCTTTATAAATATACCCAGCCCCTCCCTCTTAGATTGTAAGCTCCAAGGAGCAGGGCTCTCCTAACCCTCTTGTATTGAACTGTATTGTTGCTGTATTGTCTCCCTTTATATTGTAAAGCACTGAGCAAACTGTTGGCGCTATATAAATCCTGTATAATAATAATAATAATATACCCCTTGGTGTATTTCTACTTGCATTACACTGGGGTGTTTAAGTAAATTATGTAAAAAAGAGCTGCACATACCCTATTAGCAATTTAGTGATCAAAAGTTATACAGTATATATTGAAAAAAATTAGTACAATTAAAAAAGTATGTGTATATCCACCAAAAGCAACAATTATAAATCTCAAAAGGATAACAATTATAGATACCATGCAATAATCAGTAAGGTGCATACAAATACCATTAAAGTGCATGAATACAGTAGTCTAAAAAAAGTTCAAATGTCAAATACTGCCTGTGTTCTTTAAAGTGTTACTAAATAGTAAACCACAACAGTAAAATCAATGTATATGCAGTAAAGCATGCATGCTATACTCACTGTGGATCCTAAGGGGTTAATCCGCTGCATTGTGTAAAAAGACTGTTTCATCCTGACTTCTCTGACCCTCCCATTCTTCCAGTGTCCCCCTCTTATCTACTGATAAGACATATCCTGTGGAGTCACTCTGCACATGCTTAGTTTGGTTTGTATTGCTAGAGAGGGTTTTTTTTTCCTGGGAGAGTGCATGTGATCAGCACAGGGCCAATCAGCAGTATCCAGACGTTTTTTTTTTTTTGCGTCATTTCCGTTGTCAAGTGCGCAGCGATGGAGAGCCGGGGTTGGTAGGCGACTGAGGCCTCCCGGTGTATCAGTAACTACCCCGGGGCATGAGCTCGTCTTGAGGAGGCCCCGGCAGTCGTGTACAGAGGTTCTCTGTGTGGACCCAAGGAGCTGTGTGATCCGACCAGACCAGTATCGTCTTATCACCGACGGACCATCTGGGTACAATAAAGCAGCGCCTACATGGGACCTCGGCTACATGAAACCTTTACATGCGCATTGCAATTGCGCTTCTGGTAAGCGGGCAATTTATCTATCCCTGGGATTGGATTACACCTATACTCCCTGAGAGTCCCCCATCATTGAACTGTCTATTAACTTTAATATTTTTATATTGGACAATCGTATATATTCTAATTGCTACTTGGACATTGTTTATAGCGCTGCACTTATATATTTTTTCTATTTTAGTTGGAAGGGCTTGTGGTTCCTTTTTTGTGCATTTGCCGCTCACTGGAGTGCGCTCACTTTCTTATCTATACACAGTATCCAGACAGAGGTCAGGGGTCCTGCATCCTCCTAGAGCAAAATGAAAACTCCTCCTACAAGCTTTACCATGTGTTCTGCTGGACACAGATAGAAGTCACAAGACTGCTCTAACTGCTGATGGGAAAAGGTATTTAGCAGTTTATATTTACTAAAATAATTGCACTTCCATGTTCTGTGTACTGTGGAAGACCG
Source organism: Staurois parvus (assembly GCF_062004578.1). Lineage (NCBI taxonomy): Eukaryota > Metazoa > Chordata > Amphibia > Anura > Ranidae > Staurois > Staurois parvus. Next base: position 9,711,973 of record NW_028317971.1, read on the forward strand.
GATATAGTGAATGCAGGGTCCTAGGTTTAGTAACACTTTAACTACACACGTGATGATGCCTTTAAATGAAAGTGCTCTTGTGCACATGAAACTCCTCCACAACCATCCACCAGTTTTTGTCCCTACCAGGATTTGCACTCACACACTGGAGTTTACCCCCTGAGTATATACTAAGGTGGGTCACCAAAGCTGTAAACTACTGCTCTCATGTATGGCGTCATAATCCAAAAACTTTAAATCCGCACATTCACAGGGAGCTCAGCAGAAAGGAACCATGGGAAACATCATAGAGTATTGCCAATATTTATTAAAAATGTATTTAAAAAGTACATTATTAAAAAAAATTATTACAAATAATGGACTGGTTTGCCAGTGTAAAGGAGGAATGTGCCACTGCTCCCTGGGTGGCTGTTTGGAATTTTTCTTTTAGGTGCACCATACACCAGAATTTAAAGTACAGCTATTAGGTGCACCATACACCAGAAATTAAAGTACAGCTATTAGGTGCACCATACACCAGAATTTAAAGTACAGCTAGTAGGTAGTCCTCCCACCTCTTATGTAAAAGTGATAAAAAACAAACAAAAAAAAAATTAAAGATCACAAATTACATGATAATGTGTGCCTAGGTGAGTACACAGGGTGCCACAGTATACAGTGAGTATCCATTTTTTCCTATTGTTTTCTGTTTTTTCCTGGCAGTTTAGTGGGGACCACTAAATAACAGTACGCAGCATTTTGGTGCAGGCTGTACTTTAAAAATGTGATGCCTGCTCTCAGCAAAATGTCATACTGCCGACTTCATATGAATCTCATTACCATTTCTGTGATTCTCCAGGGTTGTTCTGATATCTCTTCTAAGTTACTGGATCTCATCCAAGGCAACATTATCTGTTTGTACAAACTACATTCACTCATCCTTATTCCCCGGATCCCCAGTACATCTGCATTTTTATTGTATATTGTAAGGTATTATCCACTGCCCAAGGTAATTCTATATATGCAATGCAGTCATCCTTGTCACTGTAAACATGTAGCACCCAAAGGGCCTGTGCCCACAGGTTTTGTTTGCATCAGATGGGATTTTCATTCTCATACACGTCTATGGGAATGCAAAACCTTCTTGAAGCAGTTCAACTGTAGGTCAGTTGCACTTGTCAATACAAATTCCAGCTATACACTTATTTAGCCTTAAAACTGTCCCCTACTCCCGCCTAACACTGATGATACCTAACCTGTGCAAGAAATATGAATATATTTTCAGTCTGCCCTAGTCCAGTCAGGGGATCTCCTCTGGCTGCAGGGGAGAGGAGAGAGCACTTCAACAACAGCTAGTGAAGCCTGGATGGGAATGTCAGCAAAAGGCTTCAATGCCCCATTGTTGTCAGCACTCCCTCCTCTCCCCTGCAGCCAGGGATGGCTGACACAAGGGAGATCACGTGACTGGACTGTGGCAGACTGAAAATATATACCTCTTTCTTACACAAGTTAGCCTAGGTATTAGGAGGGGAACAGTTATAAGGTTAGTGAAATATATAGCCGGAATTCCACTTTAATTCTGAATCATCTCGGGTGCATCTCAGACCAATGTCAAACGAATGCCAGGCTTAACAGATCAGTTGATTCCTTTTTTGCTATATGATCAAAGTAGCAGGTCCAGGTGATCAGCTCAATGACATTTCCCCAATGGTGCTGGAAGTAAAGTTTACTGGAGCATGGAAAAGTGTTACAAATACTGTAAATAAATGTGAAGTTCCTCTGGACACCAGTAGTATATGGATTGAACTTGCAGGCTGATTTTCTATCCATACAGGTTTGTGTTAGGTTTTGTTATCTAAGGAGTACCATCTTCCTCCCCTAGGCATTGCTCCCGGGACCTTGGGTTGGTTTCTTGGATGCCATTCCAGTCTTGTGTCTATCTGCTACCCTCCACATCCTTTGATATACTGTGTGAAATTATCTTACTGGATCTAGTTTTGCCCCCTAATCTTTTTGGAATACCTATCTGGATTTTCAAATGCACCCTCTGAACCCCTGAAGAAGCTAAAGTGTGGATCGCATTGGAACTCTCCACCCCCTACCTGAGATACAGTGGGGCAAAAAAGTATTTAGTCAGCCACCAATTGTGCAAGTTCTCCCACTTAAAAAGATGAGAGAGGCCTGTAATTGGCATCATAGGTAGACCTCAACTATGAGAGACAAAATAAGAAAAAAAATCCAGACAATCACATTGGCTGATTTGGAAAGAATTTATTTGCAAATTATGGTGGAAAATAAGTATTTGGTCACCTACAAACAAGCAAGATTTCTGTCTCTCACAGACCTGTACCTTCTTCTTTAAGAGGCTCCTCTGTCCTGCACTTATTACTTGTATCAATGGCACCTGTTTGAACTTGTTATCAGTATAAAAGACACCTGTGCACAACCTCAAACAGTCACACTCCAAACTCCACTATGGTGAAGACCAAAGAGCTGTCGAAGGACACCAGAAATAAAATTGTAGACCTGCACCAGGCTGGGAAGACTGAATCTGCAATAGGCAAGCAGCTTGGTGTGAACAAATCAACTGTGGGAGCAATAATTAGAAAATGGAAGACATACAAGACCAATGATAATCTCCCTCGATCTGGGGCTCCACACAAGATCTCACCCTGTGGGGTCCAAATGATCACAAGAACGGTGAGCAAAAATCCCAGGACCACACAGGGGGACCTAGTGAATGACCTGCAGAGAGCTGGGACCAACATAACAAAGGCTACCATCAGTAACACACTACGCCGCCAGGGACTCAGATCCTGCAGTGCCAGTCGTGTCCCCCTGTTTAAGCCAGTACATGTCCAGGCCCGTCTGAAGTTTGCTAGAGAGCATTTGGATGATCCAGAAGAGAATTGGGAGAATGTCATGTGGTCACATAAAACCAAAATAGAACTGTTTGGTAGAAACACAACTCCTCGTGTTTGGAGGAGAGAGAATGCTGAGTTGCATCCAAAGAACACCATACCTACTGTGAAGCATGGGGGTGGCAACATCATGCTTTGGGGCTGTTTCTCCGCAAAGGGACCAGGACGACTGATCCATGTACAGGACAGAATGAATGAGGCCATGTATCATGAGATTTTGAGTGCAAACCTCCTTCTATCAGCAAGGGCATTGAAGATGAAACGGGGCTGGGTCTTCCAACATGACAATGATCCTAAACATACCACCCCGGGCAACAAAGGAGTGGCTTCGTAAGAAGCATTTCAAGGTCCTGGAGTGGCCTAGCCAGTCTCAAGATCTCAACCCCATAGAAAACCTTTGGAGGGAGTTGAAAGTCTGTGTTGCCCAGCGACAGCCCCAAAACATCACTGCTCTAGAGGAGATCTGCATGGAGGAATGGGCCAACATACCAGCAACAGTGTGTGCCAACCTTGTGAAGACTTACAGGAAACGTCTGTCTTTGCCAACAAAGGATATATAACAAAGTATTGAGATGAACTTTTGATATTGACCAAATACTTATTTTCCACCATAATTTGCAAATAAATTCTTTCCAAATCAGCCAATATGATTGTCTGGATTTTTTTTCTCATTTTGTCTCTCATAGTTGAGGTCTACCTGTGATGCCAATTACAGGTCTCTCTCATCTTTTTAAGTGGGAGGACTTGCACAATTGGTGGCTGACTAAATACTTTTTTGCCCCACTGTATACTTTTTTGATTCTCCAATGTTCTATGTATTGTAACTATTTAATGAGTTATATAAGGAGGGAGTTGCCTTGATTTTGGGGGGCTGTGCAGTTAATTTTGGTCTGTTCTAACTCTTATCTTGATCAAATTTTGAAGGGGTTGTGTTACCCCAATAAATTTTAATGAAATTTTGTAAATTTATATTCACTGGTCTGTTGAGTCTGGTCTGAGAGAAGGTTTCAACACTGTCAATACCCCATCTTTCCCTTTTTTTTTTTTGACTGTTTTTTCTTTTTTGCTATAGGTAATTGCACTTGCCTATTCCATTTCTTTTTGCACTGTCTTATTGAATAGGCCTGTTTAGTGTTGCCTGTGGTGCTGAGGTGAATAAAGACATACTGTACCTTTTGCTCAGACAATACTTCTTTCCTGTTAATGAAAAAGTAAAAATCTGTTTATAGACACCAGTGAAAAGATTTTTAAACCAAAGAACAATGTGCAGAGTGCATCTATCTACTGCAACCATCAGAAATATTCCTTTAAAACTTGGCCGATGTGGATATATGCTCTTTGACTTTGGTCTTTACTGAGGCTAGGTTCACATCTGTGTGGGTGGTGCTGCTGCGGAACTACACGAAAATCCGTGCAGTCGCACCACCAGCAGAGAAATGCGGACCCGCGGGCGGGTGCCATTAGTTCTAATGGCATGCCGCTCACACTAGAAAACTCAACTGTACTGGGAATCGAGGTTCCCATGCGGGCTGTGTTTTCAGAAGAAGTGTAGGGACCTCTTCCATGCGTGTCATGGGGCAGAGAAGTCCATTCAAATGAATGGGCTCTCGTGCCCCCGCAAAACGAGGCTCGCGCGGCCGCATATATATGTGAACCAGGGGTGATAAAACACAAATGGGTTGATTTACTAAAGGCAAATAGACTGTGCACTTTACAAAGTGCAGTTGTTCCAGAGCTTGGTAAATATGCAGAAGCTCTGCTGACTTCCATCATCCAATCATGTGCCAGCAAAAGTGCTTTTTTTTTTCAATTTTCCTTGCATGTGATTGGGTATTCCTTGCAAAGTGAATCTTTATCTCATTTACAAAGCTCTGGAGCAATTGCACTTGCAGAGTGCAACTGCACCTTGTATGGTGCACAGTCTATTTGTCTTTAGTAAATCAACTCCAGAGTCAAACAAAATATTTCTCCTTTGTATTTTATATGTATTCAGCAATAGAAAAAGTTCAATTTCCTAGCAACCAAACATTTAGTAAATCACCTATACATGTGCACACATGCACATATCACTAGAGGGCACACTTGTCTGCAGTTTGAGCTCAGTGACATGTAAGGATGGTTATATTGATTAGTTGTTTAATTCAATTTGATGAGTTATTTGATTTTAGATTCTCAGCAAATCATATAGCTTGGTCAGACCTGGTACTTTACTGGGAAATGACGGTACTGTGGTTCTAAATACATTTATGCAAGCTACCTAGTCCACAACAATGAATCCACAGCAATTGGGTTTTTTAAATTGTTCAGTTTGATGGGGGTGGTGAGTGAAAAGAACAGAGCAGGTATGTAAACCAAACATCCATGTGTAGCACCCTCCTAGCAGGGGCGGACTGACAACTCATGGGGCCCCCGGGCAATAGGGGATCATGGGGCCCCTGTGTCCTTGCTCAAACTCAAAAAAGCCTATGAAAAAGGTACCAGGGGCATCTCATGGGGCCCCCTACTGACCCCGGGCCCTCGGGCAGTGCTTGAGTTTCCAAATGGTCAGTCCGCCCCTGCCTCCTAGGTAGGTGCTAGGGTTAGATAGAATTAGTTTTGCTTTTGATTGGTAAATTTAGTTGTCACTCTGTAATAAAAGTAGCTGTAATTATTTGTTAGGTAAAAGCATAGTTATCTCACTGTACATGGTGAGCTGTCATCATTTAGTTAGGTGCTGCTGCTTGTCTGTCTATAGCTTCCTCTGTATCCAAGAAATTTAAGAAGTTTCTGGATGATAGGAGTGGAAATGGCAGCACAAATATTGATACAGCCTTAGCGTATCCCAGAGAGACTGGCTCTGATGGCATGCTGGGTAACTATATATATTCAGTGAGCACACTAGGCTCTGGGTCTTTTCCTGTATAGGACTGTTGCAGCCTGGGAGAGGGCATGTTACCCTCCCAGGCAACTACTGCTGTGCAGTCTCAGGTGGGCAACCTGAGGGCCTGAATACTGAGACCTGGGTTTTGCTATGATGACTGAGGGGTTGTCTCCTGAAGATCTGGTCTGGTATCATGGAGGAAGGTGTCAGCTGCTCTTGGGCCTTGTGAGTACAGACATCCCTAAGGATCTTAGAGACTGTGTGCTGTTTAACCCCCCTGGGGATATTCCCGAGCGTAGCTCGGGGCAGGGGCGGACTGACAACTCATGGGGCCCCCGGGCAATAGGGGATCATGTGGGCCCTGTGTCCTTGCCAAACTCAAAAAAGCCTATGAAAAAGGTACCAGGGGCATCTCATGGGGCCCCCTACTGACCCCGGGCCCTCAGTCACTGCCCGAGTTTCCAAATGGTTAGTCCGCCCCTGGCTCGGGGTAGAGTTTCAGTACCAAAAGCGGTAACCCCAAGCTACACTCGGGCTTACCATGTGTGTTGCTCAGGGATTTCCTGCAGCACTTACCTTGTCCTGCGCTCCCGCGATGTGTCCCCTGCAGCGTCCCCGGCCATCTCCTCCAGCCGATGCCGGCATCCGGCTTCCGTGTTCCGGTCCCTGCGAGCATCGGGACGTACAGGGGCCAGAACGGCGGCAAATTTAAAAATTTTTAGAAACTGTCATTTTCTTAGAAATTAATTTGACATAGTAAAACATTACTGTATCAAACCATTTCACATACATGTTGTCCCTACTGCTTTGTCCTGTGCCCTGCCTGCATTTTGACTGTTCTTTCTGCCTGGAAACTTAGAAAAGGCCATGGCGTCCAAAAAGCGTCCCTTTTGGTCAAAAGCGGTTTTAGACCAGCTAGAGAACAGCAATAGTAAATCAGAACCACTTGCAGAATTGAGTGATAATGATTCGTGGGGAAATTCGTCATCAGACACTGAAAACGATTTTGCGACTTTGCTCAGTGATGTGCGAACTTGGCGCTATATTTCAAATTTCAGTGTTTTTGGTTTGATTATATTATTGATTTAAATGTATTATTATTATATTATTATTTTTATGATTATTTATTAAATTATAATTTATAATTTTGTGTTTCAAGTTGTATCCTACCCAGGATGTTTACTAGACTCTTGTTTGGACAGATTTCAGTGAGTTATTCCTAAAAATTACAGGCCTACAATAAAAAAAAATACATATTTCCATGCAAAAAAATGTACCGCTTTGAGCACAGAAATATGGACATAATCATACCGCTAGGGAGGTTAACCCCTATGGGGCAAGGAAGTCAGCTGCAGGTCTTGCAAAGGGAACACCAGCAGGCCTTCTGAAGATCTTTGTCCATCTGACTTTCTCCTTAAAGGGACCCTGCTCTGGGGCTCTAAAGAAGTTACTACTGCTACTATTACTACTACTACTACGGCCTTAAGCTGAAGTCCATGTTTGATTCAAGCAAAGACTCCAACATAGCTCATCCTGAAGATTAGATAAAGTCCTAAGTGTATATATATCGTTCCTGTTTTTGGAGTATCCCGCTCATCTCCCTCAACCCCATCCAAGTTCTTCAAAAATAAAAACAACAAAAACACCCCTAGACTGACTATAGGAGAAACGAGTGAATGTGCCTGGCTGTGGGGCAAAGCTTTTGGGGAATTATTTTGACATTATTCCTGCCGCTTCTACGGGAGTAGTGCTACACATGTAAAGTTTCTTGGTACTAATATCAATAGGAATCTGCTGCTAGGTCATAAAAACGATCTTTGGTTAAAGTGTTCACTTTTAGAGACAACTGTAAATCCCCGCTGTTCTCTCTCTTCTCCATCAGTGCTTTCAGGATGGACCAGATGAATTCTGATTGGTCAGTGCCATCAATGTGATTATGCTGATCAATCAGAATTCACCTGGTCTGTTCAGGGGTGGACTGACCATTTGGAAACTCGGGCACTGCCTGAGGGCCCGGGGTCAGTAGGGGGCCCCATGACATGCCCCTGGTACCTTTTTCATAGGCTTTTTTGAGTTTGGGCAAGGACACAGGGGCCCCATGATCCCCTATTGCCCGGGGGCCCCATGAGTTGTCAGTCTGCCCCTGGGTCTGTTCTGAAAGCACTGAAGAAGAAGAAACAGAACAGTGTTGGTTTAAATCCCTTACCTCCATGGTTGCTGAGCTGTCAGCACCCCTGTAGCAGCTGCAGGAGTGCTGACAGCTCAGCAACCACAGAGGTAAGTACAGTGGGGATCGGTGGGTTGGGGACAGGAGTGTATTTACCACAAGGCAAACAAGGCATTTGCCTAGGGTGGCATTTTTCAGGGGGGCAGCACTGTAGCTGGCCAGCTAAGACCAGTCCTAGGTTTTTAATATGGTTCACATATATGTGTATACCAAACCTGCCAATAACCTCAGTACAGTATATATGTGCATATGTTAAAGCCAAAAGCAGAATCATTGCTGTAATTTATGTCTTTGATTGTTATATGACATTTTTATATTAATTGTGTTAGCAGAAGCAGAAAAGGAAAATATGCCTTTAAGAGTTAGTTAAAGGTGAGCCAATCACAGACAGCCTCATACTGTACAGAGCCTTAACCAATCCCAGCCAGTTTCACATTTTTGCCTGTGTAAAACTCCCTGCTAGGATTTTCTAGAGACACATGCTCACCAGACAGAGGAGGAAACAGACAAAGTTCCAATCAGAAAAGCTTTATGGAAGCAGAGAAGGCCAAATAGGTATTTAATGCACTTGTGTGTTCCTCTGTTTTTTAGTAATGCAGGTAGATCTGTATGTAAAAACTGTTGTATGTGTTTACTTGTAGTTCCACCGAACTTACAAATCAAGTCACTGTAGAGTAATCTAATGAATTTATAAATCCAAGTGAATTTATCAATCTATCGAAATATACAGAACAAATTTATTGAATCTATTGAACCTATCGAGATAAGTTATCGAATCAAACCACTGTAATATGAAAGAAATAAGCTACTGTATGATAAATGAAACAAGCCATTGTAAGCAGTGTTATATGAAGGAAATTGAAGTTATTAAAGAAGTTAACTAAAGTATTCGGTGTGCTCTTTAAACCTACTGCATCCATAGAGCGGCATTGGAGGAATTACAGAGTAAAGTCAGTCTAATCAAACAAAGAAACAATTGCATAATTTTTCTAATGCCACAGCGCACTAGGCACCAAAGGGTGCTGCGCCTGCCACAGTGGAACTATTACCCTCAGAGGTCAAGCAACAGCGCTCCTCAACTTGCACAGTAAAGATTACACTAGAGAAATAGAGCACCAGCATATACCGCCACGCGGAGACACCTCAGCGGAACAACAGTACAGGCCATAGCACGTGCGCATTAGTCAGACTGCAGACGACTCTTAAAGTGGCATAACGGCAAAGGCAAGACAGTCAGAGAAAGAGCGCCAAACCTCCTGCACCCCTAGAGAGAGAAAGAGATGCATGGGGGGAGGGCCAGAGTCCAGAGCTAGAGTGCCCGCACCGCTATCCATCAAGAGACCACGTGTTGCATTCAGAGAGTTCACGCAGAGCATCGCAAGTCACTGCAGAGCATCGTACAGTCACCGCAGAGCATCGCAAAGTCACCGCAGAGCATCGCAAAGTCACCGCAGAGCACCGCAAAGTCACCGCAGAGCATCACAAGTCACCGCAGAGCATCGTATAGTCACCGCAGAGCATCGCAAAGTCACCGCAGAGCATCGCAAGTCACCGCAGAGCATCGCAAGTCACCGCATCAAGAAAAGTCTCCTTTAAGACTGACGTTTGTTTCTGCAACCTTCAGATCACGGTATTCTGCTTTCCAATTAAGGTCAGAGCTTTCTTTTATTACTCACTTATGCACATAGGTTTCTGCAAGAGACATTTTTGTGCTCAAGAGAATACAGACTTTTAATTAAAGAGAGACAGTTATAGTATATGACTCTGAAGTATTTAAAGTGAAAGTAATTTATTGCCTGTGTTTTGGTGCTATTACATGTAAAGTGAAAGTCATTTATTCTTACATTTGTTAGTATTGCATTTAAAGTGACAGGTCCTTATTATTCATATTAATTGATATAGCATTCAGAAATGGCTGAGCCTAGCATTGTCACCCCACTGTTAGCAGATGCAATGATAGATATGGTAGAAGGTGAAGAGCAAGAGAACCTGTCTGAATCTGAAAGGTGCAATGTAACGGTAGTCTCGCCCCAAACAAATATAGCTGAAACAGGTGAACTAAGACATTCATCACGGGACAGAAAACCGACCCAAAAGGTGCTAGAAAATTTGGAGCAAGAGGCAGCACTGAAAGAAAAAAGGTTTGTCTGAATGTATGAGAGGTGGAAAGTATACATTATAGACATTCGCAGAAAGCTAAAACAAGAAAGCATAAAGGAGAATTTGAGTGAAATGATAGAGACAGTAGAAGATTCTGAGTCAGAGCTTATGACAGCATATGTCAATTTGCGGTCGTCCTTGACACCCTCCCAGGATATTGTAAGGAACATGGATACATGTACCGCAGTCACTAGGGATTTAGTGAAGCTTATGAGAGAACTATCATCTGCAGCAAATTATGATGAAGTCAAGGCACGAAAGGGAATGAATGAGCTCTTCATGAAAGACTATGCTAGGTCCTTAGGAGGAACCACAATCTCAAGTGTGACTTCCATCACTAGCAGAAGTGCCAGCCACATAACAGAGTTCTCAAGTACGTCAGCCAAAATAAAGGAATTAGCTGAACAACTCGCTGCCAAAAGAGCAGAAGTAGAGATGGAATCTGCCATTGAGGCTCAGCGCCAGGAAATGGAAGCTCAGCACCATAAAATGGATGCTCAGCGCCATAAAATGGAAGCCGAAATGAAAAGTCTGGAAAGGCTGAAGGAAGTTAAGATTATAGAAGCCAGACTCAGAGTGCACGAAGAGGATACGAATCAGGGTAGTCATAGATCCAAATCAGTGCTAAGTGGAGAAGCTGACTCCTACGTTCTTCCTTACGCCCAGGAAAATGGAAGGAAATCTCCAGCATGTAGTAAAGAAATAAGTCATAGTCCTTCCATCCCTGCTCAGAGAGAAATGAAGAGAGACTCACCTGATTCAGAACAAAGTGGAAAAAGAGAACCAGATAATTCAACTCTCATATATCATGGCAGTGGTCACGAGAATGTTGCAACTGCTGACCCGGCGAAACCTCAGAGAAGCTTTCTCACTAGACTTCCTGTTCCGGAACCTACTATATTCTTCGGAGACGTACTGAAGTTTATAGAATGGAAGGCAAGTTTTGAAATGATCATTGAACATAATTGCTCCCGTCCAGTGGACAAGTTATTCTACCTCCAGCGGTATACTGGCGGAGAAGCAAAAAAAGTTCTTGAAGGTAACTTCTATAGGAAAGATGAAGAAGCCTACAAGCAAGCTTGGGAAAAATTAAATGCAAGATATGGTCATCCCTTCTTAGTGCAAAGAGCTTTCAGAGAGAAGTTGATAAACTGGCCCAAAATAGGTCCTAAAGAACACTTCAAGCTCCAAGAGTATGGCGACTTCCTGCAAGCATGCAGCAATGCTATCCCACATGTTCAAGGACTAGAAGTATTGAACGACTATCTAGAAAACCACAGGATGCTAGCCAAGCTACCAGAACAAGTGGCTTCTGGATGGAATCGCTATGTGACTAAACAGTTAGATCAAGGCAAAAACTTCCCAAGTTTCAAAGAGTTCTCTGAATTTGTCAATGAGGAAGCACGAATAGCGTGTAATCCAGTAACAGCATCTTATGTCTTAAAACCCTTAGAAGAAAGGCCTACAAGAGAGATAAGACGCTCAAGAGCAACTAGTTTTGCAACCAACACAGCTACTAAGCACACAGATGCCCAGGAGAGCAAGTTCAACATCACTACTGGGATCAGTAAAGAGTCTTCAGACTACCTTCAAGTGTATGTTCTGTGAAGAGAATCACTCCATACATAAGTGCCAACGATTGAAGGAAAGGTCTCCAGACGAAAATAAGAAGTTTGTGTTTGATAATCAGCTGTGTTTTGGATGTTTAAGAAAAGGCCATATTACTAAAGAATGCAAGAAAAAAGCCACTTGCAGCGTTTGTAAAGGACGTCATCCTACACCACTACATGAAGAACGTCCAAAGAAAGAGAAATCCTTAATGCCCAAGGACACTGAGGAAGAAAATAAAGCAACAGTATTCTCTTGCAGAGTGAGAGAAAGAGAAATCAATGGCACGTCAATGGTTGTACCAGTGTGTATTTCAAATCCTAAAAGGAAGAACAGGAAGGTATACGCCTATGCGCTGCTGGATGCCCAGAGTGACGTCACCTTCATTGATCAAGAAATCTGCAAGAAATTACAAGTGGCCACAGAACCAGTGAAACTCAAACTCACCACAATGACAGGAAGAGACACATTGGTGAACAGTCAAAGAGTCAAAGGACTGAGAGTTAGAGGACTCCACTCAAACTGCGTATTAGATCTACCTCCAGCTTATACAAAAGACGACATACCTCTGGATCGAGATCGCATACCTACCTGTGAAACAGCCAACAAATGGGAACACCTATCTGTCATATCTCATGAAATGTCCCCGCTGAAGGAATTTGGTGTTGGACTGTTGATAGGCTACGACTGTCCCGAGGCGTTGGTGCCACAAAAGATAATCGCAGGAGGAAAGGGTGAACCCTACGCAGTCCAAACTGATCTAGGATGGGGTGTTGTTGGAGGAAAACGACAGATTGCAGATTCAGGACAGGTGACAGGATTGTATCATAGAATATCTGTCCAAGAGTTACCAACTGTAAGTCCAGTGAAAGTATTCAAAATCCTAGAATCCGACTTTGCAGACGTAAGTTGTAATGAAAAGACTGTATCCCAAGAGGACATAAAGTTTGTACAAGTTCTAGAAGATAATATTCAGCAAAATCAACACGGTTATCTTGAAATGCCCCTATCTTTTAGAGAACGACCTCATCTGCCAAATAACAGAGATCTTGCCCTGACAAGATTGAAAGCTTAAAGAAAAGGATGGGAAGAGATCCCAAACTCAAAGACGATTATTTGAAATTCATGAAAGAAATCCTCAAAGAATGGCATGCAGAGAAAGTTGATGGTCAGCCTAAAAATGGAGAAGTGTGGTACATCCCACATCAAGGTGTCTATCACCCAAAGAAACCGGATAAGGTCAGAGTAGTTTTTGATTGCTCAGCAAGGTACAATGATGTTGCATTGAACGATCATCTACTAAAGGGACCAGATCTTACAAACACTGTACCTGGAGTACTCTGTAGATTCAGAAAGTATCCCATAGCAGTCATGTGTGACATTGAAAAGATGTTCCATCAATTTCATGTGAAGGAAGAAGATAGAGACTTCCTGAGGTTCCTATGGTGGGAAGACGGAGATACAGATACAGAGCCAGCGGAATACAGGATGAAAGTACACTTATTTGGAGCAGCATCATCCCCAGGTTGTGCTAATTATGGTATGAAGTATCTGGCCAATCAGAATGAAAAGGATTGTCCATCAGCAGCAAATTTTTTGAAGAAAAACTTTTATGTAGATGATGGTCTTATAAGCCTAGAATCCTCAAAATCGGCAATTCAGTTGGTGAGAGAGAGCCAAGAGTTATGCGCAAAGGCAAACCTGCGTCTTCACAAATTCATCTCAAGCGACAGAGAGGTACTAGAATCCATCAGTGACTCCGAACGTGCATCAACAATGAAGAATGTGAATCTTAACTATGATCCTCTTCCAGTTCAGAATGTACTCGGATTGGGATGGAATGTAGAAAAAGACAATTTTTCCTTTGAAATATCCATAGAAGAGAAAGTTCCAACTAGACGTACCATTCTTTCCACAGTAGCCTCAAAATATGATCCGTTGGGATTCCTATCACCAGCAATCCTCAGAGCAAAAGAAATACTGCAAGAATTATGCAGACAGAAGTTGGGATGGGACGAACCCATACCTGCAGACTTGAGGCCAAGGTGGGAGAGTTGGATAAGAGACTTGCAAAATTTGAAAGAAATTCGGATACCCAGATGTTTTGTACCTCCTGATTTCGGAAAGTACAAGAAAATAGAACTTCATCACTTTTCAGATGCCAGTAGTCATGGTTATGGTCAGTGCTCCTACATCAGAGTAATAGAAGAAGAAAAGATACACTGTGCCCTAGTTATGGGAAAGGCCAAAGTCGCACCCAACAATATTCAGACAATACCAAGACTCTAACTAACGGCAGCCGTCGTTTTTAGCCTCAGTAAGTCAGTTTCTGAGAGAAGAATTGGAATTTAAAATAGATGAAGAGAATTTTTGGACAGACTCACAAGTTGTCCTAGGTTACATAAACAATGAAGCTTGAAGATTCCACACCTTTGTCGCTAACAGAGTTCAAAAAATTCGAAAAACAACGAATCCAGAACATTGGCACTATGTTGACACAAAGCAAAACCCAGCAGATCATGCTTCAAGAGGCCTAAATGTAACAGAATTGAAGAATTCAAAATGGTTCACCGGTCCAGAGTTCCTTTGGGAAAGGGAAATCATACCCAATGAAGGTATACAGAACTGTCTATGGGTGATCCAGAAGTAAAGGTAGTTCAAACATTGAGCACTGCCGCCAAGTGTCAAGATGACATACTTGAACGACTAGCCAGATGTTCAAAGTGGAATACAGTCATAAACATTGTAGCTCGAATTCAATGCTTAGCAAAAGGAATCAGAAAGAAAGAATCGTTGAATGTAGAGGAAAGAGTGAAAGCTGAAGAAACAGTTATAAGACTCATTCATCAAAGATTCTACAGTGAAGAATTGAAGAGACTTAGTCAAGGACCTAAGAGACTTCCAAGCAACCACCCATTGTACAAGCTTAATCTTATTCTGCAGGATGGTATACTGAAGGTGGGAGGGAGGCTGGAAAATGCGTCGCTACCTAACAGAGTTAAGCATCCTGCAATTCTACCCAAAAATTCTACCTTCACAAGATTGATTATCAATCACTACCACAACAAATCCTTGCATCAAGGAAGAAGCTTTACTCAAAGCTGTTTGAGAGAAGGTGGTTACTGGATAGTGAAAGGCAGCAAAGTTATAGCGAAGTACATAAGTAAATGTGTAATCTGTAGAAAGACACGTAGACCTACAGAAGAACAAAGAATGGCTGATCTACCAGCTGATCATGTAAACCCATCACCACCATTTCTTTATAGCGGAATGGATTGCTTCGGCCCATTTATCACCAAACAAAACCGCAAGGAGTACAAGAGATATGGACTGATATTTACGTGTCTAAGCTCCAGAGCAATTCACCTGGAAATGTTGGCAGATATGTCAACCGACACCTTTATCAACGCCTTAAGATGTTTCATAGCCATTAGAGGTACTGTCAGAGAACTTAGATCTGATCAAGGATCTAATTTTGTTGGAGCAAAGAACGAATTGAACAAGGCTCTAAAAGAGATTGATAAAGAAAAAGTAACTGAGTACTTGTTAGAGAAACAGTGTGATTTTCACATGAATGCTCCACATGCAAGCCATACAGGCGGAGTCTGGGAGAGGCAAATCAGAACTGTAAGAAACGTACTAAGTTCAGTGTTGAAGAAGAACGCCGGAAGATTAGATGATGCTTAATTTAGGACACTATTCTATGAAGTAATGTCTATTGTTAACAGTCGTCCACTTACAGTCAACAACATCAACGACCCAACAAGTTTGGAACCTCTAACTCCCAACCATCTACTTCACCTTAAGTCTGATTACATACAGCCACCACCTGGCAACTTCACCAAAGAGGATTTATACGCAAGGAAAAGATGGCGAAGAGTTCAATAACTATCAGAGCAGTTTTGGAATAGATGGAGCAAGGAGTACTTAGCTCATCTCATACTAAGAAGTAAATGGCAAACGCCTAGAAGAAATATTCATGTTGATGACATAGTGTTAGTAAAGGAAGACGACTTACCTAGAAGTCAATGGAAATTGGCCAAAGTCCTAGAAGCTCGAAAGGATGAAGAAGGACTAGTAAGAAGAGTTTTGTTACAAATGGGAGACTCAAAACTGGACAAAAAGGGAAAACGTCTCACAACTCCACTCAAGTTGGAACGTCCAATACAAAAGTTAGTTGTTCTGCTTGAGAGTAACAAAGACACTTGAGAGTTGAGAAACTGATGGAAAATTCCTCAAATTCATGTTCGAACCCTATTACTGAGAACATAGAATTATAGGTAATTTTGGTGGGAGTGTAGCTGGCCAGCTAAGACCAGTCCTAGGTTGTTAATATGGTTCACATATATGTGTATACCAAACCTGCCAATAACCTCAGTACAGTATATATGTGCATATGTTAAAGCCAAAAGCAGAATCATTGCTGTAATTTATGTCTTTGATTGTTATATGACATTTTTATATTAATTGTGTTAGCAGAAGCAGAAAAGGAAAATATGCCTTTAAGAGTTAGTTAAAGGTGAGCCAATCACAGACAGCCTCATACTGTACAGAGCCTTAACCAATCCCAGCCAGTTTCACATTTTTGCCTGTGTAAAACTCCCTGCTGGGATTTTCTAGAGACACATGCTCACCAGACAGAGGAGGAAACAGACAAAGTTCCAATCAGAAAAGCTTTATGGAAGCAGAGAAGGCCAAATAGGTATTTAAAGGAATGCACTTGTGTGTTCCTCTGTTGTTTAGTAATGCAGGTAGATCTGTATGTAAAAACTGTTGTATGTGTTTACTTGTAGTTCCACCGAATTTACGAATCAAGTCACTGTAGAGTAATCTAACGAATTTATAAATCCAAGTGAATTTATCAATCTATCGAAATATACAGAACAAATTTATCGAATCTATTGAACCTATCGAGATAAGTTATCGAATCAAACCACTGTAATATGAAAGAAATAAGCTACTGTATGATAAATGAAACAAGCCATTGTAAGCAGTGTTATATGAAGAAGATTGAAGTTATTAAAGAAGTTAACTAAAGTATTCGGTGTGCTCTTTAAACCTACTGCATCCATAGAGCGGCATTGGAGGAATTACAGAGTAAAGTCAGTCTAATCAAACAAAGAAACAGCAATTGCATAATTTTTCTAATGCCACAGCGCACTAGGCACCAAAGGGTGCTGCACCTGCCACAAGCACCACTCCCCGAAAGAAGGGACAGAAACATGGGGACCAGGTGGGATTCAAGAGAGACTGCAGGCTGCTTGACGGTGTATGCAGAGCCCAACTCTCATTCCAAGGGATGTCTGGAGCTGTGAATGTGAGTGTTTTTCTCTCTCTTGCTGGGGGGTGGGGTGGCCCGTGTATGGAGGGTGGGCGTAGTGGAAGGCTCTCTCGGGTGGGGGGTTGGAGAGGGGTGGTGGTATTGGATGGTGTCAAGCTCTCTATGCGAGAGGGGTGGGGGGATGATTTCTCTGTTGCCTAGGGTAGCACAAAACCTAAATACACCACTGGGTGGGGGGGTTGTCCAGTGTTAGTTCAACTTTACATTTTTTTCTATAAAGGTGAAATTACCTTATGTCTCCATTAGATTGTGCTGCCTGTGAAAACATTATGTACAAACCCTCTACCTTGACCCATTCCAGTAAGTACAGAACTCTCTCCTCTAGCATTCTCATTCCACGTCCCTGAAATTTATAGTATATCTAAAGCCAAAACTTTCCTTTTTTCTGTGTCCCATTCAAGAGATTTCCCTTGACTCCCTGTCCTGTAGAGATTGCAAGATCTCTTCAAGGTAAATCTACTCTGACACAATTGTTGCAGGAACAGTTGTCCACAATTTTTCTGCTTCCCATTCTAGTGACAACTCACAATTTTGGATTTTCCCTTGCTTTCAGTCTCAGTGGTGACA
Source organism: Staurois parvus (assembly GCF_062004578.1). NCBI lineage: Eukaryota > Metazoa > Chordata > Amphibia > Anura > Ranidae > Staurois > Staurois parvus. The sequence goes on from NW_028317971.1 coordinate 9,729,636, forward strand.
CATCAAGAACTTGGATGTGGCTGACACATCGCAAGTGGCCTAACAGAGAATTCACCACAGCTACATTCCTAGTCTACCTCCATAATGTACTATATACAGGCATGTATACTGCATAGCCTTGTAGTCACAACGAGCACCATGTAGGTTAAACAGTAAGACGTCAACAGATCTGATAGAGTGCAAAAGTCAGTGTACATTAGCCCAAATGGAGTACCACCTTTTGTTTTTATGTTTTACAGTTTATGAATGCTGTAGGTAGAATAATGCTGTGTTCATGTGATTTTAGACTTTTCAGAACTTTCCAGCTGCGATGTCACATGCTGCATTTATGAGCTGTCATACAGTAAATATGAGTTTCCAACCTGAACAATTCAAAGAAATCAATTCTACCTCAATTCTCTGACTTGGAGCTCAGATCTCATAGGCATTCAGGTGGAATTACTTGATACTCACATTTACAGTTTGTATGATAGCTCATCAACAACAACACAGTTGTTACTAAAGCTGGAGAGTGCAGAATCAGGCTCACTTCTGCACAGAAACCAATCAGCTTCTAACCTCAGCTTGTTCAATTAAGCTTTGACAATAAAACCTGGAAGTTGACCAGGGGCGGACTGACCATTTGGCAACTTGGGCACTGCCCGAGGGCCCGGGGTCAGTAGGGGGTCCCATAAGATGCCCCTGGTACCTTTTTCATAGGCTTTTTCGAGTTTGGGCAAGGACACAGGGGCCCCATGATCCCCTATTGCTCGGGGGCCCCATGAGTTGTCAGTCCGCCCCTGAAGTTGATTGGTTTCCATGCAGAAGTGAGCTTGATTTTGCACTCTCCAGCTTTAGTAAATAAATCCCATTATGTGATGTCACAGCTGGTATCTCCGAAAAATCTAGAGAGCTAGTGAACGCAGCCAGTGGTGTATTTAGATTTTGTGCTGTCCTAGGCAACTAAAAAATAGTGCCCCCCCCATATGGGGGGATGGGTGAGAGAGAAATTCTTTCAGCATTCATGGCTGCCCACCGGAAAAATGCCACCCAGGACAAACGCCTTGTTTGCCTTGTGGAAGATACACCCCTGAACTCAGCACAGAAGACTCCATGAAAGGTGAAAGCAAAGCAGAATCTTTCCTAGAAGGTTGTTTCTGTAGAACCTAAACAACCCACTTAGGCTTGGTTCACACTGCTACGACCCCAAAGTCATGCGACTTACAGTGCAACTTTGCATTGCGACTTACTTGTGACTTCAATGTGATTTCAATGCGACTTTCATGCTACTTTGATGTTTTGTGACTTTGGCTTTGCCAAATCATAACAATACAGAGTGTGGCATGTATCATTGAACTTCCGAAACTCTTTGAAGTCGCAGCCAAAGATAAGACAAAGAAACAACTTTTGTGATTTTAATATTACAGTCTATGGCACTCATGTCGCAAGGAAGACACAGAAATGAAGTGAAGCTTTTTTCATCGCTGCTTTGAAATTAATGTGTTTTGACTTGTCATGCGACTTTCTGTGTTGCACATCACAGCAAGTTGCATTAGAAGTGGCAGCAGCATAGCTTTTGGCTAGCTTCCCCCATTTTAACACAGAATGTTTATTGCAAAGTTAAATATTTAAACATCTTACCAGTTCTGTAGAAAAAGAAAAACAGAAGCAGTGACATCAGGGTTCCACCAATTGTGTACAACGTCAGTTGGAGATTTTGGACAGCAGCATCTAAAATGAGGTTGTATAACATTAACACTGAGGATGTTACTGAGAAAACAAAATATGAGTTGGGCTTTTGCTATCATTCTGTACATTACAGGGGCGGACTGACAACTCATGGGGCCCCCCGGGCAATAGGGGATCATGGGGCCCACGGGCAATAGGGGATCATGGGGCCCCTGTGTCCTTGCCCAAACTCAAAAAAGCCTATGAAAAAAGGTACCAGGGGCATCTCATGGGGCCCCCTACTGACCCCGGGCCCTCGGGCAGTGCCCGAGTTTCCAAATGGTCAGTCCGCCCCGGTGCATTACTTCATTTTTTTAGACCATTACAACAGAATTTTTAGGAAAACAAATATCTCTTAGCATAGCAATCTCTCTGCTCTTTACAAAACTCCAGACAGGAAAAAGTCAGCTGTGAGTTTACATAGTATAAAGTTATATGTCTTGGGAAGCCTGGAACTCTTCTTTAATAGCTCAGCCTGAAAGGTGCGCACACAAGTGATTCAACCTTATTGCTTGCTCTGTCTAATGCCGGCCATAGACGGTTCGAAAATTGGCCGATTTTTCGTCCGAAAGATTAATTGTCGGACAAGAAGGCCTGGCTCGCAGTCTCTGCTCTAATTCATCCCAAAGGTGTTATATCAGGTTGAAGTCAGGACTCTGTGCAGGCCAGTTAACTAGTTGCCGACCGTAGATAGCCGAATGACGGCTGCACTGCGGCCGGCCAGTTCTGAGTGGACGTCATATGATGTCCTCCCAGAACGTGCTCTCCTGCGCGCCCCAGGGGGCGCGCACCCGGCGATCTCCGTGATCGCTGTGTCCTACGGACACAGCTGATCACGTGATGTGGTAAAAGGCCAATCACAGCGGCCTTTTACCACGTGATCAGCGGTGTCCAATGACACGCTGATCAGAGGGAAATGCAAGTGCCGGTTCTCGGCTGCACTTCCGGTTCTCGGAAGAGGAAAGTACTGCCGAGAACCAGCAGTTGTCAGAGCGGGGATCGGCACCGATCATCAGGGCACTGATGATCAGTGCCCTGATGATCGGTGCCCAGCAGTGCCACCCGCAAGTTCCGCCCACCTGTGCCCAGCAGTGCACCCACTAGCTCCACCCACCTGTGCCCAGCAGATCACCCACCTGTGCCCAGCAGTGCACCCACCTGTGCCACTCTGCAGTGTCACACACCTGTGCCCAGAAGTGCCACCTACCTGTGCCCAGCAGTGCCACCCACCTGTGCCCACCCACCTGTGCCCACCAGTGCCACCCACCTGTGCCCACCCACCAGTGCCACCCACCAGTGCAGCCCAGCAGTGCTGCCAGTCAGTGCCACCAGTCAGTGCCCAGGGGTTGTGCCAGTCAGTGCCGCCAGTCAGTGCCCAGCAGTGATGCCAGTCAGTGCCGTCTATCAGTACCCATCATCAGTGTCACCTATCAGTGCCGCCTATCAGTGCTGCATATTAGTGCCGCCTATCCGTGACATCTCATTAGTGCTGTCTATCAGTGCCGCCTATCCGTGCCACCTCATTAGTACTGCCTATCAATGCCCTTTAGTGCTGCCTATCAGTGCCCATCAGTGCTGCCTCATCAACGCACATCAGTGAAGGAGAAAAAATACCTGTTTGAAAAATTTTATAATAGAAACAAAGAAACTTTTTTTTTTTTTTCAAATTTTTTGCAATTTTTTATTTATAGCGCAAAAAGTAAAGCGCCCAGTGGCGATTAAATACCACCAAAAGAAAGCTCTATTTGTGAGAACAAAAATGATCAAAATTTCATATGGGTACAATGTTGCATGACCGCGCAATTGTCAATCAAAGTGCGACAGCGCTGAAAGCTGAAAATTGGCCTGGTAAATAAGGGGGTATAAGTGCCTGGTAGGCAAGTGGTTAAGTTCCTCCACCCAAAACTCTCTCATCTATGTCTTTATGGACCTTGCTTTGTGCACTGGTGTGCAGTCATGTTGGAAAAGGAAGAGGCCATCCCCAAACTCTTCCCACAAAGTTGGGAGTATGAAATTGTCCGAAATACAGTATCCTGGTATGCTGACGGCTTAAGAGTTCCCTTCACTGGAACTAAGGGGCCAAGCCCAACCTCTGAAAAACAACCCCACACCATAACCCCCCTCCACCAAACTTTACACTTGTCACAATGCAGTCGGGCAAATACCATTCTCCTGGCAACTACCAAACCTAGACACGTCCATCGGATTGCCAAACAGAGAAGCATGATTCATCACTCCAGAGAACACATCTCCACTGCTCTAGAGTCCAGTGGTGACATAAATGAAATTTAAGTTATTTTTACACAAATAGAGCTTTCTTTTTGTGTTTTTTTTTATTATATATATTATATAAATGAAAAAAAATCTAAACATTTTGAAAAAATATTCTCTACTGTTATAAAACTTATCCAATTAAATCAGATTTCTTCTTATAGCTATAGATGCTATACTTGTAATCAGGGGCGGACTGACAACTCATGGGGCCCCCGGGTAATAGGGGATCATGGGGCCCCTGTGTCCTTGCCTAAACTCAAAAAAGCCTATGAAAAAGGTACCAGGGGCATCTCATGGGGCCCCCTACTGACTCTGGTCCCTTGGGCAGTTTCCGAGTTTCCAAATGGTCAGTCTGCCCCTGCGTGTAATGGCGGTGATCAGTGACTTATAGTGTGACTGTGATAGTGTGGCTGGCAATCTGTTAACAGACACTGGCTGGGAGGGACACTCAAATACTAAGCACAAATACTCCTGCGCTTGGGGATGAACTCAATGCAGCTACGGATCCGTTCCGGAGATCCTGAGTGTTGCACGCCTTGCTGCCCTAAAAGGACTGTGGGAATCCAAAACACCAGATGCAAAGAAAACACACAGAGGGCGCATGGGCCTAGTGCATTACCTTAGTAACATTTATTGATAAAATTAGTAGATGGTGATATACTCACAAAAGACAATTGTATAAAAGTCATCATAAAGAACAATGCCTGGTCCGCCTGATACAGTTTTCCACACAGGAACACTGGACCTCCAAAAGGCTAAAGCGTTTTGAGGACTTGCCTCTTCCTCAGAGCCAGTGCATGGACACATGAGCTATCATGCGGGGCATTTAGAGGCAGAAAAAAAAGTCAGATGCCCCTAGCTGAAAAAACGTCCAGTGTGCATGAGGCCTTAGCATGTGGATTGCACATAGTACATTGTCATTTATCACTTATTTTATATGGTAACAGAAGCACATTACCTAGAGTTTAACTAATAAAACAGTTGTTTGTCAGTTCTTTTAGACAACAGTAGTTTAGTTCACCCTGTTAACCACTTCAAGACAGCAAGTTGCATATACTGTATATGCTGCAGTTTTTAAATGGTTTACCAGGGCCATAGCTGCAGCTGTCAGTCATAACCCCAGTATCAAAAATTGCAGCTGTCGATTCTGTGTCTTCTAAAAGTGATCATAGCGTCTGATTAGCCACAGAATCATTTTAAGGAGCAGCAGGAAGGGTTGTGTCAACCCCCACCCAGTGCCACTTGCTGGAGTTTATTGGGCTTACCCATCCCACCGGAAAGCCCAGGATCCGATCCAGTGGTTTGCATGGCTGGCCATAGAGGTGACGAGCGACCTGAAAGTCTCCGATCATTTCTATGGTCTAGGAGGCCGGAAGCGACATCATGACGTAATTTCCACTTTAGGGCAGATGTAAACACAAGGGATCAGGGGCGGACTGACAACTCATGGGGCCCCTGGGCAATAGGGGATCATGGGGCCCCTGTGTCCTTGCCCAAACTCAACCCTACTGACCCAGTGCCCAAGTTTCCAAATGGTCAGTCCGCCCCTGCAAGGGATGTTTACATTTCTTGTGATAGCAAAAAAAGTGATTAAGAATATTTTTCAGGAACAGTGTAAGAATAAAAAAAAAAGAAAAGATTTTTTAAAGCGCCCTGTCCTGCCATGCTCACGCACAATGGGGAGTGCGTATGTAGGTTGTGCCCACATATGTAAACAGTGTTTGCACCATACATGTGAGGTATCGCCACAAACGTTATAGTGAGAGCAATAACTATAGTACTAGACCTCCTCTGTAACTCTAAGCTGGTAATCTGTAAAAATATTTAAAGTGTTGCCTGTGGAGATTTTTAGGCACTGTAGTTTGGTGCCATTCCATGATCAAGCGTGAAATGTCAGGTATCTATTTACTCAGTGTAACATCATCCTTTACCAAATATTGGGTTATATATTGTGTTTTGTTATATTAAAATTCATCAAAATGCTTTTTTTTCTCAAAAAATTGTGTTTGAAAAACCGTTGCACAAATACTGTGTCACATAAAAAAGTGCAACAACCACCATTTTATTTACTAGGGCCTCTGCTAAAAATATTTAATGTTTGGGGGGGTTAAGTAATTTTCTAGCAAATCAAATGCTGATTTTTACTTGTAAACAAAAAGTGTCAGAGTAGGCCTGGTTTTATTCTTCATCTTTCTGCTTAGTATGGAAACTTCACTATGTGGTTGGCTAAAAGCATTATACGGATACACACAATTGGTATCAGGCAGCAGATGCTACAAAAAATGTAACCATATGTGTGTCACACAAAAAGACTTTTTCAGCTATTTACTTTCAAAAGTAGAAGAGCTCATCTTTCCTTTTTGAATATAACCATTAGTGCACTTACAAATAACAGCCCTCATGACATAGTCTGGTCATACCTTTTGAAAAAAACAAGAGAAATTGGAACTCACAGCACCATAAACTACAAACGTCTTTGCTAATTGCAGCAAAATAAAATGAAGTACAAGTGAAAATATGAAATTAAAGTACAAAAACGTTTTTCCTTTAGTTACACTTTAAATGCCAGGGCTTGATGCTGCACTTTTAGGTATGAAAATGGACACAGTGGGATTGATTTAGGCTCTGTTCACACCTATGCAGTTTGCTTTTTGTCTGTTTTGCAGTGCTTTTCGCAGTTGGTTTTGCGTTTTTCTACACACATATTTGATGCGCTTTTGATGTGTTTTTGACAAGTTTTTACCTCGTTTTGTTTAGCCTTTTTTTTATTAAAGTGGATTTTTTTTTGTTGCTGGGTGAATAAAGATGCAAAACACAAAACGTGGCAAAACGCAACAAAAACGCACTGCCATGCATTTCAGCAGCTTCTCCATCAAACTCTATTGTTGCAAAAATGCTGCTTTTTGCTTTTAAAAAAGTCCATGACCCTTTCAAAAATGCATAGGAACTCATGTTCCATAGGAAACCATGTTAAATAGACTAGTGCGTTTCTGCAAAAAAAGCAAAAATCACTAAAAAAGGCATTGGGATGAACAAAGCCTAACTAAAACTGTAGAGTGCAAAATCAGGTGCAATCAGCCTCCAGGTTTTAGTCTGGGTTCATATATGCGGTGCAGTATATCGCATGTGATTAGCACAGGAACCTCACCACATTCCTGTGCAAATCACATGTGATTTGTGTGCGATGCGATTGGAGCCGTACATTTTGTATGGCTCTAATCACACCGCACCCGCACCAAAATGGTGCAGGAATCTTTTTTGGCTCCACACTAGAATCGGATTGCATTGGTATTCACACCTACGTGATCCAATTCTGCACATTGCACCGCGTTTTGTGGATTGCTTTTGGGGTGTTGTTAACATACACACCCGCAGCGGTTCGCGTGAACAGGGTGCAATTCTGATGTGGTGTGGCATTCGCACAGAAAATGCTGCAAATTCCGCACCGCATCAGTGTGAACCAGGGCTCATTGTCAATACTTAATTGAACAAGCTGAAGTTAGAAGCTAATTGACTACCATGCACAGCTGAACCAGATTTTGCACCCTCCAGTTTTAGTAAATCAAAATCAGTCTGCGCTGCAGTTTCAGGCATTTATTTATTTTGAAGAAAATCTATACTGAGAGAAATGTGTAGGGTAGTGCTGGTCAACCTGGTAATTACAACTGCTCTCAAATATTGCTCCCATCCTGTCCAAAGGGCACCACACTGGAATTGTACTTAAATTACAGATAGACAGTCAATATACTGTATAAGGAAACAGATAAACATAGAATTTTGCTCACGTAAGAGTGTGTCATTTATTGGAGCAGCGTAATTATCATAATATTCTTTACTAGTTTCTCTCTAGTGAACAGTTCGCTCAGTACAAAACAGTATAGCAAGAGCAAACAAAAGCAGTAAGGCTCCATTCACACTTGTGCGACTTGTCATGTGACTTTGGACATGAAGGGGGAGATTTACTAAAACTGGCATAGAAACCAATCAGCTTCCAGGTTTTAGGGCCAGTTCACACTACATGTGTTTCAGTTGCTTTTTTTCTGCATCCAAACCACACAGACAGTAGGTTATATGGTTGTCAATGTGATAGTTCACATCATTGCTTGCAGTTCCAGTGCGTTCCAGTTGCAGAAATTAAAGTAGAACATGCTGCATTTTTCTACACAGAACTGTACTGGAACGCGGTAAAACGCATCAAAAATGCACTGGAACGCACCAAAAAATGCACTGGAACGCACATGTCCCTATTTAAAATTGAAGAAAAAGAGAGGGGAAAAAATGAACTGGAATGCATAAAAAACACACTGGAACGTGCCAAAAACGCATCAAAAATGCACCGGAACACATCTGGACTGCATTAGTGTGAACCGACCCTTTTAGTCAAAGCTTAATTGAACAAGCTGAAGTTAGAAGCCGATTGGCTACCATGCACAGTTGTACCAGATTCTGAGTGCACCAGTTTTAGTAAATCTAATTCATAAAGTCGCATGACAAGTGGCAGCCCATTGTTTTCAATAGCACCTATTTGGATCTGTTTAGAACTTAAAGTTAAAGTGACATTGAAAAGGTTCCTGCACTACTTTGATTCGACTCTGATGCGTCTTAGTGCCAGAGATTATAAAGTCACATCAAAGTCGCACTTCAAAACTGGAATTTGTGCGACTTTGGAGTTGCAGAAGTGTGAATGGAGCCTAAAGGTGAAATAAGCAATCCTAGAAATATGTGAAATGCTGCAATTTTAGGAAGTATTTCAAAATGATAACGCAAGTCCATCGCTTTTTTGATTTCTCGCACTTTCCTCAACCAGGCTTCCCTACAGGAACACCAAAATGTGCCCAACTCAATACTTTCACTGCTTACTACTGCTTCACTGGATAATGATCCTGTGAAAGTTGTCTGATTTTTGGTACACTACAACACCCTTTGAACATATCTGCCTCCATACTCTACACTGAACACTCAGGGTCTTTCTTCCTCCCTTTCCCATGTAGCATTATAGGAATGAGACCTTTTGACCTGAATGGATTTGGAAGAGGGAGCAAAGCTTGGACAAGAATAGCCAAATGTTCTTTTAACATGTCTATCCTGGAAACTGCTCATCCCTGAATCCTTATAGTTTGGGCATTTTATAAATGTCTTTTTTTCTGATTGCTTGGCCTGAGTCTGAAGAGAATATACAGTACCTGTACATAACCAATTATTTCTGTTCCTTGGATCTCACTCCCCCTTTCCCCACACTTCTCTTCCTGATTTGCGTGTGCTAGACTTGCAGGCTTCTAGAGCAATTCAATCTGATTATAAATCCCATTTACTACATGCATGATCCTAAAGGTGACCATTTCAGGTTGCTGAATGAAGAGAGGCTGGGGTGCCCTCGGAAGAAGGGAATATATTGCATTTTACATTGTCTCAACTGAAGAAAATAGTTTTTGAATAAAAATATATTGTTCAATCCTCAAAAGGGAGAGGATTTTAATTTTAATTCTGAATTAGTTTTAACTTCAATAGGCCAGAATCAAAGATGGAGCACGTAGTGTAAGTTTGAGATCAAATTGGGGAAGAAGAAAAAAATAGGAAAAAATATAAGCGCTGAAACTTTTTGCAGGTACTTACCCTTGTAGACAAAAAAAGGTCTGCCAGTAGCTGCTAGTGGTATGAGAAATATTAATATAAGGTATGTAGACAAGAAGGGGTTACAATTTGGAATTGTTTCTTTTCAAATCCTGTGTAGCTGGCCAGCTAAGACCAGTCCTAGGTTGCTAATATGGTTCATATATATGTGTATACCAAACCTGCCAATAACCTCAGTACAGTGTATATGTGCATATGTAAAAGCCAAAGCAGAATCATTGCTGTGATTTATGTCTTTGATTGTTATATGATATTTTCATATTAATTGTGTTAGCAGAAGCAGAAAAGGAAAATATGCCTTTAAAAGTTAGTAAAGAACTGAGCCAATCACAGACAGCCTCACACTGTACACAGCCTTAACCAATCCCAGCCAGTTTCACATTTATGCTTGTGTAAAACTCCCTGCTAGGATTGTTCTAGAGACACATGCTCACCAGACAGAAAAGGAAACAGACAAGGTTCCAATCAGAAAAGCTTTATGGAAGCAGAGAAGGCCAAATAGGTATTTAATGCACTTGTGTGTTCCTCTATTGTTTAGTAATGCAGATAGATCTGTATGTAAAAACTGTTGTATGTATGTTTACTTGTAGTTCCACCGAACTTATCGAACTTATCGAACTTACGAATCAAGTCACTGTAGAGTAATCATAATCCAATTGAACTTATCGAATATAACGAATTTATAAATCCAAGTGAATTTATCAATCTATCGAAATATACAGAACAAATTTATCGAATCTATTGAACCTATCGAGATAAGCTATCGAATCAAACCACTGTAATATGAAAGAAATAAGCTACTGTGTGATAAATGAAACAAGCCATTGTAAGCAGTGTTATATGAAGAAGATTGAAGTTATTAAAGAAGTTAACTAAAGTATTCGGTGTGCTCTTTAAACCTACTGCATCCATAGAGCGGCATTGGAGGAATTACAGAGTAAAGTCAGTCTAATCAACAAAGAAACAGCAATTGCATAATTTTTCTAATGCCACAGCGCACAAGGCACCAAAGGGTGCTGCGCCTGACACATCCTGCCCCTAGTAAGTAAAGATAATATATACAAATCTACACAGATGTCAAGAACAGGTAGTATTGAGATTCCAGTTTGACGCAGACTCAAATTTGACACAAATTTGATCAAATTATTTGAATTGGAATTTTGAAATGCATTGAAGTCAATGGGGGACAGTAATTTATGGCCAATATTAATCTTTTTTGGAGGGCTGCCAGATATGATGTTGTCTCTCAAATGATATAGGTGATCCCTTACAAACCCATTATGGATGGGGAAGGGGTGGCTCTTTCATGTGACTTTTAGGGTAACATGGCCATTTAGGCCCCTTTCACAAATGCATGTCTCATTTAGAACAACACCTTAACACATTATAGAAGCCATAGTGTGAGTTGTGGTGCACCATGATTGATATTTTGACCCATGCTGTGTGTTGGCAGCTTATTCACAGTGAAAGGGCTATCTTAAAGTGACACTAAAGGAAAAATTAGAAATAAAATGAACAAACGTCATACTTACCTGCTGTGCGCAATAGTTCTATACAGAGCAGTCCTGATCCTCCTCTTCTTAGGTCCCCTGCTGGTGCTTTGGGCTCTTCCCCCGCACTGAGTGCCCCCTTAGCAAGCCGCTTTCTATGGGGGGACACTCATGCATGCTTGTTTCTGAGCCCTGCTTTATGTGTTCATTGACACTGAAAATGGGGCTCAGCCCCGCCCCCATTGATTCCTCCTCACTGGCTGTGATTGACTGCTATGTCTGAGTCAATGAAGAGGGAGAGAGCCAAAAGAGCAGCAGCTCTTGTGCACACTGCTGAATTGGGGTTGGGCTCAGGTAAGTATAAAGGGGGGCTTGTGGGGAACATGTTAATGCAACGTGTTAATGTGCAGCATGATACCTGTTAACATACTGAAACAGCCTTGACAAATGTGAAGGGGCTTTAAATTACAGATTCGGGATATTTGGGTGACAACAGCTTGCCTAGCAGCTCTCCAAAGGGCCAAAATTGACCAGCAAAATGATCCTTGTCACACTTTATTGCAATTCAAATTCAAAATTAAGAGTTCCTAGATTTTTTTTAATTTGTAAAAGTTGAGATAAATACAATTATGGCACATTGACTCAGTAGTAGGAAATAATGAAGTGTTCAGGAAGAAAGAATGTTGTTTTACATAATGATAAACTACAAGTCATCTAGTCAAATTTTCATTAAAACATCAAATGAAAATTTTGTTACAGAATATAATTTTTAGATTTGAGAAGATGGAATGCAAATGGTATATAAAACAAACAGGGCTATGTTACATAATATACCTGTGCTTGCAGGCGTAGGGTAATGTTGCCAAGTAAGTATGGTAAGATCAGTTGTATGTTTGACCACACCAGTCATATGGTTAGCCTCACAGGTCACTGATGGATGATTAGAACAGCTGGTAATATTCACCCAGAACTCATAGGTGGCATTGACAGATCCATCTACATTTTTTACCGGTTTAGTAGCGTTTTTCGTTGGCTTTAGAACATTTCCACAAATCATCAACTCTACAGTTATATCTTCTGGATAAAATTCAAACAGACTGCACACTACAGTGACTTCATGTTCACCACTCAAAGCAGAATTAACGAGCATTTTTGGAGGAGCTAAAGATAAATAGAAAAAGACAAGAATATTAAACTTTTGTACTGTCACAACATAGGCATATCTGTAGACCTATCACTTAAACTTCAAATGTTCTATAAAAAGACCTCATTTCACTTCAAGACGTATTACCATGCATTTTGATGAACTGTGCTTTGTCATTCCTATGGCTGGGAAGAACCTAGTCTCAGGCTGAAAACTGTTTTAATATATTTTGATTATATTTTAATATATACAGCGAGGAACAGAAGTATTTGAACACCCTAAGTTCTCCCACTTAGAAATTATGGAGGGGTCTGAAATTCACATTGTAGGTGCATTCCTACTCTGAGAGACAGAATTAAAAAAAAAAAAAAGGAAATCACATTGTATGATTTTTAAAGAATTTATTTGTCTTGCACTGCTGAACATAAATATTTGAACACCAGTGTTAATAATTGGTACAGAAGCCTTTGTTTGCAATTACAGAGGTCAAACATTTCCTGTAGTTCTTGACCAGGTTTGCACACACTGCAACAGGGATTTTGGCCCACTCCTCCACACAGATCTCCTCTAGATCTTTCAGGTTTTGGGGCTGTCGCTGAGCAACACGGAGTTTCAGCTCCCTCCAAAGATGTTCTACTGGATTTAGGTCTGGAGACTGGCTAGGCCACTCCACAACCTTGATATGCTTCTTATGGAGCCACTCCTTGGTTATCCTGGCTGTGTGCTTCGGGTCGTTGTCATGTTGGAAGACCCATCCACGACCCATCTTCAATGCTCTAACAGAGGGAAGGAGGTTGTTGCTCAAAATCTCACAATAAATGGCCCCCTTCATCCTCTCCTTAATACAGTGCAGTCGTCCTGTCACCTTTGCAGAAAAGCACCCCCAAAGCATGATGTTACCACCCCCATGCTTCACAGTAGGGATGGTGTTCTTGGGATGCAACTCATCCTTCTTTTTCCTCCAAACACGACAAGTGAAGTTTAGACCAAAAAGTTCTACTTTGGTCTCATCTGACCACATGACTTTCTCCCATGCCTCCTCTGGATCATCCAGATGGTCATTGGCAAACTTCAGACGGGCCTGGACATGTGATGACTTGAGCAGGGGACCCTTCTGTGCAATGCATGATTTGAAACCATAACGCCGTAGTGTTCTACCGACAGTGACCTTTGAAACTGTGGTCTCAGCTCTCTTCATGTCATTGACCAGCTCCTCCCCTGTAGTTCTGGGCTGATTCCTCACCTTTCTTATCATCAGTGATACCCCACGAGGTGAGATCTTGCATGGAGCCCCAGTCCGAGGGAGACTGACAGTCGTCGTTAGCCTCTTCCATTTTCTAACAATTGCTCCAACAGTTGATCTATTTTCACCAAGCTGCTTGGCAATTGCCCCGTAGCCCTTTCCAGCCTTGTGGAGGTCCACAATTTTGTCTCTGGTGTCTTTTGACAGCTCTTTGGTCTTGCCCATGGTAGTAGTTGGTGTCTGACTGACTGTGGAGTGGGCAGGTGTCTTTAAAGAGCTCAGACAGGTGCTACTAAGTTAGATTAATGAGTGGAGTAGAGGTGGACTTTTTAAAGGCACAGTAACAGGTCTTTGAGAGCCAGAATTCTTGCTGTTTCTTAGGTGTTCAAATACTTATGTTCTGCAGTGCAAGACAAATACATTCTTTAAAAATCATACAATGTGATTTCCTGCATTTTTTTTAAATCCTGTCTCTAAGAGTGGGAATGCACCTACAATGCGAATTTCAGACCCCTCCATGATTTCTAAGTGGGAGAACTTGCAAAATCGCAGGGTGTTGAAATACTTCTGTTCCTCACTGTATTGCTAATTTGAGCAAAACTGTCTCTCAGGTTCTCTGGCCCTGCTTCTTCTCCAGTGGTCCTACACATCTCTGCACTTTCAACCTCTGAGTAGAATGAATCAGCCCCCTTTCTCACCTGAAGTAAATCTAAAACCAGGTGTACGTTTATGGTGCTTATGGGTCAGTCTCACATCATGATTAAAGTTTCCATAGGAATGCTTACTTTATTACTTTTACTTCACATGAAGGCACAAAGATTTTTGTTGCTTACTTCAGATGCTTAATGACATTTGGGGGAAATTTGGTTAACAGCGCTATACTCTTACAGCTACATGACAACTTGCCATTCGCCAGTTCTATAGAGATTTCTAAGACGTGACCTCTCATCCCTTAGGCTCTTCTCAACTGAGCCCACCCACTCGCTCTTGACTAGGGAAAGGCACCAATCACAGAGAAAGCAGGTCAAACTTGGAACAATTCAAGAGAGATTTAGAGAATAATACCATCCCGCTAAGGACCTCCTTATACATTTATCTTACCTTGAACAAGGAGCTGGATTAAAGGACCAAAAAAACTCTTTGAAGGAGGTGGTAAAGTTCTTGTGATGGAACAGTTGTAACTTCCATTGTCAACTATTTCGGTTTTTTCAATCACCAGTGATAAATGAGCAAAATTACGTATTGGAGTGTCTTGTGGGAAGTGTAATTTTTCTATGTGGTGTCCTTTTTTATTGTTAATATTCCAGTATAAGGAATAACGGTTAAGTTCTGAAACATCTATAGAGCAATTCAGCATAACATAACTTCCTCTTGTTACAGTGACTACTGATGAACTTTGATGGAAAGCTCCTCTGGAAAGATCTAGTAAAATAAAACAATACATTTTTTTCAAGATGTAAGAACAGTAAGAACAGTAATAGTATTCAACTATGAGTAATTAATAAAACAATGATAGCTTTCTGTTTAGGAGACATTTAAATACTGTGACCAGGAGAAGACTAACCATTTGGTCACTCAGGCGCTGCCTAAGTGCCTGGGGCCAGTAGGGGGCCCCATGAGGGCCCTCGAACCCCTCGTGTATCGCATTGTACTGTTATTGTACTGTCTCGTGTATTGTCTCTCATTGTAATGTACAGCGCTGAGCGAACTGTTGGCGATATATAAATACTATATAAATACTGTATAATAATAATAATAATGAGCAAGGACATCTTTTCGCATGGGCACCATCTTTTGCCCAGGGGCCTCAAGTGCATGGGGGCCCTTGATGCCACCCTCAACAGGGGGGATCGTGTGTAGAGAGAACAGGTCATTAGTGCAGCGGGGGGAGGGAAATAACTGAAACCGATCTTTTGTGGCTCTCACTGCAGCAGCTGAAATACACCATCGCTTGGTTCCACTGCTGCAGTGAGATCCATAAAACATTGGTTCCAGGTTTTTCCCCCACCCGTTGCACTGATCCAGATTTCTCTTGCTGCCTGGACCCCTTCCCTGTGTGCCGCACTGCAGCCATGCTGACTTCCTTCCTTTTCTCTCCCACTGGCAGCAGTTGCAGGCAAACAGGGATCTTCAGGATGGAGAGCGGGAAAGGGGCTGGTAATTATGTAAGTTACTTGTTCCTTCCTTTTTTGTGAACACGGTGCATGATCAGTACTGATCAGTCAATGTATTCATACATAACTGAAGCATAGTGTTTACTATCTCCACCCCATTCTGTCTGAGGTCCAGTTAAAACTGAAGGTGTGGAGTGATTTACCCCTGATTTGTCGAATTAATCTGTTAAAGATGAAAATTCTCCCCAAATTTACTTACTTGTTTCGCAATTCCCCTCAGTGGCTTCCTAAGTCTTTCTTTGTGAAACTGAATCGCTTATTCTCTTCCTTTCTTTGGGGTCCTAAGCCTCCCTGATTTAAATTTTCTACCCTTACTAGACGTACGGACAGGGGAGGTTTGGCTATGCCAGATTGTTTTCGGTATTTCCTTGCTGCTCAATTGGTTATTATACAGTGGTGGATGCAGCCAGACCTTTCCAACACTTCTATTGTCTTGGAGGTGGCGATTCTACAATCCCTGGAAGCTCTACAATCTCTAGTGTTTAGGGGTCCCAGATCACCAAATTGTTTCACCCCATCTATGAGTACCACCTTCAGGCCTTGGGAAGTGGGGCTTATATTGTAATCTCTCCCCGCGAACACTTGCTCCCTGCATACCCCGCTGTCGTTAAATCCTTCTCTTCTTCAGTTTGCCTCCCGCCCAAACCCCCAATTATGGGCTAAATACCATATTAAAACCTTGGAGCACATCACGGGTCATGGCGAGCTCCTTTCTTTTCCCACTCTTCAAGCCAAATTCAATTTGCCCCCGCATTCTTACTTCAGATACCTTCAGGTCTCCCATGCCTTTAGAGGTCAGTTCCATGTTCTCCCTTTCCTATTCTGAGTTGGAGTCTGTCCTCCGTGTGCCACACATGGAAAAACCCTTATCAGTATTATACAGATATCTTCTTGTGGCGGCCAGCCCAGAATTGGTATCGTTACATCCGAAGTGGAGGACGAATATTCCTAAATTGGATGATGATGATTGGTCCAAGATTTGGGATTATCCCTTCTCTCCCCTAGTTTCTGCTAGAGATAAACTGATTCAATTTAAAATTGTACACTGGGCTTACTTTACCTCGTATCGGTTACATAGAATGAACCCCTCTTTTTCTCCAGCATGTTGGCATTGTTCTCATGAAGATGGGGAGTTTTTTCACATCTTTTGGACCTGTCCTGCTATTATGTCTTTTTGGCAGGCGGTATTACATACAATTGAAGAAGTAGCACATATTAGTGTTCCCCTTGACCCAAAATTCTGTTTATTGGGGCTGGTAGAACCGCTGGCTCCTGCTGTGGCCAAGCACACCTTATTAATAGTCCTGTTGTTTTATGCTCGTAAAACAATCACTCTAAGCTGGAAAAAAACATCTTCCTGTTGGAAACGACTGGTGAATTCTAATTTACCCCTCTATCAGACTACCTATTCTAATAGAGGTTCCCCCACAAATTTTATAAAATTTGGTCATGTTGGCTTGATGATATTTCTACTGACACTGCTGATGTGGGGAATGGATTGATGGATAGTCACCCAGGTGCTTTGTTTTTTTTTCTTTTCTGTTGTGAGCTGGGTTCCCGTTTATCTGTTATGGCACTGTTATATTGTCTACAAATGATTAGGCCTTGAATTTCATGTTTGGTCCCCCCCTTCTCCCCCCCCTTCTTTTTTGTTTTTCTTCTTTGGATTGTTTTGTATCTTTTGTTGTTTTATGTTCACTCTGTTGGGCTTTGACCCTGCCCCTGTGAGGGCGTCTGTTGTTTGTATTATGTATGTTTTTACCAAATTCATATGTTTAAAATAAAAAAAAGATTTAAAAATAAAAAAGTGCATAAAAACAACGTCATATATTGGAGTGTCTGGACGTCCAGTAAAAAAATAAATGTGACGCAAAAAGCCAGCACGGACAAACGGACGCTTGAAATTATACAATCAATTGAGCTTTAGCTGGCAATGCCACACATATATAGCCCCATGGCATTATAGATGCTAGTTTGATGAGCTCTACCCTAAAGTACCTAAATAGATCAAAGTATCAGTACTGACCTTATATCTTGCCAAGCTTGGAACCTATTGTCCATTCACTGTGGGGCTCAGATTGTAAACAATCAACAATGATCTATCCTAGGAGGGGCATTCATTAAGATAAGAATGGGCAGTGCAACAATTAACAGTTAACAATTGCAGCCATGCACTGCCCATCCTGATCTTAATGAACATCTCTCCTAGGATAGATCATTGTTGATTGTTTACAATCTGAGCCCTGCAGTGAACGGACAAAATGTTCCAAGCTTGGCAAGATATAAGATCAGTACTGGTACTGTGATCTATTTAGTTATTATAGGGTAGGGCTCATCCAACTAGCATCTATAATACCCTGGGTCTATATATCTGTGGCATTACCATCTAGAGCTCAATTGATTGTATATTTACAAGCAGCCGTTTGTCTCTGCTGGCCTTTTGTGGCACATATATTTTTTTTATTGGATGTCTAGATGCTTCATCAGATGACAATGTCTTATTTATTATAGGTACTTATATAGTGCTGTCAATTTACACAGTGCTTTACATATACAGTGGGATTGAAAGTTTGGGCACCCCAGCTAAAAATTTGTATTAATGTGCATAAAGAAGCCAAGGAAAGATGGAAAAATCTCCAAAAGGCATCAAATTACAGATTAGACATTCTTATAATATGTCAACAAAAGTTAGATTTTATTTCCATCATTTACACTTTCAAAATAACAGAAAACAAAAAAATGTCGTCTGCAAAAGTTTGGGCACCCTGCAGAGTTAATATCTTGTACTGCCCCCTTTGGCAAGTATCACAGATTGTAAACGCTTTTTGTAGCCAGCCAAGAGTCTTTCAATTCTTGTTTGAGGTATCTTTGCCCATTCTTCCTTACAAAAGTCTTCCAGTTCTTTGAGATTTCTGGGCTGTCTGTCACGCACTGCTCTTCTAAGGTCTATCCGTAGATTTTCGATTATGTTGAGGTCAGGAGATTGTGAAGGCCATGGCAAAACCTTCAGTTTACGCCTCTTGATGTAATCCCCCGTGGATTTCGAGGTGTGTTTAGGATCATTATCCATTTGTAGAAGCCATCCTCTCTTTAACTTCAGCTTTTTCACAGATGGCATCAAGTTACCATGCAAAATTTGCTGAAATTTTATTGAATCCATTTTTCCTTCTACTCTTGAGATGTTCCCTGTGCCACTGGCTGCAACACAACCCCAAAGCATGATTGATCCAACCCCATGCTTAACAGTTGGACAGAGGTTCTTTTCATTAAATTCTGTGCCCCTTCTTCTCCAAATGTACCTTTGCTCATTCCGGCCAAAAAGCTCAATTTTAACCTCATCGGTCCACAGAACTTGTTTCCAAAATGCATCAGGCTTGTCTATATGTTCATTTGCAAAGTTCAAACGATGATTTTTGTGGTGAGAATGTAGAAGAGGTTTTCTTCTGATGACTCTTCCATGAAGACCATATTTGTACAAGTACCGTATTTTTCGCTCCATAAGACGCACCTGACCATAAGACGCACCTAGGTTTTAGAGGCGAAAAACAAGAAAAAAAAATATTCTGAACCAATGGACTGCAGACATAGTACAGGGAATGACCAGAGACTGTAGACACAGTACAGGAGATGACCAGAGACTGCGGACACAGTACAGGAGATGACCAGAGACTGCGGACACAGTGCAGGAGATGACCAGAGACTGCGGACACAGTACAGGACATGACCAGAGACTGAGGACACAGTACAGGACATGACCAGAGACTGCGGACATACTACAGGAGATGACCAGAGACTGCGGACACAGTACAGGAGATGACCAGAGACTGCGGACACAGTACAGGAGATGACCAGAGACTGCGGACACAGTACAGGAGATGACCAGAGACTGCGGACATAGTACAGGAGATGACCAGAGACTGCGGACATACTACAGGAGATGACCAGAGACTGCGGACATACTACAGGAGATGACCAGAGACTGCGGACATACTACAGGAGATGACCAGAGACTGCGGACACAGTACAGGAGATGACCAGAGACTGCGGACACAGTACAGGAGATGTCCAGAGACTGCGGACACAGTACAGGAGATGACCAGAGACTGCGGACACAGTACAGGAGATGACTAGAGACTGCGGACACAGTACAGGGAATGACCAGAGACTGCGGACACAGTACAGGAGATGGACCAGAGACTGCAGACACGGTACAGGAGATGACCAGAGACTGCGGACACAGTACAGGAGATGGCCAGAGACTGCGGACACAGTACAGGAGATGGCCAGAGACTGCGGACACAGTACAAGGAGATGGCCAGAGACTGCGGACACAGTACAGGAGATGACAAGATACTGTGGACATAGTACAGGGAAAATACCAGGGACACAGTACAGATGACCAGAGACTGCAGACAGTGCAGGGAATAACCAGAGACTACAGACAGTGCAGGGGATGACCAGAGACTGCAGACAGTGCAGGGGATGACCAGAGACTGCTGACCTTTGGGGAGGGAGGCGGAGCGGGTACCTGAATTTGACAGGTACCCACTTCCGCAGAGTTGTCTTTCCCTCTTCTTCCCGCGCCGGCTTCTGTGACAGCCGGGTGCCCACTGCGCATGCGCGAGAAGCGCTGCGCTTTGTGAATGGCACGGCTCCTTCTGGGACCTGTCATGTGTCCCAGAAAACACTGGACCATTCACAAAGCGCAGCGCATGCGCAGTGGGCACCCTCCTGTCACCGAAGCCAGCGCGAGAAGACTGTGCAGTGCTGGAGCGAGGAACAGGTAAGGCCTTGCAGGAGAAAACAGCTGAGCGGCCGGCACGGTATTCTGACATGGTGGCGGCAGAAATACCGGACCGGCCGCTTTATATTCGCTCCATAAGACGCACTGACATTTCCCCCCTTTTTTTTGGGGGAAAAAAGTGCGTCTTATGGAGCGAAAAATACGGTATCTCTTCATAGTGGAATAGTGTACCACAACTCCAGTGTCTGCCAGATCTTTCTGGCGGGATCGTGCAGTCAAACGTGGGTTTTGAATTGTTTTTCTCACAATCCTGTGAGCTGTTCTGTCTGATATTTTTCTTGGTCTTCCAGATCTTGCTTTAACTTCCACTGTTCCTGATGACTGCCATTTCTTAATTACATTCCGAACAGAGGATATTGACATCTGAAAACGCTTTGCTGGCTACAAAAAGCGTTTACAAGCTGTGATACTTGCCAAAGGGGGCAGTACAAGATATTAACTCTGCAGGGTGCCCAAACTTTTGCAGACGCCATTTTTTTGTTTTCTGTTATTTTGAAAGTGTAAATGATGGAAATAAAATCTAACTTTTGTTGACATATTATAAGAATGTCTAATCTGTAATTTGATGCCTTTTGGAGATTTTTCCATCTTTCCTTGGCTTCTTTATGCACATTAATACAAATTTTTAGCTGGGGTGCCCAAACTTTCTATCCCCACTGTATATTGTACATTCACATCAGTCCTTAACATGCAAAGGGGTGTACAGTCTAAGGCCCCTAACTTACATTCATACATATACATACTAGGGCTAAATTAGACAGGAACCAAATAACCTACCAGCATGTCTTTGGAGTGTAGGAGGAAACTGGAGCACCTGGAGGAAACCCAAACAAGAACAGAGAGAACATGCAAACTCCAGGCAGGTGGTGCTGTGGTTGGGATTTGAACTAATGACCCTAGTACTGCCAGGCAGAAGTGCTAAACATTTAACCACTGTGCTGTTTTTATGCACTTCACATGTGTGTTTGTTTTTATGGTTAAACCAAGCACTGTACCCATGTACTTTATGAGTAACTTTTACATTTTCTACAAATTACTTTTTTGAAACATTAATAAAATTTTGATAATCACACAGGAGCTCTCAAATTCTGTTGTATTAACTGCTTTCACCCATCCATGGGCCTTTACCCTGATGGTGGTATTATTTTTTTCTTTATATACAGAGAAAGGAACTAAGGAGTGTGTCCTCAGTCCCTTTCTCTGTCTCAAAAGTAACACTTCACGAGTCTATTTAGATCCTTGGTATCTCACCAAAGCCCCTCTCTCCCCAAGAGTGTTGTGAAAAAAATGTTAAAAAATTATTAAATTAAAATGAATGAAAAATTAAAGTAAAATAATAAAAATGATATAAACAAAAACATTTGTAAAAAAAACAGACTAAAATTTCTAATCAGACTAAAAAGACACACCCAATATGTGATACACTGTGTCCCGCAGCATGCTATGTGCCCCTCAGGTCACCATCTCCCCAGTAAGGGCCTCAGTGCGTTACTTTACCCAGGGGCCCATGATGCTGTTAAGGTGGCACTGTGCATGACAGGCTCCTGGTACCTTTATTGGGTTGCCAGCTTTAAGTCTCCTGCCACCCTGCATGTCCTCACTCCATGCTGCATTACTGTTGCATCATAAAGATGGCTGCCACATGGTGGCCATCTTTAAACCTGAATCCATTGATCTCCTATTGCCTAGGGGCCCCATGAGTTTTCAGTCTGCTTCTGACTGTGACAGTCATATATGTGAAAATAATATTATAATGTATATCATTACAGTGTGTAGAATAAAGGTATGGCTTGGTTAAAGAATAATGTACACTGGCGTTTATTTACTAAAGCTGGAGAGTGCAAAATCAGCCTCACTTCTGCATAGAAATAAATCAGCTTCTAACCTCAGCTTGTTCAATTAAGCTTTGGCAAAAAAACTGGAAGCTGATTGGTCTCTATTCAGAAGTAAGCCTGTTTTCCCACTCTCCAGTGTTAGTAAAAAAAAACCCACTCTTTTGGTATCACATTGACTTCATTAGCAGCTCTGTAGAGATAGACATAAATTAGTATACTAATGTTATGTAGTCGGAAATGCCAAAAACCACAACTGAGCCAGTGTTACCTGCTATCCAAGTAACATTTTCTAAAGATAAGACTTAATTATCAGAAACAAAACCCTTGGATCAATTGACAGATCTAACATGCAGAAATAACTGACCCATGAATGGTCTATTTAAGGGCAAATGCCTCCCAACAGAGGCATTTCAGTTATATTTGGCTGCTGGCAAAATTATATAGGAAAGAGTATATTTCTTTAGTAGCAAATATCCAGGCTACACTTCCCATTTTGTCCAAATGTCACTTCAAAGCCAAGTGATGCTCTTTCAACTCTCTATAATGTAGAACAAACCAGGGGCGGACTGACAACTCATAGGGCCCCCAGGCAATATGGGATCATGGGGCCCCTGTGTCCTTGCCCAAACTCAAAAAAGCCTATGAAAAAGGTACCAGGGGCATCTCATAGGGCCCCCTACTGACCCGGGCCCTCGGGCAGTGCCCGAGTTTCCAAATGGTCAATCCGCCCCTGGAACAAACGTATAACAAGGGACTACACCCGTAGCACTATGACAATGTGACCTGATTAGATGAAGCCTGAGACAAACTACCTCAGGAAGAATGGGCAGCACAGTGGCTAAATGGTTAGCACTTCTGCTTGGCAGTATTAGCGTTGTTGGTTCGAATCCCACCCACAGCACTATCTGCCTGGAGTTTGTATGGTCTTCCTGTGCCTGCATGGGTTTCCTCCCAAACTCCAAATACATGCTAGTAGGTTATTTGAATCCTGTGTAAATTGGCCCTTGTATGTGAGCTAGGGACTTTAGATTGTATGCCCCTTGTTAGGGTTAGGGACTGATATGAATGTACAACATATATGTAAAGCACTGAATAAATTGACAGTGCTATATAAGTATGGTACCTCAAATAAATAATAAATAAATCACCAATGGAGCCTAAAGGATATAGACCTGCTGTGACTGAGCCATTAAGGCCCTCTCAAACTATTATTCAAGGTTTGTTCACACCAGCTGATTACATAATACCAAGGCTGCTGGTGTGCGCTGCAAAAGGGAATAGGGCAATGCACTGATTACAGCACATCACCCTACTTGCTTCTTGTTCTTTTATTGAAATGTCGCAAACTGAGTTTTACCTTCATCTTTATGCACCAAAGCACATTGTGACGGGGTGTAGCGCATTCAACATGCTGCGCTGTCTAAAAATGCAGCACGTCATACTTTTTTTGTTTGCGCACACCACTGCAGCATGGTGCCGAACACTGAACACAGTACATAGGCAAAGTGCCCTGTCTATGTGCTGGACTGCACTACCCAGAGCAGTCCAACACATAGTGGCGAAAATGGGTCCTTAAAAATATCAGTTTTGATTAAGGAAGACTTTATTGTCATCATAGATTTAAAAAAATTATATTTTCCTGATAAAGGGGTCAGTACAGATCCACAAAACATGTTAACGGTGCTTTAACCTGTTCTTATGGTCTATAAATACCAACCTTCCTGAAGAATCTGCTTGGAAGCACCTTTTTATTTAATGGGCACCTCTGTTATCATACATTTTGGGGCCTCATCCTCTTTAGCATTGTTCACTGGATCTGATCGCAGCCTAGCGCAGAGCAATAATCTCTGGAACACTCTAGCAAGCAGGAAGAGCAGCCACTGACATTCTGCGTGTCATATTCTCCACGTGCACTGAAATAGGTTGCTTGGCCCTAGGACGGGTATCCAACAGCCTTGTGAATGTGTGTATACACTCACTACACTTTTTGCTGTATTTTCAATAACTGAATGCTCCTCTTAGAAGGATTTCTCATTTCCTTTTTTTTTGCCTCTTTCCCTTTGTTTGTACGCATTTGAACACCATTATAAAAAAAGAGGGAATATATCCGCATTGTGTTTCGTATTGTCTGGAAGCTCTCACCAATAGGTAGCATAGCAAGCCTACAAAAACAAAATAATATTTTTTTATTGTGGAGTTCTTTTGCTGTTCATCTTATTATTGTTTATATAATTTATTTAGCTGGTGCTGCACTTTTCTGTGTTTGTTGCATCATCGACTAATCTAGGATCACAAGAGTGGCTGCACAGAATTACAATTTGTAAGGTTAAACAGATTCCAAATTTGTAGTACAACAGTGATTTTGGCTGTCTGCCTGGAATTAAAGTGTATGTAAACTCAACATTTATTTTTGGATAAAGTAGGGAAAGATTAGACCCTTTATTAAGATTTTATTGCTGTTCATGTCCACTGGGGAGATGCAAAACTCTGTGGGGTTGATTTACTAAAGGCAATTAGACTGTGCACTTTGCAAAGTGCAGTTGCACACAGTTGCTCCAGAGCTTAGTAAATGAGCAGAAGCTCTGCTAACTTCCATCATCCAATCATGATGGTTTTTTATTTTCCTTGCACGTGATGTGCGCATAATGTGCTAAAAATTTGCAATTACAACATGCTACATCAGGCAAATCTGATTGATGATATATTTAGCAAATCTCTGCACTTTTTATCTTATATTTTTTAGAAACTTATGTCAGAATTTGCTATTAGAGACAACATGGTAGTTCTGTATTCTGAATTTCTTTTCAACTGTACACAACACCAAGACTGGAGAGATAAAATTACATTTTCTGAACTATATGAGGTCCTCTGACGCTTTTTGACATTCCATGCCAGGGGCGAACTGACAACTCATGGGGCCCCCGGGCAATAGGGGATCATGGGGCCCCTGTGTCCTTGCCCAACTCAAAAAAGCCTATGAAAAAGGTACCAGGGGCATCTCATGGGGCCCCCTACTGACCCTGGGCCCTCGGGCAGTGCCCAAGTTTCCAAATGGTCAGTCCGCCCCTGTTCCATACAACCTCCCTCTCCCCTACAGTTTCTTTGTTAAATATAGCAATAAATGTCCAGAAACTACCAGAATAGGTAAACAAAACAAAAAACTTTGTGTCAATTTGTAAAATTTGATGCTTTGTGCTGCCTCCTTTAACCTTGAAGTCCTAGGCATTTGTCACTAGTGTCATTATCATAAATACAACCTTGGAGAAATGAATGGATCACATATTTGGGATTTTGTGAAACAGAAAATCGCTAAAGGGCTTGTTACCATGACACACAGTAACATACAGGTATACAGTGGATATAAAAAGTCTACACACCCGTTAAAATGTCAGGTTTCTGTGATGTAAAAAAATGAGACAGATAAATAGTTTCAGAACTTTTTCCACATTTAATGTAACCTATAAACTGTACCACTCAGTTGAACAACAAACTGAAATCTTTTAGGTGGAGGGAAGTAAAAATAAAAAACTAAAATAATGTGATTGCATAAGTGTGCACACCCTTAAACTAATACTTTGTTGAAGCCCCTTTTGATTGTATTCCAGCACTCAGTCTTTTTGGGTATGAGTCTGTCAGCATGGCACATCTTGACTTCGCAATATTTGCCCACTTGTCAAACACCGCCTGGCGGTACCTCTAGCGATCCACAGGACAGGATTCCCCAGGGCACGGGGTCTAAGTCCCAGTCTGCTTGTTCACCAGGGCCCCTGATGGTGGGGATGGACTTGGAGCAGACAGTGACCAGGTCGCGGCCCCTGAGTACACCCGCCTGTGGTAAAGGGATCCGCCAGAGGTATGTACTGGAAGAGAGCCGGATGTGAAGAGGCGGATATGCCTGAGCAGCAGTGACTGGATTCGTGCAGGATGGACGGATGGATGGCAGGGTAGTGTAACGTAGTCAGACAGGCCAGGTTGGTAACAGTGGGGACAGCACGGTACAAAGCAGCAGACAAAGAGTAGTCGGGTCACACGCCGGGTTCAGTAACAGGAGGTCAGATAAATAGGGATGTGCAGGAGAGTAGTCAACGAGCCAGGGGTCAGAGCAGGAAATAGTCAGCGAAGGTCAGGATCAAGCAGGGTCGGCAACAAGATCAATCAGCAGGAACAACGAGCAGGAACAGGATAATAAGACCATACGGCAACTTGAATCTGTGCAGGGCTGGTTTAAATAGTGCGCCCTGCACTGTCATTGGTGCCAGGCGCGCGTCCGCGATCGCGAGTGCGCATGTGCAGCCACCGCCACAGCTGCCTAGGTCCTAACGCCTGCCGATTAGAGCGCATTTGCGTTCTGCGCATGCACAGACCCGTGCGCCGCCGTGACTGCTGACACCACTCTTCCTTGCAAAAACACTCCAAATTTGTCAGATTGCGAGGGCATCTCCTGTGCACAGCCCTCTTCAGATCACCCCACAGATTTTTTGATTGGATTCAGGTCTGGGCTCTGGCTGGGCCATTCCAAAACTTTAATCTTCTTGTGAAGCCATTCCTTTGTTAGTAGTGGTGTGAACCTCCTGCGCTAATATTCTTCAATACCTTCTTCTGGTGAATTCTTTAAGATCTTCTGGTGAATAAAAACATATTGCACTATTGGAGATTGTGTTTATGTTTGAGATACTGGCACATACCTATACCCTTCCTGGAGAGGAGCCACTACTTGAGTGCTGACCCCCTGAGAGGGACATCTGTGTGCGGGGAGAGCAGACCAGTGGAGAGGCTGCATGCTAGAAGGATCCGAGGATGTGATCCCACACATGCTTTGACCCGTACGAGTCAAAGTTTTGAGGTGAGAGACGAATCTAGCCGTCGGTTGGATTTTTCTTTAGCAGCAGTTACCCACAGTCACTTATATCAGCACGAGTGTTGGATTGGAATAAGTGATATCATCCACTCATTGGACTTTGGAGCACAGATCAGATTTTTAGTTTAATCCAATTAGTGTGTTGTTTGCACATTATTTGCACATTTTTTTGTCACATTTTATTGCTTGATGCATGTATATTCATTGCACTCATTAAGTTTTTCATATATTACACGTATTGATGGGAATTATCCTGTTATATATTGTGACACTAGTATTTTTTAATATACATTTTTCTATACATGTGTATGCACTGGTCCTGTTTAGGTTTTATACATTCTATATTTGCAGTGGTATTGACGTATCACAGGTTTTACTGGACTGTCATTTACTTGCACGTTTTAGTCCAGCTGTAGAACACTATTATTTTATGTAGTATATCTATTTGTCACATCGCATGGTGTTATATTGTTTCACAGGTATTTCAGTATTTTTTTTATTGTGGCACTGATTTGTGATTATTTATTTTTATTTGTGTCACTATTGTGTTTTATTCTACACAGTCTGTTTATTGGTTATTGAGTCACATAAGGGTACATTTTCTATATTTTTCTATAATATTTTATATTATATATGTGAGTAGCGCTACATTTATTTATTTAGTTATTCATTCCTTTGTTGATTTGAATGTTTGCTTTGGGTTGTCATGCTGAAAGATGAAGTTCTTCTTCAGACTCAGCTTTCCAGCAGAAGCCTGAAGGTTTTGTGCCAATATTGACTGGTATTTGGAACTGTTCAGAATTCTTTCTACCTTGACTAAGGCCCCAGTTCCAGCTGAAGAAAAACAGACCCAAAGCCTGATGCTGCCACCTCCATGCTTCACTGTGGGTATGGTGTTCTTTTGGTGATCTGCAGTGTTGTTTTTGCGCCAAACATCTTTTGGAATTATGACCAAAAAGTTCAACCTTGGTTTCATCAGATGATAACATATTTCCCCATATGCTTTTGGGAGACTTCAGATGTGTTTTTGCAAAATTTATCCGGACTTGGATGTTTTTCTTCGTAAGAAAAGGCTTCCGTCTTGCCACTCTACCCCATAGCCCAGACATATGAAGAATACGGGAGATTGTTGTCACATTCACACAGCCAGTACTTGCCAGATAGTCCTGCAGCTCCTTTAATGTTACTGTAGGCCTCTTGGCAGCCTCCCAGACCAGTTTTCTTCCCGTCTTTTCATCAATTTTGGAGGGATGTCCTGTTCTTGGTAATGTCACTGTTGCACCATATTTTCTCCGCTTGATGATGACTGTCTTCACTGTGTTCCATGGTATAGCTAATTCCTTGGAAAGTGTTTTGTACCCTACTTCTGACTGATGCCTTTTAACAATGAGATCCCTCTGATGCTTTGGAAGCTCTCTGTGGACCATGGCTTTTGCTGTAGGATGCGACTAAGAAAATGCCAGGACAGACCTACTAGAACATCTGAACTGTATTTGGGGTTAATCAGAGGTACTTGAAATGATGGCCGGTGTGTACTGACTCCTTTTTAACATGATTTTGAATGTGATTGCCTAATTCTGAACACAGCTACATCCCCAGTTATAAGAGGGTGTGCACACTTATGCAACCACATTATTTTAGTTTTTTTATGTTTACTCCCCCCCCTAAAAGATTTCAGTTTGTTTTTCAATAGAATTATACAGTTTATAGGTCACATTAAAGGTGGAAAAAGTTCTGCAATTAATTATCCTTGTGTCCTTTTTTTACGTCACAGAAACCTGCCATTTTAACATGGTTGTGTAGACCTTTTATATCCATTATATGTACATTACTAATAATTCTGAATTGTATGTAAAATATTACTCAGTACCGTACTTATTTATTGTATAGATGGAATGGCTATTTGAAGGTAACACAGATGTTGTTAAAAGTCTGGAAATGTAAATATATTATATTGTCTCAAAATGCTTATGTTCTTTAACATTGACATTTATTAGAAAAAAGTGATTAAAGCCATATAGAATTAATTATTATTTAAGACACTGTTATTACAGTTCAAATGTGTTTGTAAAAAAGAAAAAGAGAGAGGGAAATTTTTTTGAACATCTAATTATTATCTCTGGTTTCAGGTAAAAAAACAAAAGGTTTTTCATTGTTCAATTAGAAGACATTAAAAAAGTAGAGAAAATGATTATTAAAATTTGCTGTGCAAGATAGAGCATTCTCTTATATTGTGATTATAATTAAGCACTAAAAATATAATTATACAAATTAAAATGTCTCTGTAAAATAATTTAAAATCAATACACTACTTAATAAAATAAATGCTCACTTACCTGCACCTAATGCCACTACCACAAGGCAGAGAATTTGGAAATGATATGTCATCTTCAGTTAATCATCAACAAATCAGGCAGAACACAGCAATGAAACTGAAGGGATGTGATGTGGCACTTTGACTTCACAAATAAACCCACCCATAGCCAAGGTCACAGCGACTATTGGGTAGTCATATTGCGTCTATTGTTAAGTGGCAATGCCTTCTTTCTTTTTAATGTCAGGTGGTGAAGATTTGTGACTGTAGGTGATGTTCTGTAAAACGTAATAATATCATGATTTTATAAACCTGTGACCTCCCCCAACACTAAGAAAACATGTTAGTAGAAAAGTTGAAATTCTGCTGTTAAAAAGTATGACATGATTATGAAATTTGGCTATTTTTTATGGCTCCCACTACAAGAGAAATTTAGAGATAGGTAAGGTAAGAGGGGTATGTAAATGGTGCATTGGTATAATTCAGTCCAGTCGCATCAGTCCGATCGCGACAGTACCAAACACTGTTCGACTGTCGCACTCCAGCGTCACCTAACCATTTCCTGCAGCTTCCAATGTCAGGTAGACAACCTGTCTGCAGTAATTTCCTCCAAACTGGTTTCCCCAGAAGGTGACAACCTTATTAGCACTTAGGTGTCACATCCAGAGGAAGCTAGGCTTTTCAGACACTAATTGATGAGCTAATTGATGAGCTAATTGATGACCCTCTGTGTCTGAGTACCTATGACTGAATACATCTTTAATAACAATGGAATGCAACTACGGTTACGATTACATATTGCTACTGAGCACATCTTATCTACTCAGATCTGTAAATTTATGTCACATGTACGTTACATCATGTCACATGTACGTTACACCCCCTCTCTCTCTCTTCCCCCCTCTCTCCCTCCTCCCCCCTCTCTTCTCCTCCCTCTCTCTCCTCCTCCTTCTCTCTCTCTGTCTCTTCTCATCCCTTTCTCTCTCTCTCTTCTGCTACCCCCTCTCTCTCCCTCTCTCTCTCCTCCCCCCTCTCTTCTCCCCCCTCTCTCTCTTCTCCTCCCTTTCTCTCGTTCTCTCCCTTCTCCCTCTCTCATTCTCTTCTCATCCACTCTCTCTCTTCCCCCCCTCTCTCTCTTCTCCTCCATCTTCTCCCCCCCCTCTCTTCTCCTCCCTCTCTCTCTTCTCCTCCCCTCTCTCTTCTCCCTCCCTCCCCCCCTCTCTCTTCTCCTCCCTTCTCTCTCTCTTCTCCCCTCTCTTTTCTCCTCTCTCTCCCCCCTCTCCCCCTTCTCCCCCCCTCTCTTCTCCCCCTCTCTCTCGTTCTTCTCCCTCTCTCTCTCACCTCTCTCTCTTCTCACCCCCCTCTCTCTTCTCCCTCTCTCCCTTTCTTCTCCCTCTCTCCCTCTCTCTTTTCCTCCCTCTCTCTCTTCTCCTCTCTCTCTCTTTCTCTCTCTCCCCCTTTCGCTCTCTCTCTCCCTCTCGCTCTCTCATTTTGCACAAGATAAAAGTAATCTG
Organism: Staurois parvus; assembly: GCF_062004578.1. Classification (NCBI taxonomy): domain Eukaryota; kingdom Metazoa; phylum Chordata; class Amphibia; order Anura; family Ranidae; genus Staurois; species Staurois parvus. The sequence continues at coordinate 9,760,624 of NW_028317971.1, forward strand.
GGACTAACAAGTCGCTGGGCTACTTTTACAGGCGACAGAAGGGCGTCCCGCCCCCTCCTGCCACCGATGCCTTTACCAGGCTCTACCATGCAGTCCCAATGCAATTGATCAGAATGATCTGTGGCTGATCGCATGCATTGGGAGGCCAGAGGAGAGATTTGGGGTCTACTAGCCCCCTCATCTCTCCATAAACAGGAACTGCCATGGCCCATGCTATCACAAAGGATGCATTGGGAAAATATGCTGCATGTCAGTTTTTTGGTCCTATCTTGTACTTTTGCATGTTGCGTGCCCTAAGACAATGTACAATGACACATGGTACAATGTACATTATCGCATGTGTGCAGGAACAGAGATATGTGAATGAGCCCTAAATAACAAAAACATTTATTTCATGTTTTGCATAACTATATATGAAGCTTCTTATTTACTATGAATTTATGTAATGTTTTCTGTCTACATCATTTACATTTGAAAATACTTGACCTAATTTCACTTTTTCACATTCAGTTTTATGGTCTTAAGGTGTAGTTTCTTTTAAATACATTTAATAATGAACAAGAAAATAATAAGCATATTTTCCAAGTTTCACGCATATTTAAAAATCTTCTGAGCTTATTTAAAGGCTTTGAAAATAGCAAACGCTGTGCCTCAGCAACAAATAATCAGGTTTTAACATCACCTGAAATAACTGCTTAATTTGTCAATTTATATTTTTCTATAAGTCTATAGCCTACAGCTCCACTACAACAATCCAATCTCCCTTCAGTTTCTCCAGTAATGTTCTTTGGCTAAGCTGTATGCAGTATTGTACAATAAAAAGCCTCCATCCTTGTTGTACATAAATGGTCCTGCTAAATTGTTTTTCTTTCACTTAAATTTGATTAACAACACATTGAAAAATCCAACTTTGCAGTCACTTAAGTACAGTAACACATATTACAGAGGGACATATATATAAAAAGGCTCAATGTACAGACCAAAATCTAGCCATTGAAGTATGAAATGGTGGCATTACATATTCAGGCATTTCAGAAAACCAGATGTATAACCATATTCACATTATCAAAGCAGTTTCAAAGAAGACCTGACTTTGCCATGGACGGTTAATCTGCGATGGTCAAGACCAAAAGTATTATCCCATATTGTTGTAGGACCATTAATGCAAAGCAGAAAGAGAATCAGTGAGTAAAAAGGAAAACAAAAACCCACTGCTTTAGCCGTGATGGAATATCTGATGAATTGGAAAGAAGAAGGAAAAAAAGGTGAGAAATAGGATGAAAAGAGGAAAAGGGAACCAAAGACAAAAAGAGGAGAGGAAAAGGGGGAAAGAGATTGCAGGGCATGATGGAGGGGAGGGGGCAAAGGATCGAGGGAGAAAATTAGGAAAAAAGTTGGAGGGGGTACCCCAGATGCCATCAAAGGCTATCATAGGTGACTGGTTAAGTGCAATAGGTCAATTCTACCATTTAGCAGACATATAGGGGTTTATTTACTATAGCATGTTCACTCAGAATCCCGTGCACTTCTGCATAGAAACCAATCAGCTTACAGGTTTTTTTGCTAAAGTTTAATTGAACAAGCTGAGGTTAGAAGCTAATTGGCTACCGTGCACAGGTTTATACGATCCTGAATGGACCAGCTTTAGTAAATAAACCCCATAGTATCTAGGGAAGCCAGAAAATAATCAAGCCAAAGTTGCCAGCCCAGGTTATGATCAATGTATCGTGCATACTGATAGGATAGCTGTTAGCGTCTAAATGTGCTCTGTATGCGACCCTTAACTTCAGTAAGCTTAACAGAGGGTGATTTCTATGAATGAGCAATAATTTTTTTTGTTGCCATAAATATATGCAGAATTAGCATGTCTTCACGACACAGGATGTTTTCAATAGGTTTATGCATAAAGGCATTTCCATGGATCTTTAAGAAGGCTAACTTGAAGAATTGTATTTATCATAGTATAAACCCAAATCCATAGGCATTTTACCTTAGGACATGTTGTCCAATTATGTTTCATGTCTCCTATCCAAACAACCCCATAAACACGAAGAAGCAAATGAATGTGGGCATTTGGCAATTCTAGAAGGAGTATACTACCACCATGATTGCACTTTTCAAGGGGCTGTACATTGCAGGAGCATTTAGACAGGGCCAACCATATCTAATCCAAATCCTCAGGAAGGAGAGTTTTGTTAAAGTCTGGTTCCCACTGTGAACAATCAAGGGGGGTTGGTTATAGGAGCTACCAAATATAGAAGACTACAGTAAGGAGACTACCTCTTGTGTCATGTGGTTAGATTTGCACCTCAATTCAAATACCATCAGAGACACAGGTTAATCCAGGTTTTTGAGAAATGACTCCACTAGATGCTGAATTTGGAGATACCAAAATAAGTCAGTATTAGAAAAGTCCTGAGATTCTTTAAGTTGTTGGAATATACAAACTCCATGTATGTTTAGTAGAGAAAATATCATGGTAAAGCACCATGTGCTCCACCAACAGTAGCTATTTGTTCCCACCCAAAACAAAGGGCAGTTAGGAAAATGTAATAGGGGAAAGTGAGAGGGACAATAAGTCTTCTGAGTATTTAATAGAGTCCAAAATCAACAAAGTTATTACTGGATTGAGAGATTTAGGACAATGAGAAGGAAAGGTCAAGATAAGTGAAGAAAGAGAACATTAAGAACAGTAAGCACATTTATAATAAAACATCATATCCCAAGTGTACGTGGACTGGGGGGTAATTTTGGGCAGCTTTGCAATAGTAGGAAACACTGGGTATGCCCCGATGTCAGAATACAATAGCACATCAGGAAATATTCCTGTATTTACATTGTTTGTGTTGATGCAGGGATCCGTAAGTATACCCAGCTTAAGTTTAGTTTTGTACAGTAGGTTCCTATTAAGTCTAGTGGATCCCCTAGATATTTTGAAGACCTGAAGATGTAAAGAGTGAAGAATGTATGATGGTAATAGGATGGGTAAGGCTCTGAAAGAATAGAGTAGCTTAGGGAGGAAAGACAAGGTGTGTATGCGACCAAGCTAAGAAATGTAAGTATTATGCTAGGACGCCAGTAAGGATTTAAGAGATTTGGTCAGAGAGGGAAGGTTAACTCTGAATAGGGAACTGTAAAATGCAGTGCATGTGATGCCCAGATACAAACTGGTACATGCCCACTGAAAATGAAATTGATCTTGTAGAGATTGTTGTACAGATTTGGACAGGGTTACATATGTATACAATTTAGATTAGTTGACCTGAAGGCCTAAAACAGATGCACATCCTTCCCAAAGGGAAAGTAGATTGGGAAGAGAGGTGTGGAGGATGTAATATATCAAAATATGTCATTGGTAAACAGAGCAACCTTATGGGAAACACCTTCTATTTATACAACTGTATGTCCTTGATGTTCATATTACGTCTAATATGTGCAGCCAGGGGTTCAAGTGCCAAGATAAAAGATAAAGGTGACAAAGTACATTGCTGGTGCGTGCCACAAAAGACTTAGAATGAGGGAGACTCAAACACAAGATATTTTTCCTTTGCAAATGGAGAACTACAGGTAAAACTCGAAAAATTAGAATATCGTGCAAAAGTTCATTTATTTCAGTAATGCAACTTAAAAGGTGAAACCAATATATGATATAGACTCATTACAAGCAAAGCAACATAGTTCAAGCCGTGATTTGTCATAATTGTGATGATTATGGCTTACAGATCATGAAAACCCCAAATCCACAATCTCAGAAAATTAGAATATTGTGAAAAGGTGCAATATTCTCAGCTCAAAGTGTCCCACTCTAATCAGCTAATTAAGCCATAACACCTGCAAAGGGTTCCTGAGCCTTTAAATGGTCTCTCAGTCTGGTTCAGTAGGAATCACAATCATGGGAAAGACTGCTGACCTGACAGTTGTGCAGAAAACCATCATTGACACCCTCCATAAGGAGGGAAAGCCTCAAAAGGTAATTGCAAAAGAAGTTGGATGTTCCCAAAGTGCTGTATCAAAGCACATTAATAGAAAGTTATGTGGAAGGGAAAAGTGTGGAAGAAAAGGGTGCACAAGCAGCCAGGATGACCGCAGCCTGGAGAGGATTGTCAGGAAAAGGCCATTCAAAAGTGTTGGGGACTTTCACAAGGAGTGGACTGAGGCTGGAGTCAGTGCATCAAGAGCCACCACACACAGACGGATCCTGGACACGGGCTTCAACTGTCGTATTCTTCTTGTCAAGCCACTTCTGAACAACAAACAACGTCAGAAGCATCTTACCTGGGCTAAAGGAAAACAGACCTGGTTTGTTGCTCAGTGATCCAAAGTCCTCTTTTCTGATGAGAGCAACTTTTGCATCTCATTTGGAAACCAAGGACCCAGAGTATGGACGGAGAATGGAGAGGCACACACTGCAAGATGCTTGAAGTCCAGTGTGAAGTTTCCACAGTCTGTGTTGATTTGGGGAGCCATGTCATCTGCTGTTGTTGGTCCACTGTGCTTCATTAAGTCCAGGGTCAACGCAGCCATCTACCAGGAGATTTTGGAGAATTTCATGTTTCCTTCCGCAGACGAGCTTTATGGGGATGCTGACTTAATTTTCCAGCAGGACTTGGCACCTGCCCACACTGCCAAAAGCACCAAAACCTGGTTCAATGACCGTGGGATTACTGTGCTTGATTGGCCAGCAAAATCGCCTGACCTGAACCCCATAGAGAATCTATGGGGCATTGCCAAGAGAAAGATGACAGACATGAGACCGAACAATGCAGAAAAGCTGAAGGCTGCTATTGAAGCATCCTGGTCTTCCATAACACCTCAGAAGTGCCACAGGCTGATAGCTTCCATGCCACGCTGCATTGAGGCAGTAATTGCTGCAAAAGGGGCCCAAATCAAGTACTGAGTACATATGCATGCTTATACTTTTCAGAGGTCCGATATTGTTCTATGTACAATCCTTGTTTTATTGATTGCATGTAATATTCTAATTTTCTGAGATTGTGGATTTGGGGTTTTCATGAGCTGTAAGCCATAATCATCACAATTATGACAAATCACGGCTTGAACTATCTTGCTTTGCATGTAATGAGTCTATCTCATATATTAGTTTCACCTTTTAATTTGCATTACTGAAATAAATGAACTTTTGCACGATATTCTAATTTTTCGAGTTTCACCTGTATATAGCGCATCCACCCATTTAAAAAACGGGTTACCCAAGGGGGTTAAAGCTGAATGTAAATAGGACCACAACAGCATATCAAATGCCTTGCATATACCTAGAGAAAGCAGCATCATCTGCTGTGATCCCTGTTGAGTAAAATGATTAAGAAGGATCATTCATCGTATAGTATCAGCTGTCTGAAAAAGGTAGATGAAATATGCTTGGCCTTTGTTAACATTTCTAAATGCCCCCCCGCATCCATTGCCTATGCGTGCTCCCTGTCTGGAGGACACAGCAGAACACAGATTCTTGTACGGGACCTCTGTGTGAGGTCCTGATTCATGTGATCACTGATTGGCCAATCAGTGATCACATGAATAGTAGTAAACAAGATGCCACTTCCTGATCTCGTTGCTTATTACTAGTGAAATCTGTGAATGATCACAGAGGTCATATGGTACAAGGCTATTCACAACAGCCTTGTACCATGTGGCAAGCTGTGACCAATCACAGCTCGCACAGTATTTCTCAATGGCTGCAGGAATGCAGCCAGCTAGAAGGAGAAATGATTGCTTTTACAGCCTTTATGGGTGTAAAAGCAATCAGTGTAAAAAAAGAAAAAAAAATCTTCATCACCCCCCCACAAGTAGTACAGTATCACTATGGTGCCACTGTACTGCTAGGATGATGGTATGTTAAAAAAAAACTAATTGGTTATAAACTAATTTGAGTTATTATTTTTTTACTAAAAAGATAGATGAATATATTTTGGCCAAGATTTATGAAGAAAGATTATTTATTTGCAAAATGTTATAAGAAAAACACTTTTTTTGCACAATTTTTGGACTTTTTAATTTATATAGAAAAAAATAAAAATCCCAGTGGTGAATAAATACCACCAAAATAAAGTTTTATCTGTCTCAAAAAAAGTCTAAAAAATGAATATGGGTACAGTGTTGCATGACTGCGCAATTGTCATTCAAAATTTAATATCACTAAAAGCTGAAAATTGTCCTGGACTGGAAGGGGGTGAAAGTGTCCCAACTTGAAGTGGTTAATTAGATGATATAAAACTAAGTTTAAGCATTTGGCAAGAAGTTTGGCAAGAATTTTAACATCAACAATTAGTAAAGAAATCTTACAAATATCATCTCATGATTGTCAAAATACATTTTCTTTTTCATTTAGTTAATGAGAGGCATTCATCATGTTTGGTTGATTAACCCAATTGACTAGATGTGGGCCACCATATCAGACAGTTTATATACAGCAAAACTGTAAAACTGTTTAAACATTAATTGTGTGCTATTATTTTTCACTTTTTAAAAGCTGGTGAATTTTGGAAATAGGTCACATTGTGATAGTATTAGGATAACAAGTTACTGATTAACACTATGGGGGAGCTGTTGAAAAAAATGGCTTCATTTTACCTTTTAGATGGTAGAGTCAGTAGAGGGTGAAGTGGTTGTAGCGCATAAATAACTGGAAAAAAAATCCTTATGCAGTGAGTTATATTTTTGGCCTAGCTGTTCAGTTACTTGTAAGTTGATATGGTCAAAAGGTTCCCAAATAGCCATACACCTGCTTTGCACTGTGCAGTTCACCCCTTGATTGCCAAGGGTGTGTACTATATACAAAAGTTATACCAATTCAAGGTAGCCAGTGACATATCATAAATATCATAGAAAGGAAAGGGCTACAAAAAACTCACGGCGCAATAGCAGCTGTGAAGTTGTTTGAAAATTGTTCAGTAGCCTCTACGCTGCCAGGAGAAGTGATCTAGGTAGCTGTGTACAGGTTTCTTCAAAATATAAGTTTGGGCGCCCCTCCAAGCTGCTGCTAATGTCATAATAATACCCACCATTTTGACCCATAAGTATATAGTATATCAGGCCTTTATTATACTACAGAATGTTTGTATCTCCATGCGTTTTGGAGATGTAGGGTTAAAGTTAGGGGCTTCATTTTAATTTAACACTAAACAGATGATGTGGTAAAGGTTTTTGCAGTGTAAAATATATTATTTATTCACAAGTTTGCAAATATCTGAATTCTACTGTTTAATAAAAAAAAGTACAAGTTAAAATTAACAAAAATGTATTATTTATTAAAGTTATACTAAAGGTTCAACTTTAAAACAAAACAAAAACAAACATGTCATACTGACCTGCAATGGTTTTGCACAGAGCCCCGATCCTCCTATTCTCAGGTCAACTGCCCTAGTTCCTGGCTCCTCCCCTCTTCTGAGTGTCCCCAGAGCAAGGTGTTTGCTCTGGGGGGGGGGGGGGTGCACTGGTGCTTGCTCACTTCTGAGTGGCCTGGTCCCACCTCCTTCTCCTTCCTCACTGGCTGTGATTAACAGCAGCAGGAGCCAATGGCTCCCGCTTATGTGTCTCAGCCAATGGGAGAGAGAGACCTGGGATAGTTGTTGCTCTTGTGCGCATCGCTGGATCGAGATCGGGCTCTGATAAGTATTAGGGGGGCTGAGGGGGGAGCTGCACACTGAAGGTTTTTTATTTTCATGCATAGAATCGGGTGTATTTACCACAGGGCAAACAAGGCATTTGCCTAGGGTGGCATTTTTCGGGGGGGGGGGGGGGCAGCACTGCCCCTTGGAAGAAGGGATGGAAGAAGGGACACTCGTGGCGTGGGAACCTGGTGGGTTCTGAGAGATGCTGTGGGTTTCATGACGGTGTATGCACAGCCCCACTCTCGTTCCTGGGGATGTGGGAGGATGGAGCTGTGAAGGTGAGTGTCTTTCTCACTGTCTCCATGGGGGATGGTGGCTGGTGTATGGGGGGCAGTGGTAGTGGAAGGCTCAGGTGGAGGGCAGGGGTGTTCTTGGTCAATGTCAGGCTCTTTCTGCGAGGGGGGAGGGGGTGCGCCAATTTTTGTGTTGCCTAGGGCAGCACAAAACCTACTGTAAGTACACCACTGTATAGAATGCATAAAGGTAAAAACCTTCAGCCTTTAGAACCACTTTAACTCAGTGCAGTTTTATCTTTTGTATTAGATAGAAATTTGGAAGTTCACAGTATATTGTGTTTGTGTGTGCAAATGATGATGTAAGAGTTAAACCACCTGACAATGTTTCATTGTTAGAACTCTGTTGATGAGATATCAGTGAATTCCTAAGATTTCTCACTGACTGTGGCTGTAAGGATTCTCAGTTTTCTTTTTGTATTTTTTAAATTTATTTCACATATTGATGAATGCAAAAGTAGGAACATCCAAAGGTGGGCAGAAACACCCAAACTCCCAGGTAGATAGAAACAGATTTGGGAATTATGGCATAAGACAAAAGAAAAAGGAAACCAACCTTTTGCCATCACCTTACAGCAATAAATTAGGAATTTTGCAGGATTATTGATTAGTATAAGCTTTATTTAATAGGAGCAGCCAAAAGCATGCATAGCTACTGTACCTATCTACTTTCATGGGTAAATGTACTTCATATTGAGGAATTTCGACAGAGATATTTCCTTGCTAGAAAACCTAGGATAATCTATATGAGAAACCACATATAAGTATCCACATAAGCAGCTCAGGGCTGACTATGCCCTTCATACTCCATCTATAACTAAATTATTATGTTTTAGTTGACTGACTTTTAAAAATGTACTGTACATATATTTGAGTTATCGTTTCAGTTTTAATTATAATACATATAAAAAAATGTATCTGTCTACCCCTCAGCCCAACCCATCAGTCTCCTTGCATCACCAACAATAAACTATCGTATTTCCTCCCTCCCTCACCTTCCCTGACTTTTCTATCAAGATCAATAGCACAATCATCAGTTCTCCCTCTCACACTAGGGAACCAGGTGTATTTCTGGAATGTGACCTGCTCTTTTCACTGTTCAAATCCACACAGATTCAATTGCTATCCAAATCACTGTCCATATCACTGCCCCAAGCTATACCACCATCCTTGTTTCAAAATACCACCCAAACTGTTCTCTTTACTCTTCTCAAGACCTCCTGATCTCTAGCTCCCTCATCCACTCACCACTTCCTTACTTGCTGGCCTCCAGGACTTCTCCAGAGCCTCTCCCTTTATCAACACCCTACTCCAATCTGCCCATCTTCCTCTTTCTCTCATGTTCCATGTCAACCAAGGAATAATATTTTCAGGTGGTGGGACCATGTGTAACCTATATGTTTTTCTTAAGAAAGGTTTTGTTTAACCCAGCATCTTTAGTTTCCTCTTTGTTTCAGTCTACCCTTTCCCATTCATTCTTCACATGCTACTAACTTGTCACTTTAAACTCAGAGGTGAGTAGAATGGGAGTGTGGCCATTTTGAATGGGGATCCAAGAGTGAAGCTCTGAAGCTATAGAACTTTCTGATAGTGACAGAGCTTTCCCACCCCTTTCTGTTATCTGTACATTCCTTTTGGCCAGTAAGGCAGATCATTGGGATAGGTTTGATATGAACATGTAGGGGCAGGAGGTTGCAGCCAACTCTGACAGTACTCAAAAGTGTCAAAGCTTTGTTTGTGAAGATAGCTCAGCAAGTTGTTAGAATCTGCTATAAGTATGTGTTGACACCCCTATGTTTTTTTTCAGGGTTTCAATAAATAACAATAATAAAATAAACATGTACATTGAATGTTTAGATTAACATGCTCCGTGGATAGCAGGCACCCTCCTGAGCATTCCACTTGCTTCTCTATTAGTTTCATTTACAGAGGTGTACGCATATCTATAACTTGAAGGTGTGAATTCCATGGAGTGCTTTAGCATCTGTTTAAGCTAAGATCTTATCTTTGTCATGAAGGGCATCATTTCTGTTCAGCATCTTATAGGAGGATCATTTTGGACTAGAGAGTGAGATCACTGCAATAAGGTTGTCTTGGGCTGTCCTTAGTGCAGATTAAAATGCCACAACACTTACAGTTTCATTGCTGCACAACTGGATCTGAATTTGTATGAGTATTTTGGCAATGAGGTCTCTATGATAAAGGTGTAATTTCTGTTTGGTGTCTCATAGGAGGATCATTTTGGGTTAGCCAGTGAGATCAATGCAATAAGGTTGTCTTGGGTGGTCCTTAGAGCAGATAAAAATGCCACACCATTCGCCCTGACAGTTTCATTACAGCAGAACTGGATCTGAACTTTTATGGGCTATTTGGAAATGAAGACTACATGCTTCTTGACACTACTGTGCATTGCATTACACATTGGTAAGTTTGTAGTTATTGCAGTATATAGGTTATGACTTACATTTCCATGGACTACATTCCATCATTTAACAAAATCTGTTTGATTCATGAATGGTTCTGTTTTTCAAATGCTCATAAAGTATTCTAAATGTCTATCATTTGATGACTATGATTATGCTATATTTAAAGTATCTCTAAAAGTCTTTTCTATTATTATTATTTTATTGTTGTTGTTGTTATTATTATTATTATTCCCTTGCCCTCCAAAGGATTTATCCCCCTTCCTAACCATGCCATTTTTTGCAAAACGGCACTGCGTTACTTTAACTGACAATTGTGCGGTCATGCAACGCTGCACCCAAATGATACGTCCTATTTCTCTCACAAATAGAGCTTTCTTTCTGTGGTATTTGATCGCCTGTGAGTTTTTAACTTTTTTGCGCTATAAACAAAAAAAGACCTTCAATTTTGAAAAAAAACCCTATATTTTTTACTTTTTGCTATTAAACGTGTCCAGTAAAAAAATTTAAAAAAATCAAATTTCGTCATAAATTTAGACAAAAATGTATTCTACTACATTGTAAATTAATTGGTTTACGTGACAGTTATAGCGTTTACAAATGGATGTATATATACTGGAATTTATTTATTTTTTATTAGTAATGGCGGCAATCACGGACTTATAGCAGGACTACAGCAGGCATTCTGACACTGGGGGAACTGACTTGGTGTCGCTGACATCCCCAGTGACACCAGTACAATGATCAGTGCTAATAAAAACCACTGACACTGTACTTGTGGCACTGGGCAAGAAGGGGTTAACATGTGGGGCGATCAAAGGGTTAACTGTGTGCTGTTTTATTATGGGGGCTGTGTGTGTGTGTTTCACTGTAAGCACACTGCTTTGTATGGCAGGAGCTGACAGGGGAGAGATCTGTATTGTTTAGATACAGGTCTCTCCCCCATCGGAAATCCTCAGAGATTGCCGGGTGTCGGCGTGGAATCACCACCTGGCACCCGGTGATTGACAGCCGAGGCCGTGAATGGCGGAACTGCAAAAAACACATATATATACATGATTTTGGCTCCTGTGCCGCCCTGTAGCCATTAATAATATTATTTTGATTATTATTAGTAGTAATAGTAGTTGTAGTAGTAGACGACATGATTTATATAGAGGCAACAGTTTGTGTTGCACTTTACAATATAAATATAGATAGTACTGTTACAATAAAATTCAAAACAAGAGGGTTAGCAGAGTCTCGGTCATGTGAGCTTACAATCTAATAGGGAGGTCAAGTGCTACAGAAGGCAATAACTAGGTGAGCATGAGTTGATTTAAAAAAAAAAAGAAAAGTTCAGTTGTAATAAGGCTCACTATCCCATTGGGTTATTCAATCTGTGTTGCTCCCATGAGGTTTATTGAATGTTCTTTATTTTTTAACAGCTGATTGAGTTTGCCAGGACAAAACAAACACTTCAATCTTTAAAAACTATACCCTTCAAAGAAAGCTATGCTTAGAAAATATGAAGTCTGTTGTTGCTGACCTCTCATTTCATAAATGCTAGTTGCCTGGCTGTAATGCCTGCCCAGGAATACTTTACTAGTCACTGCCCTAGAAAAAGTATGTAGAGTAGCAGTTCTGACTTCACTAGCTGCCTGCTTGTTCTAAGTCAGTAGCACAAAAAAGGCCAGAGCCAGATATTTATAAAATGTGGTTTATACACCATGCACAAGGTGTGAACCAAGCATTAGAGTGAGTGAAACACACTACATGGCTTGAAAATGTTGACCAAATGCAACAATCAGAGTTGAATTACCTAAATTACTTTTACATAGACAGACTCAGATCTAACTAATAATCTGTACATTGACTCAGGGGTGGACTGACCATTTGGAAACTCGGGCACTGCCTGAGGGCCCGGGGTCAGTAGGGGGCCCCATGAGATGCCCCTGGTACCTTTTTCATAGGTTTTTTTGAGTTTGGGCAAGGACACAGGGGCCCCATGATCCCCTATTGCCCGGGGGCCCCATGAGTTGTCAGTCTGCCCCTGCATTGACTTATTGGGATTTATTTACTAAAGGCAAATAGACTGTCAGCTTTGCAAGTGTAGTTGCTCCAGAGCTTAGTAAATGAGGTGAAGCTTCGCTGTGCAAAGAATACCCAATCACATGCAAGAGAAATAGAAAAACAGCATATATGCTTGCACATGATTGGATGATGGAAGTCAGCAGAGCTTCCCCTCATTCACTAAGCTCTGGAGCAACTGTACTTGCAAAGTGCACAGTCTATTTGCCTTTGGTAAATCAACCCCATAGTTTGATTCTCCAAACATAATTGTATATTGGTTCTCTTTGGCTTTCCTAGATCTGTATTATATTACTAAGTCTTTCCAGAGCAGTTTTCCACCCATTGGATGTTATGTTACGTTAATTTGATCTATAGACATTTCAAAAGCTAACCATTATTAGTTATACTGGAAATTTTACAATAAAACAGTAGACAACATCAAAAAAATTACATTTACCACAAGCTACTCCCAATTTTGCTGATTTATCACCAGTGATTGAAAAGGCTAAAATAGCTGACAATGGAGTTTACAACTGTTCAATCACAAGAACTCTACCACCTCCTACAAATATTTTTTGGTCCTTTAATTCAGCTCTTTGTTCAAGGTAAGATAATGGAGCCTATATGTGTAAGGAGTATCATTAATCTTGGGGCAACCTTTCTGATTTATCACCAATGATCCTTCTCCCAAGACTGGACAGCCAGGTGGCATCACTAAAACTGTTACTCTGTCACTATCTACTCCTTTACCCGAAGATCTCACAAAGAGGAGGCTATTTATTAAAACTGGAGTGTGCATAATCTGGTACAGCTCTGCATAGAAACCAATCAGCTTCCTGGTTTTATTGCCAAAGCCTAATTGAACAAGCTCAGGTTAGAAGCTGATTGGATACCATGCACAGCTGCACCAGATTCTGAGTGTACCAGTTTTAGCATTTCTCCACCATTGTCTTTTTAATTACTCATGGTCGAATACTGTTACTGTTCTCACATCTTGAAGAAATTTTTATTCTGTTTTATTTTACTAGATCTTTCCAGAACAACTTTCCACCACAATTCATCAGTAGTCACTGTAACAAGAGGAAGTTATATTATGCTGAATTGCTCTTTAGATGTTTCAAAACTTAACCGTTATTCCTTATACTGGAATATTAACAATAAAAAAGGACACCACATAGAAAAATTACACTTCCCACAAGACACTCTAATGCGTAATGTTGCTCATTTATCACTGGTGATTGAAAAAACCAGAATAGTTGACAATGGAATTTACAACTGTTCCATCACAAGAACTTTACCACCTCCTTCAAAGAGTTTTTTTGGTCCTGTAATCCAGCTCCTTGTTCAAGGTAAGATAAATGTGTAAGGTGGTCCTTAGGGGAATGGTGTTAAACTCTCTTGAATTGTTCCAAGTTTGACCTGCTTCCTCTGTGATTGGTGCATTTCCCTAGTCAGGAGAGAGTGTGTATTGTATGTGTGGGCTCAGCTGAGAAGAGCCTGAGGGATGACAGGTCATGTTTTAGCAATCTCTATAGAGTTAGTGAATGACAAGTTGTAGGAAGTCATGTTATGCTGAATTGCTGTATAGATATTTCCGAACTTGAATGTTATTCCTTGCACTGGAATATTTACAATAAAAAAGGACCCCACATAGAAAAATTACAATTCCCACAGGACACGCCAACGCAATCTAATTTTGCTGATTTATCACTGGGTATTGAAAAATCTAAAATAGCTGACAATGGAGTTTACAACTGTTCCATCAAAATAACTCTACCTTCTCCTGCAAAGATTTTTTTTGGTCCTCTAATTCAGCTCTCTTTTCAAGGTAAGATAATGGGGCCTATATGTGTAAGGAGTATTGTTAATCTTAGGGGTGTTGTTAATCTTTCTCACCTGCCCAATTTGTAATTGATGGATTTCCATAGTCAAGCCAGAGCATGTGCTGTGCATGTTGGGTCACTTGAGAGGAAACCTGAAGGTAAGAGGTTATGTCTTAGATATCTGTAGAGCGGAGGCTGACAACAGGTCAGTCCCCCATTGATTGTGGCCATGTGATGGGTAGATCACTTCTCTGCCATGCCACCCCTCCATCAGAAGAGCTCCACACTGGGAATTAGTAATCAGCCAAAGAAACCTGGGTTTAGTTCAAGCAGGGTACAGTATTGGGTAAAGCTCAGGTGCTGAATCCAAACCCCATTGAAGTCAAGGGGAGCCAAATGTTAAAAACAGTTCTAGCAATTCTCTGGGCTAACAGGCCAGAATTGTCAAACAAAGTTTGTCGTCAAGAAAATAAAGCATTAATTCTCCCCAAAATCATACTGGACCCTTATCAGAACATGCAGCCTTGCAGGCCAGGAAAGGTGGGCATGAGCCAGCACCTGAACTACACCAGGCCACATACCCTTAACATTGGGGGTGCACCTTGTCCCCATGTTGATGAGGACTCCTCCCAACAACAATGGCTCACTGGTTGTAGGGGTCTGCAGGCAGCAGGTTATTGGAATCTCTTTAACAATAAGAGGGCACTTGGATACCACCCCCTATGAAAATGAGTTAGGGGATCCTCTGATGTCATTGACCATATATGGTCATTTCCATATATAGTCAATGACATCGTTTGGGAGACCACACCACTTTCTACATATCACCTGTCACCCACTGGAGCTGTCAGGAAAGCAGTTGGGTTAAGGCAAGTGTCTATGGTCAGCAGAAATTTTGCATCATGATTGATGTGGATCTACATCACTAGATGACAAGATTGACAATGGATGTACATCATGGGACTTTTTTTTTTCTTTTAATAATGAACTTGTCAAAGATTGTGTTTGTGTTTTTTTTTACTGTTTACATGTTTTTGTGAATGAGTAGGGTTTACTATGTTCCCCGTTCTCATTTATATGGGGAGGGGTTCAATATCTTATTGTTACAGGGGGCTTCCACATTCTGTGCTTTGCCAGGGTCTCCCCAGCAAGATATCTTCCCATGTTGAAGGTAACGTTCTAAATATTTATATAGTTTTAAAGATGAATATGCAAGGTTCGTTACAAATTTATCCATGATAAAGCTTCCTTCAACAAAACATTGTGAATGTGTATTGAATTGATATCCCTATCAATTTACAAATAAATGTTATATTGATGTTTCACTTGAAATTCTGTACTGTGGTATGTTTATTTTCTGCAATAAAGGAAGTCTAAAAAAAAGTATTTTCCATAAAAATGTATAGAATTACGTCTTCTCAATTACAACAATCAGAAAGCTTTTTATGATGCCTTTTGATAGATATGCCTATGATTGTGTAGAAAAATGTAATATCATTGTATTTTTCTATTCATATTTAGCTTCTCCGAAGATGCTGGTTAATAATTTTCATAATGGAAAACATGAAGTTACTGTAGTGTGCAATCTGCTTGAATTTTATCCTGAAGATATAAGCGTAGAGTTGGCCACAAATTGTGGAAGAGTTATGAAACTGTTGAAAAACTTTACCCTTGCAAGAAATGCAGATGGGTCTTTTGATGCCACCTACAAGTTCTGGGTGAATATTACCAGCTGTTCCAATAATGGATTAATGACTTGTGAGGCTAATCATGTAACTGGTGTTGTCAAAAATTCAACTAGTCTAATCTCAAAAATCTGGCAAAATAACCCTACACCCACAAGTACAGGTAATATAACTTGTGTAATACATGTAACATAACCCATTTTTTTATATTCCATTTGCATTGGTCTAATCTGAAATGGATGTGTATACAATTAGAATTTTAAATTACATTTCAATAAGTTGCTAAACTCATAACACAAGTGAAGGTATTACAGGAGTCACATATTTTTAAAATAACTTTCCTCCTCTATCTTGAACATTTACAGATGAGTGATTTGATTACTTCTTGTCTCCAAATATCACCGAAACCGTACTCTCCGCTCCTCGTTTGACCTCCTACTCTCTAGCTCCCTTGTTTCCTCCTCCCAAGCTCATCTCCAGGACTTCTGCAGAGCCTCCCCCATCCTCTGGAATTCTCTACCCCAATTTATCAAACTATTGCCTACTCTGCTCACTTTTAGGGGATCTCTGAAAACCTATCTCTTCAGCGAAGCCTATCCTACCTTCAGCTAATAATGGAATCTTCTCTTCCTCCTACCAGTCCATCCCCCACAGTTATTACCTTTTGTACCACTAGCCCCTCCCTCTTAGATTGTAAGCTCCAAGGAGCAGGGCCCTCCTAACCCTCTTGTATTGAACTGTATTGTTGCTGTATTGTCTCCTATTATATTGTAAAGCGCTGAGTGAACTGTTTGCTCTATATAAATCCTGGCACCTCCTGCATGGGGTTTGCATGTTCTCTCTGTGCTTGCGTGGGTTTCCTCCGGGTACTTCGGTTTCCTCCCAAACTCCAAAGACATGCTGGTAGGTTAATTGGCTCCTGTCTAAATTGGCCCTAATATGTATATGCATGAATGTGAATTAGCGACTTTAGATTGTACGCCCCTTGAGGGTTAGGGACTGATGTGAATGTACAATATATACAGAATGTAAAGCGCTGTGTAAATTGACGGTGCTATTTAAGTACTTGAAATAGATATATAATAATAATAATTAATTTGATATGGGATACATGTGATGTGTCCCAGAAAGCTGCAGGAGGGGAGGTGGCAGGACAATTGGCATCATCCTCACATAGGTGAGGATTGTGGAAATAGGATCATGAAAATCGGTACCCCCCCTTCCCCCCCAAAAAACCTGTAACAGGCTGGGGGAAGGGAACGAACCAGTGGTACTTACTTTTTGATAGAATTTCTGTGTTAAACAGCAAAAATGGGTATACTCATATATTCTTGTCTATCATAATGCTTTATTGAAATTGATAATTTTGTTTCAGTTTTGCAGATAATTTAAAACTGTTTCCTAATTTTAGGATTTATATTTGCATTTAGTTCATTTAAGCCCCCTTCCACATGAGGAAGGCTCTGCTAGGAGTCCACTTGCTCAGTGAGAGATCTGTGTTCTGATCCCCGCTTAGCAGGAGGATGGTTGTCCAGTGTCAGCACTGCTTATACAGCGTGGACACAGTCCGCTCTCCTCTATGGGTGGTTGAATGTGTATGGACTGCCTGTCCATTTACACCCGATTGCCATCCGATCTGCTAGATGGAAGGGGAACGGATCCATAGAGGAAAATGGAGGGTCTCATTGGGTCAGCCTGCAAAACTGACAGGCGGACCTGGCCAGTCCACTCATGCGAAAGGGGGCTATATGTGCAAAAAAGTTAAACTCCAGACAGCTCTTTTTTATTTTTGGATGGCGATGGGCGCAGGAGGAATCTTTGTCACATTTCTTTCTGTTCTCCTATATCTGTGCCCTGTTGGGTAGTTTCCCCTTGCTAACTTTCCTGGAGACATATGTCCTTTGTAAGAGAAGAGCCAACAAATCTTACCATCAGGGACAGTCTCTGTTGGAGATATTTCCCCTCAGTTCCTGTGTCTGAGAATACAGCAATGAAGGGAAATCTTTCAAACATGAGAATTAAACATGACTTATGTATACAAAGTACTGGCCAGATTTCCAGCTTAAGGGAAAACTGTACTTTTATCCAAAACCCACTTTAGAAATGCTATTGTCTGCTTTGGTGATTTGGTCACTGATTTACCCTGAAGGCTTTACCTTCATAAACACTTTTTTTCATAAAAGAAAAAAGTATAAATCTACAAAATGGCTTTCTAAAATCTGGATCTGTAAGAAGTTGTTTATTTTTTAACAACAAACACCTTAAAGCGGAGTTCCACCCAAAGAGGAAGCTCAACTTGTCTGTCTCCTCCCCCCTCAGCTGGGGGGAGCGGGTACCTGGCTTTGCCGCAGTGAAGTAACTCCGAAGTTCGCCCCCTTCCTTCCCCCGCAGCCTTCTGGGACACTTTACAGGTCCCAGAAGACTCTGGCCTAGTCACAAAGCACAGCATGCTTTGTGTATGCGCAGTAGGAAATGGGCTGTGAAGCCACAAGACTTCACTGCTGGTTTCCCTTAACCAAGATGGCGGTGCCAGTTCCTGATAGCCAATTGAAGAATCAGCTCGAGTATTTGTAGCTGCTGACTTTTAAATCTTTTTTTGGGGGAGGGGGGGGGGGGGCAGAACTTCTCTTAAGCTGCTGACTCTTTTTTAAACATCTATATATTTTTTTTCTTCTAAAGTAGTTTTTTGTTTTTTTCATGAACACTTTTATATTGATTGTATGGATGTATACCAAATGATGCCTTTGTCTATAAGATTTGCTGCCTCTTCCTATGTGTAAATATCTTTTGCAACAATGGAGCCAAGTCATAAAATTCTGATTTATTATACAACAGCTGTTAGCATACAAAGTCACAGTACATTACTGTGCCCTATTTTTAATATTCAGAAAGTATTATAAAAGTATTGCAAATTACAGGTCAAAACATAATGAAGCCTGTAGGTATGAATAATTCACTACTAGTTACTAAGACTGTAGCTACCAATACCATGAATCTGGGTTAAAGCACAATAAAAGTCTGTAAATTCGGATTAGTGAACCAATGAAACATTTCAAACATGTACACACAAAGACAACCAAAAAAAATTAGAACCACACTTATTTGAACTTCATGTATCTGCTAAAGGATTACTTATTTTTTAGCGTGACATACTATCTGCAGGTACATAACATTTTCATGACTACAAAAAAGGATTCCATTAAAGCTTATGTGTCCAACAATAAAGACAATGAAAGTATACTGTGAAACTATCAATTGATAAATGAAATGGAAGTAGTCCATATTCTATATTTGCAACACACAATGCCAACAGAGAGAGAGGAAAAAACAAAAAGCCAAATGGATGTAGGGAAGCAGCTTGATAAGGAAAGGTGAATGTATAATAAGTAGGAGAAATAACTCAAAGTAAGGATTGAGGAGAAAAAGGAGAAGATCTGGAATGCAAAAGAGAAGAATGGATAGTAAGAGGCTGAGATAATTATTTTCAAATCAGAAAGAAGTACATAACACATAGGTACACTCTTCTATTTCTTTCAATAACTACTGGTAATAATAAAATTAATACCATTTAGATAGGAAGGACGAGAAGAGAAATTCCAATTTTCCAAACAGGAGGGTTTCTGCTCTATAATTAGATGCTACTAGATTTCCCATCAGCATGATTACATTCATGACACTTTTGGGTTCTCTCTTTCTTTCTACAGGTATCTCCCTAACCACTATACTGATGATAAAATATTCCCTGATGATTTTTGTATTCATAGTTTTTGTGGCAGCCATTACCATAGGTAAGTATTGACACTTGTTTCTAATTTACCTTTTGTGATTGTTAACATTGTTACAGTTAGAGGTGATCAAACCCAAGAGCCTTTAAAGCAGTGTTTCTCAGCCTTTTTACCTTGGAGGAACCCTTGGCAAAAAGTTTGAGATCTCAGGGAACCCCTGAAAAAAAATTTCAGATCTACAGCTCACGGAACATTAGATCCGATCAGTGAGCGGTAGATTTAACAACAATTAACAAGCGAATGCAGAGCAGTGCAGGGAAGCTGTTGTTGTAACATGCCTTTTCTCCTTGATCCCCACTACCTCTCCTCTCGTCCATCCCAGGTGGTATTACATTTAACATCCTGGGACAAACAGAGGACCTGTAGGGAACAGTGCAATAAATAATAGTATCTTCCCTGCAAAGCTCTGCAAATCTATAACCCCTGGTTCACATCCGTGTGGTCGTGCAGGCTGCAATTTGGGTGGACACAAGAAACCATTAATTTGAATGGACTCCTGTGCCCTGGGACACACAGGGAAAAAGTCCCTGCACTACTTTGGAAATTGCAGCCCACATGGAAACAAAGGTTCTCAGTATGGTTGCGATTTCCAGTTAGAATGCCTGTGAGTCCTGCATTCCTCTGTATGGGTGGTGTGGCTGCCGGTATTTGTGTGGGTCCTGCAGCGGCACCAGCAGGGGAAACACAGGGTTTCTCACATGGGGTTCCACTGAAGATCAATATCGTGGCAGATGTATATCCACCCAATGTTGTTTTTAATACGCACTGACTGTGCATTGATACCCGATGCCTCCTCTGTAGTTGTGGTTCCTGTGGACTCAGAGGTTGGCATCGAGTGGAGTACAGAGAGTGGGAACAGGTGGCTTGATCAGCAGGTGACATCTTATGTATGGCACCAGTGAATGGAGACTGTAGAGGGGGGAAGCAGAGAGTGGGAGCACATGGATTAATGTAGCAAGGGGTGACATCCAGTGTATGGCAGTGCTGAATGAAGACTGCAGGGGAACATGGCTGGATGAGACTGACTGTAGCAGGAGGTGAGATCATATTAGTTATATGTACAGTTATGGCGTAACATAAAGATAATATAATCTTACCTCCTCCTACATTCAGTCTCATTCAACTGTGCGCTCCCCTTCTCTGCAGTCTGCATCACTGCTGCCAAACACTGGATACCACCTCCTGTTTCAGCCATGTGCTCCCTCTCTCTGCTCAGTCTCCAGTCTGTATTGACTGCTGCCCTACACACACAGTGCTCCATCTCCCTCTGCCTCCCTCTGCACCCCCTTCCCTGCATTATGCATGGCACCACTACAAGGGATCTCACCTAGTGATCCAGTCATGGGCTCATGCTTTGTGCTCCCTTCCACCATCTTGTGATTAGCGTTGCCATAGACAGTAACACCTCCCCTTTCAGCTCCCGCTCTGTGCAGTACTCCCAGGGCCTACTTCTGTGTTCACAGGAGCTGGAACTACAGAGGAGACATCAGATATCAATGCACGCTGACAGTACTGACTGTCAGAGCACATTAAGAACACTACTAGAAACAACATTGCGCGGTGTATATCTTCCAAAATGTTGATTTGCAGTGGAACTTCTGGGGACTTCTCGCAGAACCCTAGGGTTCCGCGGAACCCCAGTTGAGAAACACTGCTTTAAAGCCTTATATTCTCTGTTCTTTAAGACAGTCCCATGTTAATGTTATTTCTGAAGTGATGGAGAACAAGTGTAGCAGATGGATACTTTAAGATGACAGTACATTTATTGAACTAATATATTAAACCTGGATAAAGAAAATGAGAAAAAATAATAAAATGAGTAATCGCCAGAAACAAGCTATAAGCTATTACTTTTCATTGTATGGAAAAATTAAACAAGAATTCTGATTAGCTGCCATGGACAAAAACTTGAGTTTTATGCTTTTTACTTTACTCTTGTTTTAATGCATCAACCCAATTGTTACATACCCTGCCTAATTCCACCAGGAATTCCAATGTCTGATGAGTTTAAATATGCAATTCATTAACCACTTGAGGATGTTAGACCTAGAAAAACTTCAACAAAGTTTCTAGAGTGTATTTCCCACCATTTCCACATCTGCAGTCAATCCCCTCAGATATAAATATTATCACCGGCAATTCCTGGCTGTGAAAATGACAGCCAGGAACTGCTATGTATTACACAGTAGAGCCAGCACTGAAAGTACAGCTGCTTCTGTAAAATGGCACTTGCAGACAGTTTGCATGTCTTCCTGAGTACTACAGTCTAACAATATATTGATACATTGTATTTACTGTTTTAATCATAAGTAGATCAGAGGTGCTAGTCTTTAGTTAAAGAAACCTTAATAAAAAAAGGTAAACAAAACATATTCCCATTTAACTTCTTATTAATCCTTAGTTAACCCTAATCAACCCACAATAATGCCTTTTTTCCCTATTGCCTATTATTTTTCTGCAGATTTTTTATTACTTTGTTACTTTTTTTATGCAATTTGTTGATTTGTTTTAGTGTTAGATAAAAAATATTGGCAAAAGAAACACCAAGCTTCTCCCCACAAAACCATGTTTATATAGCTTTTAAGTAATGACAAAGCTATAGCTGAATAAACAGGCTGTCACATACCTTGGTTGGAGGCCGAGCTGACAAGAGGACTTCTCTTCTGGCTCTAGTCCGATCACCCCTGAATGTGGTGACAGAGGTACAAGGCGCAAAGAAGCATGGATGTTGGTAGCTTGGTAGCAGGTGACTGCCAGGGTCAGCCTTAGTCAGGATGAACCAGGGTCAAACGCGGTGAGGCAGGAATGTGGTCAGGTAGCAGGCTGAGGTCAGTATCAAGGAAGCAGGCAGAACTAGGTCCAGTAACAGGCCGAGGTCAGCACTAGGGAAACAGGCAGAGAGTAGTCAGAGGGAAGCCGAAGTCAGTATCCAAAATCCACAGAACAAGGTCAGGAACTAGCCGGGTCAACAATGGGAAATTAGTCAACATAAGCAGGAACACAGGTTACGGAGAGGCTGAAGAATGTCCATCGATTAGCACACATAGATACAGTGGAGGAATGATGTTGCCACCCAGAATCAGAAAACGTGTTATTTGCAGGATTACAAAGTGCAAATAAAGCATAAGAATCTTGAAAAAAAGAAAATATATGCAGCCAATACACCAAGGACTAGTACGCTGCAATGTTACATTTTTGGCTTTGTGTTTAGATATACTTTGATGCTTACTGCACAAAAGGGAGAGAGGACAGCCAGCACTACATAAAATAACTCAAGGTGTTTCATAACCCATAAGTGCAGCATCCTCCTAGGTAGCTAGGGGGAGCTAAGTTAATTCTGTTTTTAGTAGGAGGCTGAATAGCAGCTGGGAGAAATAGTTAGAGGGGTCAAAGGGCTTAGAGGCAAAGGGGTCAGGGCTTAGAGGCTCTGCAGATCATTTCCCTGATTCCTCCCGCTGATCTAGAGACTTGGAGAAGTCTCTAGAATTCAGTTGGCGGGGGCAAGGATGAGCTGGCTGCATTCACAAGGGATCCTAGCCAATCCCCAAGCAGGAGGCTTGGCATGGGGTCAGGACAGCCCTTAAGAGTGACTGAGCCTGTTCAGCAGGAGGAGAGTTCGGGTTGAAGATAGAGGCATAGGCTGAAATGTAGGAGCCTGGGAGGGGGCCAAGATGGGAGAGGGGCTCACCTACAGGTGGAGGAGCAGGACAGGAAGAAAGCTTGCACCCTCATCGGCTTCACCAGAGTGAGCAGGATGGAGTGTGGAGCCTGGGAGGGGGTCCAGGAGAGGGGCCTACCTGCAGGCAGGAGCTGGAAGAGTGGATCTCTCAGCCTCATCGTCCCCTGAGAGAGGACAGCCTGGGAAGCAGGGAAGGAGCCAGCCCAGCGGAAGGCCTGAAGACAGCCACCAACCCAAAAGCTTGCAGAAGAGACTGAATGAGTAACCCTCACACCCTCTGGGCCGGATTAGTGGAAAGGGCATTCGGGTGGGAAACCTGACTACTCCCCCCCCACCTGAGACTGTTGATCTTAAAAAAGCAGATTCTGGGTCCAACATAAGGTTTAAAGTTCTGACTAAGCAAGCAAAACAATGAATTAGAACAGCCACAACATTTTTTTATTCGCAAGTACAAGAAAGAGTTTTATTTTGGTATGGCAATGTTACATGTAGTATGATCATAGTATTTTTTTTATTTAGTATGGCAATGTTACTTGTAGTATGACAGTAATATGTTTTTTTATTTAGTATGCCAATGTTACATGTAGTCGGGGGCGGACTGACCATTTGGAAACTCAGACACTGTCCGAGGGCCTGGAGTCAGTAGGGGGCCCCATGAGATGCTCGTGGTACCTTTTCATAGGCTTTTTTGGGTGTGGTTTCAGTGTGGGTGAGGACACAGGGGCCCCATGATCCCCTATTGCCTGGGGGCCCCATGAGTAGTCAGTCCACCCCTGCATGTAGTATCACAGTAATACGTTTTTTAATTAGCATGACAATGTTACAAGTTCTTTCACAGTTTTTTGTGTCTATGGTTTGTCTTTTCTCTACTGTTTTCATTTTTTCTCTTTTGCTTGATAATTTTGTATTCATTTGCCATGTGATATTGTTGCTTGACAAATTTGGGCCAATATCCATGCAATTATTTCCTGGTAACTCCATGCACGCATTTATTACATGATAATTAAGTAAGCATGTTGTTCATTTTTCTCTATAGCCCACATTTGGATTGCACGGTATTATTCCTTATAATTATGGACATTCCAGGCATCAAGTCTATGGAAGATATTGTACTGAAAACTGGATTCTCACATTCACAAGAGTTAACATCCCTGTACCTTGTACCAGCGCAATAATTCATTAAATTCTTGTATATTTCAATTTTTTTCATTGTTGTGATTGTTTTTTACTTCTTGTTGTTGATTTAAAAAATTAAAAATGATTTTAGGAAAATTATGTATACAGGCTTATTCAATTAAGCATTGCAGCAGTCAATGTTTAGGTAGCAAAAGCTGAATTGGCAGCAAACAGGAAGTTTGGTGCTCCGTGGCTTTCTGGCAGGCTCAGCAGGTACTTTCTTTATTTGTAATGTTTTTAAAGAGACAAATTATCAGGAAATGTGTATGTACTGAAGAGAGTACTTTAACTATAGGGCCTTTATTTGACATCATTATGCACTCTTGGGATGTGTAAGTAAGAAAGTATAGCTATAAATAAATAAATAATTATAAATCTTTAATAAGTAAACTTACAAAATGATAATAACGTAAGACTATATTTCATTTGCAGTCCACTGTCCTCCTATGGGTGTTGAGGGTTTATCAACTTTCCACCTTGAACTAGCATTCCCTTTTTGTCCTTTCCTTATAACTTTTGTTATTTTTCTGTGAGCACCATCTTTTCCATGTACGATCCACACTGGCTGATGCCTGTTCAATGAGATCCTTGCTGAGACCTCCTTGATACACCTATTGCCAACATCTATCATCTTACTTGGTTTATGACCTCCCACGATGAAGCAGTCTTGATGGTTGTAATATGTTTTCTGTTTTTTGCATTATTTTGGTTTGCATATATTGTTACTCTTCACCCATAGTTGCCTCTCTTTGGTGGCTCTTTAATATGGAAGTCCTCAGGCTACTTTGCATCGGATTCGTACATTGATTATTGTGCTCCTCTTTTTTTCTCTGGAAACACCTCCTTTAATCTTCTTTCTTGTCATGTCTTTATTTATTTGTTTGAAAATGAATAAAGTCTTAGTGCTGATTCACACATGTGCAGTGCAAATTGAAGCTCAGGTTTCACAGCTAATTGATCTAATAGTAGTTTACCGGGTCGGGACAGGTTTACATCAGGTTCATGACAGGATTAGCTCAGGATATTATCCTGTTCACACATGTGCGGATTAGAAGACAATAGCCTGTAATCCACATACAAACTGGACCTCACTGCTCAGAAATCGTACAGGACTCTTTTTCAATCCGCACTGAATCTGCACTGCCAGTGCACTGGACATGTTAACAGGCACCATGGGAAGCAATGTTATTTCACATGTCATGCAGATTGGATGCGGTTCAAACAGCATCCGTTCTGCATATATAATAGTGAATCGGCACTTATTCTTTACAAAAAAAATAATGTAAGACTAAATATTTACAGTAGATTAATACAAAAGCCCAGTTGTTACTGTTTTTTCTAAATAGACCTATCATGAGCGAAATATGGGCACTGCAATTATTGATCTCCTAATAAATATCCTACTTGCTTGGTTCCTGTATGGACACAATTGCCTTTGTTCTGTGTGTCCTCTTCAGCACTGCTCAGTTTTTTCTGTTATTGTCTCTTCGTTTGCCTTTAGTTACATAGGAGGTTATCGCTCATATTTTTTTCCAAGGAGATAAAACAGCTATTGGTGGCATTCACATGTATACTGTTTATCTGTAGCTCTATTTATTCTCCTCATATGGAAGTTTTTTCCAATTTTTGTTATATTTATTTTCTTGCTATGGTTATGTCCAACCATGTAGTTCCAGTTAGCAAATCAGAATATTTTAGCGTATTCTTACACTTTACCATGTTATTATATGTGTTTGATACTTTTAGGGGGGAGATTTATTTCTTAGCCAGGGGGGCTGTTATGTAACTATTTGCTATAGTAAGTTAGGAACGAATTCATGTTTTTATAAAATGCTTTAAAACTGTCACATTTGCATAAAATAATGTTACAATAAAAGTGATTTTTTTTTCAACACTTCAACGGTTGTTGTGGACTTTATTGCTGGGTAGTTCCTTTCGGATTTTCTTTATACATGATCGAAAGGATACAAAATCACAGAGGCAGAATGCTAAGGACTCCCTTGTACGCTCTCTAAAGATGGCATAAAAAATCATGGTACTGTAGTAGAAATTGTGGAGACTATAAACTGACCCTAGATTAAAAAAGAACATCAAAACACATACAACACACCAGCCCTCAGCTATAACTTACTAAAGATTGTTCAGGTGAATAGCTCTTTATGTACTGTCACCACTACTAGCTCAGGACAGTACAGAGGACGAATGTACCACTAGCCCCTCCCTCCTAGATTGTAAGCTCCAAAGAGTAGGGCCCTCAAATCCCTCTTGTATGGAACTGTATTGTTGCTGTATTGTCTCCTGTTATATTGTAAAGCGCTGAGCAAACTGTTGGCGCTATATAAATCCTGCATAATAATAATAATAATGAACATGCATGGAGTGCAGTCAATTTCTTCAGTTAGTAAAGAGTTGATTAAGGAAGAGCAGTCTAAAAAAAAATGGAACTTGCTCAAAAAATTATTGTATAAAACATACCAACCTTTATGCCAAATGCCAGAGGTGCCAGATTGCCAGGCTAGTCTGAAAGGAAAACGCCACTGTTCAGGAAAAACTTCCCGAACAACTATTATATGAGCTATTATAAATTATTGTTATTTAAATGTGTATTTACAATTCAATTAGCATCTGTAGTGACTTTCTAAAACCAAAACAGTATTGCAACCTGGAGGATTTTTTGCACACTGTACAAGCATAGAATGCCTCCTAAAATGTCCTGCTAATGTGATTGGTGTAGTTCTTTGCAAAAGAATGTTCACTGAGCTACAAGTTGAATTATAGGCATGTCCTGCACTAGGAGTTTCCTTTCTGGTTTGATGTTCAAAAACGACATTACACATGTAGTGCTACCCCAGAGGAGCCGCTAAATTATTTTGTGATTTCTCTGCACGTCTGAAGATGACACCCCTTGTTCACCCAGCACTTACCTACACAGGTAATTTCAGAGAATACAGTGTATTAGGCCAATGATAGCCTAAATGGAGTAAGGATTAGCAAGTGTACTTGTCCAATCAATAAGACAATAAAATTACTGAGAGATATGGTTCAACACCTGCAGTATTCAGAATACCAGTAATTAATAGAACTGAACTGCATTGAGATTCGGTTCACACTAGTGCGGGCTGTGCAGCCCACGTTTTCTCGGGCACAGCAGCTCATTCATTTGAATGGGCTGCTGTGCTGTGTTTCCTGCACAAAAAAAGGTGCATGCACCATTCCAAAAATGCACCCGCAGGAAAATTGCCTGGTCTTTTTGACCATGTGATTTGTCTGTGGCTCCCAGTCCCATGATCATGCTGTGGGCTGAGATGCGTGGGGTTGCCATTCAAAATAAATGGCAGACCCACACGCCTCACAAGAGCAGCACAATTTGGCTGTGGGTGGTTGTGGGTGGGGGAACAGGTGCAATTCCTGCAACCAACCTGCAGGCTGTGGGTTAGTGTGATCCTAGCCTCACTTATCAACAGTATATAAAGACAAAATTATATGTAAAAAAAAGCCCCATGCTATAGAGTAAATCAAACTGGGCAAAACATGTCAGAAATGCTCACCACATTCAAACTTCAAATAAAATTATGTGAACATAAAAATATAAAAAACATAAACAAATACTATACAACAGATCACTGCTGCCACTTTATTAAATCCAAAGAATATTCGCATGTGAAAGTACAAAGTATCTTTGCCCAAAAAACACCCTAAATACTTCACAGTGGTGCTGTGATCTAAATATGAAAAATTCATAATGAAGTGCATAAACATCATAATAAAGAAAGTCCTCAAAAAGTCTACAAACCTGTGCAAAGAAAAAAATGCTTCACTAATTCCCAAAACGTTTCTTTACCACACACCACTTGTGCCTGTGAAGTGCCTCTTCCTCCAGGCAGAAACTCACCGGAACTCTGTGCCACCCACTCTCATGACTGACATAGCTCACTTTGTGTAAAGGTACACCACAGCTCCAGGATAGCTTGTCACCAAATCACTCCTCCATTCAGGGTGCCAAGACATGGCTATGTGGTGACTGGAAGGGACATCAGGGCTGGAGTAGAGTGATGTGGCAGAGGCGCCCGAGTGTTTCAGTTCATGATTGCCTGATGCCATTTTATTGTGGATGAGCGTGATTTATGCTTTTCATTTTTGAGTGGCTTTTTTATTATCAAACTAAAGTGGACTGGTTTACTGTACCATTGGAGGCTGTTTCTTTCTGTTTCATATATTTGTGGTGATTAATGAGCTGGATGGAGGAATAATTTGGTGACAAGCTGTGGTTTTCAACCCAGTGATTGGCTGGAGAGGGTCCCTGAGCTGTGAGTTCACAGGGTGCAGCTTGATTGCAGAGTGTAAGAAGATAAGAGTCCAAGTTCTTAAAGAGACCATACACCTTGGTTCTTGAAGTTCTATATACTGTATTGTCATCGATAAGCTTTTAAGGAAGAGTACCAACAGTAACATCATCAGACTGGAGGTAGAATTGACCACCAGTGGGGAAGGCGCATTGTGACTTGATTTTATGCAGGTTCACATTTGGAGGTGCAACGGTGGTGGGAGTCACTGAGCAAAGTTTTAAGGACTGATTTTTTTCAAGCACAAGTGGTGAACTGTGAACGTACTTGGGAGATTTTTGCAACAAGGATAACACAAGACACATGAGAGTGATTAAAGAAAGATAGGCAAAAAAAAATCACCCATTAGTACATCTCCCCCACACAAAACACTAAATATTTAATACAATTTTGAAAATCCATACCATTTAGGAGAAAAGTCTCAGGCCTCATGCACACAGGGTGTTTTTGTAGCCACTTTTAGAGGCATCAAGCTTTTTTGTTTTGCTTCCAAACGGCCTTCCATGTTATCCTATGTTTCCATGCACCCATAGATTTTTAGAAGCTTTCAGTAGCAGTAGTGTTTACCAGCAGGAAAAAAACCCAGGGCCAGTGCATCCAGGAATAGCAGTGTTTTGGAAGAAAAAACACTTGATGTGTGCAAATGCGGCTAAGCATGGCTAATGGCTAAACGCGTGTTAACGCTATGCCCATATAGCACTTGACCGTTAATTCATTTCAATGGCCAGAATAAATGAATATTCTGGACAATTAAATTAATTAACGCCAAAGTGCTTGTTGCTTGTACACACCCCTAAACACTTGTAAAAGCGTTAGACACTTTGACAAGCATGAGACATTTTTTCTACCAAAACGCTGCTTCCAAGAAAAGGAGTGTTTTTAAAATACCTAATTTAATTTTAAGTTCCTCTTATCTGTAATTCAAAAGATAACAACATCTGCTCTGCCAAGGATGAGGCGTAACTGCAGGGATTACATCATATCCTTTCCTCTCTCTCTACAGTAAAAGGAAAATACAGTTTCCATCAACTACTGGGAATTGTGTGAATGTGGGTGGGTACATTAGGCCTATACATGTTGAATGTGTCTGAAAGTCTCAGTCCTCCAACCACAGCAAATGGAGCTGAATTACATCACTGCTTCCTGGAGAAAGAACTACAAAAGGGATGTGCCAAGACCAGTGGCTGGAGGAATAGGAGGCATATCAGCCACTGGTCTTACATACAGGAAACCAAAGAGAATTAATGGTTTGATCTGAAAATGAATAGGTTATTTAAGAGCAACTTCTGAGTGAGCCTGAATATGGATGACATATTCAGTGAAGGTAGAAAATTAGCAGCAAGGAGTTCTGCTTTAACCACTTCCCGCCTGGTCTATAGCCAGATGGCGGCCGGGCAAGCAGCTCGTCCCTCCGGGTGGACGTCATATGGCGTCCTTTCAGGCATGCGCAGTTTGCCTCCTTGCAGAGCCGTGCAGCGGCGCGATCTGTAACCAGCTGTGTACCTCGGACATGGCCGATGACAGATCTGTGTATCGGCCCCATTGCCAGTACCATGTGACCTGCTGTGACCAATCATAGTAGGTCACATGACAGTTGTATACAATGGATGGCTTCCTTTCATGCCATCCATTGTATACAAGTGTGGCTAGCTGTGAATGGTCACAGCGATCATATGCACAAGCTGGGCCAATCACAGCCCAGCTGTGTCATGTGATTAGCTGTGGCCAAATCACATTTAAGCACAAAAAAAAACCCTGAATGAATCGGTCATTCAGGTAAATGCTTGCTTATAGCAAAGTAATTCTTTGCAATAAGCAAATTGTGTTAAAAAAAAAAATGATCACTTTCCCAAAGTAGTACAATGTTACTATGGGAACATTATACTACTTTGGTCATAGTGAAATATGAAAAAAAATCTTAAAAAAAGAGAAAAAAATTTAATAAAAAAATAATACATTTTGTTTTAATTTTAAAAAAATTATCAATTTTTATTCATACTGTCACCAATCAGTGTCCCTGATCACCACCATGCCAGTTATATGAGGATGCTGTACTGCACTGGTGACAGTATGTAAAAAAAAATAGTGAAAATCATTTTTTTTATTTCTTCATTTCTGAAAAACTTTGACAAAAAAATTATAACTTCAAAAAACTCACCATGCCTGTTATGAAATATGTCGGACTGTCTACTTTGCAAAAAGGGGTCATTTGGGGGATATCTGTACTGTTCTGACATTCTTGGACCTCAAGAAATTAGATTGCCCGTCAGTACTTCAGGATTGATGAATATTCAGACTAAACTATAGTTTGTGAACTCTATAACTTTCCTACAGTCTAAATAATACATCCTAATTTGGGTTATTTTCACCAAAGACATGTAGCAGAATACATTTTGTCCTAAATTTATGAAGAACAATTATTTATTTGCAAAATTTTATAACAGAAACAAAGAAAAACATGTTTTTTTTCAAACTTTTTGTTAATTTAGCAAAAAATAAAAACCCCAGTGGTGAATAAATATCACCAAGAGAAAGCTCTAGTTGCGTGAAGAAAATGATAAAATTTTAGTTTGGGTACAATGTTGTATGACCGCGCAATTGTCATTCAAAGTGTGAGAACGCTGAAACCTGAAAATTGGCCTGGACAGGAAGGGGGTAAAAGTGCCCGGTATGGAAGTGGTTAAGTGGCAAAGTGTTGTTTATGCATTCATATGTGTAAGGAGGATTTGTGGTCACGTCATAGAAGAAATATAACACAAAAGACCAATTATATTTGTTGCTATAATACACAAGTTTATTGCAAAGGTTTATACGGTATATATAAGGTTTGGTGGGAGAGATTGCATAGTAGGTGCAGCAAAGTTTATTTACTTTATTTGATATTTTGCGGAAACACAATTGTTTGTTTACAGCCGCTATATACTGTATCATTTGAAGAGTTCATTAGATCACAGCACAGGTAGTACAATATATTAGGTAGCACAGGATTGCCACTTTATACAGTTTTAAACAAAGGGTACTTATGAAGACTGGAACATGTGCCAGCATCCTTTTGCTTTGCACTGGACTTTAGCTGGAGACAGAGAATTCGTCTCCATGCACCACAGAAGACTAGCACTGAGCTTTGTATGAAACTGAAGTTGCTGGATTTACATGTGAGAAGTAATATACAGGTGAAACTCAAAAAATTAGAATATCATGCAAAAGTTCATTTATTTCAGTAATGCAACTTAAAAGGTGAAACTAATATATGAGATAGATTCATTACATGCAAAGCAAGATAGTTCAAGTCAAAACATAATTGTGATGATTATGGCTTACAGCTCATGAAAACCCCAAATCCACAATCTCAGAAAATTAGAATATTGTGAAAAGGTGCAATATTCTCAGCTCAAAGTGTCCCACTCTAATCAGCTAATTAAGCCATAACACCTGCAAAGGGTTCCTGAGCCTTTAAATGGTCTCTCAGTCTAGTTCAGTAGGAATCACAATCATGGGAAAGACTGCTGACCTGACAGTTGTGCAGACAACCATCGATGACACCCTCCATAAGGAGGGAAAGCCTCAAAAGGTAATTGCAAAAGAAGTTGGATGTTCCCAAAGTGCTGTATCAAAGCACATTAATAGAAAGTTATGTGGAAGGGAAAAGTGTGGAAGAAAAGGTGCACAAGCAGCAGGGATGACCGCAGCCTGGAGAGGATTGTCAGGAAAAGGCCATTCAAAAGTGTTGGGGATTTTCACAAGGAGTGGACTGAGGCTGAAGTCAGTGCATCAAGAGCCACCACACACAGACGGATCCTGGACATGGGCTTCAAATGTTGTATTCCTCTTGTCAAGCTGCTCCTGAACAACAAACAACGTCAGAAGCGTCTTACCTGGGCTAAAGAAAAACAAACCCGTTCTGTTGCTCAGTGGTCCAAAGTTCTCTTTTCTGATGAGAGCAACTTTTGCATCTCATTTGGAAACCAAGGACCCAGAGTATAGAAGAAGAATGGAGAGGCACACACTGCAAGATGCTTGAAGTCCAGTGTGAAGTTTCCACAGTCTGTGGTGATTTGGGGAGCCATGCCATCTGCTGGTGTTGGTCCACTGTGCTTCATTAAGTCCAGGGTCAATGCAGCCGTCTATCAGGAGATTTTGGAGCACTTCATGCTTCCTTCCGCAGACGAGCTTTATGGGGATGCTGACTTCATTTTCCAGCAGGACTTGGCACCTGCCCACACTGCCAAAAGCACCAAAACCTGGTTCAATGACTGTGGGATTACTGTGCTTGATTGGCCAGCAAACTCACCTGACCTGAACCCCATAGAGAATCTATGGGACATTGCCAAGAGAAAGATGAGAGACATGAGACTGAACAATGCAGAAGAGCTGAAGGCCGCTATTGAAGCATCCTGGTCTTCCATAACACCTCAGCAGTGCCATAGGCTGATAGCTTCCATGCCACACCGCATTGAGGCAGTAATTGCTGCAAAAGGGGCCCAAACCAAGTACTGAGTACATATGCATGCTTATATTTTTCAGAGGTCCGATATTGTTCTATGTACAATCCTTGTTTTATTGATTGCATGGAATATTCTAATTTTCTGAGATTATGGATTTGGGGTTTTCATGAGCTGTAAGCCATAATCATCACAATTATGACAAATCACAGCTTGAACTATCTTGCTTTGTATGTAATGAGTCTATCTCATATATTAGTTTCACCTTTTAATTTGCATTACTGAAATAGATTAACTTTTGCACGATATTCTAATTTTTCAAGTTTCACCTGTATGCTTGCTTGTGTTACACTTACTCTTTAATATGCACACCCGCACTTAAATGATGCAATTATGAAATTAATTTTGATGCTTTGTTCACTTCAAATTTATTTTGTCTGTTGTCTATTTCTGATGAACAAAACACGTCTATATTATTAGAAACAGCAGTGAGATCGCATGTTGGTCACTGTCACAGTTTTTTTTTTACTTTTATTGAAAACAAACTGCTGCTGCTTGGACTGGAATACCTATATCAGCTCACATTACCACCAAATCCACAAAGAAACTTCACACACATATATGTATTTAGGTCATACCATTTTATAGATTTGTGATTCATGTTTTTACATATACTGACTTAAGTAGGGCAACTATGGTCTAAAAAACACATACACGTAGACCACAGAGAAGAGGAACGTGCAAAGTGACCATTCGCAAAGAAAATATGTTATATTAACATAGGCCTAATAGTTGTCAGTTTACACCGCGTTCCAAATTATTATGAAAATTCTATTTAAGTGTCACAAAGATTAAATATTTTGTTTTTCAGTTTAACTCATGGATGGCATTGTGTGTCAGGGCTCTTTTGATCATTGAAAACAATCTCGGACACCTGTGATAATTAGATTGGCTGGTGAGCCCAAATTAAGGAAAAACTACTAAAGGATGGTGTTCCATATTATTAAGCAGAGCACCATTTTCAAGCAATATGGGGAAGAAAAAGGATCTCTCTGCTGCCGAAAAGAGTGAAATAGTTCAATGCCTTGGACGAGGTATGAAAACATTAGTTATTTCATGAAAACTTAAGAGTGATCATCGCACTATTAAGAGATTTGTGGCTGATTCAGCGCACAGACGGGTTCGGGCAGATACAGGCACATTAACCTCCCTGGCGGTATTCCCGAGTGTAGCTCGGGGTAAAATTTCTATACCAAAAGCGGTAACCCCGAGCTACACTCGGGCTTACCATGCAGCACTGCATAGGGAGTCCCTGCAGCACTTACCTTGTCCTTCGCTCCCACGATGTGTCCCCTGCAGCGTTCCCGGCCATCTCCTCCGTCTGATGTCGGCATCCGGCTCCTGTGTTCCGGTTCCCGTGACGTCGGGACGTACGGGCGCCGCCGGCGGCGGGAAATTTGAAAATTTAAAAAAAATGTCATTTTTTTCAAAATGATTCTAAATAGTAAAACATTGCTGTTTCAACCTATTTCACATACATTTTGTCCCGAGTGCTTTGTCCTGTCCCCTGTCTGCATTTTGATTGTTCTTTCTGCCTGGAAACGTAGAAAAGTCCATGGCGTCCAAAAAGCGTCCCTTTAGGTCAAAAGCGGTTTTAGATCAGCTAGAGAACAGCGATAGTAAATCAGAACCACTTGCAGAATTGAGTGATAATGATTCGTGGGGAAATTCGTCATCAGACATTGAAAACAATTTTGCGACTTTGCTCAGTGATGTGCGAACTTGGCGCTCTATTTCAAATTTCAGTGTTTTTGGTTTGATTATATTATTGAATTAAATGTATGATTTAGAATCTTGTTCAGACAGATTTCAGTGAGTTATTCCTAAAAATTACAGCCTACAATAAAAAAACTACATATTTCCATGCAAAATAATGGTACCGCTTTCAGCACCAAAAATCGGAAAGAATCATACCGCCAGGGAGGTTAAGGAAGATTTCTGCCAGATCCATGTATCGGATCAAGAGAGCAGCTGCTAAAATATCATTACATAGCAGCAAACAGATATTTGAAGCTGCTGGTGCCTCTGGAGTCCCACGGACATCAAGGTGTAGAGTCCTCCAGAGTCTTGCAACTGTGCATAAACCTTCTATTCGGCCACCAATAACCAATGCTCACAAACAGAAATGGCTGCATTGGGCAGAAAAATACATAAAGACTAATTTTCAAACAGTCCTGTTCACTGATGAGTACAACCCTGGATGGTCCAGATGGATAGAGTAATGGATGGTTGGTAGACGGCCACCCTGTTCCAACAAGGCTGCGATGTCAGCAAGGCGGTGGTGGAGTCATGTTTTGGGCAGGAATCATGGGAACAGAGCTGGTCGGCCCCTTTAGGGTCCCCGAAGGTGTAAAGATGATCTCTGCAAAGTATGTGAAGTTTATGACTAACCACTTTCTTCCCTGGTACAGAAGGAAAAACTATGCTTTCCGTAATAAAATCATCTTCATGCATGACAATGCACCATCTCATGCTGCAAAGAATACCTCTGCATCAATGGCTGTTATGGGAAGAAAAGGAGAGAAAGTCATGGTGTGGCCTCCATCCTCCCCTGACCTCAATCCTATTGAGAACCTTTGGAGCATCCTCAAGCAAAAGATCTATGAGGGTGGATGGCAGTTTACATCCAAACAGCAGCTCTGGGAGGCTATTCTGACATCTTGCAAACAAATTCAAGCAGAAACTGTCCAAAAACTCACAAGTTCAATGGATGCAAGACTTGTGAAGCTGCTATCAAATAAGGGGTCCTATGTTAAAATGTAATGTGACCTGTTAAAATGTTTAAAAAGTAAAAATGTTGTTAAAAGTTTGATTGAAATAGCTTTTGATTTTTAGTAAATATGCTGTAAACACAACAAATAACAATTTTCAGTTCTTTACAACCTATAAAGTGTTTTGAAACTTACTGTGCGTAATAATTTGGAACAGTGCATTGTAAGTGTTTTATGTTTAAAAAAAATACTGTTATCATTAGGAGGTTTGTTCAATAAAATTTGAATTGTACTCTTAATAGCTGATAACATGAGAATTATACTGACTGTTATTTACATCAATTATTTAGGTAAATGAGAAAAATATAATTTGCATAATAATTTGGAACACGGTGTAGGTCTCATGTGTGAACACCAGATGAAAAAAAGATGTCTTTGTTGTGTAACCAATTCTTCCTTAGAATTATAAGCTGTACTATTGCTGATGAGATTCCCATTAGACTTTTACAGTACAATGCAGGAGAAGAATATTGGCCTGTCTTAGAGGCCTCAGTACAGTCAATACTGCCCAGGGAGGCTGATTTATTAAAAGAATAACGAATCCTGACTCAATTGTCTTAATGAAGGTTAACCTCAATCATCTAATCACGTGAAAAGCAAATTCCTGTGTATTTAATCTGCATGATTGGGGTTTCAAAGTGAAAACAGTGCCAATATTTTATGAAGAGTCTTAACTTCTTTAAAGAAGCAATGCCAATGTGTTTGTTTTACCTAGAGGGTGGTTTAAAAAATTTGCATTGTCTCAATATTCATGCAAATGTAACAGATAATTCCTGTAGCGTTTGTAATATGTATGTAATAGTTTCATTGAAGCCTTTCCCTGGGTGATTGTAAGAACCCCAAACATCACATCCAAAAGTAAAATAGCTGAAGAACATTTGATGAGGAGAGTTAATAGGCTAAGAACATTCAACCAGAGAGAACATATGATGGTCATTAAAGTCAAACCGGGACTTTTAATTTTACAGGTGTAAGAAGGGATGCTAGCGTGGCGGTACTACACACAGTAGTGAGTGGCAAGTGTGTCCTATTACTGATAGGTGGCGCACATGTTGCGGGCCAGTCCAGAGACCGTTAATCAAGATGGCAGACAACATTGTTAGTGCGTGCATGGAACAGTGTGTGGTGATGAAGTGTCTTGTGAATGAAGGCGCAAAACCCACAGATATCTACAGAAGACTTCAAGCACAGAATGGTGATGAGACGCTCATCTGCAGTAAGACATTTGAATGGTGTAAACATTTCAAAGATGGTCGTGCATCCATCAGTGATGTTGCCGGCCATGGTGGTTCCCAGCCCACAGCAGTCATTCTTGTGAATATTCAGCATGTGGAATGCCTGATCCTGGATAATTGATGCATAACCTGTCATGAAATTGCACAAAACACAAATCTTTCTGTGGGAACAGTGAACACAATCATTCATGGATATTTGCATTTTTGAAAAGTTAGTGCACATTTGGTACCAAGCCAGCTCTCCGCTTTTGACCAGTACAGAAAAGTTCTTTTTTTATATAAACTCAAAAGTCCTGGTTTGACTTGAACGTCCCTCATAATATAGGGGAGATTTCTGCGCTGTGAGCAGTCAGTGGAGAAGCTTGTGTTAACAACAGAACAAATGGGTGTTCAGCTGAATTAACCTCCAGCTGCAGAGGGAAGCACTGCTAAATGTGGCAGTTTCCTCCAGCTTGTTATTTTAGGGTAACCTCATGCAAAAATCAAGTCAAATACCAGACCTATATACAAACATGTAGCCTGGGTGGTCAATGAAGGGGTGGGGGAATGAGCATGCTCCCCTGCTCTCCCTGAACCTACCAGGCCATGTGCCCTCAATATGGGGGGGTACTTTGCCAGAAAGGACCCCTGACAAAGCAACTTATGCCCATTTTGGTGAGAACAGGGGCTCTGCCCAGGCCAGAATGAGCTTCACCTCTTCTAGAGCTGCCCAGTTTTTGTTTCTCCCTAATGATTGATATATGCCACCACTAAGACATTTTCCAACTAAACCCTCACTGGAAAACCCTATAACTGATTGCTCATGGTTCCAGTATATATTGATAGGTAGTGACCTCTCCTCTGGTGAGCATGTTCCTTGCACTGAAAAGTGATCTAGAACTCCTCCTGAACCTGTTGGACTGGTGTCTGTTGTCAGCACCTTCCAAGACGGGGGGGGGGGGGGAATTATTTTCCTGTCTACAACATTAGGGGAGACATCAACCAGTCTAGGGGCCATAAAGTACTACGACATAGGGACATCAGAGATTCTAACACCTATCCTATAGCAACAGAACATTCTGCTGTAGAGGTCTGGAATTTTAACTGAGCAAAGGGAACTCAAACAAGGCAACCATCTTCCCCAACACTCTCATACAGGGGCGAATAGAGGGATACCTCAGTGTTCTGAGAAACACCACCTAACTTGTCAATGAAAAACACTTATCTGGAGGAAGATTCACCTCCCTGAGCAGCAGTTTGCCCTGCTACCCCAGAACAAGCACCCCCTGGGTCCTTAGGAGGCCTTGAAGTGGGGAAGGACCTTTGTGAATACCCAGGGGTCCATGGACTGGCCAAATGGCAAGGCCAAGAACTGAAAATGCCTGTCTGCTACACACAGTAAAAACTTCTGGTGAGGAGGAAATATTTGGACATATAGGCAGGCATCCTTTATGTCCACCAATACCAGGAAATCTAACTGGAGCAAGTTCACTACTGTATGCACTGATTCTATTCAAAACCTTCATATCTGGAGGTACTTGTTGAGAAACTTGAAATCCAGTATAGGACAAATATTGCTGCTTGGTTTTGAAACCATAAAAAGGTTCTAGTAGAACCCACAAGACCTTTTGTCCTCTGAAACATCCCACAACCTGAACGAATGGGGGTGCCCCTTCATTGAGAAAGGGACTTAAAGTCCAACTTTTCTGGTTTGAAGGACCAGGACTTCTAATGGATCTGGCCTTGAGTATTTACCCTGGAGACCAAAACAACAAAAGTACCGCCTCGTGGATACAGTAGTAGAAATGGAAGGAACAGGCACCTTTTGAGATCCATGCTTACCCTTCTTTCAAAGTGGCAATGGAGAACAGTGGCCCAAACAGACATTACGGTTGAAAAGCAAACCTGCCAACAGCTTTTTGCAATGTAATTTTTCAGATGAACGTTTTAGCCAAAGCATCCTGACACCTGAGCTGCTATTAAGCTCCTGTCTAACAGTTAGGGATCAAGCACCACCTAGTGTAACTAGAAGAGTGTTACACATAGTTACCATAGCCCCGAGTTCCCCTCATAACATCTCAACACATAGTGATAGAAAACAATAACCCCCCCTTCCATTTGGAGAATAATGACATACAGTAAATATTTCCAAATTAAGGCGATAGTAGAGAAAGATAAAAGCAGGAGAAAAGGGAGAGTAGAGAAAGAAAAGGAGGAAGACATTTATTTGCCCAGATCCAAACCCTCAGATAAATTAGAAAGGAGTCACAAAGATGGTTGTAAATATCATATCCATGATGACCAAACACTCTCAAAACACTGCTGTTTATCCTGAAGCACACCAATGATTTTTCATGCAGCATTATCCAATTAAGTTTGCATCTAGCTATGTTAATATCTACAGTACTACGGGGCTTTTCCAAAACGTAGCTATCACAATTTTTGCTGCAAAAAACATATAAGGTATCATTGATTGCGTATGCTTAGGAATTCCATCTTCAGGCTTGTTTAAGAGCACCGCACGTAGTTTTTTGAGTATGTTTATCATAGTGACAGAATAGAACAGACCATGCATCCTAGCCCAAAAGCGCTTAACTTTGGGACAAGTCTACCATGTGTGAAACATGGTTCCCACCTGACCACATCCTCTAAAACATAATGTGGAGGAACCGGGGTACATTTTAGACACTCTTTCTGACACCAAGGGCAGCATTACAAAACTTTAAAGTTTGCTTCTATGACATTACCATTGAATATACCCTTATAAATCCTAGAAGTCCATTTATTCCAGTCCTCCTTGTCCATCTTGGTAGCTAGATCTGTTTCCCAGGCTACCCTATAAGAACAAATTACTAACAGTTTATATAGAGCAGAGATGCCACTTCGCTGGGATGTCCCTTGCAAGAATCTGTTTTCATAAAGGGTATACACCACAATATCTTAGAACTTCTCTTAAAGTGATACTAAACCTAAAAACATTTTTACCTTAATGCAAATGTTTTTAAGTTCCCTGTGCTCCCATTTCCATGTGTGAAGGGGAAGACAGGGGAGAAGATTTCAGCGCTGTGCATGGCTGCATCTCTTCTCACCTCTCTTCCTCTTCACATAGAGACTCAAACAGCAGCAGAAGCCATTGGCTCTTGCTGCTGTCAATCAAGTGTGGTGAAGAGAAAGTGGGGGGTGGGGCTAAGTGTGTGTCTATGGAGCGCGGTTCCGTAGACATACAGGTTGGGAGCGAGCATGTTGTGTTTGTCCCCATAGCAAACAGCTTGCTTTAGGGACACACAAAGAAGAGGATGAGCCAGGATTGCCAACGGGGGACCCGAGAAGAAGAGGATTGGTGCCACTCTGTGCAATGCCATTGCACAGAGCAGATGAGTATAACATATTTGTTATTTTAATTTAAAAAAACTAATTGTCTTAGTAACACTTTAAGTAATGTAGAATTTGGTGTAGTCTTAATATCTGACCAGTGAAATAGGTCATCAGACAGATGCTCTTACTATCTAGAAAATGACTGATGTGGTATAACCCTTTAACAAGCCACCATTTGAATTAGTGGAGGTGCAGACCAGGTGGAAAAGCTGAGTTTTTAAAATAAGGGGGCTACAGGCATATGCAAGGACTGAAGTGAAAACATTTTATGTGAAGTGTCTCAGAGATAAGGGGGGGAGAGTAGGGGGCTTAAATATCAACACATGATTCCTGGTAGGTAATCACATCATTAAATCTATAGGAATGTCCCCAAAAGCTTCAGATTCCAGGGGCACCCAGCTCGGTTTATCAGTAGGAGAAAATATTTGGGTTGATTGGGTCAAATGTGCCGCCAGATAGTAGTATTTCCTTTTGGGGAAAATAGCGTATGCCTTGCCACTCTGTGAACTTTGTCTTTCCAAATAAATTTCAGGACTTGAGATTGAAATCTATTTAGTTTCACCATGGGGACAGCTACTGGTAGTGTTCTAAAGTAATATAACAATACTGGTAGGATGGTCATTTTAACAGAAGATATCCCTCTCATCCATGAAAGGGAATAGGAAGAACATATCTCCATCTCCTCACCCAGTTTGGTGTACAAACGATAGGTACTATTTATTCTGAACATCGATTAAGACTTTTTCAGTTTTGGGCTGGGTGGGCTGCCATTGCTTATCTTCTTATAAAAACACAAGTGAGAGTGAGAGGTCAGAACATCTGATCTGCATACTTTCTCTGTGTAAGTGGGTATTAAACTATGGATTCCGGCCAACGCGTTTCACCCCACCTGTGGGCATCCTCCAGAACCCAGAAAAAGATGCCCACAGGTGGGGCCTAGTTTCGGTGATGTCACATCCAACCTGTGGAGGGCATGTCACAGTGGTGCTTCTGGGTCCTGGGTAACATCTCTTTCTTATGCTGCGCCCGGTTTGACCCCAGAAGAGGAGGTCCAGGGTCACTCTAGGTAAAACCATAGCTGATAGGTATTATAAATGTAACATCCTCCTAATTAGCTATGGGGAGCTCTAGCTTCAACTGTTAGATGGAGCTGAGCAACAGCCCAGGTGCAATGGTCAGAGAGAGGTTAAATTTGAGTCAGAGCTGAGAGGCTCTGAAGATCAGCTCTCTGAAACTTATCCCTGCAGTAGAACTTTGGAGAAAGTTCTAGAAGCAGTGGGAGGAGGTGAGGAATAGCTGGTCCTCACTATTGAGGGATCTTGACCAATCCCCAACAGTAGGCTTGGCTTGGGGTCAGGACAGCCCTTAAAAGTGACAGAGTCTGCTCAGCAGCAGGAGAGTTGGGGTGGAAGATGGAGAGGTAGGCTGAAGTGCAGGAGTGTGGCAGGGGGCCAAGATGGGCCAAGATGGGAGAGGGGCTCAACTACAGGCAGAGGAGCTGGACAGGAAGAAAGCTTGCACCCTCACTGGCCCCCTGAGAGAGGACCACCTAAGCAGCAGAGGAGGAGCGGCCCAGTTAGAAGGCCTGGTAGCATCCACTGAATCAATAGCAGCACAGGAGAGGAACAAGTGAGCAAACCTACACCCCCTTGGGCCAGATAGGGGAATGAGCACTCTGGTGGGAAACCAGATTAGCAAACCTGCTGGTACTATCCTTATTTTAAAGTGGAACTGGATCCCCTGTCCAGGGCTTTCCAAAGCGATCCTTTGTGTTCTCCCTTACCTTCCTTTCTCCTTCCTCCTTTTCTTTTATAAAAGATGAATTTTTTTATACATTTGTACATTTTTATACATTTGTTTATTGTTTAAAGTACTGTTCATTTGTGTGCACAGCCTTTAGCATTAGGGTGTGCACCTTAAAGCTCAATATATATATATATATATATATATATATATATATATATACTGTATATATATACACACTATATTGCCAAAAGTATTGAGACGCCTGCCTTTACACACACATAAACTTTAATGGCATCCCAGTCTTACTCCATAGGGTTCAATATTCAGTTGGCCCACCCTTTGCAACTATAACAGCTTCAACTCTTCTGGGAAGGCTGTCCACAAGGTTTAGGAGTGTGTCTATGGGAATGTTTGACCATTCTTCCAGAAGTGCATTTGTGAGGTTAGGCACTGATGTTGGATGAGAAGGCCTGACTTGTAGTCTCTTCTCTAATTCATCAAAAAAGGTGTATCGGGTTGAGGTCAGCACTCGGTCAAGCTCCTCCACCCCAAACTCGCTCATCCATGTCTTTATGGACCTTGCTTTGTGCACTGGTGCACAGTCATGTTGGAACAGGAAGGGGCCATCCCCAAACTGTTCCCACAAAGTTGAGAGCATGAAATTGTCCAAAATGTCTTGGTATGCTGACGCCTTTCACTAGAACTAAGGGGCCAAGATCAATCCCTGAAAAACAAGTTCACACCATAATTCCCCCTCCACCAAACTTTACACTTGGCACAGCACAATCAGGCAAGTACCATTCTCCTGGCAACTGTCAAAACCAGACACATCCATTGGATTGCCAGACAGAGAAGGGTGATTAGTTACTCCAGAGAACACGTCTCCACTGCTCTAGATTCCAGTGACGGTGTGCTTTACACCACTGCATCCAAAGCTTTGCATTGCACTTGGTGATGTAAGGCTTGGATGCAGCTATTTGGCCATAGAAACCCATTCCATGAAGCTCTCTATGCACTGTTGTGTTAATCTGAAGGCCACACGAAGTTTGGAGAGCGTTAGCTATTGTCTCTGCAGACAGTTGGTGACTTCTGCACACTGTGCGCTTCAGAATGTGCTGACCCCGCTCTGTAATTTTATGTGGCCTACCTACCTACGAGTTGCAGTTGTTCCCAGTCGCTTCCACTTTGTCATGATACCACTAACAGTTGACTGCAGAATATATAGTAGCAAGGAAATTTCCTGCCCACTCAAACTTAACTGCAATACTAGTAGAAAGCAAGGAGCAGGCAGGATCCTCCTTGGGGATGTTTCTGCAGTCCTTCACGAGAGACAGGAGCACCTGAAACTGTGGGGGGAGATGGTAGGGGGAGGATATTCATCTTGATAATGTCAATTGGCAACTTTGGGTGATTAGGGTGTACCTATGCACAACTGGCACACCCTCTGTGCAGGGCTGTGGTACTGTTATCACTTCAACAAAGTTTTATTGCAACACATTGTAAACTGAAGAATATTAGACTTTGCATTATTCAGTAGCAAATAATCTCTGCATAGTAGGTTTGTTAATGTAATACAAAATAAATAGGTAATCCTTTCAGACAGAATAGAGCATTTTTTGGATTGTGGGAGGAGAGGGGGGAGGTTCAACTGTCTGCTTTCACAGTTATCAGGACTCCCATATAGGCTATGACTTTTTGGAGTCCAAGGGCCACACAGGAGCATTTTTTTCAACACTTATATAATTATGTTATATGTTACTGATGCTGTAATAGAATTTAGATGGTTGGTATGTTTATATTTCCTTTAGTGTGTAATAAATTTGCTCTTATTCTAATGAGTCTGGCTTTGAACTTGTGCTTTGCGATTTATTGTATGTTTTCACTACCTCTTGGCTGTTTTGTCACCTTTTTACAATTTCTTTTAAATAGTTTTTCTTGTTTAAATGAGTCTCATCTGTTCCCTCTTTGTAACTATTTAGGGCACCTAACCCA
The DNA here is from genome assembly GCF_062004578.1 of Staurois parvus. Lineage (NCBI taxonomy): Eukaryota > Metazoa > Chordata > Amphibia > Anura > Ranidae > Staurois > Staurois parvus. Next base: position 9,805,111 of record NW_028317971.1, read on the forward strand.
ATGAGTGCATTCTCTGAATTTAGACAAACTCTGTAGTCTCAGTCTCCTAGTCCCTAGTCCCTGTCTTTGGGTTATTTTTCTATTTGCCCTTTGTGATTCCTGACCTGTAGTCTGTGTTAAGTTTTTGGCCTCCTGATCCATTCTAAGCATTTGGATCCACTTGCACTGGTTCTCTGACTACATGAGTTGACTACATTACTTTGATCCTAACTGCTGTTCTGCTTCATGATTGGTACCCTGCCTGATCCAATCTGCACTTTCAGGTAATTCAAGCAAGGCAGTCCCAAGCACCACAGCTGGAATGATGACCAGAAGCAACCCACTTCACTTCCAGAGCCTGTGACCTTGTTAAAGCCATCCACTATCCGTTGACATTACAGAGTGTTTTTTGTATCCATTGACCCAGTCCCAAGTCCCTGTGTTTTTAAAATCAGTACTTCAGTCACATTTTGTCTCCAATGATCTCCATGCCTGTGCCTGCACTCACCCTCTGGACTTTGGATCTCAGATATCTGCTCTTATTCCTGGATATCCACCATGCTCCTTTCTGCAGGTCTCTCCTTTTCTGGGAACCCAGTAGCCCCCAAATATGACTAACAGTCTCCTGCTTTTCCTGACAACTGGATTGAAGTACTCCTTTAGTTGGACTGCAGTTATGCTTTCATGAGATTAGGATTTATCTTTTTCTTTGACATGTTTTATTGTTTGTATTGTAGTTTATATTTATAGTTCAACCCAATTTGTTATTGTATTTGGTTTGTGCTGTTTTATTATTTAAAATTATTAGTGTTGTCTAGAGCAGCATACCTTATTGCATTAATTAGCATGTGGCATATGTTTCCAGTGTTAATAATGTAGATATACCCTCCAGTGAGGTGAATAGAATAGCCGGTTAGTTAATACCATCTGACCACCTTTTCAGCAAAATGCAGGGACAGAGACAGCTAAAGAGACTGCACCAAAAAGTGCAGTAGTTCTCTAATATTCATATCTTGGATCAGAAAGTGGAAGTTAATCCTGACACAGTCAGCGTGATTATTTGCTCGTGTTTTGCTTTTCAGAAATTGATTTCAGCCATATACTGTATAACTGTCCCTTTCTGTTTATGATTATAAATACAAGACGGCTGTAGTCAACCATCTAAAGAGCCTGTTAGGGCAAACAAATGCATTACATCTCTGCAATAAATGCACATTTTTAATGTTTTATCCCTTTAATAATCTTGCAACTGTAGTAAAATATCTGCCTATAAGCAGGTGGGGTTAGGCCTTGGTCCATTTTAAGGTTGCTTCTCCTTTTTCTGGAGGGCGTCTGGCAATCCCATTATAGGGTTTGCGGAGCTGGGGCTCTTGGTTTTGCTGATCAGGAAAGCCTGATGGAGGTTCTCTTGCTTGCCATTAGGGGAGGGGTTGTAGAGGAGTTCTCCCCACAATGAACAGCTGAGAGGGTGAAGGTGATTCCTACTTGGGGATGGAGTATGGTGAAGCTAGTGACCTGTCTGTGGAGAATAGGAAGAACCATCCTAAAATGGAACTTTAGTCAGAAGATGAAGTCCTGCTAGCTCACTTCAGGCTGGTCCCTTTTGCAAGTATAGCTATGTAACACGATAAAAATAAGTGCCTATGCTGTTTAACCCCTTCGTGCCTAAGGGTAAAATAAATCTTAACGCCTAAGCACAATTTTGCAGCTTTGACCAGGGGCGGACTGACCATTGGGAAACTCAGGGCCCGGGGTCAGTAGGGGGCCCCATGAGATGCCCCTGGTACCTTTTTTCATAGGCTTTTTTGAGTTTGGGCAAGGACACAGGGGTCCCATGATCCCCTATTGCCCGGGGGCCCCATGAGTTGTCAGTCCGCTCATGGCTTTGACATGTTAGCAAAACCATATATATCATCACAACTACTTTGTGCATCTAGGTGGATTATACCTTGTTTTTTTTCAGGACAAATTGGGCTTTCATTTGCTGGTAAATGGTAATGCATATCTCCTGATTTTTTTTTTAATTACCAAAGGAAAACTGGCCCAAATTTTTTTTAAATTTAGCTGTATATTTCTTTGTACTACCATAACCTACTACCAAAATACAACCCAAAATAATTTCTCCTGCTTCTGACGATCCCAACGATACCACATATGTGTATGTTAGTTGTTGTTTGTACCTGTAGTACAGCCCAGAAGCCATAGTGAGTAATTTGCTTTTTTTTTTCCTATCTTTTACAGCCAAGGAAGGAACTTCTGTTTGATCTGCAGTTGCCATGGTGCTGCACATGTGATCAGCTATGACATCAGCCATTTGATGGTTTGACAGTTTGGTTGAGGAAACAAGCCAATGTGACAGTTAGCAATCCCAGCATTCCAGGAATGTAACTGTTTTTTGAAACCATTAAATTGATGGGTTTAGTTCCACTTGGTGTTTCACTGCTGCAGACAATTTACAGCACACACTAATTTTGATAGCATAATTATTAATGTTCCTTGCTAAAGAACATTATTTTCAAGTTGTTATGAGTGAAGTTCGACTTTAAGCTCTTACCTGAGTTACAAGCACCTCCCCCACCCCCATTTTAATATTTAACCCCTTCAGGGTAAAACAAATCTAAATGCCTAAGCACAATTTTGCAACGTTGACACGTGTTAGTAAAACCATCCATATCATCACAACTACTTTGTACATCCAGGTGAATTATACCGTGTTTTTTTCAGGAAAAATTGGGCTTTCATTTGGTGGTAAATGGTAATGGATATCTCCTGATTTTTTTTATCTTCAAAGGAAAACTGTCCCAAATTAGTAAAAAAAAATCTTTTTTTTTTAATTTAGCTGTGTGTTTCTTGTTACTACCATAACCTACCACCAAACAACCCAAAATAAATTCTCCAGCTCTTGGCGATCACAGCGATACCATACATGTGTATGTTATTTGTTGTATGTACCTGTATAGCCCAGAAACAATAGTGCACCTTTTGTTTTTGTCTTTTTTTACCTAAAACACACTGACACTAACTGACACTGATACCAATTTGTTTTTAAATCCTGGCCTTTGATCCTGACCTTTTGACCTTGGCCCTTGACCCAAACACTATCCCTGACACTGAACTAGATCAAACCTAGATCTAGGTATTTTTTCTTTTCTTTTTTAATATTTATTTATTTATTTTTACAACCATTTTTTCTCCCCTCTATGCCAGGAGTTAGAGAGATACAATGTATCTCTCTCCTCCATTCATAGAGAGAGAAAAAAACAAGGGGGCCGGGCTGCACAGTGACTGATCACTGTGATAGCCAATCAGAAGCTATCACAGCGATCATGTGACCCGGAATCAGGAGTCCCAGGTCCCGATCGTTAGAACGGTACCCAGTGCTCTCAGTGACACCATAGTCTTTGTGCTGGGAGTGTGCCATACGGACAGGTACGCAAATGTGCGGCCCCACGGAAAAAAGCCCAGTTCTGCGAGGCCGCATATTTGTGTGACGTCAGCGTCAAGGGGTTAAAAGAGAAGTGCCTTTTTATAGCCAATGCTTGGAATGTGAGTTGACAGGAGTGATCACTATGCAAGCCTGACTGTTGAGTCCTGGAAGCTGGCACTTGGACTGAGTTAGTGAGTATTCCCAGAAGAGAGGGGTTCCATACAGGGTCAGGGGGATGGGCATAGGAGAAGGCCTCTGGCCACCATCCATGCAAAGGACAGTATGGGGTGGCTGTACAGCCTTTGTAGTACTCTGCATTTTCTAGGACAAGCCCGGCTGCATGTGATGGCCATGTGCAAGTGAGCCACCCCCGTCCCTCATGTTGATTCTGGCAAAAATAAACTCAGCTCCTACTGATCTCCTGCCTTGGGCTGACAACACAGTGCCTTTGCTGGACTGAAATCATAAGAAATAGGCTCAGACACAAGAATAGACTAAGGTTAAAGAACAGCGTTCCCAAGAACACAAAAAGATTGCTCAAGATCTAGCAATGCAATTTCTTACTGACACAAACAGTCATTCTTAGAAGGACTTTTGTATTATAGTGGTATTAAACGCAAAAGCAAATGTTTATTGTACTGCAGCTTACCTATTCTTAGATGTGATGGCTTCATTAGTTTTCTTTTGTTGGCTTTCTTTCTTTTATTTTCACCTGGTGATCTGGCTAGTAAGTCTGCTATTTTTCAACACAACAAGCTGCCTACAGATGTAGGAGTTAGAGGGATGAGACAAACCATTTAACACTGACAGCGGTGCTTACAATTGTCAACTTTAATTTATAAAATGTATAATATATTTATGATAATTTATGTAAAACCTTTATAAAAAGGTTTGCTGTAACTGCTTATAAAGTGTGAGCTGGAGTTTGGCTACAATTTTTTAGTGTATCTAAATCTGCTAAATCTAACACTCCGCTCCCTCCAAACTGACAATGCTGCTGTCCAAAGGTGTCACTGTGCTCCTTCATCCAGAGTGAAGGCACCCTAATAAAGGTGATGTGTTACTGTCTAGATTACCAGGTGAAAACAAAAAGGAAAAAAGACTAAAAAATAAAACTAATGCAGCCACAACATTTAAGGATTGGTAATCTGCAATATTTTAAATTTTTTGTTTTTTTGTTTAACCTCCTTGGCGGTATTCCCGAGTGTAGCTCGGGGTAACATTTCTGTACCAAAAGCGGTAACCCCGAGCTACACTCGGGAATACCATGCGGCACTGCTCCGGCATGTGTTCTTCACTTACCTTACCCTGCGCTCCCACGATGTGTCCCCTGCAGCGTCCCCGGCCATCTCCTCCGGCCGATGTCGGCATCCGGCTTCTGTGTCCTATCCCTGTGACGTCGGGACGTACGGGCGCGGCCGGCGGCGGGAAATTTAAAAATTTTAAAAAATGTCATTTTTTTTTTTTTACATTTTACACAGTAAAACAATGCTGTTTCAACCTATTTCACATACATATTGTCCCTAGTGCTTTGTCCTGCGCCCTGCCTGCATTTTGTCTGTTCTTTCTGCCTGGAAACTGAGAAATGTCCATGGCGTCCAAAAAGTGTCCCTTTAGGTCAAAAGCGGTTTAGATCAGCTAGAGAACAGCGATAGTAAATCAGAACCACTTGCAGAATTGAGTGATAATGATTCGTGGGGGAAATTCGTCATCAGACACTGAAAACGATTTTGCGACTGAGCTCAGCAATGTGCGAACTTGGCGCTCTATTTCACATTTCAGTGTTTTTGGTTTGATTATATTATTGAATTAAAGTTTTGATTATTTTTATATTATTTTTATGATTATTTATTAAATTATAATTTATGATTTTGTGTTTCAAATTTTATCATACCCGGGATGTTTACTAGACTCTTGTTCGGACAGATTTCAGTGAGTTTTTCCTAAAAATTACAGCCTACAATAAAAAAAATACATATTTCCATGCAAAAAAATGGTACCGCTTTCAGCACCAAAAATCTGAAATAATCATACCGCCAGGGAGGTTAATACAGCTTTAACTGCTTCCACGCCGCCGTATAGCAGATATACTGCTACACGGCGGCACCTGTGTGTAAAATCATGTATATATACATTATTACATTACATTATTACATTACATTACATTGAGTTTATATAGCGCCAAAGGGTTTGCTCAGCGCTGTACAATAGAGGGGGGGACAATACATGAAACATTACAGCAACTACAAACAGCACACGAGGGGTTATAGGGCCCTACTCTTTCGAGCTTACAATCTAGGAGGGAGGGGGTAGTGGTACAGGAGGAAGTGGCTGTGGGGGATGGAGTGGTAGGAGGAATGAAGGAGAGCAGCAGTTAGGTGAGGGTGGGGTAGGCTTCCCTGAAGAGGTGGGTTTTCAGGGAGCGCCTGAAGGTGAGGAGGGAAGGTGACAGTCTGATGGATTGGGGTAGTGAGTTCCAGAGGATGGGGGAGGACCTGGAGAAGTCTTGCAGACGTGCGTGTGAGGAGGAGACCAGGGAGCAAGATAGAAGGAGGTCCTGTGAGGAGCGAAGGGTACGGGTAGGGTGGTACTTGGGAATCAGGTTGGTGAGGTAGTTAGGGGCAGTGTTGTGAATGGCTTTGTAGGTCAGAGTGAGTAGTTTGAATTTGATGCGTTGGGCGATAGGGAGCCAGTGGAGGGAGAGGCAGAGGGGGGTGGCAGAGGTGGAGCGGGTGGTGAGGTGGATGAGTCTAGCCGCTGAGTTGAGGATGGTCTGAAGCGGGGAGAGCTTGCACTGGGGTAGGCCGGTGAGGAGGGAGTTGCAGTAGTCTAGGCGTGAGATAATCAGGGAGTGCACAAGTAGTTTAGTGGTGTCTGGGGTAAGGAAGGAGCGTATTTTGGCGATATTGCGGAGGTGGAGTCTGCATGTGTTTGTGAGTGATTTGACATGAGGTTGGAAGGAGAGGTTAGAGTCCAGAATGACTCCAAGGACTTTGGCTTGAGGGGCGGGATTGATGGTGGTGATGTTAGTAGTGATGGATAGGATGGGGGGGGGGGCGCGGGCAGGAGGGAAGACGAGAAGCTTGGTTTTGGAGAGGTTGAGTTAATATACATGATTTTGTGAGACGCACACGAGACACGCACGCGCCCTACCCATGCCACCATTCACGGCAGCGGATGTCAATCACCGTGTCCCAGCCGGTAATTACCCGCCGTCGCCCGGTGATTATTTACAATCACCAATGGGAAGGTGGACTGTTTTGTTTACAGTCTTTCTCCCTGTCAGCTGGAGCACAGCCATCCCGAGCAGTGTGCTTATAGTAAAGCAAACACCCCCTGCCCCCTAGTAAAATACTCCCAGCACATTGCTAACCCTTTGATCGCCCTTCACATTAACCCCTTACTGCCCAGTGCCATTAGTACAGTGTCAGTGCTTTTTTTTTAGCACTGATCACTGTATTGGTGTCACTGGGGATGTCAGTGACACCAAGTTAGTTCCCCCTCCAGTGTCAGAATGTCTGCCGCAGTCCCGCTAAAAGTTACTAGTAGAAAAACAAAAAATCCCAGTATCTATATCGCCATTTGTAAACGCTATAACTTGCACATAAACCAATTCATTTACATGTATTGGGATTTTTTTTAGCAAAGACATGTCGCAGAATGCATTTTGGCCTAAATTTATGGCGAAATTAGATTTTTTAAATTTTTTTACTGGACATGTTTAATAGCAAAAAGTCCAAAATATTGTTTTTTCTCAAAATTGTCGCTCTTTTTTTGCTTATAGAGCAAAAAATAAAAAAAACGCACAGGCGATCAAATACCACCAAAAGAAAGCTCTATTCGTGGGAAAAAAGGACATACATTTAATTTGGGTGCAGCGTTGCATGACCGCGCAAGTGCCAGTTAAAGTAATGCAAAAAATGGCCTGGTCAGAAAGGGGGGTAAACCTCTGGAGGGCAAGTGGTTAAATAAAGGCCAGTGAACATAGGGAGGTCAAACACAATACTATACTACTGCAATTCAGAAGTAAAGTGCTGCTTGACAACTGATCGCAATCTCTCCCTGTGTTATCAGTGATCTTTCACTATCCTAGCAGTTTATACACATTGCACTCAGCCCTCACATTGAGGGTCCTTTTACATGGGAGGTCCAATCAGGTCCGCCTGTTGGTTTTTTAGGTGGACCTGATCAGAAATTCCATGCATCCCTATGGATAGATTGTGGCCATTTACACTGGCTTACATCTAAGGCCGCATTCACACCATGTGCAGAGACGTGTTTTTCTGCACCTGTTTCTGCAAGGCCACAAAGAAAACGTGTTCTCTATGTACCCTGTTTACACCACAGCACTGATCTCATCTGCAATTTTTTTCTGTGCAGCAATCTACAATGTCTATGCAGTTCTCTGCGCAGAAAAAAACTCACATGACATCAACAATGTGGTGTGAACAGGGCACAAGTCAGTCCAGGTCTGGAAAAAAATCAGAAAAAGGACTGCATTCTTTTCCATTTTTATGAACCTAAATGTGACAGAATGGAGATGGCCTGATGTAAATGGACAGCAAATCTGGCTAATCATAATGCTGTCATGGGTCCACCTGTGTCCTCTGGACACAAACTGAATGGGCATGGATGGAAAAAAACTGACATTCATCCTGTCTGGCTCTGATTCAGCAAGGGATCTGGTCACAGAGTCTGCTCCATGTGAAAGGACTATCAGGCCCCATTCACAAAGGGGTGGACTCCGATTTGATCTGCAGGAGATCTGTCCGAGCAGAGTGGGTGGATGACAGGTCCATGTCTACTCAGTTACTGCAGAGCTGACATGGACAGAGCCTGCTCTGCTCTATTGGAGGCCTGATGTCTGTTTACACCGACTGCCCTCCAATCCAAACTGCCTAGATGGAGAGGGATGGCTCCCCTTTCCATTTTGTTTTCTTTTTAACAGACTGGATCTATGGACCGGAACCGCCGGACTGATAAACTGACAGGCGGACCTAATTAGATCCTTCATGTGAAAGGGGCCTTTTAGTAAGAGATATCCAGCCTCTCCCATTAGTGCCAGCTTGAGTCTGCTAGCCAGGGTAAAAGGGTCCACAGGGCATTATGGGGGGGGGGATGGTGACCAACATTTCCACACTGTAAATTCATCCAAAATTTGCCTGTTATTTGAATTCTAGAAATTTGCCACATATTCATCACTGTACAAATGTTAATCTCATCCCTATGTGAACTTTCATTTATGATCTTTGTGAACTTTAGTTTATGATCTATGCAAACTTTGGTTTATTAGGGAAGAATTACCACTGAAACTTCTTCATATAATAAACAACTCTACTTCCTTCTCACATAGGAGACTTCTGGACCCGATCTAATAAGGAGATGCAGTAAGTACAAGAAAAAATGAGTAAAAATTGTTTCATATTTGGTTTCTCTATCCAGTTAGCCAGATTTTAAGCAAAGGTTGCTTTTTTAGATTTTTTAGAAGAGACTACAATCACTTTCTTACTTCTTAGTATATTGTAAACCACAGGCTGAATAATTTTCAACGTAGTAGCCTATGTTTGCTTTAGTTGTTCAGTTCGGGGGAACTTCCAGTAATGTATTGAAATTCCCATAAACCTGACTCTGTATTTAAAGTGAACCCAAGGAAAAAAAATATAAATATTTTAGGCGATGAGCCCTACAGATACTCATTGTCCCTAAAATCTATTTGTATCCACATTTTATCATTGTTTTTCTTTTTTTTTTCATTTTTGTCATTGTAAAACAGTACAAGGGTGAAAATTGTCTGCTTCTGTAGAAAAATTGAGTATTCTGTAAACAATGAAAATAGGTGAAACATGCTGGTGTTGTACAAAACAACCCAAAAAAATCAAGGTGTATTTTTCTGCAGCAAATGTGAAAATATCAAGAAGAACCTGATTGGCTTTTATGCTTCACTTTTATAAAATATCCCCATTTACAGTTTTAACCTATAACATGTACTGGAGTCATTTGGTTTATTTAACATATTGGGGGGGAATTCAATAAAGCTGCTGTGCCACTTTTTCTGGTGTTATTATTATTATACAGGATTTATATAGTGCCAACAGTTTGCTCAGCGCTGGTGTTAATCCCCTTGTTCATGTATTGTGCCAAATTCATGAAGCGTTTGCATAAAATTCAGGTGGTTCTATAGTGCGCCAATTTTACATTGTGACGCACCAAATTAAAAAAAATACAGACAGTTTGTATCATTTGAAAGTGGAGCTGATTAAGACCAACTCTCTTTTGGCATACAGAGGGAGACCCTAGCGCAGACAGATTTGGCTCCAAATTCAAGTACAAGAGACAGGTATATGAATCTGGCGCATGCTGCACGTCTTTAAATTGCATGCAAGAGACTTCTGCAAAATCTGTCTGCATCAGTCTTTCATTTTGTCAGTGTGTCCAATCCATATTTGTGAGCAAAGTTTTACTGGACCATATAAACTGTAGTTCCTACGCTTTTCCTACATGTACTCCACATGTTAACTGCAGCTTTTCTGACTACAGTACATACCTAACACATTGTGATAAAAAAATGTTTCATGTGTCTAGGACTTTTTTTCAGTGGGAACGTGGGGTAATGCAGTTCCGGCACCTCTAACATTAAAAGTGTGTAATAGCAAGGGGAGGCGGAGTGTACTGGAGGGTCTATTGATGCTGGTTGCTGGGGAATCTATTGTTTCTGGGGTCTAGTGTTTCTGGTAGAGGATCTATTGTTGCTAGGGGGTCTTATGTTTCTGGGGGGTCATTTGTTGTTGGGAGGTATCTATTGTTGAGGGAGTAGTCTATTATTGCTGGCTGGAAATCTGTTATTGCTGCCTAGGGCCTTTTGTTGCTGGAATGAATCTATTGTTGCTGGGGGTCTATTGTTATTGTTTCTGGCTGCAGGGAATCTATTTTACTGAATTTTTTTGTTATCATTAATAATTTCCATACAAATGACTTAGCACCACAAAATGATACTTGGTTCTGTATTACATAAAAGGAGCGATACTGGGTGGTGGGTAGAGTGTGGATTCAAGGGACAGAGCTCAGAAGTGGGTAGGGAGCGAAGACAAGGGTGACTCAGAAGAAGGGAGTTCCTGCACCTATTATGTGACAAAAAAGCCCTGCATGTGTCTATTAGCATATCAACCTTTTTTCAGAGACATGACTGTTATTTTCAGATTTTGCTGCTGGCAAATAACAAACACTACATTTTAGATATGTAGAAAGCTATGCAAAAACAGTATATAAAATATCAGTCGTTTTTGCATTGTGTGCTAAAAATGCACGTCATGAGAGCCCACACAGTCATACCCCTGCTTCATTGCTGCATTTATAACAGTTACAAACATCTTTTTTGTAGGCCCTAAAAAAGAGAATAGAATGGTAATATGTGAAATATCTCTGAAATTTGCAAATATATGCCAATCAACTAAAACATGATCACTGGCAGGTAAAGTGAATAACACTGATTATTTTGTGACAATGGCATCTGAAAGTGGGTGGGAAATATTAGTCCGCAAGTGAACATGCTGTCCCTGAAGTTGATGTGTTGAAAGCAGAAAAAATGGGCAACTGTAAAGATTTGAGCAACTTTGACAAAGAGCAAATCATAATGGCTAGACAACTGGATCAGAGCAACTCCAAAACTGTAATCTTGTGGGATGTGCCCAGTAAGCAGTGGTCAGGACTTACCAAAAATGGTCCAAGGAGAAAAAAACGGTGATAGGTGGCCAAGGCTCACTGATGCATATGGGGAATGAAGGCTGGCCTGTGTAGTCTGATTAAATAGAAGAGCTATTGCTGAAAAAGTTAATGTTGGTTCCGATAGAAAGATGTCACAACATACAGAGCATCACAATTTGTTATGTATGGGGTTGAAGAGCCGCAGACTGGTCAGGGTGCCCATGCTGACCCATGTTCACAGCCAAGAGCATGTGAGCATCAGAACTGGACCACAGAGCAATGGAAGAAGGAGGCCTGGTCTGATGTATTACATTTTTTTTTAATCATGTGGATGGCCAGGTATATATGCATGAACTACCTGGGGAAGAGATGGAATTGAATGGATTTATAAACCCCAAATGAGTCTGTAATATTCTTTATGTTTTAAAGGATAAGTTCACCTTTTAACAAAAAATAATAAATTCACATTTTTTTGCAGGTAAAAAATGTGCATTAATAATTTTTTGTTTCTGGAGCCTGTAAAGCATTGCACCAGTGATCAGCAGATTGCTGGTGCCATGCAGGTCTCCTGCAGACCTGTCAGTGTATCTGTGTGCACATACATCTCGTACGTGCAAGCAGATACTTACTGACAGGAACTTGCGCCATGGCAGTTCATTGAGAAATACAAACTGACAGCCGCAAAGGCTGTTGGAACTTGTAGTGTTCTCATTCACAGAATACTGTGAATGAGTGACACGGCCAGGTGAGTGGAGCCCTACAAAACCAAGTTTTTTTTAATTGTGACAGCTAGCAGGGGGGAGAAGATATCCCGCTATTTGTCACAATGGGGATTGGGAGGGGAGGTGAGGGGGTGTGGGGGCCGATCCATTTGTAACATGTTACATGTTATGCCTTGAATATCCTTTAGAGCAGGGGGGAGAAGATATCCCGCTAGTTGTCACAATGGGGATTGGGAGGGGAGGTGAGGGGGTGTGGGGGCCGATCCATTTGTAACATGTTACATGTTACACCCTGAATATCCTTTAGAGCAGGGGGGAGAACATATCCCGCTAGTTGTCACAATGGGGATTGGGAGGGGAGGTGAGGGGGTGTGGGGCCCAATCCATTTGTAACATGTTACATGTTACGCCCTGAAAATCCTTTAGAGCAGGGGGGAGAAGATATCCCGCTAGTTGTCACAATGGGGATTGGGAGGGGAGGTGAGGGGGTGTGGGGGCCAATCCATTTGTAACATATTACATGTTATGCCCTGAATATCCTTTAGAGCATTACTGGAGTTGACATACCTGAAACCTAATATGGAAGTAAAGCTGCATTGGATACAACTACAATTTACATGTTGCCAAAGGAAACACTGTTATTTCCTAGATTGTACGCTCGAAAGAGTAGGGCCCTCTAACCCCTCATGTGCTGTTTGATGTTACTGTTCTGTTTCATGTATTGTCCCCCCTCTATTGTACAGCGCTGAGCAAACCCTTTGGCGCTATATAAACTCGATAAATAAATAAATAAATAAATAATTTGCTTTATAAAAGTAGGTTTGAAGACATATGTGGGGCCATTGCTCCTGTTTGTCCTTGTAGATCCTGATTGTCCTTGTTGAGCAGGCAGTGCCTCTTTTGGAGCCAGATACCAATCCCCCCCTCCACACACACAAACCAGTTATCTCTCTTCATAGATCAGATGGATAGATTTGTATAAATGAATGCACTATTTACAACCTAAGTATTGCCAAAATCTCAAACAGAAAAATAAAAAAATCAGAGACACATCCTACTGACTGTAAGTTATGTTCCTTGTTTTTTCTAATTTTTCTGTTTGTGATTTTGGCTGCACTTAGGCTTTAAAGCAGAAACATGGAAAGTAAAAAAAAATCTTACCAAATGTGCTCTCCCCACTGATGAAAGGTTTATGCTACTTTTGGAGGGTAATCTAAAAGATGTAATTGTCTTACTCCATGGTCTTGCAATAGCCAGTGTTTCTGCATTGCACATGATGTCATTGAAGGGTGTGTCGACATGCATGTTCATGATATAATAGGATGAGAAGTTTGATGGGAAATTCTTGGCACCATCCCCAATTTGACAAATATGAAAACTGGTTTCCAGTTGATCCAAAAGGAAGGACGGGAAAATGTGAGATTGTTTATGTGCCAAAAAACTCAATTTACATATATTTAAAACCAAATTTTTATTTGAACAATAAACAATTAAAAACCATATCCAGCAGAGTCATTCAGTCAATAGTATAATAGACATATTACAAAGAAATGGAGGATTGACGTGTTTCGCTTGTAAGTAGCTTCTTCAGGATCCACTTGCTTGTATTATTTTGGGATAGGTAGCAAACAAATAAACAGTACAACATATAAAGATTTAAATCCAGACGATAACCCAAATAGGGGAATACAGATGAAAAAAAGGAGAAAAAAATAAAAAAATATATACACACAGTACAATATGATTGTGTGCTACAAGTGGTGGAGGGAGAAGTGGGGTGGAACACAGGGGAAGAGAATTTAGAAAAGCACACAACAAACCCAAACACATGCATGCTGAAAACATCATCTACTGTCCAAGTCCCAAAATCCCCAGGAGAAATGAGGGTCATAGACCAAGGGGTCAGTAGATGCTGTTGTCAGGATGCAAGTGTTGGGTGTTTGTTGTGTGCTTTTTTTCCTTCCCCTGTGTTTCACTGCTCTTCTTCCTCTACCCCTTGTGGTACACAATAATATTGTACTGTGTACATTTTTTTCTTTTTTCTCTTTTCTTGATTTGTATTCCCCCTATAGGGGTTGTGGTATGATTTTGAATATTTCTATGTTGTATTGTTTATTTGTTAGCTATCATATCCCGAAATAATACAAGCAAGTGGATCCTAAAGAAACTTACACGCAAAACACGTTGATCCCCCAGGTTTTTGTGATATGCCTAGGCTTTATTGATGGGATTTCTGCATTTGAGTTCCTGGGTTTGCACCTTTGCCACGACTGTCTTGAAGGGTTCAAACTCTACCTGTGGAATTCTTATTTTATTTTATATTATGAAGAATTCAACAGGAGCAGCTGGAACACAGAAGGTGGACAGGAGCCCCAAGAGTCCCAGGTGGACAGGGACAGTTGGCATGCATTGGTTAAAGAATCCTTCTGAAATGCATTAAAGTGTTACTAAACCCACAACAATAAAATCAGTCTGTATATGAATTAAAGAATGCTTGCTATTCTCACTTTGGAACCTAAGGGGTTGATCATCTGCATTGTGTAAAAAGGATGTTTGATTCTGTCTCCTCTGATCCTCCCCTTTGTTTACTGTCCCTAATCCATCTGCTGATAGAACAAAGCCTTGGGGGCAAGCTGCACATGCTCAGTTTGGTGTGCATAGTTAGTGCTTTTTCTTGGGAGAAAGCATGTGATCAGCACAGGGCCAATCAGCACTGTCCAGATATAGGGTCAAAAGTCCTGCAGCCTCATAGGAAAATCAGAGGAGAATGAAAACTTTTCCTACAAGCTTTAACCAGTGCTCACCTGGACACTGATAGAAAAGACTGCTCTAAATGCTGATGAGAAAAGGTATTTAGCAGTTTATATTTACTAAAATAATTGCATTTCCATGTTCTGTGTACTATGGGGGACCAGATATAGAGGATGCAGGGTCCTGGATTTAGTAACACTTTTAGGAAGTTTCATGATACACTGTTGCTTGTGTCATTTAACGTTAGTAAAAGTCTCAAAATTCCGGATGTCCATGTCCACTGGATGAACAGAAAGAGTGTTTGGAATTATGGCAGTGAGCTCTCACTGTTTGAATATCCAAGATATAAAGCAGCCCACCAGACTTTGCCTATAACTAAAATATAATTTTTACCTAGACTGACCTTTACTTTGATAATTTTAGAGACATTATGACACCTTTATAAGGTACATTGCAGGCAACATAATGTCTGTACTCCCCCCAGACATTACATCCAGTGCTAAATATACCAGCTTTAACCAGTGGCATATTAACAACCAGGGGCGGACTGACAACTCATGGGGCCCCTGGGCAATAGGGGATCATGGGGCCCCTGTGTCCTTGCCCAAACTCAAAAAAGCCTATGAAAAAGGTACCAGGGGCATCTCATGGGGCCCCCTACTGAACCCGGGCCCTCGGGCAGTGCCCGAGTTTCCAAATGGTCAGTCCACCCCTGTTAACAACACATCTCTGCTACACAATCTAACATGAAAAAAGATCAATAATAGCATATCCATTCTGGAGGCAGACCCTATAAGTAGAAGTAATGGCTACCAAAACTTTTGACAAGAATTGTTCCCTAAAATATCTGTTCAGAGTATTCACTGAAGCTGAAAATATGCTGCTTAGAATGTAAATAGGTCTACGGTACTTTTACCACCTGCATAGAGGGTGTGGAGGATAAAGTTTAACAAGAGTTCTCTATGAACTTTGATTTATTACTGTTATTGGTTTCAAGCAATTATATGTTGTAAATGTGAAAATATGCATTTCAGTGGCACAGAGACAAAACACCAACCCTTAGTCCTCATGCACACTGGACGTTTTGCTAATCCTGGTAATGTTAGCTGTGTAAAGTCATGTTTCACCTTTTTTTTAAGCGTTTTTGCATTAGCTTCTGCATTTTCCCATGTTTTTAGTGGGTTTTAGTGGATTTTAAAAAAGAAAATTGGGGGGGGGGGGGGGTAAAAAAAAGTCAAAAAATGGCGGTTTGTGGCGTTTTACTGTGTTTTTCAGCATTAAAGCGTTTTTACAGCTAAAAAACTCCTCTAGAAACACACTAGTCCTGGGGTTTTTTTCCAGCCAAAAAACGTCCCTGCCAAAAAACGTTGATTACAGTCTATGTGTGAATGGACACACAGGATAACATGCTGGGGGGTTTACTGGCTGTAGAAAAAAACGTCAAAAGCCAAAAATAGCAGCTGTAAAAACATCAAGTGTGCATGAGGACTTATGCAGGGCTGCTTCTTTATAGTTATATGGTTAACAAGATCATTGTCAAGTTGTTTTCAGTTTAATTAGTGTTGTTCTATTAATTGTGTACTTCCTAAGATACCTGCACTCTTACTTGGAAATAAGTTTGGTGACTCTGTTGCTGTGTGGTAACTGCAATTGTACTAAATTTTGTGCATCTTTTGTCCTCAGCTGATTATCAAGATGTTTCCCACTGTTGGCTGCTGGAATTCAGTGATTCTGTGTTTAATGTGGATAAAAGTACCAGGTATGTTTTTTATGTTACTTGATTTCCATATTTCTGTTTCTGTTTTTCTGTATTTCTGTTTCCGGGGACAGCAACAGTTGATATAATTCATACAAATAGTAACTGCAAAAAATAATCAAAAACAGCCAGCACATAGGTATGTGTTCTATAATACCCCAATTTCTGCACTGAAAGCTCCAAAAACAAATATTTACTCATAAAACCGATAGTCCAGCTTTTGAATAATACTGTATATACAGACTATGTAGTAAACTCTGCACTGGATCATAATAATACTGCCATTGTTATGCAAACAATTAACCACTTGCCCTCCAGAGGATTTACCCCCCTTCCTGAACAGGCCATTTTTTGCAATACAGCATTGCGTTACTCTAACTGACAATTGCGCGGTCATGCAACGCTGTACATAAATAAAATTTGTCTTTTTTCCCCACAAACAGAGATTTCTTTCGGTGGTATTTGATCACCTCTGCAGATTTAATTTTTTGCGCTATAAACAAAAAAAGACCGACAATTTTGAAAAAAAATGGACTTTTTGCTAATAAACATGTCCAATAAATAAATGTAATATAATTTAAATCAAATTTTGTCATACATTTAGGCCAAAATGTATTCTGCTACATGACTTTTTTTTATACTAGTAATGGCGGCGATCAGCGACTTATAGTGAGACTGCGGTGGGCATTCTGACACTGGGTGGGAACTAACTGCCACTGACATCCCAAAAAACTAATACAGTGATCAGTGCTAATAAAAAGCACTGACACTGTACTAATGACACTGGGCAGGAAAGGGTTAACATCTGGAGAGATCAAAGGGTTAACTGTGTGCTGTTTTACATCATGTGCTGTGTATTTTTTACTAGGGAAACATGCTGCTGCGTATTTTTCTGCTGTGCATAGAAATACAAAGTAGCATGTTCTTGCTGGCAGGAGAGAGACCTGGGTTTTTTACACACAGGTCTCTCCCCAGTCAGTGTCACTCGGCGATTGGCGGGTTCCGGTGGGGAATCTCCGGCAAGCGTGCTCCCTACCCAGAAATGCAGATCATGCATTTATACATGATTTTACGCAGCCCTGCTGCCCTGTAGCAGTATTTCTGTATAGGGCAGCGGGCAACTGGTTAATAATATTGTACACATGTGAGGTGAACTACTGTACACATGCTACTTAGGGGATAAAACTGCTTATATATATAGAGAGAGAGAAAGAGAGAGAGAGAGAGAGAGAGAGATGGGCATGCCAAGGGTATTGGTCTCTTAATATAGCAAATCCAAACAAAGTCTCTAAAATAAGATGTAGTCTGGTTACTCGGACAAGCTCCAAGAACAGACTCTGTATAGCAAAAGAAGAAAAGAGGAAAGCACCTCTAAGTGCAGCAAGGACTAATTTATTAAGCACTAAAACAAGGCCATTCACATGTAATGTTAAACAACAGGCTCTTATATGCAAATCAAATCAATTGCCAGGGCCCTGGCGATCATGGGGCCCCTGTGTCCTCGCCCAAACCCAAAAAAACCTATGAAAAAGCCAATGAAATGTACCAGGGGCATCTCATGGGGCCCCCTACTGACCCTGGGCCCTCGGGCAGTGCCCAAGTGCTTGAATGGTCAGTCCGCCCCTGATTCCATTTTCCAAATCCTAAATAAATTCTGTGTCAACGTACTTGTGCCCTCATCCCATGTACAAAATTCCTGTGGAATCCAAATAAACTTTTCTAACAGTGCCTTACTAAGTGCACTTTCTATTTTTACCAAACTTCTCCTCTGTATATTGTGTGTCCAATCCAAATCTGTGATAATAACACCAAATTATAGTATCTCCTAAAGTCTGGCATATTTAATCCCCCTTTCTTTTTATAGCTGCACAGCACTTCATACTTCACTCTTGTTTTTTTGTTAGTCCACACATATCTAAGTATAATTTTTTTAGAACCCTGAAGAAAGATCCTGGGAGATGTATTGGAAGCATATTAAATTTATATAACACTTTTGGTACTATAATCATCTTAGTTATATTTATCCGCCCCATCCAAGACAGTTTTCCTGTAGCGACCTTCCTCAGCTCATCCTTTATCGCATTTATTAATGGGATATAGTTTGCCTGATACAGATTTTTTATAGACGATGTTAATTTTATTCCCAAGTATTTTAGTTCTTTCTCTCTCCATTTAAAGGGGAACTCTTTTTGTAAAATTTGTTTCTTAGCCTTTGAAACATTTATAATTAATATCTCACTTTTTGAGGGGTTAATTTTCAGATTAGATAGTTCTCCATATTCTTTAAATTTTCTCATTAAATTCGGTAATGTTAATCTGGGGTTTTTAATGTAAAACCACATATCATCTGCATATGCTGCCACTTTCTGTTCAATGTTCCCCTAATACATTCCCATGATATCTATGCTGTTTCTGACAGTTGCTAACAGCGGTTCTAGAGATATAACAAACATCAACGGGGACAAAGGACATCCCTGTCTTGTTCTGTTATACATCCTAAAGAATTTTGATAATTAACCGTTTACCTTCACTGCAGCTGAAGATCTCCTATATAACTCTTTAATCCACTATATCATTCTGGGTCCTATTCCTAACGTTCTCAATGTATCAAACATAAATCCCAATCTACTCAAACGGTTTTTCAGCATCAACCCACAAAACCATTCCTGGCTCTCCTCCTCTTTCACTCTTCTGCAGGATAAGCAATGTTCTTAGACCATTGTCCTTTCCCTCTCTACCAAGAATAATACCCACTTGGTTTAAGTGTATCCAATCTGTCATTAACTCTTTCATCCTGGTAGCTAACACCTTCGCGTACAATTTTGTATCAGTATTCAACAAAGATATAGGTCTATAGCTGGTGCACTGAGATCAGTCCTTCCCCTCATTGGATATTACTGTAATATATGTCTGTAACAATTCCTCCCTCATCTTTGTCTCTTCTCCTAGTGCATTCATATATAAGCACAGTATAGGGTCTAGATTTTCTTTGAACTTATAATATCCTACGGTAAACCCATCAGGTCTTTCCTACTAGTATACTTTTTAATGCTAGGTTGACTTCTTCTATTGATATTGAGTTATCTAAAGCTGCTAATCTAGTCTTATCCACTCTAGGTAGACTGGCCTCTCTCAGGTAAATCTCGCTTTTCTTCCTCCTCTCCTCCCCTGATTCCTTCTGGTTCTTTCCTTCTATTCCATATAAACCGCTATAGTACTTCTGGAATATGTTAGCGATACGAGTGGTTAAATAAACCGTTTCACCTTTTTCATTTTTTATTTTATCTATAAAATTCCTTGATTTCTTTTCCCTCAATTTCTTCATCGACTATTTCCCTGGTTTGTTCCCTCAGCGATATCTTTCCTTCGAAACCCCGTTAAAAATCTTCCTTGTTTCCTGTTCCATAAGTTCCTTTAACTCCTCTCTTTTTAATATTGTCTCTTGTTGTAATTCTGTGGTTTTTTTCTTTTTATGTAATTGTTCCAGCTGATATAGTTCTTCTATAATTATCCTAATTATTTTTCCTTTCCGTTCTTTCTTAATCTCTGCCCCGATTGCAATTAATATGCCCCTAATATAGTCTTTATGTGCTTCCCATATCGTGGCGATACAGACCTCCTCTTGACTCATTTAACTTAAAGTACTGATTATTTCCTGCTTTACTCTTGCTTCTACTTCCGGATATTGTAATATAGACTCATTTAATCACCACATATTTATTTTATTCTGTTCCCTTCCAAACTGTAGTCTCATTGTGACAGGGGCATGTTCCGATATAGATATTACTTCTATCTTAGTTTTCATCAAGGACTCCAAGAATTTATGTTCAATCAATATGTAATCCAATCTTGAATACATCCTATGCACCGCAGAGAAGAAGGTATAGTTTCTTTCCTTTGGGTGTTTGACCCTCCAAACATCCATCAGTTGGCATTGATTTAACTTTTTTTTTATGTGCTTTAGACTCCTATCTCCCTCTTTCTGGGTATGCGATGAAGCATGCATCCCTGGGTCCATGCGAAAATTAAAATCACCTGCCACAATCATACTACCCCTTTTGAAATCCATTAGTTTTACTAATATTCCATCCAAATCTATCACCAGGTTTTTATAAGGGCAATAAATACTTGCTAGTGTACGCTCTCTTCCCTGCAATTTTCATCTTAATAATTATCGGCCTTCTGGGTCTACCAGCTTTTCATCTAGAGTGAAATTAAAATTTTTTCTGAATCCTATCACCACACCCTTTGCCCATCTAATTGGAGAATCTGCATAGTACCAGGTTGGAAAGTATCTAAAATATAGCTTAATATTTGAGTCCTGGGATATATGTGTGTGTTGAAGAAACACCACTTCCATAGATCGTTGATATATTTCCCTTATCACCTTATGTCTTTTTGTTGGAGTATTAAATTCTTTTACATTATATGTCATAAAGTTAACCATATTTCTGCATCCTGTTTAACTGCTTTCCTCTATATATCCTTTGTAGGGGTAAAAGTATACTGATTTTCAGAACAAGATCTCCCCTCTTTCCCCTCCTTCTCTCCCCCCCACCACCCCATCCCTCCCTCTCCCCCACCCTCTACCCCTTCCCTCCCCCCAAGATCCCCACGGACCTTTTTTTGGTTCTTGACTCAACTGTGGCCCCGGGGCAGACTGACCATTTGGAAACTCGGGCACTGCCCGAGGGCCCGGGGTCAGTAGGGGGCCCCATGAGATGCCCCTGGTACCTTTTTCATAGGCTTTTTTGAGTTTGGGCAAGGACACAGGGGCCCCATAATCCCCTATTGCCCGGGGGGCCCCATGAGTTGTCAGTCCGCCCCTGCTGTGGCCTACAATCCCAGTTGATTCCTTCTTCTGGGTATGACTCCTAGCATGCACACTCCATCAGACCCCGATCTCTCATATTTGGTCTGATGCTATTTGGCAGCATGTCAGCATGTCTGGCTTCCCTATTACCCGCCGTAATGCACCATCCTTTACCTCCACCTACCCGATCTTCTTTGTTATGGTTCTTAGCCCTGTCTAGAGCACATATACCTTAGCCCAAAGACCATCTCTAGCCCCTCTTTAAAGAAAAGGGGATATTATTCCTAAGAAAATATCTGACGGGTGTGAGGGACAGTACGTTACTTTGTTTCTAAGACCCTTTGCCAGTTATCCTCATCTGATCCATTTTTCTCTTTCCTTCTTACAGACCACCCCTCGATATCTAATATTTGTAATTCTAATTTTTCACAAAAGTCATTTAGGTCTTCCAGGAATCTCAGCTTCGCCGATTTCCCATCCTTCCACCCAATCACGAATGCCGGGAAACCCCATTTGTAACGGATATTTTTACTCTTCCTCTGGGCTTTTCTCCTGTAAAGGCATGTACTTTTTTATTGTACTTGTATTTAAGTTCGATTGAGGGGTTTTTGCTCCCCCTCCCTTAACAGATCTACTCTTCATAGTTCTCATAATTCTCAGGGTGAATGGGGTTTTCGTGCTAAATACAGGTTCTCTTTTCAGCTTCAATCCTGAGTACACTGTCCTATCCACTTCTACTGGGGCACCCAAACACTAGCACTGCATCCTCTGTTTCCCCCGGCCTCCACTATAGCATACAGGTAAACAAACAGTCAATATTGTGGATTTACTGCCTCCCGCTGCCACTCACCCATCCCTCTATGTTATTTACCCTGTCTGTTCATTGGTTGCTGGGTTGTCCTTGTGTGAGGGGGCTCCCAGGGCCACCAGTCTCCTCCTCCAGTCTCCTCCTTGTGTCCTGTGACTGACTGTGTAGCTCACTCCCCTGTGCCACTTTCTGCCGCCGTCACTGGTCTAGGCTCCAGTTCTCAGCAGGGGATCCGCTGCAGTGTTCAGGGGCTGAGCCGATAGCCCATTTAGGGATAGTGCAGGGAGGATTTGTGCTGCTCCCTCCAGCATTCAGCTCCCAGGCCCCTCAGTTCTCCGCCTGGTCACCTGACCGATCACCTGACTTCCTCTGTTTCCTCCCGTTCTCTCTCCCTGCTCCGCTCTTCCCTCTTGGTCTGTCGTCCACACCGGGCTCCCCCGCTTCAGAGCCTCCTGACAGCTACTCAGGGAGGCAGGGGGTGCTCAGATGTTCATCGTTCTTTCGACGGGTTTGGGAGCTCCTAATCCATGCCACTGTGGAGCGCCATGCTCACGCCCCTCCCCGGTTACTTCGTTTTATTTAACCCTTAATTAGTGTCTCCCTATCTAATATCAAATTTCCCTATATATAACTCCTTTTTATACCCTTTCTACATGAACCTTTTCCGCAATACCTGTGAGTGTTAAATATAATATTCATTATTGGGACAAACCCACTTTAATCTCATGAATTCTTGCTTTGGGGTTATTAATCAGCCATGAGAATGATTGATATCCATATGGACATGCGATACTAACATAAATCTATCTAGATAGATAGATGGCACTGGTCTCAAACACACATAAGAGATTACCTGCAAAGATTAGAATAACACCAAGGGCCGTAGTATATCAGTAGTGAGAAGGGGATTTCTAGTCAGTGTGTTAGTTTTCAGCCAAAATAGGAGTTTTTCACTTTACAGTTTGTTTTGAAAGGCAGATAGTTATCATGGGGACAATAAATATAAACACAATAAGTATGGCTGTGTTGTCACTATACTCTGAGTCCTTGATGAAGTCTATGGATGCAACGCGTAGAGTGGAGTCAAAGTGATGTCATCACACATGTAGTAGGAGGAAAGGCACATGTTTGAAGACACAGTAGCTATGGTAATTACACTTACAGTAATGCTAGTATCAGAGGATGGATCAGAGTCATATCTTCTTAGTGCACAAGATAAGGTGCACTGTATAATGTGAGTGATTTTAAATATTTGTTTTTAAATAAAGCATCATGTCATGGAAAGCACTATGCATCTACTTTATGTTTTAATTTGATAAAAGTGTGGGGAACAAAACAATATTCTCTGTAATGAGTCTGGAAGGTGGATTTTATCTCAGCTTGGGCACTTGAGAATATTATTATTATTATACAGAATTTATACAGTGCCAATGGTTTGCGCAGCACTTTACAACATAAGAGCAGACAGTACAGTTACAAAACAATTCAATACAGGAGGAAACAGAAGGCCCTGCTTGTCAAAGATTACAATCTAGGAGGGGGACCAAGTGATACAAAGGGTAATGCCCCTTATACACAATCAGAATATCATACGTAAAATGACACTTTTAAAGTGATTGTACAATAATCTGATCTTTAGTACACAGCAATCATCCCCAAAAAAATAGAAGGGTCAAGCACACAAATTTTTTCCGTACGGTACCTGATCGTACGATTTTCGTTTAACCAGTGCAGTAGTCGTCCAAAAATACAATACAAATACATTACATTCTTCAGAATTTTTATTCCATTGTTAAAGAATTTTCATAACTTTAGTAACCTCTTCACTTTTGATATGAGACTAGCATATATAAACTGACGATCATTCGCCCAATATTCAGATCATGTATATGGGGTTTAATAGTTGTGGGGGATGAGCTGATAGAGAAATTAAAACTCCAGCTGTTAGGTGAGGGCAGAATAGACTTCTCTGAAGAAGAGGGTTTTCAGGGATCGTCTAAAAGCAAACAGAGTCGGAGATAGTCGGAGAGATTGGTGTAGGGAGTTCCATAGGATAGGAGAGGCTCGGGAAAAGTCTTGGAGGTGAGCATGGCAGGAGGTGACGATGGAGCTAGAGAGCAAGTGATTTTGGGAGGAATGATGAGAATGATTAGGTTGGTATTTAGAGACTAAATTAGTGATGTAGCTAGGGCTGAGTTGTGACTGGCTTTGTAAGTTGATGTTAGTATTTGAATTCCTTGGGAGAGCAGAAGCCAGTGAAGGGATTGTCAGAGAGAAGTTAAGGTGGAAGAGCCTGGCAGCAGCATTTATGATGGACTGAAGGGGGCCTAACCTATAGTATGTAAAGGTAATGCCATGAGGAGATAGTTGCAGTAGTCAAGGCAAGAGATGACCAGGGAATGAACTAGGAGCTTTGTGGTATCATTTGTTAAGAAGGGGCGTATTTTGGAGATGTTCCGGATGGTGAGGTAGCAAGATTTGGACAGTGATTGGACATGGGGCCGAAAGGATAGAGTCCAGGATTACACCTAGAATATTGGCATGCGGGGACAAGCAGATAGTTGTGCCATCAATTTTGACCAAAAAATCAGGGGAAGAGGCATGTGGGGAGGAAGAATTATGAGCTCAGTTTTGAATAGATAGAGTTTGAGGAAATGGTGTGACATCCAGGCTGATAAGTCTGTTAGTAAATTAGTGATACATGAGGAGAATGAGTGAACTGAGGGGTGGAGAGATAAATTTGTTTGTCATCAGCATAGAGATGGTATTGGAAGTCGTGGATGTTAGAAAAAAGCTTAGCAACCTTGTCTATAGTGGTGGGGTTGAATTAGGGAAGTAATGATTGTACCTGTAGACATGGAGTGTTAAGTGGAGAAGGTATCGGTACAGCAGAGATCTCCTCATGAATTGATCTAATGTTTGAAGTGTGACGATTGCGGAGTCAGACCCCAGCCCTTCTCATCAAACTCGTGACCGAAGGACTAGCCAATCTAAAACCGCGCTGTCACATGCGTAACAATGCCACACCCAGCTGCACCCTGCACAAAGATTTTCCAGCTAATGGACTACAACCTGTGTGCCGGCAGCCTGGGAGCGATTGTTACTGGGTCAGGTTAATTACGCAATTAACCCTTCACACTGCCACCACCTCCTTTTTGTACAGAGAAAGAGGAAACTCGGCAATATCAGCAATAACACTATGATGTTTGCATAAGTGTCGGTATACAACTGTCACCGCAGGCAGTGATATACCAAAGTTTAAAACACAGAGTAGTGCTCTTCAGAGGCAGGGGTGCTTAGTTTTCATTAAAGAGCTTTAGAAACACTTCAACACTTTCAGAAAATAAGATTTATTACTGAAAGGTCAAAAGGGTGCAATAAAAATATTTACAGAAAAAGATGTAGCCAATATATATATATATAAATATACAGAAAACAATAGCACAGCAAAGAGATAACAGAAAGAAGTTTAGAGGGTTAAAGTACTTGCCGTCAGCCTTGGGTTAAGCAGATCAGGTTTCAGAGCAAAAGGGCCTTATCTCCCAAAGTTGGTTCCGATGTTAAACGGGAGAATCTTCAACTTAGCTCAACTCAGCTTAGCCTACCTTCAAGCATCACATCCTTTATCTAGGAACTCAGCAGGGTGTCTCCCTGAAGCAGAGAACCAATCGCCTCATTTGGGCGGGTGTGGCAGGA
Organism: Staurois parvus; assembly: GCF_062004578.1. Taxonomy (NCBI): domain Eukaryota; kingdom Metazoa; phylum Chordata; class Amphibia; order Anura; family Ranidae; genus Staurois; species Staurois parvus. Next base: position 9,830,764 of record NW_028317971.1, read on the forward strand.
GGAAACTCAAGCTATGACCAAAAATCCCTCCTAGTTGATGTCATGGTTCATAACTTATTCTTGGTGCATTTAGCAGCCTTGCCACTAGTAGATTAATATGCAGACACATCTGCTGAATGGTTAGATATGAAATATGACATATCTGCTTGAATGGTTAAGGAGATATAATTTTCTGCTCTCCTGTATATGCCAGCTAGGGGGGTGTAATATACCAGGCGACTTGTCTTAAAGTAAGCCGTCCAAATATGTGCTCCATGTTTATGTAATTATGTCCTATTTGAAGATATAAAATTATATGGAAAAATTAGTTTTTAAATGTAAGTCTGTTTTACGACTCCCTGGAATGTCTTTTGAAGCTCAGTGAGGGCTCAGTTTATGGCTTTATAACCCCTTCTCCAGCAAGAGTCTCACAAACAGAGGGGCACCAGCTAGTTGTGGGATTTATAACCATGACGCCCTCCCACTAAGTTTACTGCCTGTGATCTGCATCAAACAGACCACATGTCACTCAACAGAGAGGGAGGGGGGATGAGGAAAGCTGATTTGGGAGTAGAAATGATACAAAATGGAAGATTCTTAACAAGATGGATGACCGCGTCCATCTCTGTATGCACAATTGCTACATGAAGTGATTGGCAATCACCTGGGCAGTGAGTGAGTTAGTGGGTGGAGGCAGTGGAGGACAAAGTAAAGAGTTAAACGTAGAGAAGAGTTGTTGGGGACGGGATGATAATTTGGTAATGAGAGTGATAAAGTAGGTCTGCTTGGCAGTGAGAAGGCAGGAATTTTTATTTTTGGAGGGCAGATTTATATTGGGTGAAATCTTTCTCAGACTTGGTCTTATGCCATAAGTGTTCAAAAGAGCAGCTATGTTTTTTCAGACTTCTGGTGTCATCTGTTTGTCAAGGTTGTAGTGGTCGGGGCCTGATTCTGTGTGTAGTGAGGGGAGCCAGTGTGTCCAGGGAGGAAGACAGTGATGTGTTTTAGACAGATGAAGCTAGGTTGGGGTAGAACAGGGATGAGATTTTGAGGAGGTGGTAAGTAGCAGAGTAGAGAAGAGAAGGGTTGAGATGACAAAGGTTTCTACGGGTAATTGTTAAGCAGTTGGAGAGAGAGGAGGTGGGAGAGAGTGAAACTAATAAGGTGGTGAATAAAGAGAGGGAAAGGATTGTTGGAGAGGTTGCCCAGAGTATATAGGTGGAAGAAAACAAGGTCAAGGGTGTTGACCATCAGAGTGAGTATAAGCAAATGATGAGAGTGACAGTGAGGGAGGTGGGTGAAGTACCTGATAGGTGCTATGTGGGGATGGAAGGATTCCCACTCCCCTCCCTTCCATCCACCCACTCGGTCTGGAGGAGTGAGTCCATAGAAGGCCACCATGGGACACGGCAGCAGGGAAAGCAGCGTTGGATTCATGAAGCCAGGTAATGGCGAGTAGACTAAATGAGTTATCAATAAAGAGGTCATGGAGAGAGGTGAGTTTGTTGCAGATACAGCGTTCATTCCAAAAGGCGCAGGAGAGTCTGGTCTTGGAAAGAAAAAAAGCATATTTAGACTATGCGGTGGACGGATGGCACATGCAGACTGGATCATGTACATGTACAACATCCAGCCTAGGTTTAGGAGCAGGTTGCACCCCCACCACAATGTGCAGCACTCTCCCCCATGACCACTATGTCCACCGGACACAGAAGAATGCAACTCCTGGTACTGGGCCTCTTTGAGTGGCCTGGGGATCATGTAATCACATGATCACAATGCAAACAAAGCTATTATAAATGAGTCTTATTTATAACAGATCTACTTTCTTTACCAGTGAACTGTGATTGGCCCATGTGCCATGTTACTAGCTGTAGCCAATCAAAGATCACTAGTAATCACAGCTGTTTATGACAGTTCAAAGCATTGATGTTACAATGATCATCCCCCCCTTCCCCCAGAATAGTACAACGTTACTATGGACACTGAACTACTCTAGTGAAAGTATGTGAAAAAAATTTAAAGAAATGTAAAAATTAAAAACAAAAACTTTTTTTTTAAATTTTTTCAACATACTGTCACCAGTCAGTGTTCCTGATCACTGTCAGTCATATGATTACACTGTACTGCGCTGATGACAGTATATAAGAAAAAAAATTGTGAAAAACACCCAAATTTTATTTAATTTCTTCAATTTCAAAAAAATTGTGACATTAAAATTACTTAAACAAAAATCACCATGCCTCTTACTAAATACCTTAGACTGTCTACTTTCCCAAAAGTGGTCATTTGGGCGGCATTTGTACTGTCCTGGCATTTTAAGGGCCTCAAGAAATTGGATCGGCCATTGATCATAAATAATCAATTTTCATATATCCTGTATATCATAGTTTGTAGGCTTATTAACTTTCGCACGAACCACTTAATATACACTTATTGGCATTTTTTTACTTATGAAAGACAAGTAGCATATTACATTTTGGCCTAAATTTGTAAAGAAATTAGATTTTATAATTTTTTTTATTGGATACGTTTTATAACAGAAAGTAGGAAATTTTGTTTTTTCTAAACTTTTTGGTCTTTTTTCATTTATATAATTAAAAAAAACAGCGGTGATCAAGTACCACTGAAAGAAAGCTCTATTTGTATGTTAAAGCTTGTAGGAGGAGTTTTCATTCTATTCTAGGAGGATGCAGAACCCTTGACTTCTGTCTGGACAGTGCTGATTAGCCCTGTGCTGATCACATCCACTCTCCTAAGAAAAAAAAAACTCTTTAGCAATACTACACACCAAACTGAGCATGTGAAGAGTGTCTTCACACGACCAATCCAGGACCTTAATGTGCTTCTTTTTGAGCCACTCCTTTGTTGCCTTGGCCGTGTGTTTTGGGTCATTGTCATGCTGAAACACCCATACAAGATCCACTTTCAATGCCCTGGCTGAGGGAAGTAGGTTCCCACCCAAGATTTGACGGTACATTGCCCTGTCTATCGTCCCTTTGATGCGGTGCAGTTGTCCTGTCCTCTTAGCAGGAAAACATCCCCAAAGCAGAATGTTTCTACCACCACGTTTGACAGTTGGGATGGTGTTCTTGGGGTCATAGGTAGCATCCCTCCAAACGAGTTGAGTTGATGCCATAGAGCTCGATTTTGGTATCATCTGACCATATCATTTTCAAGCAGTCCTCCTCTGCATCATTCAGATGTTCAGTGGCATACTTCAGACGGGCCTGGATATGTGCTTTCTTGAGCAGAGGGACCTTGCAGGCACTGCAGGATTTCAATCCTTGTCGGTTTAGTGTGTTAACAATTGTTTTCTTGGTGACTGTAGTCCCAGCTGCCTGGAGATCATTGACAAGATCCTCACGTGTAGTTCTGGGATGATTCCTCACTGTTCTCATGATCATTGACACTCCACGAGGTGAGATCTTGCATGGTGCACGAGACCTAGGGAGACTGACAGCTGTTTTGTGTTTCTTCCATTTCAGAATGATTGCACCAACTGTTGTCACCTTCTCACCAAGCTGCTTGGTGATAGTTTGGTAGCCCAGTCCAGCCTTGTGTAGGTCTACAATCTTGTCCTTGACATCCTTGGACAGCTCTTTGGTCTTTGCCATGGTGGAGAGTTTGGAATCTGATTGTTTGATTGCTCCTGTGAACAGGAGTCTTTTATACAGGTAACAAAATGAGATTAGCAGCACTCCCTTTAAGAGACTGCTTCTAATCTCAGCTTGTTACCTGTATGAAAGACACCTGGTAGCCAGAAATCCTGCTGAATGATAGGGGATCAAATACTTATTTCCCTCATGAACATGCAAATCAGTGCATAATTTGTTAGACATGCATTTCTTTTTAATTTTTTGTTGCTATTCTGTCTCTCAGTGTTACAATACACCGAACATTCGATTTTTAGACTTATTTCTTTGTGAGTGGGCAAACATTTAAAATCAGCAGGGGATCAAATACTTATTTCCTTCACTGTATGTCTTATCAGGAGATAAGAGGGGGACACTGGAAGAAGAGGAGGATCAGAGAAGTCAGGATCAAACAGCCTGTGTAAAAAACACAATGCAGAGGATTAAACTCTTACTGCATACTGTATACAGACTGATTTTACTGTTGTGGATTTTGTAATACTTTAAAGAGATATTAATTTTTTTTCTGGATTGAGAGGGGGCTCAGTTGAGTATTGGGGGGGGGGGGGGGGGGCTATGGTGGGAGCCACATACTGAAGGTTTTTTTACCTTCATGCATAGAATGCATAAAGGTAAAAAACCTTCAGCCTTTACAACCACTTTAAGTGGTTAAGAAGTCCATCCAAGAAGGTAGTAACAATATTTGGGTGTTTAAAGCACAAGATGGTTAAACAGTGGGATCACATAAAGTGTATCATAGAAGATTGGAGGCACTGAGGATAGAGTGATGCGAACTGTATGTTGGTGTTGGTTATACATTGTAGCAGAAGAAGCACTACTGCACTTGAAGGATTTCTATGAACTGTCTGTTACAAGGGGCACTACTGTACTAAAATGGAATTATTTACACAGTAAATTTAGAGCACTTTAATGTTTCATTTATGGATTATTCTTACAATTAATTATTATGGGGATGATGAATGAGTTAATTTAGAAGGTGTGATGGGTTGCTAGTGCTACACTTATTGGGAAAACACATTGAGTAAGTGCTGGCTTGCTAAAATAATAGTTTAGGATTTCAATAGCAGTGCAAAAGCTTTCCACAATTTTAAATAATTGTTTGCATATTAATGCAACTATATCCATGTAATTTAGGATGTGACAGCATTGTGTCCTTTGCCTACATAGTTTGTGGTAAAGGGTGTCCCTCTTTCACATCTCAGAAAGATGGAAGGTATAAATGATTAAAAGTGACTGTTGCTAAAAAAGCCAGCCTGAAAGACAACAGTAATAAAACCTAACAACCTTGGCATTGCTGACTCCAATTTTGCTCTCTTACAGAGCTAGACCCATCACTAAAATCTTCAGCATCTGACACCTCTGGGAATGTCCAATGCCTGCACTTTCCTGCTGAATGCTGTGGTTCCTCCCTATATCACTGCAATGTCCATATACCTCTACAGGGTTGCCTGTATATATTTTAATACCAATTGTTAAATTTAGAGGTTTGGTTTAGTTTAGGTATGTTCTAGTTCAAGGTTAGTTTGTGCTACACTTTTGGGTGTTTTTAGAGCATACATGAGTGGTCACATCCTCACTAAGGATTTGGCATTGTTTTCATTTTCAAGCATGCATCTGGAGTAAAACAAATTCATAAACAAGCAAAATAAATGGAAATCAGTCAGGGATTCATATGTGAAATGACCTCTAATTACATCTCATTCATGTATGTTTTACCCAGGCTGCAGTTCATTAGTGGTGACCGGGACTGTTGGAGAAGACGTGCTACTCCCCTGTATTGTTACATACAAGGATACCTTTCTTCTAAAAGATTTGACTGTGAACTGGCAGACAGAGAGTGATACAGTTGTTCACAGCTTTCATTATGAAAAAGACCAACCAAAATACCAGGCAATTGAATTCCAAGGCCGAACACAGATGTTTCCATCGGAATTCTACAAAGGAAATGTTTCTCTATTACTGAAGAGATTATGTACATCTGATGCTGGGAAATATGTGTGCTATGTAGATTTAAACTATACACAAGCAACATGGATTGAACTTATTATTCAAGGTATGTCCTTGATGGATAACTAAAATAATGAATCTTTTTGGTTATTTGTATACACAGCAACATGTGTTCGATTGCAATATCAGGAATAGTAGCACATTTTAAAGGCCTCATGCACATTTGAGCTCAAAATCTCCTGTTTTACAGGCATTTGACATTTTTTTCTGCCTCCAAACTCCCCTCCATTCTAACCTATGTGTCCATGCACACATAGGCATTTTAGAGGAGTTTAGAGGCCGGGGTGTTTAAAAAAAAAACACCACTTGTGCATTTAGGAGTGGAGCGTTTTGGCTGAATAAATGCTTGATACACCTAAATGTATGTAAATGCATCTAAATACACTTAAGCGCTAGGCACATTTAGCGCATGAGCATTTTTCTTATTTTAGTTGCCAGAATAAATTGATATATTAAATAAATAAATGCCCAGGCTCTTGATGTGCCTAAATGCGTTTGCCTAAACACGACATAGAAGTGTTTTTGAAGCTGCATTTCTCCTGACAGGAGAAAAGCATTTAGAAGAGCCCCAGTGTGCATGAGACCTTATTTTCATGAAGCTAGATTTAGTGTAAATAATCTGATTTATTTTTTATTTTTTATAGAAAAACAAAACAAGAAAAGAATATACTTCTGGACAGCAATAGGAGCAGCATTGATACCACTGATTACACTTATTTGGATCTTCTGCAACAGAAGGAAGCCAAGAAATAAACAGTCAGATGGTAAGATTAGTAAATAACCTTTTAATAAACTAAACAACATCAAATCCATGCTATGTGTCCAATATAAAAACCCTATTACCACTGCTGCAGTATTGTGTCACACCCAGGGGTTACCCGGCCCCATGCTCCAGGGGGCCCATGCATCTGCCCTGTACACCTGGATAGTAGGGGTGGTGGGGGCGGCATATAGTGGAACTAATGCCCCCCCCCCCATTTTTCTCCTGCAGCCTTTCAGCAGCTGCAGGAGGAAAATGGAGGGAGTTGGTTCCTCTACATGCTGCCCTTCCTATCCATGTTCTGCTGCCCCAGAGCCCCTGTGTGATCCTCTGCCCCCCCTCAAAAGAAGTAATTAAAAAATCTTTAAAAAAACAGCGTGGGGTCTCCAAAATCCATACCAAACCCCCTCCTGATCCATACCACGCCACATGCCCTCCACATGGATGTGGGGGCATTTTGGGAGTGAACAGTACCCTACTCGTTCACCAAAAAAAGTAGAAAGTAAATAAAAAAACAGAGACAAGTAATTTTTTTCAAAAAAGCCAAAAAAGAAAAAAGTCCCCCGAAGTAGATCCAACATCAGCCGCTGACCCCCCCCTAAAAAAACAACTGACACATTAGCTTTGCTGCCTACCCACTGCTAAAAGGCTCCCTTTTCCTCTGCACAGCAGCACTCTGACTGGGAGAGGGAGAGGCAGGACTAGGAGCAGATCAGCCTCTTTCCCATACACAAAATGCTGTCAGAAAAGCAAAATGAAGAGAGATATGAGTTTGAGTCTACTGCACTTCACTGTCCAGTCACAGGCTGGGAACAAGAGGTGATCTAGCTGTACTACATAACTACAGTGAAGAAAGCTGAGGTCACCAGCCTGGCTGTATGGCTCAACAATCAGGGCTATGTAAATCTTAGAACTGGTTGGAGAAAATTATACATCTTTTGGCATGTAGAAAAGTACCCATTTGTGTATTCCAGCTGTGTATATACCTGTCTGCCTTGTGTTCAAGTGATATTAAAGTCAAAAGTGATATTTAAGTCAATAAAAAACATGATATACTTACCTGCTTTTTGTAACGATATTGCACAGAGCTGTCCCTTCCTCTTCTAGAATCCCACACCAGCGATCTCCACTCCTTCTTCTTGCAGGTGCCCCCAAAGCAAGCTGTGTGCTGAGGGGTCACCTGTATGGATGTACTCCCCAGCAAGCTTGTGTACATCCATAGACACACACAGCATGGGTTGGCCATGCCCCCCCCTCCCACTCCCTCCTTCCAAGATTTGACTGACAGCAGCCAATTGCTCCCTCTGCTCTCAGTGTAGCCTAGGAATTCCAGGAAGAAAAGAGCAAAGGGGAGGGAAAAAAAACGAGACTTTATACTTACACATAATTGCAAAATAAGTCTTCTTTCATATATTGGTAAATGGTAGGTTCCACTAATTTTCAACATTGGGTAGCTCTAAAATCTGATTTGTCTACTGTATACAGTATGTACAGTATATATTTACATAATAAAGTTCTTTTTCAAGTTTTTGCTTGTATAAGCAGTTACCTAATTATGAATACATTTTACATTTATGAAATGCTTTATTTCACAGATTTGGAGTGTTTACTGCCCACAGAATCACTATTTGGTAAGAATATTATCTTTTATTTTGTTACATTTCTACACAAATACCTGTGCTTTATGCCTTAACTGTTACCTATTAGGGAAAAGAATGCTAAGGACATTGCTGAAAGGGTATGTTATGATCAGTACAGAAAGAAAAAGAAAAACTATTCGCGCTCACCTATATGTCAACAGTGTGAAACAAACTAAAAATCTGCAATCATAATGTTTGTACACAAATAATTACGGATGGGAATGCTGGTGGTGATATGTGTTACTGCAACTCTTGACTACTTAAAAAAATAGGTTTTTCATACATACAGTATGTTAAAGTCATCTGACTCCATAACTGAATAAATCATTATTTTGATATAAGCTGAAGATAAATAATCTGCTTCTTTTCTAGCATTGGTGCCCTTGACCAAGCGTTATGTCTGGCCTTCAGAATAAACAAATCCTAATTTTTTCTGGCTATTACTGACTGGCTGTGTTTTTTTACAGTATTTATTGAGCATTACAGACAACGCATGAAGGAATTATACTTGTCTTCTAAACTACTAAGCAGCTGTATACCCAGAACCCTTTTAATTCCGGAATGGAGAACACAGCACCTACCACCAAAATGTACAGTATCAAATGTTATGTCTCAGAAGGAATCAGATGCAATATCATCTGAACAGTTGTTCACCAAGGACTCCAAGAAACTGGCTTCTAGGCGGATGCTCCTGGCAGGAGAGGCAGGCATAGGGAAGAGCAGCTTCTCCGAAGGTCTTCTGAAACAATGGGCTCTGGGGCACCAGGAAATGATCTATGATTGTGTGATCTATTTCACTTTTGCTGAGCTCAGATCAATCGAGATGCCAATAAGCATGAGACAGCTTCTGATTTTTAAGTGTAATGAGTTGGAATCTGTTCTACCACAACTTTTAGAACCAGGGAGGCTTCTTATTATATTTGATGGGATGGATGAATTTAAAATAAAAGAAGAAATGACAATATCCAGAGCCAGCATCAACATTGACTCTGAACTTCCAATGGAAGATCTAATTTTAAGTATTTTATCCAAAGTTCTTCTACCTAACACAGATATCTTGGTTACTTCCCGTTTAACTAGTGTAAATCTGGTGAATACAAAGGAGTATTTTGAAAGAACATTTATAATAAAAGAATTTTCAGATGAACAAATCAAAGAATTTTGCAAGAAATCTTGTTCAGGGGATGAGATTTCCCAAAATATTTGCCAGTTTATAGAAGAACACAACTTGTCCAGTCTGGCTTCCATCCCCCTTCTCAGCAGTGCATTGTGTGAGCTGTCCAAAAACCATGGTTTATCATATTATAAAGAAAAATTAAGTACTCGCAGCGAGATGATGGTGTCACTTCTTAAGCTGTGCCTACAGAATGTTCTGACATGTCACCTTCAGGAGCCATGTTGTGCTCCAGGAGCAAATGTTCCTGACAGATTAAGGGACATTGTTAAGAAAGTAGCTCTCCTGTCCTATGACAACCTTGTTACTGGCAAAGAAGAAATTTGGGTTCAGCATCTGTGTGTTTCCTGTGTGCATACACATCAACTACTGCAGGAATTATGTGTATTTTTTTTTAAGAAGTCATCTAACAATGTTGTTCTTCAGTATAGGCATTCTAGCATCAGGGACATGTTTGCTGCACTGCATTGTGTATGGGAAGTCCATAGCTCTGGAGGGGCAAAGGTATGTGTAGATTGCTTAGATTTTTGGGTATCAGGAACTCGTCCTAGTGAGCAAAGTACCGTCTCTGTTTTGCAGAGCATTCCTCCAAAACACAGTGCTGAATTTCACAACTTCATCAGTTTTTTCGTGGGGTTTGTGAATTACAAAGACATTGACAGCCTCATTAAGGAAAAAAGAGAGTTAAATGGCTATGAAGTACTTATTTTACAAACTTACTTTGAAAACTGGCTTATAAATGAACCTGCTGAGGCAGAGCTGCTAAAACTGTTCCATTGTATTTATGAAATACACAATGATACCGTTACTCAACATCTTTCCAGTATGTTTGAAATTGTGGATTTATTTGATACGCCACTAAATGCCCTGGATATTAGAGCAATGCAATACAGTTTGGAAAAGTGCAGGTTAGAGAAACTTAACTTATCATTGTGTGACCTCCGAGATGAAAACCTGCAGCGTTTAGAGTACATCATCAGAAATTCAACGCAAGTCCTGTAAGTAAACCGATTAAAAAATAAGCAAAATGTAATGTAAGTAAAATTTTAATATTGCATTATTTTTATTATTAGTGCTAGATTGGGCTAGACTCCAATGCAGAGGGACGTTAAAGGGGGTATTCCAGAGTTTACTTCTATTCTATTGTGACCAGAGCCAAATTTTATAGTGGCGTAGCATTACTTCTGAGCTGGACAGTGGAATTTATTATTTATAGCAGAACTCCAGGAAAAAAATGTTTTAGTAATTCTGATCATTCTGGTTATTTACATCCATCTGCCACATTGCACAGCCAGGAAGATCTTGCGGTTATTATGTGGTCCAGCTATGCTGCTTCTTGGGTCACCCAGCTTCCAACAGTGGAAGATCAGGGCATGCTAGGTACACCCAAGGTCCAAAACTGGATAAATGTGCGGTCATCAGTGTCACGATCGCGGCGTCAGACCCCAGACCTTCTCACCAAACTCGTGACCGAAGGGCTAATCAATCTACAACCGCATTGGCCATCTGACGAGGTGTCCGGTTTTTCTGTAAGTCTCTCATATTCCAAGATATGAGACATAGGGGAAAAATTGATTTGAGAAGTGTTCATCTAATTCTGTCACCTATGATGAGCTAGGTTTATTAGCTCAGAGTCCCTTTCAATTCCTGGGAAAGCTCCTCTATCCCTTCATGAGGCGTGAAATTACACAGGTACTTTGGCCAGTGAGACTCCAGCTCTATTGGGAAAGCTGGTCCTATCTCTTTCTAGGTGAGAAAGGATACAGCTTTCACAGACAGCTCAGCACCTAACTAGAGATGCCTTGGCCGGCCAGTGACCCATAAACAGTACACACACACACACTGGCCAGATGTCTCCTCTCAGTGAGAGGGAGGGGTGGGGGAAGGATAAGGGAGAAATATATGTGTCAGGACAGTTAATCCCTTTGCCAAGATGGAGGTTGAAACCAAAATGGTTGAACCGCGTCCATCTCTTGGTATACGCTGTTACAATCAGGTTTTAGAAAGAGAAGAGGCTGCTATACTAAACTTGATAAAAGGGATGTCACCTATGTGGAAGAGGCATGTGAATCCTAAAAGTGTATGAACAAGATTACAAATCCTTTAAGTGATAAAATAGTTTTTAAAATGTATTACAACTATATAATTTTTGTTATTTGCTGGAGATATGCATAAAGTCTATTTACACTTTTGCAGCCAAATTGGGATAACACATACTTTCTATTTTTTTACATGTCCTCATTCACATAACATAACTAAACAGGGCAGGTGCAAGGATCTTTGTCTCCACAGGAAAAGACAGGTGTTCCCCCCCAGTGATCCTCCCATCAGCCCCTTCCCCTCCACAGTGCAACCCCCCCATCGTTACCATCTACAGCCACACTGGTACCTCCTTCATTTTGCACTCATAATGTGATGGGGTGCAGTGTGAAGGACTTCACACAGTGGGGTTAAGCATTCCGCACTTCCCTTCACTGGCTATGGGCAGCGGGTAGGTGAGGCAAACTAAAGCTTCCATACTGTGGCCTCTCTCCTACCGGGGAACAATGGGCTAAACAAAACCTGGGCTTTCTTGTAAAAAAAAGAACAAAGAGCTTCCACTGCATATGGTTCTTTACACACTAAAAAATATCAAAGAGCTAACAGTTTGTATGAACCTTCCTTAACCACTTCAATACTGAGCACTTTTACTCCCTTCCTGCCCAGGCCAATTTTCAGCTTTCAGCGCTGTCACTTTGAATAACAATTGTGCGGTCATGAACCCATATGTACCCATATATAATTTTTAGCATTTTTTTCACACAAGTAGAGCTTTTTTTTGGTGGTATTTAATTACCACTGTTTTTTTTAAATTTTTTGCTAAATAAATGAAAAAATGCAGTACATTTTTTAAAAAAAGCCCACATTTTTCTTTTTATACATTTCTATTGTAACATTTTGCAAATAAATATTTTTTTTCTTGAAGAAGAAAGAATAAATTGAAGAAATTAAAAAAAAAAGTTTTTTTCCAAATTTTTTAAATTTGTTTACATACTGTCACCAGTGCAGTACAACGTCATCATATGCCTGGTGTGACAGTGATTAGAGACATTCACTGGTGACAGTATGTAAAAAAAAAAAACTTTAATAATATTTTTCAAAATTTTTTTCTTTTTTTATTACTTTTTTAAATTTTTTTACATACAGTGACCAGAGCAATACAGTGTTGCCATAGTAACACTGTGCCAGCCTGAGGAAAGTGCTGCCGATAACCGGCAACTGTATTTACACCATGATCTGCTATGTCATTGGACACAGCTGATCACGTGGTAAAAGGCCACTGTGATTGGCCTTTTACCTCATCACATGATCAGCTGTGTCCGCAGGAGATCACAGAGATCGCCGGGTGTGAGCAGCTGGGGGGAGCGCGGTAGGGCGCCTTCTAGGAGGACATCATATTAGCCTTCCCAGAACTGGGTAATCATACTGTCGCCGTAATTTGGCTATAGCGCGGTTAGCAAGTGGTTAATGACACCCCAAACTCATTTGCTTGCACCGTATGGTACAGTAGTACCATGCAATCGGATTCCTGTGCATTTTATAAAGTAATGCATGCACAACTCTTGGTGCAGTCCAGCATGATTTCAGCCTTTTCAAATGAATGGGCTGAAATCGCACTGCACCTGGATTACATGTAAATTGCACGGGAATGCACAGCGTGTTATTATGTGATTCCTGGTGTGAACTAGTCCTCAATCTTGGAGCCCAGTGCCCAAAAACAGTTCTGCCACTTGGTTCCACCAACTTGCCTGGCACGGTTTCATCTTACCTTTTGTTTTACCCAAAAGAGCTGTGTGATTGTGTATTTGTGACATAATTCTATTATAAAATTGTAGAAAAGCCTTTTTTTGTTATCATAGATTAACCTCAAATATGCTGACTCCAAAATCTGGAAAAACTTTAAGGAATATTCTTGAACATCCAGAATGTGCCATAAAAGAACTTTTGTAAGTAACACTGTTCCCTATATCTATTTCACGTAATTTGTAGCAACTTAAAAGAATATAAAATAACAAAGCAAATAAATACAAGTTCCATATATAAAATCCTTGTTCCTTAGGGGCAGCCAAGTCAGGTTTGACAAGCAGATCTGATTAGACCACCAGTGTGAAAGGGACCTTAAAGTAAAACTAAAGGCATTTTTTTACATTTTGGAGTAAAGGAGGATTAGAATACCTATCCAGTTTTAGAGATTTTATAGTTGCCCATGCCCCCTGGGGCTTGCGTGTATCTATAAAGCCAAAAGCTCTACCATCGATAGTTTTACTAGCAGTGGGGCCTCTTAAGGTGGACAGGTTTCAGTGGAGATACCAGACTAATGATGTACAGACCCATCTGAGCAGCAGTAGAGGGGCAGTGTTGAAGGTGGAAGATCACATTTGACGTGACAACATCAAACTTACACTGCGCAGATGAAAGGCCCGGCAATCTACTTCTGTTTTATGCCAAGAAAACTTGATTATGATGAGAAAACTAAGAGAACTGTCATATAGTGCTGAAAGATGGTCCCCTAGGTCAGAAGGCACTCATTATGCTGTTAGGGAAGAGCTGATGGTCATCAAGAGTGGGCCTGGTAATTATGAAGCTGATGGATTAAAGCCTATGGAACATCCTGATGTCGATGTTGCTGGACAGAAAAAGGAGATCAAAAGCTGTAAAGACACTATCACCATAGGAGCATGTAACATACGTCGTATGAACTAAGGAAAATTAGAAATTTTTAAAGATCAAATGGATAAAGCCAACATCAATTTATTAGGAGTCAGATCAGTGAACTCAAATGGACAAAAGAGGGACACTTTCAATTAAATGATCATTGGATATGCTACTCTGGTCACAAAACTTACATAGACCTCTGCTAATGACATGCATCATTTTCAAATTGACTACATCTGCATAGGACAGAGGTGGAAATCTGCAGTTTTGACAGCAAAGAGTAAACTAGGAGCTGATTGTAGTGGCGACCATGAGTTTTTGGCAGGCAGGATCAAGGTAAAGCTTTGCAAGCAAAAGATTAATAGAGGCCTTCCAAGATCAGTGTTGCCAACTACCAGATTAAAATTCACTGACATGACACCCAAATTTTACTAGCACAGTCAATTTTTTACTGGCATTTCCAAAAGTTAAAAATGTACGGTTAAGTGCAAATTTCAGAATTTAGGCTACAAACAAGTACAATATGTAATTAGCAATGTGATTTAAGGTAGACATTAAGGCAAAAAACATGTTTCTTATTTTATTTTTGATATAGTAAGTAAGTAACTCAGGGACAGGACTCAGGAGGGCAAGGTGAGCCTCTGCTCCCCAGACGGTGCTTGTTACAGAGAAACGCGTTGGTTTGGGCCACACACGACATCATTCCACACATTGGAAAATACACTGATGGTGCTCTACATTTTTGTCACTGTGCCTAAAAATACGAGAGCAACCGAGCATATTCAGAGCAAGGTGCTGGTTGCTAAGTGGTGTCCAACTTTTTAAAAGTTCTTCTTTAAGGTGCTGGTTGCTAAGTGGTTTCCAACTTTTTAAAAGTTCTTCTTTAAGAGTTTTGATCATGGTCATTTTTGGAGATTTATAATCAACATAGACAGGACTAAGTGCTAAGGAGATCTAGTGATACCAGCTGGCCCTTAGACTCTGCGTCCTTGGAGATGCTGCTCTTACTGGGACTAGTGATCTACTTCTGCAATTTCTGATCCTACTCCAATGTGTGATCTGGCTAAGCAAATCCACAGAGCCCATTCTGGAGGAAAGCTGAGGTGCTGCGGATAACCCAGGGGAAGGGGATCTCTCTGACCAGACCTGGCTGTACACATACTTAAGGGGACTTCCGGCTGACAACACTATATACAAATGCGTAATATGATTACTCATCTGGTGAGTGCATAATCTTAACATATTCCTGGCACTTCACCGAATATCATTTAAGTAATTGAAGTACTTATTATGAGATCATTCTTGGATGGATCTTTACTATTAGCACTTTATAGACATTGATATACTATTGAACTTGATATTATAGCACTTTATGTGCTCACGACCATCACTATATTAGCACATTATTATGGATATGATTTTTTAGCACAATATTTGCACTTTGTCACCTTATATCTGAAATATTATTTATTTTGCACATATCTTTATTTTATCTGATCATATTGCATTGGATTATTTGGTTTCTACATATCTAAAGCGCTGCACCCATTTGCATTTTATTTTTTTTGCTTGGAGGTTGTTTTTTGGTTACCTTTTTGGTGCATCAAAGGCTTTTGGTTTTAGCACTCGCTTTTCTGCCTTGATTTTAAATATCTATAACAAATTAGTAATCATGGGATAATGTGTCCTGTATGTAGCCACAGATGTACTAAAAAGAAAAACTTACAAAGTCTGCTTTTGCACTTTCAGCCTACCAGTAAACCAACTTGGTCCGACTGGTGTGCAGCAAATCTGGATGGCTTTTGAAAAGAACACATCAGTAGAAACAATAAATTTAGGCGACAATTACATACAAGATTCTGGAACAAAAAATATGATTTCCAGCTTGGCACAAAACAAGACTCTTAAAAAACTCATGTGAGTATTTGATGTAATATTTGATTGCCTTAAAGTGATATTAAAACATCTTTAAAAAAAATCAACACAGGAGGTGCACGCTTACTTGAAGCGGAACTACAGTGCTCAGCATAAATGAGTACACGCCAACAGATTTGTCAGAAAACCTTTCCTTTCCTTTCAGAATCAACATATTCCATGGGACAGTATACTATTTTTCCTAACAAATTCATTCAAGACTATGTTGAAAAATGAACACACTCCAAGTAAATTCTTATGAGCAAAGCTAAATTTTAGTCAACAAAATCCTAATTAACAAGAATTCAACTACAGGTGCATCTTATTATTCATTAAACAGGTATCCAGCAGACAGTTGATTATAAAAGGGCGTCACTTAACAAAGAAAACTCCTTCCCATTTCATGCTGTCAGCAATGGCACCACATGAAAGAGAAATGTCCCAAGGCCTGAGAAAGAAAATCATTTCTATACATAAGAAAGGTGAAGGCTACAAGAAGATCAGCAAAGCTTTACTTATCAGTCAGAATGCTGTAGCAAAAGTGAAACAAAAATTTAACAAAGATGGAACTGCAACCATCTCACAGAGATGTCCAGGTCATCCACAGATGTTAACACCTCAACAGGAGCGTCTTCTGGTAAGAAGGGTTGAAGAAAATTGCCATGCAAGTTCACTGCAGTTAACTAAAGAAGTAGAAAGCCAAATTGGGGTAATTGTTTCCTGTGACACAATACGGCGTACACTGCAGAGGAATGGCATGCATGGGTCTCGTTCACAATGGAAGCCTCTCCTAAGGCCCATTCACAAAAAAGACCGCCTAGAATTTGCCAGGGCCCATGCTGAAAAAAGAAGAAGACTCCTGGGACTCTGTACTTTGAATTGATGAAACCAAGATAAATGTTTTTGGAACTGATGGCTTCAAAACTGTATAGCGTTGCAAAGGTGAGGAGTACAAAGGAAAATGCATGGTGCCTACAGTGAAACATGGTGGTGGCAGTGTCCTTCTGTGGGGCTGCATGAGTGCTGCTGGTGTCAGGGAGCTGTATTTCATTGATGTTATCATGAATTCACAGATGTACTGCTCTATATGAAAGAGAAGATGCTACCATCACTCCATGCCCTTGGTCGTCCTTGCACTTTTCCAACATGACTATGATCCAAAACACAAATCTAAGGCCACTGTTCTGAAGAAGAACAGGCTGAAAGTGATTCAGTGGCCAAGTATATCTCCTAATTAGAACCCAATCGAACACCTTTGGGGAATTCTGAAGAGAAAAATTGAGCATCACTCTCCATCCAGCATCAAGACTCTAAAAGAGGTCGTTATTGAAGAATGGAAAAAGATAGATGTTGCAATATATCGCTAACTTGTTCATTCCATGCCTAGAAGACTTCTTGCTGTCCTTACAAATCATGGAGGTCATACAAAATACTAGATGTAGTAGTTTTTGTTGTGGGGTGTATTCCTTTTTGCATCAACTAATGTGAGTAAAACTGAAGATTTTATAATCTAAGTTATATTATTAACCTTACTTTCATGTAATGAACTAAACAAATGTTCCATAAAACTAAGTTTTGTCAAAATTTTGGAAATTGTTCTTGTCAGGTGGAAGCAAGCAGGCAGCTCCGCTGCCGCCGATCGCTTCCGCAGCCCTTGGTTCTGGTAACCCCCCCCCCTGGAGGCATGCTCTTGCCATGAAACCAGGTTCCGCCTGCCTATCTACGGGCCTGGGGAGAGCCATGACTGGTGCCCAGTAGGTGGAGGGGACAGAGGAGAGCGTACGAGCGTACACTCCCCTCCCCTTCTTTTTGTGACCTGGAAGTTGCCGTCCATAACATCATTTTCGGGTCACGACTTTCACTTTCCCAGCTGGAATAGCCAGGGTAAGATATATTGCAATGAGGTTTGTATTGTAATACATCTAATGGAGCCCAGAGGAGACTCAATAAAGAGAACCTAAAAAAAAGTCATCACATAGGGGACACAAAGTGAAATAAATAGTTAAAAAAAATTTTTTTTTTGTAAAAAAAAAAAAAGTTACACTCAAGCACATAACATCCCCCAAAATATTTTGAGGCCCCCACCCCACACATACACACAAACAAGTCAGGGTGCCTACGAGTAAAAATGTCCATTACGATACATATACATACATATCGCTGTGCACCCTGAAGTGAGAGCAATAATTCTAGCAGCAGACCTTCTCCGTAACGCTAAACAAATGACCTAAAGAGGCTTTTGAAGCGCCGTCTATAGAAAATATAGGGTACTGAAGTTTGAGACAATTTCATAGGCACACACAAATTTAAGGTTTAGCATGCTGGGTATCTATTTACTTGGCACAACAAAAATTGGGTAATTTATCGGTTTGTTTGCCCTAAAATTAACTTTACTGTGATTTTTACAGAAATTTTCCATTTCCTAGACCTTTGCGATAATACCATGTGACATAAAAAATTGGAACTACTACTATTTTATTCTCTAGGATTTCTGCTTTCAGAAAATGTATAATTTTTTGGGGGTTCTATGTAATTTTCAGGCCTAAAATTATTTTTTTAAAATGTGTGCAAAAAATGCAAAAACGGCTCTGGCAGCGAAAGGGTTAAAACATATAGCGCTCAAAAACAGTAGGAGGATGGAAAGATACTGCTGCTTTTTTATGATTTGGCAGAGAATGCATTAAGGAAAAAAACACATAGCATTTAGCACTACTTTAAAGCGTATCGCAAACCCAAAACAAAAATGATACACTCATACACTTTATTAAGTACACCTTGCTAGCAGTGGCGGACTGACCATTTGGGAACTCGGGCACTGCCCGAGGGCCCAGGGTCAGTAGAGGGCCCCATGAGATGCCCCTGGTACCTTTCATAGGCTTTTTTGGGTGTGGTTTGAGTGTGGGCGAGGACACAGGGGTCCCATGATCCCCTATTGCCCGGGGGCCCCATGAGTTGTCAGTCCGCCCCTGCTTGCTAGTACCCCCTTGCCTTCACAACTGCCTTAATTCTTCATGGCATAGATTCAACAAAGTGTTGGAAACATTCCTCAGAGATTTTGCTCCATATTGACATGAGTTACTGTTACCTTTCCATCATCTCCAACCAGTCTGCCCATTCTCCTCTGACATGACAAGGCATTTTCCCCCACACAACTGCAGCTCACTGGATATTTTCTCTTTTTCGGACCATTTTCTGTAAACCTTAGAGATGGTTGTGTGTGAAAATTCCAGTAGATCAGCATTTTTTTAAATACTCAGACCAGCCAGTCTGGTACCAACAACCATGCCACATTTAAAATCATTGAAATCCCCTTTCTTTACAATTCTGATGTTCAGTTTGACCTTCAGCAAGTTGTCTTCACCACATCTAGATGCCTAAATGCATTGAGTTGCTGCCATGTGATTGGCTGATTAGCAATTTGTGTTACCAAGCAATTGAACAGGTGTACCTAATAAAGTGGCCGTGAGTGTATATATTGCAGCTTACCAGCCCTTAGATGTTATCTGCATTTGTTTTCTTTTATTTTTGGTCTTTTTTCCTGTTCCTTTCACCTGGTAATGTGAATAACATGTTTCTCTATGGTATCTATGACACTACAACATATAAAATATTTGTTTTTTTAGTTTGGCTATGCTTTAAATAAAACAGCACAGTGCACTGAAAAGTTCAAACAAACTAGTATGACAATATATTTAATATACATCAATTTTTTATAATTTAATATGCTGTTTATTCTGTCTGTATTGGGTTGTGCCTTTCTCTTAGCATCTGTTGAGTAATTCTAAGCTAAAAATATCTTAAAGGAGTACAGCCAAAGCTTGGGGCAGAGCAGAGAGCTAGTGACTGAGAGTCACCAGCTTTGTGCTCACGGAGTACTGAGAACTGAGCGATCAGCAGTGTCTGATCGCTTAGTTCCTAGTATTAGAGCTGGCTGGGGACAGATGCAGCATTGAACCAATGCTGCATGCACCTAGGTAAGTATGATTTCTAAAAAAAACAACAACTTCTATTTTAAAGAGTTAGTTCACTTTTACTGAATTTTGCCACAAACCTCCCTATGCTTTACAGTGCTCTCAAAATATTAACATGCAGTGCTCAGTTTTGTAAAACAATGCTTAGTTTTTCAGCTGCTTATTCAATTCCATTGCTCTTCCCTCTCTGTCCCAAACAGGCCACAGTAATACAGAGGGAGTCTTGTGGCAAAAGTCAGTAAAGGTGAACAAAACCTTTAAAGCAATAATCCAGTTTTAGAATATAATTTATATCTTGGTGTTCATTTCTAGATTGTGCATGAATGTTTTCACTGAACATGGAATGAAGAACATCGCTGAATTAATGAACACAAATGAAAATGTGAAAGTTGTCATGAAATTTACAGAGGATGAAGAATTCTTGTCCTTTGTGCAGGACAATTTTGGCAATCTTCAATCAAACAAATGGAAGCGATACCCCAAGGCATGGGTTCTTCACATCGTTACTCTCTTACAAAACAACCTGAGCGATGAAGATCACCAGAGTGACAAAGTGACTCAATTACAGCAAAACATAATTACAATTCTGAATGTAATCACCTGTGAAAATTGTCAGTAACAAGGCTTAGATTCTTATTACTAACCCCCAGAGTACAGATGAGCCTCCTATTCATAAATATTTGTATCTGAACTTAAGTTCTGTCATGTTCCTATGTGAATGTATGTAAATTTGTTGATGTCCACAATGACCACACCAAAACCGTATTTAATTCACTTTAAATGGATTACAGCTCAAGTCCACTCAAAAATGTTATTTGAATTTCAAGTAGGCATAATATTTGGTATATAGTTCACATGTAATAAACATGGAAACAGCAATTAAAAGTCATTTATATTGTATTTTCACAAAGTACATATTTAGAGTTATTACAATATTTCCTCTAAAGTTTTGTGATGTTCATATTTGAAAATGCCTAATTTTGTAGATTAACTACAATAGAAAGCAGTATGTGGCTCAGTGCAATTACTTTAGTAACTAATGAAATATGATATCAGCCACACGAAGCGTATTATTTGTAGACAACTCATACACTTGCATTGTGAGAAGAATGAGTAAAGCACAACCGTTGAATAGCACTGCAAGGCAGGAAGCAGGGCCTGAATATATATAATGAGCAGGGACGGGGCTTGGAGTGGCAGGTCGTAGGGTGCACAGACTGGGAGCTGATACTGTGGACTTTCTTGGCTTCTTTTGCCCACTGTGCACTTCTAGGAGTCCCCCTCTTGTGTGCCGACCATGTCACCACCACTAAAACCCCCTGATGCCGCCAGAAAACTGAACAAATATTGGCACAAGGAGAGAAAGACAGCGGGGGAAGATGGCGCCACAGCCTCCTCGGTGGCTGAACTCACTGCAAATGACACAAGTACAGTCCTCGAAGCACCTGCCAGAGCACACTCACTACCAAAATAGTGGAAGTAATGATAGACATCTCCCTAATCCATCAAGACTTTCAAAAACTGCGGGAGCAGGTCACTGCAGCGGAACAGTGACTTAGCCATGTGGAGGACAACATACCACCATTATAAACCATTACAGACAGGATACAGCTGCAAGTGTCCACTCTCCCTCAAAAACAGGATGATATTGAAAATCATCTTCGTCGCTGCAACCTATGGTTTCTGAATTGGCCGGAGGGCGTGGAGGGTTCAAATCCTGCCTCCTTCTTAGAAAACCTACTCACGACCACCTTTGGTAGGGAGGCCTACTCCACTACATTCATGGTGGAACAGAGCCATCTCCTGGCGGCCAGACCTCCACCTAATGGATCCTCTCCACACACCTTCATCCCTAAATTCCAGGATTACCAGGTCAGCAATGCTATCCTCTCTCTTACCAGAGAGAAAGGTAACATTCAATTCTGGAATGTCAAGGTAAAGGTGTTCCCTGATCTCTCTGCAGAGGTGCAATGAGTAGGATTTTTTTCTTTGTTTATTGTAAAAATTGTTATATGGAAAAATATTGTTGTATAAAGGTGAAATAATGTATGCTAATTAAAATTAATAAAAGATATAATAAAAATAAAATAAAGAACGGCTCATGTGAGCACATTGCTGTTTCCTGGGAAAGGTAAGTGTCTATTTATTAAACGTCAGCAGCTACGGTTTTTGTAGCTGCTGACTTTTGAAGAACACAAATATGACTGGAGCTCCTCTTTAAGGATTAGATGCAACTGCACAAAATATAAGGCATTTGAGGTATAGCTTAGGCATAAGATTCAAATTGAGCCAAAGAGGATATAGTAAGAATATTCCTAAAAAAGCCTAAATGAGGGCAAAAACTAACACCAGAGTCACTTATTGTTAAATTGGAACATCTTAGACAAATACTGTTATCTTTAAACCAGTTATGAGGCCATAAAAAAAGCATCAGAGATAACCCAAAATATTTTTTTTAGATGAGCAACATCAGTCTTAAATTTATTAACACATATCCATTATAAAGGAGAAAAAAAGGGAATCTTTGCTTTTACCACAACATTGGGACTTTCCCATGTGGAGTATGTAATCATTGTAAGTGGATTTTGATAAGCAATATGTCAGGTTAACTAATGGCGAAGTATGGGCCCCTGCACATTTCATTAACTGTCAGACCACTGGTGTTGTTTGTCTTATGATGTGTATGTGTAATGCATTTTATATGGGAAAAACCAAAAGACCTCTATGGAGCCGTATCATGACCATATGTACTTAATTTCAAAATTGACTACACCAATAGGCAGACATGTCAGTTTATATCACAGTTTTGACACTTCTGCAATATCCTTTTTCGGCCTTGAGCACATACATGGCAATTGAGAGGAGGCATTATTAACCAACCTTGTTTACGGTTGGAAACAGGATGGATACATCTGTTGAAAGTCACTATATATCTGGGTCAGAATGAGAAGTCATGGTATAGGCCATTTACATTCTTGAGGTATGTCGGGTCATGACCTGCTATATACAGTAGAGGTCTTGTTGAGAGTATAATGTACTAATGTACAGTAAATTAATAGATGGTTATATCCATGGATTTATTATATGGTGATATATACTGTACATCATAGAATTTATTTCTCAGACCTGTGTTCAAAAAATATGTTGTTATAAAATAAAATAATAACATGCTATAAAATGTGTTTGTATATTTAGATCCGTTGTTGTTGATCTTTTTTTCCTTTCTGCTCACCTTTGAGTTTACAAGTTTTTGGTTTTAAATAAACAGACAGATGAGTGTGTTCACACCCGGTAGTCTTGTAGGTGTATTAACATAATTCAAACTTTAAAATGCACATATTGGATGTGGAACCTGATTGTGAGGTTGATGGTCAGAGTGGGATTGTCACGTACCTTAGAAAGTGAGCCTGACATGAAGAGGCAGGCCTCCCGTACAGCTCCGGCTCGAGGGCCACTGGTAGTGGGACAGTAGCCACAGGAGCACGGTGAGGTATGAGTGCCTGTGATCAATACAGTAGTAGGTGCGTGAGTGGAAGTCCACGGACAGATGAGGAAGCAGGACAGGTTGAAGGTGGACAGCTAGGCATGGGTCTTGCTCGATGGCAGGTTATAGGTAACAGCAGGAAGCAGAATCCAGATGTGGACTTTACAGACTGATGAACTGTAGCCAGCAGGGAGGCAGATGCAAAGTCAGACGAGCCGGATTGGTAACAATTGGGCAGATCATGCATAGATGGCAGGCGGCAGAGAAGTCAGGTCACAGGCCAAGTCAGCAGCAGAGGTACAATCGGACAAGATCAGGAGGCAGAAGAGTAGTCAAGACAATCCGGGGTCAGGGCAGGTAGCAGACAAGTGAAGATCAGGAACAAGCCGGGTAATAACAGGTCAGGCACAAGGATCAGGAACACACTCAGAAGCTGCAGACCAAACAGCAATGAGACAAGACTGCAGCCAGTTTAAATAGACGTTTTGGCGCCAGTATTCGTGACAGGCGTGCGCCTGGATGCATGAGTGCGCATGCGTGTGCGCATTCATGAGTGCTTTTGCCCATATCTAAGCACATTTGTGTGGCCCGTTCTTGTTCTGCACATGCGCATATTTATGCATCGCAAACCCTCACTTGCACTATGAACAAGCCTTTCCTGACAGGGATATTTGATATATGTGAGTCATACGAATGCCCGGGGTGTGGGGGTTGGCCAATGATTTGGATTTTCACCTGTGCCTTTTCTTTCCCCAGCTCTCATAGCAGACCTCTGGTGCAGTTTCTGATCTGGTGACCAGAGCTCTCCCCTTTGGATATGTGGGGGATGTAGGTCAGATGGACTATCATTTTGGCTGCTTTAATACTACCCTAACATATGCCCAATATTTAACTTTTTCCTTTTATTCCCCTCTGCTTTTTCTGTGGGGGTCTTTATTGGGTGGGTTTGGAGGATCTTTAGGTGTGACCCAAGAGGGCCCAGTGAGTGGACTGGGAGGTTTCCTGCCCTGTACTAACCTCTGGGTTGACCATATGCAGATGTGCCAAGATGGTGACAGTCGCTCCACACATGCGTAGTACAAGCTAACATCGCAAGGCAACTTGGGTGGTGTGGTTGGTGGTGACAGTGGGAGAGGGAAATGTGGATAGCCCAGAAGCTCCATTCAGCCACTGTCAGCAGGCGGTGGAAGTTATTTGTGATGATTGCGGAGACAAGCCTTGTGTAATGTAGGGCAATATTGGACCTTTACTATACTTGTAAATTGTTTTGGGGGGCATAGAGAGCCTTTGATTTGGCGCCCTCCCCCATGTTAATATTTTTATTATTCCCCTTACTTAAAGTGGAAGTAAACCCACTTTTGTATTTTTTACCGACAGGTAGGCTTACAATTAAGCTACCTGTAGGCAAAATGAATATCTCCTAAACGTGCACCGTTTAGGGGATATTTGCTGGTGCATGCGCTCTGAAAGAACAGCATACCCCTGCCATTCCTTCAGAGCACTGTGCCGTGCTCCCAGACTGCCATATGCATGCATGGGAGTGACGCCATCGAGGCTTGGCCAGTCAGACGGCAGGAACTTGTGAACCTGGAAGGAAGACTGGGTGAAGATGGAAGCCTCTGCAGCAGGGACATCGCGCCGGAGGGCTTCGTTTTAAGGAAAGTCCTGTGTAATGTGCTAGTATGTGATGCATTACCTTCCAAGGAGATTTTTTTTATTTCTTTTCTCAAGCTGCGGTTTACTACTGCTTTAACATTTTCTTAATTCTTTTTGGTACATACATTATTGTGCTGCAATCTTATATTATTATGTATGATGGCAGAAAGGTATACCACAGCTGCCATCTATAGGTAAATTTTAAAATTACAACTGGAGGATATACCTGTTTGGGGAATCATTTTTTTAAAGTGAATCTTGGATTATTATTATTATTACTAAGTAGGGCTGCTGAAAATCACCTTCCCTGTGACCCACATGTAAACTCTCTGCTTCCCCTCTAACCTAATAAACACACATGGTGGTTTTATCAAATTATTCTTGTAAAAATGAATTACAAACTATTTTGTTTTGAATCAAGTATTTGAAGTATTACTAAATTAATATGTTATATATACATTACAAATTGTTCTGTTTCCATGTGTTTTGAAGAAGCTATACATGAAATGTATCGATACAGCTGTCATCCTGGTACTATCACAATGTAATCAGTGTATACAAAAGATGTAAAAAAACAATTATATATCTTTTAAAGTGTCACTAAACCCACATCATAAAAAACTATCAATAAATGTTGTATTATATGCTGTTCATACTCAGTCACTATGAGATATGTTTACTGTATTCTGCAAAAAGCCTGATTGATCCTGCTGTTCTCTGTCTCCCCCATTTGATCATGTCCCCAACACAGCTGGGGATTTTTCAGAGCAGTGTTAGCACAAGTGACGGAATCCCTGGTTGTCACCAAGATCAACAGAACTAGTGTTCCCACTGGAAGATTCCTCCTCTGTTCCTATTCTGGTAACAACCCAAAATTTGGGATTTTCTTTCACTTCCACTGTCTGCATGCAGGGCTGATCACTCACAGGTAATTGCTCTATGAGTGTCTGCAATTAGCTTCGGGAGCTGTCAGCCTCCCATTGCTTTCAATGGGGCTGTCCCCTGCAGCTTATCACTGGGAACCCCCACTGCGGTTCTCACATACAGTGACTAACCCAAGTGTGAATGGAGCCTAATATGGAACCAATCTTACCTAGCATCAGTGGAAGTAGTAGTGACCTAGAGGAGGGACATATAGTGAGCAGACTCTGCCTCAGTGTTGCCAACCTACCAGATTGAAATTCACTGACGTGACACCCAAATTTTACTGGCACAGCCTAGTTTTTACAAGCATTTCCAAAAGTTACAAAAATTACAGTTTTAAATTTCAGTATTTAGGCTACAAACAAGCACAATATGGAATTAGAAATATTTTTGACATAGTAGCTAAGTAGCTCAGGGACAGCACTCAGAACGTGAGAAATTAGAATGGGCAGGGACACACATACACATGAAATTGACTCTCACAGTGACACTGACAGCAGTGTGCAGCAGCACAGACGATGATGACACCTCACAAACATGACACGTCCCCTCCCGAGTCACAGTAGTAGTCACTCTCCAAGCCAGGTGGTCCATTCAGTCTTCTCCAGTCCAAACAGCACTGACAGTGCCACACTCAGCTTGCCTTGCTCCCATTCCACGGACCCGCACCCGAGGCTCTAGCCACTCCATCAAGCTCCCTTGCACCATGACATCACATGACAAGCTCAGGAACTGCGTGCGCCAGATCAGCCCCCTGCCAGCACCGCACAAACAAGGTGTAGCAGGCACTCGGATGATCTCAGCCAGCTCCGGACTGGAAGTGCGCATACGCAGTTCCGAGCCAAGCATCACAGCCATATTTTTTACATGGCAGTGTCAGGGATCCAACCGCGGTAGCCTCTAGCACTCCACAGACCGGATTCCCCCAAGGTGCGGAATCTAAGCTCCGACCTGCTTGTTCACCAGGGCCCCTGATGGTGGGGATGGACTTGGAGCAGGCCGAGACCAGGTCACGGTCCCTGGGTTCACCCAGCTGTGGTAGAAGCACCGTTGGAGGTGTATAGTAGGTGAGAGTCTGATGAGAGGAGGTAACAGGAGCAGCGTCGGGCAGGCCGGGTCGGTAACAGTGGTGGCGGCGTAGTACTAAATCAGCAGGCAGAGGGTTAAACAGGTCACAATCCAGGTTCATTAACAGGAGGTCAGAACGTACAGGGTTAAGCAGGAGAATGGTCAGACAAGCCAGGGATCAGAGCAGGAGACAGACAGCAAATCAGTGTCAGGCAGGGTCGGCAACAAAACAATCTACAATCAGGAACTTCAGGAAAACAGGTAAGACCATACAGCATTTGAGCATTGCAAGAGCCGGGTTTAAATAGCCTGCCCGACTCTTGACAGGCGCTCCTGGGTCCTAGTGCTTCCCAGGCGCCGTCATTGGTGACAGGCGCGCCTGGGTCCTAGTGCCCGCCCGCCTGTACGTTTTGTCAGGATTCTACGCATGTGCAGATTCGATCGCCGTGGCGATCTTCCCATTCCCTGACAGGTAGCCAGTAAAAATTCCTGACGGTTGGCAGCACTGCTCTGCCTGCACCACCCCAACAGGAGATGGTGGCGAAGCCTTGTCCAAACTTAAGACTTAACCTGAATTTGGATGCTTTAGGAGAGAGCCAGAGGTATATAAACTAAAAATTACATTGAAATAACACATTGATATCACTGGACTTATACTCAATATTGCTAAGGTGGCTACCTGTCTATACTATATGAAAGGTCCAATATGAATCAATAATGTGTTTAAACGTAAATATAAAGGAAAGGGGAGAGGTCTGTATGGCTTTGGGAAAATGTGGCTATACTTTTTCTATGTTTTATTATGTGTAATAAACGGATGTTGTTTAAAAAAATCTGGTTGGTAGTGAATAAATGCTATGTTTAAATGCGTGCTGTAATGCAGCAATTGTTAGAGGTGTAACATGGTAGATTCTATGGTGATTAACCCCTTCACGCCGGCGCCTTCCGGCCCTTTAAGAGTTTCAGAAAGCAAGGCGGGTCATGTGACCGCCGTAAGGCGTCGTCACATGATCGAGAAAGGTCCCAATAGGAAGAGGAGATCGAGACCTTTCCGTAAGTACTGGACATGTGTGCTGGGAGCGCGCAGGGCACGCGCTCTCGGCACATATGTCCTATTTTAATAGAACGCAAATGTGCGGCCGCTCGGCGTCTAGGCCCAGACATCGGGAGGCCGCACATTTGCGTTCAGCTGGCGTGAAGAGGTTAAACAGTAAAATAATGTTTACAGAGTAAGAGCCAGTGCACAATGGAACATTTGCATTCAAATGCATGAGTCCTGGGTGTTCTTGGCACATTCTGGTTTTGCAGCTCATTTATTTGAATGGGTTGAAAAATGCACTGGAACATGGAAAAATAGTGCATCATTACTTTTCAGAACACCCTGCACCGAACCGCATGGTGCTGTGATAACATGCGATTTGGTGCCAACAAATGCAGTGCATTTGCGAGATGCAATTGGGGGGCTGTTAACAATTCATTGACAACTGCATGCTTTAACGAGAGCAGCACTTTCACCTGCACTGCAGCAAATGTGCATTTCCTGCACCACATCTTGGTGTGAACTGGTCCTAAAAACATATCTACCAAGGGGCCCCTCTGGTTTATTAATCCCCTGTTTATAAGGCCATAAGAAAAGCAGTTAACCACTTGCAGTGGTTATTTTTTCACATACATGTTAAAGTCAGCATTTTTTGCTAAATCACTTAGAACCCCTATACATCATGTATTTTCTGAAAGCAGAGGCCCTGGAAAATGAAATGGTGCTGGTCGTAACCTTTTTTTTATTGAAATGTGTGCAGCCATTTATCAAATGCAAATTTTGCATGATGCTGGGGATATTAGCTCTGGAGAGGCATTGCTGCAGCAGCCTACCTCCCCTAGCTGCCAGGGGAAGGACCACTCCATTAAGGATGGGGGCAAAGTTAAAGGTGAAGATAGAACGACACTGGTGGTAGTATGCTGTTTACCATGCGCTCAGGTTTGGCACATTGCAGATCAGATGGACAGATTGTTGGCTGGGGCTGGGGAGGACCCAGCTGTCATGGTACCTGTTGGTACAAATGACAAAGTCAGCGGAAGATGGTAACCCCTTGGCACCGGTGCCTTCCGGCCCTTTAAGAATTTTAGGGTCATGCGACCGCCGTGATTCGCTGTCATGGTGGTCACATGATCAGGAAAGGTCCCGATCGCAAGAGCAGATCGGGACCTTTCCGTGAGTGCCAGGCATGTGTGCTGGGAGCGAGCAGGGCACACGCTCTCAGCACATATGTTTTTCTTAATTGCACGCAAATGTGCAGCCGCTCAGCATCAAGGCCCAGATGCCAGGAGGCCGCACTTTTGCATGTGGCCGGCGCCAAGAGGTTAAATGCTGCCTGTACATCAAGCCACACCACAGAGGCAGCAAGAGCTTAGAGAGGTAAACAAGTAGCTCAGGACCTGGTGTAGGAAGGAGGGTTTTGGTTTTAGTGCAGAATTGGGCTGACTTTGCAGTTGGTTAATGGCTGTACAGCAGAGACGGATTGCACCTAAATGGGGAGGATGCAACTCTGTTAAGGGAGAAGTTTGCCACAAGGTTGGAGGAACTTTTAAACTAAGATGTTCTGGGGAGGGATCAGAGGAAGGTAAAGCATGCAGTGAACAAGGGTCAGAGTGTGTAGATGAGGGCAAAGTTGGGGGGAATGGGGTTTCAACCCAGATGATAGAGTAATTAAAGTTTCTAATGCTAGCAGGCATGCTGAACTTATAGGGAATCAAAAGGTGCCAAAGGATAAAATAATATGCATAGGTACAAAAATAAAAGACATGTACACAGATGACAAAATTCTGCTTAATACAAAAGAAGAAATTGAACCATGAGGATGATATTTTTTTGTAAATTCTTTATGTTAAGTGTAAGAGGCATATTGCGTAAGATGGAAATAGAACAGTGTACATGAAGTCATACAGTGATACATGAAAAGTGGCGAATGGGCATTCCAAAGCAATAATAAACATGGTGCAATAACATTCCAGATCAAGAATAGGCTCAAGAGAGGGTCACAAAAAAACCGCTCTAGTGACAAATCCCAACACAACACAACACATAGGGGGAGGGGTGTGCCTGTCTGTGAAGAGTGATTTGATGGTGAATATGAGGGATGACTTTGCTAATGGGGCTAGTGAAGAGGTGGAGTGTTTGTGGCTAAAGCTTCAAAGGGACAAAACAAATGTTAAATTGCTTTAGAGTGAATGCTATAGTCCTCTTAATGTTAAGGAGCAGGGGGAGATCTGTCTTCTTTCACAGTTAGAGATTGCAGGGCAATCTTATAATCATGGGGGCTTCAACTATCCTGACACTGATTGGGCAGATGGAACTGCTCACTCAACCAAGGCTCATCTTTCTTGAATGTATTGCAGGACAATTTCATTAGTCAAACGGTGGAAACCCCAATTAGAAATGATGTTCTGCTGGACCTAGTAATTGCAAGCAACACAAAACTGACTGCAGATGTGGAAGTGAAGAATAATTTAGGTAACAGAGATCACAGAGTAATCATGTTTGCCATAAACTACAGGAAAGGGAGACAAGAGGGTATGACAAGGGTATGACAAGAACATTAAATCTCAAAAGAGCCAACTTTACTTAGCTGTGCTTCATACTATTTTACACTAAATGGGATCAAATTATTTCAACTAGGAATACCGAAGAAAAGTGGGAGTGTTTACGGACATATTAAACAATGATAATTGTCAGTGCATTCCAATGGGCAACAAATATAAAGAACAAAAGTTAAACCTGGGTGGTTAAATACTAAGATAAAATGATTATTAACAAGAAAAAATATAAGGCCAAGGGGTCACCATTAGCATTCTAATACTACAAATATTGCTATAAAAATGCAAGAGTGCTGTCAGGACAGCTAAAATAGATTACGAAAGACACAATGCTAAGAAAAGTAAAAAAAAACCCAAAAACTTTATTTGTCAAATATATTAATAGTATAAAGGCTTGGTCAGAGCTTATTGACCCCATAAAAAATTATCAGGGGAAGCTGGTCACAAGCAGTAGGGGGAATGCAACTGTTTTAAATATATTCTTCTACTCAGTTTATATGAAGGAAGAAAAAGGGTATAATAAACAAGACACTAATGCTGATAACAGTATATTGAATGTACCCTTGTGGCTGATAGAAAATAGTGTTCAAAAACGACTAGAAAAAGTTATTGTGAATATATCACCAGGAATAGATAGCTTACACCCAAGGGTTCTCTAATAACTTAGTCATGTTATAGACACATTGTTCCTAATATTTATGGACAGCTTACTGACTGAAATGATACCAATAGATTGGTGAAAACCCAACGTGGTACCAATATTACAAAAAAGGGCTGAGATATATACCTGAATACTACAGACCACTCAGCCTAACATCAATGGTATGCAAGCTATTGGAAAGCACGATAAGGAACTATATCCAAGAATGTGCCAGTGAAAATAGTTACATTAGTAGTAACCAAGTTGGTTTTATGAAATACTGCTCTTGCCAGACCAACCTTTTGACATTCTATGGGAGAGCTGTAATTTGGACAGGAGATGTGGATGAGGTGTATCTGGGTCTCAGCAAGGCATTTGTTACAGTACAAAGGAAAAACAAAGAAAAAAAAACCAAAGAAAAAAACAGTTATAGACCTGGGTAGGTGACCAGTTTTTTTTTGTATGTTAATTTTGGAGGTTCAGTGGGTGCATTGGACACCCTGGCTGCCGTTGTGCTACATGCTAGGTGTCAGGTGCGCTCCCATGACCTTAATGAGGGGTGGGCTCCCTCAGGTTCACCTGCCCTTGTTTCTACCCATTTAAATGCATGTGCCTCCATTGTGAGGACTCTCAAGATTTATAGAGTTAGGACCACAGATACTCAGGGTGCCGTGATGTGGCTCTGTGGCTTACGTATATATTTGCAAATGTGTGCTAACTAAACCCCTGTTTTTAAACACATGTTCTTAGACAGGTTAATTTGGTTTTTGATAGTTGGCTAACTGGCTGGCAGTTTGAACTGGCTTTCTTATCCCCCTCTTTTGATAAGTTATACTTATCCATGTTCCTTGCTGACAATAGCCATTATTAGACTGGGGTAGGCTGGCAAGTTGAACTGGTTAGTCCTATTTTTTACTTTTTTTTAATTTGTTACAGTACCCCATAAATGCTTAAAGCCTTACTGCACCCAGAACCCTGCATTCACTATATCTGGTCTCCCACAGTACACAGAACATAGAAATGCAATTATTTTAGTAAATATAAACTGCTCAATACCTTTTCTCATCAGCAGTTGGAGCAGTCTTGTGACTTCTATCAGTGTCCAGCAGAGCACTGCTTAAAGCTTGTAGCTTCATTTTTCATTCATTCACTGTATTTTTTATTCAGTGTATTGGTGTCACTGGGGAAGTCAGTGACACCAAATCAGTTCCCCCCCAGTGTCAGAATATCCATAGCAGTCCAGCTATAAGTCGCTGATCGTCGCCATTACTAATAAAAATAAAAAATAAAAAAAATCACATTTGTAAACGCTATAACTTTCACGTAAACCAATTAATTTACACGTATTGGGATTTTGTTTCACAAAGACATGTCGCAGAATACATTTTGGCCTAAATTTATGACGAAATTTGATTTTTTAAATTTTTTTTCTGGACATGTTTAATAGCAAAAACTCAAAAAAATTGTTTTTTCCTCAAAATTGTCGGTCTTTTTTTTATAGCGCAAAAAATAAAAACCGCACAGGCGATCAAATACCACCGAAAGAAAGCTCAATTTGTGGAAAAAAAAAAAATTTCATTTGGGTAGAGCATTGCAGGACCGTGTAATTGTCAGTTAAAGTAATGCAGCGCCGTAACACAAAAAAATGGCCTGGTCAGGAAGGGGGGTAAATCCTCAGGAGGGCAAGTGGTTAGTAAAGCACAGCCATTTGCAGGAGTTCTGAGTCCCCTTGAATGGATTTCTAGCAACATGACAATGTGTAGGAGCTTTTGGTCCCCTTGGTACACAGCCTACCTGGCTACGGTATCTGATCCCAGGACAAGGGATTGGGTAAGCTATGAACTGTCCCCTGAAGACTTGTCAGAACTTGCATCTAGCAGACCTCTCCCTTCTAGGCCCTGGGAGTGTACCAGGTACTCACACTGTCCTTGTCCTACAGCTGTGGATAAAAACTGCTTACAAGCCTTCTAGCTGGGCTGGTTCCTCTCCATACTTTACAGGCTGTCCTTCCCTGGTGGACTGCAGGGCAGTGGAGCCCTCTCTTTCAGCTTCTCCTCAGCTTCCAGCCTGGAAGCAGAACCCCCCTTCTCTGGGGCATCCTCCCAGGCTACACAACAGCACCTCTCAGCACTCCATCTTTCACCCGATTTCCCTGCAAGCATGGCTCTCTCATATTTATGGGTCTACCACAATATTCAAGGGAGTATGACCAATCGCAGGCTAAGAGGCTCTGGCCTCTTAGCCTGGGATTGGTCATACTCCCATGAATATGCAGATTGAAGTCTCCACCCTTCTGCCTACTGGCTTTGGGAAGTTTCCATGGACCTCCAGAACCAGATGGAGACAATAGAGTCCCAACCTGCTCAGCTATCCAGCCTGACCTCACATTGAACCCACAGTAGTTCAGGCTCACTCACTACCATGAGCCAAAATAAATTTACCTTACACTAGCACCACCTAGTGGGCAATACACCAGGATGCAGAAAGGAAGACTAGCAGACTATTAGCATGCATTAAACAAGGAATTTAACCAAGAGATAAAATTATAATTCTATCAGTTTATAAAATTCTGGTTAGGCCACATCTTGAGTATACCATCCAGTTTGGGTCACCATACCTCAGGAAGGATGTCCTTGAACTGGAAAAAGTTCAGAGATGGCCAAGAAAGCTAATAAGGGGGCTGGAAGACCTTAGTTATAAAGTACGACTACAAACATTAAACATTCTCCCTGGAGAAGAATCCCTTAAGAGGGGATAGGACAGCAATATACAAATCTTTAAATGGTGACTATAGCATTGGGAGCAAAACGATTTAATTTACAGTGCTCCACAAGCAGTTTTATGACATTATAAAACTTTCCTACTTACATCTTGTGTTTTCCCCTGCATAAGATGTTCTTTGATCATTGGTGTTATTGGTTCTCCTGTATGCACATCCTAGATATAGCACTCTGTCCTATTCAGGCTTTAGTTTAGTTTTTGCTCTCTGCTGTACTGTGGAGTAGCAATCTGTTTTTTTTTGGTCTGGTCAGGTTTCCCTAAACTTGGTGGTTGAGGGTCAGCCACTGAAGTTATGATTATTCATCTGATCTCAGCCAACTCCTGGGAGGAGACACCCAGAAGGTGGCTGTAGAGAAGATAAATGTTTGGGATTCAAAGTGTTATTGTCCTGGGTCAGTTGCCCCTGGGATGCAGCCTGTGTAGTGGAGTTGCTGTGTGGGCCTCAGCATGTGCTTGGCTGAGGGCCTGAAAGAGATCTGATTGAGCGACATTTGCTGGAGGCCATCACTTGCAGAGACTGGTCTGGAGAAGAACCTATTTCTTCCTCACTGGAGAGTGTTGCAAGAATGCTGGGTGGCAGACAGCTGTCCTTGGACTGTGTAAGACGTTGATTACAGATCCCAGGTGTGCATTTGCTTGGGAATGTAAGTGCTAGAGGTTGGTGTAATTATTATTATTATTATACAGTATTTATAAAGCGCCAATAGTTCGCTCAGCGCTGTACATTACAAAGGGGGACAGAACATGTGACAGAACAATACCAATACAATGTGATACACGAGGGGTTCGAGGGCCCTGCTCTTTCGAGCTTACAATCTAGGAGGGAGGGGGTGGTGGCACAGGAGGAGATAGCTGTGGGGGATGGAGTGGTAGGAAGAGTGGAGGAGGTCGGCAAGTTAGCAGGGGGTGGGGTAGGCTTCCCTGAAGAGATGGGTTTTCAGGGTGCGCCTAAAGGAGAGTAGGTGATAATCTGATGGGTTGGGGCAGGGAGTTCCAGAGGATGGGTGACACCCTGGAGAAGTCCTGGAGGCGGGCATGGGAGGAGGAGACCAGGGAACTAGAGAGAAGGAGGTCTTGTGAGGAGCGGAGTGTGCGTGTTGGGCGGTACTTGGATATTAGGTCAGTGATGTAGTTCGGGGCAGTATGGTGGACAGCTTTGTACGTCAGCGTTAGGATTTTGAATTTGATCCGTTGCGCAATCGGAAGCCAGTGGAGGGATTGGCAGAGGGGGGTGGCGGAGACAGAGCGGTTGGAAAGGTGAATGAGTCTGGCAGCTGTATTCAGGATCGACTGAAGCGGGGATAGCCAGCGGCGAGGCAGGCCAGTGAGGAGGGAGTTGCAGTAGTCGAGTCGTGATATGATGAGGGAGTGGATGAGCTGTTTAGTGGTTTCTGGGGTTAGGAACGTGCGGGTTTTGGCGATGTTGCGGAGGTGGAGTCTGCATGAGTTTGTTAAAGATTGGACTTGGGACTGGAAGGATAGGTTGGAGTCCAGAATAACACCCAGTACTCTGGCCTGCAGGGCGGGTTTGATGGTAGCGTTGTTGGATGTGACGGAGAAATCAATGGGGGGTGGTGTCCGGGCTGGGGGGAAGACAAGAAACTCGGTTTTGGAGAGGTTCAATTTAAGGAAGTGGAGCGACATCCAGTCTGATATGTTGCTCAGTAGGTGTGTGATTCGGGCTGAGACCAAGGGGGTGAGGTGGGGGGTTGAGAGATAGATTTGTGTGTCGTCGGCATAGCGTGGTAGTTGAAGCCGTGAGAGTGTATGAGTTGGCCAAGGGAGGAGGTATAGATGGAGAAGAGAAGGGGCCCAAGGACAGAGCCTTGAGGGACCCCAACAGAGAGGGGGAGTGAGGGGGAGGTGGTAGCATTATAGGTAACGCTGAAGGAGCGTTGTGACAGGTAGGATGAGAGCCAGGAGAGAGCAGAATCTCTGAGGCCGAGGGAGTGTAGTTTTTTGAGGAGGAGGGGGTGGTCGACTGTGTCGAAGGCCGCAGAGAGGTCAAGGAGTAGGAGCACTGAATAGTGGCAATTAGCTTTGGCGGTTAGCAGGTCGTTGGAGAGTTTGAGTAAGGCAGTTTCGGTGGAGTGTAGGGGACGGAAGCCGGACTGTAGGGGATCGAGGAGGTTGTTGTCGTTGAG
Organism: Staurois parvus; assembly: GCF_062004578.1. Classification (NCBI taxonomy): domain Eukaryota; kingdom Metazoa; phylum Chordata; class Amphibia; order Anura; family Ranidae; genus Staurois; species Staurois parvus. The sequence goes on from NW_028317971.1 coordinate 9,866,851, forward strand.
ATGAGAGCATAGGCGGGTGTAGACTAGGCGCTCGAGGAGTTTAGATGTAAATGGGAGCAGGGAGATGGGTCTGAGGTTGTTCTTGTCATTGGGGTCCAGGGAGGGCTTTTTAAGTATGGGGGTGATGTGTGCATGTTTCAGAGGGGAGGGGAAAGTGCCTGAGGAGAGGGAGAGATTGAAGATGTGGGTGAGGGAGCGTAGGATGGAGGAGGAGGAAGGTCGTAGGAGTTGTGAGGGGATAGGGTCGAGGGGGCAGGTGGTGAGGCGGGCATCAGAGAGGATCTTGGAGACTTCCTCGATGGTAGTAAGGTCAAAGGTGCGGAGTGTGGGGGGAGCTTCAGTATGAGGAATGTAGGGTGGGGTGGAAGAGGAGGTCAGAGCAGTGGTGGGGCCGTGGGAGAGGGGTGATGAGGGGGTAGCTGAGTGAGGGTGAAGGGGGTTGGAGAGAGTTTGAGCAGCGACGAAGTCCCTGCGGGTTATGTCGAGGGGGAGGGGGGATAAGGGGGTACCTGTGTGAGAGGGGACGGTTTCAGAGGGCGTGTGAGTTGCGGCAATGTCCTTGCGAATTGTGTCAATCTTGTTTTTGAAGTGATTGGCAATCTCAAGGGCAGTGAGTGAGGTGCTGGGTGGAGGTGGGGGTGGAGAGAGTAGAGAGTTGAAGGCAGAGAAGAGTCGGCGAGGATTGGAGGAGAGGGCCTTGATGAGGGTCAAGAAGTAGGCCTGTTTGGCAGCATGGAGGGAGGAGGTGTAGGTGTGGAAGGCAGATTTGTAGCGGGTGAAGGCTTGTTGGGATTTGGTTTTGCGCCATAGTCGCTCCAGGGCACGACTTTGTCGTTTGAGGGTTTTGGTGTGATCAGTCTGCCAGGGCTGGAGCGGTCGGGGTCTGATGTTTCGTGTGGTTAAAGGCGCTAGTGAGTCAAGGGCTGTTGAGAGCGCATTGTTGTAGGCGGTCAAAGCCAAGTCGGGGCAGGACAGGGGGAGGATGCGGTCGTGGAGTTGATCAGCTGCAGAGTGGAGGGAGGCAGGGTTAAGGTTGCGGAGGTTACGGCTGGTAGTAGTGTGACATTTGGAGGGGTAGGCGTTGGAGGACGAGGAGATAGAGAAGGTGATCAGGCTGTGGTCAGAGAGAGGGAAGGGGGTGTTAGTGAGGTTGTGGGGAGCAAGGTCCAGGATATTTCCGTCGGAGTGGGTGGTGGATTGTATGCACTGTGCAAGTGCAAAGGAGGTTAGGTGGAGGAGACGGGCTGTGTCTGGGTTGTCGAGGTTGACAGGGATGTTGAAATCCCCAAGAATGATGGTGGGTAGCTCAGAGGAGAGGAAGAGGGGTAGCCAGGAGGAGAAGTCATCCAGGAAGCGGGGTATGGATCCAGGAGGCCGGTATATCACAGCAATCTTCAGGGGGGTTGGGGAGAATAGTCGGACGCAGTGGGCCTCGAAGGAGGAGAAGGATAGGGAGGGGGGGTTTGGGAGGACTCGGAAGGTGCTCTGCGGTGACAGGAGCAGACCAACCCCACCACCTTTACGACCGTTAGGTCTGGGTGAGTGGGTCCAGGTGAGACCTCCGTAGGAGAGTGCAGCAGGGGAGGTAGAGTCAGTGGGCTGGATCCAGGTTTCCGTGATCGCTAGGAGGTTGAGGGAGCGGGAAACAAAGAGGTCGTGGATGGCGGTAAGCTTGTTGCACACCGATCGGGCGTTCAGGAGTGCACATGAAAATGGGGGGGAGATTTTAGGGAGCAGGGGGACAGATACTAAGTTGTGGGGGTTGCAGTAGGATGTGGAGGTGGGAGGGTGTTGAGCGGGTGAGGGAGGTGGAGGGCCAGGATTCGGGGAGATGTCCCCCGCGGCTAGGAGGAGGAGAAGGGTGAGAAAGGTGGCATGGGAGCGGGATGTGCAGGAGCGTGAGAAACTACTAGTGGAGGTGTTGGGGTCAGTGGCAGAGTGGAGTAATAGGAGGAGGTGGTGGGTGCCATAGAGGGGCGAAGGAAGCAGTGAGGACACAATATACAATTGTTTGGGAAGGGCAGAGGGATATAGTGAATGGATTTTGGGAATGGAGGAGAGGAAAATGAGAAGGAGGAGTGGAAGAGGCATTTTGGGGAGGTGAAGAGAGCAATAGTAGGGAGATGATAGCGGTGAGGGGGAGATGTACAGGTTGTGGGGTGGAGCAGAGGGGTAAAGAAATGAGATTTGGGAACAGAGGATAGTAATATGATAAGGAGAAGAGGGGCGTATTATATAAAGGTACACAGAGTGGGTCTCAGGCATGTAAGAGGTTTCCCAGGGTGTTTGCTTGCAGTCTTCCAGCATACAGTAGAGCTTCTTGCTGTTGTGTCTTCCTGCTGCTTAAGTTCAACTGCTGTGTTTAACTGCTTCTTCTATGCACTCCTTCTAAGCCGCACTCAATCTGAAGCAGCACCCCCATCAGAGACTGTGCCCCCCATCAGAGATCTCCCCCATGAGCTGATCTAAATTTATAGGGAGATGCTCAAATGAGCATTCAACTCCACCCCAATTAGAAGCTGATAAGGATCAAGTGAGTAGTGGGGGATGTTTCTTTCAGGAAACAGACACAATCATAAAACGGGTGCAGCTGGAGGTGAGAACTGGTCAACATACACAAATATAAATACACCATTTGTTCTGAATATAGCAGGAGTCAATGCGTTTTGGAGTTAAGAGTGGAGGTAGGAGAAAGGTGCATTTACCCAGGTGTAATGACTTGGAGTTCCAGATTAGTTGGCCATTCCCTCCTACCCCCATCAAAGGCTGTTACCAAAGAATTTTGCCTAACATTTATCCTCCTGCTGTTCTCCTGACATTTTGGAGTGTCCTGCACCCTATTCCTCTCTTCTGTTGACTGCTGCAATAAATTTACAAAAAGGCATCTTCAGACTGAGCATGTGTTGTCAGTGTTCATGGAACTTAGTCTGGTTCTGGCAGCCTCTAAACTATCAAGAGGAACCTGGTCATTCCCCGAGGCCCCTCTAGAGGTTAGCGCTACATATAGTAGAGCAAATCTTCACATTCTGGAGTCAGAAGTTTCTATTTGTGTTCAAACATGAGGCATGGCACTGCACAGATTAGTGTACGACCTCTGTTTGTAGTTTAACCCCTTGACGCTGACGTAGCACAAATATGTGGCCTCACGGAACTGGGCTTTTTTCCATGGGGCCGCATATTTGCTTACCTGTCTTTGTGCTGGGAGTGCACCGCTCAGCGCGCTCCCAGCACAAAGACTGCGGTGTCACTGAGAGCCCCGGGTCCCGTTCTAACAATTGGGACTCGGGACTCCCGATTCCAGTTCACATGATTGCTGTGATAGCCTCTGTTTGGCTATCACAGTGATCAGTCACTGTACAGCCCGGCCCCCTTGTTTTTTTCTCTCTCTATGAATGGAGAAGAGAGATACATTGTATCTCTCTATCTCCTGGCATAGAGAGAAAAAAAAATGTCAAAAAACAAAAATAAATAAATATATATATATAAAAAAATAAAATAAAAAATAAAGAAATAATACCTAGATCAAAGTTTGATCTAGTTCAGTGCCAGGGTTAGTGTTTGGGTCAAATGCAGGGTCAAAGGTCAAGGTCAAAGGTCAGGATTTGGTATCAGTGTCAGTTAGTGTCAATGTCAGTGTGTTTTAGGTAAAAAAAAAAGTCAAAAACAAAATGCGCACTATTGTTTCTGGGCTGTACTACGGGTACAAACAACAAATAACATACACATATATGGTATTGCTGCGATTGTCAAGAGCTGGAGAATTTTTTTTGGGTTGTTCTTTGGTGGTAGGTTATGGAAGTAACAAGTAACAAGCAGCTAAATAAAAAAAATGGGTTTTTTTTACTATTTTGGGCCACTTTTCCTTTGATACAAAAAAAATCAGGAGATATCCATTACCATTTACCACCAAATGAAAGGCCAATTTGTCCTGAAAAAAACAAGGTATAATTCACCTGGATGTACAAAGTAGTTGTGATGATATGTATGGTTTTACTAACACATGTCAATGTTGCAAAATTGTGCTTAGGCGTTTAGATTTGTTTTACCCTTAGGCGTGAAGGGTTAAGAACTGACACTTCCTGTGAAGAAACTACATACCCCATCAATTCCTGGGTGTAGTACTCTTCAGGTGAAAGATAATTAGTAATTACATCTGACACAGGCCAAGCAGACAGAGCAACTAACAGAGTTCATCACGCAGTCCTTCATCACAGAAGAAATGGTGAGGCAGGGATTGCGACTTGGTACAGGATGTTGTCTGTCCCTTTAACAAGTTAGTTAACTTAAAACATGGACATAGGGGAATCAATCAGCCATGACACTACAAACTGCAGTCACAACATGTGAGCCCACCTTTACAAGGTAAGATAAACAAATGACACAGGGAATATAACTACAGTAATACCAACAGTTTACACACGTAAATTCCTTTAACCACTTCTTGTCCATATGGGACGATGCTAAATGAGAAGAGTGATATCTCGGTCATTGCTTCAGCTGCTGTGATGACTGAGATATCATTTTTTTTCAGTCGTGATTCCCTTCAATTGAAAAGTAATCCTAGCAGTTTACAGAGGCTACCTTAAAACTGCTGACAGGGCTTCCATTTTCACCTGGTCTTCCTTCTGGGTTCACGGGCTCTGGCCATTTGAATGGCCGAGCCGCAATTACTGCACTCCCATGCATGTGCGTGGGAGTCACAGCCATGACACAGAGCTCTACAGGGACAGCATGAATATGCCATCCCTTCAGAGTGCATGCGCTGGTGACGTCACCGGCTGAAGCAACTCTGAATATCTCCTAAAGAGTGCACGGTTAGGGGATATTCCTTGTACATATACAGTAGGTAATCTTTATTATAGGCCTACTGATTTAAAATTTATACCAGATCTAAAGGGTCTGATGTGAATTTTGGGGGGAACATCATGTCGTTTTGTTTAAATTCACTTGTCAGCCAGGACGCCCAAGATGACAGCTGAATGGGCCAGGTGGTGATCACTGGTTGTTGGGACACCGGCTTCCTAATAACCAGGAGCCCTGAGCGGGGAACTGTCACTTTATTGGTGCTAGTGACACTCCTGCTACACTATACAATAAATTAATAGATAAATAGCACTGTGCTACTCACTAAACCTAACCATAAAGCAAAAAGTAAACACCTGACAGAGCCCCTAACTAAGGTGATATAAGTGGAAGGAAGTGTGGTGACATCATTTCTGGACGGACAGCGGCTGCCATCTTGGTACACCTATTCCTATGTATTTTATTACCAATGCTTGTATGGGTCTGCTGGCCTGATTTTAAAAGTTGAGTATTCTATACCTGTTTTTTTTACATTAAACATGGACGTATTACACTATAAGATGTCCTTTGATGATTTTTTGAACATGGATTTCTGATGAGAAATTGGAGAAGGATCCAGTAAAGTACGCTTACAGAGGAGAGCTGGTTGGATTTGGGGTTGATATTAAAGCACATTTGTAATGTACAGCGCTGAGCGAACTATTGGCGCTATATAAATACTGTATAATAATAATAAAATAATAATAATTTGACCTATATTCCCTATACGTCATAATGGGAGGTGGGCATGCACGCTAGCTGGTGGAGGATTTTTAAGAGTGATAACTGTTCAAGTCACGTGTGGAATATATGCTGATTTAAAGATTTTTCTGCATTACAGATCTTGATTTTTACTACATTTCCGAACATTTATTCACAGACTGTCACTGGGTTGAGGGCTCAGCCGGGTGTTTATTATTCAACATTTTCTTTTTATTTTGTGTGCTTTGTTTCATATATATATATATTTATAGTGTAACGGGGGTTTGCTCGCCAGCTGGTGTGTGTATAGAGGCCCTAATGAGCTCACTACCTTCAGCTGGGCTCATTACCTCACTGCTGAAGGGCTCAGCACTTCCCCCTAGTGGAACAAATCCACATAGAGCCTAAATCTCAGACAGATGTATCTGCCATCCCGGACGCAACCAGGTGATTTTACCTACCTACTGTCACAATATATACGTATATATATATATATATACACAGGCGTACCTCGGTTTACGACCGCCTCGGTAACGTAATTTTCGGTTTACAAATGAAAATCCATTGAAAATAATGCCTCGGTTCACAAACAATACATAGCAAGTTTCCCCAGGGTGCATTGCTCCTGGGAGGTTTATAGTGCCAGCCCCGTGCCTTTAAAGTGCACTTTCTAAAGAGTTTTGAACAGATAAGACTTTTGTTTTTACTTTTTTTCTGACCTCCAGAACTGATTATTTGGTTTTCAATGCATTTACGAATTTTTTTTCACAATACGAAGCAAATTTCCCCAGGATGAATTGCGACTGGGAGGTTTATAGCACCGGCCCCGTGCATGCTAGAGTCTGTGGGTAGCACGTGGCGTCGAGTGCGGAGGTGTTGGAGCGGTTTTTGCATCGAGTTTTGGAGCCATTCTGGAAATTTTTTAACATTTCCCTGTACAGTATTTATGCCTTTAAAGTGCACTGTATAAAGAGTTTTGAACAGATAAAAGACTTTTTTTTTTTACTTTTTTCTGACCTCCGGAACTGATTAATTGGTTTTCAATGCATTCCTATGGGAAACTGCATTTCCATTTATGAATTTTTCTCAATACAAATCGGCCTGGAGAATGCATTAAATTCGTAAACCAATGTACACCTGTATAATTATTATTATTTTTATTTATGCCTTGATATATAGCACTCAGATTGTCTATTTGCACATATTTCATTTATCGATTTGTTCATATTTGGTATTGCCCAGCAGGGCATCTAGTCTGTTTGGATATTTTCATTCACTTGTGTTTGGTTATTCTCTTGGTATGCAATTTTTTCACTTTAGTTAGGGGCTCTGTCAGGTGTTTACTTTTTGCTTTATGGTTAGGTTTAGTGAATAGCGCAGCACTATTTATCTATTCATTTATTTTTTTAGTGTTGTGGGAATGCAATTTGGTGTTTTCAGCCACTCTTAATTTATCATATTAGGTTTGGCAGCACTAGAGGATTTTTTCTTTATTTATTGGTCTTATGCCGGCCATACATGGGTCGAAATTCGACTGATTTTTTGTCCGAAAATCAGACCTAAGTATAAGCACCTGATTTTCGCTCTGTTAGTGGGTCAATGGCACTCTCCGATTTTTGTGGTTCCTCCCCTTTTCGGTGACCGGGCATGTTGGAAAATTCACGAAAAACTACTGATTTTCGACTCAATGATGGTCAAATCGTACAATCGTTTTTCCGAAAAGATTATGCGCATGAGCCATGACCTGGAAGGAACAGATGTTTCGCCTGTTATATGGGGTGAACTTTATGACTTGGTCAGCCGATTTTCTAAATCATTGATGGCACCAACGGATTACCAAGCGAAAGACGATTTCGATTTTCGAACTAAAAATTCGACCCATGTATGGCCTGCATTAACACTCCAGCTAAATGTTTCACTTCCTGCTGCAGCTGGAGGTATGGCACGGCTGAACACCCATTTAGTTTGTCTGTTCACCGAACCTCCAAACAAGCAAAATTCGATCTGAACTTGGGTTGAGACTGAACCAGATGCTTCTTCCTAGTATTCCAGCAACTATATTAATTACAAACATTTTGCTAATATGAAGGGTACAATTTATGTAAGTGGCTGCTAAGGGGTACAATTTATGGAATGGGTTACCATGGGCAGTGGTGTATTTAGGTTTCGTGCTGCCCTAGGCAACACAAAAATCGTCTCCCCCCCCCCCCCCACGGAGAGACCCTGACACTGGCAAACACCCCTCTCCCCTAAGATAAGAGCCTGACATTGACCGACAACACCCCACCTGAAAGAGCCTTCCACTATCACCACCCCATACACACTGGCAACCCCCCACCCTGGGAGAGAGAAGACACCCACCTTCACAGCTCCGCACATCCTGGGGAACAAGAGTCAAGCTCTGCATACACCATCAAGCAACCTGCAGCCTCTCTCAGATCCCACCTGGTCCCCATGCTGCGTGTGTCCTTTCTTCCATCTCTTCTTTCGGGAAGTGGCGCTGCCCCCCGGGAAAATGCTGCTACCCCCCTGAAAAAATGCCGCCCTAGGCAAATGCCTTGTTTGCCTTGTGGTAAATATACCCCTGACTATGGGGTATGCATCAAATCCCTCTTGTATTGAACTGTATTGTTACTGTATTGTCTCCCGTTATATTGTAAAGTGCTGAGCAAACTGATGGCGCTATATAAATCCTGTATAATAATAATATGCATGTTAAAATAAGAGGTTGGGAACCATACTTTTAAACTGTCATATCATTTAGGACTCATTTACACCATACCTGCAAAAAAACTGATCAAAACTGATGCGCAGATTTCACTAGCAGAGATTCACTTGCAGATTAACTTGCAGATTCCTGCGCAGAAAAAATGTGCACATGATCCTAGTGTTGTGGTGTGAACAGGGCACATAGAGATCAATTGATTTTGCTGTGCCCTTGCAGAACGCATACAGTAAAACTGATGTCCCTGCACCATGGTGTGAACAAGCTCTTAAAATACACATGGATGTCTACCAGTTTGTCTGTGTTGCCCCTGTAGTGAAACTGTTGTATGAGCCTTTGTAAAGGGAAATACAGAATCTAATGGCACAAAGATTTCCCTGTATATGGCCATCTTCAGAGATGCAGACGGTCTGTGCCATACACAGCATGATCTGGAATATATATGCTCAATACACCAGCACTGAAATGACCTGTCAGCACGACAGTAGGAGCAAAGCTTTCTAACAATAATGAGAATACAGAAGAATCAGGCTCAGATGCAGGATCGCCTGTAATGAGCAGCACCTCCATCCTTCCTCCCAGCCTGCAGACTCCTCCCTGGATCTGCTCACTCTTCCAATCTCTTGTTCCCATGCCTGGCTGTCCATACCGCCTGTCACCCTGTCTCATCTCTTCTGCCTGCAGCTGATTTATTCTCATTATAAGACACATCTCTTCTCTCATTTTCTGTCATGTACCTGCTGTTCCACTGATCTAACTGCCATTTTCTTCTTCTTTTTATCACCCCACTTCATTTTGTTTTTATTTTTCACTGCTGCATACAGATCAAGCAGACCATTTCCATATCATTACCTTAGTTACCCTCTGTCTCCCCTCCATCTCCATCCTCTCTCAGTGCCAGCTACTGCAGTATGGAGGATGTGGATGGTCAGAGTACAGGCAGAGCCCAGCAGATAACAGGTCCGTAGTCATGTATCTCATCTGTCTTTTCATTTTATCATGAAATTTTGCCTGCATCACCGGCACCGCAATGCATTCCGTCTTATGTTTCATAACCATCCCTTCGGAAGTCAAATAGAGTTTTATATGATCGTTTTTTTTTCTTCTTGGCATTGAATGCATTGATGTTTTCAAAATGCTATCTGAGCTACATTGTTATATAACATTGTGAATGGTTTGGAATTTATCTATATGATTTTTATATGTATTAATTATACCAAGAAGCATTCAGTAAACTACGCGTGTGAGAACGTCATCAACCCCGTAGGCTGATTGTAATCATGGTGTTAAACAAGGTCCTTATGGTAAAGTGGGTCACATGACATGCCTGCCTGCACTGCAAGCTGTACTTAGCTCATCGGGTCAGAGACGTGTCGTGTCTGCGTAACTCAGTAAACAATACCATAACCATTGTGCTGCTTGGCAGTCTATGCACTGTTTCTTTTAGAAGAGTGACCCAATTTTTCAACTCACATTTTTTTTCTTGCAGATTTTTAGAAGCGTGATATGGTAAAAATGAGATCTTGACACTTGACAGTTTTGGCATACTGCTGCTTTTCGGAATCAGCTGTGAAGTTTTTTTGTTTTTATTATTATTATTATTATTATTAATAATATTATTATACAGGATTTATATAGCGCCAACAGTTTGCTCAGCACTTTACAATATAACGAGAGACAATACAGCAACAATACAGTTCAATACAAGAGGGAAAGGAGGTTCCTTGGAGCTTACAATCTAGGAGGGATTTTTATGTTTATAACAATTTCTTTTAGTTACTATTACTAGATTTTCTGTGCATATCATTACTGAATCTGTTGGCTTTAACTGACTATTCTTCAAGCTTGTGTAAGAAAGATGTATATACTTACCTATTTTCAGCCTGCTGTGGTCCAGTCAGGACCGTGGCATAGATTCATGAAGGTGTTGGAAACATTCCTCAGATATTTTGGTCAATATTGACGTGATGGCATCAAGGCAGTTGCTGCAGATTTCTCTCAAACCACCACATCCCAAAGGTGCTCTATTGAATTGAGATCTGGTGACTGTGGAGGCCATTGGAGTACAGTGAACTCATTGTCATGTTCAAAAAACCAGTTTGAGGTGATTTGATCTTTGTGACATGGTGCATTATCCTGCTGGAAGTAGACATCAGAAAATGGGTATAAAGTAGTCCTAAAGGGATGGACATGGTCAGCAACAATACTCAGGTAGACCATGGTGTTTAATGATGCTCAATTGGTACTAAGGAGCCCAAAGTGTGCCAAGAAAATGTCCCCCACACCATTACATCACCAACACCAGCCTGAACTGCTGATACAAGGCAGGATGGATCTATGCTTTCATGTTGTTTGTGCCAAATTCTCACCCTTTCTGAATGACGCAGCTGAAATCGAGACTCATCAGACCAGGCAACATTTTTCCACTGTTATATTTTCCAATTTTGGTGAGCCTGTGCAAATTTTAGCCTCTGTTTCCTGTTTTTAGCTGACAGGATTGGCACCTGGTGTGGTCTGCTGCTGCTGTAGCCCATCTGCTTTAAGGTTTGATGTGTTGTGCGTTCAGAGATGGTATTCTGCATACCTTGGTTGTAACAAGTGGTTATTTGAGTTACTGTTGCCTTTCTATCATCTCAAACTAGTCTGCCCATTCTCCTCTGACCTCTGACATCAACAAAGCATTTTCATCCATGCAACTGCCGCTTACTGGATATTTTCGCTTTTTCAGACCATTCTCTGTAAACCTTAGTGATGGTTGTGCATGAAATTCTTACTAGATCAGCAGTTTTTGAAATACTCAGACCAGCCTGCCTTGCACCAACAACCATACCACGTTCAAAGTAACTTAAATCCCCTTTCTTCCCCATTCTCATGCTCGGTTTGAGCTTCAGCAAGTCATCTTCACCACATCTAGATGCCTAAATGCTTTGAGTCGCTGCCATGTGATTGACGGATTAGAAATTGGTGCTACCAAGCAATTGAACAGCTGTACCTAATAAAGCAACCGATGAGTATATTTTGCAGTGTGTTTGTGTACTGTAGCATTCTCATTTCTTTTCTGCGTTCTTCAATACCAATATTCCCTTCCAGTCAAAGTCTTAGAGAGCAGCCCTCAATCTTGGAAAAATTGATCTCTTAAAATTAAGTGTTTTAATCTTTCCAGTATGTGCTTGTTTTTTTACAGCTAACATGAAATGAAATGACGTTATGGTAACTGCTACCCATATGTTCTCCAATATGAACATTAGTAATAAACTCTGCATGGATTGAGATTACCAGGTCCAACAGAGTATTTCTAGTTGGAGTGTCTATCAACTAGACCATAAATTGTTTTGTAATAGGTTTGTAAGTTTATGCACTTTAATTGTTCCAGCAGTGCCATTACTCCAGTCAATTACAGGGTAGTTAAAATTTCCCATTATTATCACTGTCCCAGCCCTTGTATCCTTTTCTATCTGTCTCTATCACCTCGTCATGAAGGCCTCTTTTACATGAACGTTCTGATCTGGTCCGCCTGCCCGTTTTTCAGCTGGACCCAATCGAAACCTCAATTCTTCTCTTTGGAGCGGGGGGTGTAAATGGACGTGTGTTTGATCTGACCCGTAAAAAAAGGACAGATGGGGATCCATCTCCCCTACCGTCCATCGGATTGGGTCGAATGGAAATGGACAGGCAGTCCATTTTCATCCAACCGCCCATTGAGGAGAGCGAGCTGCTCTGTGTCCGCTCTGCAGCAGCACAGCAGGCACGGACTTGTAATCCGTTTGCTTAGCAGGGATCAGCAGAGAGATCCCCCACTGAGCAAGTGGATCCGCTAAACAGGTCTGCCCATGTGAAAGGACCCAAACACTGGGTGGCCTATAACAAACTCCAAAAATTAACTTTGAAGTAATCATCTATTCCTAGATGAATCACATATATCTACCCTTTTAAATCTTTGGAGCTGTACATTTGCCATTTTGACACTGTTTTGTAATGTTGTCCGGAACCACCAACCACTTGACCCAGTGCTTATTATTTATCAGCTTTAGCTCATGAAGTATTAATTTTTTCACTACAAAACTAATCTGTGTCCTTTTTAGTACTCATTTTGCCATATTGTCACACATATGTTACCATTAGCTCAGGCTGATTATCTGGTTGATTTTGATTAGGTAGTTAGAATTGGCAAGGTAAGTTTTAGGGTCTATAGAGTAGGGTACAAATATAAAAGTATTACCTGAAATCTTCAGCACATATAATTTGTTTAATTGCTGGAATGAATCCACAAATATGGACCATACCATATCTAATTGTACCAACTTTTTGTTCCAAAACAAAACCAACCCACTTCATACCTTTTTTATTTTTAAACTTTGTTTAACACAAAATAAAGCATTTTTTCCACACATTGTGGGCCTCAATTACAAAAGTTATAATTCTTAAAGTGTGTCTGTCAGTCAGACACACAATCTTCATACACCATCCAGTAAAGTAAAAAAAAAAATACATCTATCAGCCATACCATTATGACCACTGACAGGTAAAGTGATTAACATTAAGTATCTCCTTCCAATGGGACGTGAAAGTGGGTGGGAAAAATTATGCAGAAAATGAACATTTTGTCCCTAAAGTTGATGTGTTAGAAATAGAAAAAATGGGCAATTGTAAGGATTTGAGCAACTCTGACAAGTGCCAAATTGTAACGGCTAGATGACTGGGTCAGAGCATCTCCAAAACTCAGCTCTTGTGGGAAGTCCTGGTCTGCAGTGGTCATAACTAGAGATGAGCAAATCGAACATGACGAAGTGGAATTCGTTTTGAAGATTAGGAAATATTCGATTCGCGCCGAATCCGAAAATTAGCAAACTTCGGATGCACGAATCGAATTTTCCCAAAAATGGCGGCGACATGTGTGGCGACGGAGCGGGGATCTCTGGGAAGGCGCGCAGACAAGGCGCGCTGACCCATAATGCATTCATTCATGACATGTGATCGCATTAGCCAATCAGCAGCCAGCCAGCCAGCACTGTGTAATGGTGGAGCTATAAATCGCAGCCATCTTAGAATTCTCCATTAGCCTCCGGTCATTCAAGAGAGACAGACCTCTGTGTATTAGGGACAGAGTTAGGGCCACAGAGACTTTAGGGCCACAGAATCGTTACTTAGGGACACAGAATCGTTACTTAGGGACACAGAATCGTTACTCAGGGACACAGAATTGTTACTCAGGGACACAGAATTGTTACTCAGGGACACAGAATCGTTACTCAGGACAGACACAGAATTGTTACTCAGGGACACAGAATTGTTACTGAGGGACACAGAATAGTTACTCAGGGACACAGAATTGTTACTCAGGGACACAGAATTGTTACTCAGGGACACAGAATTGTTACTCAGGGACAGACACAGAATTGTTACTCAGGGACACAGAATTGTTACTCAGGGACACAGAATTGTTACTGAGGGACACAGAATCGTTACTCAGGGACACAGAATTGTTACTCAGGGACAGACACAGAATTGTTACTCAGGGACACAGAATTGTTACTCAGGGACACAGAATTGTTACTGAGGGACACAGAATTGTTACTGAGGGACACAGAATTGTTACTGAGGGACACAGAATTGTTACTCAGGGACACAGAATTGTTACTGAGGGACACAGAATTGTTACTGAGGGACACAGAATTGTTACTCAGGGACACAGAATTGTTACTGAGGGACACAGAATTGTTACTGAGGGACACAGAATCGTTACTGAGGGACACAGAATCGTTACTGAGGGACACAGAATCGTTACTCAGGGACACAGAATCGTTACTCAGGGACACAGAATCGTTACTCAGGGACACAGAATCGTTACTCAGGGACACAGAATTGTTACTGAGGGACACAGAATTGTTACTCAGGGACACAGAATTGTTACTCAGGGACAGACACAGAATTGTTACTCAGGGACACAGAATTGTTACTCAGGGACACAGAATTGTTACTGAGGGACACAGAAACGTTACTCAGGGACACAGAATTGTTACTCAGGGACAAAGAATTGTTACTCAGGGACACACACACACAATTGTTACTCAGGGACACACAATTGTTACTCAGGGACACAGAATTGTTACTCAGGGACACAGAATTGTTACTCAGGGACACAGAATTGTTACTCAGGGACACAGAATCGTTACTGAGGGACACAGAATCGTTACTGAGGGACACAGAATTGTTACTCAGGGACACAGAATAGTTACTGAGGGACACAGAATAGTTACTGAGGGACACAGAATCGTTACTGAGGGTCACAGAATTGTTACTCAGGGACACAGAATTGTTACTCAGGGACACAGAATTGTTACTCAGGGACAGACACAGAATTGTTACTGAGGGACACAGAATTGTTACTGAGGGACACAGAATCGTTACTGAGGGACACAGAATCGTTACTCAGGGACACAGAATTGTTACTCAGGGACAGACACAGAATTGTTACTCAGGGACACAGAATTGTTACTCAGGGACACAGAATTGTTACTCAGGGACACAGAACTGTTACTGAGGGACACAGAATCGTTACTGAGGGACACAGAATCGTTACTGAGGGACACAGAATCGTTACTTAGGGACACAGAATTGTTACTCAGGGACAGACACAGAATTGTTACTCAGGGACAGACACAGAATTGTTACTCAGGGACACAGAATTGTTACTCAGGGACACAGAATTGTTACTGAGGGACACAGAATCGTTACTCAGGGACACAGAATTGTTACTCAGGGACACAGAATTGTTACTCAGGGACACAGAATTGTTACTGAGGGACACAGAATCGTTACTCAGGGACACAGAATCGTTACTCAGGGACAGACACAGAATTGTTACTCAGGGACACAGAATTGTTACTCAGGGACACAGAATTGTTACTCAGGGACACAGAATTGTTACTGAGGGACACAGAATCGTTACTCAGGGACACAGAATCGTTACTCAGGGACACAGAATCGTTACTCAGGGACACAGAATCGTTACTCAGGGACACAGAATCGTTACTGAGGGACACAGAATTGTTACTGAGGGACACAGAATTGTTACTCAGGGACACAGAATTGTTACTCAGGGACAGACACAGAATTGTTACTCAGGGACACAGAATTGTTACTCAGGGACACAGAATTGTTACTGAGGGACACAGAAACGTTACTCAGGGACACAGAATTGTTACTCAGGGACAAAGAATTGTTACTCAGGGACACACACACAATTGTTACTGAGGGACACAGAATTGTTACTGAGGGACACAGAATCGTTACTCAGGGACACAGAATTGTTACTCAGGGACACAGAATCGTTACTCAGGGACACAGAATTGTTACTGAGGGACACAGAATTGTTACTCAGGGACACAGAATTGTTACTGAGGGACACAGAATTGTTACTCAGGGACACAGAATTGTTACTCAGGGACAGACACAGAATTGTTACTCAGGGACACAGAATTGTTACTGAGGGACACAGAAACGTTACTCAGGGACACAGAATTGTTACTCAGGGACAAAGAATTGTTACTCAGGGACACACACACAATTGTTACTCAGGGACACAGAATTGTTACTCAGGGACACAGAATTGTTACTCAGGGACACAGAATCGTTACTGAGGGACACAGAATCGTTACTCAGGGACACAGAATTGTTACTCAGGGACACAGAATAGTTACTGAGGGACACAGAATAGTTACTGAGGGTCACAGAATTGTTACTCAGGGACACAGAATTGTTACTCAGGGACACAGAATTGTTACTCAGGGACAGACACAGAATTGTTACTCAGGGACAGACACAGAATTGTTACTCAGGGACACAGAATTGTTACTGAGGGACACAGAATCGTTACTGAGGGACACAGAATCGTTACTCAGGGACACAGAATTGTTACTCAGGGACAGACACAGAATTGTTACTCAGGGACAGACACAGAATTGTTACTCAGGGACACAGAATTGTTACTCAGGGACACAGAATTGTTACTGAGGGACACAGAATCGTTACTCAGGGACACAGAATTGTTACTCAGGGACACAGAATTGTTACTGAGGGACACAGAATTGTTACTGAGGGACACAGAATCGTTACTCAGGGACACAGAATCGTTACTCAGGGACACAGAATTGTTACTCAGGGACAGACACAGAATTGTTACTCAGGGACACAGAATTGTTACTCAGGGACACAGAATTGTTACTCAGGGACACAGAATCGTTACTGAGGGACACAGAATCGTTACTCAGGGACACAGAATCGTTACTCAGGGACACAGAATCGTTACTCAGGGACACAGAATTGTTACTCAGGGACACAGAATCGTTACTCAGGGACACAGAATCGTTGAATTAAAGAGTATGTCAGACAACACGCAGAGGAGTGGCAGAGGAGGCAATGTTTCAGGAGCGAGCAGACGTGGCAGCAGAGGAAGGGGTCGAGGCAGCACTAGTCGCAGCCAGAGGCCAGTGCTCCCGGTGTCATCCAGCGGTCGTGTCTCCACCGACAACCCTGCCGTCATCGATTGGTTGGCTCGGTCGTCTTCCTCTTCCCAGGTCACCTCTGACACCTACAGCCAACGGTCGGTGGGTACGTCAGACACAACCGTTAGTTGGCATGGCCCGGGAGCAAGCCCACTGAAATCACGTGTCCTCTACCTGCCCCTGTCCTTTGGTGTTCCCTCACCAAGCGAAGTATCGCATGCTGTGGGCTCAGCCCCACTGTACAGTGAGGAAGAGCTAACAGAGGGCGGTCAGGAACGGGGGGAGACATCCGCCTCTTCAGCAGCCAGGCGAAGAAGTACTGGCGAGGAGAGTGGCTCGGTAGCCGGTCTAGAGACAGGTCTGTCTCCTGACCCACACGCAGCCGAGGGGGCTAGTAGTGAGGCGGAGACCCTAATTGATGATGATGAGGCTGATCGCACTTGGCAGCCTCGTCGTCATCAGGCTATTGCTTCCGCATCATCAGGAGAAGAGGGTGCCAGCTTGGCAGCGAGCAAAACAGTCGGTGGGTTGCCCAAGAGGCAGCAGGGTCGCAGCAGTGTCAGTGGAGGCAAACGGCCACGGAGTAGAGCACCAGCTCCACTGCAGCCTACCACCACGGCCAGTAGTGGTGCCGGTGTGCACGGAGGAAGTAGCAGTCAGCCAGTGAGGAGTAGCGGGGGCAAAGTTTCCTACTCGGCGGTGTGGCAATTTTTCGTCAAGCCGCCCGAGGAAGTAAACGTAGCCGTATGTCGACTATGTGGCCAGAAAGTCAAGCGTGGCCAGGGGGCCCATGTTGGGACTACAGCGTTGCGTCAGCATATGTAGCGTCGCCATTCGGTGGCCTGGGAAAACCGTGATAAAGATACGGCGGTTCTGCCTGCCCCAGCCCCCGCTCCATCACCCGCTCCGTTACTTGCTCCGTCACCCGACGTCAATCGCCCTCTATCAGCCAGTCAAGGCTCCAACACCTCTGCTGAGGGGAGTTGTCGCTCGTTGGCATCTTCCACTCGTTCAGATGCTCCTTCTCCTGCTACTCCTCTTCATGGATTCCGTCAGCAGTCTTTCTTGGAATCCGTTTCCAAGAGACAACAGTTTGCGAGCACGCACCCGACGGTGCAGAAGCTGAACGTCCTCCTGTCCAAGTTGCTGGTGCTGCAGTCCCTCCCTTTCCAAGTGGTGGACTCAGCACCTTTCCGAGAAATGATGGCTTGTGCCGCGCCGCGGTGGAGAGTGCCAAGCCGGCACTTCTTTGCCAAAAAGGCAGTGCCAGCCCTGCATTCACATGTAGAAGAGATGGTGGGCCAGTCTTTGAGCATGTCGGTCTCTGCCAAAGTGCACGGCAGCGCCGACGTGTGGAGCTGTAACTACGGTCAGGGACAGTACATGTCATTTACGGCCCACTGGGTGAACGTGGTGCCGTCACAGCCGCACCAGCAACTTGGACAGGTCACGCCGCTTTTGCCTCCACGTTTGCACATCCTTGGTCCAGCAAAGATGTCCGCCTCTACCACCTCTTCTTCCGCCGTGTCCTCAGCCGCCACCCCCATGCCAAGTCCCATTACCCAACCGGCATATCACATGTGCAGGACGCAACGGTGTCACGCTGTACTGCACCTGGTATGCCTTGGCGAACGTAGTCACACAGGGGAGGAACTTCTGAGTGTAATGAACAGAGAAATCGACAGATGGCTGTCTCCGCGCAAACTGAAAATCGGAACCATGTTGACCGACAACGGAAAGAACATGGTGTCTGCTCTGCGTCAAGGAAGGTTGTGTCATGCGCCATGCATGGCTCACGTGTTCAATCTGGTTGTCAAGCGGTTCCTAAAATCCACCATCCCACTGCAAGACATGCTTAAAATGTCACGTAAACTTTGCATGCATTTCAGCCATTCCTACACCGCAAAGCACATCCTCCTTGAGCTGCAGCGGCAGAACGGAATTCCACAGCATAGCCTGATCTGCGACGTTGCAACAAGGTGGAATTCAACCCTACATATGTTAGACCGCCTTTACGAACAGCGAAAGGCCATCACCGATTTCCTGATGTTACAAGCGGATAAAGGTACTCCCCTGTGTAACTTAGATGTCAGCCATTGGCAGCTCATGCGTGACACCTGCCGCTTGCTCAGGCCCTTTGAGGAGGCCACGCTATTCGTGAGTCGGCAGGACTATGGGATGAACGACGTCATTCCTCTGTTGCACGTCCTGGAACAAATGCTGTTAACAATGGCTGGTCAGGGTGCGGTAGACGTGGCGCACAGATCTCAATGCCACATGACCCCTGTGGGGGCAGGACAGGAAGAAGAGGAGGAGGTAGAGGAGGACATTGGTGCTCAGGAATTATTGAGTGAAATGGGTGGTTTTTCCACTCAGCAGACAGGAGTGGCGGAGCAGGAGCATCTGGTAGAGGAGGCGGAGGAGACAGAGGACCCAGACGCACCGTGGCAGTATGCTGTGGAGATGGAGGCAGGGAGTCCCTCGCATTCCTTGGCACAAATGGCCCATAGCATGCTTGGTTGCTTGCGTAGCGACAGCCGAATAATAACCATCAGACAGAGGGATGACTTTTGGCTGTCCACCTTGTTGGACCCTCGCTACCTTTCAAAAATGGTGGCCTTTTTCACACCTGCTGAGAGGGAGGCCAAAATAAAGTACTATAAAAACCACCTATGTAGTCAGTTGGTCTCTGCCTTTCTGCGCCAACGTCCATCCTCAGACACTGTGGGCCCTGTGCGCTCGCGTTCCGCTGGCATGGCAGCAGGGGAGGGGTGGGGTGGTAGGAGCAGTGGCAGCTCCACCAGCAGCGGCTGCCTCAGTCTGCAGTCGATGATGAGTAGCTTTCTTCACCAGCGCAGTGAGGAAACTACTAACCAGCCGCAGCAGCAGCAGCATCAGGTGGACCTGGAGCAGGACCTCAAACAACAGGCTTGGGCCTACTTGGACAGCACCCTGCCAACCGAGGTAGACAATCCCCTTGACTACTGGGCAACGAAACTTGACCTTTGGCCCCAACTAGCTGAATTTGCCCTTGAAAGGCTGTCATGCCCGGCCAGTAGCGTGGCATCGGAGCGCGTGTTTAGTGCGGCAGGAGGTATTGTAACTCCGCGGAGGACACGACTGTCCACCCAAAGTGTGGAGAGACTCACGTTTGTGAAAATGAATCAGGCGTGGATTAGTCTGGATTTCAAACCACCAGTTCCTGACACAACTGACTAAATCCGCCATGAATCATGCCCCAAACATGTTATTATTTTTAACATAGGCCTCTGTATGGCCTTCAATTTAAGCTGCTTACGCTTCGCCACTCTGCCATGGGCCCCTGTACCGCCTCCTCTTGCTGCTGCCAGGTCCAGAGTGTGTCATGGGTCCCTGTACGGCCTCCCATTGCTGCTGTCTCCATCGCCACACTCTGCCATGTGCCACTTTCAGGTCTCCTCACACTGCTGGTGGGTTCCATTTTGTCATAGGGTGCTGGCAGATTACGGGCCTCCCATTGCTGCTGCCAGGCCCGTAATCTGCCATGGGCCCCCGTACCGACTCCTCATGCTGCTGCCAGGCCCGTAATCTGTCATGGGCCCCTGTACCGCCTCCTCATGCTGCTGCCAGGTCCAGAGTGTGTCATGGGTCCCTGTACGGCCTCCCATTGCTGCTGTCTCCATCGCCACACTCTGCCATGTGCCACTTTCAGGTCTCCTCACACTGCTGGTGGGTTCCATTTTGTCATAGGGTGCTGGCAGATTACGGGCCTCCCATTGCTGCTGCCAGGCCCGTAATCTGCCATGGGCCCCCGTACCGACTCCTCATGCTGCTGCCAGGCCCGTAATCTGTCATGGGCCCCTGTACCGCCTCCTCATGCTGCTGCCAGGTCCAGAGTGTGTCATGGGTCCCTGTACGGCCTCCCATTGCTGCTGTCTCCATCGCCACACTCTGCCATGTGCCACTTTCAGGTCTCCTCACACTGCTGGTGGGTTCCATTTTGTCATAGGGTGCTGTATGGCCTCCCATTGCTGCTGCCAGGCCCGTAATCTGCCATGGGCCCCCGTACCGACTCCTCATGCTGCTGCCAGGCCTGTAATCTGTCATGGGCCCCTGTACCGCCTCCTCATGCTGCTGCCAGGTCCAGAGTGTGTCATGGGTCCCTGTACGGCCTCCCATTGCTGCTGTCTCCATCGCCACACTCTGCCATGTGCCACTTTCAGGTCTCCTCACACTGCTGGTGGGTTCCATTTTTTCATAGGGTGCTGTATGGCCTCCCATTGCTGCTGCCTCCACCGCCACACTGTGGCTCCACACTCTGGTTTTGGCCCTGTGACTGCCCAAATGAGTGAAGTGTGCGGTGATTCTAAGATCGACGGCACTCATCTGCATGTCATACTGACTGACAGTATTATTTCTCTTCCCCAGCAGACTCCAAGGGCAATTAAATTAAAGGTACAGTGTTCTGCACTAATATAAAGGCTCTCTGAAGCCTAGAAACACCCTTTTTATAAGTTAAATTCGCAGTGAATATATTCGACTCAAATCGAATTTATTCCGCGAATTCGCCGAATCAGCCGAATCGAATTTTTGAATAATTCGCTCATCTCTAGTCATAACCTACCAAAAGTGGTCCAAGGATGGAAAACTCATGACAGGGTCATGGACGGCCAAAGCTCGTTGATGCACATCAAACGCTAGTCCATGTAGTCCAATTCATTAGAAGAGCTCCTATAGCTCAAATTGTTGAAAACCTTAAAGATGGTTCCAAAAGAAAGATGTCAGAACACACAGTGCACTATAGTTTGCTGCGTATCATAAGAAGGCCCATGCTGACTCATTTTCACAGCCAAAAGAATCCACAATGGGCACTTGAGAATCATAACTGGACCATGGAGCAATGGAAGAAGGTGGCCTGGTCTGATGAATCACATTTTTGCTGTTACATCATGTGGATGACCGTGTGCATGTTTGTTGCTTACTTGGGGAAGAGATGGCACCAGGATGCACTATGGGAAGAAAGCAAGCTGGTGGAGACAGTGTGATGCTTTGTCTAGTGGAGTCCATGTCTCAGAAAGGACCTACTGAATATTAGGTGGGTGGTCGCAATGGCTGATCAGTGTATGTATACAGTGATGTCACTGTTACTTCTGTTGTTTCTTAGAAAATATTGTCCATGTTCATTGTACGTTTTTGTGAA
The DNA here is from genome assembly GCF_062004578.1 of Staurois parvus. Lineage (NCBI taxonomy): Eukaryota > Metazoa > Chordata > Amphibia > Anura > Ranidae > Staurois > Staurois parvus. The sequence goes on from NW_028317971.1 coordinate 9,888,803, forward strand.
ATTGATATCACAAAATCAAAGTGTTCCATTGTAATTTATGCTGTAATAAAGTAAAGTCTCATTATCAGAGTACATTGGAGAACATCGGAGTCCACAGAGGCCACAGGACGCTTGTAGTACGCCCTGCACTTCTGCCCTGCTGCTCCTCCCTCCACATTTGCCTGTAATTCCTGAATGTCAATGAGATAGCTGGGAGTTGCTGTGTAAATACAGCAGCTATTCCATCTCCTACTGTTAAAAATGGACTTCTGACACAGCATTTATAAATAATTCTATGACACTGGATAGAGAGATAATAGTAACATTATTACTTTTGTATTTATTCTGTGTCATTCATTTGCACAACATAGCTGCAAATGATGTCAGTTAAAAAAACCTAAAGGGCAGAAAAAAAAGAAGTTGTTCCTATTTACCCCTTATTAACCAGTTGCTGCCCACCCACAGAACATTTACTGCAAGTGGGTGGCACAGGCAGACTAGATCACGCATATCTACATCATTCAGCTGAGGGGCACCCAGCACATCCCCTGGGGCACACAGTGCACCACCCCCATAACTGCTGTGTCCACATTGGAATACAGATCGTGATAACCAGCCACTTTGAGCATCCGGGATGTCATGTGATTGCATAGCAATCACATGATCTCCGTGTCAATACAACTGTTATGAATGGGTTTTATTCATAACGATTGTGCTTAGAATTTTGATGCTGCGATTGGCCCACAGCTATCACATGGTACCTGAGGCAATCACAACACTCTGTACCATGTGATAGCTGTGGGCCAATCACAGCACACAATAGTAATCACCGCTGTTACGAATGTAACCCATTCATGACCATTCAAAATATCATCACTGCAACAGCAATCAGAGTGTAAAAAAAAATCCCTGATTCATTTCAAAATTTGCCCGAAAAATTGTGCCAAAAAATTACAACTTCAAAAACTCACTGTGCTTCTTACTAAATACCTTAGACTGTCTACTTTCCAAAAAGAGGTAATTTGGGGGGTATTTGTATTGTCCTGGCATTTTAAGGGCTTCAGGAAATGAGATTGTCTGTCATTACATCAGGAATTACTAATTTTCAAATATATACAGTATACCATAGTTTATAGACTCTATAACTTTCACACATACAAATGAACATACATTTTTTTTCAATAAAGATGTATCAATACATGTTGCCCTAAATTGATGAATAAATTTGATTTTATTGGATATTTTTACTAACAAAAAGTAGAAAATATTGCTTTTTTTTCAAACTTTTTGTTATTTTTTTGTATATATAGCAAAAAATAAAAAATCCCAGTAGTGATCAAATGCTACCAAAAGAAAGCTCTATTTGTGTGATAAAAATATATTAATTTAATTTGTGTACCGTGTTGCATGACTGAGCAATTGTCAGTTAAAATAGCACAGTGCTGAATAGAAAAAACTGGCCTGGTCATGAAGGAGGTCAGGTGGTTAACCCTTTGTTATTCTAATCAGCTCTAATTAAGCCCTTCTTCCCCTTCTCCACTACGCTTTTATTTTTTTGGTTCATTTTAATTTTTTTAACCATTATTATTTAGACATATTATATAATTTTTACTCAGTGTATCCCTTACAATGGTATTAAACTCAAACGCAAATATTCTATTGCAACTTACTATTTCTTAGACGTGTGGTTGCATTAGTTTTCTTTTTTAGGTTTTATTAACTGTTCTTGCATGGCAAGACCACTTACTGTTATCTCACATATATATTCTTATTATTATAGCCAAATTTACCACCCTAACTCCTCCCACAGTTTTTACTCTACATAGACAGTAATATACCGAAATGTGCGGATTGTTCCCGATTGGTGTGCTATTACTTTGTGGAACGTTTCACCGAATGGTTCACAAAATATCGGTGTTTTTGTGCTGAAATTGGTCCCATAGGAATGAATGGTGGAATGAGTGGGAGCTGACAAAAGCTAGAGTGTGAGCTGAAAAATCAGGACATAATTTCTAAACTGCCATCACTCCCTTATTTTCAAGCCCACCTACACAAATCTTATATCAAAACGTTCAGCTATCCCTGCTGCCACTGAAAATGTCCACGGCTAAGCCATAGTCCTGATAGTTTTCACAATATGACCATTAGTTTGCAACTCACACCGCCCATTGGCTCTACTCTAGCCACCTCAAATTTGAAGGGCAATATCTAAACTGTGCCTTCATTTTTAATATTTCAGAAACATACTATGCATCAAAATGTAGGTCTGGGTCTTGTGATTCTCAAAATATAAAGCTCTTTGGTGTAGGATTTACAATTTTTAAACTACAACTGTTTGAAGATGGCAACCGCCAGTGAAGTGAGCAAGTTGGAGCAGTTTGTTTTTAACTGCTCTTTTCTGCCCTTGCTGTAGAGTGAGTTGCCATAGAAACCCAGGTGTGTGAGCAGGCAGCAGAGTGACAAGCCACTCCACCCAGTTACTCCGCCTACTCCAGTTGTAGACTACTGGTGGAGGCAAGAACACTTCACACAATTTCCGCAGAAATTGTAGCTTTTCTAGTGTCTTCTATTTTTATCTGGTGATCCTGTCAGTAAGTCTGTTTTTTTTTCAAAAGAAGACACTACAGCAGAATGTATCAGTTACAGAGATTAGACAAACCATTTACCACTGACAGGGGTGCTTATAATGATCAGCTTTTATTTATTTTTGTAAAACTTTTATTCCAAGATGAAAATAAAAACTTTTGCTATAACCGCTTATAAAGTATTAGCTGGAGTTTGGCTTCAATTTGTTAGTGTATTTAAATCTGCTAGTCCATCTAACACTCCCCTCCCTCAGACTGATAATGTTGCTGTGCAAAGGTGCCCCCTGTGCTCATTCATCCAGAGTGGGGGCACTCTAATACAGCAGGTGTGTTACTGGCCAGAACTCCAGGTGATAACAGAGAGAAAAAAGCCTACAAAAAAAAAAAGAAAACTGATGTAGCCACCACATCTAATGATTGGTAAGCTGCAATATATTACACTTTTGGTTTTGGGTTTAATACTGATTAACCCCTTGGTGCCGGCGCCTCCCTGCCCTTTAAGGGTTTCAGAAGCCAGGAGGTGTGGCGGAGTTTTAGGGTCATGTGACCGCCGTGATTCGCTGTCACAGCCGTCACATGATCGGGAAAGGTCCCGATCAAAAGAGGAAATTGGGACTTTCTGTGAGTACTGGACATGTGTGCTGGGAGCGCACAGGGCGCGTGCTCTCCGCACATATGTTTTTCTTAATTGCACACAAATGTGCGGCCGCTCGGCATTAAGGCCCAGACTCCAGGAGGCCGCACATTTGCGTGCGACCGGCGCCAAGAGGTTAAAAAAAAAGTAAACCAAACACTTCATATTTCTGATGTGCGTGTGTGTTACCATGTACTTTTTTGGAAAAGTATCCTGTTCCGAGAAAAGAAGGAATGTGTTCAGGCGAAAAAAGTGTTTAGAATTTAGTTTTCATATATATACACAAATGTTTTGCCTTTCATTTCTATTTGAAACTGAATGGGTTGTTTTACAAGGTGAGGATTTACATATACTTTTTTTATTCTTAAAAATGTTTTGAAGCTGAATCATAATTTTAGTAGGGATGCAGTACTGATGGAGTACTTATACTTTCGGTAAATTACTCGCCGATACCATTTACTGATACTTTGCGTCAATGCAAAATGTAAGGACGCAAATTGCACCACAAAGAATAGCATGCGATTTGAGCAGGAATGTGATTCCTGTCCAAAGCGCATACATTTTCTTCTCTGAACCTGTGTGAACCCAGGCTGTCATAGCCTGAGTTCACACAGGAGAGGTGCAGGGGGGTTTCCCGCAGCGGAGATTGGGCATGTGGGGATGTATACTATGGTGGTAGATGCTCCATAATTTCAACAGTAGGAGAGGAGAGAAAGTGGCGGGGATTTCAATCCCTGCTGCTTTCTCTCCTCTCCTTGCAGGGATGACCGCTTGGGCTAGAGGGCTTTTGATTTGTCAGAACAGTCACATAGACACTGCTGACCAATCAGATGCCGTCTAGTCCGTACTTTCATTCCTGCAAGGAGGGAAGAGAAAGCTGCTTCACAGGTCTAGGCATTTGAAATCCCCAGACCTGCTGTTTCTGCTGTAGAAAGAAAATAAGGAAAGCAGACAAACTGTATAGAGAGATTAGGTTCAGTAAGAAAACTGGACTTTACTTCTGATTGCTTGCTCTTTGGGCAATCACCTCCTTTTCTGCAGTTTTCGTTTTGAGTTTATGGGGACATTTGTGTTTTTTATTTTAATTTGTAATTCCTCTAAGGGCAGTGGTAAGCAGTGGTAACTTTTAGCTGCTGTCCTGGAAATAGCAAACTGTTTTTTTGTAAGCTGCAGGGTTTTCCTTATAAAAAAAGTAGGCTTCTGTTTCAGGAGGGTGGTGGTACATTGGGGTTCATTTTGTGTAAGATATATTGTTTTTTATTTTTTGATGGTAAGAAATGTTTTAAAGTTTGAGGTGCTCAAAGCACAACATTCACTTATCTCTGACCATTAGTTCTTGGGACTGCCCTTTCTGATGACAGCCGATGCCTCATTTGAAAGAAAATGAGCAAGAACAGTGTGCATTATATCACTCATTATAACCTATCCCGATAGGAAATAGCAGTAAGTCATATATGAGTTGGGTCTATTTTCCTTGATTAAAACTGCCCTGCCACTGGCCTTTGGTCAATTGTACACTGCTCTATCATCTGCAGTCTCTTCATTCTTAATAAGAGTTTGAAAGAAATTGGCCAGTGGCAGGGCAGTTTTAAATATTTGATAACATCTGTATCCTTAGAACAGCCGATTTCCATCTGCCAGTTTCCAGTCCATATGGCCTTGAAGTCCCATGAAAAGGACCTTCTCTCCACTGTAAGGTAATTTTGTAAATACTTTTGGCATTGGCACACTCAATAGGGATGAGCCGAACATACACTACTGTAGCACCCTCTAGTGTGCTACTAGAATAGTGTAGTATGTTATAGACAAAATCATTGTATATGTCTCATAGTTGTTTGAGTTATGTGATTGAGGTCGGGTTATTGCAGGTCAGCTGGATGACTCAACAGGTTGTGGCTCTATCGCTTCCCCCATGACTCTGGAGGTCCATAGAACCTTCCGGAAGTTGGTAAGAAGGAAGGGGTGGAGGTCTAATCAGCATATTCATGAGGGGTCCGGCCAATCCCAGGTTTGGAGGCTCTGGTAGAATGGTGGACTGGCCTATAAATATGGGACAGTTAGGCTGACAGAGGGGTCGGGTGGAAGATGGAGTGCTGAGGAGACTGTCGATGTCCAGGAGGGGCCCCTAGGTCTGCGGAGGCTGACCTCTAGGCTGGGCTCGGGAGGATGCATTCTGTGGAGAGGCATGGATGGGATCAAGGCCTGGAGCAGTAGGGAGCAAAGAGGACAGTGTGAGTACAGCAGCATACTTTGGGAACTGCAAAGGGAAAGACTGTCAAAAGTAGCAAGCTTTTTAAGGACAGCATTGAGTTTAATCCTTTATCCCTGTCTTGGGAGATCTTCTAAAAAGCCAGGAGGGCTAGTAGTGCTTGCAAGCTGGGAGCAGCTCTGTAAGGGGGAGAAAAGATGTTTGTGCATGTAGTTATGAGAAGTAAAGTGATTTGTGAGGGGCTTCCAGTTCATCGCCTGTAAGAGGCAGCCGCTACTGATCCGCACCGACTGATGGCTTTCAGGAAAAGAACAGTCCAGGCTCTGCTTTGTACATAGGAGGGATGTGTCCCCCCTTCCATTGTTTCAAGTCAAATTGGGCATCCCATAATACCTATTTCCTTATCTAAGTTGAATTCCCCCAATACAACAACAAAACCAAGTTCATGGACTGGTCACTGTCTTTGGATGCATATCTGTGTGAAAAATACCTTTTGCCTGGCTGTGCGGAGGGAAGCTTAGGAATACCCACAACACAGCGGCCCTCACGAGGATAGTGCTACACTACCTTAGCTCAGTTGGAGGTGGGTTTGGTGAATTTTACTGAGCTTCAGGTGCTGAAACCGAACCTCATTGAAATCAATAAAAACTAAATGTTAAAAACCAGTAATGCCCATTTTCTAAGCTAAAGTCAAGGGATAATCAAACAAATGCCAAAATTCTGTGTGACACGGGGCAATGATTTTACGAAACATTTAAAATACAAAGTTCCTTTACATAACATGCCTGAGGAAAGCTCTTAACCTGCCTGTGAAGAGGAACATCAGCACAATGTACTAATCTACTTGCTGCAAAACTGACCTTCACAAAGAAAAACAATGAAGTTTAAACTTCAGCAAATTACATCTTTGGTCCCTTACTTCTGTTTGTAGAAAGGGGATTCCCTTACTTTATATCACCCTTGTCCTTGATGAGGGTCTGGTGTAGATGTTAATAGGGAACCCACAACAAACCAACAACATGGGGTTCCTTCTACAAATACATACCAGACTATAATTCTTGTTGGTGGTGAGAAAAGCATATACAAAACCCCAAAGGATCTGGTATGAATTTTAAGGGGAAGCTCCATGCAAAAAACAAGAAAAAGATAGCCTGAGGTCCCACCCAAAATCCATATCAGATACTGATGCTGAGCATGCAGCCTTGTGGCCAGGAAATTGGGAGGATGAACATATGTCTTTTCCCCTTGTGAACCACACCAGGCTGCATACCTTCAACTAGGGGAGTACCTTGCCAGGGTAAACCCCCTTGGCAAAATATTTTGTCCCCATGTTGATGAGGACAAGCACTTTTTTCCCACAACCCTGGTCTGGTGGTTGTGGGGGGTCTGAAGGTGTGGACTTATCAGAATCTGGAAGCCCCTTTTAAGATAAGAGGGCCCCCTCTGTGCTGCCTCACATAGTACCCATACTCATTCACAAAAAAAATGTAAGCAGTAAATAATGACACCACACATTTTGCTTTTTGACAGGCCATTTAATTACAAAAAAGAAAAAAATCAGATGATGTACATCCATTGTCATCCATTGTCTTCCAGCAATGAAAATCCACATCAATCACTATGAAATGCACCTGCCAACCCACCAAAAGAAAAAATACTGCCAACAAGGTTTGCTCCTCGCTCACTCGCACCAAATTACATTTCCTGGGCTCTGCTACTAAATCTAGGGGGCTGGGGTCTACCAGGTGATGTTGTTGCCCAAATATGGCCATAGCCATAGTTAATGAATGTCATTGGCCATATATGATGAAGAAGGGTCTCCCTTCGAAACGCGTCAGCCTCACTTTAAGAGTATACTCTCGTGACATGACTCACATTGGCTCTACACTCCCCAGTTCCTTTGAAGATCTGTAATGCTTGTTTTACATCCTTGCTTGTGAGTATATATATTTTATTTACCAAAATCACTGAATTATTGACGTAATACGCAAGGTTGGTGCGCTCTTTTTGCTTCACTTCACAGTATCAGTCGGGCTTCCCCAGCCTTGTTGTAGAGCTGCACATCCTTACATGCACTAGTGGAATTGTTTTGAGGTTCCTCGATTCCTCCACCTCTGGTTTGAGTCCTAGTGCACAGGAGGTGTTATCTTTATATCTGCTTCCATATGGTCAGTGATGTCAGCACTATCTCCACCCCTTTGTTTAAATGTCCAGGGTGCCGGCAGCTGCTGCCTCCTTAACAACCATTGACAGAAAGGAAGCTGTCATATATAGTAGTGGTAGAAACAGAAATACTATGAATATATGATATTTGGCTGCCGCCAAGCGAGCAAAAAGTTTGGACATGGAAAATTAGCCCTACAAAAATGGTTTGAATTTACTAACAGGATTAGCCCTCATAGATTTTAATAGGATTTGCTGTTAAGTTCAGGCTTGTCGAATTTCAAACAGAATTTGCTGAACTGGCAAATCAAACTTGGGCAGATTTGTTCGTCCTTAAGGCTGGATTCACACTGTTTTGTATGCATGCAGCTTGCTTGGTAACACACACACATAGGTGTAAATGGGCCACTACAATTTCCATTTCCCTTTCACATTAAACTACAGTGGATAGATGTGAATCAGAAACATAGGAACAAATGGGATTTCAGCATGACACGCGTTTTCATGCAGCAAAAGCATAAGAGCAGACACAAATAAAAAGGCCCTTAAGTCAATAAAACCAAACCTCCCATTACACAGTGAGAATCAATGGCAACCCTCCTGCCTCTGAACCTAACCTTTATTATTATTATAAAGGATTTATATAATACCAACAGCTTACATAGTGATTTACAATATAAAGGGATACAACTGCAATACAGAAGGATTAGAAGGGTCCTGCTCATGTAGCTTACAATCTAAACGGGTGGGGGAGGTGATATAAAAAGTATAGCTGTGGGGGATCAGCTGATAGTCGAAATACAGTTTTTTAGGTGGATGCAGGACAGGCTTTATTGAATAAATGATTTTAAAGGGATTGCCTAAAGGCGGACAGGGTAGGTGATAACCAGACAAGATTGGGGTAGGTAGTTCCAGAGGATGGAGAGTTTTTTGAAAAGTCCTGGAGGTGAGCGTGGGAGGATGTGATGAGGGAGCTAGAGAGAAGGAGGCCTTGGGAGGAGAAGAGGAAGATTTGGGCGATATATTGTGATGAATAGAGGCATGGAGAAGACAGAGTTGTAGGTGATACTGAGGATGCAATGAGATAGGTAGGAAAAGAACCAGGAAAGAGCATAGTCAAGGCAGTAGAGGTAAAGAGAGTGAAGTTTATTGAGGAGTGGATGGTCAACTGTATAAATGGCAGCGGAAAGCCTGTTAGTAAGTTGTAAGTGGGTTTTAGTAGGGCAGGTTCGGTGGAATGTTGTGGACAGAAACCAGCCTGTAGGGGGTCAAGAAGGTCGGTACCTGTGAGGTAGCAACTCATGTCATTGTGGAAAAGGCATTTAAGAAGTTTGGAGGCAGAAACATGGGTCTCAAGTTGTTGAAACAGGTAGGGTCCAGTGAGGGCTTTTTAAGTATGGGGGTAACCAGTGCATGTTTGAGAGGGGAGGAAAATATGCCAATGGAGAGGGAGAGATTGAAGATGTGAGTTGGAAAGTTTAGAACAGTTCAAGAGGGGGCCATGGCAGGTGGACAGGGTCAGGGTCCAGGGGACAGGTGGTGAGGTGGGACTCAGAAAGGAGTTTAGTAAATTCCTCAGTGGTAACAGGATGGGAGGAATGTTTTCAGTGTGGTGGTGGTCCTGGTATGTCAGTTGGAGGAGAAAACAGGGCAATGGAAATCTCATCATGAATTGTATCAATCTTGTTTTTGAAATAATTGGCAATCTCCTAGGCTGTAAGTAAATTAGTTGGTGGATGCAGTAGGAGGGAAAGTAGAGAACTAAGGGCAGAAAAGGACTGGATGAGAGGGTTTTGATAAGATTGTTGAGGTAGGTTTGATTAGCAGCATGAAGTCGGGAGTTGTATTTGAGAAGGGAAGATTTGTAGTGTCATTAGTTTACCAAGGTTGTAGCAGACAAGGCCTGGTTCTGCATGTAGAGAAGGGAGCAACTGTGTCCAAAGAGGATGAGAGTAGGTTGTTATACAAAGAATTGGCCGGGTCCCGGCAGGACAGGGGTGTGATTTTTTTCTCATAAAGGCAGTCAGTAGCAGAATGAAGAAGAGAAGAAGTTAAGGTGGCAGATATAATATATATACAGTTGTGTTCAAAATAATAGCAGTCAGACATCACTAACCTGATCAATCACTATTTTTGGTAGAAATGATATTTCTACATGGCAAATAATTTACTTGCAGGTGTAGTAGAGTAATAGAAATCCAACAGACCCAACAGTCATGACATGCATGCTGCTGATTCTGTGTAATTGAATCACTAATTGAAAGGGACATGTTCAAAATAATAGCAGTATGGAGTTCTATTAGTGAGGTCATTCATTCTTTGAAAAACAGGTGGCAATTATTGCCCTTATTTAAGAAAGGAAGGCAGCAAATGTTGTACATGCTGGTTACAGTGCATTTCTCTGAAATTCTGAGGAAAATGGGTCGTTCCAGACATTGTTCAGAAGAACAGCGTACCTTGATTAAAAAGTTGATTGGAGAGGGGAAAACATATAAAGAAGTGCAAAAAATGATAGGCTGCTCAGCTAAAATGATTGCAAATGCTTTAAAATGGCAACCAAAACCTGAAAGATGTGGAAGAAAGCGAAAAACTACCATTCGAATGAATAGAAGAATAGCCAAAATGGCAAGGACTCAGCCAACAATCAGCTCCAGGAAGATCAAAGAAGGTCTAAAGCAGGGGTGGACTGACCATTTGGAAACTCGGGCACTGCCCGAGGGCCCGGGGTCAGTAGGGGGCCCCATGAGATGCCCATGGTACATTTTTCATAGGCTTTTTTGAGTTTGGGCAAGGACACAGGGGCCCCATGATCCCCTATTGCTCGGGGGCCCCATGAGTTGTCAGTCCGCCCCTGGTCTAAAGTTACCTGTGAGTACTGTTACAATTAGAAGACGTCTATGTGAAGCCAAGCTATCTGCAAGAAGCCCCCGCAAAGTCCCACTGTTGAAAAAAAGACATGTGCTGAAGAGGTTACAATTTGCCAAAGAGCACATTGACTGGCCTAAAGAGAAATGGCGCAATGTTTTGTGGACTGATGAAAGTAAGATTGTTCTTTTTGGGTCTAGTGGCCGGAGACAGTTTGTCAGATGACCCCCAAACACTGAATTCAAGCCACAGTACACTGTGAAGACAGTGAAGCATGGTTGCGCAAGCATCATGATATGGGGATGTTTCTCATACTACGGTGTTGGGCCTATTTATCGCATACCAGGGATCATGGATCAGTTTGAATACATCAGAATACTTGAAGAGGTCATGCTGCCTTATGCTGAAGAGGAAATGCCCTTGAAATGGGTGTTCCAACAAGACAACGACCTTAAACACACCAGTAAACGTGCAACATCTTGGTTCCAGACCAACAAGATTGACGTTATGGAGTGGCCAGCCCAATCCCCAGATCATAATCCAATAGAAAACTTGTGGGGTGATATCAAAAATGCAGTTTCTGAGGCAAAACCAAGAAATAGAGAAGAACTGTGGAATGTAGTCCAATCATCCTGGGCTGGAATACCTGTTCACAGGTGCCAGAAGTTGGTTGACTCCATGCAACACAGATGTACAGCAGTTCTCAGAAACAGCGCTTATACAACTAAATATTCATTAAGTGATTCAAAGGAAAGCAAAATCTTCAAACATTTTTCAGTTTATATAGTGAATGTTTGAGTTTGTAAAGAAGAATACAAACACTGCTATTTTTTTGAACAGTCTAATATTCACTTTTCTTCAATTTTGCTAGAGGAACAACACAAATTTGATATATTTTTCTTCATGTTTTGATTTAGAATAGAATGTGTAGTGTTCCCAATGCATTTGTGTGTATGGAAATAAAAGCTATTAGAAGGATTTTGAGCTTTATTCACTTTTTTCAACACACTGCTATTATTTTGAACACAACTGTATATATATACATTTCAGGAGGGGGTTCAAGTTCCCGATTGGTGCGGTATTGTTTGAAGAAGCGCTCTGACCTTGTGGGGTTGCTTCATGGAGGTGAGGGGGAATTTCACCCAGTGTTGGATCTCCTATGTATAACCTTTCATATACATACATTCATTAAGAACTATAGAACACCTCCACCATTTAGGTGGTTTTTGGACTTTTTAGTTTGGGTGATACGTTTATTTTTGGATGAGACTCACTTTATATGTTGGATGTTTTATTTATATATGATTCTGAAAATTTTTGACCTATTACTTTGTGTCACGGATTCACGTGTATGTCACTTATTTCACTATTTATCCCCGCATTTTGGGGTCACGTATAAATAGTTTAGTTTCTTGTTTTTCTCTTTATGTTTATAGGCTGTGTGGCTTATAAACTTTTCACCATATACAGTATTTTATTAGTGTCACTTAGCCACTAATTTTCCACTTAATCCCCAATTAGGGGTCACTATTCTATGGTTCACTTTTATCATAATCAGTTTTTATATCTGTTGAATTTTGGATGATTTTATTTTAGCAACTACGTTGCGGCAGATTAGCTTTGTGGTTTTTCACCATTAACCACTTTTCAAAAGTTTCTTTTTTTCACTATGTGCACTATAAGTGCTCTTTTCTGTTAGGTCTTTAGCCAATACAGATTTGGCACACAATATACCTGTAGCTATATTTTCACATCACAATTATACTTTTGTGCAAATTTAGCACTGCAGTGGTGGGATCCTATTTGTGTATTATCACCATTTATGTTGGCACTATTTATAGATAATAAGGATTGTCACTTATAAGTCATATAACTATGGTGTACTTAGGTTACACCCTAGATTCATTATTTTGGGGGGTTTTCACTGTTATTTATGACTTTGGATTGTTCATGTGCATTCTATTCTATATATTTTGAAGTTTATATGTTCCTTTTGTGAATTTTCCTGTTTATGATTTTTTGGTTTAAGGGATATATTATTATTAGCCATTGTGGTATGTGGTAGGGTGTTTGCGGCTGTATATAGAGATTGACATTCTGAGCACGGGAGGACTATATAGATATAAGGTGGCAGATACATCTGCAGGTAACTTTGGAGGATTAGGGGGTTGGAGACAGGGAGAGTGTGGAGCTGAAAAGGTTGTGATTGGAGAGGGGAAAAGGGGTGTTATAGAGGTTGCAGGTAGTGCAGAGGTGGGAGAATACAAGGTCGATCATGTTGCCATTAGAGTGAGTGATGGTGTGCATCCATTGTGTTAGAGTAGGGTAACCAAGCAGAAAAGCCATAGACAATGCATGACCAATAAATCTCTGCAATCCTCTGGGAGTCTAGAGAAAAAAGATGAATAAGTGCACTTCAAAAGAGCAGAGGGACAGAGAGGGAGGTGTTGGAAGAACCTGTAAGGTGCATTGTGGGGAAAGGAAAAGTCAAACTCCACTTCCTTTTTGTCACTAGGTCTGGGTGAGTGAGTTCAGTGGAGGCTACCATGGGAGAGGGAAACTGGAGAGGCAGAGTAAATTCTTTAATCCAGGATTCAGTGACAACAAGTAGGTCTAGGAAGTTGGAAAGAAAGAGGTCGATGACAGAGGTGAGATTATTAGAAACTGAGTGGGGATTCCAGAGGGCATATAGGAAGAGGGCTGGCTCATGGAAGCAGAGGAACTGAAATAAAAGAAGAGTGGTACGTTGTAATAGGCTTTTCCCTTCTAGCCTATCATTTGTCTCCTTGCCTCAAGCCTTTCACGGGCCTTCTCTAATTATCCATTGTTAGTGCAACCATCACCTAAGCCTAAATGCTACACAATGTAAAGTTCTTGATCCAAGTGCTGTCTGCCCACCCTCATCCTTATCACCGATAGCATTACTATCACCACCGCTGCCAGTGCCATGTGCCATAGCATTTGGTTTTACTTTCAGGATCAACAAACACCAAAGAACAAATGTCTGAGAGGACAAAACTGGTCACATTTTAATATTTTCATACAGTTTCACTGACTTTTTACTACCAACGACTTGCTGATCAATCTCACTGTGTAAAAACTTTGCAAAATGCAGAGGATGACAAAGTGCAGTATGATGGTTGAGAGTGAACACATGGCCCCTTTCAAGTTTGAAAAATGTAATGGGACAATTGCTCTGTAGTGCTGACCACGTTTGGATATTACATGGAGTTTTTCTAGGTGTATTAGAGAAAAAAATGGTCAGCTCTCTCAAAGAGTTAGGCCCCATTCACACCTGAGCGATTTGTAGCTTGAAGCTCAAAGCTTCAAAATGCTTGCGGAGAAAAATTATTCTCAATGGAGATGGTTCACATCTCCATACCAAATCACCTGAAATCAATCCCCTGAAGCTCAAACAAGTTCTAGAGCTTTTTTGTCACTCAAGCTGGGCAGATTTTTGCATTTTTGAGCATTTATAATTCCATAGAAAGGAATGGCAGCACACGTTTTTGTGCGTTTTCATGCTTTTTGTTGCGCCGTTTTGTATGATTTTCTGCTCAAATGAAAAAATTGTATTACGTAATAATAAAGAAATAAATAAATAATAATTAACCCCTAACCTCAACCCCCTAACTCTAAAAAAATAAACAAACAAACAAATATATAAATAAATAAATAACAATAGTAAAATAATAATAAACACTCAAACCTGAACAAAATAAATAAATAACAATAATAAATTGTTATTATTATTATTATTATTATTATAATATTAATAAAAATAATAATGTATTTATTTATTTTGTGTTAGGGTTAGAATTAGAGATGAGCGAAGTATTCAAAAATTCGATTCGGCTGATTCGGCGAATTCGAGGAATAAATTCGATTCGATGCGAATATATTCGCTGCGAATTTAACTTATAAAAGGGTGTTTCTAGGCTTCAGAGAGCCTTCATATTAGTGCAGAACACTGTACCTTTAATTTAAATGCCCTTGGAGTCTGCTGGGGAAGAGAAATAATACTGTCAGTCAGTATGACATGCAGATGAGTGCCGTCGATCTTAGAATCACCGCACACTTCACTCATTTGGGTAGTCACGGGACCAAAACCAGAGTGTGGAGCCACAGTGTGGCGGTGGAGGCAGCAGCAATGGGAGGCCATACAGCACCCTATGACAAAAATGGAACCCACCAGCAGTGTGAGGAGACCTGAAAGTGGCACATGGCAGAGTGTGGCGATGGAGACAGCAGCAATGGGAGGCCGTACAGGGACCCATGACACACTCTGGACCTGGCAGCAGCATTAGGAGGCGGTACAGGGGCCCATGGCAGATTACGGGCCTGGCAGCAGCAATGGGAGGCCCGTAATCTGCCAGCACCCTATGACAAAATGGAACACACCAGCAGTGTGAGGAGACCTGAAAGTGGCACATGGCAGAGTGTGGCGATGGAGACAGCAGCAATGGGAGGCCGTACAGGGACCCATGAGAGACTCTGGACCTGGCAGCAGCATGAGGAGGCGGTACGGGGGCCCATGGCAGATTACGGGCCTGGCAGCAGCAATGGGAGGCCCGTAATCTGCCAGCACCCTATGACAAAAAATGGAACACACCAGCAGTGTGAGGAGACCTGAAAGTGGCACATGTTTGGGGCATGATTCATGGCGGATTTAGTCAGTTGTGTCAGGAACTGGTGGTTTGAAATCCAGACTAATCCACGCCTGATTCATTTTCACAAACGTGAGTCTCTCCACACTTTGGGTGGACAGTCGTGTCCTCCGCGGAGTTACAATACCTCCTGCCGCACTAAACACGCGCTCCGATGCCACGCTACTGGCCGGGCATGACAGCCTTTCAAGGGCAAATTCAGCTAGTTGGGGCCAAAGGTCAAGTTTCGTTGCCCAGTAGTCAAGGGGATTGTCTACCTCGGTTGGCAGGGTGCTGTCCAAGTAGGCCCAAGCCTGTTGTTTGAGGTCCTGCTCCAGGTCCACCTGATGCTGCTGCTGCTGCGGCTGGTTAGTAGTTTCCTCACTGCGCTGGTGAAGAAAGCTACTCATCATCGACTGCAGACTGAGGCAGCCGCTGCTGGTGGAGCTGCCACTGCTCCTACCACCCCACCCCTCCCCTGCTGCCATGGCAGTGGAACGCGAGCGCACAGGGCCCACAGTGTCTGAGGATGGACGTTGGCGCACAAAGGCAGAGACCAACTGACTACATAGGTGGTTTTTATAGTACGTTATTTTGGCCTCCCTCTCAGCAGGTGTGAAAAAGGCCACCATTTTTGAACGGTAGCAAGGGTCCAACAAGGTGGACAGCCAAAAGTCATCCCTCTGTCTGATGGTTATTATTCGGCTGTCGCTACGCAAGCAACCGAGCATGCTATGGGCCATTTGTGCCAAGGAATGCGAGGGACTCCCTGCCTCCATCTCCACAGCATACTGCCACGGTGCGTCTGGGTCCTCTGTCTCCTCCTCCTCTACCAGATGCTCCTGCTCCTCCACTCCTGTCCGCTGAGTGGAAAAACCACCCATTTCACTCAATAATTCCTGAGCACCAATGTCCTCCTCTACCTCCTCCTCTTCTTCCTGTCCTGCCCCCACAGGGGTCATGTGGCGTTGAGATCTGTGCGCCACGTCTACCGCACCCTGACCAGCCATTGTTAACAGCATTTGTTCCAGGACGTGCAACAGAGGAATGACGTCGTTCATCCCATAGTCCTGCCGACTCACGAATAGGGTGGCCTCCTCAAAGGGCCTGAGCAAGCGGCAGGTGTCACGCATGAGCTGCCAATGGCTGACATCTAAGTTACACAGGGGAGTACCTTTATCCGCTTGTAACATCAGGAAATCAGTGATGGCCTTTCGCTGTTCGTAAAGGCGGTCTAACATGTGTAGGGTTGAATTCCACCTTGTTGCAACGTCGCAGATCAGGCGATGCTGTGGAATTCCGTTCTGCCGCTGCAGCTCAAGGAGGGTGTGCTTTGCGGTGTAGGAATGGCTGAAATGCATGCAAAGTTTACGTGACATTTTAAGCATGTCTTGCAGTGGGATGGTGGATTTTAGGAACCGCTTGACAACCAGATTGAACACGTGAGCCATGCATGGCGCATGGCACAACCTTCCTTGACGCAGAGCAGACACCATGTTCTTTCCGTTGTCGGTCAACATGGTTCCGATTTTCAGTTTGCGCGGAGACAGCCATCTGTCGATTTCTCTGTTCATTACACTCAGAAGTTCCTCCCCTGTGTGACTACGTTCGCCAAGGCATACCAGGTGCAGCACAGCGTGACACCGTTGCGTCCTGCACATGTGATATGCCGGTCGGGTAATGGGACTTGGCACGGGGGTGGCGGCTGAGGACACGGCGGAAGAAGAGGTGGTAGAGGCGGACATCTTTTGTAGACCAAGGACGTGCAAACGTGGAGGCAAAAGCGGCGTGACCTGTCCAAGTTGCTGGTGCGGCTGTGCCGGCACCACGTTCACCCAGTGGGCCGTAAATGACATGTACTGTCCCTGACCGTAGTTACAGCTCCACACGTCGGCGCTGCCGTGCACTTTGGCAGAGACCGACATGCTCAAAGACTGGCCCACCATCCCTTCTACATGTGAATGCAGGGCTGGCACTGCCTTTTTGGCGAAGAAATGACGGCTTGGCACTCTCCACCGCGGCGCGGCACAAGCCATCATTTCTCGGAAAGGTGCTGAGTCCACCACTTGGAAAGGGAGGGACTGCAGCACCAGCAACTTGGACAGGAGGACGTTCAGCTTTTGCACCGTCGGGTGCGTGCTCGCAAACTGTTGTCTCTTGGAAACGGATTCCAAGAAAGACTACTGACGGAATCCGTGAAGAGGAGTAGCAGGAGAAGGAGCATCTGAACGAGCGGAAGATGCCAACGAGCGACAAATCCCCTCAGCAGAGGTGTTGGAGCCTTGACTGGCTGATAGAGGGCGATTGACGTCGGGTGACGGAGCAAGTAACAGAGCGGGTGATGGAGCGGGGGCTGGGGCAGGCAGAACCGCCGTATCTTTATCACGGTTTTCCCAGGCCACCAAATGGCGATGCTGCATATGCTGACGCAACGCTGTAGTCCCAACATGGGCCCCCTGGCCACGCTTGACTTTCTGGCCACATAGTCAACATACGGCTACGTTTACTTCCTCGGGCGGCTTGACGAAAAATTGCCACACCGCCGAGTAGGAAACTTTGCCCCCGATACTCCTCACTGGCTGACTGCTACTTCCTCCGTGCACACCGGCACCACTACTGGCTGTGGTGGTAGGCTGCAGTGGAGCTGGTGCTCTACTCCGTGGCCGTTTGCCTCCACTGACACTGCTACGACCCTGCTGCCTCCTGGGCAACCCACCGACTGTTTTGCTCGCTGCCAAGCTGGCACCCTCTTCTCCTGATGATGCGGAAGCAATAGCCTGATGACGACGAGGCTGCCAAGTGCGATCAGCCTCATCATCATCAATTAGGGTCTCCGCCTCACTACTAGCCCCCTCGGCTGCGTGTGGGTCAGGAGACAGACCTGTCTCTAGACCGGCTACCGAGCCACTCTCCTCGCCAGTACTTCTTCGCCTGGCTGCTGAAGAGGCGGATGTCTCCCCCCGTTCCTGACCGCCCTCTGTTAGCTCTTCCTCACTGTACAGTGGGGCTGAGCCCACAGCATGCGATACTTCGCTTGGTGAGGGAACACCAAAGGACAGGGGCAGGTAGAGGACACGTGATTTCAGTGGGCTTGCTCCCGGGCCATGCCAACTAACGGTTGTGTCTGACGTACCCACCGACCGTTGGCTGTAGGTGTCAGAGGTGACCTGGGAAGAGGAAGATGACCGAGCCAACCAATCGATGACGGCAGGGTTGTCGGTGGAGACACGACCGCTGGATGACACCGGGAGCACTGGCCTCTGGCTGCGACTAGTGCTGCCTCGACCCCTTCCTCTGCTGCCACGTCTGCTCGCTCCTAAAACATTGCCTCCTCTGCCACTCCTCTGCATGTTGTCTGACATACTCTTTAATTCAACGATTCTGTGTCCCTGAGTAACAATTCTGTGTCCCTGAGTAACAATTCTGTGTCTGTCCCTGAGTAACAATTCTGTGTCCCTGAGTAACAATTCTGTGTCCCTCAGTAACAATTCTGTGTCCCTGAGTAACAATTCTGTGTCTGTCCCTGAGTAACAATTCTGTGTCTGTCCCTGAGTAACAATTCTGTGTCTGTCCCTGAGTAACAATTCTGTGTCCCTCAGTAACAATTCTGTGTCCCTCAGTAACAATTCTGTGTCTGTCCCTGAGTAACAATTCTGTGTCCCTGAGTAACAATTCTGTGTCCCTCAGTAACAATTCTGTGTCCCTCAGTAACAATTCTGTGTCTGTCCCTGAGTAACAATTCTGTGTCCCTGAGTAACAATTCTGTGTCCCTCAGTAACAATTCTGTGTCCCTCAGTAACAATTCTGTGTCTGTCCCTGAGTAACAATTCTGTGTCCCTGAGTAACAATTCTGTGTCCCTCAGTAACAATTCTGTGTCCCTGAGTAACAATTCTGTGTCCCTCAGTAACAATTCTGTGTCTGTCCCTGAGTAACAATTCTGTGTCCCTCAGTAACAATTCTGTGTCCCTCAGTAACAATTCTGTGTCTGTCCCTGAGTAACAATTCTGTGTCCCTGAGTAACAATTCTGTGTCCCTCAGTAACAATTCTGTGTCTGTCCCTGAGTAACAATTCTGTGTCCCTCAGTAACAATTCTGTGTCCCTCAGTAACAATTCTGTGTCTGTCCCTGAGTAACAATTCTGTGTCCCTCAGTAACAATTCTGTGTCCCTCAGTAACAATTCTGTGTCTGTCCCTGAGTAACAATTCTGTGTCCCTGAGTAACAATTCTGTGTCCCTCAGTAACAATTCTGTGTCCCTCAGTAACAATTCTGTGTCTGTCCCTGAGTAACAATTCTGTGTCCCTCAGTAACAATTCTGTGTCCCTCAGTAACAATTCTGTGTCTGTCCCTGAGTAACAATTCTGTGTCCCTCAGTAACAATTCTGTGTCCCTCAGTAACAATTCTGTGTCTGTCCCTGAGTAACAATTCTGTGTCCCTGAGTAACAATTCTGTGTCCCTCAGTAACAATTCTGTGTCCCTCAGTAACAATTCTGTGTCTGTCCCTGAGTAACAATTCTGTGTCCCTCAGTAACAATTCTGTGTCCCTCAGTAACAATTCTGTGTCTGTCCCTGAGTAACAATTCTGTGTCCCTCAGTAACAATTCTGTGTCCCTCAGTAACAATTCTGTGTCTGTCCCTGAGTAACAATTCTGTGTCCCTCAGTAACAATTCTGTGTCCCTCAGTAACAATTCTGTGTCTGTCCCTGAGTAACAATTCTGTGTCCCTCAGTAACAATTCTGTGTCCCTCAGTAACAATTCTGTGTCCCTCAGTAACAATTCTGTGTCCCTCAGTAACAATTCTGTGTCTGTCCCTGAGTAACAATTCTGTGTCTGTCCCTGAGTAACAATTCTGTGTCCCTGAGTAACAATTCTGTGTCCCTCAGTAACAATTCTGTGTCTGTCCCTGAGTAACAATTCTGTGTCTGTCCCTGAGTAACAATTCTGTGTCTGTCCCTGAGTAACAATTCTGTGTCCCTCAGTAACAATTCTGTGTCCCTCAGTAACAATTCTGTGTCCCTCAGTAACAATTCTATGTCTGTCCCTGAGTAACAATTCTGTGTCTGTCCCTGAGTAACAATTCTGTGTCCCTCAGTAACAATTCTGTGTCCCTCAGTAACAATTCTGTGTCCCTCAGTAACAATTCTGTGTCTTTCCCTGAGTAACAATTCTGTGTCTGTCCCTGAGTAACAATTCTGTGTCCCTCAGTAACAATTCTGTGTCCCTCAGTAACAATTCAGTGTCCCTCAGTAACAATTCTGTGTCCCTCAGTAACAATTCTGTGTCTGTCCCTGAGTAACAATTCTGTGTCTGTCCTTCAGTAACAATTCTGTGTCCCTCAGTAACAATTCTGTGTCTGTCCCTGAGTAACAATTCTGTGTCTGTCCCTGAGTAACAATTCTGTGTCTGTCCCTGAGTAACAATTCTGTGTCTGTCCCTGAGTAACAATTCTGTGTCCCTCAGTAACAATTCTGTGTCCCTCAGTAACAATTCTGTGTCTGTCCCTGAGTAACAATTCTGTGTCTGTCCCTGAGTAACAATTCTGTGTCTGTCCCTGAGTAACAATTCTGTGTCCCTCAGTAACAATTCTGTGTCCCTCAGTAACAATTCTGTGTCCCTCAGTAACAATTCTGTCTCTGTCCCTGAGTAACAATTCTGTGTCCCTCAGTAACAATTCTGTGTCCCTCAGTAACAATTCTGTGTCCCTCAGTAACAATTCTGTGTCTGTCCCTGAGTAACAATTCTGTGTCTGTCCCTGAGTAACAATTCTGTGTCCCTCAGTAACAATTCTGTGTCCCTCAGTAACAATTCTGTTTCCCTCAGTAACAATTCTGTGTCTGTCCCTGAGTAACAATTCTGTGTCTGTCCCTGAGTAACAATTCTGTGTCTGTCCCTGAGTAACAATTCTGTGTCTGTCCCTCAGTAACAATTCTGTGTCCCTCAGTAACAATTCTGTGTCTGTCCCTGAGTAACAATTCTGTGTCCCTAAGTAACGTTTCTGTGGCCCTAAGTAACGGTTCTGTGTCCCTAAGTAACGTTTCTGTGGCCCTAAGTAACGTTTCTGTGGCCCTAAGTAACGATTCTGTGGCCCTAAGTAATGTTTCTGTGGCCCTAAGTAACGTTTCTGTGGCCCTAAGTAACGATTCTGTGGCCCTAAGTAACGTTTCTGTGGCCCTAAGTAACGTTTCTGTGGCCCTAACTAACGTTTCTGTGGCCCTAAGTAACGATTCTGTGGCCCTAAGTAACGTTTCTGTGGCCCTAAGTAACATTTCTGTGGCCCTAAGTAACGTTTCTGTGTCCCTAAGTAACGTTTCTGTGGCCCTAAGTAACGTTTCTGTGTCCCTAAGTAACGTTTCTGTGGCCCTAAGTAACGTTTCTGTGTCCCTAACTCTCTCCCTCAATACAGCCAGGTCTGCCTCTCTTGAATTACTGGAGGCAAATGGAGAATTCTAAAATGGCCGCAATTTATAGCTCGACCATTACACAGTGCTGGCTGGCTGGCTGCTGATTGGCTAATGCGATCACATGTCATGAATGAATGCATTATGGGTCAGCGCCTTGTCTGCGCGCCTTCCCAGAGATCCCCGCTCCGTCGCCGCCATTTTTGGAAAAATTTCGATTCGCGCATCGAAGTCTGCTAATTTTCGGATTCGTCGCGAATCGAAATTTTCCTAATATTCGAAACGAATTCCACTTCGCCAAGTTCGATTCGCTCATCTCTAGTTAGGATGTTCATTTATTTTTATTATTATTTCATTTTTTTAAGGGTTAGGAGGTTAAGGTTAGGGGTTAAATATTATTTATGTATTATTACATATCATATCATTTATTGTATTTACTTATTATTTGTGATTATATTTATTCATTTTTGTATTTATTTTACGTTTATTCATTTATTATTATTATTATTAGTAATAGTAGTAGCAGTAGTAGTAGCAGAACCCTAACAAAAAAAATAAATAAATAAAATATTAACCCCCAGCCCCAATCCCTAATCCTAACCCTAACCTAACCTTAATTCTAACCCCTTACCTTAAAAAAATAATAATGAATATTAATTTAAAAAAAATAAATAAAAGCTGATGGAAAAGCTAAAAAAAGTTGAAAAACCTAGCAACAAATGATGCAACAGATGATATTTTCTCTATTGGCTTATAATAAAACACCAAAGCTCAAAAAAGCCTGAAAAATGCTGTACGAAAACATGCATAAACATGCAAAAATTATGAGAAAAGTGGTTAGCTAAGTGGTCTATTTCTATGTCACCCAAAATTCGCATAACTTTCACACAAAATACACAAGTGTTTTCACCATGAAACGTGTGTTTCCAATTAGAAAAACGTCTGAATCTCCAGTGAAATTTTTTTTTAAATAGACCCCTTACAGTTTTTGTTCTCAGATTTTAAGTTGCACAACTTAAAATCTGAATAGAGTGGAGAAAGAACTTTGCTGCCAAATATTTAAAGCAGTAGTAAACTTGAGGAAAAAAAAAATCTCTCCCTGCAAGGCAATGTTGTAATGTGTTAGTATGCATAGATGCATAGCATACTAACACATTATGAAAGACTTACCTTTAAACAAAGCCCTCCAGCGGCACTGTCACCGCTGAGGAGGCTTCCATCTTCACCCAGTCTTTCTTATGGGTTTGTGGGCTGTGGCCACTTGACTGGATGAGCTGCGATGACGGCCGCCACATGTCTCAGCCGTGGCAAACAGCTCTGAAGGAACGGCACAGGTATGCCATTTCTTCAGACCGCATGCGCTGGTGACATCACCGGCTGCCATTCACTAGAATATCTCCTAAATAGTGCACGTTTAGGAGATATTCATTTTACCTACAGGTAACCTTTATTATAAGCTTACCTGTACAAAATAAAGGAGTTTACTACCACTTTGAGTACAGACAGCTTCTCTCTCAAATGTTGGCACAGACTGCAAAATGCCTGAACTGCAGTAGAAGTTTTTAACTAGAAATTACACTGAGAGTACGTAGAGTATGATGGTTAAATGTTACATTTGTCTTAACACTCTGATCAATACGTTTATTGGATTTCTTGAGTACTATATACAGTATGTCTGATGGCTGCTCTTAATGATCCTCTCAGAATCTCCTTAACGTTTCTCCCCAATCGATTTTCTGACCCAGTGCCCTCTCCTGCCCCCCTTGGGGGGTTCCTTTCTTTGTGATCCCTTACCTCCCGTTCCTTCCTTATCATACCCCTCTTCCCCCCATTGACCCTCCTCCTCTATCCCCACAACTCCCCATTGCCATCTTTCCCCTACCCATATTTCCTATTTTCCTGAATCCACCCCATAGTCTGATCTACCTCTGGATGGACTGCTTCAAGAGGCACTGTGGGCCAGCACAACTGCCTGAACAACTGTTTATATATATAGTCACCCGTATATCTAAAGGCATTTTTCTTTCGTTTTTAATAGAGTGGAGAGAGAATAGAACACCTGTCTGCTGTCTGTGCCCCCGTTATGGAGATTCACTATCTCTGTTTGACCTGTTTACCGTGATCATCGAAAGTGAAAGAGAAAGAAAATTCCAATTTTTGGGTTGACACCAAAACAATAATAGACGAGATATCTTCCATTGGGGACACTGGTGACCATGGTGATCACCGAAGATACCACCACTTTGAAGGGATTTCCTCTCACTTCCTGTTTTGGCTATTGGATAGAAAGTGAAATCTTCCCAATGGGTCAAAAAATAAAAGGGGTTATAACCCTTCTTTACTCTATCCAAAATGAAAAAAAAAAAGTTTTGCCTTTAGCTCTACCTTAAATTACACTCACAGGTGGATGCACAGTGCTTAGCAAATGCAGAGGCCCAAGAATGTGCCATCATCCGAGGTTGTTTAAAAAGAAAATGTAATGGAAAAATGTTCAGCTCCCTAATGGTGGGAGCAAAAAAAGGCAGTAGATATCATCAAAAAGAAAAGAAAAAGGGAGTATAATATTAGGTACAATGACATGCGATTAGAAGTAAGTCTATTAAACAATGAAGAGCAGTGAGCAGGGTGAGCCAACTAATATCATTAACAATATTAAGTTAACACTAGCCCAACTGGTAACAATGCAATATGTCATAGTAAACAGAAAATAAATAGTGTGGCGCTCAAAATAAATAAATATGTAAATAAATATGTTTATATCAACATAAATAAGTGCCCAATTCATATCATGCAATCTAAAAAATCTCCACAAATATCAAAGAATAATAATAAATAAATAATTAATAATAAATAACTGTGTATCCTATAAAACTCAAGTGATCACACTCTAAATAAATATAGTGTCTCAATCAATAATAAGATACGTGCTTATAAATGGGAAAATGGTGACCAGGTTGTATCACAGCCTATATAAAGATAACAAGTGCTGTAGTGCCAAAAAAAGTGCAAAAAACGTTTATCCAATCTTTCTAAAAATCAATGGAAAATAATGTCCATCATGTGATAAATATATTCATGCAATATACGGTGATAATCAATAGGTGATTGGTGCCAAAATCCTCTCCTAGCGGTGGCTAGATTTCCTCCTCACCTCCTCCCAGTGACCCCTAGGGGCCAGCAGGCTTGCAGGATCACCCTGGATCCTTAATTCAAATGGGCCAGCAGCTTTCCTCCTTGATTGGATTCCTTTATTGGCCTCCTATTTCCCTTGCTCAGCCAAGATGCCTCTGAAGAACAATGGCTCACCAGTCCAGTGAGCCAAAAAAGAAAACACCCTCTAAGTGTAGTATTAAATGACTCCTTTATTCAAAGATTAGAGTAACAACACTCACATTTCCTGGCAGTCCTCCCTCCTCACCGATGTGTGGGTACACTGCATGTGAATGGGACTTCCTAGGTGTAGTAAGATGGCGTCGCACGCCGGAAGTGCGTCACCGCGCACCGGAAACTGCGGACTCGCGAACCTACGCGTTACGTCACTGTCTACTCGTGACTTCCTCGGGGTATCGCATGACAGGCGCAGTTCCTCCCTTTATACCGGGCCTATCCACACACATTAATCGTGGCCCGCCTTGTACATACTCGGCGGTAACCGTGCCATTTTTCCAATCAATATAAAATCCTCAATATAGAAACCCACCATCTAAAAAATATAGTAATAAGTATAATAAAAACAATATATATTACTCGTGCGTACCAGTTTATAAATATCAACAATTTGTACCACTCTGTCAGAAATATCTCAAGCCATAAGAAATTATACTGCACTCAAACTCCTTTTGAACAAATATGTCTGTCAGGAGATGTCCCCTATTATACCCTATCCTTCTGTATTTTAGTGAGTAAGACACTATATAAGATTGACTATATCAATCTGAAAGGGAATTAAATACATCTCTTACAGAAGAAGCTAAATTAACATGCTTTAATCTTACCCACACACTATGTATAGTTAGCACAGTTCAAGTGTGGAATTTCAAACTTTTGACCCAATGGTACAGATCCCCTCATAGACAGCATCAAGTTCAAACCTATGTTGGCATTGTTTGCAAGAGGTCTTACACATCCCTAGTAGAGCTACATATTAATTAAGCAGTTGGAAAAGAGTAACTCAGATAAACATTAGGATCACATCAAACACACTTAAATTGACCCCAGAAATTGCACGCCTTTCGATTTTTCCCAGATCAATTTCAGCTGCCAAGAAATTATTTCTTTATCTGCTCAACTAAAGCCTACGTTCCTAGACACTGGGCCACAGCCCTCACAATTAGGGAATGGAGATAGATGAACTGACTGCCCAACAATATGACAGATACAATTCTTTTTGAACCAAGTGGACCTTATGGACCTCTACAACATGGGCACTGATGAATTCAAGACTCTAGCATGAGCTAATATACTTATCTACAGATATGCACCTTTATTTTATGGAACAATTTGCTCTTCGTGAGCACTTAAGAGTAAATCCTCTCTCTCACTGTGACTTCACCCCACATAACCCTACCTCTTGCCCTCTATTTCTTTTCCCAGTTACTTTCCCACTCTACTCGTCTTTATTCCTCCTTTCTCGGGCTCTAGAACCACCGCGAAGGAACCGTGAAACATTCTGGGGTGTACACAAGGGCAGTACTGCTGTGGAATGCAACCCTTCAAGCAAATGGGTCTGCGCTGCAACCACACTGCAAATTTGTGTAATGCAGTGCAGTGGTGCAGCATTAACGGGGTTAAAACAGGCAGTGAGGAGGTGTCATATCATCTCCTCATTGTCAAATGTATCTGAAAAGCAACCTACTGCAGATTGCTTTTCAGAGGCATAACCTTTTTAATCCCAGCCTTACTGTTCTCCAACACCACATACAGTTTATAGGTATTCTCCAAAGCATGTAATGTAAAATATTGTCACAGCTGTCTTATGATCCTTCCTGATCTCCAGGCATAAGGATGCCAATGCTGGGTGGGAACGCATTACATTTATAGCTTTAACCTCTTGTTTACTAAGATACGTTTGTAAACATTCTGGCTTTCAAGGGGTTAAAGAAAGCTCATGGCTGTTCCTGTATGAATTTTTAGAGCTGGTGATTGGCTTTAAAGTCATCGGTTTTATGGGGAACTGAAGATTCGTGTGTGTGCCTTCTCCATATTTCCAGTTCAGTTCCACTTATTTCATGTCGGCAACCACGTGTGCTTTCGTTTCCAGAAGGTTTCTTCAATACCCCACATGCAGCTTTTGCACAGCTTACGCTGAACAGATTCAACAACCCAGGAATATCTAAAACATGGCTCCCCCAGGGGCAGGGTCCTGGGGGTGAAGAAGAAAAACACTCTGGAAGGTTGTTCCAAATATTTACTCTCACCCAGCTCATGCCACTGAGCAGGCTCCTGATTGGCTGGTGAGGATAAATATTCATGTTTCAGCCGCTGACCCTTCCCACACTGATTACTGGAGCCTCCTACGCAGTAACAGGCAGAAGTAATCCAAGGCCTGAGCTAGGAATACCTGGAGTGCCAAAATGTAAGCAAAGCTCAGCCTGACTACAGCCTAACTACATCTAGCACACACAAAATCTCTACTGCTTATATAGCGCCGTCAATTTACGCAGCGCTTTACAGTTAATATAGTACAGTCACATCAGTCCCTAACCCTCAGGGGCATACAATCTATGGTCCCTAACTCTCATTCATACATACACATACTAGGGCCAATTTAGACAGGATCCAATTCACCTACCAGTATGTCTTTTGGAGTGTGGGAGGAAACCGGAGTACTTGGAGGAAACCCATGCAGGCACAGGGAGAACATGCAAACTCCAGGCAGGTGGTGCCGTGGTTGGGATTTGAACCAACGACCCTAGTACTGCCAGGCAGAAGTGCTAACCATTTAGCCACTGTGCTGCCCATACACATATGCCCGTAAATGTATTTTAGTGGCTAGAATAAATTAATATTCTAGTCAACAGAATGAATTTAGGCTTATACTCTTCTAACCGCCATACGCATGTAAATGTGCATACATAAGCACATAAACACGCATACATATGAATCACTAGAGACATTTTTTTCTGACATCTTTTGGCAGCGTATTTAGAGCATAAATTCATGTAGATCCCTACATATTTACAAACATATGATATGTTTCTGTTCTTTTTCACCACAGGAACCAGTCCAGGTTCAGGAGGACCTGGTCGCTGGCTCCCCCAGCCTCTTACCAGAAGAAATCATTCATACCCGAGAGAACTACTGAATGGTGAGTGTAAGTAAAACTATACAGATCATCCCTTTGGCACTTTGTGCGGTCCCCAAAACATTGGCTTGTGATGGCTTCTTTCCTTTGTGAAGGAAGAAAATAATGAAGACATGCTGGAGACGATTTCTGCTTTTGGTAATGGTAGTTCTTAAAGCGGTATTAAATCCTAAACCAAAAATGTAATATATTGCAGCTTACCAATCATTAGATGTGGTGGCTGCATTCATTTTCTTTTTTTTAGGCCTGCTTTTACCTGTTGATCAGTAAACACACCTTCTGTATTTGAGAGTGCCTACACAGAGACACCTTTGGACAGCAGCATTGTAATCTGGGGGAGGGGTGTATAGATGCACTAGCAGATGTAAATACACTAACAAATTGAAGCCAAACTCCAGCTAACACTTTAAAAGCAGTCACAGCAAACAATTTTTTATTTTTTTTCCTTTCAGGATAGGGGTTTTACATAAATAAATAAAAGCTGACCATTGTAAGCACCCCTCTCAGTGTTAAATGGTTTGCTTCATTGCTGTAAAACTAATAGATCTGCGAGTGAGCTTGTAGTTTTGAAAAACATCAGACTTACTGGCTGGATCACTGGATGAAAATAGAAGAAAGAAAGCCTATAAATGAAAACGAATGCAGCTACCACATCTAAAAATTGGTAAGCTGCAAAATAATAAAAAACATTTTTCTTGTGTTGAATCATACTTTAAGGTCTCTTTCACATTCACAGTAAGCTCTACCGCACTAGGCCCAGAACGCCCTATTTTTAATTTTTGTTTTTAAGTTGCTGAACATCAATTTTACATTGCAGGATCTCACCACAGCTGCCAGCAGAGTGGTTGTCTTGCAGTCATGGTGTGGCCCCTGGTGTGGTGTGGCACTCAAAGAGTGAGTTTGACAGGCACTGGCACCTGTTAAACTCTGCACCCCAAGTTAAAAATGCTGTGGCATGTATACATGTGTGCAGCATGTCTGCCTGTATTTTGCCAATTCAGGTACAGTAAAATTAGGACTGCTTTTCCTGCCCCCTAGCCACCCATCTGAATGAGACCTTGCAAAGAGCTAACTGGGAAGCAAAATTAGAGAAAGTGTTCTGTCGTTGGGCAAACACCTGGGGCATGTGTGCATGAGCCTCCATTTATCAAAAGACAAACAGGTTGTATTTGATAACTTTAATAAACTAAGATTCAACAAGTAATTATAGAGCTGTTAGTTTAACTTCTATAGTTGGGAAGATACTGGAGAGTTTAATAAAAGACCACATAGATGAGTTCTTGCTGGAAAAAAAATATTTTAAGCAACAGACAGCATGGATTCATGAAAGACAGAAGTTGTCAAACAAATCTGATTTATTTTTATGAGGAGGTGAGCAAAACCTTGGACAGAGGGGTGGCGGTGGACGTGGTATACTTGGATTTTGCAAAAGCATTTGACACAGTTCCCCACACACAGCTAATGTGTAAGGTAAAGTCTACAGGCTTGGAAAAATCCATATGTAAATGGATAGAAAACTGGCTAAAAGATCGTATTCAAAGAGTAGTGGTTAATGATTCATACTCTGCATGGTCTAGGGTTGTCAGTGGTGGACCCCAAGGTTCAGTGTTGGGACCCTTACTTTTTAATATATTTATAAACAATATAGGTTCTGGGATTAAAAATCCCATTTCAGTCTTTGCAGATGACACCAAGCTGTGCAGTGGAATAACATCCTTACAGGATGTCTCTAATTTACAAGCTGACCTCAATGCATTGTTTAATTGGGCAACTATGTGGCAAATGAGGTTTAATGTTGATAAATGTAAGGTTATGCACGTGGGGGCTAAGAATATGCATGCATCATACATACTAGGGGGAGTACAATTGGGGGATTCAATGGTGGAGAAGGATCTGGGAGTTCTGGTAGATCACAAGCTTAATAATGGCATGCAATGCCAAGCTGCAGTTTCTAAAGCGAGCAAAATCCTCTCTTGTATTAAAGAGGTATAGACTCCAGAGAGAGAGATATCATATTACCCTGTACATATCATTATTAATACCTCATCTGGAATATGCAGTTCAGTTTTGGGCACCAATTCACAAAAAGAACATTGGGGAACTGGAGAAAATACAGAGAAGGGCAACCAAACGGATAAGAGGCATGGAGGAGCTCAGCTATGAGGAAAGATTAGAGGAACTGAATTTATTCTCTCTTGAGAAGAGGAGATTAAGGGGGGATATGATCAACATGTATAAATACATCAGTGGTTCATATAGTGAACTCGGTGTAGAGCTATTCACCCTGAGGTCATCACAGAGGACAAGGGGGCACTCTTTACTTCTGGAGTAAAAGAAATGTAATCTCCAACTATACATAATGCAACTATGCATGGCAACTATACATAATGGTATCATCTCTGACTGGAAGGCAGTGTGTGTTGTCAGCATATGTCCTACTGATTTGCATCTACTTATTGTAGCACTGTCCTCTCGAGTAGGGTTGCCACCTCATCCCTTTAAAGTTGAACACATATTATTTACACAGCTTCTGTGGCTGATTAAAGTGGTAATTAAACTCACTTAGTGCCTTAAATGCATTAAATTAGCCTAAGAACCTGTGTAATTAATATGTGTTCAGTTTTAAAGGGATGAGGAGGCAACCCTACTCTTGAGGGCCTATGGATTTGTTTTGGTCCTCCTAAGCTCTGCACAGTAAGGTAACACAAATTTTCCATACTTGCACACTTGGAGTCAGTAAACAGTCTTTGAGCTGGTTTTTAGCAGTTTTTTTAATGGGGTTAACAACTTGGATGGGGTCAAGTGGTATATGGGATTCCCAAGGAATTGCAAACTCGAGGACAATTTCTTAGCAACCTATACACTGTACAAAAAGATGTGGATCTGCAAAATAAAGCACTGTCTCTTTAAGGAGCTCTAAGGTCCCCTTGGTGTACCTCCTCAAACCCCAGAGGTGCCCCTGGGCAAGGGATTCCAAGATCTAGCAATTAAGTAGTCCCAGATGAGAATTAGCTGGGTCTTCCATCTGACCACTGTCTCCCTTTATATGGCCCAGGGGGTGTAGGAGTACTCACACTGTCCAGTGCTGTCAGTGTAGTGGGTTGGTAGCTGCTTTCAGGCTTTTCTCTGGGCTGGCTCTTTCCCTGCTGCTCAGAATGTCCTCCCTAAGAGACCTTGGGCAGTGGAGAGCCTCCGTTCAGCATCCTGCCTGTGGGCAAGCCTCCCTCCCTGGGGCCCCCTCCCAGACTCCACACTCCAGCCTTCTCTCAATCCATCTTCCACCTGACTCCCGTGCTGCTCAGACTCTGCCACATTTAGGATTGTCCTTAATCACCACTCCAGGCCTCCTGCCTACGGATTGGCCAAGGTCCTTCAAACATGAAGATTTGGGTCTCCTCCCCTCCTCCGCTCCTCTTACAGAAAATTCTGTGAATTTCTGGAAGGGTGGGAGGGCTCCAGAAGCCCTGACCTGTGGAGCCTCTCAGCCTGTGCTAAGGTGTAATCGCTACCTCACTCCCACGCTGACTCATCCCAGGCTGCTACCCAGTTTCTAACTACAAAAATAGCTACCTAGAGGGAGCTACATTAGTTTTAATGATTTTTTTTTACAACTTAGCAACTTGGCATTTTTAGCTTGCTTCCAATATGCCAATTTAAGGACATAATTTTAGCACTTTTTTTTATTGGAAAAAGCAAGACAATGATTAGGCACTCAGAAAGCAATGTTTTTATTAAATAGACCCTTAGTGTATCAAGCTACCCAGACATCTCATATCTCATACCTCATATATTTCTTTCTCAACCAGGGTTCCATGAAACCCTAAGGTTCCTTCAGAGGTTGTTGGGGGTGCCTACTGTGAATGAGTAATGTCTACCTCTCAGATGAGTTCCCACTAACCCAATGATCTTTTTAACTATATGGAAGAGGCAGATTCTTCCCAGTGACCACAAATGTAAGGAGCATTTTTTCCACTGAGCATTACACTAATATACCTCAAGCTTTAGACCTAGTAATTATTACAAGGGTTACCAAGACCAAAAAGTTTGTTTGAGGGTTCCTCCGTGATAAAAAAAAAAAAGGTTGAGAATAGCTGCCATCACGAGGGCAGACAAGTGCTCACTAGTTGAAAGCTCTCAGGATAAAGATTTATCAGAAAGGGTGGAAGACTTGCCCCAATAACTACTGCTCCACCACATGATAAGCAGTTGCTGACCCTATCTTTCTGAAAAGTTCTTTCTTTATTGGCTAACTCAGCAAAGCCTTGCAGGTCACATCATTTACTGCCCTGAGGGCACCTGAATCTGTTCTGCAGATATGAGCATTCTCTAAGATCTACAGACATCACAAGGTACAGTCAGGTCCATAAATATTGGGACATCG
Source organism: Staurois parvus (assembly GCF_062004578.1). Lineage (NCBI taxonomy): Eukaryota > Metazoa > Chordata > Amphibia > Anura > Ranidae > Staurois > Staurois parvus. The sequence goes on from NW_028317971.1 coordinate 9,920,969, forward strand.
ACACAATTCTAACATTTTTGGCTCTATACACCACCACAATGGATTTGAAATGAAACAAACAAGACGTGCTTTAACTGCAGACTGTCAGCTTTAATTTGAGGGTATTTACATCCAAATCAGGTGGACGGTGTAGGAATTACAACAGTTTGCATATATGCCTCCCACTTGTTAAGGGACCAAAAGTAATGGGACAGAATAATAATCATAAATCAAACTTTCACTTTTTAATACTTGGTTGTAAATCCTTTGCAGTCAATTACAGCCTGAAGTCTGGAACGCATAGACATCACCAGATGCTGGGTTTCATCCCTGGTGATGCTCTGCCAGGCCTCTACTGCAACTGCCTACAGTTCCTGCTTGTTCTTGGGGCATTTTCCCTTCAGTTTTGTCTTCAGCAAGTGAAATGCATGCTCAATCGGATTCAGGTCAGGTGATTGACTTGGCCATTGCATAACATTCCACTTCTTTCCCTTAAAAAACTCTTTGGTTGCTTTTGCAGTATGCTTTGGGTCATTGTCCATCTGCACTGTGAAGCGGCGTCCAATGAGTTCTGAAGCATTTGGCTGAATATGAGCAGATAATATTGCCCCAAAACACTTCACAATTCATCCGGCTGCTTTTGTCAGCAGCCACATCATCAATAAATACAAGAGAAGCAGTTCCATTGGCAGCCATACATGCCCACGCCATGACACTACCACCACCATGCTTCACTGATGAGGTGGTATGCTTAGGATCATGAGCAGTTCCTTTCCTTCTCCATACTCTTCTCTTCCCATCACTCTGGTACAAGTTGATCTTGGTCTCATCTGTCCATAGGATGTTGTTCCAGAACTGTGAAGGCTTTTTTACATGTCGTTTGGCAAACTCTAATCTGGCCTTCCTGTTTTTGAGGCTCACCAATGGTTTACATCTTGTGGTGAACCCTCTGTATTCACTCTGGTGAAGTCTTCTCTTGATTGGTGACTTTGACACACATACACCTACCTCCTGGAGAGTGTTCTTGATCTGGCCAACTGTTGTGAAGGGTGTTTTCTTCACCAGGGAAAGAATTCTTCGGTCATCCACCACAGTTGTTTTCCGTGGTCTTCCGGGTCTTTTGGTGTTGCTGAGCTCACCAGTGCTTTCCTTCTTTTTAAGAATGTTCCAAACAGTTGTTTTGGCCACGCCTAATGTTTTTGTTATCTCTCTAATGGGTTTGTTTTGTTTTTTCAGCCTAATAATGGCTTGCTTCATTGATAGTGACAGCTCTTTGGATCTCATCTTGAGAGTTGACAGCAACAGATTCCAAATGCAAATAGCACACTTGAAATGAACTCTGGACCTTTTATCTGCTCATTGTAATTGGGATAATGAGGAAATAACACACACCTGGCCATGGAACAGCTGTCCCATTACTTTTGGTCCCTTAACAAGTGGCAGGCACATATGCAAACTGTTGTAATTCCTACACCGTCCACCTGATTTGGATGTAAATACCCTCAAATTAAAGCTGACAGTCTGCAGTTAAAGCACATCTTGTTTGTTTCATTTCAAATCCATTGTGGTGGTGTATAGAGCCAAAAATGTTAGAATTGTGTTGATGTCCCCATATTTATGGACCTGACTGTATATGGTTGAAACATTTTCAGCATGTTGTCTAAAACATATTCAATTACACTGAAAGTGCAGATCTAATGGAATTATTTACCTGTATGTTTCCATTTCTTCCAAGCCTCTTGGCTAACAACCTTTGCATTATACACACACAGGCCTCTTTATTAGGTTCACCTTGCTAGTACCGGGTTGGATCCCCTTTTGCCTGCAGAACTGTTTTAATTCTTCATGACATAATTTCAACAAGGTGTTGGAGACATTCCTCAGAGATTTTGCTCCATATTGACATGAGTTACTGTTGCCTTTTTATCATCTCAAACCAGTCTGTCCATTCTCCTCTGACATCAACAAGGCATTTTCATCCACACAACTGCTGCTCACTGGATATTTTCTCTTTTTTGGACCATTCTCTGTAAACCCTAGAGATGGTTGCGATTGAAAATTCCAGTAGATCAGCAGTTTTTTAAGTACTCAGACCAGCCTGCCTGCCACAAACAACGATGCCACATTCAAAGTCACTAAAATCCCCTTTCTGATTCTTCACCACGTCTAGATGCCTAAATGCACTGAGTTACTGCCATGTGATTGGCTGACTAGCAATTTGTGTTATGAAGCATTTGAACAGGTATACCTAATAAAGTGGCCGTGGACTGTATTTTCACCCATTTTCCCCCTTGAATCATTGGTTGCTCCTTTCCATCTAGGATTTTTGATGAGCAGAATAAAAGCAAGAAACGCAGGCAGGAGAAAAAAACAGGCGTGCCTGCCTTTAGTGTATCTTGTTTGGTGCACTGCAGAATGCAATGTATTATTCATCACACCTAGAAATAGATATTTAACCAAGTCACAGCCTTCTCTATGATTACTGAGAGTTATTATTCCAAATGTCTTAGTAATGCTTTATTTTCCTATGAAAAGATAGTTCTTGGTAGCATAGTAAAGAGTCAAACATAAGATACAAGAATTTCCTGTAATCTTGCAGCATTATGCTATTATTTCATATGACCTGTCAGCTGTTCTTCCATCTGATGCTGGTGATTACTATGCAGAGTGGAGGTGTTGTTAGATTCACATACCTAAAAATTGCTCTTGAAGAGCTCGTCCCCGGAAATTTTTTTTTAGCATTTATTAATGCAGGATAATTACCTATAGATTGTTGATTGCACTCTCTCGGTTGGGCAAGCCTAATATACGCATGTACCCTGTAACTGGAATAAATCTTAAGAGCATTCATCTAGGGGACACTATTTGCCACCTGCTCTCTATACACATGGCATTTTGAAACCTTGCTTTGAGGGAAATCTTATGGACAATAAAATTGTTCTCTGCTATAAACTTAACTGAACTTTTGACAATGAATGGTTCAATGAATCAAGGCTTGCTGAATAATTGAAACACTTTCATGATAAAGCACCTTATTTCATGAAATACAGTATGTTGTGTTTTTCTATTTATTTTCTTTATTTATTTTAAATCAGCTAAAAAAAAAATAACCTTTTTTTGAAAATGTTTTTCAATGTCTTTTTTTTATAAGGTAAATAAAAATAACAATTGCAAGTTCCCATCTGCAGCACCAGGGTTTCATATAGGAGATTTACTGCTTTGAATACAGACCTGAACAGCAGGATGTCAGATTACAGACAGCTGATTGCGTTAGCCTAATAATTTAGAGGAGGGACACAACCAACCTCCTCTCTTATAGTAGAGATGGTGCCTGTAGGCAGGTGCATTCTGTTCCCACCACTGTAGATGGCTCCTGACACAAGTGGTACAACAGAGAGAGAGGAAATCCTAGGGACACACTCTCTATGGTTTCCTGGGTCAATGGGTTGGCTAGACTGTGGCCATGTGACCCTTGGCAGCCATCTTGGGTCAGCAGGGTCTATTTAGGGCCCTGCCCCCGGGTTATTATTATTACAGGTATTTTATATGATGCAGTCAATGTATGCAGCACTTTATGTATATATTGTAGATTCACATCAGTCCCTAACCCTCAAGGAGTGTACAATCTAAGCCCCCTAACCAGGGGCAGACTGACCATTTGGAAACTCGGGCACTACCCAAGGGCCCGGGGTCAGTAGGGGGCCCCATGAGATGCCCCTGGTACCTTTTTCATAGGCTTTTTTGAATTTGGGCAAGGACACAGGGGCCCTATGATCCCCTTTTGCCTGGGAGCCCCATGAGTTGTCAGTACGCCCCTGCCCCTAACTCACATTCGTACTAGGTCCAATTTAGACAATTAACATACCAGCATGTCTTTGGAGTGTGGGGGAAACCAGGGTAACTGGAGGAAACCCATGCAGGCACAGGGAGAACATGCAAACTCCAGGCAGGTAATGCCATGGTTGGGATTCGAACCAATTACCCTAATGCTGCCAGGTGGAAGTGCCAACCAGTTAGCCACTGTGCTGCTCACCGCATGTATTTTTTGTGAGTGGTTAGTGCAGGGAGAGAGTCCCCGCTTGCTAGGAAGAGTAAGTAGTGGTAGGCAAAGGTTCCTCAGGAGGGAAAGGATAGGGACTTGCTAACCTAGAAGAAGTTTCCCCTCTTGGGACTGGACTGGCCAAGCTGCACTTCTCCCTCTGAAACAGACGGTACCTCTCCTCAGCCACATCTGACTACACTGGACTTTGAGTTATTTCCCTAGCAGCACTCTCACATCTGGGGTGTTTGTAACGTGGATATTCTTTTCAGTACAAGTTTTACGTTTTACTGCATGTGGACTCTGTGTATATACTACCTGCACCATGCTGCACCTCTCCACATGCCAGTCTGGATTTAGCCAACAAGTGATGCACCAGTATTAGACTTTTTTTTGGCCTCTTTTAGAACAGCTCCTTTACCTATTTCCTTTTTTGCTTCCTTTCCTTTTGTCTTATTGCTTTCAGCCCCCTTCCTTCATTATTCCTAGACCTAATGGGGAGTTGCTGCTTAGTTCTCCTAGAGTGTATTCATCATTCTCAACTTGATATCATATTGCTGCACAATGGGCATTTGGCAATGAAGCATTATATTAAGCAGAACATCAGACCCTGTCTTTAGCCTGCCCCACCCTACAAATCCATAAATGTTATAGACACAGTAGCTTGAGTAAATTTGCTCTCTAGCATTTATACACTAGAGAAGAGCTCCATTCAAAATATTAAGGTAAAAATGAATAGCCCATTAATCCTTAAAATGGCAAAACTAGCTTTGCTGCAAAATGTACCTGCAATCCAAAGATTCCTACAATACTTCTTTCTGCCCCTAGATGTCAGTCTAATGACCAGCATTATTCAACTCTGTCAATATGCATTCTCTTTCTATCAGCATTTCTCTAGTCATCACATGAACTAACTTGATCCTTGTGCTGTTTCTTCCTCTCACAATTACAATGTTACTAAACCCAGGACCCTGCATTATATCTGGTCTCCCACAGTACACACAACATGGAAATGCAATTATTTTAGTAAATATAAACTGCTAAATATCTTTTCTCATCAGCAGTTAGAGCAGTCTTGTGACTTCAGCTGAGCACTGGTTAAAGCTTGGAGGAGGAGTATTCTTTCTGCTCTAGGAGGATGCAGAACTCCTGACTTCTGCTGTCTGGACAGTGCTGATTGGCCCTGTGATGATCACATTCCCTCTCCCAAGAAAAAAAAATACACACTAAACTAATACACACTAAGCAATACACACTAAACTAAGCATGTGCTGAAGGGCTATGGTTTCAGTCTGTCTTATCAGCATGGACATTTGAACAAGAAGAGGGTCAGAGAAGACAGGATCAAACAGCCTTTTTACACAATGCAGAGGATTAACCCCTAAGATTCCATAGTAAGTATAACACGCATCATTTATTGAATATACAGACTGATTTTACAGTTGTGGGTTTAGTAACACGTTAAGCCCTGCTGTATAAAGACTGCAAGAGACTGATGCTAGGCCAAATGCAGTTACTTAAACTTCTTACATCTAAAATACATTCAAGTGGTTGTGACCCCTTAGTCTGGGTTCACATACAGTATATGCGAATTCAGATGTATTTTGAACCACACCAACTCGCTTGCCATGCTATGAAACACTTTTGCACATACATGCGGGCTGGCTACAGTACAATTTTAAAAAGGGTCCTGTGCGATTTTCAGTGCGGTGCAGGGGTGATTTCCAATCTGATACACTGTAACATTTTGCATTGGAATTGTACCTGCACTGCATGAAATAAATTGCACTGCACCAACCTTTGAAATGCACTGCATCCCAGCCTGCAAATATGTGAACCCAGGCTCAAATACAAACCATGAGGTGATCAGCCTCAGATACCAAAAAATGAAACAAAACCTCCTACACAACCTGTATCTGTTTATTTGTAGCTATTTCAGATGTACAGATGTATAGAGTCCTGAGTTTATACGGCATTTCTGAACTTAAAAAAAACAGGGCAGGGAGTCGAAGTTACACTCTGCAGAACTAAGTAATTGCTGATTGGAGGGAAGGGTTACCCCCGCCCCTTTACACAGTACACATGAACAGAGCTGAGGCTGTCAATCACAGGCTGTGTGCTGGAGCTACCTTCCCTGTCAGTTTTTACCTCTTGGTGTCAAGAAAACTTGTCAGAAGTGACTCATATAGATAGCAGAGGAATGAGGCAGCAGAGAGAAATTACACTTAATGACACTTGGGAAAAGTACACACTATAAAGGGATATATTTGTTCACATTACAGCCACTTTAAATGATGTATCAGAGATTATAAAGCTGCGACTATTTGAGTCATTTATATCTGTGTGGAGTTCAGTTTTATATTTGTGCAGTCAGATTGCATGTTGCCAATTCATAGACAGTGCCATTGCCTCTCTTGGTTTTCTATTGCAGGATATTAAAGTGTTACTAAGCCCACAACAGTAAAATCAGTCTGTATATGCAGTAACGTATGCTTGTTATACTCACTGTGGAACCTAAGGGGTTAATGTTCTGCAACTTAAGGGGTTAATCCTCTGCATTGTGTAAAAAGGCTGTTTGATCCTGTCTTCTCTGACACTCCTCTTGTTCAAATGTCCACACTGATAAGACTGACTGAACCCATAGCTCTTCTGCACATGCTCAGTTTAGTGTGTTTTTTTTCTTGGGAGAGGGCATGTGATCAGCACAAAGCCAATCAGCACTGTCCAGACAGAAGAGGTCAGGGGTTCTGCATCAGCACAGGGCCAATCAGCACTGTCCAGACAAAGGTCAGGGGTTCTTCATCCTCCTAGAGCAGAAAGAAAACTCCTCCTGCAAGCATTATCCAGTGCTCAGCTGAAGTCACAAGACTGCTCTAACTGCTGATGAGAAAAGGTATTTAGCAGTTTATATTTACTAAAATAATTGCATTTCCATGTTGTGTGTACTGTGGGAGAACAGATATAGTGAATGCAAGGTCCAGGGTTTAGTAACACTTTAAATCTCCTATATGGCCATCAGCAGAAACACATATTCATATAAAAAAATGCAAATTAATCACTTTTAAAGCGGAACTTCAGGATAATAAAAAATTTTCATTTATGCCAGAAAGCACAGCCAGAGTTGTACTTGTGGCTCTGCGGGTATGAGAGCTATGAGAACTGTAGCTCTCATCTAGTGAAGAGCCTGTTGCTTACCCACCTTCTCCCCTTGTCCATAAAACATAAGAGTATAAGACATTTTGTGAAAGGACAAGAGGAGCAGAAAGGGAGGATAAATGACAGGATCCTTTCACAGCATGAGAGCTAGAGCTCACATAACTATCCGACATAAATGAAACTAGAATTTTTTTCAACTAAAGCCTGCTGTAAGCTGATGTCACTCAGCTTGTCCAGGCTCAGGAAAGATCCCGACAGTCAAGATCCACGCAAATGTCTGGACTGGTAGCTGGCTCAACCTCTTAGCTAACCAATGGGAGACTGGGCCAGCCACTTCCACCCCTCCACAGCCCGGAACTCCAATGAGCACTTTAAATCTCCTATACGGCCATCAGCATAAACACATATTCATATTTAGTGAGCACTGGAGGGGCAGAACAGAGAGCTGGTGACTGACAGTCACTGGCTATCTGCTTACTGAAGAACTGAGAACTGAGCGATCAGCAGTCTTGGATTGCTCAGTTCTTGGTCCTAGAGGCAGTGGGGCAGGCATCAATGCTGCAGCCTTCTACCGGAGTATGATTGTTTATTTTTTTAATTATTTCCAGACTTCTCTTTTAAAGTTTAAAAAGAGTTGATTTACCAAATGTAATTTATATATTCAATTCTTTTCATATGAATACATTTCTACCGATCTCCATTGATACACTAACAATACTAATTTGCATTCTTCAGTGATATAGGAAAAAACTGGAAAACCAGCAGTGTTTGTTTTGTGCTTTTTACCCTGTTGAATGTCTTTATTACCCTGCAATTTGTGCTTCACTGAGGAACAGTCCTACCTGCCCCTAAACTTCTGTCATGACAAGGCACAGACTTCTTATTTCCAGCACATGCTGCCATTCTTATCTGCAGATTTGTGAACTTCCTGTAAAATAAAGAAGGTAAAACATAAAACAGGTGCTTGGCTGACATTACAATACATTGTTTGAGTTAGAGAAAATAATTATTAATGCATTATTTCAAAATGTCCATTTTTACAAAATATTTCATTTGTTTCTAGACTCGGAGGATGAGGAGCCACCTGACCTTGAGTCGGAATCTGGAGACGTGCCAAGCAGTTCAGAAAGTGGCCCTAACAGCATGCTCCTTGAGAGCCAAGATTTGAGGACGCAGATTATCCAACTGTTGACTGAGCTGGAAGAGACCAGGGAGCTGGCACTGAAACACGAAGACAGCTTTCTGGAGATGCAAGGTAACATTATTAGGGTTTCAGGGATTTCCAGCCCATCATTATGTGTAGAGAGGTGAATTAATAATTTCAATAGGTTTCTTCTGGGTATTTAATCGTATTTACAATATATAAACGTTGTGTCACGAATTTGTTCAAGTTTAAACTTAATAATAAACTTTATGTGTAATTGTGAGGAGGCAAATATGCTGGTTAAGTATACATTAATACGATGTTAAATCAGATTGGTGGGGATGATACCTGAAATAACAGGACCAGTTGGTGGTGATTCAAATCAGTGGTGGCTGCGATGTGTTAGGGATTACTGAAAGGACAAGGGGATTAGTGGCAGAGGTGTGTGAGGGTACAGGGGTATTCTGTGGTGGCAGAGGTATGTTAGGGTGTACAGAGGTGTTCAGGGGGAAGATTGTTGGCAGGGAGCTCAGGAGTGGTATAGGGGAATGTAGTTGTTGCAGAGCTATGCAAGCAGTGTGCATAGGTGTGAAAGGGGGGTACATTGTGCAGAAGTGTTTGTAGAGGGGAACAGTGGTGGCAGTTCTGCTTTTAAAGGGTATAGAGGTTTGCAGGGAGTGGGGTACATAGGTAACATATGTGTATAGTGGGAGTGCAGTTGTGGCAGAGGTATGTTGTGTGATGAAGAAGTGTGCAAGAGGGTGCAGTGGTGACAGAGATGTGCAATAGAGAAGAATGATGTCAGAGGTGTGTGCTGAGAGTACAGTTGTAGCAAAGTGGTTGTAGAGGTGTGCAAAGAGTTCAGTGGTGCAAGAGGTGTGCAAAGGGTTAAAGTGATGCAGAGTTGTGCGCAGGGCTAGAGTGGTGGCAGAGGTGTGAGAAGGATGCATTTGTGGTAGAGGTGTATGGAAAGTGTCATACTGACATATGTGGTACAGTGGTGGCAGCAGCGTGTGGAGAGTGTGGTGGTGGAAGAGGTATGCAAAGGGGTACAGTGGTGGCAAAGGTATAGTATGTGAAGGGATGCAGGGGTGGCAAAGGTATAGTATGTGAAGGGATGCAGGGGTGGCAGAAGTGTGTGAAGGAATACAGAGCTGTGTGACAGGGTAAAATAATGCAGAGGTGTTTGGTGGAGTTGAAAAAGTGTTGGCAGAGGTGTGCAGGGACTTCAGCGGTGGCAGAGGTGTGTGAAGAGGTACAGTGGTGGCAAAGATGTGCGAAGGGTACATTTGTGGTAGAGGGGTTTGGAGAGTGCCATAGTGGCAGAACTGTGTGAAGGAGTACAGTGGTAGCAGAGATGTGCAAAGAGGTACAGTGGTAGCAGAGGTGTGCTGGGAGTGCTGTGGTGGAATAGGTGTGTGAAGGGGCATGGAGCCCAACTCTTGAGTTTGTGGTGCTGACTTGTTTGTTGGGACATGCTGGCAGTTCTATCACCCATAATCCCTTACCCCTCATTGACTTCATCACGTGAGTCTTTTAAAAGGAACACCACCTCCATAGCAGTAGCACCACCAAGCTCCCCAGAGTCTGTGCCAATCTCACTCTGGCAGGTTCATATATGATAATGGCACAAACATGCTGACCATCCTTCATCAGCGGGAGATCAAGCATGTGCCATGTCCTCACCCAGTAGTACCCAGGATTCCAAATTCTGCTACGCCAGACCAGGAGGTTTTGTTGACATTTTCTCTGCTCCTACTTGACTATGGCTCACCTGACAGAAATGCAACACCAAAACCTGGTGCTTGCCAATAGATTGGTATTGGACACCTCCATGCTCTGGAATTCCATCTTCCATATGCAACAGAGGTTGTACCAGCAGAAGTGAGTAATTGGTAAATAGATGTGATATTATAGGGTGAAGATGTTATTTAGGGAGCTTGAGATTCCACCCCCTCCTAATCCCAACACTGACTATGTGGGCACCATGGCTGACACTGATGCTGTTAGAAGCAAGAACCACTGGCAGCAGCTGACCCAAAAAGTGCTTGACGTGCTGGCCTGCCTGGCTGCAAGTGTCATGTCAGAGTAGGTCTTCAGTGCAGTGGAGGATTTGTTACTGGGAAATGCATAATTCATTTATGACCTGTTCTAAAAGGAAAAGACCAAACACTTTTCCCCCTTGTTTTTGCTGCTGCTGCTGCTCACATTAATAGTGTTACTAAACATCAACAATACTGCCTCCTGAAATAAAAAAAATTCCTTAAAATTAAAAAAGGTCTGACCCTCTAATTTTTTGTTCTCTTAGCCTTCGACCTCAACATGCCTGTTCTCATTTTTACCAAAACTGTCTTGAACTGCACCATTTTTACAGACCTGTATCTGGGAGCGGATGCTCTGATGTTTTGCAGGAAAACACCTGCTTTGTGTCTGTATTTGAGGCCTGTTCCCACTGATGCCACGTTGTCCTGCCACTTCTCACTTTTTACATAACTGTATCTAAGAATCGATGTTGTAAATTTCCATAAGAAAACACCTACATTTGGACCTGTTGACACCGATGTCATCATTCCTGTAAATGATGTAATGAAATGTATATTAATTCCTAAGAGACTCATGGAGATAGCACAATGCAGTGTCAAAGAACACAAAATGTTTTTTTGTTTGAAATGGACTTTTATTTGCAGGTATCCTAGAAGAGGAGAGGCTGGCCAGTGCTCAGCAAGCTGAGATTTTCACTAAGCAAATTCAGAGGCTCCAGGGTAAGCTACAAAGTAACATACTTGCATCTAATGAACATTGCACCTTCATTATTCTGTGAATCTATTGTGAAATAGCATTACTGGGCAATAAATGTTCAGGTCAGTTTTTCGTAAAGGCTGGAGAGGTTAATCACTAAATGATTTCTTATATCTCATAGGGATTCTGGTGGTGACTCTTCAGTTTGCAGATTTGCCCAACTGCCATTGGCATTATGAAGGAGAAATACTGTCACTGTTGGATTATTAATTTTTTTTTGGAGGATGCAACAGTAGGTGGAAAAACATCCCCAGGTATAGGTTAGCAAACGCATCACTCTAAGTTGTTACTGAAAAAGTGCCAGATGCTATGTCAATAAGATCCTGTCAACAGAATCCTCAAACATAAAAGGCCAGAAGGCCAGGAGTGGTTCTTTATGACCAATGGCATTGCTTATGTATACTGCTACTAATGCCCATTAAGGCAGAAAACAGAGTTAGTTACACAATAAATTTCCAGGAATCTTCAAGGACAGCTTATCAGAGACAGGCTCCGCCCATCTGAAACAGGAAACACATCATCCACAGTAAAAAAAGTGATGCTACTGCCATAAAAGCTCAGTACTAGACTATAACCGAAGGCAATAACACATGAACAAATATATACATAAAGAAATATGTCCATACTACCTCAAGAGAATTCCCATTGCCCTGGATGATTCCTAAAAATTTAGTTACCAGGTAACTAACTCTGGTTTTCCTAGTTTGCTTCCAGGACAACTTATGAGAGGATTTGGCTAGAAAAATGACCCTCACACCCAAAGGGTTCATCTTGGCTGGCAAGAAGTTTGACCCTGTTGTGGTGTACAAAGGTGCAAAACCTGGTCCATGCGACTGCCCTGCAGATATGGACTAGTGATGCCCCCACTTTTTCTAGCCAAAAAGTGGCCAAAGCCTTCATAGAATGTGCTTTAATGCCAGCTCAGGGGCGGACTGACCATTTGGAAACTCGGGCACTGCCCGAGGGCCCGGGGTCAGTAGGGGGCCCCATGAGTACCTTTTTCATAGGCTTTTTTGAGTTTGGGCTAGGACACAGGGGCCCAATGATCCCCTATTGCCCGGGGGCCCCATGAGTTGTCAGTCTGCCCCTGTGCCAGCTAGAGGAAAAAGCTACTATGAAAGGTAAGTAATGTCAATAGCGTTTCTAATCCACCGAGCAATAGTATTTTTAGTGGCACCTTCTATCCTTGGACCAGAAAACAATATAAAAATGCTGTCTGATTTCCTCCAAGGTTTAGTTAGTTCCAAATATGCTAATAAAAATTTTTCAACATCCAATTTGTGAAAGTCTACCTCTTTTTATTGCTTGGATGGTAACAAATAATGGTATGATAATTTTGTGAGACCTGTGAAAGTCATTTGCTACTTTTGGAAAAAAGGCTCCAAAGGATCCAAAGTTAGGATAATTTTATCAGGTACAATGGTGCAATTGAGTTCCATAATAAGAAGAGCTTGGATCTCACTAACCCCCCTAGCAGATACTAGAAGTACCAGTTTTACTTTTTTAAATGTCAGAAACTTGCTCAGATACTCTTCTACTATTTCAAAAGGAGAGAGCAGAAAACATTTTAGATCCGTAGAGAGATCCCAAGGAGGTAACTTTTTGATTGGCGGTTCTCATTTCCATGTTATAACCAAGATAAATATTTTAAAAAGAGGCTGATTTGCTAATATGATTCTCAAAAATTTGACAAGGCTGCCTGTACTTTGAGTGTACTGCAAGCAAGGATTTTTTTTTTCATCTGTGCCTGCCTGCAGAAACTCCAGAACTGCTGGAATGACTGCAATATTGTTTATGCCACTTGACCTTGCCCAGTGTGAAATTTTCTTTGAAATTGTCCAGTAAATGGTTTTAGTAGTATTTTTTCTCTGGTATCCAGTATTGTGGCTACCACTTTACCTGACAGCTCTTTTGCTTTCAGGAAAAATAGGGTTTGCTTTGATGGTAATGTCACACTTGCAAACCAAGCTCTTTTCGGCTAAAAAGACGCTATGAGAATGACATTCACCTTGTCCACAGAAATTGTTTTTGTATCTCCTTTTAGATGAAATGGCGGAAAGGCATGCTGTAAGTTAGTTTGTTTCTCCAAGGATGAGCCCATGTATCTACTCCTATGCTGCCATCATTTATCTCCAGTGAGAGAATTGTTTCCATTTTCATGTTGATTTTTGAAGCAAAGAGGTCTACATCTAGTGTGCCCAGATATTCATGATTTGGATAAGTGTTTGTTGGTTTCCTTCTGCTGAGAAAATCTGTTGATGTATGAAACTGTTGTCACATTGTCTGACAGCACTTGCACATGGTGACCTTTTATCTGAGGTCCAAATTGCACAATGGCTTGCTCCACCACTTTCATTTCTCTGGTGTTTGAAAAACTCTGGGCCCACGTGGGATCCCATGTATCTTGTGTCATTAGTTCCCCTATGTAGGTGCCATTGACTGACTCCACCTTCCTTGGGTAAGATTTTCTGTATTTATCCACAGTTTCCATGCTTACAAACTCCTACAGTAGATCTGCAGAGGTCTCGTATGGAACTGTGCCCAAAGCACCAATTTTGGACATTTATTAAATTATGGCATCTTCCTCATTAAAAGGGGACCCATCTATTAGGATTCAATGATAAATATATGCGTTTTTCCGAGCTTTTCCGTTCTGCCATGATGGTATCTTTCAATGCTTGATGTATGGGTAATATGCATCCTTGTTTAGAATGAAGCCCCATATACAGACAGTTGGGTGCTGATACTTTTTTTCTCTTCCTCGAATCCTAAGGTATCATGTATACCTTGCAGGTGTTCCTCCGTTTCTTCAGTAAAGGAACAAAAATATCTGCATTTTATCACTGGACCTATTCTCCTTGAGTTCCCTCTCCTCTGTCTCCTGAGATGAACCAGAACTGTCCATTGGTTTCTCTACCATGCCCTGTTCGTTGAAGAAAACTGTGTAAAGAACTGCCAAGTAAACATAGATGCAGAGGTACTAGGTATACTTGCCAAAGCAGCTTGTAAAAAAAACATCTTTTAACACGGATCTGAAAGACTGAAATGTAGCAGACATTTCCTCCCTCATCAAATCCAGATATCTTTTGAAAAAGTCAAAGGTTTCTTCAGTAATTTATCCGTACAGTGCTGACAAAGTGGTTTCTGCCAGGAACCTGAGAGTTTGCTATGACCTGCACCAAATTTTGCATGTATTGTAGAAGTATTTTGGAGACATAACTTCTGGGACTTTGGCCTTTGAACCATTGTCAACATGGTCTGCCAAACCTGCGGCAGCCAACATCACCCCAAGGACATTGCTCACTACAAATGGCTAGCCCACTTCACCTGTCAAAAAAATAGGCTGACCAGCCCTGCCTAGGTTTGGTTCATGCTCTTGGGCTAGCATCTGTGGAATCGCCCCTGACTCATGTCCATTGTGATCTTGCTTTAGATCCAGGCGTAGCTGCATGAAAGTCTTGACCTGAAAGTGCATCATCCATCTGTACCAGACATGACATCACTAGTACCGGAAGGAACCTAGGAGTACTCCCTAAAGGCACACAAACAGTGTGCATCTCAGCCAAGCTAGACCATATTGCTTTCTGTACCTATCTTGAAGGAGATACTCAAATCTGCTCCAGCAAGAATTGCCATCCTGGTTCCCCCTTACAGAGTACCAATAGGAGCAGGTAACAGACCAATGCCATGACTGCAGCTAAGGGTGGACTGCAGATGGGGCTAGGCCCCAGGCAGGCTGGGGCCCACAAATAGGCCAAATAAAAAGAGGTCCGACCAAAAAAAAAGACGTGAGACATAGCAGGTATTAACACTGTCCAAGTACTCTCACCCAGGAGGACCTGACATGATAGTGGAAAGGAGGTTGAACTAGAACCTTCTCCTGACCATATTTAGTAGTCCAAGTGGAAAAGGAACTAGGGATGAAAAAAATAGGGAGAGAGGGTCCCTGAGCTAGGAACACCTAGCAAGGAAAACCTTAGGTGTGCCTAAGTAGTTGGGGATAGCAACTGGTAGGCACCTGCAACTAACACAAAGGCCTGTAAGAAAATAAACCTGCTTGGGCAGGCTGGAGGAAACACTAAAAACGTGGATGATGTGTTTGTTGTTTCAGGTGGGCGAAGCTCATAAGCTGTCTCATAACATTACAAGGGTAATATTGTATACTTTTCATACTTCTTAGATGGTTTCTGTACAATTATCAGGTTTTATAACTGTTTAAAAAAAATCATCTAAGATTTGTATTACAAAACGTTTGCATTCATGTTGCTATTATTATTTGTGTAACGTTTAGATATAATGGGGCTGATTTGCTAAAGGTAAATAGAGTGTTTACTTTGCAAGGGAAGCTGCAGTTTGTATGGCCAGGGAAGCTGCAATTGGTAAGGCCATTATCACTAGAGGTGCAGCTCTCGGTATATCATCCAATAATCTGCAAGCCAAACTGCTTTTTTTTATTTTCCTTACATGTGATTGGGTATTACAAAAGTTATCAGCCTTTATAAATCAACCCCAATATCTCCTAGTTGGTCTGAATTTCCACAAGGTTCCACAGCTTTTCTGACCCCATTATATGGTTACAAAGGATAGGCCTACTTTTGGCAAATAGGCATTATTAACAAATTCTAACATTTGTCCAAAAAGGATTATTGAAGTGAAGAAATGTACAGTATAGATTTTAGCACAGAAACAGTCTACTTGGCCGGATATTAGCAAAAATGCTGTGTCCTCCTTTAGCAGAAATCCTGCACCACCACCACCGTCCTCTTTAGGTATTTCAGGGCTTAATAGAACTAAAGCTGGCCATTCATGGTTTGAAATTTCAATCCATGTGTTGCCCTCTCTGTTTAACAGAAGTAAGTTGATAGACCGCCTTCTACCAAATGGTCCTGCTGGAAAACCAGCATTTGATCAAGCTCATGTAGCTAATGGGCTGCAACAATGATCAGTGTATTTTGACAGTGGGGGAATCCCACTGTCAGAATAAAAAGACACAGTGCAGAGAATTTCCCCATCCACCTCAAATGTGTTGATGGGGAACTCTGTTCAGTTTTTTCCGTTTAGCCCGCTGGCTGCACAAAAAAACTGAGCCATGTATGGCTGGCTTAAAGGAATTGTCATGACTTTCTGCCCAGCTCCTCCATTCATATAAGCCATTCTACAGCTAATATGAATAAAACAGGATCAGTACAAAAAGTGTCAAATATTAGTGAGCGCTAGGAACAACAAATCAGAAAGCAGCTAGTACAAATAGGTGAACCGACTTCAATAACAAAAATATAAATATGTATAAAGTTGCAGCACTTATATATTATACAATAAAATGTGTGAAAAGCAAAACCTTTATGTGGACTTATTGTAAATCAAACATATAAGTGGAATAACCATAAATAAAGTCCAAAGAGTGAAGTGTCCTTCAGTGTTTAAAAATCAATAATGACCAAAAAGTTGAAGTGACATCCGTGCAGAGTACATCCCTGACAATCCTCCACCACTATGCACTCACCAGAAATATAAATCAACCGGGCTTTATACAGAAATCCCTCTGAACAGCATATTACTTCTTCATTGCAAGAATAGACAGGGATCTCTGTATAAGGCCCAGGTGTTTTGCATTTCTGAATTTGCTTCCGTAAGACTGCATGTCTATTCCTGCAATGGAGAACTAATATGTGTGACGGGAGTCACTTTGGGTGGGGGGCCCATGGAACCCAGCTCACTTTGGAGAGGTAGGGAGACCCCTGTCTCAGCTCCCTATATTCCTCTTATGTGTAAATCACCCTGTGCCTGTTAGAGGTACAGGGTGATCTGTCCTAATATTGTGTGGGCTTTGACTCAGACTGTGTAGACATGTTTAGGAGACAGGTGGGGGTTGTTGATTGTTTAATGTTATGTGGCTGCATCCCATTGTTTGTTTGGCCTGGGAGCAAACTATAATGGGATATATGTATTTATGTGTATTAGCTTAGTGGGGGGTCTCCAGCAGCCCTCCCTCCTGATGGGACTGTCTGCTGGTGTTGAATACCTGTGTGTCTCTTGTTACTAAATGTAGATTGCCCCGCCCTGTGTCATTATGCAGGGAGGGGGATTGTCCCCTGAGTGTATATATCTTGTATCTGTATTCAAATAAAGTAGTTTACTTTTGGATTACTTCAAGACTGGTGTCGTCTAGTTTTGTATGGTCGGCTGCTGTGTCTGTTGTCGGTGTTCGAACGGGGAAGCGGTATTCTAACGTAAGTACTCAAGCGCAGTCTGGGTTGGTTCCATTACAATATGCTCTTCAGAGTGATTTCTGTATAAAGCCCAGTTGATTTATATTTCTGGTGAGTGCCTAATTTTGGAGGATTGTCATGGATGTACTCTGCATGGATATCACTTCAACTTTTTGGTCATTATTGATTTTTTAACACTGAAGGACACTTCACTCTTTGGACTTTATGGTTATATCCACTTTTTTTTTACTTTTTAATAAGTCCACATAAAGGTTTTGTTTTTCACATATTTTATTGTAGAATATATAAGCGCTGCACCTTTATACATATAACACAGGATCAATGATTGGAGGGGGCAGACTTTCCTTTTGATTGCCTGAACTCAATTTAGACTTCACAGAGGTTTACTAACTAATATAAAAATGGCAATTACCATTTACTGTCCGAAACAGTGCACAGCATGTGTGTTTTGTTGGCATTTAAATCATTAGAGTTCTAAAGAAAACCATATATGAGTCCAAAAAATTGCATTATGAAACTTTGACGATTAACGTGAAAAAAGGTTGAGCACCTTGGTTCTACTTAATACAGTCATCTCCTAATATTAGAGAAGGGCTGTTTAACATCACGTTTAGTATCACAGTTATACCTTATTATGATATGTTGTCTTCATCCATCTGTAGCTCAGTTGCGTTCAGTACAGGAGGAGGTGGACAGCTTGGAACAGGAGAAGGAGTGCGAGCTTCTGGAGGTGTCCCAAGAGTTACGCTGTGCACAGGAGGAGATCATGTCTCTGCGTCAGTCAGCAGAGGAGGCAGCAGCTGAGCGTGAGAGCGACATTGCCTCATTGCAAGAGGAGTTGTGTAGACTGCGAGCAGAGCTACATGAGCTTCAGGAGACAAGGCAGGAGTACGAGATGGAGATAACCACTTTAAGAGCAGAGATCAGCATGAAGAGCTGTAGTGTGCACGCAGGACAGGAACCTGCAACGCTGCAGGGTAATTGCAATGACTTTGTGTATTGTCATATTGTTCCCGATTGACAAGCCTAGGGGTCTCCAAATTTTTCAGTAAGAGAACCACATCATATATTTTACATATACAGTGTATCAGCCAAAAAATGATACATTTTTATAAATGAATGAATAAATTTAAATGAATGAATAAACATTCTCTAAGAAATAACTTCTTATCAGAAATCTTCTCTTCACATTAGAATCCTTACCATCATACCAGAGCCCCACCCTCTTTACATCAGAGTCCCTGCCTCCATTATTTCACAGCCCCCTCTTACATCTGGGTCCTTTCCAGAGGTCCTCCATACATCAGAGTTCCCTCTACATACTGTACATAACTGAACGCCAGACAAAATCTTTTAGTGGGCCATCTGTGGCCCATGGGCCATATTTCGGAGGCCCCTGTACTAGCCCATATCTAGCAAGGTGCTTTACAAACTCTGAACAGCACACAATAATATTCACACAATTAACTTTACTAATCAATGAACTTTCTATGCTGCCACTTTATTTCATTTACTGTACTTTATTTCATTTAGATAACATCAGGTTTGTGTAAAAAACTAGTGCAAATATCAAGTGCAGTAACTATAGCAGCCTATTAGAAACAATTATAAACATATATCCCATACCTGTCTATTGCTATAGGTTACTACGTATAGCATATTGCTGCATGGGCTTTTGTTTCCATCAGAGCTGCATCTCTCCCCATGGAAAAAGCAGCATAAAACAGGTTGCTGTAGCTTAGAAGAAGGTCAATTGCAGTCCAAACGTACCTGGGGATGAACTCTAAGGCCCTTATATTGTACCATGAATGTGCTGTTTTTCTGGCATCTCTATCCTCCAAGTGCTGTATGCAGGCAGCCCAGAAGTCTTTTTAGGATGCAGCTGCTGTGTGGAGACAGCCACGTTTCCTAATGTGACATGTGTCCAGTTGCGGGTGATAGGCCCTGAACACAGACAATGTGCATTCAGTGCTGCTCACAGACTTGCCTGCACATTAGGATGGATGTCTATGTCCTTCCAGCTGCTGCATACTAATAGACTTTATTTGGCTGCTTGCACGCAGCACCTGGAGGCTAAGGACACCAGGAAAATGGTCCATTCATGGTATATGGGTCTCAGCACCCATGTGAACAGGGTCTAAACGATTTCAGAACTCTCTCAAATGCAAGCAGAATGCACCTGAAAACAAGCTGCGTTTTCCCCATGGACCCAAATCCAAAGACTGTCAATAAATGACCTTACATTGAGTAAGTCCATATCTTTGTGAGATAGCGGGTACCATGAAATGTTGTATGTGTGTGCCTCTATGCTCCATAGATCATATGTAAGGTAGATTATGGTTCAGCTATCATTTGATGAGTCCATTTTAATTGTAAAACTGTGTTGTATTGGAAAAAAAATTAACTTTAAGATAGATCATGGTAGAGACCCACAGTAGTTTTACTTTTCCTTTTGAAAGTTAACTCTTATTGGCTAAAATACGTAAAGAGGTTCTTCACATTAGAGAGAAAACAATTGACAGTCAGCAGCTATGAATACTGTAGCTGCTGGCTTTAAATAAAAGGATACATACCTGTCCAGGGATCAGCACTGTCCTCACCTGGGCTGGTTCTTCACTAGTCATCAGGTCCCCAGCACCAGCATGTTTTCTGTGGAAGTCGGTTGTGACTCCTTGTGGCTTCACAGCCAACTTGCCGTTGCACATACACGAGCTGGGCTGCACTATGTCAATGGTCCCGCAGAATTCTGGAACTTGTGATGCGTCCCAGAAGACTGAGGACAAAAAAAGGGAGGGGGCAGAAGTGGGAACAGGTATCAAAACTAGGTACCCCTTCCCCCCCAAAAATGCTATTGTACCAAATGTAGCGGAGGGGGGGACGGGACATTAAAATGTTTACATATTCCTAACATGCAACAAAAGAGCTTTAAAATATTATTATTATTGTTATTATTATATAGTGTTTATATAGCGCCAATAGGTTTGCTCAGCACCTGTGGGGGGACAGTACATGAGACAATACAGTAACAATACAATACACGAGGGTTACGAGGGCCCTGCTCTTTCGAGCTTACAATCTAGGAGGGAGGGGGTAGAGGTACAGGAGGAAGTGGCTGTGGGGGATGGAGTGATAGGAGGAGTGGAGGAGAATGGCTGTTAGGTGAGGGTGGGGTAGGCATCCCTGAAGAGGTGGGTTTTCAGGGAGCGCCTGAAGGTGAGGAGGGTAGGTGACAGTCTGATGGATTGGGGTAGGGAGTTCCAGAGGATGGGGAAAGTCCTGGAGAAGTCCTGCAGTCGGGCGTGGGAGGAGGAGACCAGGGAGCTAGAGAGTAGGAGGTCTTGTGAGGAGCGAAGGGTGCGGGTAAGGTGGTATTTGGGTATCAGGTCAGTGAGGTAGTTTGGGGCAGCGTTATGAATGGCTTTGTATGTCAGAGTTAGTCATTTGAGTTTAATGCGTTGGGCAATTGGGAGCCAGTGAAGGGATAGGCAGCGGGAGGTGGCAGAAGTGGAGCGGTTGGTGAGGTGGATGAGTCTAGACGCTGAGTTCAGTATAGACTGAAGCGGGGACAGCCTGCGTTGGGCCGGTGAGAAGGGAGTTGCAGTAGTCTAGGCGTGAGATAATAAGGGAGTGTACGAGTTGTTTAGTGGTGTCTGGGGTTAGGAAAGTACGTATCTTGGAGATGTTGCGGAGGTGGAGCCTGCATGAATTTGCTAGTGATTGGACATGAGGTTGGAAGGAAAGGTTGGCGTACAGGGTGACACATAAGGCTTTGGCTTGCGGGGTGGGATTGACGGTGGCGTTGTTGGTCATGATGGAGAGGATGGGGGGGGGGGGGGTGCGGGCTGGGGGGAAAACTAGGAGCTCGGTTTTGGAAAGGTTTAACTTGAGGAAATGGAGCGACATCCAGTCTGATATGTCGTTTAGGAGGTGGGTGATGCGGGCAGAGACTGAGGGGGTGAGGTGAGGGGTAAGAAGGTAAATTTGTGTGTCATTGGCGTAGAGGTGATAGTTGAAGCCGTGGGAGTGTATAAGTTTGCCAAGGAAGGAGGTGTAGAGGAAGAAGAGAAGGGGTCCGAGGACAGAGCCTTGGGGGACCCCAACAGAGAGGGGGAGCGAGGGGGAGGTGGCAGCGTTATAGGTAACGCTGAAGGAGCGTTGGGATAGGTAAGAGGAGAGAGCAGAGTCCCTGATGCCAAGGGAGTGTAGTTTATTGAGGAGGAGGGGGTGGTCGACTGTGTCGAAGGCCACGGAGAGGTCGAGGAGTAGAAGGACTGACTAGTGGCCGTTAGCTATCAGTGACCTTTCTAGCAGCTTGTATTCTGTTTAGGGCTCATTCACACCAGAACACGGCACAAAAACCCATGTTCTGTGCACATTTCCTGCTGGTTGTACAATCTGCGGTGGGTATCAATATAATCCTAATAACACCCCAAATGTAGATTGTAAACACAGTGTGTTTGCCTGCACCAGATCGTTCCGCAGTTCCATGTGATTTGATGCAGTGCAGTTTTGAAAAGCAGTGCACTACTTTTTGTGTGACCCTGTGTGATTTCATCCTATTCAAATGAATGGGCTGAAAATTGCACAGCACGGGAATCACACAAGAAGGAAAACTACATCCCTGTGTAATTCAGGTGTGAACTGACCCTTAATTTAAACAATTCTCAAAGACCACAGCAAAGACTCTAAAGTCTGAAGTTTCAGTCAGTTTCAAACAGATTCTTTCCATAAAATATGACATGCTTCTGTTATGAACTTTGAAGATGGATCTCTCCACAATGCCTATACCTACAGGGGTAAATTAACTTGTTTTAAAGTGCTTTTATTGTTGGCACAGGATATGCAAATACTTTATGTACATAGTCTGGGCAAAGGTTCACTTTAACTTCCTAAAACGTTGGCTGCTTGAAATAGCATGCTATTCTGAAAGTCAAAGTAAAAACAATTCCAGATGTCTGTACAGAACATATACAGCACTGCGTTTTCTTTTCTTTTTGTATGCTGCATCATGTCAGGAAGGATCACGCTCTGCCAATACACCTACTCTTGCTCACAGCAAAGCGTTTCATGTTTATTTGCAAGATCATGCAAAGCACTCTATGCTAAATGGAAGGGTTCATGTACTCCAGATGCATTATTTAATCCATATGTCTCTTTAATTTATTATGACATTCTTGAAGGGCCTGACCTAGTCATGTAAATGGAATTGAAGAAGTACAGGTTAACAAAGTAAATGTATTGTATACACTACTTTGTCCTAAAGAGTATATTAGTGAGAACTCATATAATCAGAATTTATGGTTTTTAAAGATGTGTTTCAGTTGCTGTAAACACGCTCAGTTGCATGAGTATTGAAGAGCTAGTTTCATATCTAATTTATACAGCCTCATTCATACAACACCAAAGTTCAATACTGCTCAAACAGTCCCATGTACAGTACGATGCTCACTATAAACAGAGGTACAGCAGATTGGCAACTTTCAATAAAATATTAATCACATACTCAGGATACACCATACAGGATACCCTTTTCACACAAGCAGACCGATCGGCTCTGCCTGTCAGGTTTTCAGGCAGACCCGATCGGACTGTCTATTCTCCTCTATAGAGCTGCAGGTGTAAACAGACATGTGTCCGTTTACATCTGCCTATTTCCAATCTGCTAAAAACAGATGATCTATTCCCCTTCCATCTAAAGGATCAGATGTCAGTCAGGTGTAAACGCACAGCTGGTCCTTGTCACTGTGTCTGTGTCCGCTCTAGATAAGCGGCGTGGACAAGGACCAGCCATCCGCCTGCTCAGTGGAGATCAGCAGACAAATCCTCCACTGGGCAAGCGGACTCCTTGCCTTCCTGAGTCCCATGGGGAAGGGGCCTATATGTACAGATAAATACAGAAAATATTAAATGTAAAGTATATATCATGTCATGGGTACGGCACATTGTGTAGAGCTTGGAACATTAGTTAATTTTGAGTTTATGGATGTCTTTTTTTAAAAAATATTTACCTTTGCACTCTCTTTATATTGTTTTTATTTACACTGACATCTAATCATTATTTTTCCTTTACAGCAGTGGTCTCCAAACTGCAGCCATGGGGCAGATGCAGCCCTTTGCTTGCTTTTATCCAGGCTTTGGGGCACTATTTCATCCACTGATACCAACAATGAGGCATAATTCCCCCCATTGACACAAACTAAGGGGCACAATTCCTTCCAATGACTCCAATGATGGGGCACAATTCCTCCCAATGACACCAACGATGGGGTAAAATTCCTCCCAATGTCACCAATTATCAGGCACAAGTCCTCTCAATAACACCAATGACAGGGCACAGTTCCTCCCACTGACTCAAACAATGGGTCGCCATTCTTCCCACTGACACCAAAAATGGGACACTATCCCTCCCACTGACACCAAAGATGGGCATTGTCTATTCTCACTGACGTCGGGACATTTTCTACTCCCAATGGCCACAGTTTGGCCCCCTAAAGTCTGAAGGACAGTAAACTGGCCCTTTGCTTAGAAAGTTTGGAGACTCATGCTCTACAGTAATACCACTGGCACAAATTTAAGACAAAACAGAAAAAAAGTATCTTATTAAATAGTTGTGGTAAAAAGCAGGTGTTAATAACAAATCCACCTTTACGCCACTTTTCATAAATTATATCATTTATATTTTGAAATTTGTGGACTGCATTTAGGGATATATTTTACTGACTTTACTTTTCCTTCTTCTTTTATACATTGCAGAAAGTTTGAAGTTTAAGGACTCGTTCACAGCAGCTGATATGGCAAAATGCCTTGTTTTCAGTGGTATCAGTTCACACCAGAGCATGGCAGGCAGTAATTTTTTTCTGCACAGCAGGTTACAACATAAACCACCGCATCTCAATTACTCTGTGGTGAACAAAAATCTATTAAAATATCATTTGTGGAATTTCAGTAAATTTCTGTGAAAAAAGGAAACAGTGTGATGTGCTGAGATTGGCGCATCAGCACTGTGCCATCCAACGCACATTAGCAGCTGTGCAATCATTGCAACTCACTGGTGTGCACAAGTCCATAGGGATGCTCTTTATTGGTTGACTTGAGTTATTAAAGATGTAAGCTTTCAGGATAACTCAGATCCCTTTCAGGCTGTATAAGTTTTTTGTGTATAAATGTATAAAACCTGAAGAAAGGCTCTGAGTTATCTTGAAAGCTTGCATCTTTAATCATGTAAATCAGCTAAAAAATTGTATAATTTAAACTCCAGTTGTTAACACAGTACAACACTCAGCTACACCTTTTATACATTGAAAACTGCAGTCCAAAATGTTGTCTGAGGACTTGGCTTGCCTCTTTTGGTTTTTGTTTTATGTATACCTCTGTAGAGCCTTCATTCATGGAATGCAGGTTGTTATAAATTATTATATTTGTACTTTATCACATGCGCCATTGCACATTTCTGTCCTTGTGACAGGAGAGCTGCAGTTCCTGCGGGACCAGTGCCAGCATCTCCAGATGGAACGCAGTATCCTGCAGGAGAGTAACAGCCAGCTGAAGAGTCATCTCTTGCTGCTGGGAGAAGAGAGGTACCCATCTTTACTTTATTCCAATTAAATATAGATATGTAGTGTCAAATGTTTGTGTTGTAATATGAGCCACATCTAATGATATCAATTCAGAATATTAATCTATGTGTATGTAGCATAGGTGCTGTAGGTTAATACTGTATATAAATTAGGTATGTTCATGATAGCTGCAGAAGTCCACAACTGATATGCTCATACTTGTTTATTAGTCTACTAGATTCTGATAATATGAAGTATGCTTACAGAAATACTCGGGATGATCTGATTTCATTGGAGTCTTTAATACTTACTGATAGGGTAGGTGACAGTGTTTAATTACTAGCTTCACCTATTATATATATTAAGCCCTGCTGTAGAGATAATGAACCTGTAGTGGTTTGAATGATAATTACAGTGAAATGGGAGGAATGTTTTGCTTTGCAGTATTAGCATTAACTCAATGAAATTCCTACTGCCCCAAAGAGTATGTGTTTAATGTAGAATAGGCTCATGGTAATTGTATTCTTAGTATAGCACTGTAGTTGTGGTAATTTATTCATCCTTGTCTCTAGCAGGGAAGAAGATGCAGATCAAGGCAATGCATTAAGTGAATCTCAGCCGGAACAAACAGAAGAGAATAACCCGAAGGAGGAAGAACTGCCACAATATGATCCTGAAGGCACCATTGCCCTCAGCATGCCTATTGAAAGAAAGACAATGACAGATGTTGAAAAGCAGAAGCTGACCCGGGAAGAGGAGAGGCAAAAACTGCACACCCAGCTCCAAAGTGCAGAACAAAAAGTGCAGAAAGCACAGGCTGAGGTGGGTTATGGACAGCCCTCTACATTCCATATCCTAGTGATATTGTTATCCTTCAAAGCTTACTGATCATTTGTATGTTTTAATTGTATCTCTACTCAACAAGCAAGAAAAGGCTGACATCTGTTTTTTGATAAACCAACATTTTATTTGAAATATCTTCCAAGTATGTTGCTTTGTTTGTGCATGCGGTTGAAAGGAAATAGGCCCAATTAATTCTTGGCCAATTTCCTGAAAACAGCCTGTTCACATGGAAGCACATTTTAAACAGAAATCACACTTTTTACTATGAGAAGCCAACATTTACAGTATGTATGTACCAGTATGACTGAGCAATTTTTTAAATTAAGACCTTGTAAACTTTTCAGAGACTTAAATGGTAAATATGCTGTACAAAAAATATATGTATATACTGCATTTCTGTGCTTGTTTTTAAGTAAACCATGGTCTTTAAAAAAAAAAAAAAAATCCCCTGCTATGCAATGGCATAATGTGCTAGTATGCATCACATAGTAGCACATTGTACTTACCTTAGAACAAAGCCCTCCAGCAGTGCACTGTCACCAGTGACAGGGCTTCCATCTTCTGTCAGTCTTCCTTCAGGGTTTACTGGCTCTGGTCCATTCAATGGCTGAGCAACGATGATGTAATGCCCGTGCTTGCGCATGGGAGTCATGGTTTACAATACAGAGCTCTGAAGGGAAGGCACGGGTAAGCTGTCCCTTCACAGCGCATGCACCGGTGACATCACTGGGTACATCCAGTGTGAATATCTCCTACACACATCAGGTTTAGGAGACATTCACTGTACCTACAGGTAAACCTTATTATAGGCTTACCTGTAGGTAGAAGTTCAAAAGTAGAGTTTACTACCACTTTAATACCATGGATATTGTCTGTTCTTGAATGCCAGTTCACCATTTTGCATAGTACATGAACAAAAGAAACATTTTATTTTGCATAAGCTTACTGTTACCTTACCATAAGTACATATGAAATCCTTTGGAACGGTGCTTGATAGGTATACTTAACTGTATGCACATAGGTGTGAAGGAGAACTTTATCATAGGCAACAATACAAATCACAATCTTCAAATTAAGGAAGTGCCAAATCAAAAGCAAAGAGGATGACATACACATTGCATAGTCTATCCATGCAAAATGGACAATGACTTTAGTCCACTGGGAAGTTCTACTTTACTTTATCCATCATTCGGATTTCTTAAAGTTAAATAGTATAAATTGAGTTAATCTAGGCACAGAGAAGTTACTTCCTATCCTAGGATGGGTTTGAGAACAGGGACGGAATCACCAATTCCTAAGCCCGTAGCTTGGGGTGAATTTTATTCAGACTCTCAGATCTACTATATTGAGTCTGGGAAAAACGTACACTAGGATTCTGTTTTAGCTAAACCATGACTTCCACTGCAGCTCCTGATGTCATTTAGCTACTTGCAACACAGTCTTAAAAATAATGTCCTTATCCTACAGAGTACAAAAGGGTGAACTGTTGAGCCCTATGTGTATGAAAGGTGAATAGATGAGCCCTATAATCACTATAGAACAATTCTATCTCGGAAAAGATAGGAACGCTTGATTGTCAATTAGTTATTAAGCTGTGCATTGGCATTGGGGGGTGTGGGATTGGGCCCTTGTGTATTAGATCATGGTTGAGTGGGAATAACCCATAAGGGGAGTCTTCCACTGTCTGTGCAGCATGGCAACACCAAGAGGGTTTTAACCATAAACGTCTGTAAGCATAATGCTTGCTCTCCCCCCTCACCAAACACCAGATTCCTGGGTCTCTATATGAAGTAATGGGGAAGGCAGGAACAACCTACATCACAGAAAAAAAAATTTAGGGATATGCCTAGACCACAACCACAATCGTTTCCTCTACGAAAAGGAGTTTTGAAATTTTCCCATTTTCTCCCTGGCAGACTGGTTCGCATCAGGCAGCAACTATGAAACCTACTATACCATTGTACAGTTAATAATAAACTGCATATAAGCAATATGTAAGGACAATTATATAGTAATACAATGATAACTCACACCCTTTATAAAAATCTTCATACAAGTGATGCCTATGGACACCTACAGTAGATAACAGTCCAACTATACTGCAACTAGCACGAAGACCTGAAGGAAAAAACACAAACCAATGTTATATTCCTGTTAGGTCAGAGGAAACAAAAATACCGAGGACACTGGGTAACTGTGCTCGTTTTATTGATAGTGGATGATGTGTTTCCTATTTTAGGTAAGTGGAACCCCTCTCTCAAGGGATGTCCTGAAAGATGATTTGGAAAAACCCATTGGCACCAGCCTTCAGTATTCTTACTTTGTATATAAATGAATGTATGCTGAGTGATGGGAAGGTAGATACAAATCTTTGTAAAATTCTTGATTCTTTTTGCAGTGCGCTGGTCTCCTAACTGAGATTGAAGAGCTGCAGCAACGCCATCGGATCAGCCAGGAGGAGCAGGAGAAGTTGCAAGAAGAACTAAGATTGTGCAGAGATGAGATTCATCGGCTGAAGGAAAGTGGCTTGCAGGTAGCAACACTGCTACTTTTTACTAACAGGCTTTCATTTCATAATCCTGTTATGTGTTATACTACAGTATAATTATTCTTCCTTCCAGCTTCCCAGTCACTCTGCTCAAGCAGTATATTTTTACCCCTGAAATGTTAATATTATTGACATCCACAGGACATCTAGCACTGTTCTATTACGACATTCACACTGCTTACAAGTTAAATACATTACATACACAATTTTCTATTCATTATTAGATTGTACTACATCAGATGTACTTGCATTAGAAGCACATCCTGATATACAACATACTGTAGGAACCTTAAGGTTTGCCAACTAACCACACCACAAAAACGTAAAGCTGCTAGCAGGTATAAAGTACATACTCCCTGACTTGCCTTCCCAGAACGCCTGCAGCTCTCAGTATCCCCACTATGCCCAAATGCTGGACCTCTTTGAGCTGCAAATATATGCCATTATATTTGATGAGAGCTTTCCAACTGGCCATTCCTATTAGGCAAGCTCTGACATCTTGGGTCCCTGCACTTTTTACCTTCCAGGTGCTATATTTAAGCCCCTTTAAGTCACTTAAGCCCCTGTTCACACCAATGCTTTGTCATGTGATTTGACAGTTCAAAAGTCGCACCCTATTTGTCCCTATGGAACCGTTCAGTGTACTCCGGCTTGCATAGATTTTAAAAAATGAAAATGAAGTCGCACAGATGTCAGTAAGCCACACATGAAATCACACTGACCGCCGGCTTTGAAATCGTGCTACTTCTGCTGAAGTATAACAATTTCAAAGCCACATTCGGTGTGCATCAGGACCTACACAGAGAAGCATTGCCAGAAAGAACAATTTTACCACTGCTAGAATCAGAACTTAGTACTGAAATGATTTAGTTTTACAGTTAGAATGAAAGGTGATAGGTCTTTGGGTGCACTATAGAAAACCATCGATACAGTCTTAAAAAAGAAAATGACACTCACATGTTTTGAAGAAGAATTGCAGTGTACCATTAAAAACTGCTTTACTCAGTGTTCAACATTTTGCCAGAGCACAGCCCTTCTTTCTCAAGGCCATAAGAAAGGTGGGCTGTGCTCAACTGAAATTCTGTACACTTGGTAAAGCTGTTTAGAATGATACACTGTGACTCCTCTTAAAGAGCCATGAGTTCCCTTTCTTGTTAAGACTGTATTGATGGTTTTCTGTAGTACTCCAAAGGGTGCCTATCACCCTTTTATGCTACCATATACTATGTTATTGAGGTTACTAGTTGCCATATACCATGTAACTGAGGTGCCATGTTGTCATCTCCCATGTTACTGAGTTGCAATGTTGTCATATCCCATGTTACTGAGGTACCATGTTGTCATATATCTCATGTTACTCGGGTGCAGTGTTACATCTCATGTTACACAAGTGACATGTTGTCATATCCCATGTTACGGAGGTGCAATGTTGTCATACCCCATGTTACTGGAGTGCAATGTTGTCATATCCCATGTTACTGGAGTTCAATATTGTCATATCCCATGTTACAGAGGTGAAATGTTGTCATATCCCATGTTACAGAGGTGAAATGTTATCATATCCCATGTTAGAGGTGAAATGTTGTCAAATCTCATGTTACAGAGGTGGAATGTTGTCATATCCCATGTTACAGAGGTGAAATGTTGTCATATCCCATGTTACAGAGGTGAAATGTTGTCATATACCATGTTACAGAGGTGAAATGTCATATCCCATGTTACAGAGGTGAAATGTCATATCCCATGCCACATAAGTGAAATGTTGTCGTATACCATGTTTCGCAGGTGAAATGTTGTCATATGCCACATTCCTGAGATTCCATGGCATCACATGCAGTGGGGAAAATAATTATTTGATTCCCAGCAGATTGTGTAAATTTGCCCACTTACAAAGAAATGAAGGGTCTGTCATTTTTATCACAGGTTTATTTTAAATGATAGAGACAGAATATCAACCAAAAATCCAGAAAAAACACACAATACAAATGCCACATATTGGGTTGCAGTTCAGTGGGTAAAATAAGTATTTGATCCCCAATCAAAACATGACTTAGTACTTGGTGGAGAGACCCTTGTTGGCAAGCACCGAGGTTAGAAATTTCTTGCAGTTGGTTACCCGGTTTGCACACATCTCAGGAGGGATTTTGGTCCACTCTTTACAGATCTTCTCTAAATCCTTAAGCTTTCTTGGCTGTCGTTTGCAACTTGAGGTTTCAGCTCCCTCCATAAATGTTCTATAGAATTAAAGTCTGGAGACTGGCTAGGCCACTCCATGACCTTAATGTGCTTCTTCTTGAGCCACATCTTTGTTGCCTTGGTGGTACTTTTGGGTCATTAACACAAAAATAGTGAAGCGCTAAAACGAATCCCTAAATACGCACACAGTGCATATAATAATAAATGAAAACCATATCTCATAAATCAAATATATCCGTGACATAAAAAAATATATATCAATAGAAAAACAAAATAAAACCTTTGCTATGCCCCTAAATTATTTCTTAAAATCAAACAATAATAAAAAATAGAAAATCCATGATAATAAAAATAAGCAGTGATGAAACAAAATATATAAAAAACTGATGAAGTCACGACGCACGTGACGCAACGCGTCGGAACGCTTTTCCCAGCCCAGAGACACATCACTTCCGGTCACGTGGGGACGGATGTCCGAGCACAGCGACCATATTGGTTTCCCTATGCACATGTGAATGCACCCAGGGAATGAGGAGGATTGCATTTTACTAACAATACGCATGTGAGTGGAAACTTTTTGCTATATGGAGTGTCTGAAATAAATGGTATTACACTATGGGAAGCTCTGTTTGTGTCCTATATGACGTTTGAGAGGAGGTGGAGAGGAGGTCCTGTGATTCCTTATTGAGCTGCTTGGAAGCAAAGGATTACCTGGAGGAGAGATATAGCCTTGTGGCCCTTTGCGGGTCGAGTTGGGGAGGTGAGCAGGCATTGCTGCCATTGGAGGATTTCTTCCTTTTCTTTTTCATGAGCACTAGAAGTGAAGAACACTGAGTGTCGTTTTCACCTTACTGCATGGACTGTGTTTGTTCATTTATGGACACTTTTTCATATTTAAACATCACAAGTTTTAGTGGATTTTTTTATGTAATAGTTTAATATATGGTGTTTTCACAACAATCACGTATTTGATTGAGATTCACTATTTATATGCCTTTATTCTGTTAGGTGTCACTTATGTTATTGGTATTATCACATATATATATATATTTATATATATATATATATATATATATATATTAATTAACACAGTTTTTTATATATTTTGTTTCATCACTGCTTATTTTTATTATCATGGATTTTCTATTTTTTATTATTGTTTGATTTTAAGAAATAATTTAGGGGCATAGCAAAGGTTTTATTTTGTTTTTCTATTGATATATATTTTTTTATGTCACGGATATATTTGATTTATGAGATATGGTTTTCATTTATTATTATATGCACTGTGTGCGTATTTAGGGATTCGTTTTAGCGCTTCACTATTTTTGTGTTTGTTACTTTTTCACTTATTGGTTAAGGCAGAGTGATAGCAGCTGCTAGGATAGGGACTCACCCATACCAAGTGCAGGAGGATATTCCCATTCATTAACTTTTGGGTCATTGTCATGCTGGAAAACCCATCCACGACCCATCTTCAGTGTTCTGGCTGAGGGAAGAAGGTTATCATCCAAGATTTTACAGTACATGGCCCTGTCCATTGGCTCCTCAATGCGGCCTGTACCTTTAGCAGAGAAACAGCTCCAGAGCATAATATTTCTACCTCCGTGCTTGACTGTAGGGATGGTGTTATTAGGGTCATAGTCAGCATTTTTCTTCCTCCAAACATGGCGAGTCGAGTTAATGCCAAAGAGCTAAATGTTTCTCTCATCTGACCACAGCACTTTCTTCCATTCCTTCTCTGAATAATTTAGATGTTCATTGGCAAACTTTAGAAGAGCCTGTACACGTGCCTTCTTGAGAAGGGGGACCTTGTGGGCGCTACAGGATTTCAATCCATGGTGGCGTATTGTGTTACCAATTGTTTGTTTGGTGACTGTTTGACTGTGGTCCCAACTGCCTTGAGATCACTAACAATCTCCTCCCATGTAGTTCTGATCCCTCACTTTTCTCATGATCACCCTTACCCCATGGGGCGAAATATTGCATGCAGCTCCAGACCGAGGACAACTGATGGTTATTTTGTATTTCTTCCATTTGTGAATAATCGTCTCCTTCTCACCAAGCTTATTGCTGATGGTGTTGTAGCCCATTCCAGCCTTGTGCAGGTCTAAAATCTTGTCCCTGATGTCCTTTGACAGCCCTTTGGTCATTTGGCCATGATGGGGAGGTTTGAAAGGAAGAAAGAGATTCTGTGGACAGGTGCCTTTTTTATACACATAATGAGTTGTTGTTAGGAGCACCTTCTTAAATTGACAGGACTAATTGTGTACCACATAGCCAGTTTGTGGGAGCCAGCATTTTTGTTAGTTGGTAGGGGATCATAAACTTATTTTACTCACTCAACAGCAACTCAATTTATAAAATTAGTATCATGTTTTTTCTGGATTTTTGGTTGATATTCTGTCTCTATAATTTAAAATACACAATGTAAATTGCTCTGAGATGTAACAATAAACACCGTGACATATGGATACATTAGTGAAAAAGTCCATAAAGTCCATGAGTTGAGCACTATATTGTGGCAGCTCCCCATAGAGTAAAGCAAGACTCTGTGAAAATGAAAAAGGGAACAAAAGGGGGCGCCAGCCTAAGTGCAGTATTAAAAGCAAATTTATTATATAAAAAAACACCTTGTGGAGCTCAGACTAACTGCAGCCCAGAGAAATGTCTGATCAACAACAGTGCCATCCAATCAGGTCTGAAGAAAAAGCGGAAGCTTTTAAACGCGCACCTGACTCATCCTTGCACTCCCATTGGATGTTGCTTCTGGTCCGGTCTTCTGTGCATTCCATGGTGGTTATGGTGTCCTCGGCTGACGGCCCACAATCACACATAGCCAGCTGTGTCTGAGCTTCAGCGGATCTACACTGGCTCTCCAAAGACATCTCCTTGGGACACAACTTATCCGTTTATACTTATACACTTACCACAGTTGTGAGTAGGGATTTGGCTGTTTTTTATTTAATAAATTTGCTTTTAATACTGCACTTAGGCTGGCGCCCTCTTCTGTTCCCTTTATCATTTAAAATACACCTATGATAAAAATTATAGACCCTTCATTTCTTTGTAAGTGGGCAAACTTACAAAATCGGCAGGGGATCAAAATATTATTTCCCCCACTGTACCTGGTCATTAAGATTACATGTTGCTATGATACTATGTAAAATGGGTCCCATATTACACAGATGTAATGTTGTAGTATACTGGATAATTAAGGTGCCATGTTACGAAGATGTTGTGTTTCTTTATGCCATGTTAATGGTGTGCTATGTTACCATATGCCATGCTACTAATGTCATGTTACAGGGTGCCATGTTGCCATATACAGTGTTACTGAGGTACCCTGTTGCACAGTACTAAGTTACTATATCTTGTTACTAAGGTGCCATGTTGCCATGTATCATGTTACTAAGGTGCCCTGTTATCATATACCATGTTATTGAGGTACCATATTGCCATGTACTATGTTACTAAGTTATACAGTACTATGTTACCATATATTGTGTTATTGAAGTGCCATGTACCAAGGTGCCATGTTACCATATGCCATGTTACTGAGGTGCCATGTTATACAGTACCATGTTACCATGTTACCATATAACTTGTTTTTGGTAGTTCCATGTTACCCTATATAGTATATTGTTGAGGTGCCATGTTGAACAGTACCATGTAACCGCATATCATATTACTGAGGTGCCATGTTACACAGTACCTCAGTACCATATTAAAAAAACATACCGTATATTTTAGAAGGAGTGGAGAGAGGTTAGAACATCTGTGAGGTTTTTTGTTTTTTTAAATCTCATCTATGAAGACAGTAATAAAAAACTGCCAGAGGTAATGACCCAATCTATCAAGAACAAAAAAAAGTATTGGTTGGAGTTGGGATTTATAATGTTAACAAATATATACTGTATATTAACATTTTTTTCTTGGGGATACCGTTCATGAAATAGCTACAATGAAACTACAAACCCTTTTTGCTGTTTGAAACCAATATACCATCAAAAACCTGCTGTCAGGTATACAGTATGTACCAGCAGCATCCTCAGAGACCTGCAAATATGCCCAAATACTGGCCTATTCTGGGAGGCAAAGCTCCAACACATCCTTATATTAGTGAAGCTTGCTAGTCCATTTTTGTCTCTCACAAGTTCCTATTGGTCAGTGGTGGAGCTTGTCCAATGTTTTGGCCATTAAGAATGTGTGGGAGGGAAAGGGTAAGCTTTAACACTGCAAGGACACGTTGGAGCTTTGTCCATCAGAACGGTTTGCCATTCTGCCATGATGGCAGGGCTCTGAGGCTGCAGGTATGTGCTCTGGGTACCCGTATCTTATACATGACAGCAGGCCTCTTACCACCCCTATGACAGAGTTGCTTAAGTTGGCATTGTTTTTCAGTCTTCTATAATTATTCAGTATATTAACATGTCTGGCTGTAAACTAAATGTACTGATGTTCTATGCATGTATCATCTGACTCTATACATTACTAATATAACAGCTGTACAATGCCTGCATGTAGCTTTGGCTGCAGACAGTCATGCTTTATATTCTGCTGCTAACAAAATGTACCTCATTACACTAGGCTTCTAATCTAGGGACTCATCTATTTTTCATTATAAATTGTAATATTATAAAGTGTTATCTTTACACTGATTATAAAATATTTGTAAATATATAAATTTCTATGGTGCTCCCCTAATGCAAACCTGTCATTAGAGAAATATGTGGCCTGGTCCCAAAAGTCTTACAAACAGAACGAGCATTAAGCAAATAAAGGACTTTAAAAAAAATATCTCTATACTTGTTCTGGGTCAGTGAAAATATTGAAGCCTCAGGATCAGCTTGATGGCCAGGCTGCAGGCAACAAACATTTTCTGAAGGAGAGGTCAGTAATGGCAGCCTCTATATTTCTCTAATGGCAGCATTCCCTTAAACTGTCAATAGCGAGGATGATTTTCTCTCCAGTTTTTATGATGAAAGGTTATTTAATTTACGACTGAAACAAAGAAAGTTTGTGACTCTCTTAGGAACATTGGTAATAGAAATGCAACCTAAAACAAGCACACATACATTTTATTAATTAACTGACAACCAAGTGTGTATATAAATATAACACGTTTGTGATACGGCACTATGTCCATCTGTGCTAAGGTACTAAGTAATGCAGTTACTTCCTAATAGCTGCCTAACAATTTCAAGCTAATTCTGAACCTGAAAATAGTAAATGACATAACCAGTTTTTGGGACTGAAACATCAATCCTTATGTAAATGTATAAAAGTGTAGCGCTACCCTCTTGAGAGCTGCTGGTTTTGAGCCCCCCTTATTTCCAGAATTCCAGAAAAGCATTTTCTAAATTGTAGCCAGACACAAAGAAACAGTCCATTGGTTTGTTTTTTTTTTTTTGGTTTATTAGAGAATTTAACTTGGATAGGGTAAAGGGGTTATGGGATGCCCAAGTTGATAGCAGAATAACAATTAAGAACGATTTCTTTCTCTAGACTACTACAAAAAGGCAAATATTTAACTGTGTTCTAGCCGGAACTATGACAGACTTTAGCAAAGTGACAGCCTGAAGAAGCTCTGAGTCCCTTTTAGTGGATTTTGTAGCAAAGTCCCAACTTGTAGGAGCTCATAGGCTCCTACGTGAACAAAATACCAGCCCACCTGGCTATGGTATCTGATCCCAGGACAAGGGATTGGGTAAGCTATGAGCTGTCCCCTGAAGACTTGCCAAGAACTAGGGTGTAGAAGTACTCACACTGTCCTTATCCTGTAGCTGTGAATAGAACTGCTTTCAGACCTTCCGCTGGGCTGGGTATTCCCCAAGATATGCAGGTTGTCTTTTCCTGGTGGACTGCAGGGCAGTGGAGCTCCCTCCTCCAGCTCTCCTCTTCCCTTCAGAATCTAGGCTGGAGGCAGAACCCCCCTCATTCTCTTGGACCTCCTCCCAGGCTACACAGCAGCACTTCTCAGCACTCCATCTTCCATCCGACTCTGCTGCTGGCCAGGCTCTGTCATATTTATGGGTTGATCTGCCACACTGTCAGGCCACCTGCCTGAGATTGGTCCAACCCCCATAAATATGTAGATCAGTCCCTCCTCACCATACCAACTTCTAGAAGCTTCTCCAAACTTCTAGAGCAGGGGGAGGTACCAGAGGACTGATCTGTAGAGCCCTCTAGCTTAACCTGTAGTAACCTTCTATCTAAACCCAGGCTTCTAGAGGGTGCTGCATTATTAAATGCAGGTTTAACCACTGGAAGAGTAATTTAACCTAGAACTTGCAGAAACGTGGATGTTCAATCCTTCTATGATTCAGCTTTCCTTTGGACCCCAAAAAAGTGGCAATTCCATATATAAACCAATAAAGGAATGTAATATTGGATAAAGAAAAAATACAACCCATAGGGTGCTCAACTATTATGGTAACAAAAATAATAATAATAACAATAATCATATAAATAATAATAGTCAGCTTATTATCACTTCTAGAAGAAAGCTACTGAAAATTTTATAAGACGTTTCTTCCCCTACAAAGCACTTTTTTTCAGATTCTTACTAAATAATGGAGTGGATACCGGAGCCAATACTGATTGATACAAGATAAGTTGATACTTGTATTGCATCATAACACACAGGCCCACTGGAATTTGTGCGCAAATGCTATGACTCCCTTAGATCTTAACCAGTTCCGTGCCATCCTATAGCAGAAATATTGCTACAGGGCGGCATGGTGCACAAAATCAGGTATATATATATATATATATATATGTGATTTTGCAGTACCGGGTAGGGGCCATTAGCGGCCTCGACTGTCAATCACCAGGTCCCGGCCGGTGATTACTCGCTAACACCTGGTGATCACTGAGTATCTCCGACAGGGGAGAGACCTGTATGTAAACAATACAGATGTCTCCCCTTACAGCTCCTGCACACTGCTTTGTATGGCTCTGCATAGCAGAGCCATGCAAAGCAGTGTGCTTACAGTGAAGCACACACAGCCCCCATAGTGAAACAGCACATAGTTAACTCTTTGATCGCCCCAGATGTTAACTACTTCATGCCCAGTGCCATTCGTACAGTGCCAGTGATTTTTATTAGCACTGATCACTGTATTGGTGTCACTGTGGATGTCAGTGACACCAAGTCAGTTCCCCCCAGTGTCAGAATACCCACCACAGTCCTGCAGTCCCGCTATAAGTCGCTGATCACCACCATTACTAGTAAAAAAAATAACAATTCCAGTATATATATCACCATAAATGTTATAACTTTCACATAAACCAATTAATTTATACATATTTGGAATTTTTCCACAAAGACATGTAGTAGAATACATTTTGGCCTAAATTTATGATGAAATTTGATTTTTAACATTTTTTACTGGACATGTTTAAATAAAAAATATAGTTTTTTTTCTCAAAATTGGCAGTTTGTTTTATATTATTGCGCAAAAAATAAAAACCACACAGGCGATCCAATACCATCGAAAGAAAGCTCTATTTGTGGGGACAAAATGACACAAATTTAATTTGGGTGCAGCGTTGCATGACCGTGCAATTGTCAGTTAAATAATGCAGCGCCATATTGCAAAAAATGGCCTGGCCAGGAAGGGGGGTAAATCCTCTGGAAGGCAAGTGGTTAAAATGGTCAAAACGTGTCATTTTGGGTAGAGTAGGGAAAGGTTAAACCCCATAACCTTTTTCTCCTGTGTTCACATAGGGAAGATTTCTTTTCACTTCCTTGTCAGAGACACAATAAAAATCTCTCCAAAGGGAGGGACGAATCCCCTCTTAGTTGTCACTGTAAAAGATGTTTCCAGTTGATGATTTCCCCTCTCCTGTCGTGGTAAAGTATTGAATTTCCCATCACTTTCTATCCTGGCAACAACGGTGGCCAGAAGAAATAGAATAAATCCAAATAATAACCTGAAATTTATTTTTTTAGCACTTCCTGATGCCTAGCTGCATGTTTAAAGTGGAACAAAACTCTCTCAATCAAAATTAAAGTGATTGTAAACCCATGATTAAGAAAAAAATAACAAACATGTCATACTTCCCTGCTCTGTGCAATTGTTTTGCACAGAGCAGCCCAGATCCTCCTCTACTTTGTCCCCCCCTAGCACTCTTGGCTCCTACCCCCTGCTAAGTGCCCACCATAGCAAGTTACTTGTTACAAGGGCATTCATGCTCTTGTAACAATCCTGAACCGTGCACTGTGTGTGCATTGACACACAGAGTGTGGCTGGGCCCCACTCTCCACTCCCTCCTCTCTGGCTGTGATTGACAGCAGCAATTGTCTTTGTTGGAGTTACAGGCTAGGCTCTGAAGTCTTAAAGCATGGGTGCTCAAACTGTGGCCCTCCAGCAGTTGCAAACCTCCCATCATGCCTTTGGGAGTCATGCATGTAACTGTCAGCGGCTTGCAATGCCTCGTGAGCAGGGGTGGACTGGCAACTCATGGAACCCTCGGGTAATAGGGGATCATGGTGCCCCTGTGTACTTGCCCAAACTCAAAAAATCCTATGAAAAAGGTACCAGGGGCATCTCATGGCCCCCTACTGACCCCGGGCTCTCGGGCAGTGCCCAAGTTTCCAAATGGTCAGTCCGCCCCTGCTCATGAGACTTGTCGTTGAGTCTTCTATCAACTTTCAGGTATGTAACCCCTGACACCAATGAACTTTTGAGCTGTCAATCAGGGTGGCATCATTTCCACTGATCTAGAATATCTATTTGAAATGATCAGTTTTTCCCCTAACAGTAGAAGATGTCTTCAAGGTTTACAAAGTGTACTAAGGGAAACAAATGTTTTGTGAGCTAATCATTGCAGCTGCAGTATTACACTCATTACATATTACAATCATTGCAGCTGCAGTATTACACTCATTACATATTACAATCATTGCAGCTGCAGTATTACACTCATTACATATTACAATCATTGCAGCTGCAGTATTACACTCATTACATATTACAATCATTGCAGCTGCAGTATTACACTCATTACATATTACAATCATTGCAGCTGCAGTATTACACTCATTACATATTACAATCATTGCAGCTGCAGTATTACACTCATTACATATTACAATCATTGCAGCTGCAGTATTACACTCAGTACATATTACAATCATTGCAGCTGCAGTATTACACTCATTACATATTACAATCATTGCAGCTGCAGCTGTAAACTGCAGCTGATAAGCTCATGTTTAGGAGCTGTTCAGTGTATTTTTCAGCAGCCCCTGAACTCTCCCTAATGTTTTCATGTACACATCTTCGTTTTCAGTCGTTTACAGTCTTTTTTTTAATGCAGAAAACTTGCGTTCAGCAGTTGATTTTATCAGCGTTTCAAATGTGAAACGCTTGTAAACGCGGCTAAATCACGTTTATAAGTGTTTGCATCTGAAACATTTTTTTTAACTCTTCCAGTTCCTGATGCTGTCCTTCATCATGAAAAATGCATGCAAAGCTTTTTCAAGGTACTCAGATGGACAAAACACTGAACACAGGATGTTCCTCCCAAGCTTGTCATACATTGTAATGAGCAATTCACTCCTCAGACCTCTCCCACCCTTGGAAACAAAAGATATGTCAATGACCGTTCACACCTCAAATTCCCCATGAAGACCCCCTGCCAGGTGGCCTTAATGACTCACTCCACCAGACACCTTTCCCACCCTTGGAAACAAAAGAAATGTTAATGAGCAACTCACACCTAAGCTAATCTCAATACATACTGCTGTCTCTGCTTCTACTCTCTGTATGTCTCTGAAACAGTCTGAAATAGTTAATAATTTACCACTTTTCAGTGAATTCTGGGCATTTGGGAGGTTCTCCTGTGCTTATCTTTAAAAAACGCTTCTAAACGCAAACTCACATAAACGCGGTATGCAAACACGGCTAAACAGACGTTTTATAACCTACGTTTCCCAGCAGTCAGTTTCCATCGTTCAGAAGTGTCCCGTGTACATGGGGCCTTAGAATCAACTGCATGACGTTTCTTTGGGTGTCTCCATTAAATAAGTCTTCAGTCTACAAAATTATTATAATTATTTACAGATGTGCCATTAGTAAAATATATTGGTTTTTCAGGTTTACTGCACATTATTGCTTATTGAACAAGCCTGAAAGAGTTACAAACTTTCTTTCACCACTGCAGCTGCCGCACAGTCACATAATGGTTAAAGCTGAACTCCAAGATTTAAAAAAAAAAAAAAAATACCCTTGATAATGCTCATTTAGTTTAGGGGTAATGGAATAAGCTGTAATACCTTATTGCTCACTTTAGCAGGCTTCCACCACACTGTGTAACTGGTCCTCCGAGCCTCTTCTGTTGGTGCTCTGGATAGCCCCCTTGAATATGAGGATGGCAAGGGCCCGCTCACAACCCAGAGCATCACAGAGAAGGTGAAAGGTAAGTAGTACAGCTTATACCTCAACCCCTAGACTTCACAGCAGTTACCTTTGCAGTGCTGATGGGCCCCACCACAAGTGTATTTTTACAAAAACTCTTTGCTTCAGCTTTAAACTTTGTAACGTAGAAAAAAAATATCTGCATGTTTTATTATGCACTTTGTCAAACTGCTCATTATGTAATCTACACTACAGCTGAGCACACTGATCTCTCCTTTATAACCAAAATATTTCTCTCTCTTTTTTCTTCTCTTTTTGTTTCAATCTGTCATATGTCACCCGGTCTTTCCTTTATTTTATATGGACTCCTTCATTTCTTACGAATTTTCTAAACTATATTTTCTTCTCTGTGCCGTGCTAACCTTTTCTCTTGGAAATAAACATTCTCATCTATTTCCCCCCTCTCACTCTCTTCTGCTGCAATATCTTCTTATCTGACAATCCATCCATGTGTTCTCTTCCGGGATTTGCTGTTCATGTACAATTGTTATTTTGTGCCCTTGCCATATGGTTTGTGGGGAACTCTCTCTTCACCCTTGTGTTTATTTCTCCACATATTCCATTGACCTACAAATACAAACTTCTGCATTCTGCCTGTTGACGGTCTGTTCCTCATCTCATCCTTCAACGATGTCTTTCTGCTCTGGTGTCTTGCCTCAAATTGATTGGTCTCCTGGTGTTTGTATTGGGTCTGCCATAACTTGTCGTAATGCTTTCCATACACATCTGTTTTATTTTCCTTTTCTGTTTTACACAATTGTCATTTCCCTTTTCCTTTTCATTTGAAATCATACTCATATACCGATTTCTGTAAAATGGGTAATTTTTTTTCTGTTACGCCATACCTTAAATTCTTGTAATCACATACAACATTACTTTCTCTCAACCTCTCATTGCTATTTGCTGTGACTTTGTTAATAAATATACACATTCCTAATTCAAATGCCCATCTGACATCTTTCATATCTTTTTTCCCATTCGTATGATTTCTAAAATTGCGTTCACTCCACCTTCTCCAACCATGTTCCTTATTTCTATTCTTCACTGAAACAATCATCCTTCCCTTATTTTCTTTCCTACTTCTTTTGTCCCTCCTCTTTCCTCTCTCAGGCCCCCTCTGGATCTGACCCTCCTGTTCTCTCCCTTCCCCTCCTAGGACTTATTGTTATAATGGGGACACTCTGGTGCTGGTGGGCTGAGACGTCCTAGTGCACATCAGGTACTGGTTTCCATGTGACTCCTCGTGCTCTGCATGCATTGCTTTGCACGGCTGGGGGTTTCTCTATTGCCTTTGCTTCCATGCCTGATGCTGAATCTGTCTCCGCTCTCTTTGTGTGTGCCCTAACATTTCCTGTCACTACTCTCTGTTTTTTTTCATACTGCTTCTTTAGTTTTATAACATTATATTTGAAAAATTGATAAGGGCTAATACGTCAAACGTTGGTAAAGAATGTTCTCCTATTGTCTTGCTGCCTGCGGTTAATTTCTCATACTGTGTATGTGGATTACTAAGAGGTGGTATCAAAACGTTTCCAGACTAGTTTTGTAACATGCCAACAGATGGTGGCACAAGACTGCACAGGGAGCATCAACCTTCATAAATCAGTGTGCCAAAAGACATCATCCTGTGTACATTGGGATCTGTGCAACTGGTGCTATTCTTACCATATGCATTACCCCATCTGCTATGTCATCATGGACAGCAATTTAGAGTAAAGAGCAAAAGTGAAATTCTGGCTGAAACTGGGCAAAACGCTGTATCTCAATGTTGAGCTGGATCTTCATCTTCAAGAAGAGGGCGTTTTCAGGGGTTGAGCTCGTTGAAGGTCTTCCTGATCTCTCGTCATCTTCCAGTGATTTTCTTCCACTCTTGAAGTGCGCATGCCACTCAAAACACCTTGAACTATTCATTGCAGCATCGCCATAAACTTTCTGATTCATGTCAAACTTCTCCGTGGCAGATTTGCGGAATTTCAAATTTGCTCTTTGTTCTAACTTGCTGTCCATGATGAAATAGCATACATGGTAATGCACGTGGTCAGAATAGCATCAGATGCACAGCTCCCGATGTACACAGGATGATGTCTTTTGGCATTTTGACTTATGAAGGTTGGTGCTACCTATGGCTGTGTGTACAGCCTTGTGCTGCCATCTGTTGGTGTGTTACAAAACTAGTTTCAAAACTTTTTGATACTACCTAAGATGGCTCAGTAGGAGCCAAGATAACACTGACAGTATTTGGTAAAAGTATTAAGGCTAAGATGAAAGCTTACATTCATGTTTTTCAGTGTCTGAAGAAGAAAAAGGAAGGGGTTGATATGCAAAAAAAAGTATTATGTAGTATATATTACTGCAGCATGAAATAAAGTATGGTAAAATGTACAGGAGTCTTGCTTTTGGTGCCCATCAATATAGTATCTGGCATTTGAACATTTTCTTTCCCACTCCTGACATTGCTTCCTCATTAAAAGTCAACCTAAAAGTCAATTCAATAGGAATTTTTTGATGTTAGTTTAGCTCCTATAGTTGAAGGTAAGTGAATCTAAATATTCTAGATACAAGGATGCTCGAATATTCATGAATCTTGCTCAGTATTTATCTTCGCTTTTGACAGTCATATAAATAGGGAATCTTGTAGCCAAGAAGTGAGTTTCGGTAGCCTGGCTCCAGAAGCTTTAAAGGCGAGTGGAGATTAGGTGAAATCTTTAAAATTGCATTTTTAAATATCAAATGGATTCTCAGATTAGCCTACTATGCAAAAGAGAAAAGACTGGGCAGCCTGAGAGTTTGGCAGTAGACCAATTGAACCATTTTGCTACATGTATAAGTAGCTCTAGCAGGCAATAACTGTGCAACTAGAGGGACTAGAGGGACAGGATTTAAACTGTTAGGCTTATGATGGCATTCTGTTTCCATCAGTTCATCATTTTGAATAATTTTTCAGCAAATCTAAAATGCATGACATTTCCATACCCCACTGTTCTTAGTGGGCTTATTCTCTGCATTTTCAGGCAAGAAGCACTGTACAGGTGGTAGAAATCACATGGCAATGCACTATTTTGGATTTACAAACTTCAGTGCAATACAGCACATACAAAAACACATGGCAACTCATTTATGGTAATACATGCATCTCCATTCGCTTTTGGTGGCAATGAGTTCTTAATCAGTATACTCAAAAGAACAGCACAAAAGGCATTCAAAGGATCCAAATTAACACTCAAACTGGTAATGCATTTAACCATTATGTATGTTTAATGAGAATCTTTATCAATAGTACCAGCTTGATTTAGATCCATTACCAGATTCATATTGAAATTGGCATTTACAAGGATATAAATTACTCATAGTCCAATGTGGTATTAAAAATGGTTCTCT
Source organism: Staurois parvus (assembly GCF_062004578.1). NCBI lineage: Eukaryota > Metazoa > Chordata > Amphibia > Anura > Ranidae > Staurois > Staurois parvus. The sequence continues at coordinate 9,965,264 of NW_028317971.1, forward strand.
CCAGATGGTTAATTTGTTATTGGACATCAAGTCATGAAGATCACCTGATTGTACAGTCTTGCTTTTACATTGTTAAAGCTAAATGTACTCCAGCTGAGACTAGCCTAAAGTGTATATCTAGACAAACTCTTATTTTATTGTTTTGAATGGAGTAGGGACATTTTTGCTGATGAAATTTCTCTTACTTTCCTGCAACCAATGACACGAAGAGGAAGTCTCTGCAAAGAAATACCCTCTTAGAAAGTTTTTGCTGCTACAGGTGTCTTCGTTGGAAGGTTTCATTACTATACCTGTTTCAGTGACAGCTGTAAAATATTTGGTTTCTTATCATTTTTGTTCCTGGTGACATCAAAGTCTAAAACAAATACAGGGAATATATATTTCCAACCCTTCCATGCTCTCTCCAAACCTGAAGAAAAAATGTTTTAGCAAATGATAAACATTAACACAGTGACACACGTACAGGCCTTTGATACCATTAAAGCTGAATTTCAGGAATTTAGGAATTTAGCTACTTTGTAAAAACTGTGAAGGCATACCAAGAATTATTCTAAGGAGGTCCCTGGAACCTCATATCCTTATCATTATTATTCACATCTGACAAGTTTATTGGAAGATAAATTATAGAACTCCAAGGCTGCTCACTGTGGTCTCAGCTCCTTTGAAAGCAGAATCTCTGGAACTGCTATGCTTGCCCCTCCCCTCCTTCTTCCCATTCACAGAAACCTTTGTATTATGTGAACTCATTCACAAAATACAAAGACTTCTGTGAATGGACAGCAGAGGGGTACGCATAGCTGCTCTGCACGGTTCTCTCCTCTCACAGCCGGAGTGTATCCTCTGGGAGTGCAATAAAGTTGTCACATAAAAGTAGTAGAGATAATTTCTGAAGGTGACATGCACCTAAATGGACCTAACTCATAGTGTGCCTGCACTTTTTGTAAGTTTACCGAATTCCTGGAATTCTGCTTTATAAACTAACTCTAGCCAACATTTTTAAGCAGTTACAGCGAACAGGTTTTTTTCATTTTGGTATTCAGAGTTCACATAAATTAATAAAAGCTAACTGTTGTAAGCACCCCTGTCAGTGGTTTGTTTCAACCTCCTAACGCCTACTTTTGCTGGACAGCTTGGTCTGTTAAAGAAAGTTAAAAAATAACAGCAGAATCAACAAGTAACAATGAACTTACACGGTGCACTCAGAAACCAATTTAAAACTGGTAAATAATGCTTTTCACGGCAAACAAGAGGCTGCCTAATATACTCCCAACTGAACTACAGGTTTTGGCCCAAATATTTCCATTGAACAACAGAGACTGACCTGCTTTCCACAGAGTCCTAGGACTCGGACAGTACATTTTACACTAAGACAATATTGTTTTCACGAGGCACCAAGGGCTGGAGTACAATATATTTCCACTTGGCACCATGGACAATGGAGTCATTTACTGTACCTTTGGCTGGAAACTAGTAATTGGACCATGTACTTTATACTGGCATAAATGACTAGACAACTGGGACCATGCAGATCATTTTCACTTGAGACTGAGCAACTTATTCAACAAACATTACATGTATAGCCTTGCCTCAGGATGATACCATTGTACATATTCAGGTTTGAAGAGATCACTGATTACGGACCCCAAAATATATAATCATTTACAAATAATTATTTTACTCTGAAACACTTTTACAGCTTGGTAATTACTGAGATGTTAATTATTGTTCTCCTCTGCACAGGATCTCCACTTGGGTGGCACTACAAAATTCTCTTTCATGCCCATTTTTAAACAGCACTCTGTCCTACAGCTCTCAGTACCAGTGAAAAAAGGGTAGACTTACAGATTTGTTAAAAGGGCAGGGACAATAGGTAAAATACAGTAATTCACAGTGGCTGGTTGGGGTTTAGTATAATTAGAGGAAATCCCTCATAAAAGAAATATGAAAACTGCCATTGTTGACCTGTATGACTCTTACGACTTACTGAATATGTCTCTGTATGACTTACGACTCACTAAGTATGAGGTACAGTGGGGCAAAAAAGTATTTAGTCAGCCACCAATTGTGCAAGTTCTCCCACTTAAAAAGATGAGAGAGGCCTGTAATTGGCATCATAGGTAGACCTCAACTATGAGAGACAAAATTAGAAAAAAAATCCAGACAATCACATTGGCTGATTTGGAAAGAATTTATTTGCAAATTATGGTGGAAAATAAGTATTTAGTCAATATCAAAAGTTCATCTCAATACTTTGTTATATATCCTTTGTTGGCAATGACAGAGGTCAAACGTTTCCTGTAAGTCTTCACAAGGTTGGCACACACTGTTGCTGGTATGTTGGCCCATTCCTCCATGCAGATCTCCTCTAGAGCAGTGATGTTATGGGGCTGTCGTTGGGCAACACGGACTTTCAACTCCCTCCAAAGGTTTTCTATGGGGTTGAGATCTGCAGACTGGCTAGGCCACTCCAGGACCTTGAAATGCTTCTTACAAAGCCACTCCTTCATTGCCCGGGCGGTATGTTTGGGATCATTGTCATGTTGGAAGACCCAGCCATGTTTCATCTTCAATGCCCTTGCTGATGGAAGGAGGTTTGCACTCAAAATCTCATGATACATGGCCCCATTCATTCTGTCCTGTACATGGATCAGTCGTCCTGGTCCCTTTGCGGAGAAACAGCCCCAAAGCATGATGTTGCCACCCCCATGCTTCACAGTAGGTATGGTGTTCTTTGGATGCAACTCAGCATTCTCTCTCCTCCAAACACGACGAGTTGTGTTTCTCCCAAACAGTTCTATTTTGGTTTCATCTGACCATATGACATTCTCCCAATCCTCTTCTGGATCATCCAAATGCTCTCTAGCAAACTTCAGACGGGCCCAGACATGTACTGGCTTAAGCAGGGGGACACGTCTGGCACTGCAGGATCTGAGTCCCTGGCGGCGTAGTGTGTTACTGATGGTAGCCTTTGTTACGTTGGTCTCAGCTCTCTGCAGGTTATTCACTAGGTCCCCCCGTGTGGTCCTGGGATTTTTTCTCACCATTCTTGTGATCATTTTGACCCCACGGGGTGAGATCTTGTGTGGAGCCCCAGATTGAGGGAGATTATCAGTGGTCTTGTATGTCTTCCATTTTCTAATTATTGCTCCCACAGTTGATTTGTTCAGACCAAGCTGCTTGCCTATTGCAGATTCAGTCTTCCCAGCCTGGTGCAGGCCTACAATTTAGTTTCTGGTGTCCTTCGACAGTTCTTTGGTCTTCACCATAGTGAAGTTTGGAGTGTGACTGTTTGAGGTTGTGGACAGGTGTCTTTTATACTGATAACAAGTTCAAACAGGTGCCATTAATACAGGTAATGAGTGCAGGACAGAGGAGCCTCTTAAAGAAGAAGGTACAGGTCTGTAAGAGCCAGAAATCTTGCTTGTTTGTAGGTGACCAAATACTTATTTTCCACCATAATTTGCAAATAAATTCTTTCCAAATCAGCCAATGTGATTGTGTGGATTTTTTTTCTCATTTTGTCTCTCATAGTTGAGGTCTACCTATGATGCCAATTACAGGCCTCTCTCATCTTTTTAAGTGGGAGAACTTGCACAATTGGTGGCTGACTAAATACTTTTTTGCCCCACTGTACATTTTTGCTGATCTACATATTTTTTGCAGGTCATTGACACAAAATATTGTTGTAAGAGGGTCAAAAAGGGATAGCAATGAGAGTACTTAAATATTCCTAATAGAAGGTTTTCTCTTCATCAGTGGAATATAAATTCTGATCTGTTGCTACAAGTTACTACAATTTGAACGTTTATTTTTTCACAAGGCCCATATGACAGCATATCATACTGTATGTACGGTACATCCAAAGGGGAAAACTGCGAAGAAGATAGATTTATGTTAACTAGATATTATAATACTGATAGTCACATTTCTGTTCATCCTAACTTTTCAATAAAAATGTATAACACTAATTACATTATTTTACATTGTATGTAACCCATTTTGTATTGATGACAGCATATTGCTAAGTTTCAGTTGTATTGCTCACAATTTCACGTGCACTAATTTGTGTCTAAATGGTCTTTCAATGGCTTTGTTTATCAAGAACAAAATAATTGATGATGATGATACACTAATAGTATAGCATGGGCAGCTGTTTGTGGTGATCAGTGGACATCTGAGGCTCCGTTCACACTTGCGTGGTTTTCAGCTTTTTTCAATGCTCAACAAGGAAAATCCCATTCATTTCAATGGCCCCTGTTCACATTTGATCAGTTTGTGGCCTGTAGAAAAACGCCTGCCCCTCAAAAAAGTACATGTGCTATGTTTCAGGCAGATCTGAGTGTTTTTGTCCCTGTAGACTTGACTAGAAAATGCCTGAAAAGCAAGAAATTAGTGGGTTTTTTTTTCAAGCATTTTTTCAAGCAGCAGCTCCCCTCCCCTTTTTTTAGCATCACTCCACACCATGTAAACACTCATCTTGTGATCAAAACGGAGGAGAGTATGCTTTTGGAAGCAGAGACATTCAGTGCTCTCATTTGTGACCACCCCTGCATCTATGATCTCAGGGATCCCCATTATAAGAGCCTTGGAGGAAGCTGGACGAAACTTGCTGTGGAAGAGCTACACTGCTACCCAGATCAAGGAGAAAGGTACAGAATGTCTGTGTACAGCAGCTATTCGTTTGGTTCTGGTTTTCCTGTTATATGTGCCTAGGACACATCTACACAGGTTTCTATAGGCCACAGCAAAAAATGCATAAATGAAAGGTGCTTGAAAAAACACCTATAATACTTGCAAATCTGCTAAAAAAAAAAAAAAAACGCTCAAGAACGCCTGAAACAAAATGCTTGAAAAAACGCCTGATAACGCTCAGTGTGAATGTAGTGTGTAGTGTTTATTTTTCATATTAGTCATGTTTATTTGGAATTATTTTCTTTTACAAAGAATTTTATTATAGAATAGATAGGAGCAGCGAATCAGTCAAAAACAGATACATTGACCAACAGGAATAAAACATACAAGGTATTCGATGAATATTACAAAATACGTACTGATGGAGAGACATAGAAATAAACAGCATACTTAAGTGCTGAGTACATATTTGGAATTATTTTAAGTGATAAAGCCACTTTAAATAACAAAGTTATATATTGGTGTATTTATAATGCCCAGATTATTCTCTTTACTGAAAAATCAGTTCTTTCTTACTTGCACTTATTACAGTGTTAGAGCGCAGAGTCAGTCAATTTCATTTATTGCATGCTTCCTTCTATTACATTACTATTCCCTGCATCCTGCCTTCCAGCTACCTACAGGTGAAACTCGAAAAATTAGAATATCGTGCAAAAGTTCATTTATTTCAGTAATGCAACTGAAAAGGTGAAACTAATATATGAGATAGACTCATTACATGCAAAGCAAGATAGTTCAAGCCGTTATTTGTCATAATTGTGATGATTATGGCTTACAGCTCATGAAAACCCCAAATCCACAATCTCAGAAAATTAGAATATTACATGCAATCAATAAAACAAGGATTGTACCTAGAACAATATCAGACCTCTGAAAAGTATAAGCATGCATATGTACTCAGTACTTGGTTTGGGCCCCTTTTACAGTAATTACTGCCTCAATGCAGCGTGGCATGGAAGCTATCAGCCTGTGGCCCTGCTGAGGTGTTATGGAAGTCCAGGATGCTTCAATAGCGGCCTTCAGATCTTCTGCATTGTTCAGTCTCATGTCTGTCATCTTTCTCTTGGCAATGCCCCATAGATTCTCTATGGGGTTCAGGTTAGGCGAGTTTGCTGGCCAGACAAGCACAGTAATCCCACGGTCATTGAACCAGGTTTTGGTGCTTTTGGCAGTGTGGGCAGGTGCCAAGTCGTGCTGGAAAATGAAGTCAGGATCCCCATAAAGCTCGTCTGTGGAAGGAAGCATGAAGTGCTCCAAAATCTCCTGGTAGACGGCTGCGTTGACCCTGGACTTTATGAAGCACAGTGGACCAACACCAGCAGATGACATGGCTCCCCAAATCAACACAGACTGTGGAAACTTCATACTGGACTTCTAGCATCTTGCAGTGTGTGCCTCTCCATTCTTCCTCCATACTCTGGGTCCTTGGTTTCCAAATGAGATGCAAAAGTTGCTCTCATCAGAAAAGAGGACTGAGCAACAGACCAGGTCTGTTTTTCTTTAGCCCAGGTAAGACGCTTCTGACGTTGTTTGTTGTTCAGGAGCGGCTTGACAAGAGAAATACAGCATTTGAAGCCCATGTCCAGGATCTGTCTGTATGTGGTGGCTCTTGATGCACTGACTCCAGCCTCAGTCCACTCCTTGTGAAAGTCCCCAACACTTTTGAATGGCCTTTTCCTGACAATCCTCTCCAGGCTGCAGTCATTCCTGCTGCTTGTGCACCTTTTTTCTTTCACACTTTTCCCTTCCACATAACTTTCTATTAATGAGCTTTGATACAGCACTTTGGGAACATCCAACTTCTTTTGCAATTACCTTTTGAGGTTTTCCCTCCTTATGGAGGGTGTCAATGATGGTTTTCTGCACAACTGTCAGGTCAGCAGTCTTTCCCATGATTGGGATTCCTACTGAACCAGACTGAGAGACCATTTAAAGGCTCAGGAACCCGTTGCAGGTGTTATGGCTTAATTAGCTGATTAGAGTGGGACACTTTGAGCCTAGAATATTGCACCTTTTCACAATATTCTAATTTTCTGAGATTGTGGATTTGGGGTTTTCATGAGCTGTAAGCCATAATCATCACAATTATGACAAATCACACCTTGAACTATCTTGCTCCCCAAAAAGAACATTTTTGTTGCAGGGGATGCCAAAAATCTGACTTGTAACTTAGTGCAGACTGGGAAAATCAGTAAGCCAATCATGCAAGCAGGAAATTACATTTTCAGGGGGCTTTCTGTATACCATCTGTGTACAGAACACCTCCAGGTAGCCATATTTGCACTTTACAGAAAATTACAGCACTGCAGGTTGAAACTGAAAAGTCATTTTTAAAAACATTCAATTACAATATGACTTGAGTTGCAATTGTAAATGCTATATATATTTTTTTTTTATTTGCTATTTTTTTTCCCATGAAAGTGGAGTTATCCTTTACAATTGTTGTATGCATGAAGCTAAAAAAAACCTTCAGTGTGCAGCTCACCCTTTTATACTTACCTAAGCTTGATCGTGATCTAGTGATGTGCACGAGAGCCTCGGCTCTCCCAGGTCTCTCTGTCCTCATTGGCTGAGAGTGGAGAGTGGGGCCGAGCTGTGCTCTGTATGTCTTATGGATATACAGGGCTGTCTCAGGTGCGAGTATGCACAAGTGCCCCCAAAGCAAGCAAGAAGAGGAGGATCGGGGCTGCTCTGTGCAAAACCATTGCATAGAGCAGGCATGTATGGCATGTTATTGCTGGAGACAGGCTCTATCATTTTTGGATCAATGTAAAGAGACATAATACAATGAGAAACAAATATTTAAGAGGGTTTTTTTGCATTACCTGCCATTATTTTTAAAAATGACCATAGAGCTTGATGTTTATGAATGCTTAGAACCTATCTGTAGAAGTTACAAAGTGTGGTGGGTGTCCATAGGAAATAATTTATTTACATCCAAGATTTGTTGTTTGAAAACAGTATTTGCTTAAATATTATCTAATGTCGTTTTAAATAGGTGCTGAGGGGTTACAACTCCATCAGTTTTTATTGCTGTCTAATCATTGTTAGGGAGATTCACTCTCTCATACTCTCCTGATTACCAATGTCACCATTACTGAAATTGAAGTGAAATCCAACATTTGTCACTAGCATAGGAATAGAGGGGACATTTTTCAATGGGGACACTTCCAGTGACAAATGTCTAAGAGGGTATATCCTTTACCTTGGAGTGATTTCCTCTCAATTCCTGTGTCTGCAGTTGAAGGTAAATCTCCTAAGTGGGAAAGAGATGGCAAAAAAGCTTGACATGGGTTCTATCCTTTCCCTAATCTACTCAAAATAAAAAAGGAAAATGTGTTGGCTTTATATACCATCAAGGACAATAAAAGTGTACTATACTATAAATACAGTGATTGTTACTGAGCCTGCTTTTTCTCCTGAAGAATGGGAAATCTGGATATTGACTGTAGTAAAGAACAAAAGAAAAGAGCGCACCAACCTTGTGCATTACCTCAGTAAACAGTTCATGTATTTATTAATAATTATACTCACAAGAGTAGCAGTAAAAAAGGCATATAATATCCATAGCCAACACAGGGTTAAAAGTCACGTGTGAGTTCCATCCGCGAGGGAGATCAACTCTTGGTCACTAACGCGTTTCGAAGGGTGATCCCTTCTTCCTCAGAGCTAGTTAGCTCAACCAGGGGCAGACTGATCATTGGGGAACTCGGGCACTGCCCAAGGGCCCAGGGTCAGTAGGGGGCCCCATGAGATGTCCCTGGTACCTTTCATAGGCTTTTTTTGGGTGTGGTTTGAGTGTAGGCGAGGACACAGGGGCCCCATGATCACCTATTGCCCGGGGGCCCCATGAGTTGTCAGTCCGCCCCTGAGCTCGACCGAGAGTTTATCTCCACTCCGGATGGACCTCACACGTGACTTTTAACCCTGTGTTGACTATGGATATTATATGCCTTTTTTACTGCTACCCTTGTATAATTTATTAGTAAGTACATGAATGGTTTACTGAGGTAATGTGCAAGGTTGGTGCGCTCTTTTCTTTTATTCTCTACTACAGTCTATATGAAGCTTCCCCGGCTTCGTGATAGAGCTGCACAACCTTTGATCAGTATTGGATGAACATACCTTTTCATTGGATTAATCTTCCTCTGATCTGAGCCCCTGAGTGCAGGAGGTGGTGGAGGTGTGTTGATAAATCTGGAAATTGGGCAAAGAGCAGCAAAAGAGACTAAGGCTGGTCATACATTATGCAATTTTCTGGAGAATTTTGCTTTAGATTTACCAAAAACCATATAATATGAGGTCAAACCTAAACAACACTTTCAATTGTATCCAATTAGGTGGGCCCTTGCAGTACATAGTTGAAGGTAAATCTAAAGGAAATTGAGCAGAAATTGGACAGAAAATTGTATAGTGTATGGCCAGCCTTAGTCTGGTTTAAATGCATTGACAAGTCTGCACAGCAAAGGTGCCCTATAAATGCAAAAAAATCTCCCGATGGGTTTGGTGGTGAATTATCAGCAAATCAGCCATTTGCCATTTTAGAAATCTGCTGTACGCATAAAGTGTTTTGCCATTAAATGTGGTGGAGACAAGCACACATGTCAAAATTGCAGTTGATTCGAATGATTGAATTAGGAGATGTCCAGCACTGTTTCATAAATGCAATAAATGCCCCCATTGGCATGGCTGTGTTTTCCTTACATCCCCTTCTTTCTCTTTCCCAGGCTGCTCTGTGGAATCCCCTCTTCCTCCTGGCAGTGGCTGCAGCTGTTGTATTACTATGTCCGAGTCTAAGGAGAGGCCCCGACTGAGTCTGGACAGCAACGATACAGCACAGCATTTCTACACAGACCAACATACCATCTGTTTGGTGTCATCCACTGTCACCCGTTTAACAAGCTATCCATGCAACAAGACACTGCACTTTGCATCTACAGCACTCCAACATTCAGTATAAACCTAAACACAACATGGCAATCTCTGTCTACACAACGCAGCGCAATCGGTGAAAATGACCCAGCACTGAAAACATGTTTTGTTTTTTGTTTTCATTCTGTCCATGTCGTCTGAATAATATATCACTACTTCATTCACAGAAAAATCTGTTACAGGGAACAGTATCAGTAGGAGCAATCGCATAACATATTCTTTGAATACCTAGTTTAAACAAATGGAATAACCATTCCGTAGAACTAAAGCATTTGTATTTGTAGCAGTCTAGTAGATGCCTGCGTCATTTCCAAAGTATTATCAATCAGTTTATTATAATTTTATTCCTTCTATTTGAAAGGCAGCAACTGGTATGTGTTATACACCCTACTTATCTGTCTAGATTTTATGGTGCCTCTCTATCAGACCCCAATGTAGAACAGTGTCTACAACAAGAAATGATATTTCATAGTGCTGTAAGGCACACATTAATGGGTTGCTATGAGCAAAGCACTCATTTTCTTAGACATTTTAATACATGATGGCCAATGTAACAACTTTTTGTGACAGCCTGCATGTTCCCCAGGGCTCTCAGTCCTAGAGGTGCAATGCTCGAATATTTTTTTTTAGTATCTTATTTTACTGTCCTTGGAATGTTTGGATTCTAATTTATATGCCGGCTTAGTTATATAGTTCATGTTATAATACACTCATGTGTCGGGTGCTAGAGGTGCTAAGCTAGTATTTCTTCTAGTCTTTTATATGGTCATGTACTGCGATAATTGATGTATTAACTTTTTATTTATAGTGGTACCAACTGAGTTAAGATTTTCATTTGGGCAATATAGGTGCTAAGCTTTACCTTTACCTGTCTTTGACTGTATACCTGATACTTCAAATTATCAGCTGCTTTTATAGTAACATATAATACTTTTCTTTCCTTTTTAAGATTAGGATTAACAGTGCAGATTCACAATACACCATGATATAGAGGGGAACATTCATGGAATAGCTTATATAACAGCAAAGCCATGTAAGATTTAGTTTAGCAGCCATTAACACACATATAGAAAGTGCTTTTTCGTTATTATGGATTTTTATCTGGATACATCCTGATTAATGGATTTATAATAATTCCAGGGCCAACCTCCAGCCAAAATCATTTAGTTTTATTTAGAGTGTTGGTCAAACATATAGCAATTTTTTTACCGCTACTATACAATGGGTACTTCTTCATTGAAGGTGTGCTGACTCAGTTTAAGTCATCAAATATTTATTAAATATTATTATTATTGTCATTATTATAATACAGGGTTTTTATAGCATCAACAGTTTGCGCAGCACTTTATAACATCCAATTAAACAGTTTAGGTACAATACAATTCAATATAAGAGGGTTAGGAGGGCCCTGCTCATGGGAGCTTACAAAGTAAGAAGGAGGAATAAGTTGTACAAAAGGTGATAACTATGAGAAAGCTATGGAGCTAATGGAGAAAGGAAAGTACAATTTTCAGGCGGAGGTAGGATACACTTCCCTGAAGGAGTGAATTTTCAGAGATTGCCTAAAAGCAGATAGAGTAGAAGACAGACAGACAGACTGCAGTTGGGGGTTCCAGAGGAAGGGAGAGTTTCTGAGTTGACAAGGGAGGTAGAAAGAGGGAGGTCATGGAAGGAGCAGACAGGATGGTTTGGGTGATATTTTAAGAAAAGGTTGATGATCTAGCTTTAGGCAGGTTTGTGGGTGGCTTTGTATATTATTTTTAGCATTTTTAATTTTATTCAAGAGGAAGTCAAGGAAAGAATTGGCAGAAAAGGGCAGTGGCCACAGAACAGTTGGTGAGGTGGATAACTCTGGTGGCAGCATTCATGATAGACCGAAGAGAGGATAACCTGTGTAAAGATAGGGCAACGAGGAGGGAGTTTCAATTTTTTAGTGGAGAGATAACAGGAAAGTGAATTAGTAACTTTGTACTGTCATTTGTTAAGAAGGGGCGAATTTTGGAAATGTTAGTTGGTGAAGGCAGCAAGATTTGGACAGTGATAGGATGTGGGGCTGCGAGGAGAAGTCAGAGTTGAGAATTGCACCTAGTACCCCGGTGTGAGAGAAGGAACTGAAAAGTCTAGCTATTGACCTGGATGGAAAAGTCAGAGTAGGATAAACGGGAAGGGGGGGAGGGGTTTGGGGAGACTGAGCTTGAGGAAGAGGAGCAACATCCCTACTGATGTGTCACTTAGTAAATAATTGATGCGTGAAGAGCTTGGAGAGATAGATTTGGGTGTTGTCAGCATGGAGATGGTATTGGAATCTATGTGAAGTTATCAACTGACCCACGGAGTAGGTGTAGATGGAGAATAGAAGGGGTGTAAGGAAAATGCCTAGAAGGACCCCTGCAGAATGAAGAGGTGGAGAGAAGGTGATAGTGTTGTAGGTGACACAGAAAGTGCACTGGGATAGGTAGAAGGAGATCCAGGAAAGAGTGTCTCTGAGGGAATAAAGTTGACAGAAATTCAGCTGGTTCAGCTGATCGACTTCTGCCAAAGGGACATGTTGGAATTTTTTTACCAATCAGTGGCTGGCAGCAGGTTCTGCTTCCAGAATACGATGTCCTGGTACAGGGGATCCCTCCATCCACCTTGATTGTGTGGAAGGAGGAATCCGCTGGCTGAATGAAGAAAATGAACCATCTATGGCCAGCTTAAGGGCTAGTTTACACTTACTTCGACTTCAACACATTAAAGCGCCTGCTGCTTCCACATGCTTTTTTGATGTTTCAATGATGCTTTGGTGGTGCTTCAATCATGCTTCGGTGGTGCTTCAATGATGCTTCGATGGGGCTTTGATGGTGCGGGCTCGTTTTCACTTGCTCTGACTTCAACACACATTAAAGTGTCTACCACTTCATGCTTTTTTGATGTGTTTTTGATGTTTCGATGATGCTTCAGTGGTGCTTTTTTGAAGCTTTAATGAAGCTTGGCAGATGCCTTGTGTGTATCTCTTGATACCTCATGCCTGCAATACCTCCAAAACAAAGCAAAGCTAAAGCTGAATAAAATCCTCTCAAAAGCTGCAGGTGCTGTAAGCGAGCTTTGTCATAGACTTCCATGGAGGCTTTGAAGATGCTTTAAAGCACCACTAAAGCGACATGGGGTATAATGTTTGAAGCAAAACAAAGCAAATGCAATGTGTAAACAGGACTGGCGTTCAGAGAGCTCTAAAAAATGCCACATTTTGAAACTAGTGTAAACAAGCCCTAAGAGTATGAGTATAGAGTAGAGAAGATTGTTGTCAGTGAAGTGATAGCTCAGAGGGTTGTAGACTAAGTGTTCTAGAAATTTGGAGAAAAATGAGAGCAAAGAGATGGGTCCTATGTTCTTCAAACTCGTGGGGTCCAAAAAATATTTTTTATAACTATGGGGAGACCAAAGCATATTTAGGAAACCAAAAAATTGCCACACACAAAAGAACTTATCAAAGTATTAGCATTTATTGTTACTCCAAAATATATTATTCTGTAAATCCCAATCTATAAAAATATTTTAAACATCCTCATATACAAAAGCATATTACAGTAACTGTCAATTCAAAATAGATACGCAATGTATATCCAATCCTCAAATAATTTATCTTGACATTGTATAAATAACATCAAGCAATGAGAATCCGCCATAAACAAAGTACTCATACAATTTCAATTAAAATGATGAAATATAAAGATTAACCCTCAGGACACATAAATGGCCACACTAAATTACAAAGAATAAGTTACATGGCACAAACAATAAGAACATTAACACCTAGTCACTTAACAAGATGAATAGCCAACATGCTAAGCCTCCAGGTGCTCTGTAGCCTAAAGTCACTTTTTTAATGAATGCTCATGATTATGTATTTGGACAAACAGTTTTTAATGGTTTGCTAATAATTACAACATTTTATTCTTTAATAAATCGGTTGGTGGGGGCATTTTTGGGTTTCTTAAAAATTTAAATGATAACATTTTTATTGCTGTGTGTCCCTCACCATCCGTGTACCTGATAGTTGTCAAAAGTACAGGAAAATCTCTCCAAGGAATTAAGGGAAATCCCACTAATGGGTGCTTAGAGAGAAATAAAAATATATTCTCTAGTATAGTGAGGAATATGCAGTACCTTTCTCAGGAATGATTTGTTATATCTGTTGTCATTAGAGAGATTTCCTTCCACTTTTATCCAGATGACCTGTGTCAGGCAGAACAGGAATGGAGGGGAAATCTCCTCTATGCAGTCACAGACACCATTTAACAATATGACAGTAAGCTCCACAGCACATAAAACCTAACACTTCGAGAGATTTCTAACCCTTTCGTCTTCCCTCTCCAAAAATAAAAAGTTTTGGCTTGAGTTGAAGTTTAAGCAGCCAACAGGGCCTTAGGTCTGATAATGCAAGGCAATTCTGAAAACGTATTGGTGCTCGTGTAACGTGCTAGTGGCTTCATTTATTTAGACGTACTGATTGTCATAGAACACTGATGCAGAGAGTCAATAAAGGGTGCATTTCTTCTGGTCACTTTAAAGGGTACCTTGTTATTCTGTAGACATTGAGATTCTAATATTATGAAGTGTGTGCTTCTGTGAAATGAACATGCTTTTAAAAAGTGCAGTTCATATCTGAACTATCAGTGAAAATGATGTAATTGTTAAAATGCAGGTCATTTCGAATACCATTTTATCAGGGTTTCCTATAGTGAGGGAGAACTGAATAATTGGTAAAATAAAGCCATAGTTGGAGGAAAAGCAGGGATTGGTGCCTCCTTATTGTACAGTATAATAGTTAATTTTGTTTGCTATCCTGTACTATAGATATGGTAAAAGGAACTCATTTTGTTAGTAAAGGTGATGCAAAATATGTCTGAGAAACACCTCAACATACAGAAACCAGCTATGAACATACAGCATCATAGGAACCGATTGTATAATCATCTTATCCATTGTGGTCACTACAGCCAAAGCTTTTTTTGGAATAGACTTGGCACGAGTAAATACTGTCACTTTTTTATGCTTTCCATGGTGCTATGAAGAGTCGTTACTTCAGTTCCTATTCCTGTGACAACTTGAGAATAATTAAGGGAGCAGTTGTCACTGGGACAGGAAGACACATACAGTAATAATATGACAGAGTTTTTAATCATTCCTGTTTTACTGAAAAAGATTGATATGGTTTTGGCTGGTGTACATTAGGATATTCAAGCTGAATATGTCAGGTGGCTATTTTTTTGACCCTCCCCACCCAACATATCCTTACATATTTCAAGATTTCCTGCAACTCATATATGTCACTGCTCTAATATAATACAAAATGGGGTCAGTCTTTCAACTCAACTATGGCAGAATTTTTCTGACTGTTATGTCATATGAATTAATAATAAAAAAAGCAATAAAGAGCAAATAATAGCATGCTTTAGTACAAGCTGGAAATGGCATTATGCATGATGGTAGTGTTCTGTATTAGTATCCTTTCTTAACTAGTATTTTTTCAAGCCATGGCAGGGTATGTAAAATTGTTGACAGCTAGCTAACTAGATAGATAGATAGATAGATAGATAGATAGATAGATAGTCACAAAAATAGGTATTGCTTTTGTTTGCAACAATTCAGCTTGGAGATTGGCAGATTTAGGGTTCTGTTTATCATACTGACATCCTGCAGGGACAAGATGGGCAGTACTGAGCCTCAACATATAAACATTATAAGCTCATCTTTTTTTTTTAGCTTCTTTTGTTTCCCATTTTTTCCACCCCTAGGTGTTATATTCAGCAAGAGAACAGTAGGGAGAAGGGGTAAAGCAAAGCCATACACATATAGATTTTTTGATCAGTCTGAAGGCTATATATATATATATATCAATAGATGAACCTCCCTGTGTGGACAGTTGTATTCTGACAGATGTCGCTGTTGGTTGTCAAAATATCTGCACAGTGCCTGCACCTAAATGGATGCAGGTGCTGTCAGCCAACAATTTAACAACAAGCTCCTTCGGCAAAACTGTATTGAACAATTGACTTTCAACAAATGGAGCAGTTCTGGCAGGGCCATACTTTGCTCACATTTTGGTGGAGCCAGTAACAACTCAGTAAAACTTGAGCAGTGTATGATCAGCTTAATGTTGGGACTCAGAAGACTCACATTAATTCAAGAAAAATGATACCAGCTCTGCTTTCACTTATCTAGCTGGCACATGACACAGGAGACAGAGTTTGTGCTAAAGGGTGGTTCCAGAATCATAGGGATGATGTTCAATGAACCATAAACCAAAGCTTGTTGATGTACAGTAATTGGGTAGTTCAACCTTCTTTCTAATAGTATGAATGTTGGCTATTACTATTGCTGTTGTTACTAACATTTTAAAAAGAACTTGTGCTGAGTTACAGTCTACAAACTGAAATTTGCCCCCAGTTACCTACTTTATGTTCATGAGTTCTCTAACAGTCTCATCCTGATGGTGTCAGTATGTTAATTTCGACGTACTCTCACTCTCCATTCCTTCATCTATTATTATTTTTATTATACAGTATTTATATAGCGCCATAGGGTTTGCTCAGCGCTGTACAGTAGCAAGGGGGACAGAACATGAGATAAGATGGTAACAATACAATACACGAGGGGTTCGAGGGCCCTGCTCTTTTGAGCTTACAATCTAGGAGGGAGGGGAAAGTGGTACAGGAGGAAATGGCTGTGGGGGATGGAGTGGTGGGAGGAGTGGAGGAAGTTAGTTGTTAGGTGAGGATGGGGTAGGCTTACCTGAAGAGGAGGGTTTTCAGGGTGTGCCTGAAGGTGAGGACGGTAGGTGACAGTCTGATGGATTGTGGTAGGGAGTTCCAGAGGATGGGGGAAGTCCTAGAGGAGTCCTGCAATCCGGAGTGGGAGGAGGAGACCAGGGAGCTAGAGAGTAGGAGGTCCTGTGAGGAGCGGAGGGCACGGGTAGGGTAGTATTTGGGTATCAGGTCGGTTATGTAGTTTGGGGCAGCGTTGTGAATAGCTTTGTAGGTGAGAGTTAGCAGTTTGAATTTGATGGGCAACCGGGAGCCAGTGAAGGGATTGGCAGAGGGGGAGGCGGATGTGGAGCGGTTGGTGAGGTGGATGAGTCTAGCCGCTGAGTTCAGGATCGACTGGAGTGGGGATAGCATTCGTTTGGGTAGGCCAGTGAGAAGGGAATTGCAATAGTCCAGGTGTGAGATGAGGGAGTGTACGAGTTGTTTGGTGGTGTCTGGGGTGAGGAATGTGCGTATCTAGTTGGATGTGGGATAGGAAGGAGAGGTGGGAGTCCAGGGTGACACCCAGGACTTTGGCATGTGGGGTGGGAGAGATGGTGGCATTGTTAGTAGTGATGGAGAGGATGGGGGGGGGGGCGCGGGGTGGGGGGAAGACTTGCAACCCAAACAGAGTTTTACATCATGTCTGTCTTTACAAATTTCACGAGTTTATGGAAAGATTAGAACATAGGAAAGAACAGTGCTCCTACAGCACATGGTATTTCCAGGCAGCCTCCTAGCCAAGTACTATCCAGGCCCAACAATTTTGAGCATCCCCACTCTTCTTCAAGGCCACAGGTATAGTATAGTGATCCACACTCTATGTGATATCGTAACAGAGAGGAAATTAGTTATCTCAAACTCCTTTGTATCTTAAACTGCTCATAAATGGTTTGAAATTTGGCTCAGCAGTGACTGGCTAAATTTCAATCCACCAATTGCCTTTCCTGTCCGACAGAAGTCGATCTAACAACTTCTGTTGAACCGGACTGTTGCAGCCATTAATTAGTGTATATTGACAGTGCAGCCCCACTGTAAACATATAATGGCCCAGCACAGAGGATTCCTCCATCCACCTTGCATGTATTGATAGGGGAATCCAATTTTTTGTAATCAGTCTTTACACACACATATATGCAGTATCTATCAATATGAAGTGGGTTCCAAGCATACTTTCAAGTTAGCCAGCAAAGAAAACCTTAACTAAACCCTTTTAAAGCCTAAAAATAAAAACAAAAAAACTGCACAAGGAACATAACTAAGTGATTCTTCTTCTTTTAGTAGAAATCTTCCTTTGTCCTTCCACCCCCTCCCCACCTTCATAATCTTTCAGTACAGTGGGGTTAATACAGTTATGGGGCTGTCAGGATTGCCCATCAAAAGAGCCAACTATGCCCGTCCTGTTCTGCCAGATCCGCCATACATTGAAGACATACTACAGCTTCTATAGATGACACAGGATCTATGAGTTGGGGATGATCAGTTGATTAAAAGCTCAGCCCCCCCCCCATTCATAGACCCTGTGTCATTCAAGACTGTGCCCACTTTTTGAGATCTGTCTCTTTTCAGAGGAATTGGGTTACTTTCTTTATAAACTGTCTAGCTTGATACCTCCACAGAAGACTTATATGCATAACATGTTTGAACCTCTATGCTTGGCCTGAAGGTAGCAAGGACAATCACTACAGACAATCTTCAGCGGATAGCTGAACTCACCACACATTTGGCACCTGCGAATATCTTTATCAAATGCAGCAAAGTTGAGGCAAACAATATGATGTGTTAGATGCTGACATTTGAAGTGTTTGAAGGTCAAAAGGAATATTTGTTTTCAAGCCTCAATGTACATCTTTCAGGAATAATACAGGAACTCAAAGTGAAGAAGGAAGTTACATCATATAAGAGGGAAGATACACAGAAAATTGGGCTTAATTAAAATAAAATCCATAGCCATAAACAATGGACTTTGTAAAACAACATAAGAAATAAACAGAGATCTAATTGCATTGCCCACATGCCTGCTGGAGGAAACACAATGGTGGAGAACAGGGTTTTTTTAGGTAACCACAGAATGGTAGCATACGTTAATTCCCTCACTATAGTTTGCTACTTTCTCTGTGTATTTGGCCAAATGTACAATAACAGGGTTTAACCATGCTAAAATGCACATTGCATACTGGTCCTGTCACTTGTCCGCTTTCTGCATACTGCACTTCCAGCAAAGTAGGTTCTATCACAAAGCAAACCTGCTGCTGACAAGTGCTTCTTCCTTCCCTTTCAGAATGAATCTGCTTTATAGCTGCCCCTGGCAAACTTCTGCATAGCCACAATATAGCGGATGCTCTTTCTTTTTTTCCCTGACTTACGGGAGGAAATCACTGCCACCATCCTATCGCCTGTTCCCTGCAGAGAGCCTTGTGCTGCTGTCTCTCCGTTATATCCTATACATTTTTTCTATAATTTCGGTGCTTCAACCCACCACTGATGGCATCCTTGAGACAGGCAGGGGCGGACTGACAACTCATGGGGCCCCTGGGCAATAGGGGATCATGGGCCCCTGTGTCCTTGCCCACACTCAAAGCACACCGAAAAAAGCCTATAAAAGGTACCAGGGGCATTTCATGGGGCTCCTACTGACCCTGGGCCCTCAGGCAGTGCCCGAGTGCTCGAATGGTCAGTCTGCCCCTGGAGACAGGCTCCTATATGCTAGCCCAGAGAGTCTGGTCTCCAATTAGGCTTACTACAACCTGCAGTCTGAAAAGTATTCCTTATGGGCATACTAACAAGACTTGCTATAGATTAAAGAAAAATCCTAATAAAATATTCCTAGTTGACTAATAGGCATATTTTAAAGCAGAACTCCAATAATAAAAATACATATTTAAATACATATATGGGAGCTGGTTTACCTACCAATGGGTTTGTATTTTTTGCCCATCTGAAATTTACTGGATCATACATTTTTGGGTGGTAACCAGACTTTTCTGTTCTGCAAGTAAGAATTAAGCAATAAAGCTAGATATCTTCCTTACCCCTAGCCTGTAATTTAGCAGTGACTGCACAGTAGCAGATATCCTTCTGTCACTCTGCTTTCTCCTTCTGTCAGTGTATTTCCTGTCAACTACATTTTCTTTCTGGCACACATTGGAAACAAATATATAACTGATTATTATAATCATATAAAAGAAAATGGAGGGAACTTATCAAAACTGGAACAGCCAAAATCTGGAGCAGCTGTGTATGGCAACCAACCAGCATCTATCTCTAGCTCAGTGATGCTTGGAAAAAGAAAGATGAAGCTGATTGGTTGCCATGCACAACTGCTCCAGATGCTCCAGATTCTGGCTGCTCCAGTTTTGATAAATTCCCCCCACAGGGAGCCACCATCACTGCAATAAACCAATGCGCCCAGGGCAGTCGCACCTTCTGCCCACCCTTGTCCCAGCCCTGTCAATCTGTAATACTCAAATACTGTGTTCAAAAAGAAATAGGATCGCACCACACTTTGCTGTTTATGGGGGACTACAAGGAAATCACCTAATAGAGGGTACACATATTAAATGCATAAAAATAAAATCCTCATGGGGAGAATGAGTAGCTGAAAAGTGAATCCACCAAGTATTATATGTAGAAGGGGTATTAGAATAGAAATACAGGAACTACCATTGCTGGTTGTGAGTTTAAAGGTGCAGGGCTCAGGACTGTGTTCTTCACTATGTATTCCCCGTTAACCTGGCTATCAAAGACTCAAACTGACAATTCTTGATTGAAATAGGAAGAATGATTTGTGTTGTTTTATTCAATGAAATATGGAAATGTGCATGAAATCTGTTCATTAATCATTTCATTCATTTTTTATGTTCTCTAGAGTTTATAGATTGCAGTCATTATTAGTGCATAATTATACAATTATCCTGTGAGGTTATCAGAACCATATACATTGGAAGAAAGCATCTCTCTGGGTGAACAGCATAGCCATTATTACAGTAAATATATTGGAAAATGAGATATTTTACCCAACAATGTGTATTTTATTTCATTTAATTTCTCAAACCCATACGTGGCAGGGTTTGCTATTATATGAGCTCATTTAGCATAAGTATACTGTTCATTGGAACTGATTCACCTACAAAAGGATGTATAATTATGTGTGGCTAGATATGTATCCCAGGCACCCCTGTCAGACAGCACATCCAGATTCTTGACCTTCACTTCAGCAGGAGCCCAGCTTGGCTGAGAACATGGGCCAGAACCCACCCTCAGCTTTCTGGTTGGACAATCAGTCAGCAACAACAAATGTATGAGGTCTCTGCTCTCTTCTCCTGTCAGCATGTCTACTGTTAGCACAGGTGCATGCAGACGAGTCTTCTAATGCTACCTCTTCTTTTCCCAACACTAAATATTTCTATGTAGCTAATAACAGGAGGATGCTATCAAGACAATTTCAGGTACATTAGTTGCATTTAAAAATACAGTTAATGATTTGTTTTTACTAAAAACATAACTACATTTTTTTATATATCGGCCTTGAGATAAATCTAAACAAAATGATAAATGCTATACAGCTGTTCTTGAAATGATTTGGCAGTTTTGATTTCATATGTAAATAGACTTGCATCCATCAAGATTTGTTTGCTATAATAGTACTGTAAATAGACTAGAATAAGTGATGTTCCCACCATTGCTGTGTGTTATTTGAATATGTCTACAAACCTTGTATAGAGTATGTAGCCAAGCAGCATGTTTGTGTTCTTGCTCAAGTTAATGGAAGAAAAAACCTCAATGAATATGCATCATTCAACAAAATATACATGGAAAAATAAGGGAATAAAAAGCATATGCCATATCCTTTTCAGATAATCAGATTCCAAATGTCACATTCTACTCTGGAAGGACAGTGACTAGGATCAGGTGCTGATTCTGCTCATTTTACTTTGATTTCTAGATCAGACTCATAACCATATGCAAAATACTCCATATTTGTAAAACATTTCACAGAAATGATTGGTGCTATTCTAGTGGTGCTAATTAATCAAGTGAAATCTCCCCTTCAAATATTTAAGCTGTAAAGAGTATAAAAAGAAAACCAACTGGGCAATGGTTGGATCTTTGACACTTTTTGATCATTTTATAAGCAGAACAAAGCTCACAATTTTTTGTAGGCTTTTCTCATAAAAATAGAAAATATGCACAAAAATGTTACATAATTTGTGGTTGTTGGTTTTTAGTAACTATGTATGAACAAGAATTCATTGTTTGAAGATCACTTAAAGTAATATTAAACACAAAAGGAAATATTTATTACATTTTAGCTTACCAATTCTTAGAACGTGATAGCTATATTAGTTTTCTTTTTTTAGGCTTTCTTTCTTTTATTTTCACCTGGTGATCCTACCAGTAAGTCTGTTTTCAACAGAACAAGCTGTCCTGCAGACGTAGGAATCAGAGGGTTGAGACAAACCATTTAACACTGAGGGGGTACATACAATGGTCAGCTTTTATTTTTGTAAAGTGTTTATCCCAAAAGAAAAAAAAAGACTGTTGCTGTAGATGCTCATAAAGTATTAGCTAGAGTTTGGCTTCATTTGTTAGTGCATTTAAATCTGCTCATACATCTAACACTACCCTCCCCTGGACTGACAATGCTGCTCTCCAAAGGTGGTGCCTGTGCTCCTCCATGTGTGTGTAGGCACTCTTATACAGGAGGTGTGTTACTGGTAAGATCACCAGCAGAAAGCAAAGGGAAAATCCTAAAAAAGGAACACTAAAGCAGCCACCACATCTAGTGATTAGCAAGCTGCAATAGATTATTTTTTTTTTGTTTAATATGGCTTTTATGTCACTTCTGAAAAGCTGCACTTACTATGCCATTTGGGGTTAGTGTAAGCATGATGAGTAATTGTTGCTGTAATTTATTTAGTACAATATAGTTATTATTTGCAGATCATTGTGATCATTTGGTGATGCATTTAAAAAGTAACTTAAGCTAATGGAGAAATAACTTACACCTGTCACTTCTCTGCTCAAGTAATGGGTAAATAAAATAAAATGATGTTCTGATGATGTCTGCTATGATTTACTATTTCAAGAACACATAGCTCTTTATAAACAAAATACTTTTTAATTATCTGCCTGCTCTCAAAGTATTTTCCAAACCTTATCTGCCCTATGAATGAAATTATTTTGGATGTAGCTGTTAAGGATAAAGCCATGCAAGCAATTTTAAAGAAACATTTCAGGTATGGATTCTTTATACATAGTTGCATTAATCCAGCTTGGACCAATGTATCTTTGCATATCCCATACCTGGCCAATGCCCCTGGAAGCTGGAAGTCTCCAGGGGAAGTAGCTTAACATCACTGCCCCACCTCGCCCAATCAGAAAACACTTTACATTCATTCAGAAAATGTAAAGCATTCTCTCATTGGTGCCTGTGCCAAGCGACAGACTTCCTGTGTTCACAATGCAGAAGTGCATTCACTTGGTACAGGACCTGGAAGCAAGCAAAGATGACTGAAGTAGTGGTGTCTGCTCGGTATATACTTCAAGTGATTCTAAAAGCTTTTTTTTTTAAAAGAAAAAATAACAAACGTCTAAACTTACCTGCTGTGTGCAGTGGTTTTGCACAGAGCAGCCCGGATCCTCCTCTTCTTGTGTACCCCACTGGTGTTCCTGGCTCCTCCCTCCTGTTGGGTGCCCCCACAGCAAGCAGCTTGCTATGGGGGCACCCACTGCTCCATGTATCCTTTCACATATGGAGCCGCGGCTCGGCCCCCACTCTTTTCTCATTGGCTTCCTGGCTGTGATTGACAGCAGAGGGAGCCAATGGCTCCCTCTTCTGTCTCAGCCAATGAGGAGAGGGAGTCCTGGGATAGCCGAGACTCCAGTGCACATGGCTAGATCAAGAGGGGGCTTAGGTGAGTGTTGGGGGGGCTGGGAGGGATGCTGCACAGAAAAGGTTTTTACCTTTATGCATAGAATGCATGAAGGTAAAAAACCTTGAGCCTTTACAACCATTTTCAGTTACTTCCAGTTTCCAGGGGCATCGGCCAGGTATGATATATACAGTTACATTGGTCCAAGCTGGTATATAAAATAGTCACACCTGGAATTCTTCTTTAACTTTCCTAGCGGTCTGATTATGTCAATATTTCTGTGCTCAAAGCGGTACTTTTTTTTGCATGGAAATATGTTGTTTTTTTATTGTAGGCCTGTAATTCTTAGGAATAACTCACTGAAATCTGTCCGGACAAGAGTCTAGTAAACATACCGGGTATGATAAAATTTGAAACACGAAATCATAAATGATAATATAATAAATAATCATAAATAATAATATAATAATGAGTTTAATTCAATAATATAATCAAACCAAAAACACTGAAATTTGAAATAGAGCGCTGAGTTCAGTCTCAGAATTGTTTTCAGTGTCTGATGATGAATTTCCCACGAATCATTATCACTCAATTCTGAAAGTGGTTCTAATTTACTATCGCTGTTCTCTAGCTGGTCTAAAATTGGTTTTGACCTAAAGGGACGCTTTTTGGACACCATGGACATTTCTCAGTTTCCAGGCAGAAAGAACAGTAAAAATGCAGGCAGGGCACAGGACAAAGCAGTAGGGACAAAATGTATGTGAAATGGTTTGATACAGTAATGTTATACTATGAGATTTTAGTGTATTGAGTGAATGTCACTTTTTACATTTTTTAATTTCCTGCCGGTTCCGTTACCCGTATGTCCCGACGCTCGCAGGGACCGGAACCCGATAGATGGATGTTGGCATCGGCCGGAGGAGATGGCCGTGGACACTGCAAGGGGGACATTGCGGGAGTGCAGGACAAGGTAAGTGCTGGAGGGATCCCAGAGCAACGCTGCTGTATATTTCCGAGTGTAGCTCGGGGTTACGGCTTCTGGTACTGAAAGTTTACCCCGAGCTACACTCAGGAATACCGCCAGGGGGGTTAAGCCGCGTAGTGAAGCTACAAAAATCAACAGTGAAATTCCTATTGTGTAAACGATACAAGTAGCAAGTAGTAGCAATTAATGAAAACAAAGCATGTCCGATTGGCTGCACGCCAAACAAACCACTTTATTGAACCAAGATTAAACCAATCCAGACAGTGGAAATACAGTGGGGGACTGGCAGGTAAATGAGTTTGGTGCTAAAGACAGCGCTTATTACCCCATGAATATGCGCTGTCTTTAGTGTGAAAAGCATTTACCTGCCAGTCCCCCTTTGTGTTTCCACTGTCTATTGGTTTTATCCTGGTTCAATAGTGGATTGTTTGGAGTGCAGCCAATCGGACATCCTTTGTTCTCATCTATGCAGCACACGAGCTGGGCTAGCACCTACAGGAGGTGTTGTGCTTGGAGATTGGGAGTCTCCCTACCTTGAGCAGCGGTAAACATACAGTTGCAAGAAAAAGTATGTGAACCCCTTGGGATTACGTGGAGTTTTGCATGAATTGGGCATAAAATGTGCTCTGAACGTCATCTAAGTCACAACAATAGAAGAACACAGTCTGCTGAACATAATACTACACAAACATTAGATGTTGCCATGGTTTAATTGCACATAACATGTAAACATTCACAGTGCAGGGAGGAAAAAGTATGTGAACCTTTGGACTTAATAACTTGTTGACCCTCCTTTGGCAGCAATAACCTCAACCAAACATTTCCTGTAGTTGCAGATCAGACTTGCACAACGATCTGGAGTAATTTTGGACCACTCCTCTTCACAAAACTGTTTCAGTGTAGCAATATTCTTGGGATGTCTGGTGTGAATCGCTCTCTTAAGGTCATGCCACAGCATTTCAATCGGGTTGAGGTCAGGACTCTGACTGGGCCACTTCAGAAGGCATATTCTGTGCTGTTGCAGCCATTGTTTTGTTGAATTACTTGTATGCTTTGGGTCATTGTCCTGTTGCATCACCCATCCTCCGCGGAGCTTCAGTTGGCAGACAGATGGTCGTACGTTTTCCTGCAAAATGTCTTGATAAACTCTGGAATTCATTTTCCCATCAATGACAACAATCCGTCCAGGCCCTGAGGCAGCAAAGCAGCCCCAAACCATGATGCTCCCTCCGCCATGTTTTACAGTGGGGATGAGGTTTTGATGTTGGTGTGCTGTGCCTTTTTTTCTCCACACATAGTGTTGTGTGTTCATCCCAAACAACTCAATCTTGGTTTCATCTGTCCACAGTATATTTTGCCAGTAGTGCTGTGGAACATCCAGGTGCTCTTTTGCAAACTTCAAACGTGCTGCAATATTCTTTTTGGACAGCAATGGCTTCCTCCGTGGTGTCCTCCCATGTACTCCATTCTTGTTTAATGTTTTCCTTATTGTAGATGTGTCAACAAAAATGTTAGCATGTGCCAGAGATTTCTGTAGGTCTTTAGCTGACACTCTGGGATTCTTCTTTACCTCATGCAGCATTCTGCGCTGTGCTCTTGCAGTCATTTTTACAGGACGACCACGCCTAGGGAGAGTAGCAACACTGCTAAACGTTCTCCATTTGTAGACAGTCTGTCTTACCGTGGACACATGAACATCGAGGCTTTTGGAGATACTTTTGTAACCCTTTCCAGCTTCATGCAAGTCAACAATTCTTGATCGTAGGTCTTCTGAGAGCTCTTTTCTGCGAGGCATGATTCACATCAGACAGTGCTTCTTGAAACCAGTAAACCCGTTCAGAGCACATTTCATGCCAAATTCATGCAAAACTCCACGTAATCCCAAGGGGTTCACATACTTTTTCTTGCAACTGTATATAGCAGCAATTAATCTTGCAGTATTACACAACTAGTATGGCAAACATTGCTACTACATGCAACTTGTCCACGTTACAGCACTGGGAGCCGTGTGTTCCACCTGCTTAGCGGACAGCTCTTAGGGCTCATTTGCCTGTGATAAAAAAAGTAATCATATTATATGACTGAACTTATTCTGGAGATCTAAGGATGGCAGGTTGGGTATTCGTCGATTCTTTTTTTAACTTATTATATGTATAACACCGAGTTCAACTTCATCAAAAGCATTTTTTTTTTTTTTTTTATAAAAAAGATAGGAAATGTTTGTAATGACTAATGCTAATAAAATCACGTATAAATCCTGTTGGATTTCCTAAATGATTTTCTGTTAAAGGTTGAAACTGAACTCCGTGCAAACAGACGAAATACATACAATAGATGAGAGCTGTTTTTCCTGCTAAAGGATTTTACTTTTGTTCATCCAGTCTTGAAATTTGCATAGCACTGCTACAAAGCACAGCACTGTCTAGCAGGCAAGTGGGCCCGATTGTCTGCTTTTGTCTGCTGCAGGTACTCTTTTACTTACAGCATGGGTGCTCAACCTGTGGCCCTCCAGCTGTTGCAAAATTACAAGTCCCATCATGCCTCTGCCTTTGGGTGTCATGCTTGTAACTATCAATCTTGCAATGCTGCATGGGATTTGTAGTTTGGCAACAGCTGGAGGGCCGTCAGTTTGACACCCATCACTTACAGCATGGGTGCTCAACCTGTGGCCCTCCGGCTGTTGCAGAACTACAAGTACCATCATGACTCTGCCTTTGGGAGTCATGCTTGTACCTGTCAGCCTTGCAATGCCTAATGGGACTTGTAGTTCTGCAGCAGCTGGTTGAGCACCCATGACTTACAGGTTCCCTTAACACATGCAGCCTGCGACTGGACAGTGAAAATAGAAGCAGAACACCTGCATGCTCCTTGCACTGCTGGAACCCTGATTGGCTCCTTGTGCTGTTTCTCCTTCACTTTCTCTAGGCTCTGCTGTACAGACTGTTCAGGAGGCTGCAAAAGATTGATATCAAGTCAAATTCAAATACTAAAGTTGGAAGAAAAGGCTAACTCTAACCTATCTATCCTGCATATTCTGTATTAGATAAGATCTGTGTACATACCTATGTTTAATCTGGACTGACCAGAGGCTCCTGCAGGGGAGAGGAAGGAGGGCCAACATTCAGGGGTGTATTTACCACAAGGCAAACAAGGCATTTGCCTAGGGCAGCGTTTTTCAGGGGGGCAGCACCGCTCCCCAGAAGAAGAGACAGAAGAAGGGACACACGCGGCATGGGGACCAGGTGGGATCCGGGAGAGGCTGCGGGCTGCTTGACAGTGTATGCAGAGCCTGACTCGCATTCCAGGGGATGTCTGGAGCTGTGAAGGTGAGTGTTTTCTCTCTTTCGCTGGTGGGGGGTGGGATGGCCTGTGTATGGAGGGTGGTGGTAGTGGAAGGCTTTCTCGGGTAGGGGGGTGGTATTGGTTGGTGTTAGGCTCTCTGGGGGGGGCGATTTTTGTGTTGCCTAGGGCAGCACAAAACCTAAATACACCAGTTCCAACATTGGCTGGGCCACGGGAACCTATGGGTGATTTTATGGCTCCAGGAATTCCCAGCCATTGTCTAGTGCTCCCTTACACAAGGAAGCCAGACCGGACTGGACTAAAGGTAAGTACACAGATCTTTTTCATAAAGGGTGTGCAGTTAGGCTTTACTACCACATTGAAGAGGAACTTCAGTCCTGTTTAAAAAAAAATTACAAGTTAGCAGCTACAAATACTGTAGCTGCTGACTTTTAACAAAGCCCAGGAGTCCAGAGCTGTTTTAACTAGAGCCAATTCTTCACTGGGCTTCGGTTTCCTGGTGCCACCATCTTGGAAGTTGGAGTCAGTTGTGATTTCCTGATGTCTCACAGCCAACTCTCCACTGCATATGTGTAAGATCACATGGTGCTGTCAGACTGGTCCTGCAGCCTCCTGGGACATGTAATGTGTCCCTGGGGGTGGCAGGCAGGGTTGGGCCAAGCTGACATAGTTCTTGCCTACACAAACATTGTGGAAGTTGGAGCAGGTCACAAAAACTACCCACTCCCAGAAACAAAACAACACACCAACTTTGTTAGGGTGGGGGAGGGGGGATTAGTACTGTCACCCTTACGTGATGTCCACTTTAAACTACTTTCATTTAAAAATACATTTAATGATGCGTTACTGATTGCAGAGCTGCATTAATTTGTTCATTCACAGATCCCAATTTAAAAATATGATATCGTCTGCTGGGGAGGGGAACCCCCACCCTCTGTCATAGGGAAGGGGGGTGGTGGGTGGAGTTTGCTGAACATGTTACACCTTAAATACGGGTGTAACATGTAACAGGTTCTGAAGGTTAATTTATCCTTTAAGAATAAATGGGATTTTTAGGAAAGCAAGTGAAGGGAAATCTCCGGCACAGACAGAACATTTGCCCCTTCCCCACACTATCCAAGACAAATTTTGACTTTATTTTATCCTGCAGAAAGGTAAGTGCAATGTGTTAAAGCGTATAGAAATCTAAAAATAAAATGTAAGTTTAGTGCTTACCCTAAAGGATCCGCTTGATGTGTTGGGTCCCCTGTTCCTGTGCCTATGACACTGCTTATGACACCCCAGGCTGAGTGGAGAATATTTACTGAACGTATCTGTATATACTCCCCAATAACTCAAGGTGCATAGACACCAGGAATGACAGAGCAATTGGTAAAATAATAGCAAATACTATATTGCAACACAGTAAATTAAGCAAGAAATATACTGTATAAATCAGCAGTAAGATAATTATAGAATCACACTGCATGGTTAAACAGTAGAAAAATATACTATAGCAATAAGAGTAATATGTTGCAGAAACACTGATTGTTATAAAGCACAACCCCTCCTGAGGCCTATATATATATATAGCTCTATCCTCTTGAGGATTGCTGGATTTTTACTGGGTCCCCCTAAGCACTGCACAGCCAGGTAACATGAATTTTCCACACTTTCTCCCAGAGTCAGTAAAACAGTCCTTGAGCTTGTTTTTGTTGTTTTTATTAGGGGTTAACAACTTGGATGAGGTCTAGGGGTACATGGGATGACCA
This sequence comes from Staurois parvus, assembly GCF_062004578.1. Lineage (NCBI taxonomy): Eukaryota > Metazoa > Chordata > Amphibia > Anura > Ranidae > Staurois > Staurois parvus. Next base: position 9,994,590 of record NW_028317971.1, read on the forward strand.
AGGAACTGTACAACTTTAGGATAACGTCTTGGCAAACACTGTTCAAAATGTGGACCAAAAATCAGCAACAGCCTCTTAAAGGAGCACTGAGTCCTCTTTGGTGTACTTCCTCAGACCCTAGATGAAACTCTCCTCATCCACCTGAACACAACACATACTCCTGCTGCACAGCTCTTTCACATTTAAGGGTTGCTCTTAGCCACCATGCCCGGCCTCCTGCCTGGGGATTGGCCAAGTTCCCATAAACATGAAAATCTAGGCCTCCTCCGCCCCTCTTCTAGAAAGTTCCTCCAGTTTCTAGAAGGGTGGAAGGGCTCCAGAAGCCCTGACTCGTAGAGCCTCTCAGCCCGTACTGAAGTAACCTCACTGTTCCTGTAATTCTTGCAGATAACTCTGCCCCTCCTTCATCAAGGTGCAATGAAGGGCTGGCCAGTGGCCTCTCACCACTCTGTGTCTGCAGGGGATCTCTGTGATGGACTTCTGACACCCCGATTGGGTGTCTCCACCAAGAAGCTGTTTCCCAAGCTCTGGAACACAAGGCAAGCGACTCTAGCTGTAGCTACCTCAAAGAACTAGACAGCACCAGTTTTTGGAGAAAACAAGAAAAACTACTTTATTAGAGAAACTGAATTTATACAGAAAAAGAGCTAGACACATTATCATAAACAATGCCCAGACAGTCCGGCCCCCACATAGGAATACCTTATACCAGTGGTCCCTAAATGGTGGACCGTGGTCCAGAACTGGACCGAGGGACAGTCCTGTCCGGACCGCAGCCACACCACCGCCGCCGAGTGCCATCCCTCTGGGCTGCTGGGCTTAAGATGACAGGGCTGCACATCGGGAGGTAAGCGGCGGGGGCTAATACAGGCCGGGGCCGCTGCTCACCTCCGCTGTGCGGTTATACCTAAAGCAGGGCTGACAGGAGGAGCAGAAGTGATGGCTCCAGTGACAAGCAGGAAGCGTCAGTGTTTTGTTAAGGGGCACTGTGATGTAAAGTGGGGCAGTGATGTGAAGGGAAAAGAGGACACTGTGGGACTTCTTTAAAGAGGGGACTGTGATGTAGAGAGGACTTTAGGTACACTAAAGATCATAATGTACTGGGGGACTGTGATGTGTTATATCGCTAACGAGGTTCGGACCTCTGCTGGAAGGAAATTCTGCTGACCGGACCTCCGTAAATTTTAATTCAAGACCACTGCCTTATACCTAGGAAGCCATATGTTACAATGATAGTTCTTTTGAGTTGATCCCAAGGGAGTGGTGGCAAATAGGGGATACTATTCGATAGCTCTGGAACACCAGATGATATGGTCCAAAAAGTGACATGTTCTGTGGATGGGGCTGGAGTTAAAGGTACCTGGGTGCCGTTCGTAGAGTAACTGGTCAACAGTTCCATAGCCACGGTTACCAAGATATAACAAGAGATGCAATGCTGAAATTCTGAGGTTCCCAAGCAAGCTTCCTCTTAGTAACCACCCCAACCCATGTTTCACCAAAAGGAAAACATAGTCCCAAAAGAGTGACGTGGCAAGACAATGAGCCTTTGACTCCCTTTAAAGTTAGTTCCATGTGCATGTGGCTAGGACCCAGTGAAGTGCTGATAGAGTGCCCAGGCTAGATGGAAGTCTGGATGGGCATAAAAGTCAGCTAGTGACCAGCTCTTTTTTTGGATAACTGAAAAACACAATAAAACACAGAGTTTCCAGGCAGTGGTTCTCCTGCAGACCTAAGTCCGTGACAATCTCCTTCTGCTTCTGCACAGTGTCCTCAACGTTCTGCTATTCAATTGGGCATCAGGCTCCACCAGCATTCATGGCATCCTCTGATACTCCAGTATGGCTGCCACTGTGCCACTCTTTCACTCAGGTGCAGCAGTTCACTCCCAGCCTCATTGTCTGTGCAAAATGGCTCTCCTCTGACATGGTGGTCTCTGGCAGGTATAACAGTTCAGCACCTATCTAGGGACCCAAGGAGCACTGGCACTTAGTATATCTCCAGCCTCAGCACACCAGCTGCTTTCCTTTCCTCCTCAAAGTCTTTAGCAGTTCACATCCTCCGTGAACCCCCTAGTGGATGAAAGGTGGCCCAACTCTGGCTGCTGCATGCTCTACAATAGGAGTCTCTCCTGCTTCTGTGTAAAAGCCCCCTATGCAGCACAAACACAGAGTCCTTTTCATGTCAGAGCTGCAGACTAGGCTACATAAAACTGTATTTAGGGAGGAACAGCATTGTCACCCTAGGCTGCTTCCCTGATTTGATTTACTAACACCTTCCCCTCTCCTTGTTGCCATCACTCAGAGGATAGCTTGAAGGCCAAATAATATTGCTTCAGATTTCAGTCCAATGTGCAGTAAGTCGCAAGGGCACATCGGGGTCTATTTATAAATCATTCATAGATGAATGTCACACAAATTTGTGCATGTTGCACACATTTTGGCTGTAATTTCTGTATCAGATTATTTCCTATGATTTTCACCTCCATCTAGTGGCCAAAATGTATTTTAGTTTTCTAAAATACCTCAAAGAGAAAATATACTACATTTTGACCACAAGATGGAGTTGGTGATCTTAATTTATTACAGACATTACTGGCAAAATGAGTGCATCCTGCATTGATGTGTGACATTTCTCCAAGTAATGTTTTATAAATAGACTCCCTAAATTCTGTCAACATTATTATTATTATTATTATACAGGATTTATATAGCGCCAACAGTTTGCTCAGCACTTTACAATATAAAGGGAAACAATACAGCAACAATACAGTTCAATACAAGAGGGATAGGAGGGCCCTACTCCTTGGAGCTTACAATCTAGGAGACATATATTTTATCCTTACATACAGAAAATGCACTAGAAGCTATTGCTTCTACAAACAATTTTTTTTTTTTTTTTTTTTTTTTACCAATGAGCAGAATACATTTTGGCCTAAATTTATGAAGAAATTTGATTTTTTGATATGTTTTATAGCAGAAAAGTAAAACATATATTTTTTTTTAATTCTCAGTATTTTTTGTTTATATAATAAAAATAAACACCCGGTGAATATTAAATACCACCAAAAGAAAGCTCTATTTGTGTGAAACAATTATATAAATTTTATTTGGGTACAATGTTGCATGACCATACAATTGCCAGGTAAAGCAGCGCAGTGCCAAATAGCAAAAAATGCCCTAGTCATGAAGGAGGTAAAACCTTCTGGAGCTTAAGGGGTTAAACTTCTTCAGCTGTGCACATTGCTCTTGTCAATGGTGTCCTCGCCACAAACATTCTGTAGCCTTCTATGGATGTCAGACATCCTGCACCCCTCCTTTGTCAAGAACTCAGTGATGGCACTTTACTTCTGCTTGGAATTCATTATTTACCTGCAATGAAAAAAAAAGAAGAAAAGAGAAAAGGTACTATAGAGGAAGAGTTAATCTACCAAAATGTTAAATTTGATCAACCTATGTAAATTAATAAAAACATTATGCCCACTGTTCAGCACAGCCCTCATGTATATACAGTATATACACACACACAGCAGACTTAGAAGTTAGTTGTTAAATATGCAGTTTATTTACAAGGCACTAGATGGTGCATCTATGTTAGTAATTTGTATTGAAAAGAACAAAAAGGAGCCAATAATGTAAAAGGTTTAAAATAGTTTAAATTTAATAAATCTGTTACAAATGCACTCACAAGAATGTACTCGCACAAATCAGCATAGTAGTGTGTGAAACAGCAGAGCCTCCTTGCCCTGACCAGGGATGACATTGGTGAGCACTTTGGAGAACCCTATCCACTTGGGAGAGTAAGGAAAGGAAACCACACTGCAGGGTTAACAGCCACCTAATGAAATCTAGTGGATTCCACCCTCAGATATAAAGTCACTTGTGCTGCATGTGCAGGAACGAGTTTCAGGGAAACGCTCCCTTTCATCAGTCTGCCTATGAACTACCTGCTTATTTTTAAATTGCCACCTCTCTATGGGCAGTAAAAAAGTAAAAGTAAGTATTAAACCACCATATTGGACTTACTGATCAATACTAAGAAATAGAATACATCTAAGTACTGATATGTTTGGTAAACTTGGAATCAGTATCTCAGGTAAGTATTATCCCCGATTAATGCCACATTGTAAAAAGCTCATATACAGAAATAAAGATACAAACCTACTGGAGCACAGTACCATCTGGATAGACATATATTAAATAAACATGGGATTGGCATCTCCCAAATGTTGGTACACAGGCACAAATTATTTTGGAGGACCGCCTCAGGGTTGGCATAAAGGGGGACCCTCTGTTCAAATACACAAATGATTTATAGTTGGATGAAATACAAGGGTTAGACAAAAACATGGAAACACTACATAACTTGCAATTGTAAAAGTGATGACATGTTTCATGTTGAAAGCTGAAGTTATGTAACATTTTTTTTCTTCAGCTGTGTGATGAGACATCTAGCTAACAGAGCTCAATCTCAGTCTTCATGGGACTGAGATTGAGCTCTGCAGTTATTTTTGCAGCAGTTGTTCTCTTATTCTGGGTCACAATTTTATGCAATGTTCTTTTGTATCTTCTGGTCAGTTGACCATGTGGACCATGCTTATATCAGACAATGTTTTCCCAGAAACTGTTTATGCCATCATATCCACTGATACAATTTATTGTTATATCTTTATTTAGAGTGTTGACGCTGCAAGTTTTGGGTGTGCATTTACGTTATATGGTGGATGAGATGTGGGGGCTGAGTTAACAAAGGAGTTGAGAATCTTTAGGAAACTGAGAACGCAAATTCATAATTATATATTTCACTTGCATATTATTATACAGGATTTATAAACATGATTTAATATGCATGATTTGGTATTCAAAGTCAAAAGTAATTTACTTTAAATGACCCTGTTAGGTCTTTAAATAAATTATGTTATTAGGCCACTACGAGACCTCTCTGATGGCTCGTGTGTCCAAATTTCCCTTTTTTCCAACACTACAGCCTTTGTCAGTATCTTTCAGATGGGTGTTGGACACAGATTTTCATAGGTTATCAAAATGTGGACAAAATCATTACCCAAGCCCAATAACCCTGTATTCGGCAGCTCACCACAAAGGACATTCACCCGAGCTAAGAAATCTAAGAGTAATATGTCAAAGAGAGCACCAAAGTCCAGTCCAGATACTTTTTTGTCCAATTGGTTACAACAAGCAAGCCACAAGACATCCAATATATTTCAGAGGGGACTCAATCACCCTTCATCAGGGTTTGTTGAAATGGCAGAATGTTAAATTGAGTAAGCAGGCTGATCTACACGCAGAGGATGATATAGACAACAGTCAGTGCTGGTATTCACAGTGGAATTAGCAAAGCTGTCTGTCAGTATCTTAGGCTTTCGACACTTACAGCTGTGTTAGATTTCTGTGATGTCCACTGCACACCATGGTTTCTTTCCCTGACCTCCTACATCACTGCAGTCTTGTAATGCCATGGGGGTCTGAGGAAAGTCCAACAGTGCTTGGAAGGGCATACAGGCATCTGAAATTTTTGGAAGTGTTGAATGCAGAAGACACTGACAAAGGCTGCATAAAAGGTAAGTAAGACACACAGGCCACCAGATAGGTGATTATAAGGCTACATTGTCATGGGCAGTCAGGGGCGCATAGTTTACTGCGTTCAGCAGGGGGGCTAAGCACTGCCTCTGGGCACAGCCACTCTCTGTACTATAGCTGCATACAAATGGTCACATGTGAACAGCACCAGCAATTGCTTTGTACAGGGTACAGGATCTGCTGTGCTGGCAGTGTTTAGAACCACCAGAAAGAATCTACTGATTCTCACTGGTGGCCACCCCTGACCATGTAGCCTAGTAGCCCCTGTCTTTCAGAACATGACATTTTAAATTCTCTAGAGACCTGACAGGGAGTAAAATTAGTGAATACAGTACATTTTTTTTTATTACAGATGTTTATATAGTGCCGTAAATTTACACAGCCCTTTACATATATTATACATTCACATCAGTCCCTGCCCTCAAGGAGCTTACAATCTAAGGTCCCTAATGAACATTCATACATACTAGGGCCAATTTACCTAACAGCGTGTCTTTGGAAAGTGGGAGGAAACTGGGATACCCAGAGGAAACCCATGCAGACCGAGGGAGAACATGCAAACTCTGTGCAGGTAGTTCCATGGTTGGGATCTGAACTAGCGACCCTAGTGCCGCTAAGTAGACGTGCTAGCCACTTAGCCATTGTGCTGCTCTGTTGAGTTAAATGATCACTTTTACATATTAACAGCCAAACATCTACAACAAAAGGATAAACTCTTTATGGAAGCATTCCATTCAAAAGCTGATTTTTGAGCATGCATTTATTTTACTGAAAATATAAATGTTAATAATATATTTTTACAATTTATAGACCCGTATTGAGATACAAGGATGCCAACACTTCCCTTTTAGAAACAGTGACATATTCGCTCATAAACAGTATGTCCTCCATGTAGAGTGACTGAATGGTGTGGAATCCCAGTCTGCATACTGGCATCATTTAAAGTTTAATGTTACAGCTGGATACACATGAAAGATCTCAGCTCAGCCAGCAAACGCATTACATTCTGTCCAGTACAAAGTCATACAGGCAATCAAATCACTATTTCTCTTTTAATCTAATACGTTGTTTTCCACCTCTTGGTCTCAGTAACCACTAAAAGGTCAAATTTTACAGATTTCCAGGTAGTGCCACAACTAGAAGCATTAATAACTTATGTTTTACATGAACCACACTTCATTTATAATTTTACAAAGAGATCTGACAAACACTGTCAGGGGTACTTAAAGCAGAACAAAACTATTTCAATCAACATTATCCATTTTTTATTCCTATGCTGCTGATTGCATTACTGAATAGATTTATTTTCTATTATTTATTTATTACAGGTACTTATATAGCGCTGTCAATTTACACAGCACATTACATATATATTGTACATTCACATCAGTCCCTAACCCTCAAGGGGTGTACAATCTAAGGTCCCTAACTTACATTCATACATACACATACCAGGGCCAATTTAGACAGGAGCCAATTCACCTACCAGCATGTCTTTGGAGTGTGGGAGGAAACCCACGCAGGCACAGGGAGAACTGGCAAACTCCAAGCAGGTGGTGCTGTGGTTGGGATTTGAACCAATGACCCTACTACTGCCAGAATAGGATAGAAACATATTACTTGTAATATATTTCCTTGGTTTAAACTTTTTTTTTTTACATTTCTTTAGGTGCTTCCTGGTTTCTGTCCTATGCCAAAATTATGGCATATATCCCATGAGTCTTCATGGGAATTGATTTTTTTATCTGGAGGAGGGCTTTCTCAGCTAAGCACATCCTCCTGTCTGCATGACTAGCCTAAGGGCAGATGGATTCTAGGAAATAAATGCTACATGATTTATCTGCCCTTACTCAAGAAGTCCATGGCTAGAAATGCTAAGGGAGTTTTTTTCAAAGTGATTTCTCAACAAAATAAAGCATGGAGACATGGATGGATGAATGGGGGAGTTTGCTTTGAATATTAAAAATGAATTAAAAATAATTTTCAGTTTTGGTGCTCAGATACAATATAATTCTGCTTTAAAGTCCCGTTCAAGCAATCTGTATATACTGTAGCCAGCAATGGTCACGTAGGATAAGCATTACCAGGTGAAAAAAAGACAGTGCTCTGGTCTATCAAAAGTATATCAAATTGGACACAGAGGTATTGAAGCATGCTTTTATAAAGTGTATCTAAACCCTAACATTGACTCTAATTTTTTCCTTTTGATCTGGTAAATCTACCATTGGAAATATTTTGTTATATCTTTTTGATAAGTGAACAAAAAAACTGTTGATCTTTTCAGAAATTCACACTTGTCCTGTACCCTCTACACACTTTCTGTGTTGTCTCAATCAGTCCTCTTAGCTAGTTTTTATCGCGGACTACAGAATGGTTAGCCTTTATGCTCTAGAGATCTGAGTGTGGGGGGATGGTTCAGTAGTTTAGCAAAAGACAGCTGGGAGGGGGGGGGGGCAGACAACACTCAGTCCACAAAAATGTTCTGTGTTGTTAGCCTGAAACAGGTTTTAAGAGCCAAGTGAATGTCTGGGAGATCAATGGGTATTTTTTTGGAGCTTTCAAGTCTAAAACACAAGGAGACGTGCATGTATTGGAGAGATGTACTGCATGGTTTGTTTTTTTATTTTAACTTGACATATGGTTCAAATTTCTATTCCCAAAAGTAATTTGTTAGCTGTGGATGCAATGTAAAAAAACTAAACAGAGAGTTAAGCAAATATTGGTTCCAGTATACACTGACACACTGATACACTGACTACGCGCTAAGCTAAACCTCTCATATGTAGGCATGATACTCCCAAACAATATAAATTTACTAAATTGATAAGATCAAGTTTTCTGAAAAAAAAAATGTCTGAACCTATGAGGGTTGATTTGGTAAAGGCAAAAATGCTGTTAACTTTGAAAATGCTGTTAACTTTGAAAAGGAAATTTCACTTTTCAAGGGAATTTTCCCCAGAGCTTATTACATGTAGCGAAATTTCACTTTACAAAGAATACCCAATCACACGCAAGGAAAATGAAAAAATAGAAAACAGCATTTTTGCTTGCCCATGATTGGATGATGGAAGTCAGCAGAGCTTGACCACTTAAAGAATAAATGTAGCCAAAATCAAAAAGAGAAAAATCAGCACAAGAAATACAACTTACAGTTAGTAGGATGTGTCCCTTATGTTGATTCCTCTCCTGTTCATAGAAATGCTGCCCTGTCCCTGCCCCACTCCATCCCGCCGCCTCAATCTTCCAGTGCTACGGAGAGTTATTATAAATAATAGGCTGTCACAGGCTTTCATCAAGAGAAGCCCACCATTGCTCACCCTTTCTGCCCCACTGCGCCATTCATAATAGCTGTGCTATGACTTCTATGATTGGCACAGGATCTCTGAATGGAGGGTGTAGCTAATAATCATCCACCTGTTGTCCATTTAGAGATCCTGTTCCATTCATAGAAGTTGTAGTATGGGCTGTAATAATGGTGCAGTGGAGTGAAAGATCTGTTTGCCTTTAGTAATTCAACCCCTAAGTATCTGCTGTGGCATCTATAAAACCAGATATGAATGTGTAATAAAACACCATTACCAAATAATAGTGAATTCTGCCATAGTCATGCAGTAATAGCAGCTGCCCCTATAAAGTGAATGGACACTCAATATAACAAATCGTGAATAGATAGGCGCTTGCTCAATACAATAAATATACTATCATATACTTGCGAAGTGCTCTCCCAACACCATGTGTAACTAATACAGGGTATAGTAAAGTCCAAAAATTTATATGAACGAGAGCCCCATATGAGGATATCACATAATTCCAATAGATTCTTGTCCACCACGTGTGAGTAATAGATGAATTTCTCACTCACCAGAAGGTGTTGACCCCCATTTGGGTGGTCAAACAACGCTAGGTAAGCGAATGATGTGTAGATTCCCAGCTGTAGGCTCTCATGGGATGATTCTTCAAGTGCTCTTTCTATTAATGGCTTTCCAGAAAGCAGAAGGTATTGACCCCCGTTTGGGTGGTCAAATAACGCTAGGTAATCGAATGATGTGTATATTCCCAGATGTAGGCTCTCATGGGATGATTCTCCAAGCACCCCTTCTATTAATGGCTCTCCAAAAAGCTCAGCCAAAATGAATTTACATAAAATTGCTCTAAGTGTAATATTTATTAAGAACCATGGTTCAAATAATGGATAAAAATGCACACACATATTCAGGTGCCCAAACCCCAGCACCAGTCTGTGCAGCCAGTAAATTTGTAACAAGCTCACTGAGATAAGCCGGCGTGCGCTCCAAGTCCCGCTGTTAGTGGGTCAGACGTGACATCATGGGCACCCAGAAGTGACGGGATCACGCTTCTATGTATGTTTCACCTGGCAGCATTTTCAGGAAGACGTCTTCAGGAGGATTGCTTTGTGTGTTTGTATCTACATATACAGTACAGTTCTGGTTGGTGTTGTTGCACATATAATTGAAGTGGTTCTAAAAGCAGAAGCCTTTTTTACTTTAACGAATTATCTGCATTAAAGTAAAAATCCTTCTGCATGAAGATCCCCCCTCAGCCCCCCAAATAGCCAAAATCTTTTGCTGCTGTCAATCACAGCCAGCGAGGAGAGAGAGGGGACCATCAATGGACACACAGAGCCGGAGCAAGCCTAGGGGGGCACTCAGCAGAGGGGAGGAGCCAGGACATCCTGGACTCAAGAAGAGGAGGATCGAGACATCTCTGTACAAAACCTCTGCACACAGCAGGTAAGTATAACATGTTTATTATTATTTTTTTAAAATAAAAATTGTGCCTTTAGAATCAGTTTACCACTTGACCAGGGCATTATTTGCAATTCAGCACTTTGCTACTTTAACTGGCAAATGCTCAGGTATGCAACACTGTACCTAAACAAAATGTATGTCATTTTGTTCATACAAATAGAGCCTTTTTGGTGGTATTTAATCACCACTGGGTTTTTTTTTTTGCTACATAAATTAAGAAATACTGAAAATTTTGAAAAAAAAAAAAGTTTTTCTTAGTTTCTGTTATAAAAGTTTCAAACAAATAATCTTTCTTCTCAAACTCAGGCCAAAATGTATTATGCTACATTTCTTTGGTAAAAATTACCCAAATCAGTGTATATTATTTAATCTGTGTGAAAGGTATAGCATTAAACTATAGTATATATATATACATTTGCAAGAAAAAGTATGTGAACCCCTTGGGATTATGTGGAGTTTGCATGAATTGGGCATAAAATGTGCTCTGAATGTCATCTAAGTCACAACAATAGAAGAACACAGTCTGCTGAACATAATACTACACAAACATTAGATGTTGCCATGGTTTAATTGCACATAACATGTAAACATTCACAGTGCAGGGTGGAAAAAGTATGTGAGGCCCTAGCTTAATGACTTCTCCCAGAGCTAACTGGAGCCAGGAGTGAGCCAACCTTGACTCCAATCAGTGTGATGATATTGGATGTGTTGCTGACAGCTGTCCTGCCCTTAAAAAACACACACCTGTTTTGGGTTTACTGGTTTCAAGAAGCACTGTCTGATGTGAACCATGCCTTGCAGAACAGAGCTCTCAGAAGACCTATGATCAAGAATTGTTGACTTGCATGAAGCTGTAAAGGGTTACAAAAGTATCTCCAAAAGCCTTGATGTTCATGTGTCCACGGTAAGACAAACTGTCTACAAATGGAGAAAGTTTAGCACTGTTGCTACTCTCCCTAGGCTTGGTCGTCCTGTAAAAATGACTGCAAGAGCACAGCACAGAATGCTTCAAGAGGGAAAGAAGAATCCCAGAGTGTCAGCTAAAGACCTACAGAAATCTCTGGCACATGCTAACATTTTTGTTGACACATCTACAATAAGGAAAACATTAAACAAGCATGGAGTACATGGGAGGACACCACGGAGGAAGCCATTGCTATCCAAAGAGAATATTGCAGCACATTTGAAGTTTGCAAAAGGGCACCTGGATGTTCCACAGCACTACTGGCAAAATATACGGTGGACAGATGAAACCAAGATTGAGGTGTTTGGGAAGAACACACAACACTATGTGTGGAGAAAAAAAGGCACAGCACACCAACATCAAAACCTCATCCCCACTGTAAAACATGGCAGAGGAAGCCTCATGGTTTGGGGCTGCTTTGCTGCCTCAGGGCCTGGACGGATTGTTGTCATTGATGGGAAAATGAATTCCAGAGTTTATCAAGACATTTTGCAGGAAAACGTACGACCATCTGTCCGCCAACTGAAGCTCCGCAGAGGATGGGTGATGCAACAGGACAATGACCCAAAGCATACAAGTAATTCAACAAAACAATGGCTGCAACAGCACAGAATACGCCTTCTGGAGTGGCCCAGTCAGAGTCCTGACCTCAACCCGATTGAAATGCTGTGGCATGACCTTAAGAGAGCGATTCACACCAGACATCCCAAGAATATTGCTACACTGAAACAGTTTTGTGAAGAGGAGTGGTCCAAAATTACTCCAGATCGTTGTGCAGGTCTGATCTGCAACTACAGGAAACGTTTGGTTGAGGTTATTGCTGCTAAAGGAGGGTCAACCAGTTATTAAGTCCAAAGGTTCACATACTTTTTCCTCCCTGCACTGTGAATGTTTACATGTTATGTGCAATTAAACCATGGCAACATCTAATGTTTGTGTAGTATTATGCTCAGCAGACTGTGTTCTTCTATTGTTGTGACTTAGATGACTTTCAGAGCACATTTTATGCCCAATTCATGCAAAACTCCACATAATCCCAAGGGGTTCACATACTTTTTCTTGCAACTGTATATATATATATATATATATATATATATATATATATATATATATGTATGTTTGAAAATTGTTCAATCCTAATTTACTGACTGCCTTTTCTCTTCTCATTTCTTGAGGTCCTAATATGTCAGGACAGTACAAATACCCCAAAATGACCCCTTTTTTAAAATGTTAAGGTGGGGAAGCTGTATTTGTTTTCCAATATACTCCCCTGCTACATTTATACACTTATTCCAGCATTTAACTAATGCCTGGAAAGCTTTGGCATAGAAAGATTTGTCAGTACACCTGAACCTTTCTAGGACAGCCTGCTTCACTTCCACATCAGTACTGAAATGCTGACCTCCGAAGAACACTTTTAGGGGTCCAAACAATTGGAAATCACTTGGAGAGTGGTCCGGGCTGTAAGGGGGATGTGGCAATACCTCCCAGTCGAGTTGCTGTAATGTGCGGTGAGCAGTATGAACTTGTGCGCTGTCCTGGAGAAACAGGATGCCCTTAATGATCAAATCAGGCCATTTTTTCCACAGACACGTACACATGTGCCAGTCAAAAGCAGAATGCTGTCTTGCTACTCAGCGTGCACTAACTTTTTTAAAATGCAAATGTTCATGAATGATTGTGTTCACCAGTCTCATAAAAAGATTTGTCTCTTTTGCGTCAGGTTATGTGTCAGTTATCCAGGATCAGGCATTCCACACGATGAATGTTCACAGTAATGACTCTTGTGGGCTGGGAACCACCACGGCTGGGATCATCACTGACAGACATACGGACATCTTTGAAACATTTATGCCATTCTCATGTCCTACTGTGGCTGAGTGTCTCATCACCATACTGCTTGAAGTCTTCTGCAGATATCCACAGGGTTTTCACCTTCGTTCACAAGAAACTTCATCACCACACGCTATTTCATACATGCACTAACACTGTCTGCCATCTTGATTAACGGTCTCTGGACTGGCCCATGACATGTGTACCGCCTATCAGTAACAGGACACCCTTACCACTTACTACTGTGTGTAGTACCTCCACGCTAGCATCCCTTTTTATACCTGGCAAATTAAAAGTCCCGGTTTGACTTGAACACCCCTCGTATTTAGAGGCATGGCAAGTTTTTTGAACTTGAAATTTTTTGTCATGATTTTTTGGAAAAGGGAGAAATTAAATAAAATTAATTCTTTCCCATCATGATTCCTTATATGGGAACTAACTCCACCCATTTCATCACTAGAGGAAGATTTTCTCTAAAAGGGCCTGACACCCAATTACCACTTTCTCTATGCCAGTCTATATTAGGAGCAGAGCCATTTAGTGGCCAGCAAGCTAACTGCACCTGCTAAAAAGTGCATGTTATCACTGATTTTGTGAGTATTTGTAGTTCACATATTGGTTTGATGCACTGTTTATTTATATGGTTTATATGTTTGATTATTTTAATTGTTTGATTATTAGCAATACTCATTTAAGTTAATCAACACGGCACTGATACACATATATTTAGCAATCTTTGATATGACTGAGATCAAGTGGGAATGGGTTATGCTGGAGGTAATGGGTTCAGTATGCAGCAGACCAGAGATTTTAGTGTTCATATATATTACAACTTCGAAAACTAAAATGACAATATAAAAGCTAACATATGTTTAGTATTTTACAAGCATAGGAAGCAAGAGGGATGCTGCTAGACTCTTTAGTATCTGTGCATATGTTGGACACATGCAGTCATCTAAAAATGAAAAACGCAAGGTCTTGTTAATGCAAGGTGATTACATCAGTGCAAAAGCACATATTCTCCAGGGTCTTTGCTTTCAGATCAAATATACAATGCTGTGAAAAAGTATTTGCCCCTTCACACTTGGGCTATGCAACAGGGGGCAATTAGTTTTTCACAGGCCAGGCAAGTTTGGACAGCTTTTTTCCCTTAATAAATAAAATCATATTTTGAAAAATGCATTTTGTATTTACTTGGGTTACCTTTGTGTAATAATACATTTTGCATGATGATCTGAATCATTTAAGTATTACAAATATGAAACAAAACCTGGAAGGGGGCAAATACCTTTTTACAGCACTGTATAATGTTTTCTGGTTTAAACTAATCCTTATGTCTAAAATTATTTTTTTAAACAGATGTGCAATATATGAAAAATGATTCTGGCAGTGAAAGAGTTAATGACAGCTCCCAGTTAAACATGCTGTGTACAGGGATGACAGTTAATGGACCTACCCCTCCTTTATGATAAATGCCCAATCTGTTGTAGTTATAACTTTTACAGCGTAGGCTCCCTCTTGATGAATATTCCCTTTTTAAACTGGTAGTGAGAAACAGAATTAATTTTCTTAGTATTAATGGTAGTCTTCCCCTTGGTATTATGCAGTGAGGGCATAACACTTCAAAGGCTCCTTTAAGGACTCCTCTGAAACCACTCTTTGCATCAGCAAGGGTCATGCTGGCTCGGACATTTGGATTAATTCACGGAATAGTAGTCCCCCTTTTATGTATCCTGTCTCAGTAAATTGTTAGCACTTTTGCCTGGTAGTAATAGGGTTGTTGGTTTGAGGCACAACCTGCCTGGAGTTTGCATGTTCTCTCCTACATGGGTTTCCTCTGGGTAGTCCAGTTTCCTCCCACACTTCAACAACATGCAGGAAGGTTAATTGGCTCCTGTCTAGATTGGCCCTAGTATGTGTGAATGTGAGTTAGGGACCTTATATTGTAAGTTTCTTGAGGACAGGGACTGATGTGAATGTACAATATATATATATATGTAAAGTGCTGGCGCTATATAAGTACCTGTAATAAACAAATGCATATTACCAGCAGTTGGCACACTTCATTGCACTATGAGAGGACAAATGAGTTGAGCAGCAGGAGGTCAAGTATTTAATTTGCCAACAGAACTCTCTCTGAGCCTTTCTTGCCCCTGGACCCTACAGAACCTACATGGACTGATTTTGCACTGCTTCTAATCTTAGCAATATGGAAACCATAATGGTAAACTAGTGAAAAGTACCTGCAAATATATGAGCACCTTGGATGTCCTTCCAAACGAAATCATTAAAGTTATGTCAGGGCAAAATAAAAGAAATATGCAGTACATCTCTGCAATGCATGCATTCTTTCCTAGGCTTTATTCCCTTTTACACTCTAAAAAATAATGTTTTAGCTCAACCAAAAAAATTAACGCAACAGTTTGCATCAAGCTTTTTAAGTTATGACAATGTCTGGTGAAATTAAGTTGAAGCAACAAACTACATTGCATTGAGGTAATTAGCTTTTCTGATAGAAATGAATGCATTTTTATTTACCGTCAACTTAATTACTGGCATTATAAACACATGTTTTTAAGTTGAGTACTTAAACATATTAAGTTAATTCAAATAGTTTTTCCAGTTTTTATAAGAAACCTTCAAGTCACGTGTACTTAATTGCTACAATTATGAGCAAGTTTTTTAAAGTTAAAAAGCAGTTAAAAATCAAGTTGATCCAAATTGATTTTCTGTATTAGTTTTTAGCTTTGTTTTTTTTATACTAGCTTTCAAAAATGAATTAATCAGTTTAGGCTTACACTAGAATGTGTTGCAGAAACCCCGCAATCTGTGTGCATTTCGCGCACCGCATTCAAATATTCAAATCGCACTACCCTTGCAGTCTGCAGTGGATGTCAGTGTTGCAAACACAGTGCATTTGCCGGCACCAGATTGCATGGTACAAAACAAAACATGCAATCTGGTTGCACTGTGGTTCAAAAATTGGTGCATGCATGTCTTTGGTGCGATGTGGTGTGATTTGAGCTCATTCAAAATGAATGGGCTCAAATTGCATTACACTGAACCACATGTGAATTGCACAGGAATGTGTTGCAGTCCCTTTGTGATTCACATGCACTTCATTGTGTGAACCAAGGCCCAACAATCCAATTGTTAAACAATTGACATTTTTTGCACACCAAAATCAAATCCTTAAAGTTGTACTGATGAATGAGTAAGCACTTTGCATTAAGATTTTTTTAATATTGTCTGTCTGGTGCAGTAACTGTTTCTCTACAAGACCTTTGCTATATTGTGCAACAAATTGTGGCAATATAGTGAAGCTATTGGAGGATATTGAAAGTTGATATTTTGTGAGCTTTCTTACAATTTGCTATATTCTTTCCGCATTACCCTGCGACAACCATTTTGTGAACTGAAATAATTGAGTACTGTCCGTGATACTTTTTTTATTTGCACTAACATACAATTTTGAGGACAAGCTTTCGGGGTATGTCCCCTTCTTCAAGGTCTAAGCAGTACTATTAAAAATCACAAAGTTTAAGCAGAATGTTAGAATGGATTGAGAGAAAAAAAAAAAAAAAAAAAAAAAAAAAAAAAAAGGGGCTACAGATAAGATACATCAAAAGTGAGGGGGGGAGGGGGGATACAACACTCACACAGAGGGGGTCAAGTTTTAGCTAATAGATAGTCATAAAGCTGTCGGATAGTGGTTGAGGAATCCCATGTCCAAATTAAGACCGTTATCTTTAGTGTCAAATAGAATTATCATTCTTAGTTCAAATGTTTTTCTTTCCTGGATGGATTTAAATTTTCCTTTCAGAACTAAAATATTGAGGTCTTCCATATTGTGGCCTGGTTGTGAGAAATGGTGTCCTACAGGTGTGCAGAGGTCATCTTCTTTATGTTCCTTGATGGTATGTCTGTGTAAATTCATCCGTGTTTGCAACCTCTGTCCTGTTTCACCAACATAAGATCCTTTGCTGCATTTTCTGCACTGGATAAGGTATACAACATTACTGGAGGTGCAGCTGTATGATCCGGAGATATTGAAGATCCCTTTTGAGTGTCTGACACTTTTTGATGGATTGATTTGGTTGCACAGCTTGCAGCGTTTCTTATTGCAGGGTTTGCTTCCATTATTTGTGGCATCATAATCAGAAGAAAGTTTCCTACTGATTAGTTTATTTCTGAGGTTGGGGGGTTGTCTGAAAGCCAGTATTGGGGGTTGCTGGAATATTTCTTTCAGAGTTCCATCCTCTGTTATGATGGGTTGTAAATCTTTGATTATTTTTCTTATCCCTTCTAGTGCCGGGTTGTATGTAGTTACTAGAGGTACACGGTTGTTTGTTTTTTTCTCTTAGTACTGAAGCAGATTTTCCCTTCGGGTTCTCAAGGCTGTGTTTAGGCTGGTGTTGATAGTTTTGTCCTTGTAACCTTTCTTATGGAAGGCGTCTGCTAGTGTCCCAAGATGTTTATCTCTGTCTCTTGGGTCAGAACATACTCGGTGGTATCTGATGGCCTGACTGTGTATGATGGCACGTTTCGTGTGTTGGGGGTGGAAGCTAGAACTGTGGAGGTAGTTGCATCTGTCAGTGGGTTTCCTGTATATTGAGGTGTGAAGCGTATCATCCCTGATGTATACTGTGGTGTCTAGGAAGTTGACCTGTGTGTTTGAGTATTCCATTTTTAGTTTGATTGATGGATGAAAAGTGTTCATCAATGAGTAAAATTGTTTTAGATTTTCTTCACCTTCCGTCCATATGATGAAAATATCATCAATATAGCGAAAGTATCTGTATGGTTTTTGTTCCATGCTGTTCAGGAATTGTTCCTCCATGTCAGCCATAAATAAATTTGCATATTGGGGTGCCATTTTACTTCCCATCGCAGTGCCCATACATTGAAGATAGATTTCCTTATTGAAAGCAAAGTAGTTGTGTGTAAGTATGAATTCAATGAGCTGTGTAACATCCTCAGCAGTGTATTTGTTGTTTGGTGAGGATGATAGGGATCTGTGACATGCAGCTAATCCATCCTTGTGAGGGATATTACTATACAGGGATACTACATCCATAGTCACTAGAAGTGTATTAGATGGTAATTGCTGGATGTTGTTGATCTTGTTCAGAAAGTCAGTTGTGTCTTGCAGGAAACTAGCAGTATTCATGACTAGCGGTTTTAAAATTTTTTCTACAAAGCCTGAGATTTGTTCGGTGAGTGTATTTAAAACCGCTAGTCATGAATACTGCTAGTTTCCTGCAAGACACAACTGACTTTCTGAACAAGATCAACAACATCCAGCAATTACCATCTAATACACTTCTAGTGACTATGGATGTAGTATCCCTGTATAGTAATATCCCTCACAAGGATGGATTAGCTGCATGTCACAGATCCCTATCATCCTCACCAAACAACAAATACACTGCTGAGGATGTTACACAGCTCATTGAATTCATACTTACACACAACTACTTTGCTTTCAATAAGGAAATCTATCTTCAATGTATGGGCACTGCGATGGGAAGTAAAATGGCACCCCAATATGCAAATTTATTTATGGCTGACATGGAGGAACAATTCCTGAACAGCATGGAACAAAAACCATACAGATACTTTCGCTATATTGATGATATTTTCATCATATGGACGGAAGGTGAAGAAAATCTAAAACAATTTTACTCATTGATGAACACTTTTCATCCATCAATCAAACTAAAAATGGAATACTCAAACACACAGGTCAACTTCCTAGACACCACAGTATACATCAGGGATGATACGCTTCACACCTCAATATACAGGAAACCCACTGACAGATGCAACTACCTCCACAGTTCTAGCTTCCACCCCCAACACACGAAACGTGCCATCATACACAGTCAGGCCATCAGATACCACCGAGTATGTTCTGACCCAAGAGACAGAGATAAACATCTTGGGACACTAGCAGACGCCTTCCATAAGAAAGGTTACAAGGACAAAACTATCAACACCAGCCTAAACACAGCCTTGAGAACCCGAAGGGAAAATCTGCTTCAGTACAAAGAGAAAAAAACAAACAACCGTGTACCTCTAGTAACTACATACAACCCGGCACTAGAAGGGATAAGAAAAATAATCAAAGATTTACAACCCATCATAACAGAGGATGGAACTCTGAAAGAAATATTCCAGCAACCCCCAATACTGGCTTTCAGACAACCCCCCAACCTCAGAAATAAACTAATCAGTAGGAAACTTCCTTCTGATTATGATGCCACAAATAATGGAAGCAAACCCTGCAATAAGAAACGCTGCAAGCTGTGCAACCAAATCAATCCATCAAAAAGTGTCAGACACTCAAAAGGGATCTTCAATATCTCCGGATCATACAGCTGCACCTCCAGTAATGTTGTATACCTTATCCAGTGCAGAAAATGCAGCAAAGGATCTTATGTTGGTGAAACAGGACAGAGGTTGCAAACACGGATGAATTTACACAGACATACCATCAAGGAACATAAAGAAGATGACCTCTGCACACCTGTAGGACACCATTTCTCACAACCAGGCCACAATATGGAAGACCTCAATATTTTAGTTCTGAAAGGAAAATTTAAATCCATCCAGGAAAGAAAAACATTTGAACTAAGAATGATAATTCTATTTGACACTAAAGATAACGGTCTTAATTTGGACATGGGATTCCTCAACCACTATCCGACAGCTTTATGACTATCTATTAGCTAAAACTTGACCCCCTCTGTGTGAGTGTTGTATCCCCCCTCCCCCCCTCACTTTTGATGTATCTTATCTGTAGCCCCTTTTTTTTTTTTTTTTTTTTTTTTTTTTCTCTCAATCCATTCTAACATTCTGCTTAAACTTTGTGATTTTTAATAGTACTGCTTAGACCTTGAAGAAGGGGACATACCCCGAAAGCTTGTCCTCAAAATTGTATGTTAGTGCAAATAAAAAAAGTATCACGGACAGTACTCAATTGTTTCTGTCGCAAATGCACTAATACGGCTACAATCACCTCAAGCATGTGAACTGAAATAAAAGTGAAAAATGTCATCTGAGTATGACTGTGCTATGGAACACATACGTTCTTCAGAGAATACTGTACTTGAGACCCATTACTTTAGCACTGGCTTTCAGTCCATCAAGTTCAAGGAACAGTTTTTGAAACAACTGAGACTTGATTTGTGTTAAGTGAATGGGGGTGGAGACTTGCAATGCAGCTCTCAATGTAGAGCAAAATTAAGTTACCAAGTCAAATTTATTAAGGTACCTTAATTTAAATTTCATTGTACAACAATGAATGCAGAAATGTAACTGTACATGACACACAATATTAAGTTGATGTACTTTCCAACATTATCATTTCAACACAACTCATGAAAGTAGGTTTTTAAATGAAAAAGTTTATTTAAACCAATAAATTATGATTTTTATCTTGGAAATACACATTTAATTAAGTGGTGGTAACAGGTCGCTTGAGTTATTTTTTAGAGTGTAGATCTTTCAGTTACATAAATCTACCTGTTGATACTAGCAAAAATTCATTCAGTTGCTGATTTCCTGTTGTAGACTGACAACATGGTGCCTTTGCTGCACTGAAATGGCAGGGAATGGTGTCAGCCCTGTACCGTTGTTTCTGCAAAATCATAAAATGCCACCATCTCTCTCCTTATATCTAAAAACATAGGTGGGAGGTGTTCTGTGATCCAAGGAAAGATGTGGAAGGGCTGATTGAACTGGTTGAGATAACACTACAGAGTGCACAAGTCCCAGGACAGCTCTGGATTTCTGATAGGATCAACAGGCACTTATCTAACAGAACAAAGCACTTTCAATGGTATATTTAACAGACCAAATGGAGCAAATAAGAGAAGTAGATTGTTAGGGTTATGTACAATTTATTTTCTTTTGATTTTTCTGGAGGAACTATATTCCTGGTACCAATTTATATGGCTCTGTTAGCAACATGGAGTGATGTAGGTTGCATTTATTATTTATTAACTCCGGCAGAATATACTGTATAATTAAGTTTTTCTTGTACTTATCTGTACAAACCTGCACAGCGGAGAAAGTCACTTATACGGATAAAGTGTAATTCAACTTGTCATTCACATTAGCTTGGCCAGGTGTAAGTCTATTGTGTAATGATCCTGTGTCTGAACTATGCGCTCTTTTTTTTTGCTTTGTTATGAAAATCTGGCCACCCTATCTCCTGATTGACAATTTCAATTACTGTGCTGCCACTTGTGTGTTAAAAGTGTTGAGTCTCTGACTAAGTGACAGCTGGCATCCCTTACTATAAAATCTGACTGTTACAATGTCTACATGTTCCTGGCATCCAATGAATGTTTGCTATTTGCCCTGTTGTCTTATCTTTTCTCAGCTGTAGAAAACAATTACTGCCAGCATCAGACATATGCATATATATAAAGTACAAAAAAGATGGAAGTATGCTCTGTTTCTTAAATGTTTTGGATTTTAGTTTGCACTGGCTCACATTTTTCATGTACCACTACACTGAATAAGGAACATTTGATAAGAGGTCCCATAATATATTTCATTCTTTGCCTCCATACAAGTACTGCGTGTTGACAGGTGATGATGAGATGAATATCAGAGAACTGCAGTGACAGTTTAGTAATACATGCTAATACAAACTTATATTATAATAATTCAGAGCTAGTTCACACCGCAACTCCTGTGCATTTCTATATGTGTAATTTTTTTCCCCTTTCATTTTAAAGCAGTATGCTAGTATTTTCATTGAGGGCACTTTGGGCTTTTTCCTTATGTTTATGCATGATCTAATATGTTAAGTGCATTTACATGCAAATTAATGCACAAAAAAATGCATACTGTGGTACTTTGTTTGAAAGCACTGGAATTGAACACATTGGTGTTAACTAAGGTTATTGGAAAACATAGATTTTTACTGTGCATGCATTCAGGATGTTTTAAGAAAACATAACGGAAAGTATCTGGTGTAAACAAGTGTATGTAAAGGAAAAAGGTTTTTAGTTAGCTTTGGATACAATGGAGGAGGGTTACACCCTCTGTCAAGTTTTTATTGCCTCTTGTGCCCCTATTAAGGAAATTGAGGAGATTCACCCTTCAATTTGTAGAGGTGACAATTGTCACCAAAAAGAAAGTGAAGGGAAATACCAAATTTTAGAGTTGTCCTCGGAGTTAGATGTCAGGGAAATTTTCCAATGGAGTGATGCGTTCCAGAGACAACTACTGTATCCAAGAGGGACATTCTCCTTGTTTAATTTCCCCTAACTTTCTGCTGCATCTTCACAGGAAGTAAAGAGAAATGTCCCCAATGATACACAGTGTCAGAGCCTGGGTTCAAGCCTGGGCCTTCTGCGGTGAGAGGCAACGTTTCTTCTTGCTAAGCCACCTGGAATGCTGGATAGGTCCCTTGACAATTGTTTGCATGATCCTGCCTTGTCCCTGTTTGTCTTGAACCTTGAACCCCTTGCTCCTCCCATGAACTTCCTGATAAAAGCCATGCCTCTGCATTTCCTCTTTGCCAGATTATTGTGCCTTCACCAGCCAATATCCTGCTTGTCTCTTCTGCTGCCGTCTATACCTTCACTACCGACCTTTGGCTTGTTCCTGGGCTACGATTTTGCCTCATCCTCATCTACTACCGTTTGTGACCGACCCTTGGGTTGTTAACTGACTTTGCTTCTCTTTGATCCTTAACTTGTTTGATCTGCTACTGGTTTTCGGCTTGCTCATTCCCTGGTGGGGTGATCCTGAGATCTGCGACCTGGTACCAACACGCAGCCAAATCCATCTTCACCATTAGGAGCTCTGGTGAAAACCGGTTGGTGCTTAGACCCCGCACCTCAGGTGAGCCTATGTCCTTTCCCAGGGTGACCTGTCTGTGTACCTATCCTGCTGGTTTCAGGTCAGCCCTAACACTGCTATAGCAACTGGTCTCTGAACCTGACCCAGACCGTGACACACAGACAGCAAAAGAGCAGCAAATTTTATTCCTCTGTAATTTTCAATTTATTTTTTTAATGTAGCAGGTTGCAGCTGCTGGACCTCCTCTCAAACCACAGGGAACTAGAAACAATCTCTCCAAATTTCTGAAGGAAAATGTTACAGTCAAATAAAACTTGAGGACTAGCCCCACATCTAGTGAATGTGATTGTTGTGATTCAGACAAAAAAAATAAAGTGGGGGCAACTTCTTAAAGTGGAAGGTAGATGCCACCTTTAGAATAAATTGTTCTTCATTGGAAAACACCTGTAGCTCTGACTTTCATTTGGCTGAGGTTATAACCACTAGATATACCGTCTTCAAATTAGGATTCCACACTTAGTCTAAATCATGGGGAAAAGTCTTCAGAGACCTTCCAAGACCACACGTAAATCCTATTTGGGAAGGATGACTATCTTGGTGGTCTGATTTTTACACATGGTTCATGACTTGCATGACTAGATGAATAAGCACTCATTTGACATTAGCCAGTGTTGAAAAGTATAGGAATTTGGACATGGCCTTAAGATAATAAGTTCTTAGAAGACTTTCTCACTTTTAGGAAGGTTAAGACTATTCCCAAGGAACTTCCTAGGACCTATAACCTCCACCTGTCAACTTCCATGCTGTGACAGACCCAACCAGGACAGGGGATTTTGGAGAGGACTAGGGGCTAGCCTTCTACCCACTGATTATGGCCCATGGAGCAGACCAGGGATTTTTTCTGCTTCTCCCAGTTAGAGCATGGAAAAGAGCTCAGTTTGGCCTCTGATCCCATGGAGAGAGCAGATCATTCTCTAATGAACAACATGATGAATGCTAACAGGGCCGTGGATAAGGGGGATACCACCAGTCCTCCTGTACAGGGCCCAGGTCAGCAGGGGGGCCCAGGCAGCTGGGTGAATCGGATGTGGGCAGGGAGGGTGATCAGTGTGGTAGGGGGGAGTTACTGGAACCAATCCCCTGTATGTCTCTCTCTGCAGCATCTGAAAGCTGAATTGTTCGCCTCTCCCTGCCACTGGTTTTCAGCTGCTGCAGAGAACACAGGGAATCGGTTCCAGTAACTGCCCCCCCCCCCCCCCGCCTATCGTGTCGATCACCCTCAGTGTGCACATCTGATTCACCCAACTGCCTGGGCCCTCCACAGTTCTAGTTTTCCTCCTCTCCTTCCCACTGGCAGATTCAAGAATACAATAGGATCCTTCAGGATGGAGATTGGGGGAAGGGTCCGATAAATATGTCACGTTGGGTATATGTTGCCCCGTGGTTTCTATCAGTAGCCTTGAATGCTGAGAACAAGTGTGATGCATGCACAAAGAATCTGTAGAATTTTGATTTCAGTAATGTCATTGCCAGGTCGATTTTTGATGTCCCCCACAATAGCATCTGTAGATTGAAGATGATCTGATTAATGAGTCCAATCACTGATGGACAAAAAGGTTCAACTTAATGTATGAGCAAGTTGATTCTGTGCTGCCAGAATGTATACTGCTCTCATGTTCAACAGATGTCACTGGGCCCATTCAATAATTGGCTGAACTTACTATCTATGTGTTTGATTCTGGGTCCAACCTTGCACCCTGTGGGCAAACACCAGCAAAGCTTTTTACAAGGCCCTGAGCTTCAGGACATTTTGAAATTTAAATTTTGGGAGTTGAATCTGAACCTGTGCCACTTGATTGCTTGATCAACTTGTGTATAACGAGCCTGTCGAGTCTTTTCCGGATGACCAGTGCCACAGGTTATAGCCAGTAAACACTGATCATTGTATTCTGCCAGCAAGGAAAGCTCTTCACTGGCAGAATACAATAGCACAGTGGTAGGATTCCCACATTCACATCAAATGTGCAGATAGGAGATCAGTGCACCTGTAATTTTGCGCTGAATGGATAAAGTACAGATTTACTTTTAGTAGGCCATAGACATAAAATGCCAATTCAGGCAGAACACATGACAATGCTTGTGGCTAAGCCACTTTCAGACCCACCAGTAACCTCTGGCTAACAAATTTCATTCTTAACCAAGTAGGAAATATACTGTAGCACCCTCCTAGTTAGCTAGGGGGAGATAGCTAATTATTTTTTAGTTAGAAGGCTGAGTAGCAGTCCGGGTGATAGTCAGAGGGGTCAAATTCAGGTCAGGGCTCTGCAGATCACCTCAGTGATTCCTCCCCCTGATCTAGAGACTTGGAGAAGTCTCTAGAACTCAGTGGGTGGGGGTGAGGAGGAGCTGGTCTGCACACTTGAGGGATCCTGGTCAACCCCCAGGCAGGAAGCTTGGCATGGGATCAAGGCAGCCCTTAAGAGTGACTGAGCCTTCTCAGAGGCAGGAGAGTTTGAGCGGGAGATGTGAAGCAGGCTGAGATGCAGGACCTTGGCCGGGGGGCTTAGAGGGAAGGGGCCTACATCCAGGCAGAGTTGTGGTAAAGGAGAATCACTCAACCTCAAAAGTCCCGTGAGAGAGGACCACCTGTGCACCAGGGAAGGAGCCCACAGGAGCGGAAAAAATAGTAATCCTACACCCCCTGGACCAGTTAAGGGGAAAGGGCATGCTGGTGGGAAACCTGACTAGCTCCTTACCTGGGACTTTTCATCTTAACTTGGCAGGCACTGGATCCCCTTGCCCAGGGATTTCCTTCAGATAGCTGGGTGAGAAGAGGATTCATCTGGGGTCTGAGTTGGTACACTAGGAGAGGCTGGAGTGCTCTCCAAGAAAGAACTTTTGCTGTAAAAAGACTTGCCAGGAAGTTGTCCTCAGTTTACTGTTTCTTAACTTTTATTAGGGATGTTGAACTAGGATGGGGTAAAGGGTGTATGCCCTTTACCCCATCCAAGTTCAACACCCTAATAAAAAAAAACAAAAAAAACAAGCACAAGTATTGTTTATTGCCTCTGGAATGCAAGTGGGGAAAAATGCATGTTACCTGGTTATGCAGGACCAGAGGGGGACCCAAATCTAAGGGGACAGTGCCACAATACACACACACACTATATTTATTGCAAATGATCATTATAATTCTAGCTCAAGATTAGCTGTTACTAGAGTGCACATCTTTATTCTCTATGATGAAACCATACACACCCATGGAATCTAAATCTTCATTTATGTTTTCACCTATTTAAATAACTTTGGGTGCTTGGTTTATGTCTGATTGCCCACAAATGTCTATGGCTATTTAGTTGTATATTGCTGTGGAAAAGATCCAGGGGCTTGTGTGTGTACTATGAACAAGTAGAAACACATTCTTCTATGTTTTTATAGGTAATTTTTTGCAAACAAAAACATGTTGAAGCTTTTATTTTTTGACCATGATGCTGACATTTCTGCCTAAAGTCTCAAGAATGACTTGTACTACGATGTGCAATGATCTGCCATGGTTCAGTCAGATGGTCTAGATGTCACAATCCTGATTTAGAGGGTGAGGCAGCCCCCTGTGCTCACTGACTCATCCAGCCCAGGACAGACTGTATTCCAGGCACAGCTGACAACCCTCCAGGGGGGAGATAAAGGGACAGCTGTCTAACTCACTCTAGTAATTTCTCCAGTGTTTTAAGGAAGACAGAGAGAGACCGCCATATATAATGATCTTTCAGAGAATTATACTGAATTGATAGTTAAGTCTATTCGGTATTACTACTGGTGGAAACAAATGCACTAAATAAGAGTATTCTTTAATGGTACTTTTGTTATTTTACCTCTTCATTATTATTTAGATTTCTGGCAACAGAATCTCAAAATGAATATGCAACATAGGTTGTACATCATTGAAAGGTACTGTATATATTAGGTTGTTTAGAGGTATGTATCATGTTGAAATCCAGCTTTTTGTTACTGTGTTTGCTTTTGGGTGATGTTTGCTCACTTTCTTGCTTTTTGATGGTTGTCAGACAGAAAAGGAAGTAAGGAAAACATCCCCCCACTTCCTATCTAAGAGTACCCAAAATTGATCGCTACCCGCTCCCACTTCCGCTCAATCGGAAGCAGAAGTTGTCCTCCTACCCTCCCTCCCTCCCCAAAGTCTTGTGGGACACGTGACAAGTCTCAGAAGATGACGGGGCCATTCAAGAAGCGCAGCGCTACTCACACATGCGCAGTGGGCACCCGGCTGTGAAGCCGCAAGCTGTCACAGCTAGGTGCCCACACTGAAGATGCCGGCGCCTGGAATACAGGACGGCCAGTGAAACAGGCTATGGTGGGGGCAACGCAGGACCATGGGACAGGTGAGTGACTGTTTTTTAAAAGTCAGCAGCTACAGTTTTTGCAGCTGCTGACTTTTATTTTATTTTATTTACAGAGTGAGTGGAACCCCACTTTAAAACAAATATTCTAGTACCGTGATTAGAACTTCTGTCAATATTTTATTGCTATGTCCCTGTAAAAGAGATTTCATCCCACTTCCTGTAGCGATTACCTCTAAAGGAGCCACTGTCTCTCAGGTCCATTGTTCCTGTGCCCACAACTCTGTAAATAGCACCAAGCACTCCTGGCTGGGTGGGGAATACTTGATGGCAAAATAGATATGAAACAACAGCAAACAGTTAAATGATAGCAAGGAATATATTGCAAATAGGTGAACCGTAGAAGGAAAAATACTGTAAAAAAACAAACAATGGGTGTAGAGTGAAACTTTTCTTAAACCCTATGCTAGGGCAATCCTAACTGAGTAGAGGTACGCTACCATGACAGCCCTGCTTCTTCTGCTGGCCTGCTCGTTAGAGCCCAGCTCTTGTGTTGGAGTGCTCTGATGATGATGATGACACTGATGATGACACTGACTCCGATCACTTTAAGCACTGATAAAGTCACTGGCTCTGTGATACTCACAGGCACCACTGTCCCTCTTTTGTAAAAGTGTAATGTACATTTGGCCAGTAGCCTCTCACCAACTCCTGTGTTAGCAGTGATCTCCCTCCATTTACTGTGGGAAGAACAGCCAGTCAGTGTCTGCCCTTTCCCCTTTGTCAGGCAGCAAGCTCTATCAGCATGTGCCTCTGTGCCTCTTTCCTTCTCAGGTGCAGTGGTGACAGCTTGATGTGAATACAGGGTCATGGATAAAAGGGTACCACCAGTCCTCTTGTAGAGGGCCCAGGCCAACAGGGGTGGCACAGAAGAATTGGATGTGGGAAGGGAGGTTGATCAGCACGGTAGGGGGGCAATTACTGGAACCGATCCCCTGTATGGCTCTCTGCAGCAGCTGAAAGCCACCAAGCCTGCTGGCTTTCGTTTACTGAAGAGACAGCCATAAGGGGATTGGTTCCAGTATTTGAACATCCCACCACACCGCACCCATCACCCTCTCTGTGCACTATGTTTCCCCCTGCTGCCCAGGCCTTGCCTGTGTGCCCACCCCCGCAGTGTTGCTGAATTTCTTCCTCTCCTTACCACCGGCAGGTGGATGGAGAGTGGGGTAAGGGTCCGGTAAATATGTCACATATACCTGCCCCCTCGGTAATAATCACTCACTGTATTCATTCATAGTTGAAGCATAGTAAACTGTGTTTTTCTTTGGGAGGGGGGGCTGTATGGGGTCCCGTGGTTTCTAACAGCATGTGAATGTGAATACATTCCCTCTTAACAACCTCCTCGGCTCAGTGACAGCAACAGGAAACCACCTCTCCTCTGAGTCCCAGTGCATTGTGGAATCTGCAGTTTTCTTCCACCAAGCCAATTCAGTCTATATGAACTACATTTCCCACAATCCTCTTACTCTTCTAATTGCTATTAGGCAGAGGGCAAGCTTAACACTGGCTTCCCAACTCAACAATAACAGTCTCCCCCTACAGCTGTGCTTATGAAAAAGTCTCCCCTGCTGCTCAGACACAGAATCCTTTTCCCACCAGCGCTTCAGACTGGGCTATATGTGGAAACAGACAGAGTTTAAAATCCCGACACAGTTTCTCACCGCACTTATGGTTTTCACATCAACTGGAAGTGATGTCAACGCCTTTGCCCGACACGTTGCGTCTCTGGTCACGTGACTTCTTCAGGTTGAGAAACTCCATGACTGTAGTGGTAATACTGCTCTATGTGTTTTTAATCCATATGATTGCATTAATATCGTAATAAAATCTGTTAACTGATATTACGGGGTGTGCTATGAGAGTTTCCCCCTTATTGTGAGCTATAACCTGAGTGAAGGCAGCAAGGACTGGTCTCTTAAAGGAACCCTACACATAAAGTAGCTGCTAATAGCTGGAGGTGGAACCGCATGAACAACCTATTAAAGCGCAAGTGGCCTAATATTTTAGGTTGAGTATCAAGGTGACCAGGCATTGCACACATTGGTGGAGGGGCAGTTTGGGCACTGAAGCACCTTCATTTAAGCATCTTGCGGAAGATATATGTTTTATGTCAATTATGAACAATTATGTAAAATAGAAATTAAAAAAAAAAAAAAGGATTTCTCGTACTGGATTTAATGACTAAAATAAATACAACAGGAGAGTTCTTTGAGCATTAAAGATTGTGTGCCTAAAGGCTCAAGTGATGGAAATCCATTCCTGCATACAGTATACAATACATACACAAAAGGCACAAAAATGCCCATTTACAACCACAAAATTGTTCATCAACACATGTAGCAACCTATGAAAGCTAATCGGTATACGGTATGGAAGTGAGACATCTCTAAAATGAAACAAATCGAGAAAAAGTCTTGGAAATGCAAGCAGATAAACAGAAAATCCCATTCATTACTACTGTACATGTCAAGTTTATATATATATATGCATTTCAGCTTAGTCATTGTCAAAATATTGGATAAGTACAATTTTTGTATATTGTATGCACATTAAGCAAGCCCATTGAAACGGAAAAGAACAGTGAATGCCTAAAAACTAATGCAACATAGGTGTGTTGAAAAATCAAAGACAAGAATACAGGATTAAGGCAGTATTAAGCTCAAAAACACAAATGTAATATGTTGCAGCTTATTAATCCTTAACATGGTACTAAAGTCTAATATTAAAAAACTGCAAGTTGACAGGCTCTTTATCCAGAAGAGACATACAGGGGTGCATTTACTAAAACTGAAGCGCTCAGAATCTGGTACAGCTGTGTATGGTAGCCAATCAGCTTCTAACGTCAGCTTGTTCAACTAAGCTTTGACAATAAAATCTGAAAGCTGATTGGCTTCTATGCACAGCTGCACGTGATATTGCGCTCTCCAGTTTTAGTAAATTGCCCCCACAATGTCGCTTTTGCACAAGAAATTAAACCTACATGTACGTTCACAGTCTTCTGTAGAATGTACTGCAAACGTATAGTTCAGTTTACATTCTGGCATGATGTCTGTGTACCAGGATGGCTGCTCTCCTGTGCATATACTGGATTGACATCATCCTACACCAGCCAATCAAAATAGCTAAGGACCTGCACCCAGAAGAATCACCTGGTGATTTGGCCAGTAACACACTTCCTGTCTTAGGGTGGCTTCACTCTACAAGAGCAACAGAGTCACCATTGTCTCTCTGGAGAGAAGGTAGTGTTATATGTGTAGCACCCCTCTAGATAGCCAGGGGGAGCTAGTGTTCAATGTTTAGTTAGTAGGGCTGAGTAGCAGCCTGGGGAAATAGTCAGCAGGGTCAAATTTGGGTCAGGGCTGAAAGGCTCTGCACATCAGTTCCCAGATACCTCCCCCTGATCTAGGGACCTGGAGAAGTCTCTAGAACACAGTGGGCAAGGGTGAGTGTGACAGAACGCAGCGTCCGGCCCCCGCCCTTCTCACCAACTCATGACCGAAGGCCGATTTCGCACCACGCTGTCACTTGCATAACAATGCCACTCTCAGCTGCACAAGGACTACAATCTATGTGCCAGCAGCCTGAGATTGTTTGTTATTGGGTAAGGTTAATTACGCAATTAACCCTTCACACTGCCACCACTGCATTTTTACAGAGGCGGAAACTCACAAATCCTAGCAACAACACTGATATTAGCATACACTATTTTAATACACACTGTCACCACAAACAGATATATTCAGAGGATTATTACATACTGTCAGGGATCGCGGCCCCATGGTCCCGGATCGCGGCGCCGTCCCCCGCGCATGCGCATTTGCGGCAGATCGCGCCGGGACACAGGCACTAGGTCCCGGCGAGCCGCGGCTGACAGGACGCCGCGCATGCGCAGTAGGAGCCATGGGCGCGCCTCAGGCGTCCAATGACAGCCGGGGGCGCATCCTAGCCGGCCAATGACAGTGCAGGGCGCACTATTTAAATATGCCCTGCACTGTCACAGATTGCCGCAAGGTCTTTCTGTGATCCTGAGTTCCTGCACCCGTCTAGTGACCCTGATTGACCCTGACTACGCTGCCTGCCCCTGTGATTGACCCGGATTGCCCTGACTATTCTGCCTGCTCCTGTGATTGACCCGGATTGTCCTGACTACTCTGCCTGCTCCTGCGTTTGACCCGGATTGCCCTGACTATTCTACGGACTGACTTCCCTGCTGACCCTGCGTGTGACCCGACTATTCTTCGCCTACCGATTCTGTACCCCGCTTACCCTCATGGGCCCACGATCCATTACTACCCTGCTGGGGCCGCCATCCTCTTCACATCTGGCTCTCCCGGTACCTGTCCCCAAAGGTCTCCTCAGCCACTGGTGGGCCTGCTCGGAGGTCGTGACCTGGCCCGGGACTGTTTCAAGTCCATCCCCACCATCAGGGGCCCTGGTGAAAGCACAGCCCGGGTTTAGACCCCACGCTCTGAGTAGGTTTGTCAGTTGGCAGTCTGAGGCACCACCTGGCGGATCATAACAGTACCTTGCGGCCATGACAGAGCCAGGAAGTGGACAGGCGTCCCTAGAGGATATTTGTCAGTACCTGGCAACTTTGACCCAGGCTTTCCAGAATTTCCACAGTCGCTGCGCCCGACTGGAGGACCGCATGGAGTCATTAGCTCTCCTGACTCCCCCTGCTCAGAGTCCTCCATCTGCAGAACCTCCCGCTAACCCGGTATCCGGAGCGGTTGCCACACCCCTAGCTCCTGAACCCCGCGTTCCTCTGCCGGAACGATTCCGTGGTGACTGGAGCCGCTTCCGAGCCTTCCGGAATGCTTGCACCCTGTACTTCGACTTACAGCCCCGCACGTTCACCACCGAGACCGTCAAGGTGGGGTTTATAGTCTCCCTCCTTCAGGATGAGCCCCAGGATTGGGCTCACCGTCTGATGGAGAAGCACGACCCCCATCTTGACTCCGTGACCGAGTTCTTTCAGGCCATGGCCGTTTTGTATGACGACCCTCAGCGGGCTGCTTCCGCAGAGGCTACCCTATACTCTCTGCGGCAGGGCCGCCGGACAGCCGAAGAATACGCGTCCGATTTTAGGCGTTGCATGGGAGACACCAGATGGAACGATGCGGCCTTATGTCACCAGTTCCGCATCGGGCTGTCTGAGTCTCTCAAAGACGAACTAGCACGAGTAGGCCTACCTGACTCCCTGGAAAAACTGATTGAGTTGGCCATTCAAATTGACCGTAGACTAAGGGAACGTCGGCTGGAAAGGAGCAGCCAGGGTCAAAGGGTGGCATGGATTCCATCGAGAGATACAGCTCCAACCCCAGGGAACCATCCGCGAAGCACGGAAACAGGGGAAAACCCGGAACCCATGCAACTGGGACTGGCCCGTTCCCACTTATCGGTCGAGGAACGTCAGAGGAGACGATCACAGAACCTATGTCTGTACTGCGGGGAAGATGGTCATCAGGTGCGCTCCTGTCCTGCAAAAATGATTAAGTCCACGCCCGTTTCTTTTACTTTACCTGCAGGAAGGGATGATCAGACGAGTTACCTGGCCATTCCTGTGTCTTTACAGCTCCCCGGAAGAACATTGTCGGTGACCGCAATCGTTGACTCAGGAGCCTGTAGTTGCTTCATCGATCTGACTTTTGCCCACCGGCAAAAAATCCCTCTCCAGACCAAAGAAAGGGGGTTCAACATCTTCTTGGCAGATGGGTCCCGTATAAAATCAGGGGTGGTGGACCAGGAGACACCACCCATTTTCATCACAATGGCAGACCATCACCAGGAGTTCCTCCGTTTGGATGCCATCGCATCCCCCCTTTTTCCAGTCATTCTGGGGCTCCCTTGGCTGAGGGCCCATAACCCCCAGATTGACTGGGAAAAGGGAACAATTCAATTTCGCTCACCTTATTGTTTGAGTCACTGCTACGTCACAGGATCCGTGGTTCCCCGGTTCCTCCTGTGCTTGGATGGCGACACCAATCTATCCCAGGTTATTCCTCCGGCCTACCATGACTTCTTAGACGTCTTTAGTAAGCGAGGAGCTGACATTCTTCCTCCGCACCGTTCCTACGATTGCCCCATAGAACTCCTACCCGGATCTGAAATCTCATTCGGCCATATCTTTCCCTTGTCCGAAACGGAATCGGGAGTGCTGAGGGAATACATTGACGAAAGCCTTCGGAAGGGATTTATTCGTCCATCCACATCCCCAGCCGGGGCCGGGTTGTTCTTCGTAGAGAAGAAGGACAAATCGTTACGGCCCTGCATAGACTACCGTGATCTGAACAAAATAACGGTAAAGAATCGTTATCCCTTACCCCTAGTCCCCGAGCTCCTCCAGAGATTGAGATCGGCAACGATATTTACTAAATTAGACCTGCGGGGGGCCTATAACCTTGTCCGTATCAGGGAGGGGGATGAGTGGAAGACGGCGTTCCGTACGAGATTCGGTCACTATGAATATTTGGTGATGCCGTTCGGGCTCTGTAATGCTCCGGCGACCTTTCAGCACTTTATCAACGATGTTTTTCGTGATTTTCTCGATATTTTCGTGGTGGTTTATTTGGATGACATCCTAATTTTTTTCCCCCTCACTGGAGGTTCATCGGGGTCACGTGATACGGGTATTAGAACGGTTGCGTCAACACGGGCGAAGGCGAAGGCAGAAAAGTGCTGTTTTGAACAGCACGAAATCACGTTCTTGGGACTGGTTCTCTCTTCCGCGGGGGTCGCGATGAATCCCCAGAAAGTCACGGCGATCTTAGATTGGCCAATACCCGCCGACAAAAAGGGGGTACAGCGTTTCATCGGTTTCTCTAACTTTTACAGGAAGTTTGTTAGGAACTTCTCCGGTCTGGTCTCCCCGATCACGCAACTGACGAAACAAGGGGTCCGCTTTAAGTGGACTCCCGAAGCTCAGACGGCATTCGAAAAGCTCAAAAAATTGTTCACCTCTGCTCCCATTCTCTGCCATCCAGATTCTTCTCTCCCATATGTTTTGGAAGTGGACGCCTCCGAAAATGCGGTAGGAGCGGTTTTGTTCCAAAGGAATGGTACCAAGGAACTACTGCACCCTGTGGCGCTCTTCTCCAGGAAGTTGACACCAGCGGAACGTAACTATGACATTGGGGATCGGGAGCTCCTGGCCATTAAAACTGCTCTAGAAGAATGGAGGTATTTACTGGAAGGAGCCCCGCACCCAATCCTAATATTCACAGATCACAAAAACCTTGAATATTTAAGAACGGCAAAACGACTGAGACCTCGCCAAGCGAGATGGGCTCTTTTCTTTTCTCGATTCACATTCCATATAACGTACCGACCCGGTACTAAGAACACTAAACCAGATGCTCTGTCCCGCATGTTTGAGGACCCCGACGACGCCGTGGTACCTGACACCATCTTACCTTCTGGAAGTTTCCTCGCTCTACAAACGGAACTTCGCTCCCGGCTTCTCGATGCTTCTGTAGGACTACCAGTTCCGTCTGGGTCACCCCTCCAGAGCCATGGTGGGCTATTTTGGAAGGAAGACCGGATCATGGTCCCAGAAGAAGTGCGAACCTTGGTCCTAGGGCACTGCCACGACCATCCAATGGCGGGCCACTTCGGGGTAACGAAAACTCTGGATCTACTACGGCGCTCGTTCTGGTGGCCGGACATGATCAAGGATTGTGAGCGTTACGTCCGGACTTGTCCCACCTGTCAAAGGAACAAGCCCTCCAGGAGCAGGGCATGGGGATTGTTACGTCCATTACCCATACCCAAGCGGGCCTGGCAAATGATAGCCATGGATTTCGTGGTTGAACTTCCACCATCCCAGGGCTACACTGCAATAATGGTGATCGTCGACCGCTTCTCAAAGATGGCACATTTCGTGCCCCTGGAGAAGACCCCATCAGCACCGGAAACGGCACGGATCTTCATCAAGGAAGTGGTGAGGCTTCATGGGGTTCCCGAAGATATAGTGTCAGATCGGGGGGTCCAATTCACCTCCAGGTTCTGGAACGCCTTATGTAAATTGCTGGGAATCAAGCTGTCGCTTTCATCCGCCTACCATCCACAGACCAACGGCCAAACTGAGAGGACCAACCAGACGCTGGAACAGTACTTACGGTGCTACACATCCTACCTTCAGGATGACTGGCTGTCGTTGCTGCCTTCCGCAGAATTCTCATACAACAACTCGAGTCACTCAGCTACGGGTCAATCCCCGTTCTTTTCCAATTACGGGTATCATCCCACATTCCTCCCTGATCTTATGCCTGAGAATCCGGTACCGGCGTCTCAAGACATCTTGAACTTCTTTTCTGTCAATAACAAAATGATTCAGGAAGCCATCGCTAAAGCCCAAGAGGACAGTAAAAGGGCGTTCGACAGAAGGAGAAGAGGAGAGTTACTGCTTCAGCCAGGGGATCAGGTTTGGCTGGCAACGACCAACTTGAAGATGCTGTGCCCTTCAAGGAAGCTGGGACCCAAGTACATTGGCCCATTTCCAGTAAAACGAGTAATCAACGAGGTGGCCTACGAACTCGAGCTTCCGCGGACCTTCAAGATACATCCTGTGTTCCATGTGTCTCTCCTAAAGCCATCCAGACCAGATCCCTTCCCAGACCGTGAATCCGGACCTCCCGAGGCAGTCTCCATAGGTGACCAGGAGGAATATGAAGTGGAGACCATCCTCAGTTGCCGAAAGAGGGGGGGCCAGACACAGTTCCTGATAAAATGGAAGGGTTATGGCCCTGAGGAGAACTCATGGGAGCCCGCCCAGAACATTCACGCACCCAGGCTCATCCGGGAGTTTTTTCGTAGTCACCCGCGGTGGAGAGATCAGTGGGGCTCCCGGAGGGTGCCCATTGGGGGGGGCAATGTCAGGGATCGCGGCCCCATGGTCCCAGATCGCGGCGCCGTCCCCCGCGCATGCGCATTTGCGGCAGATCGCGCCGGGACACAGGCACTAGGTCCCGGCGAGCCGCGGCTGACAGGACGCCGCGCATGCGCAGTAGGAGCCACGGGCGCGCCTCAGGCGTCCAATGACAGCCGGAGGCGCGTCCTAGCCGGCCAATGACAGTGCAGGGCGCACTATTTAAAGATGCCCTGCACTGTCACAGATTGCCGCAAGGTCTTTCTGTGATCCTGAGTTCCTGCACCCGTCTAGTGACCCTGATTGACCCTGACTACGCTGCCTGCCCCTGTGATTGACCCGGATTGCCCTGACTATTCTGCCTGCTCCTGTGATTGACCCGGATTGTCCTGACTACTCTGCCTGCTCCTGCGTTTGACCCGGATTGCCCTGACCATTCTACGGACTGACTTCCCTGCTGACCCTGCGTGTGACCCGACTACTCTTCGCCTACCGATTCTGTACCCCGCTTACCCTCACGGGCCCACGATCCGTTACTACCCTGCTGGGGCCGCCATCCTCTTCACATCTGGCTCTCCCGGTACCTGTCCCCAAAGGTCTCCTCAGCCACTG
Organism: Staurois parvus; assembly: GCF_062004578.1. Classification (NCBI taxonomy): domain Eukaryota; kingdom Metazoa; phylum Chordata; class Amphibia; order Anura; family Ranidae; genus Staurois; species Staurois parvus. The sequence goes on from NW_028317971.1 coordinate 10,031,468, forward strand.
GTGGGCCTGCTCGGAGGTCGTGACCTGGCCCGGGACTGTTTCAAGTCCATCCCCACCATCAGGGGCCCTGGTGAAAGCACAGCCCGGGCTTAGACCCCACGCTCTGAGTAGGTTTGTCAGTTGGCAGCCTGAGGCACCACCTGGCGGATCATAACACATACAGTAGCACTCTTCAGAGACAGGGATTCTTTAGTTTGCATTAAAAGCTTTAGAGACAGTTTCAACACATTTCAAAATAGGATATATTACTAAAAAGGTCAAAATGGTGCAATTAAAATATTTACAGAAAAAGATGTTACAAAGACATAAAGAGAACAATAAAACAACAGAGAAATAAAAGAAAGGAGTTCAGAAGGCAAAATACCTGCAATGTCATTGGTTTAAGCAGAGTCCAATTGTCAGAACAAAAAGATTGCCTTGGCCCTCAAGTCCGTTAGATGTGTCCTGATTGATGTTAAATGAGAGCTGTCTTTTCTCTAGCCTGTCAGTCCTTTTCTATCATATTAAAGGGGTGTCGCCTGAGAACAAATGACCAATCATCCAGTTTGGGGATGAGTGCTAGGCGGTAACCAAGGTTATGATCAAGTCACCTTACAATTTCATATTAAGGTTAATAACCTCCAATAGGTACAGGTGGCATCCTAGCAACTGGCAGATTAATATTCAGAATTATATTCCAAACCCAGGGATACCAAACACAGAGTCCCCTTGTCACCAAGGAGGGAAGAGACTGCTTTCTTCCCCATCCTAGGTGCTAATATAGTCATGTACGGCCTTGTTTTACTCATATTAAAATGATCTATCCAAATATATACCTAATATTAATGTGCCCAGTTCCTGCTGAACTTTATGAATTGTATGAAAAATGTCTACATAAGAATGTATGTTTTATGGCACGCTCTAGCCCTAATGGCCTAACAGGTCATGACTGACTGAGTTATTGTTTTACGATTGAGCAGAGGAATGTGGCTTTCAAAGCAGACCTCTGGAACCAGACTATTTAGTGGTTTACAGCCCTGGAGCTTCATCTATCTGTGTTTTATGTAAGATAAGAGGTCCTTTTGATGTCTGTCACGGAGATAGCCCTCCCCCCCCATCCTCTAGGCTTGCTGCCTGCCACCCCCCCACCCCTCAGCAGCCCCTCACTCTTCTGTCCCGTCCATGCTGGGACTTCTAGTCCTCTATGTTCCTGACACAGGCAGCCCTCAGCAGCCCCTCACCCCCTTCGCCTGAAATCTGGCCCCCTGCTGAAGGAATCCACAAACAGGCTCCCTCCTCCTTTCCCCCTCATGCACATCTTCCCGGGCTGGGTGGGTCCGGAGACCTGGGAGACAGGGTCCATTGCCATGGTAACCCGACCGGAAATCTCTGGTTACCACAAGGCGCCCAGCTCTATACTTAAGGGTGAGCAGGAAAAAAAAACCCCTTCTGTTCTCCTGGCTGTGTGTGTGAGGGAAGACTGTGCTGAGTGCCAGCTTTTCTCATATGACCATCCCCCGTCCCTCTCCTCATCTCCCTGACTGATCTGACTGTCTGTCTGCTGCTGGATCCTCTCCGGTGTGGGGTGAACTCTCTGCTGCCTGGAACCTCTTCCCTGCCTGGACTTACCTATTGTTCCCTGTGAGCCTGCGGGCTGGACATCTTCCCTGGCTGGACTTATCTCTTGATACATGTGAGCCTGCGGGCTGGACATTTTCCCTGGCTGGACTTACCTTTTGTTCCCTGTGAGCCTGCGGGCTGGACATCTTCCCTGCCTGAATTTAACTCTTTGTTGCTCGTGAGCCAAACTGACTTAACCCTTCCCTGCCTGGAGCTGCCTGTGTGGATTAACCCTGTGTTGCCGGTGTAGACTGTAACCCTCTGTGTCCGGCTACCCGCATCCAGTAAGTGGACTAACCCCATGCTGCCCAAAAGACTGAGCCCAATTCTCCCCAGGAACCTGAAGTCTCACAAAACCACCCCGCCCTTGCCTTATTGAACCCTGTGGATTACCATACCCCTGTTGTTCCATATTGTCTTCCAAAGAACTTTACTGTGTTGCTGTGTCTGGTGTGGATCTGTGGACTAAAGGAACTGTTGTCTGTGCTCCAGAAACCTCCCCAATAAAAGCCCGCACGTTGGGTTCCGTGCAATCTGTCTCTGTGTGCTCTCTGGTTCTCGTGACAATGTCCATTCAACTTACAGCTATAAATTCCATACCATGAGGGAGGAGGGAGGACAGGAGAGACAACATGGCTGAGACCTATCAAGATGGCTGTCACATACAGTGTCCACGTCTCTATTGCGCACAATCGTCACAGTGAGGATGGGCTAATCTGCATACTCAAGAGATTCTAGCCAATCCTGAGGCAGGAGGCTTGTCATGGGACCAGAGCAGCCCTTAAATATGACTGAGTCTGCTCAGCAGCAGGAGGTGAGTTTGGGTGGAAGATGTGAGAGAAGGCTTAGAGGCAGGAGTCTGGGAGGGAGCCCAGTGGGAAGGTGCCTACCTACAGGCTGGAACCTTGAAAGGAGGATCGCTCAGCCTCACCGGCCCCCAGAGTGAGGACCACCTGTAGAGTCAGGAAAGGAGCCAGCCCAGCAGAAGGCCTGAAGGCAGCCACCTACTTAAACTAGTTAACAGGACTGAGACAGAGTGAATAATCCTATACCCCCTGGGCCAGTTAAGGGCAAAAGAGCACTCTGGTGAGAAACTTGCTTAGCTCCTTACCCCGGACTGTTTCATCTTAAAATGGCAGGCACTGGATCCCCTTTCCCAAGGATTCCCTCAGGCAGCTGGATAAGCAAAGGATTATCTGGGGTCTGGGGTGGTACACCAGGAGAGGCTGGAAAAGTTGTACATAGTTGCCAAGAAGTTGTCCTCAGTTTTCAGTTCCCTTGGGCATCCCATACATGCCTTACCCCATCCAAGTTCAATTCCCCTAATAAAACATAAAAAACCAAGCTCAAGGCCTGTTTACTTTCTACAGAATGCAAGTCTGTGAAAATGCATGTGCAGAACTATAAGGAGACCCAAATCTCTAGCGACTCCTAAGGGGGTAGTGCTACATATGCACTAGCAAATTTAGATGCACTTGGCTTAAAAATTAAAGCTGCACTGCAGCTAAAACTTTTTAAGCAGATACAGCAACAGTTTTTTTTTTTTCTTTTTGGGATAAAGCGTTTTCATAAATGAATAAAAGCTGACCACTGTAAGTACCCCTATCAGTGTTAAATGGTTTGTCTCAACACTCTAACTGCCACTTTTGCTGGACAGCTTGATCAGTTGAAAAAAAAAAGACTCAGGATCAACAGCTGACAATAAAAGGAAAACAATGCCTCAACAATAGAACTAATGCAGCCACAATGTCAAAGAATTGGTAAGCTGCAATATAACTTTTTTTGTTTTGGGATTTAATACCGCTTTAACACTGTGCTGTAGCTGTAATCATGGCTAGGTGCCACAGGAATACTCCATAAACCTCTTTCCAGACAACAACCAGCCTCAAGGACACATTTAATTGACATGCAGAATACATCATACTTGATGTTCGCTGATGTTTGAAAATAAGTTTATCTTTCAGACACGTTTGACCACTGGGAAAGCCTTAACCACTTCAAGTCCGGACACTTTCACCCCCTTCCAGTTCAGGCCAATTTTCAGCTTTCAGTGCTATCACACTTTGAAGGACAATTGTGCGGTCATGCAACACTGTGCCCATATGAATTTTTTAGCATTTTTTTTTGAGAGATAAAACTTTATTTTGGTGGTATTTATTCACCACTGGGATTGTTATTTTTTTGCTATATAAATTAAAAAGTCCAAAAATTTTGAAAAAAGTGTTTTTCTTATAAAATTTTGCAAATAAATAATATTTCTTCATAAATCTTGGCCAAAATGTATTCAGTTATCTTTTTAGCCTTGCAGCCATTGAGAAATACTGTGCGAGCTGTCATTGGTTACAGCTTGTCACATGGTACAAGGCTGTTGTAAATAGCCTTGTACCATGTGATCTCTGTGATCATTCACAGATTTCACACGTAGTAAGCAATGATGTCAGAAGTGACATCTTGCTTACTACTCTTCATGTGATCACTGAGGTCCCGTACAATGATCGTCCGTTTATATACATGGGCCGGATGGGAAGTGGTTAAAGCAAACTCCCCCATCTATCCATGTCTCCATGCGTTATTTTGCTGAGAATTCATTTTGAAAAACACCCCCTGGTATTTCTGGCAGTGGCCATCTTGAATAAGGGAAGATGATTCATGTAGCATTTACTTCCTGGAATCCATCTGCCCTTAGCTCAGGCATTGATTGAGCAGGGAGCCCTTCCTCCCCTCCTGAAGACTCCTGGGATGTATGACATAATTTGCTTAGGCATGGAAACCAGGAAGTAGCTGAAGAAATGTAAAAAAAAAAAGTTTAAAATAAGTAAATATAATATACTTTCCTATCTAGTTACTAATGCTGGCAGCATAAGAATTAAAAATAGTCCTTGTTGACTGAGAGACTGAAGTCCCACTTTAAAGTGGTTGTAAACCTTTGCATTCACCCAGTGAAGTGACTGGTCTCAAGTGATACACAGAGATGAAACAAATCCTACATAAGTTGAACCTGTCTATCTGCGGCCATCTCTTTTCTACATATGTTCAATGTCCAGAATTTATAAAACTTGTCTGAAAGTTCAGAAAAAAGGGAGCAGAGAGTTGATGTTATACGTTGAGCAGAGCTCAGTGAGGAGAACTCTAAGAGCTGATTGGAGGGAAGAGACACAACCCCCTCCACACAGCTCACAGGAACAAAGTTGAGGCTGTCAATCAGCTGGATGTCCCTCCCCTGTCACCATTTTTGTCTTGGTGTCAGGAAAACATGTCAGAAGAAATTCATGCTGATAGCAGAGGAATAAAGTAACAGACAGAAAAGACACTTAGTGCTCCTAATTGAATCAAGTACACACTATAGAGGGATATGCTTTGTTCATATTTCATGTCTGAGGTTTCCAACCACTTTAAGATAGAACTGCAGCCAAAACTTTTTTTTGGGAAATGGAGAGCTAGAACCTCTGCCAGGTTTCTAGAGCTGTCTGTGTTCTTATTGGGGAAATTTGACTTTATTCTCACAGGTGATTTATTCACACAGGTAACAAAGTGAAATGAACTACCTCCTTCGACAGCTGCCAACTCAACTGGTAGACCTCACCTTCTGAAACAGTGACATTGACAACCAAGACACATAGTGGTGGATTACTAAAGGCAAATAAACTGTTTAACTGTACAAAATGTAGCGCATAATATCTCATACGCAACATAAACATTAAAAATATAAGAAACTTCTTAAAGGAAGAAAAGTCCTTAGAGTTGTAATGAAATCTTCCATAAATCACATGGGAAAAAGGAGTGATGAGTTGTCCCAAACACCATACACAGCCTCTTACCAGAGAGTAAGACCACAGATCATGTGGTCATATACAGCATTTATGGACGATCAGATGGGCGAAATGGGCCTAATATCTTCTCCATCGGAAGGCACCTGACGACGCCATTTATGACGAAACACATAGGGCGGAGTTACGTCCTCTGATGTCATTACACCACATATTGCGGCCATTTTGTCACTTGGAAACAATATCAAACCCATATTCTTTTATCACTGATAAAAGATTTTGCTTGTTCTTAATACTATGCCATGAGGAGCTTTTATTTCTCTCTTACATGCATCCTATTGTCCTGAGATAGTATAATGGAGCATATTTTCACGTTATTAACTGAAGAGTTGTCCTTGGTTGGAGAAGCTCTAGGGTTCTATATTTCCATGCCTATGCTTTTTAAAGCATTATTTTGAGTCACTTTCTTTCTGGAGTGAGCCGTGGAGGTGCCTTCAGGTGGAGAAGATATTTGGCCCATCTGACCATCCATAAATGCTGTATATGACCGTATGACCTGTGGTCTTACCCTCTGGTAAGAGGCTGTGTATGGTGTTGGTGGAGGATTTCTTCTCTCCACCTTTGGGACAACTCATCACTCCTTTTTCCCATTTGATTTATGGAAGATTTCATCACAACTCTAAGGACTGTTCTTCCTTAAAGACTTTTCTTTTCTTTTTAATGTTTTTGTTGGGTATGAGAGATTAAGCACTATATTTTGTACAGTTATTAATTTTATTGTTGTCGGCAATTTAACCTGTTAGTGCATGTGGATCGCCTGAACAGGGACACAGGTAGATATAAACCTGACAGGGGTGTTAACCCTTCCCTTCTTTATTCAAAACTGGAAAAAATATTTTTGATTGAAGTCCGCATTAAATGGCCCTTAAATTATTGGCTGGTTAGCATCAAATACAGCAAATGAATACAGAGTGTTATTAGGAAGGGAAAAGTGCAAGCAACAGCCTGTTCTAAGCAAATTTCCAGCCAGAGACTAGGGAATGGTTCTAGAGAGATCTGGTGGGCTCCCCAGTGCCCAGATTTTACATTACTGTCACACATAATGCTTGAGACTTGACAGAGCTGGAAATGTCATTCTCTCACATAACTGTTTACCTAACACTGTCAGGGCACTTAATAAAAATCCCTTGAAGCTAAGCAAAAGTTAAACAGTGCATTACCTAAATATTTCAATTGACCTCAGTAGTATATTACAAAGTCCATTACAGCCAATGTGTTCTGCTGCTGACTAGAATTCACAGAGCTATATATGTCTTCTTTTCACAAACTTCACTTAGTCAGTAGTAACCCCATAAATATCAGCAATGGCTCAGTCTATGTACATGAGATTAAAGTGTTACTAAACCCACAACAGTAAAATCAGTCTGTATATGCAGTAAAGCATGCTTGTTATAATCACTGTGGAACCTAAAGGGTGTATCCCCTGCATTGTGTAAAAAGACTGTTTGATCCTTTCTTCTCTGTTCCTCCCCTTTTTCAAGCGACCACCACGTATCTATAGACTGAACAGTAGGCATGCACATGCTCAGTTTGGTGTATATTCCTAGAGAGGTTTTGTTTTTTTCTTGGGAGAGTGCATGTGATCAGCACAGGGCCAATCAGGACTGTCCAGAAAGAGGTCAGGGGATTTCCATCCTTCTAGAGCAGAAAGAAAACTCCTACAAGCTTTGGCTAGTGCTGGGCTGGACACTGATAAAAGTCACAAGACTGCTCAAACTGCCGATGAGAAAAGGTATTTAGCAGTTTATACTAAAATAATTGCATTTCAGTGTTCTGTGGGAGACCAGATAGAGTGGATGCAGGGTCCTGGGTTTGGTAACACTTTAAGTTATGTTACAATTTCCAATTAATGTGATTTGTAAAATTTCCCAATAAATGTTATTATGCCTTCAATATATACAGTACAGCTATTCATTCACTTTTATAACCCCAGCATTAGATAAGCATGCTATACAGTGTAGGAGCTACCAGGTGGCAGATTATCAGTCCTTAGATGTGCTGGCTGACTTCATTCACCTGTCAAAGTGGTATTAACCTCTTCACGCCGATGGCACGCAAATATGCAGCCTCTCAGCGGCTGGGCCTTGACATCGGGCAGCTGCAAATTTGCCTACCATTTGTAAACAAACGTGCTGAGAGCGTGCGCATGTCGGCGTCCCACAGAAAGGTCCCGATCTATCCTTGCAATTGGGACCTTTCCGATCATGTGACTGCCGTGACAGCCAATCATGACGGTCTCAAGACCCTAAACCCTGCCCTACCTCTCGGCGTCAAAAACCCCAGGCGCCGGTGTGAAGGGGTTAAACCCAAAACCAAATATGTAATATATTGCAGTTTACCAATCCTTAATTGTGGTGGCTGCATTGGTTTTCTTTTTATTCTTTTTTTCTCTTCTGTTTTTCCCTGGGGATCTGGCCAGTAACACACTCATATATTAGAGTACCCCTCCATATTCTGGACGAAGGAGCAACAGAGACACTTCTGGACAGCATCATTGCCATTCTGGGGGAGGGGAGTGTTAGATGTACTAGCAGATTTAAATGCACTAACTGACAACTGATACCTCTTTTTTGGAAGACTACTACCACCCCTCCCCTGTCTTTGTGGGTCTCCACGATGAATGATATTATGCGCATGGAAGAGATATTAGTGTTTGATAATGATACTTATGAGAAATATAAAATGCAATGGTTTATTTGGCTCCATTTCTCCTCCTCTGCCACCCTCAAGGAGAGGTTTCATCCTGTTCCATTACCCTAGCATCTGGTTAACGTGTCCATGTATGCTCAAACCCTTTGTTTTGATTGCCCTCATCTCTCTCTCTCTCTTTCTCTCTTTCTCTCTTTCTCTTTCTCTCTCTGTATCACTTTCTCTCTCCTTTCTTCCCCTACAATCTTCGCTTTTACCATTGCGCCATCTGATGTTCCCAGCTGCTGGACTTTTACAGGGACTATCTTGCTGTTCCTGCCATCCACACAGATTTCATATGTATGTTCTTTGCTTCTGAGTCATGTATATTGTAATTACACACATTGTTTGCGCTGTTTCACTTTGGCCTTGGCACAAAGTGCCAAGGCCAAAGTATCTTAGGTGTATCTTCTTTTATGATACACCTAATAAAAATACATATTTACCTCTAAATACACTAACATGTTGAAGCTCTAAAACTATATGGCTGCTCTAAAGTGTTACTAAATTCAGGACCCTGCATGTACTCTATCTGGTCCCCCACAGCACATACAACATGGAAATGTAATTATTTTAGTAAATATAAACTGCTAAATATCTTTTCTCATCAGTAGTTGGATCATTCTTGTGACTTCTATCAGTGTTCAGCAAAGCAAAGTTTTAATTTTCCCCTGATCGACCTATGAGGCTGCAGGACCCCTGACCCCCTGTCTAAACAGCGCTGCTCTCCCAAGGAAAAACAAAACTATTTATGTGCAGTTTGTCCCCAAGGCTCTGTTCTATCAGCAGATGGACTGGGGACAGTAGAAGGGGAGGATCAGAGAAGACAGGATCAAACATCCTTGTTACACGTTACACAATGCAGAGGATTAACCCCTTACGTTCCACAGTGAGTATAACAAGCATGCTTACTGCATATACAGACTGATTTTACTGTTGTGGGTTTAGTAACACTTTAAGCTAACATGATTTTCAGGAAATACAGAAAATACATGCCAGAAATGCAGTGACCTTGTCACTTCCTGTGAATTGTACAGACTATCTTCCTTTATAGCTATCTTCTATAAACTACCAATTGCCCTACCCCTTATGTAATGGAGATGAAAAGATACAAATTATTGTAGTCCATATCAGGAGAGCAACCTAAGATGACACCCATGGCTCCCTCTATGAAAAGAGTGCAGGAGTGACGTAGCCACCCAGAGATAGGAAGGGAGTTATTTGCAGTGTTACAAGGTACAACTTGCACAACAAAGCAAACAATAAAACAAAAGTAGCTTAAGTAAAGGAAAAACAATGTAGCTGCCACACCAAGGACTAGTAAAGTGTGATATATTAGATTTTTGTGTTTTTGGGTTTACAGACACTTTAAGCCAGTCTGAGTGTAAGCTTGTAGGTATGCTTTTGGATTATTGGAGGAAACTGGCCAGCCTGGAGGAAACCTCATCAAAGCATGCAAAATCTATGTAAGCAGATACCTTGTTCAGAACTGGATTGCCATCCCTAGCACTGCAAGACAAGGGCCTCTTAGCCAACATAGGATCATATTCCATCTACCTGTTTACACCTTCCCCATGTTTTACAGTGTTTCCAGATTTGGACTACTTTTGCCCAGTTTCCCTAGATGCCCATGTGTAGGATTTTCTTGTCCTCCTGTTACCTCCCGAAAAACATTGAGCACCTCATATATTTAGATCATCAAAAACAAGACTCTGGAGCCATTGAGCTCTATTGTGCTGGAGGCAGCTTGTGACACACCTGAAATATTGTATTGTACGTGTATCCATTGGATTTATGTAGGTCAATCATTTGAAGAAACTGAGAAAATAAGCAAAGATTAATTTTGTTTCTTGTGCCTTTTCTTTAGGGAAGCCTTATGTTTTCACAATGGGTCTGGTCCACAAAAAATTGTTTGTTTCCTGTAAATAGTTCTGTCATGAAAGATCTGTATCTGCACACCATCTATAGGCAAGTGACCATTGCTGGTGGCAGACACTGGAGAGCTGTAAAGATCCACTTACAATGACAAATACAGCTTTGTATGGTAGCAATCTACATTCTAGAAGAGAGACCTGATTTGCACAATTGAATGTATTTATTTATTATGGTTGTTTATGTAGCACCGACAATTTACTCATCCCTTTACATACCTTACATTGACATGAGTCCCTGCCCTCAAGGAGCTTACAATCTAAGGTCCCTATCTCACATGCATATATAGGTTTTTTTTTACTCCTTTAGTCCCTTCTTATTTTAATAGTTATACGTGTTCATTAGGTCCCAAGCCCTACTCCATAGAAGCCATGATTTCCATATCCTGCATGGATGATGGCCAAAAAGACTAAAATGGTTGTATACAGTTTCGAAAAATGGCTCTATTATTATTATACAGCATTTATATAGCGCCAACGGTTTTCTCAGCGCTTTACAATATGAAGGGAGACCATACAGAAACAATACAGTTCAATACAAGAGGGTTAGGAGGGCCCTGCTCCTTGGAGCTTACAATCTAAGAGGGAGGGGCTGGTGGTACAAAAGGTAATAACTGTGGGGGATGGACTGGTAGAAGGAATAGAAGATTCAGTTATTAGCTGAAGGCAGGATAGGCTTCCCTGAAGAGATAGGTTTTCAGAGATCGCCTAAAAGTTGACAGAGTAGGTGACAGTCTAATAGATTGGGGTAGAGAGTTCCAGAGGATGGGTGAGGCTTTGGAGAAGTCCTGGAGACGAGCATGGGAGGAGGAGACAATGGAGCTAGAGAGCAGGAGTTTATGCGAGGAGTGGAGAGGACAGTTTGGGTGATATTTGGAGACAAGATCGGTGATGTAATTTGGGGCAGAGTTATAAATGGTTTTATATGTTATTGTTAATGTTTTGAATTTTATTCGTTGGGCAATGGGAAGCCAGTGGAGGGATTGGCAGAGAGGGATGGCAGATATGGAACGGTTAGTAAGGTGGATGAGTCTGGCAGCAGAATTCATGATAGACTGAAGAGGGGATAGCCTGCGATGAGGTAGGCCATCTACAATATTAGGTTATATCTGTACTACATACCAGAGGTTCTGGATGTGCAAACTGCTGATTGGGGTACAAAGGAATGATTTTATTAAGACGTAATACAGCCATTTTCATAATCACATGAAAAACCTGTATGTCTAGAGTGTGATCACAGCTTAGTCCCTGCGCCTTATCTACCATAGTAACACACTCAGCTTTATATATTCACCACTGGAGGGAGTAAGCAGCTTTTCATAAAGATTGGGAACACCCTTTTCATAAGAGCCTTGTAACTAAATTTTCCTTCTGCCTTTAATTATTTTTATATTGTGATCTAACCAGTGTATGCTCCCTATGTTTGAGTAAAGTAATCCTTTTGCACTCTCCTTGACAGTTTTTGTATAGGACTGGTTTCATGCAAGAAAACTTGAAATTTAAATTTATGACAAATAAGCTAGGTTCAGTGTTTCTTATCTGGATAACATTACTGTGTAAATAGTATATTATAATTTATATAAGAATTATAAGTATTATTTTCAAATAAAAATCAGGTGGTCATGTTAAAAAAAATGGTAAGACATGAAAAAGCATAAGGGTGTAGTAATCTTAGAAAAATTCACAATAGGTACAAATAATAGCAGTCAGACATCACTAACCTGATCAATCACTGTTTTTGGTAGAAATGATATTTCTACATGGCAAATAATTTACTAGCAGGTGTAGTTGAGTAATAGAAATCCAACAGACCCAACAGTCATGACATGCATGCTGCTGATTCTGTGTAATTGAATCACTAATTGAAAGGGGCATGTTCAAAATAATAGTGTGGAGTTCTATTAGTGAGGTCATTCATTCTTTGAAAAACAGGTGGCAATTATTGCCCTTATTTAAGGAAGGAAGGCAGCAAATGTTGTACATGCTGGTTACAGTGCATTTCTCTCTGAAATTCTGAGGAAAATGGGTCGTTCCAGACATTGTTCAGAAGAACAGCGTACCTTGATTAAAAAGTTGATTGGAGAGGGAAAAACATATAAAGAAGTGCAGAAAATGATAGGCTGCTCAGCTAAAATGATCGCAAATGCTTTAAAATGGCAACCAAAACCTGAAAGACGTGGAAGAAAGCAAAAAACTACCATTCGAATGGATAGAAGAATAGCCACAATGGCAAGGACTCAGCCAACAATCAGCTCCAGGAAGATCAAAGAAGGTCTAAAGTTACCTGTGAGTACTGTTACAATTAGAAGACGCCTATGTGAAGCCAAGCTATCTACAAGAAGCCCCCGCAAAGTCCCACTGTTGAAAAAAAGACATGTGCTGAAGAGGTTACAATTTGCCAAAGAGCACATTGACTGGCCTAAAGAGAAATGGCGCAACATTTTGTGGACTGATGAAAGTAAGATTGTTGTTTTTGGGTCCAGTGGCCGGAGACAGTTTGTCAGACGACCCCCAAACACTGAATTCAAGCCACAGTACACTGTGAAGACAGTGAAGCATGGTTGCGCAAGCATCATGATATGGGGATGTTTCTCATACTATGGTGTTGGGCCTATTTATCGCATACCAGGGATCATGGATCAGTTTGAATACATCAGAATACTTGAAGAGGTCATGCTGCCTTATGCTGAAGAGGAAATGCCCTTGAAATGGGTGTTCCAACAAGACTACGACCCCAAACACACCAGTAACGTGCAACATCTTGGTTCCAGACCAACAAGATTGACATTATGGAGTGGCCAGCCCAATTCTCGGATCTTAATCCAATAGAAAACTTGTGGGGTGACATCAAAAATGCAGTTTCTGGGGCAAAACCAAGAAATAGAGAAGAACTGTGGAATGTAGTCCAATCATCCTGGGCTGGAATACCTGTTCACAGGTGCCAGAGGTTGGTTGACTCCATGCAACACAGATGTACAGCAGTTCTCAGAAACAGTGCTTATACAACGAAATATTCATTAGGTGATTCAAAGGAAAGCAAAATCTTCAAACATTTTTCAGTTTATATAGTGAATGTTTGAGTTTGTAAAGAAGAATACAAACACTGCTATTTTTTTGAACAGTCTAATATTCACTTTTCTTCACTTTTTTTAGAACAACACAAATTTGATATATTTTTCTTCATGTTTTGATTTGGAATAGAATGTGTAGTGTTCCCAATGCATTTGTGTGTATGGAAATAAAAGCTATTAGAAGGATTTTGAGCTTTATTCACTTTTTTCAACACACTGCTATTATTTTGAACACAACTGTATGTGCCTACGAATAAAGAAGGATCACTCCATACAAGCTGGCACTGTATACTCTCAGTTCTCTATCTGCACACTTTTTACATCCTTCCCTTCCTAAAGAGATACAAAACCAGGCTTGGTCACTGACTCGCACTTTGCAACGCAACTGAAGAAGTCTGATTTAAAATCCAAGCATCATATAAAAATACATTTAGGCCTCATTCACACAGGTGTACTACAGCATCTAATTTTTTTTTCTTACCTTTGTTTTAAACTGTTTAAATTTACATTTTCTAGTGTTTGTAATGCCAAATTTAAAAAAAATGCTTTTTACAAAAAATATAATCCTATGGCCGTTACAAAAAGGAACAAATAGCAGAGAAAAATTGTAGTGCATTACACACTGTGGATATCCAGCCTCAGTTGTGCCCCCCGTTGCATAGCGCCTAAGGCAGGTCTCTGCCTTGGCCCAGCCCCGGGCACTAGAACAAATATAAAGGGTAAATCTACTCAAATCTATCCAAAACTTGAAAACCGGTTTCGCTTTTATTTAAACTTTGACAGCTAACATTATCAAGCTAACCCTCTGCACACTGCTATATACCCTTATAGACTTCTAACAAATGTCTTGCATAAAAAGGGTCATTTTTCCAATTTATAATAATAAACTTTTTTGGCAGTACTTCTCCTATGGATCACATGAGTGCCATTCATTCGGCACTTCTGTGACCCGTTTTCAGCCAACAGTGTGCTAAAGCCCGCTGTTGACTGATGTCACAGAGCCAATCTAAGATCCTGGATCATATGGTTGGGATCCACCCAGAAGACTAGACTGGCAGCTGGCTCAGCATCTCAGCGTGCCGCTGAGAGACTGAGCCAGCCACCCCCGCCCCCTCTGCAGCCAGGTGCTCCAGTGAGCACTGGAGGGGAGAAGCAGAGAGCCGGTGACTGACATTCACCAGCTCTCCGCAGCCTGAAGACTGAAAACTGAGTGATCACTGATCCTTGACCACTCAGTTCTTGGTCTTAGAGCTGGCGGAGGACAGATGCAGTACCTAGGTGAGTATAATTTTTTTTTTTTAACTGAAACCTGAACTTATTTTTTAAGCTGGTCATACACATTACATTTTTCCATCCATGCTAGCAACATGGATGTATGCATTCCCCAGCTGGGGTATTTTGACACTGTGCACCTGCGGGCAAACCAGAGGTTTGCTTTACATAAACCAATACAAAGGCCAGATTTATTGTACAAGTCAAGTCAGATTTCATTGTTCAGCCACAATCAGAAACTCGTACAAAAAATACCACTTTTGATGCGATCGTATGATAATCTGATCGTTAGTACACAGCTTTTGTCTGAAATTATTTGAAGGGACAAGTACAAAACTTTTTCTCATATGATACCAGATTGTACGATTTTTGTTTAATTGGTACAGTTTTCATCTGACAATACAATACAAATACATTACACTGCTTCTGAACTTTAATTCTGTCGTGCAAGAATTTTCAGAACTTTAGTAACCTCATCACTTTCAATATGAGACTAGCATGCAAAAAAAACGGACAATCATTTGTCCGATATTCTCATCGTGTGTACAGGGCTTTATAGTTGATATAACAATGAAAGCTGATTGCATATTATCTAAATTATTTTACACCAAACGTACTCCAAGGATTTGTGACATGAAGTCATTTGACAGTAAGTGTTGACAAAACCAAGGGGGCCTGGGAAAGCCAAAATTTGGCCTAAGCAGTTATATATTATATTGCCAAAAGAATTGGGACGCCTGCCTTTAATAAACGTTAATGGCATCCCAGTCTTAATCCATAGTGTTCAATATTGAGTTGGCCCACACTTTGTAGCTATAAAAGCTTCAACTCTTCTGGGAAGTCTGTCCACAAGGTTTAGGAGTGTGTTTATGGGAATGTTTGACCATTCTTGCAGAAGTGCATTTGTGAGGTCAGGCTCTGATGCCGGATGAGAAGGCCTGGCTCACGGTCTCCGCTCTAATTCATCCCAAAGGTGTTCTATGGGGTTGAGGTCAGGAATCTGTGCAGGCCAGTCAAGTTCCTGCACTCCAAACTTGTTCATCCATGTCTTTATGGACCTTGCTTTGTGCACTGGTGTGCAGTCATGTTGAAACAAGAAGGGGCCATCCCCCAACTGTTTCCACAAAGTTGGGAGCATGAAATTGTCCAAAATGTCTTGGTATGCTTATGCCTTAAGAGTTCCCTTTAATGGAACTAAGGGGCCAAACCCAATCCCTGAAAAACAACCCCACACCATAATCCCCCCTCCACCAAACTTTACACTTGGCACAATGCAGTCAGGAAAGTACCATTCTCCTGGCAACTGCCAAACCCAGACACGTCCATTGGATTGCCAGACAGAGAAGCATGATTCGTCACGCCAGAGAACACGTCTCCACTGCTCTAGAGTCTAGTGACAGCGTGCTTTACGCCACTGCATCTGACACTTTGCATTGCACTTGGTGATGTAAGGCTTGGATGCAGCTGCTCGGCCATGGAAACCCATTCCATGAAGCTCTCTACACGTTGTTGCTGTGCTAATCTAAAGGCCACACGATGTTTGAAGGTTTGGAGCTATTGACTCTACAGGCAGTTGGCAACTTCTGCACACTGTGCCCTTCAGCATGTGCTGACACTGCTCTGTCAGTTTATGTGGCCTACCACTTCATGGCTTAGTTTCTGTTGTTCCCAATTGCTTCCACTTTGTTATAATACCACTAACAGTTGACTGTGGAATATTTAGTAGCAAGGAAATTTCACGGATGGACTTATTGCACAGGTGACAACCTATCATGGTACCACGCTTGAATTCACTGAGCTCCTGAGAGCGACCCATTTTTCACAAATGTTTGCAGAAGCAGTCGGCATGCCTAGAAGCTTTTATACACTTGTGGCCATGGAGGTGATTGGAATATCTGAATCCATGATTTGGAGGGGTGTCCCAATACTTTTGGCAATATAGTGTATGTTTTATAATTACAGTTGGTAATCAAACTTTACCACTTCCTGGACTACTTACACCTCATAATCTTTTTGTCTATTTAGATCACAAAACTTCTGATATTGTGGAAAAATATGGGCGATAGATTGCTGAGTTACTAGATCGCACGATGATAATGAATCTGCACATTCTGTCTGAGCCCACAGCCCTCCATTTTCCGAGCATGAACTATTTTCCTGGCACTTCTCTTCCTCTGAAATATGAGCTGCATGACCTAATGACACTGATATGTTTAATGAGTTAAAAGGTCTGTCCCTCTGGGGAGTAAAGTGACGTCATGAAGCACTAGCTTCATGTGTGAAAGGGTCAGTCCAATGTGGCAGTGAAGTGATGTAATATCAGTGGCATGCTTCAAGTACTGTAAATCATTCTTTATGACTTGCTTGCAAAGGAACACTGTGCATAATATAAAAGAAAGATCCAGCTCCAATGAAACTCAGTCTTTCTTAGCCTTGACTGTGCAGACATTATGAATTGGAAGAAAAGGAGAGAGATAACAATGAGTGAAAACAATGAATCATGTGATGGATGTTTACATTCCTGCACCATTGGGTAGCTGATCTGTGATGGCTTCCCTCATATAGAACATCTCGAGCACATAACAACAATACATCTCCAGCGGGGATAAAACACTAGACAAATACAATAATCCCTATAAGCACAATATTCTTGATTATTTCCTGTTGTGTTTAGCCAGCAGTGGAAGTAAAACATTTTTATTTCTGAGGTCCAACAAATGCTCCTTTTTATGCTGTGCTATCCCCACCAGAGGCCTCGTAAATTAAGATAATTCTTTACTATCAACATGACATTTATCAATGGGTTTACAAAAAAGCGACAGGCTATGCTGCAAACCAAAACCCTTTCGGCATCAGCATTGTGGCATAGTGGTTAGCAATGCTGTCTTAATGCACCAAGGGTCAATATTTGATTCAACAGAAGAGAAAAATAATGGAGTGTATCCGGGTGCCAGATCACTTCCAAAAAAATGGGTAATATTTTAGTGCCACGTCCTAATTATAATAGTCAAAAATTGAAGGGAAAGAAACAGGGGAAAGGTTGCAAATGGACTTTAAAGGCACAGAAATTCCAAACACATATTAGTAAAATCATTTGTACTTTATTATGACAATAAGTCATGAAAAAACATTTTAACAGTTTAAAAGATCATAGTTATACTGTCCACACAGACAATGTCCCACAGCCCACCATGTACAAGGAACACACTAATGATTAGGGATATAAAAACCACCAGATGGATCCTATAGGGGGGGTGAGAGACATTAAGTCGCAGGAAAATTGACCAACATGTTTCGTGACAATGATCACTTCTTCAGGGGCTTAATAATAAAATCTAAAAGAAATCTACATAAATTGAATATATCAAATTCTATTCACATATTCACATGTTGTAATTTTATATATTCAATTTTATGTATATTTCTTTTAGATTGTCACAAAACATGTTGGGCCATTTTCCTGCGCGTTAATGTCACTCACCCCCCCCCCCTGTAGAATCCATCTGGTGGTTTTTATATCCCTGTTCATTAGTGTGTTCCTTGTTCATGGTGAGCTGTGGGACATTGTCTGCAGGGACAGTATAACTATGATCTTTTAAGCTGCAAGATGTTTTTTCATGACATTGTCATAATAAAGTACAAATGATTTTACTAATATGTGTTTGGAGTTTCTGTGCCTTTAAAGTCCATTTGCAAACTTTCCCCTGTTTCTTTCCCTTCAATTTTTGACCAATATTTGATTCAGTCTAGCACTCTTTATAACACTATAGTAATATATGACATTCAATTCTAGGGACTAGGGGAAATTAAGAGTTTTTTTTGTTTTCCCCAAAATTTGGCAAAAATCTGAGGATTTCAGCTAGATGTCAACCATTTTTGGTAAAACATATTTGAGTCAATAGGGAAGGTGGTTTTTGGTAGTTTTGACATTTGCAATGGGCTTTAAATGGCTCTTGAGAGTCAAATAAGCTCCTTTCAGTTATTCAGGACCTATTCTCAAAAATGGTTCCTAATGAATCATTTTACATTTTTTTCACAGAAAGGAAAAATAGTGAAAAAAGTCAAATAGAAATTTAAATGAACGTACACAAATACACACAAACAAAAAAAGCAAGAAACACACAATTAGGCCTCATGCACAATGGACATTTTTAACGCTGCTCTTAGGGGGGTATGGCATTTTGTTCTGACTCTAAATGCCCCCGTGTTTTAGCCTATGTGTCCAATGCACACACAAATCTTTAGAGGCAGAAAAAAACACTGCTGGCTTGTCCAGGAGCACAGGCTTTTTGGCAGAAAGAAACGCTTGATGTGTGCAAACATGAGCATTATCTAAATGTCTAAACAAGCATTATCGCTAGGCGGATATAGCACTTGAATGCTAATTTATTTCAATGGCCAGAATAAATGATTATTCTGGCCAATGAAATTAATTAAATCTCAAGCGTTTGATGCACCTAAATGCAGTAAACTTGTGAAACATTTTTCTTTGAAAATGCTGCTGCCAGGAGGAAAGGCATCTAGATAAGATGGCCAAAGCATCAAGTGTGCATGAGTCCTTACAAAGGACAACAAATAAAATAAATAAAGCAACCTAACTCAACCTAAACTAAATACCCCCCAATAAAAAAACACACCCTTTAAAGAAAGAAAAAAAAAAGGGGGGGACTCATTGAGAGAAAATGAGAGTTTCCACAGTGAAATGTAATATTGCTGTAAAATCTATTTCACCAAAATCAATCTGCTCATCTCTGTTGACTGAAATGTAATATCACAGTACAATCATGTTATTACATTATACATAAACATCTTTCCATTTTATACATTTTGGTCTTCAGAGGTTTGACTACAAAGAAGAATATAAGAAGATACATAGGATTCCAGGAGATACAAAGAAGATAATAGTGCTCACACCTTTCTTGCTCAGTGAGTGTTGTGACCATCGTTGATGGCTCTGTTCAGTAATTATGAGACAGATGGTGTTGAAATAACACCAAATGTTGGTTCTACAAGAGGTTTTTTTTTAGTCATGGCAAAAGACATAAATGATTTGAGGGTTGTGTACACTCCTTCATCAAGGAAACAATGATACTAACAATAACTTATAAAGTCATCCACAACTTGATCCCCAGCTACATCACTAACCTGGTCTCAAAATATCAGCCGAATCATTCTCTTTGTTACTCCCAAGACCTCCTGCTCTCATCACCTCCTCCCATGCTGGCCTCCAGGACTTCTCCCAAGCCTCTCCCATCCTCCGGAACTCCCTACCCCAGTCTGTCCAGCTATCTTCTACTCTGTCCACTTTTAGGCGATCCCTGAAAACTTTTCTCTTTAGAGAAGCCTATCCTGCCTCTACCTAACAACTGTACTTTTATTTTCTCCATCAGCTCATCTCCCACAGTTATTATCTTTTGTATCACTTGACCCTCCCCTTTTAGATTGTAAGCTCTAACAAACAGGGCTCTCTGATTCCTTCTGTATTAAATTGTATTGTAACTTTACTGTTTGCCCTCATGTTGTAAAGCGCTGTGCAAACTGTTAGCGCTATATAAATCCTGTATTATTATAATATTAACAATAATAATAATTTCTACGCTGATAACCTTGGGTCAAAAAGATCTGATTTCAAAATTAAGATGTCCTAAAAGGAAGCTCACAATGAACTCTATGTAAAGCAAAATGAAACTTGTTAAGGAAGGATATGGGTGCAGATCATCATACTGTATAAGTAGCCACAGGTGTTTG
This sequence comes from Staurois parvus, assembly GCF_062004578.1. Classification (NCBI taxonomy): domain Eukaryota; kingdom Metazoa; phylum Chordata; class Amphibia; order Anura; family Ranidae; genus Staurois; species Staurois parvus. The sequence continues at coordinate 10,051,604 of NW_028317971.1, forward strand.
AATAGTACCATTCCCTACAATGGACTAAACAGTCCCCTGCAATGTTATAGAATAGTGGTCTCCAAACCCTGGCCTGTTAGCCAGATGTGGCCCTTTGCTTGCCTTTATCCGGCCCTTGGGACACTTTTCCTCCCACTGACACCAACAATGAGGCATAATTACTCCTACTGACACCACCGATGGGGCATTATTCCTTCCACTGATGCCAATGATGAGCAGTATTTCTTTCACTGACTGCAGCAATGGTACACTATTCCTCCCACTGATATATATGATGGAACATTATTCCTCCCACTGATATCAATGATGGGGCACTATTCGAGCCACTGATAGCAAGGATGGTGCACTATTTCGCCCACTGACATCGGCAATGTGGCACTATTTCTTCAAGTGACACCAATGATGGGAAAACTATTCCTTCCACTGACACCAATGATGAGCAGTATTTCTTTCACTGACTGCAGCAATGGTACACTATTCCTCCCACTGATATAAATGATGGAACATTATTCCTCCCACTGATACCAATGATGGGGCACTATTCGAGCCACTGATACCAATGATGGTGCACTATTCCGCCCACTGACATCAGCAATGTGGCACTATTTCTTCAAGTGACACCAATGATGGGAAAACTATTCCTTCCACTGACGCCAATGATGAGCAGTATTTCTTTCACTGACTGCAGCAATGGTACACTATTCCTCCACTGATACCAATGATGGGGCACTATTTGTGCCACTGATACCAATGATGGTGCACTATTCCACCCACTGACATCAGCAATGTGGCACTATTTCTTCCGCTGACACCAATGATGGGGACACTATTCCTTCCACTATTACCAATATAATGGGACACTGTTCACCCTCATAATGACCACAGGTGCTATGTAATTGTTTACTGCCACTAACCACCAAACCTGAGGCTTATTTACTCCCACTGACAGGGGCATTTTTTTATTCCTACTGGCCACAGTTCAGCACTCCTAAAATCTAAAGGGCTAATCTTTGTTTAGAAAGTTTGGCGAGCCCTGGTATAGAACAATGCTCCCAGTTTGAGAGCGGACAATCTTTCTCTTTCTTCATGCTTCAAATGAAATGTCTTCATGCAATAACCAATTCTACCGTGGAGTCATGCTTCTGTTGACTTTCTATACAAGCACATTTAATACTGCCAGATTAGCAACTTTCCGTGGAAGTGACGATGCCAAGAGATAAGTATGGGGGTTGTCATTGCCAGCCTCCTTCTGAATGATCTACAGTAGATGCCTGGCTGTGTTTGTCTACTGCACTTTTCAGTCACAGATCCAAAACTTTATACTGTAAATGGATGTCAGAACTGCCTATCTTTATGCTAGCTACAGGCCACAGCATTAAAGTCAAATCACCAGAACTAGCAATTTCACAAGGAGAGGTCAGGAATTGCAGCTTCTCTCATGAGCAATTCCCGTTAACTGCTTTCCCGCCACCCTATAGCAGAAATACTGCTACAGGGCGGCAGGGGTGTGCAAAATTACGTGATTTTGCATTTCCGGGCACGGGGTGCGTGTGTGCCCTACCCATGCCACTGTTCGTGGCCTTGGCTGTCAATCACCAGGTCCCAGCTGTAGATTACTGGCCGGCACCCAGTGATTGCCGAGTATTACCGACGGGGGGGGGGAGAACTGTATGTAAACAATCCCCTGTCAGCTCCAGCACACTGCTTTGTATGGCTCTGCATAGCAGAGCCAAACAAAGCACTGCACTTACAGTGGAAAGCACAGGTACAGCTTACTGTGAAACAGCACACAGTTAACCCTTTGATCGCCCCACATGTTATCCCCTTCCTGCCCCATTCCATTAGTACCATGTCAGTGCTTTTTATTAGCACTGATCACTGTATTGGTGTCACTGGGGATGGCAGTGACACCAAGTCAGTTCCCCCCAGTGTCAGAACACCCGGCGCAGTCCCAATATAAGTCGCTGATCACCTCCATTACTAGAAAAAAAATTCCAGTATCCGTCATTTGTACACGCTATAACTTTCACGTAAACCAATCAATTTACACGTAATGAAACATAAGTCAAAAATATTGTTTTGTTTTTTTTTCAAAATTGGCAGTATTTTTTTTTATAGTGCAAAAAATAAAAAAATGCACAGGCGATCAAACACCACAGAAAAAAAGCTCTATTTGTGGGAAAAAAAGGACATACATTTTATTTGGGTGCAGCGTTGCATGACCGTGCGATTGTCAGTTAAAGTAACGCAGAGCCATAACGCAAAAATGGCCTGGTCAGGAAGGGGGGGTGAATCCTCTGGAGGACAAGTGGTTAAAAAAAGTGTCAGAAAAATATTTTGTTTATCAGGTTCTTGTTTAAACTATCTTTCTCATAGCTATAGAAATATAATTATAAGGGAAGTTGATATTTGGCTTTATTATGTTTTGTAAGTATATCATAGTAAATCAGTTTTACTGTTGTAAAAAAAAAAACAAAAACATACAAGGTGAATATTTTGAATGAATATCTTTCTGTTAATGGTAACACACAAGAGGATAACTATCAGGAGGATTATTTAGTCACAAAACATCCATTAGGAAACTGATTATTTTTCTTAGTATACATGCCGTGAATAGCTATTAACTCAGTAGCCTTTCCAGATTCTTCCTACGGATATGATATGTCCTGAGTCAGAGAGTATGATAGAACTGCATATAAATATATCTGGTTACAATCCTGACACAACGTCACACCAAATAATTTCCCCATGATGGATCTGAGGCAGCCTTCATTTGTAGGCACAATTTTTAACTTATATTTCACAATCATAATCATCTGGATGTCAAGTGTATCTAAACCCAAGAACAAAAATATGATGTGAATGTACAATATCTATGTAAAGCGCTGCGTAAACTGACAGCGCTATAGAAGTACCTGAAATAAATAAATATAATATGTTGCAGCTTACCAGTCCTTAGATATTGTGACTGCATTAGGCCTCATGTACAGGGAGGTGAGTTTAGGAGCTTTTGGCGTTTTTTTGCCAAGGCCCTTAAACTCAACTCAGTAAAAGTCTATGAGTTCATGCACACATAGGCTTCTATCAGAGTTTAGCAGCAGCAGAGTTTAGGGGCAGTTAAATGGCTCCTAAATGCAGAATAATCGCGTTCAGGAGAGGAACGCTTTGGCTAAAAAATAGCAAACACAGCTAAAACGCTTGTAAACGCGCCTAAACACTAGCCGCATTTAGTGCTTGGGCATTTGTTAATTTCAATGGCAAGTACTCTGGCCAATGAAATGAACAAACATCCAAGCGCTAAAGTAAGCGCAGCTAAACGTGGTAATGCCTTTACACGTGTTTAACGTTTTTCTGCTGCCAGTAGAGTTAACCTCTATAGCAGTTCCAATGTACATGTAGCCTTAGGGTTCTTTTTTTCCGGTGATCCTGCCAGTAAAACAATTCCTGCCTTATGGCGATCCTGCAAACCTATTGCTCTGCCCCTATGGAGAAGCAGCATTCTCACCTTAGAACAGGACTACATCTCTCGTTCTTCATCTCCATACCACAGGCATAGGTGTTTTGTCACTTACAAAGGTGAATGGAACAGAGAAACACTGGATTTATGATATTTTTGCATGAAATAATCAAATATTACAAAAATATTTAAATGGTATATTTAATAGACCAAAGGGAGCTATTAAAGAAGGTGATTTTTACTGAACAAGCAGGCACAGCGGTCAAGCCCCTTCAGTGACATGGAGACTGTTAAAAGTACAGTATAATTTTTTTACATCAACAATAATACATCTATACATATGGAGAAAAGCATCTATACACATGGAGAGATATCTTAAAACAGAACCCTAAGGCCCCTTTCACATTAATCTGCTGCAGTTTCCCACAGCGCAGGTGCAGTGCAGTGTACCCACAGTTTTCATGCAGGTTACCCTTGCTTTGCCAAACATTTCCATTAGATTGAGCAGTTTTGCTGCATACCAAAGCCACCTGATCTAATGGAAGTCTACGGCAAAGAGCGGGTTACCCGCATAAAAACCGTGGATGCACTGCACTGCACCTGTGCTGAGGGAAACCGCAGTGGATCATAGTGAAAGGGTACTAAATCAACTTTGTGTGCAATGCAGATTTGGGACTGTGTTTCTTTAAGGTGTTACTAAACCCACAACAGTGAAAATCAATCTGAATATGCAGTATAACATGCTTGTTATAATCACTGTGGAACATGAGGGGTTAATCCTCCGCATTGTCTAAAAAGGATGTTTGATCTGACTTCTCTGATCCCCCCCTTCTCCTACTGTCCCCAGTCCATCTGCTGATAGTACAGAGCCTTGAGGGCAAGCTGCACATGCTCAGTTTGGTGTGTATTGCTAGAGAGTTTTGTTAGTTTGTTTGGAGAGTGAATATCATCAGCACAGGGCCAATCAGCTTTGTCCAGACAGAGGGTCAGGTGTTATGCAGCCTCATAGGACAATCAGGGGAGAATGAAAGCTCCTCCTACAAGTTTTAACCAGTGCTCTGCTGGACACTGATAGAAGTCACAGGACTGCTCAAACTGCTGATGAGAAAAAGTATTTAGCAGTGTATATTTACTAAGATAATTGCATTTCCATGTTCTGTTTACTGTGGTAGACCAGATATAGTAAATGCATGGTCCTGGGTGCAGTAACACTTTAAGACTTATTAACTAGACTGAAAAGACAAATGTCCATCACGATCAACGCTTCTTATAATATACTGTAGCTTATTAATTGTGGATACTATTAGCTGTGATTAAAGCTTCCAGTCTTTGTTTTAAATTATGTTATTGATTTTGTTAGTAGCAAGTAATGCAGTAGGGCATTCCATGGACTAACCACAAAATTGTTTTATTATATTCTATAAATAGGTATAAGAGATCTATTAGAAGGAAGAAATATGCTTCAGTCATGAAACATAGCCCGGTTTATGTTTTCCATATACATTAAGTGAATAGGAATTAGCTCAGTAGGCTTTCCAGATTTTTCTTCTGAGTCTGCAATTGCTTAAATCAGAAAGCATGTAAGAACTGTATATGAATATATCAGATTAGGATGCTGACCTAACGTAAAGCCAAGCAATTACCTCATTATAGAGTTGAACTCCTATTCATTTCTGAAAACAACCCCCACTTATAATAATTGTAATCATCCTTCCTCTAGATACAAATGTTCCCTTGACCTCCTCACAGTCATTGGAATAATACATACATCTGTCAAATCTTTAGATATTAAATTTTGATATATTTTTGAATATTCAATGGATCCCCTCTATGACATACAGTATTTTACCAGTTTTTAGGTCTTACCTCCAATTTCTGTTGTCAATATAGCTGCCTGCCTAGGAAACCTAGCTAAAATAAATCTGGTGCCCTTTTTATGGTGCTGAAAAAATTCACAAAACTGTTTAAGATGTGGTCATAAATAGAAATGTGTGCACACGTGTGTGTGTGTGTGTGTGGGGTGGGGTGGGGTTGTAGGTAGGTAGGAAGAAAGGGATTGAAGTAGTAATTAGGCTGAGTTCACATATACTGTGGTGACAGGCAATTGTTTCCTATGTGTCCCATTCACACTGCAATGCAGCTTAGGCATGCTGCATTTTGTCGCAGTGTACCGTGCCGAATGACGTGGCAATGTACTGCACCTTATGCATTGCGCTGCTGTACATTGCCATGAATGGAGCATACATTTTGTACATTTCACATAAAGTTTGTACAAAACAAAAAAAGGAGCCATGTGATGCGCTAAATCGTGCACCTAACTTCCCACTACCGCAGCCAGTAAAGTGCTCCGGCAGCTCTCAGTTCCAGTGTGAATTCACCTCTTTAGAGAGGAAGGGGTGTGTGATAGGCAAGTAAGTATGGCACAGGGGCGGACTGATCATTTGGAAACTCGGGCACTGCCCGAGGGCCCAGGGTCAGTAGGGGGCCCCATGAGATGCCCCTGGTACCTTTTTCATAGGCTTTTTTGAAATTGGGCAAGGACACAGGGGCCCCATGATCCCCTATTGCCCGGGGGCCCCATGAGTTGTCAGTCCACCCCTGGTATGGCACAACTGCAAACCTGCCAAGGCATGGCCGTCCATCTAAACTGACAGGCCAGGCAAGGAGAGCATTAATCAGAGAAGCAGCCAAGAGGCCCATGGTAATTCTGGAGGAGCTGCAGAGATCCACAGCTCAGGTGGGAGAATCTGTCCACAGGACAACTATTAGTCATGCACTCCACAAATCTGGTCTTTATGGAAGAGTGGCAAGAAGAAAGCCATTGTTAACAGAAAGCCATAAGAAGTCCCGTTTGTAGTTTGTGAGAAGCCATGTGGGGGACACAGCAGACATGAGGAAGAAGGAGCTCTGGTCAGATAAGACCAAAATGTAACTTTTTGGCCTAAAAGCAAAGCGCTATGTGTGGCAGAAAACTTTAAATTTTCCACATTTTGTCATGTTACAACCAAAAACATTGGGCGTATACATATGTGATTTTGTGCAGCTGTGCCACTCGGTAGCAGTATTTCTGCCATAGGGCGGCAGGCAAACAGTTAATCACCACTGTTTTTTTTTTGCTATATAAACAAAGAAATACTGAAACTTTTAAAAAAGAAAAGCCGAATTTTCTTAGTTCCTGTTGTACAATTGTGTACATAAATAATCTTTCTTCATAAATTTAGGCCAAAATGAATTCTGCTACATTTCATTGGTAAAAATAACCCAAATCAATGTACATTACTTAGTCTGTGTGAGGGTTATGGAATCTACAAACTATGGTTTATACTGTATATTGGAAAATTGATCAGTCCATAAATTTTGTATTTTCTGAATGAATAAAAACTTCCTATGATTGGCTGAAGCAGAGAGGCAGGCAGCTGACATCACTTTTTCCACCTCAGCGAATCAGAGGAAGCTTTGTATTCATTCAGAAAATACAAAGCTTCCTGTGAAAAGTTGAGCAGTACTCAGCCCAAATCAATTTTTTCCTGGAGTGAGACAGGAAGTCCTCATCCTTGGTGGTGTATTTAGGTTTTGTGCTGCCCTAGGCAACACAAAAATCGTCTGCCCCCATGGACACCGACCTACACAACTCCCCCATTACCCCTCCTGCAGAGAAAGCCTGACATTGACCAACAGCACCCCTGTCCCCCACCCGGGAGAGCCTTCCACTACTCCCCCCCTCAGCGATAGAGTCACTCATCTTCACAGCTCCACACATCACCGAGAACATACACCATCAAGCAGCCAGCAACCTCTCTCAGATCCCACCTGGTTCCCATAGCACGCGTGTCCCTTCTTTCAGCCCTTCTTCTGAGGGGAGGTGCTGCCCCCCTGGAAAATGCCGCCCAAGGCAAATGCCTTGTTTGCCTTGTGGTAAATACGCCCCTGCTCATCCTGCTGCTAGAACACAGTGCTGTATACTGTATGCAGCCCAGGCTACATATACAGCTGACAGTTGCTGCATGAGTTAGTGAAGGAAATAGTTCATTTGGGCCAGCTTGGTCCAAACAATTTATAGTCACAAGAAACATAGGAGTTAAGCCCCTTTCAAAGGGGCATTCCGTATGTCCATTTTTCATCTGTCTGTTTACGGATGAAAAACGGACACCCATGTATTTCTATGGATTAGCAGATGACCGTCTGTTTACATCCGTTAATGTCCGCATCCGTTAACAACGTTTTTTAATGGAAGAAAACCCTATTTTTCTTCTGTTAAAAAAACCCGGAACGGGTGAAGAACAGATGTAAACAGACAAAAAATGGATGTAAACAAATGTAAATGGACAAAAACAGATGAAAAATGGATGAAAATGGATGTAAATGGATGAAAAAACAAATGTAAAACTGATGTAATGAAAAACTAACGTAAACTGATGAAAAACTGATGTGAACTGATGAAAAACTGATGTGAATTGATGAATAACTGATGTGAACTGATGAAAAACTGGTGTGAACTGATGAATAACTGATGTAAACTGATGAAAAACTGATGTGAACTGATGAAAAACTGATGTGAACTGATGAATGTAAGCTCAGAAGAGCAGGGCCCTCGATCCCCTCATGTTTTGCATTGTATTGGTATTGTTCTGTCACATGTTCTGTCCCCCTTTGTAATGTACAGCGCTGAGCAAACTATTGGCGCTTTATAAATACTGTATAATAATAATAATAATGAAAAACTGATGTGAATTGATGAATAACTGATGTGAACTGATGAAAAACTGATGTGAACTGATGATTAACTGATGTAAACTGATGAAAAACTGATGTGAACTGATGAAAAACTGATGTGAACTGATGAATAACTGATGTAAACTGATGAAAACTGATGTGAACTGATGAAAAACTGATGTGAACTGATGAATAACTGATGTAAACTGATGAAAACTGATGTGAACTGATGAAAAACTGATGTGAACTGATAAATAACTGATGTGAACTGATGAAAAACGAATGTGAACTGATGAATAACCGATGTAAACTGATGAAAAACTGATGTGAACTGATGAAAAACTGATGTGAACTGATGAATGTAAGCTCGAAAGAGCAGGGCCCTCAATCCCCTCATGTTTTGCATTGTATTGGTATTGTTCTGTCACATGTTCTGTCCCCCTTTGTAATGTACAGCGCTGAGAAAACTATTGGCGCTTTATAAATACTGTATAATAATAATAATAATGAAAAACTGATGTGAATTGATGAATAACTGATGTGAACTGATGAAAAACTGATGTGAACTGATGCATAACTGATGTAAACTGATGAAAAACTGATGTGAACTGATGTGAACTGATGAATAACTGATGTAAACTGATGAATAACTGATGTGAACTGATGCATAACTGATGTAAACTGATGAAAAACTGATGTGAACTGATGAATAACTGATGTAAACTGATGAAAAACTGATGTGAACTGATGAAAAACTGATGTGAACTGATGAAAAACTGATGTGAACTGATGAATAACTGATGTAAACTGATGAAAAACTGATGTGAACTGATGAATAACTGATGTGAACTGATCCGTTTTTTTCTTGGGAAAAACTTGACTGAACTGATGAAAAAAATGGAACGAGTGAAAGGGGCCTTAGGCTTTAAACTTTACATCAACTGCAACAATGTGCAAAAAAGAGAAAAAGTGTTCCTTCCAGAATTAATGGCACGTGTATAATTACTATAATTCTTCCTTTGTCCTTTATAATAATTTCATTTTTTTTTCAATCATGGAGGCTCAGAATCACATGTGGGCACCCTGCTAACATTTTCTGCCAGCTATGATCTTCCTGCATTACATAGAGAAGCACAAAGACCTCATAATGATGTCACTGGGTGTAAAACAAGGTTGCAATGAAAAAGTGAAGGTTTTATTGAATAATTTCATCAGCATATTGATGCGGTGGGAAAGGAGGAACCAAGGAAGGCAAAATATAAGAAGAATACACTTCAGCTTTAAGCAAGATGGTCAAATCCACTTCAAACAATGATTTTAGTGGAGGAGTTTGCTTATTTGTAACTGTGAGCTTCTTAACCACTTGCCTACCAGGCACTTATACCCCTTCCTTACCAGGCCAATTTTCAGCTTTCAGCGCTGCCGCACTTTGATTGACAATTGCGCGGTCATGCAACATTGTACCCATATGAAATTTTGATCATTTTTTTCTCACAAATAGAGCTTTCTTTTGGTGGTATTTAATCGCCACTGGGCGCTTTACTTTTTGCGCTATAAATAAAAAAAAGTGCAAAAAATTTGAAAAAAAAAAAAAAGTTTCTTTGTTTCTATTATAAAATTTTTCAAACAGGTATTTTTTCTCCTTCACTGATGTGCGTTGATGAGGCAGCACTGATGGGCACTGATAGGCGGCACTGATGGGCACTGATAGGCAGCACTAAAGGGCACTGATAGGCAGTACTAATGAGGTGGCACGGATAGGCGGCACTGATAGACAGCACTAATGAGGTGTCACGGATAGGCGGCACTAATATGCAGCACTGATAGGCGGCACTGATAGGTGACACTGATGATGGGTACTGATAGACGGCACTGACTGGCATCACTGCTGGGCACTGACTGGTGGCACTGACTGGCACAACCCCTGGGCACTGACTGGTGGCACTGACTGGCAGCACTGCTGGGCTGCACTGGTGGGTGGCACTGGTGGGCAGCACTGGTGGGTGGGCACAGGGGGGTGGCACTGGTGGGCACAGGTGGGTGGGCACAGGTGGGTGGCACTGCTGGGCACAGGTAGGTGGCACTTCTGGGCACAGGTGTGTGACACTGCAGAGTGGCACAGGTGGGTGCACTGCTGGGCACAGGTGGGTGCACTGCTGGGCACAGGTGGGTGATCTGCTGGGCACAGGTGGGCGGAGCTAGTGGGCGCACTGCTGGGCACAGGTGGGCGGAACTTGCGGGTGGCACTGCTGGGCACCGATCATCAGGGCACTGATCATCAGTGCCCGGATGATCGGTGCCGATCCCCGCTCTGACAACTGCCGGTTCTCGGCAGTACTTTCCTCACGATCTGACAGCGTGAGGAAAGTGCAGCCGAGAACCGGCACTTGCATTTCCCTCTGATCAGCGTGTCATTGGACACCGCTGATCACGTAGTAAAAGGCCGCTGTGATTGGCCTTTTACCACATCACGTGATCAGCTGTGTCCGTAGGACACAGCGATCACGGAGATCGCTGGGTGCGCGCCCCCTGGGGCGCGCAGGAGAGCGCGTTCTGGGAGGACGTCATATGACGTCCACTCAGAACTGGCCGGCCGCAGTGCAGCCGTCATTTGGCTATCTGCGGTCGGCAGGTAGTTAAAGTGTTACTAAACCCCGGACCCTGCATTCACTAAATCTGGTCTCCCAACATGGAAATGCGATTATGTTAGTAAGTATAAACTGCTGAATACCTTTTCTTATCAGCAGTATGTAGCAGTCTTGTGATCTATATCAGTGTCCAGCAGAGCACTGGTTAACCTTGTAGGAGGCGTTTTCATTTTCTGACTTTCCTATGAGGCTGAATGACCCTTGACCCCCCTTTCTGGACAGTGCTGATTTGCCCTGTGCCAATCACATGCACCCTTCCAAAAATATCAAACAACTCTTTAGCTATGCACACCAAACTGAGCATGTGCAGAGTGCCTCCTAGGGCTCTGTACTATCAGGATTGGGGACTGTGGAAAAAGGGGAGGATCAAACATCCTTTTTACACAATGTGCAGGATTAACCCCTTAGGATCTACAGTGAGTATAACAAGCAAATAGTCTTCTGATTTTCCTATGAGGCTGCATGACTCCTCACCCTGTATCCGGACAGTGCTGATTGGCCCTGTGCTGATCACATGCCCCCTCCTAAAAAAATGCAAAAATTCTCTTAACAATACACACCAAACTGAGCATGTGCCCCCAAGGCTCTGTTCTGTCAGCAGATATATTGGGGACAGTATAAGAAGGGGAGAATCAGAGAGGACAGGATCAAACATCCTTTTTACAGAATACAGAGGATTAACCCCTTAGGTTCCACAGTGAGTATAACAAGCATGCTTTGCTGCATATACAGACTGATTTTACTGTTGTGGGTTTAGTAACACTTTAATGCACATGTCTTTGATAAAAAAAATCCCAATACATGTAAATTAATTAGTTTACGTGAAAGGTAAAGCATCTACAAATGGCGGTATAGATATTGGGATTTTTTTACATTTTTTACTAGCAGTGGCAGCGATCAGTGACTTATAGTGAGACTGTGGCGGGCATTCTTATACTGGGGGGAACTGACTTGGTGTCACTGACATCTCCAGTGACACCAATACAGTGATCAGTGCTAATAAAAAGCACTGACACTGTACTAATGGCACGAGGCAGGAAGGGGTTAACATGTAACATGTGGGCAGCACAGTGGCTAAATGGTTAGCACTTCCACCTGGCAGTACTAGGGTCATTGGTTCTAATCCCAGCCATGGCACCACCTGCCTGGAATTTGCATGTTCTCCCTGTACCTGCGTGGGTTTCCTCTGGGTACTCCGGTTTCCTCCTACACACCAAAGACATGCTAGTAGGTTAATTGGCTCCTGTCTAAAACTGGCCCTAGTATGTGTATGTATGAATGTGAGTTAGGGACCTTAGATTGTACACCCCTTGAGGATTAGGGACTGATGTGAATGTACAATATATATATGTAAATTGACGGCACTATATACGTACCTGAAATAAATAAATACATATGGGGCGATCAAAGGGTTAACTGTGTGCTTCACTGTAAGCACACTGCTATGCCTGGCTCTGCTATGTAAAGCCATACATATCAGTGTGCAGGAACTGACAGGGGAGGAAACTGTATTGTTTACTTACAGTTCTCTCCCTCCATCGGTAATGCTCCTCAATCACAAGGTGCCAGCAAATAATCACCGTCCGGGACTCGGTGATTGACACCTCAGGCCACGAATAGCGGCACGGGTAGGGAGCAAACGTGGCTCGCGCAGCCCCTACCTGGAAATGCAAAATCAAATATATATATATATATATATATATATATATATACGTGATTTGGCGCACCTGTGTCGCCCTGTAGCAGTGTTACTGCAATAGGGCAGACGGGAAGTGGTTAAGCTTACAAGATGACATCCAAGATGTATTTGCTACAAAGGGGCAGTATGCTATAATTGTAAATATGATGGAGAGGTGATAACATCAATGAGCAGGTCAGAGTATGACAGTGACACTGAAGCTATGATTGGGAGGAGGGAATTCTGGGAGATTTGAGTACAGAGGGCAGTTAGCGTGGAGGTAGTGTTCGTGTCCCAGACATGATGAGCTGCATGCTTCCTGCTCAGTGACCACACACATCATCTGCTATTCTAGGAGCAGCATCACAGGAGAAATATGAGACTCCCCTCCCCACTTTGTTGCTCTCTCTTTTTAGTTCTTTATTAGTCTGTCCTTTTCTTTCCACCCCTTTGGCCTTTTATCTATCAGTCTAATCTTCTAAAGGAACACTGACTTGTAACTTGCACTATACACTGTCCCAATGATCTGTTTTATAAAGCTGCCAATGATCCATTTTCATACAAGCACCCTATCAGTGTCCATTGTATGTACTCACTTTTTTACCTAGTGTACTCCTTTATCTGTGTTTATGATGTTCTAAAATTATGCATGGTTCTTTTAGCCATACAGTGTGTAGAATCTATTGCATTAACATAGGTTTTTGTTGGGTTAAGGTCCACTACAATACATATAAATGCTCAACTTAGTATGCAATAAAATTAATGTCAAATGGTTTTAATGAATCTTTTTTTTTATTTTCATGTTTTATTACTCTGAGATACTTGTGTGAGTTTTCTAGTGTTGATGGTACCTTTGTGTGTTTTAATGCTGTATAGGTAAGTTAGATAAGAGTAAGGACAGCTATTTTTATCCTAATGTAGTGCTACTCCCATAGGAGCCGTATCAATGCTGTCCAGGTTTCCCAAAATCTTTGCCCACAGTCAGGCACATAGGCTCATTCAAATTTTTCTTCAATGACCAGTCTAAAGGTGCTATTTTTGTTGGATTTCTTTTTGGAGAACTTGGATAGGGTTGAGGGAATTAAGTGAGATACTCCAAAAACAAGAACTATGTATACTCGAGGACTTATGCCATTTTCAGCACAAGCTATAATAAAGTATGTGGTTTCAGGAAACAGTAGATTTTAGGGTAGTAGTAGTAGTGGAAGTTAGTTACAAATCCCTTTCTTAGAACCTTAAGAACAGAGTCCCTTCAAGTAAGAGATTGGGTGGACAAAGCTCTTCAGGACACCAGCTGGTATCTCCTTTAACTGGACCATCAGCTGATTCTCTAGCTCCAGAGGGGTATTAGCATCCCAAAGCCTCTAAGTTTCTTCAGAAGTGTCTGTACTCACAAGGCCCAAGGACAGCTGGTTGCCTTCCTCCGTAATACCAATCTAGATCTTCAGTAGATGGCCTCTCAGTCAGCTCTTAGAAGCATCCGGGTCTCAGCGTTTAGGCCCTCAGGTTCCCCACCTGAGGCCTCTTGTGGAAGCATTGTTTGGGAGGGCAGCATACCCCCCCCCAAGCTGGACCAATTCACTACAGGAAAAGACCCAGAAGTGTGCTCACTGAATATATACAGTCTCCCAGCATGCCTTCAGAGCTTCCCTCTCTGGGATAGGCCATGGCTGTATTAATATTCATGCTACCTTCTGCATAGCTCCACGTCTATCATCCAGAAACTTCTCAAGCTCTCTAGATGCAGAGGAAGCTATCAGACTGACAGCAGCTGAACAAACCAAGCAAGCCTGACTAGCAGAATGCAGCTTCACTGAGTACAGTGTGCAAACCATGCAACAATCCAACAACAATCACATCCACAATGACTGCAGTGTGGTAACTAGATTTATCAAAACACATACTAAATCTAAACCTAGAACCTATCTGGAAGGGTGCTGCACTAAAACCGAATATTATTTATACATTTTACTTGGTTACTGCTAACTTGGGGCATATTTATAAATCAATGAATCCGATGGTGACCATTCACTGCAGGCAAATCTTCCTGCTGCATGTGTTTTACATGATGGTGATTGATTCACCCCCAGTGAATGTTTGTTGAAAATCACATTGTCTGCTATATAGATATACCCTTTGAAGTTTATGTTTACTTTCGTGTTTAAAAATCTATTTGGATTGACCCTGTTCATATAATTTGCCTTTATACAGACCTAAGATGTAGTCAGTGGTGTATTTAGGTTTCGTGCTGCCCTAGGCAACACAAAATTGGCTCCCCTCCCCACGGAGAGACCCTGACACTGACCAACACCCCCCTCCCCCACAAAGAGAGCCTGATGTTGACTAACAACACCCAAACCCCTCACCCCCACCCGAGAGAGCCTTCCACTATCACCGCCCCTCATACACTGGCAACCCCCCACCCCGGCAAGAGATAAGACACCTTCACAGCTCTGGACATTCCTCAGGAACAAGAGTCAGGCTCTGCATACACCACACGGGCGGACTGACAACTCATGGGGCCCCCGGGCAATAGGGGATTATGGGGCCCCTGTGTCCTTGCCCAAACTCAAAAAAGCCTATGAAAGAGGTACCAGGGGCATCTCATCGGGCCCCCTACTGACCCAGGGCGCTCAGGCAGTGCCCGAGTTTCCAAATGGTCAGTCCGCCCCTGACACACCATCAAGCAGCCCACAGTCTATATCTCAGATCCCATCTGGTCTCCGTGCTGCATGTGTCCCTTCTTCCTTTCCTTCTTTCAGGGGGTAGCCCTGAAAAATGCTGCTGCCCCCTGTAAAATGCCGCCCTAGGCAAATGCCTTGTTTGCCTTATGGTAAATAGACCCCTGGATGTAGTGCAGACCTGCTCCCTACTACCCGGCCACATGTTCATTGATTAGTGTGTGTCCATTCGTACTCAGAATGTTCATGCCTCTCAAGAACATGGATGTCAATACCTATAAACAATGCAGTTATAAACATGCTAAGAAAAAAAGAGCTAAAAAACCCATACATCCTTCCTGGTTCATTGATACCCACATTAGCAATAAAAAATAAAAAACATCATACAGTAACCCTATTTTAGCTGTGCATGACACTTGCATTTTGAAACACCCACCTACAATGGTAGCTGGGCACATGAAGGCTTCATCTAGTTGATAATATTCAAATGTCGAGTTAATACAATAACATTCTGAATGGAAGAGAATGAGCCATAGTACAATAAAAGGTACATACATATATTGAGGGGAGAGTGCAAAATCTGGTGCATCTGTGAAGAGTAACCAATCAGCTTCCAGGTTTAAGGCTAGGTTCACACCTATGCGGTTTGCGTTTGATCCGTTTCTGGAGTGCGTTTTGTTTTTTTGTACATGCGTTTTCACGTGTTTTTGTCACGTTTTTGATGCGTTTTGCATTTTTTTAATTATAATTTTTTTCTTGTTGCTAGGCAGATTTAAAACTGTAAACACATCAAAAACGCTGCAAAACGCGGCACAAATGCATCAAAACGCAGCAAAAATGCACTACATGCTTTTCTGTAGCGTTTCCATTGAAGTCTGTAGAACCAAACATGCAACTTTTTGCATTTAAAAAAGTCCCTGACCATGTCCAAAAAACACACCAGGTGAAAATACGGAGATGTAAACCTGTCCCATATGAAATCATGTTAAATGGACTGTAGTGCGATTCTGCAAAAAGCTGCAGAAAACGCTTAGGTGTGAACCTAGGGTTATTGTCAAAACTTAATTGAACAAGCTGAAATCAGAAACTGATTGGCTGTAATGCACATCTGCACCAGATTCTCAGTGCTCCAGTTCTAGTAAATCAACCCCAAAGTCTAAGGTTAGGTTCACACCTATGCGCGTTGCGTTTGACCTGTTTCTGCATTGCGTTTTGCATTGCATTTTGCGTTTTTGAACCTGCATTTTTTACATGTTTTTTGCCACATTTTTTATGCGTTTTGTGTTTTTTTTTTATTTTTCATGTTGCTAGGCAGATTCACAACGAAAAACATGGCAACAACGCACTACATTCTTTTCTGCAGCATTTACTTTGAAGTCTATAGAACCAAAAACGTAACTTTTTTCATTAAAAAAAGTCCCTGACCCTTTCCAAAAAACTCACCGGGTGAAACCGCGGAGGTGTGATTATGTCCCATGGGAAATCATGTTAAATGGACTGTACTGCGTTTCAGCAAAACGCTGCAGAAAACGCTTAGGTGTGAACCTAGGGTCAGGGAAGTTTGTACACCAAGACACACAGGCAGGTTTTTTGGCCCATTTGTGCTCAATCCTTCTCTAAAGTGTTTTGAGAATCTTTTTAGTGACATTTTTGAAACCACAATTTATAGGAATTTATGGAATACATTTTCACAACAGCCTTGTTAACAGAAACATATGTTTTATATGTGTGTATGTGGTTGTATGTATGCATTAACAAGTCATCTCAGAACCATCTTTAAAAAGATTAAAGACATGCCAGTTAGTAGACTTTCTGCTAAAGCATATTGTCTTCAACAGAAGACGTTTCGTTTAATATAGATTCTTGTAAAAAGAGAAACAGCTGTACTCTCTGTGCTTTTATTTGAATGGTTTTATTCTCCTCCTCCTGTTGCTTGTGTGATCTCATGCACTCTTCCTCATCAGCCTTCAGTAAGTGTCTTTCTGTGCCAAGAAACAGCAGAGCCAGATCAGTCTCTTGGAGATCACTTGTGTCCTAGAGATGATGGGAGCACTTGGTGATTTTTCATCTGACTATAACGAAGACATAATTTGGTGTGGAAACATTTAGTAAATCGTGATATTCAGTTACAGCACAGTGTGTTTACAAGAAGCATGTCATATTTTATTATCTGATGATAAATCAAGATTTCTACATCATGGTTGCTGTGTTCCAGAACTATAAAAGGAGAATGTATACTTAAAGTGGAGCTCCACCCAAAAGGAGAAGTTCTGCTTTAAGTCTCTGTCCCCCGCTCCCCATTAAGGATTGCACCTTTGGGGAGGGGACCCGAATTTGACAGGTACCCACTCCCACTTCTGCTGCGATCGCCTAGGCGATTGGAAGCGAAAGTTGTCCCCCCCCCCCCGCCCTTACCATAGTCTTCTAGGACACGTGACAGGTCCCAGAAGAATACGGGGCCATTCACAAAGCGCAGCGCTTCTCACGCATGCGCAGTGGGCACCCGGCTGTGAAGCCGCAAGCTGTCACAGCCGGGTACCCACACTGAAGATGCCGGCGCCAGGGAGAGAAGACGGCCGGTGAAATCAGCGGTGGTGAAGGGGAACAGGTAAGTGGCTGTATTTTAAAAGTCAGCAGCTACAGTTTTTGTAGCTGCTGACTTTTTTCTTTTTTTGTAGGTGGAACTCCGCTTTAAGGTGAACCTCCAAATGATATATTTATAAACCAGAATCTAGCACAGTGACAGTGACAGAATCTCCTGCTAGCTCATCCACCTGACCCAAATATTTGCTGTCCTGTCCCATTGTTCCGCTGAAGCTGTTGTAAATACATGGGGCTTCCCAAAATGGAAGAACATGTGATCTCCTCCCAGGATGCAGTGCTCAGGCCTGGGTGACCAATTGCTAGGCCCGAACATGGACACCTGAGGAGGAGGACAACATCATAATGTGACTGTTCCTTGTCCTCTGCTTGCCTTTTTTGGGAACAGCTTCCATAGTATGATTCCTCTTGTAGTAAGGTTTGCAAATGTAACAAAGATAATAATAAGATCAAAAGGAATTCACATAATGTGACCCATCTGTATGCCATACTCCAAACTTTAGTATGTCTTCCAAATTTTCTAGGACTGGCCAGAGACTGGCATATATCTTCCAAAGAATACCAGGTGCAGAGATATAGTATTGACCAATTCTTGACACATTAGGACCTACTTGTAAGAGACAATCTGCAAGGTGAACCTGATGTCTATAGTTTTTATACTTTAACTACTTCAAGTCCGGACACTTTCACCCCCTTCCTGCCCCGGCCAATTTTCAGCTTTCAGTGCTATCACACTTTGAATGACAATTGTGCAGTCATGCAACACTGTACCCATATGAATTTTTCAGCATTTTTTTGAGACAGATAAAACTTTATTTTGGTGGTGTTTATTCACCACTGGGATATTTATTTTTTTGCTATATAAATGAAAAAGTCCCAAAATTTTATTAAAAAGTGTTTTTCTTGCAAAAAAATAATCTTCATAAATCTTGGCCAAAATGTATTCATCTATCTTTTTAGTAAAAACAAACATAACCCAAATTAGTTTTTAACCAAAAATTATAATTTTTCTAAATTTATTTCGACATTTTTATTTTATTTTTTATATTATTATTTATGTTTTTTAACACAGTCACCCTAGTATTACAGTGTCCACTATAGTGACAACATACTACTTGTGGAGGGTGATGAAGATTTGTTTTTCTTTTTTTACACTGATTGCTTTTACACTCATAAAGGCTGTAAAAGCAATCATTTCTCCTTCTCTCTGGCTGCATTCCTACAGCCATTGAGAAATACTGTGCGAGCTGTGATTGGTCACATCTTGTCACATGATACAAGGCTGTTGTGAATAGCCTTGTACCGTGTGACCTCTGTGATCATTCACAGATTTCACAAATAGTAAGCAATGATGTCAGGAAGTGACATCTTGTTTACAACTGTTCATGTGATCACTGATTGGCCAATCAGTGATCACATGAATTGCGACCTCATAGAGGTCCCGTACAACGATCTGTGTTCCACTGTATCTGAAGGACACATCCGACACCGATCGCAGTGCCACGCGCTCCCAGGGAGCGCACACAGGCAATGAATGCGGGGGTACATTTAGAAACGTCCACCCGCATCGGCAGCGCTCTCACCCGGCCATTTATTGATGTGGGCCGGATGGGAAGAGGTTAAGTTGTTATTGGCTACATTACATTAATACAGTATTTTCTCTATAGAGTCTTTCATTTAAAGTTTTCATTTCTTTGAATTAATTCATTGTTTCTATTTTTTGTAAACAATTTAAGAAAGCTTCACTGTAATTTTCTTTCAAGATGAAATCAATTTTATTTTGATCCGTTGTTGTGAGGCCCGTAAAAGGCATTGGGCCCATTATTCAGTGCCTACTTGGTCTATTTGGTAATCTGGCACTACCCATAGCCATGGGCAATGAGTGGAACCAAAATCAACTAGATCGGCTGGTAAATATCTCATATTTATATACATTTTGTCTTTTTAACCACTTATCTACTAGACACTTTCACCCCCTTCCTGCCCAGGCCAATTTTCAGCTTTCAGTGCTGTCGCACTTTGACTGACAATTGCGCGGTCATGCAAGCCTGTACCCACATGACATTTTTATCAATTAGAGCTTTCTTTTGGTGGTAGTTAATCACCATTGGATTTTTTTGCTAAACAAACTAAAAAAGACAATTATTTAAAAAAGTAAAACAGGTTTACTTGGTTTCTGTAATAAAACTTTCTAATTTTGTAAGTAATTTTTCTCCTTCACTGATGTGTGCTGATGAGGCTGCATTGATAGGCAGCACTGATGGGCGCTGACAGGCGGCACTGATAGACAGCACTGATAGATGGCACTGCTAGGCGGAACTGATGGGTACTGACAGGCATCATTGATGGGCACCGAAAGGCAACCCTGATGGGCACTGATATGTGGCACTGATAGGCTGCACTGATAGACGCCACTGACTGGCACTGATAGGTGGCACTGATGGGTACTGATAGACTGCACTGATGAGGAGGCACTAATAAGCGGCACTGATGGGCAGTGACAGGCATCACTGATGAGCATTGAAAGGCAGCACTGATATAGTATGTGGCACTGATAGGCAGCACTGATTGGCACTGATAGACGGTACTGACTGACACTGATTGGCACTTATAGGAAGCAGAGATGGGCACTGATAGGCGCTGATAGGCAGCAGTGATGGGCACTTACAAGCAGCATTGATGGGCACCGAAAGGCGGCACTGACTGGCACTGATAGGTTGTAGTGATTGGCACTGATAGGTGGCACTGATGGGTACTGATAGACTGCGCTGATGAGGAGGCACTGATAGACGGCACTGATGGGCATTCACAGGCATCCCTGATGGGTACTGATATGTGGCACTGATGGGCACTGATATGTGGCATTGATGGGCACTGATATGTAGCATTTATATGCACTGAAAGGCATCACTGATGGGGCTGCACTGATAATGAGGGCAACAGATGATCAGTGCCCTGATTATCAGTGTAGATGTCCCCTCTGAGGAATGCCACCGACTGGCTCTCCTTACGCGCTGTCAGCATGAGGAGAGGACTGCCGATAACCGGCATTTCCTATTTACATGTGATCAGCTGTGATTGTACACAGCTGATCACATGGTACAACCTACGTCATCAGCTCTTTACCATGATCGGTGATCCGCTGTATCCTAGGGACACAGCACACCACCGATCACCACATACCACAGGGAGTGCGCATGCGCAGCTAGAGTGGGAGGACATCATATGATGTCCTCCCAGAACAAGAGAGCTGCCACCCATCCGTCATGTCCCTAAACAGCAGGCGGGAGGCAGTTAAAGTCTTGGAGAAGTACAGCCGAACTGATAACAACTCTCCATTGCATGCTTTACAGTTTGTGAAATGTGAAGTGTAAAAATGCCATATAATATTTGTGGGACAGATCTTACATAGGAACAGTGTAATATGGAGATTTGTGTTACCCTAAATATAAACAGTATTTACAAACTTAGGTGTGTACTAATCTTTTATGAGGATAAGGCTCTAATAAGATCTCTGTAGCATCCTGTTTTCATTTGCCTTGCACAATACATTTATGGCCCTTTTTGCTGGCATGCCAATACATGTATCAGAGCTTAAACAAATATCTTTTTCAGAGGTTTGTGTTCCAGGAAAATACAGAATAATAAAAAAGGAAGTGCAAAAGGTGTATCACTGCTTCCAAAACCAAAGACTGTTCCAAACATTAAACATGGTCAGTCAATGCTCTTCACTCTATACTATAACAAACATGGATACATCAAGCATTCAGTGCTATGGCTACAAATGACTGGCACCCAGGGGCAGACTGACAACTCATGGGGCCCCCTGGCAATAGGGGATCATGGGGCCCCTGTGTCCTTGCCCAATCTCAAAAAAGCCTATGAAAAAGGTACCAGGGGCATCTCATAGGGCCCCCTACTGACCCCGGGCCCTCGGGCAGTGCCCGAGATTCCAAATGGTCAGTCCGCCCCTGCTGGCACCTAATAGGTGTGAATGTGCAATATATATGTAAAGCGCTGCATAAATTGACGACACTATATAAGTACCTGAAATACTAATAGTGATGAGCAAACTAGCCTGTATACATAATTTATTGCTTTGTTCTAATTTACTATTAACCACTTGCCCTCCAGAGGATTTACCCGCCTTCCTGACCAGGCAAAAGCCGGGTGAACATAACGTCTAGTGAACTGAGATTGACCTAATATTTTATTTACTCATTTGTGTGCTTATTGCTAGTTACTGCAACTCATGACATTTTATTGGGTTCACTTACCACTAACCAGTTTGATGTTTGCTTTTTGATACTGAACCTTAGTTGTGTGCAGGGTATCTATACGTGTGCTCCCAGTAGCAGTGCCATATCCATTTGTTTAACCTTCTGTGTCAGTGGGGTTGAGGTTGTTCTCAGAGTCAAGGCAGAAGAATTGAGAACCCAATCTACCAAGTGGCTCCTCTGGGGGGAGCACTACATATCAAACAATGTTTTCAGTTTTCCTAGGTATCTTTTGTGAACAACAAATGAATACTTCCTTTTGTAATGGAACTGAAGAGAGGAGAGGGTGTGTAGTCCAAATCAGGAAAGCACACTAGGATGGGAACTGTGATAATATTAAGGAGTGATAAGCTGCTATTTATTATTTTTTTGTTTTTGGGTGTAGGTATTCTCAAGAGTTGGTAAGAAGCACGGCGGATATGGTGGAAATTGGTCTGAAATACTAGTGTGGATGGATCCATATGGTGTTATGAGTTCAGAGTGAAATTTGAGGATACTGGCAGAAAGATTCATCCCATCATACAGTCTTCTTGGTGACTGTTATTAAAGCAAAAGTTATTTTGAATATTGGTAAGGGTATTTACTCCTTACTTTAGTAGAAGTGACACTGTGGCGTGTGATTTTGGAGCACAAAAAGAGTGATTCACATACACGGTTTTTCACTACACATTGTGTTTATGCACATGTGCTTGTATATTTTTATGTATACACTTTTTTCACTTGGGTGAAATATCACTGGATGGTTCTTATGTATTAATTTATTTAATTAAGGATAATGCACTATGTGGTTTTTATGTTTTTGTTTTTGAGGTAAATCAAGTTGCAGCAAGAGGCTGAGGATTTGAATCAAACTTTGGACACTTGGATTTATTTATTTATTTATTTTTTCAAAGGGACATATGATTTTTGTGAGATTTTTTGATTTTTGATTTACTTTTGGGACTTTATTACATTCACAGATTTGAGGAAAGGATTTATATTATTTATTTACCACTGAGCATATTATTGTTTATATTTATACACCTCTAAGGGTAGGGGTGAAGTGTGCTTAAATAGTAATTGGGGATTAATAGTGATTATTTATTATCATTTGTGTGCTTATTGCTAGTTACTGCAACTCATGACATTTTATTGGCTTCACTTACCACTAACCAGTTTGATGTTTGCTTTTTGATACTGAACCATAGTTGTGTGCAAGGTATCTATATTTGTGCTCCTAGTAGCAGTGCCATATCCATTTGTTTAACCTTCTGTGTCAGTGGGGTTGAGGTTGTTCTCAGAGTCAAGGCAGAAGAATTGAGAACCCAATCTACCAAGTGGCTCCTCTGGGGGGAGCGCTACATATCAAACAATGTTTTCAGTTTTCCTAGGTATCTTTTGTGAACAACAAATGAATACTTCCTTTTGTAATGGAACTGAAGAGAGGAGAGGGTGTGTAGTCCAAATCAGGAAAGCACACTAGGATGGGAACTGTGATAATATTAAGGAGTGATAAGCTGCTATTTATTATTTTTTTGTTTTTGGGTGTAGGTATTCTCAAGAGTTGGTAAAAAGCACTGCATGTCTTAATTTACAGTTATCCTCGTGTCAGTTTTGTATATTTAACGTAACTTATTATATCAACTAAGATATGGATGATGTGTAGAAATGCAATAAATATACACTGCTCAAAAATATTAAAGGAACACTTTGGAAGCACATCAGATCTCAATGGGGAAAAATATCATGCTGGATATCTATACTGATATGGACTGGGTAATGTGTTAGGAACGTAAGGATGCCCCATCGTTTCATGTAAATTAAAATTATCAACCTACAGAGGACTGAATTCAAAGACACCCCCTGAAAATCAAAGTGAAAAAATGATGCAGCAGGCAAGTGCATTTTGCTGAAATTTCATTACAGCAACTCAAAACGGTACTTAGTAGTTTGTATAGCCCCCATGTGCTTGTATGCATGCCTGACAATGACCGGGCATGCTCCTAATAAGACGACGGATGGTGCCCTGGGGTATTTCCTCCCAGATCTGGACCAGGGCATCACTGAGCTCCTGGACAGTCTGAGGTACAACCTGGCGATGGCGGATGGACCAAAACATGATATCCCAGAGGTGTTCTATTGGATTTATGTCAGGCAAGCGTGGGGTACATTCAATGGTATCAATTAATTCATCCTCCAGGAACTGTCTGCAAACTCTCGCCACATGAGGCCGGGCAGTGTTGTGCACCAGGAGGAACCCAAGACCCACTGCACCAGCATTGGGTCTGACAATGGGTCCAAGGATTTCATCCCGATACCTAATGGCAGTTAAAGTGCCATTGTCTAGCTATGCATCCTTCATGGATGTGCCTCCCCAGACCATCACTGACCCACCATCAAAATGGTCATGCTGAACAATGTTACCGGCAGCATAACATTCTCCACGGTTTCTCCAGACCCTTTCACCTCTGTCGCATGTGCTCAGGGTGAACCTGCTCTCATCTGTGGAAAGCACAGGGTGCCAGTGGCAGACCTGCCAATATTGGTGTTCAATGGCAAATGCCAAACGAGCTGTATAGTGCCGGGCAGTGAGCACAGGGCCCACTAGAGGACATTGGACCCTCAGGCCACCCCTATGAAGCCTGTTTCTGATTGTTTGGTCAGAGACATTCACAGCAGTGGACTGCTGGAGGTCATTTTGTAGGGCTCTGGCAGTGCTCATCCTGTTCCTCCTTGCACAAAGGAGCAGATACCGATCCTGCTGATGGGTTAAGGACCTTCTACGGCCCTGTCTAGCTCTCCTAGAGTAACTTCC
Source organism: Staurois parvus (assembly GCF_062004578.1). Taxonomy (NCBI): domain Eukaryota; kingdom Metazoa; phylum Chordata; class Amphibia; order Anura; family Ranidae; genus Staurois; species Staurois parvus. The sequence continues at coordinate 10,076,453 of NW_028317971.1, forward strand.
TGTCTCCTGGAATCTCCTCCATGCTCTTGAAACTGTGTTAGGAGACACAGCAAACCTTCTGGCAATGGCACGTATTGATGTGCCATCCTGGAGGAGTTGGAATGCCTGTGCAACCCCTGTAGGGTCCAGGTATCACCTCATGCTACCAGTAGTGACACTGACCCTAGCCTAATGCAAAACTAGTGAAAAACAGTCAGAAAAGAGGAGTAGGGGAAAAAATGTCAGTGGCTTCCACCTGTAAAACCATTCCTGTTTTGGGGGTCATCTCATTGTTGCCCATCTAGTGCACCTGTTGTTAATTTTGTTAACACCAAAGCAGCTGAAACTGATTAACAACTCCCTCTGCTACTTAACTGACCAAATCAATATCCCAGGAGTTTAACTGGACTTGATGCTATACTCTGATTAAAAAGTGTTCCTTTTTTGAGCAGTGCATAACCCAAAGATGTGTTAAGATATTAAGAACAACAACTGCTTAGAATCCCAGAAAGGCAACTCACATACTTCTTCAATGTCACTCATCTGTAAGACTGATGCCTCACTTCTGAGAGATGCCTAGAACATGCATGAATAATTCACATATCCTTATTCGTATCATCATCTGAGAGGAATACTGCCTTGCCTTAGTTGTTAGCTCTTCTTGATTTTCAGAGACAGTCCTAAGTTTTGATCTAGATCACCTCCAGTCCAGTATGCCCTATATTTTTTGGTATTTGGATGCAAGTTTTTGCTTAATAACATATATTCAAAATAAAGTATGTCTAAGGTCAAAAGTTTTTTTTACATTTTGAACACAGTAGGAAATGGGTAAAATCCCTGTTAGTATTTTTTATTTTTCTCATCTGTGCCCAAATGAGCATATTTTCCTTAATTTGCTCACCCATAGCCACAACCAGAAGTGAGAGGAAACCTCTTCAAAAAGAGGGAACTTTTACACAGCTGTTATCGGGACATGTGTACACATTGGAAGACTTCCCCTCAACTCCTGTTCTGGTGACAACTCTAAATTTGGGATTTTCCCTCACTTTCAGTCTCAGCTGCAGTGCTTTCCAGGAAAATAGAGAGAGAACAAATCTTAACAGGAAAAAAGACAAAAATTTATATTGGACAAATATTCTAATTCTATATATACATGCTATGATTACTCTTGTTCAGTCAAAAACAGTCCTAAACAATGTGGATGGAGGAATCTTCCCTGATAGCTACTGTATTCTGACAGCCACTCTTCCTGAGTCCCACAGCTGTCAGAATACTCAAACAGTGACTTCATCTGATTGGCTGCAGGCATAACCATTTGCCACCGAACAAATTACACAAAATATTTTGGCTTTAGATACATGTAAAGTCAATTTAAAAGTGATTAGATGTACATTTAAAGCAAAGTAAAAAATTTTTCAAAATATATACTTTTTAACAAATGTAGACATCCACAGAGTGACCATACACGACCAGATATAATCAAGTAATGGGGCATTTTAAGTATGTGTGTTGACCTGGCTATGTAGGGGTTAACTCCCAAGAGGTAACTGCAGCTCTAAGCTTGGGATGCATCCACCCTTACAGAGTTTTACAGCACATATATACTGTATAAGGTCAAATGTTCTATTTTTATGGAAATAGGAAAATAAAGGGTTTACTGACTGTTCCCCATAATATACAATGGATAAGTTGGGTAGAAGTGGCTCCTATTGATGCAGTATTCACTGTGATTTTCAATGAGAGATCTGTGAATGGAAGGTGCAAAGCTATCAATCATCCACCTGTTCCCCCATTCAGAGATCCTCTGTCATTCACAGAAGCTGTAGTGCGACTTCTGTGAATGGTGGATCCGGCTGGAAAGGCTGAGCAAAGTCAAGCTTTCTTGATGAGAGCCCTTGTCAAACCTTTAGCTATATTAAACACCACCACAATGACAGATTACAGTGGTGGGGGCAGGAGGGGTTGGATATGGGAATATTTCTACTGAAGCAATACAAGAAACACATCATACTAACTGTAAGTTATGCCCCTTGCGCTGATTTTTTTATTTTAATTTTTAGCTTAACTTAGGCTTTAAGTGTTTAAAACTTATTGACCTAAGGGAGAAATTAAAGCATTTGCAACAACTATAGGAAATGCGATCATGTACACAAGCATTTGCCAACCCTTTAAATAACTTTCAGGTCTTAGGAAATCCCTGACAATAATAATTAAATCTACAAGTCAGTGTACATTAGCATGGTGGTCTGAGGGAAGCATGCCCCTGTAACATTATTGGTCAGTGGGAAGAATGCTTCTTAAACTGGTGGTCAGTGAGAAGAATGCTTCTTACACTGGTGGTCAGTGGGAAGAATGCTTCTTACTTTGATGGTCAATGGGAAGAATGCTTTTTACAATGGTGGTCAGTGGGAAGAAGCATCTTACACTGATGGTCAGTGAGAAGTATGATTCTTACATTGGTGGTCAGTGGGAAGAATGCTTCTTACATTGGTGGTTATTGAAAAGAATGGCCTTTACATTGGTGGCCAATGGGAAGAATGCTTCTTACATTGGTAGTCAGTGGGAAAAATGCTTCTTAGACCTCTTCTGAAATGGAAAAATTGCTCATTGGTCAAGGAACCTCTCTCAGCCCCTGGATGAACCCTAGTTTAGAAAGGATGGCATATATAGTGAGTATGTTCTGGTTTAATTTAAGCTGGGCATGTTAGGGTGCCTAAGATTTTTCACAAACCTAGCAAAACCCCTGCCTTCATCTACAGTGGGGATCGAAAGTTTGGGCACCCCAGCTAAAAATTTGTATTAATGTGCATAAAGAAGCCAAGGAAAGATGGAAAAATCTCCAAAAGGCATCAAATTACAGATTAGACATTCTTATAATATGTCAACAAAAGTTAGATTTTATTTCTATCATTTACACTTTCAAAATAACAGAAAACAAAAAAATGGCGTCTGCAAAAGTTTGGGCACCCTGCAGAGTTAATATCTTGTACTGCCCCCTTTGGCAAGTATCACAGCTTGTAAACGCTTTTTGTAGCCAGCCAAGAGTCTTTCAATTCTTGTTTGAGGTATCTTTGCCCATTCTTCCTTACAAAAGTCTTCCAGTTCTTTGAGATTTCTGGGCTGTCTGTCACGCACTGCTCTTTTAAGGTCTATCCATAGATTTTCAATTATGTTGAGGTCAGGAGATTGTGAAGGCCATGGCAAAACCTTCAGTTTACGCCTCTTGATGTAATCCCCCGTGGATTTAGAGGTGTGTTTAGGATCATTATCCATTTGTAGAAGCCATCCTCTCTTTAACTTCAGCTTTTTCACAGATGGCATCAAGTTACCATCCAAAATTTGCTGAAATTTTATTGAATCCATTTTTCCTTCTACTCGTGAGATGTTCCCTGTGCCACTGGCTGCAACACAACCCCAAAGCATGATTGATCCAACTCCATGCTTAACAGTTGGACAGAGGTTATTTTCATTAAATTCTGTGCCCCTTCTTCTCCAAACGTACCTTTGCTCATTCCGGCCAAAAGGTTCAATTTTAACCTCATCTGTCCACAGAACTTGTTTCCAAAATGCATCAGGCTTGTCTATATGTTCATTTGCAAAGTTCAAACGATGATTTTTGTGGTGGGACGTAGAAGAGGTTTTCTTCTGATGACTCTTCCATGAAGACCATATTTGTACAAGTTTCTCTTTATAGTGGAATAGTGTACCACAACTCCAGTGTCTGCCAGATCTTTCTGGAGGGATCGTGCAGTCAAACGTGGGTTTTGAATTGTTTTTCTCACAATCCTGCGAGCTGTTCTGTCTGATATTTTTCTTGGTCTTCCAGATCTTGCTTTAACTTCCACTGTTCCTGATGACTGCCATTTCTTAATTACATTCCGAACAGAGGATATTGACATCTGAAAACGCTTTGCTATCTTCTTATAGCCTTCTCCAGCTTTGTGAGCGTCAACTATTTTCAGTTTCAGTTTTCTAGACAACTGCTTAGAAGAACCCATGGTGCTGATTGTTGGGGCAAGGTCAAATGAGTCTGGGCATTTAAAACCTTTGAGATTGACATCATCTGGTCTTCCCAGATGATAATTGAGAACAATCCATGACACTGGCAGGTCTCAGCTTTGCAAAGGGGGCAGTGCATGCTATAAATTCTGCAGGGTGCCCAAACTTTTGCAGACGCCATTTTTTTGTTTTCTGTTATTTTGAAAGTGTAAATGATGGAAATAAAATCTAACTTTTGTTGACATATAAGAATGTCTAATCTGTAATTTGATGCCTTTTGGAGATTTTTCCATCTTTCCTTGGCTTCTTTATGCACATTAATACAAATTTTTAGCTGGGGTGCCCAAACTTTCAAACCCCACTGTATATGCAGACTTTTGTGCAAACGATGTGACAGGTGGTAGTGACCTACAACAATTCCCTTGTCTACTAAATCTGTGTTTATCAGTTCAACATGGTAACTATGATTTTCAGCTCAAAATACAGTCCCAACATAATGTATTACACGATATATTATATAGCTCTAAATTGAAAGGATAAAGGGGATATCAATCAACAGTTTTGATTATTTAAAGAAGGTTTTGACTATTGAAAATCAAGTTGTCAGGTGGATTTGACCAATTCACAACAAATTTCCACAGAAATTGGCTAAAAATGATGCTGATAATTGATTTCTCCCTAGACATGGCATAATCCATTATTTACAAAGGTGTTTTTTTTAAATTGTGTCACATTAAGAGCTCATTTACACTTGCTTTGACTTTAACACACATTAAAGTGCCTACCGCTTTAGCAGGCTTTTTTATGTATTTTTGATGCTTCAGTGATGCTTCGGTGGTGCTTCAGTGATTCTTTTTTGAAGCTTTAATGCATCTTGGCAAATGTCCGATGTGTGTGTTGTCTTTTGATTTGTTCTAAAGGGGCCCAATAGAACCCCAGCTTAGTAGTACCCCCACTCAACAGATCCCCTGTCATTAGTACCCCTGTTCAGCAGATCCCCAGCTCATTATTACCCTAGTTCAGCAGATCCCCAGCTTATTAGTACCCTCATTCAACAGATCCCCTGTTCAGTCGAATCCCCAGCTCTGCTCAGTAGTAACTCCCACCTCTGCTGATCATCATTCAGTAGAAACCTCCAGCTCTGTTGATCCCCCACTCAGTAGAAACCTCCAGCTCTGCTGATCCCCGCTCAGTAGGAACCTTCAGCTCTGTTGATCCGCACTCAGTAGTATTTCTTTGGTTTGCTGATCCTCCTCTCTCACTGGTCCCTGCTCACCTCTTGCTATATTGTTTCCTCACTGCGCACCACGTATGACATTTTTGGTTTCTCCTGCGCCTGTCCCCCAGCTCTGTCGCTCAGTCCTCTCTCTCTGGTCACCACTCACCTTCCAGTATAGCATTCCCATGTTGTACACCATGTGTGCTGTCAGTTGCTCCACTCCAATCCAGACCCTGCTCATCCTCCTGCTGGTCCACACTGCACACCAGATGTGACATCTGCACCAGACACTTCCAGAATATATACGTATTAACCAGAAGTTTCCCAGTGCATCCTGAGATATCTCATAACTGCAATACCTCGTCTGCAGGACTTCTCCCGAGCTTCCCCCATCCTCTGGAATTCTGTACCCCAGTTTATCAGACTTTCGCCTACTCTGCTCACTTTTAGGCAATCTCTGAAAACCTATCTCTTCAGGGAAGCCTATCCTGCCTTCAGCTAATAATGGAATCTTCTACTCTTCCTACCAGTCCATCCCCCACAGTTACTACCTTTTGTACCACTAGCCCCCCCTCCCTCCTAGATTGTAAGCTCCGAGGAGCAGGGCCCTCCTATCCCTCTTGTATTGAACTGTATTGTTGCTGTATTGTCTCCCGTTATATTGTAAAGTGCTGAGCAAACTGTTGGCGCTATATAAATCCTGTATAATAATAATAAAACAAAGAGAAGTTAAAGCAGCTGAAAAAAAGCCCCTCAAAAGCTGTGTGTGCTGTAAGTGAGCTTTGTCATAGATTTCTATGGAGGCTTTGAACATGCTTTGAAGCACCAATTAAGTGACATGGGGTACAGTTTTTAAAGCGAAGCAAAGCAAACACACCCTGTAAACAGGACTGTAAGCTGACCATGTAATTTAGTGACAAGGGCTCTGGTTGGCATTCTGATTGCTTTTAAGAAGTGTGTCTAATGCCACATTTTGAAGGAAGTGTAAACAAGCCCTAATTTTGTTTGTCACTTTGTCACATTTTAATATTTTGGCACTCCAGCTTCATATTCCTATTTATATGCTCCGAGAGTTGTGAAGGGTTAACAGCAAAAGCGCTCCTAATAGGTAAATGGGAGATAAAAGTGGAAGTAGTTTGGTTGATGGAAATCCTAAGTGGAAGTCCAAAGGAAATCCCTGATTGTGTGGGTCACCAGTAACGAGCATTCCCAGACGTTTTCGGAATGATACGGACCTACATTAACTTCTTCCCTGCCTGGAGCATTCTACTGGGTACAGTCACAAAAACATGTCATGAGTCAGAGTTATGACCTCTGACCTCGTCCCTGTATGGTGTCATCAGTGGTACCTCAGCAGCATGAAATAGCTTGCTTGTCTGGAGAAAAGATATACAGAGAACATGCTGGAAACTACTGGCATACAGTGACAGGATGGATGACACACACCCTACAGAAGGTTTTTCCTCCAGAATGACAGGATGGATTTGTATGCTGACAAGACAATGTGCTTCACAGGGTATTACAGGCAAGGGGTGCCCCAGATCAGGATCATGTTACTATTTATTTTTAATGGAGGTATTTGCTGTAATATTCTGCCTAAGGTGATTGTAGCTGTATTATCGCACTTGCCACAACACAGTCTGTCATACTTTCTTAGTCCTCATGCACACTGCACGTTTTTACAGCGGCTGTTTTTGGCTTTTGATGCTTTTTTCTACAGCCAGTAACCCCCCCAGCATGTTATCCTATGTTCATGCACACATAGACTTTAATCAGCGTTTTTTTGGCTGGAAAAAATACCCAGAACTAGTGGGTTTCTAGGGGTTTGTTCACACTTGACTAATTTCTAAGTCCTCATGCACACGGGACATTTTGATAATGCTGGTAACGTTAGCTGTGTACAGTCGAGTTAAAATCAGGAGTTTCTCAGCTTTTTTTAGCGTTTTTGCATTGGCGTTTAGTAGCGTTTTGCTGCATTTAGCAGGGCTTTCCCGTGTTTGTGTTCTTTAGCATTTTTGTGGGTCAAAAAAAGTCCAAAAACTCCAGTTTGGGGCGATTTACCACGTTTTTCAGCGTTAGAGCGTTTTACAACTAGAAAACTCCTCTAGAAACCCACTAGTCCTGGGTTTATTTTCCAGCAAAAAAACGTTCCAGCCAAAAACGTTGATTACAGTCTATGTGTGAATGGACACACAGGATAACATGCTGGGGGGTTTACTGGCTGTAGAAAAAACTGTCAAAAGCCAAAAACAGCCGCTGTAAAAACGTCAAGTGTGCATGACTCTTGCCAAACTCCCCTATAGTGTTTGACAGGCATTAGACAGGCATTTGGGAAGCGTTTTTAGTGCTCCTCAAACACTCCCCAAACGCCCTTTGCGTGTTTTTGAGGCGTTTGATAGGCATTTGCCAAGCGTTAAAACCGCACCACAAACGCTTATAATGAAGTTTAAGGCTACGTTCACACTAGCGTTGTGTGCAGGCGGCAGAGAGGCATTTGAGAAGCGTTTTTATCGCTTTCCAAACGCCTCGGACAATTCTGCACATTGCAGCACGTGGTGCTGTTTTAACGGAAGCGTTAGCGTTGCGTCGTGGCAAAACGGACACCTCTGGTCGAGTCGGGAGGTGTTGAAGCCTCCTATTCTAGTCTATGGTGCTGCAAACGCCCGTCCGGTGTTTGCGGCACGGTTGCGGGGCGTTTGCGGAGTGGTAACACCATTTAAACTTCATTATAGGCGTTTGTGGGGCGTTTTTAACGTTCGGCAAATGCCTAGCAACTGCCGCTAAACCGCGCATGCGGTGTTTGCGGAGTGTTTGCCGAGCGTTAAAAAATGCTCTGCAAACGCCAGACCAAAAGTGGCAAAACAGTCAAGTGTGAAGGAGCCCTTATGGTATTAACGCTCCGCAAATGCCTGCCAGGCGTTTGAGGAGCGTCATTATAGACTTGAATGGGAGGCTTTAACTCCTCCTAACTTGACATGAAGCGTCAGATTTGCTGCGACGCTAATGCTTCAGTGTGAAGAGCACTGTGTGCTGCCCTGTGTAGAATTTTCATAGGCATTTGAGTAGCATTAAAAACACTTCTCAAATGCCTGTCCAACTCCTGCTAACAAAGCTAGTGTGAACTTAGCCTAGAGGAGTTTTTTAGCTGTAAAAATTATCTAATGTGGCAAAATGCAGTAAATAGAGGTAAATCGCAGAAAACCAGCGTTCTGGTCTTTTTTTGAGCAAAAGAATAATTTTTTTTGCTAAAAAATGCAAACACGAAAAAACGCAGCTAAACTCTAATGCAAAAAAGCTAAAAAACGCTGAAAAACTCACGTTTTTAACGAGACTTTACACAGCTAACGTTATTAAAACAGCCAGTGTGCATGGAGCCTAAAAGTTACATTTTCAGGACAAGCGCTCAGGGGGAACCACTCTTCTTCTAAGGTCCAAGCAGTACTCATAGACCTTAGAAGAAGGGGGTGTACCCTCAAAAGCTTGTCCTGAAAAATGTAACTCAGCTGTGCTGTTTTATTAGAACTGACACTGGAACACGGTCTTTGTACACTGAACTTGCCAGCCTCACTTTCTAACTTAGATTTATGGTGACAGTGAGGCTGCTCTTACCTAGTATGTGATCCACGTGCCCGGGCAGGGTCGGCTGGCTTGGCTTTGCTGTGGGCTGCTTTGATTGCTGAGACCCACTTATTGGTTCAGTGTTTCATGGATTGTAAACAATACAGAGCTCTGTTCACTGACAGGGATCTTTTTTTTTATTCTTTTATTCCCTTTTGGCCACTTGCCCTCCAGAGGATTTACCCCCCTTTCTGACTAGGCCATTTTTTGCGATACGGCGCTGCGTTACTTTAACCGACAATTGCGCAGTCATACAACACCGCACCCAAATTAAACTTACGTCCACAAATAGAGCTTTCTTTTGGTCGTATTTGATCGAGTGTGCGTTTTTTAATTTTTTGGTTATAAACAAAAAAAGACCGACAATTTTGAGAAAAAAACAATATTTTAATTTTTTTGCTATTAAACGTGTCCAATAAAAAATTTAAAAAGTCTAATTTCGTCATAAATTTTAGGCCAAAATCTACTCTGTTACACGTCATTGCTAAAAAAAATCCCAATATGGGTAAATTAATTGGTTTATGTGCATTTACAAATGGCGGTATATATACTGGGATTTTTTTTGTACTAGTAATGGCAGCGACTTATGGTGGGACAGTGGCGGGCATTCTGACACTGGGGGAACTGACTTGGTGTCACTGACATCCCCAGTGACATTAATAAAAAGTACTGACACTGTACTAATGGCACTGGGCAGGAAGGGGTTAACATGTGGGGTGATCAAAGGGTTAACTGTGTGCTGTTTCACAGTATGCTGAGTGCTTTCCACTGTAAGCACACTGCTTTGTATGGCTCTGCTATGCAGAGCCAAACAAAGCAGTATGCAGGAGCTGACAGGGGGGAGATCTGTGTTGTTTATACACAGGTCTCTCCCCCGTTGGAGATGCTCAGTGATCACTGGGTCCCGGCGAGTAATCACTGGCCGGGACCCGGTGATTGGCAGCCGAGGCAGCGAATGGCGGCGAGCGCGCCCCCTACCCAGATCTGCAAAATTACATATATATACACGTGATTTTATGCACCCGTGCTGCCCTGTAGCAGTATTTCTGCTATAGGGCGGTGCAGAAGCAGTTAAGCAGGGAAAAAAAAAACAACAAGATCCTTAGTAAAAGCAGCACATATTACACACATTACACATTGTTAGGCACACAATTAATCCCTTGATCGCCACTAGATGTTAACCCCTTTAGAGCCAGTGCCATTAGTTCAGTGATAGTGTATAGTCTTAGCAATGTATTAGTGTCAGTATTGATGTCAGGTAGTGCACCCCCAGCCCAACAGCGTATGTACCATAAGGCAAACTAGGCATTTGCCTGGGGCAGCAATGTTCGGGGGGGGGGTGCAGCGCTTCCCCCCAGAAGAAATGACACAAGCTGCTCACTGCTGGAGTGTGGCTGACTGCTTCTGTGAAGTCTATTAAGGTTAGTACTTTAATTGGGTGGTTCCCAGGAGGAAATTGCTAGTGATGGGCAGCAGTGGTGGAGAGCGGTGTTGCCAGCAGGGGGGTGGGGGTTGTGGTGGGGACTGCGGGGGGATCTGATGGCTAAGAGTTGTGGTGGGGGGGAGGGGCACCCAATTTTAGTGTTACCTAGGGCAGCACAATGAGCAAATACACCACTGCCCCAGCCAGTGTCAGCTAGTGTCAGATTGCCCACTATAAGTTGCTGATCGCCGCCATTTCTAGTATAAAAATAAATAAAATAAATAAGTACGGTAAATAAATGTCCAGTATATACTGTATACCATAGTTTGTAGACCCTATAACTTTCACGCAAACCAAATAGTATACACCTATTTCAATTTTGTTTTTGCTAAACACACGTAGCAGCATACATTTTGGCCTAAATTTAGTAGAAATTAGATTTTTTTTTAAATTTTTTATTAGATATGCTTTATAGTACAATGTAAAAAAATTTTGTGTATTTTTTCATAATTGTTGTCTTTATCTGTTTATATAATAAAAAATAAAATACCACCAAAATAAAGCTCTATTTGTGTGAAAATAATAAATTTCATTTGGGTACAGTGTGACGGCTCAATTGCCAGTTAAAGAAGGGCACTGCAGAATAGCAAAAAATGGCCTGGTCAGGAAGGGGGTAAAACCTCTCCGGAGGGCAAGTGGTTAAGCTGTGCCAGTAGGAAAATGTCAATGCTGGCAGCATTGATGAATGAATGAGATGAAAAGGTGCTTGTCAGCTGTCTATATGAGCTTGCTGTCTCTAAAATAGATAGCAAATACCGACTAGAATTACCATTTTCATTTAAATATGGGGCAAATGTTTTCATTAAAAAGTGTTCTAAAAAAGTATTTTAAGTTTCAGAGAATTAATCATGTAAACTGAGCTGCCAGATTAAATATAGTTAGGCTGTTATGCACTATACCAAAATACATAGCTTATATAGGGATGACAGTATGTTTTTGGGAGGTGATTAATAGAGGGGTGGTGGTGGTGGTCTCCTTTGCATTACATCTGCTGCTTTTGTTAACTTGTGTTGTAAGATCCCCTTCCCTCTGCCCCCTCTCCCTTTCCAGACAGACCTCCCTGACATGGGGTGTCTAAAAATACTGAGATGTTACAAGTCGTTGAAGCATGGTAAATGTAAACCAATCCCAGGCCTCGCTATGCATAGCACCCAATCCAGCTCTTGCTCACTATCTCACTGGGGATTAGAAAATACTCATCTTAGTTGTATATGGTCATGGCTAAGGCATTCCTGGGAGTCCATGCCTCTGACGTTGGGGGGAGGGAAAAGAAGAGGAGAACAAGGAGGGAGGGGGATCAGTTTTCTTTAAAACCAACACCATCCTGGTCTCCACACTTCCAAACAAGTTTGCTAAAAGCCCTCTGCTTTCAGCTGTCAGCTGTCTCTCCATTTACTTTCTTCCTTTTTGCTGGGACTTGTACATCTCTGGATCAACACTTCTCCTCATCAGTTTATATTATCTGAAGCTTTTTTTTTTCCTAACTGTTCTCTGACAAAACATCTTTCTCACAAAGCAGCCCTGCTGTATTTATCTGTGCACCTCTGCTCCCCACCAAGCAAGGATTGACTGAAAGGAAACAGAAGACAGGAAGAATAAGAGAAAGGTGGAAGTGGATTACACTGGGATAACCCACACACCCCTCCCGCTTCTCTCTGAGCGTGAAAGCCTGCTGAAAGAGTTAACCACAACTTGCCAAGAAACATCTCACAGTTTCCAACAAGAGGACAAATAATAAGGGAACTAATTTGATTGTTGAGGTCTGTTTCAGCAGCTTGAACTCAATTTCACAGTGTGGGTTTGGATCCAGCCAGCCCTACACCCCCTATTTTTTTTGTTCTCCTCCCTTTTTTCCTCTCGTTGATCCTCTTATAAAAAGCAGAAAGCTCCAAATCTAAAGTCATCATGAGCACTAACGACTACTACGACCAACACCAGTTTTATCAAGGTGAGGAAACGGACGAGATGCCAGCTACAGAGAAGGACCTGGCAGAAGATGCCCCCTGGAAGAAGATCCAGCAGAACACATTCACCAGGTGGTGCAATGAGCATCTCAAATGTATGAACAAACGCATAGGGGACCTCCAGAAAGATCTGAGCGATGGCCTCAAGCTCATAGCCCTGCTAGAGGTGCTGAGTCAGAAGAAGATGTACAGAAAGTACCACTCCAGACCGAACTTCAGGCAGATGAAGTTGGAGAATGTGTCTGTGGCGCTGGAATTCTTGGACAGAGAGCATATCAAGCTGGTGTCCATAGGTACAAACCTTCACAGTTTTTGTTTTCTAATAATATAATATTTTATCATGGGTTTAAGTACGTATCATACGTGTTTTGATTGGATAGAAGGGATGGGATATATCAGCTAAATACACCCTTTCATACAAAGATATGTGCATAGTAAGCAAAATGCTGATGCCTACTCTCATACAGATGAAGTAGATACTCAGTACACACAAACACACTACAATATACACACACAGCACATAAACACCTTTCAAACAGTGATCAAAGTACATACAAAATACACCAGTTAGTAGCAGTATTAGCATCACTATTTTTAACAACCTACGGTCACGTAGAGCCCATAGAAAGTCTAAAATTAGGAGAGATGGGAAATATAAGAAGCAGTACTTGAGATTTCTATCAATGTGATCACTGGCTCCAGTTTATAAGTAGTATCATTTTCCGACAATGGGAACATTTTATGAAACTGAAGAATAATTCTGACCTTACATATCTAACAGTTACATTGAGTGGATAGATAGATAGATAGATAGATAGATAGATAGATAGATAGAGTGAGTCTGCTGGAAGCATCAATTACGTCCTGTTACAAATCAATGACAGTGCAACAGTAGGAACAGCCACTTTCGCCTCTCCTATATATAATAGTCCATACTAAGAGTTGCAGCACACTTCTGTATCAGTTGTTACTTTTTTTTTTTAAACAAACTCAGCACCACTAGATTATTGCAAAACTGATTCTCACATTATATATTATGCTACTTCTGCAACAGAATGTACTAGCATATGAGCTTCTGAAGAAAGAAGTAAGATGTAATAGAGTGATGTAAAAGTCTTTCATATAATTAATTCAACCAGATCTTTTTATAGAATTATGTGTGTGGATCGGATTAGGTGTATCAGTTTAAAAAAGTTGTTGCAGATACAGAACTTTTGATTCATGCTTGTGTGCATGGCTGCTGTTAGAAACCACGGGGCCCCATACAGCCAACCTGGCACCCCCCCCCCACCAAAAGAAACAGTTTACTATGCTTCAGTTATGAATGAACACAGCGAGTGATCTGTATCTGTGTTCATTCAGCAAAGAGAGGGGCTGGTAAATGTGACATTTTTACCGGACTCTTCCCCCGCTCTCCATTCTGAAGGATTCTATTGTGTGCATGCAGCTGCCCGATGGAAAGGAGAGGAGGGAATCTGGCAGCACTGCTGGGGGGGGGGGGGGGGGGGCAAACAGGGGGTCCTGGCCAGCATAGCAAAAAGTAAGGTTCACAGGGAGGGTGATGGGTGTGGTGGGGGGGGGGAAATTACTGGAACCGATCCCCTGTATGGCTCTCTCTGCAGCAGAGAAAACCATACAGAGGATCACTTCCAGTAATTGTCCCCGCACCACACCGATCACCGTCCTTGCACACATTCGATTCACCCAGCTGTTAGCACCCCCCCGCTGGCTTGGGCCCTATACAAGTGGACCGGTGGTTCCCCCCCTTATCCACAGTCCTGTTTGTATAATCCAAACTTGTAGCTTATGGTGCAAGTTACTCACTGAAAAAGCATCAATTATTAGTAGACCTGTAGTGATTATACTGTATATTATATAATACTGTATATTGTACATTACATAATAATTTATATAATACTTTTTTATGTTATATGCTATGGTTGAAGCTTTGTATAGGTGGTCACCTATGATCACCTACTTGTGGAAAACCCACCAATGGATTTTGACTGCAGTTGGTGGTTATTCACTGGGCTATTTATGAATCTCATCGACCTTATCTAGGCTCAAAATTGCTACATCGCTGTTTAATAGAGCCCATACATAGATGAATATAAGATGAAGGGTTCAGTAGCCAATACCACACTGGGAACATTTGTGATAGGCTACTGACAAGTATTGCTATTTATGCCGTTTTAATGCAATACACGAACATAGAGTATAAATACTAGAAACATTTTATACATTTGCTTTACAGGATAAGTTAAAGTGATCGAAAAGTTTTAATTTTTTTTCTAAAATAATAATCATGTCATACTTACCTGCTCTCTGCAATGGTTTTGCACAGAAAAGCCCCAATCCTCCTCCTCTGGAGTCTCCTGCCAGCTCTCCTGGCTCTTCTTGCCTTTTGAGCTGCTTGCTAGGGGGGCACTCATACAGACTTAATCCCGAGCTGCACTGTGTGCATCTATTGACACACACAGTGTTGCTCAGCCCTACCCCCCACTGACTCCTGCTGCTGCCAAGCCTCCTGTGAGGAGAGAGGAGAGAAGAGCAGCTCTGCTTCAGATGGGCACAGTGCTGGATTAAGATTGGGCTCAAGTATGAAAGTAAGGGAGAGGGACCTGACAATTAAAGTTTTTCATCTTAATTAAAAAAATGCATTAAGGTAAAAAAAAAAAAGAAACTTTCACCTTTCAGCCACTTTAAGTAAATTTAGTTTGGCCATGTGTCGGCTGAAAATGAAAAACCCTTAGGGACTCATTTACTAAAGTAGAGCATTTTCTCTTAGTAAACTAAAGGTTCTCTTAGATTAATGAATGGGATGAATCAAGTGCAAGCAAAAGTCCTTTAAGGAGGAATTCCAGGTATGAGCACATTATACTTAGTTACATTGGTCCAGCTTGAACCTTTGTGACTATTCATGTACCATACCTGGCTGATGCCCCTGGAAGCTGAAAACCACTGAAGTAAACACAGCTACTCCAGTGATCACTATGTCTGGGTCCCGTGCTGGGTGGCTGCCCCAGTGCATTCTGAACTCCAGGGGTTGGCTGCTTGGCATGGGCGCCATTTAGAGAATGCTTTGCAACAAGTGGAGATCACTGGAGTAGTGGTATCTACTTCAGTGATTTCCAGCTTCCAGGGGGATTGGCCAGGTATGGGATATTTATTTTATTTCAGGTACTTATATAGCGCCATTAATTTACGCAGCACTTTACATATATATTGTACATTCACATCAGTCCCTAACCCTCAAGGGGCGTACAATCTAAGGTCCCTAACTTACATTCATACATACACATACTAGGGCTAATTTAGACAGGAGCCAATTCACCTACCAGCATATCTTTGGAGTGTGGGAGGAAACTGGAGTACCCAGAGGAAACCCACGCAGGCACAGGGAGAACATGTAAACTCCAGGCAGGTGGTGCCGTGGCTGTGATTTGAACCAGTGACCCTAGTACTGCCAGGCGGAAGTGATAACCATTTAGCCACTGTGCTGCCCACATATGTATAGTTATATTAGTCTAAGCTGGCACAATGTATCCAGGTATAAAGTATCTATACGTGGAAATTGTCTTTAATGTCCCTGCACATAGGTAGTCAAAGCGAACAAAATGTCAGAATATTCATGAAGCTAAAACATTCTCTACTCCTTTAGTAAATCAGTCCATTAAAGCAAACCTGTACTTTTCTCATGCAGGACAAAGCAACAGGTTCACTTTAATGCCCCCACTCCCCAGGAGCACATATTTAACTTCCTTTCACTCCCTCATTTCTCTATTCGGTATCCAAGAGCAAAAAAAAAAAGCCCTGCATAGGAGCCTCAGGGCTGAATTTCATCTGGTAAATACTTACTCAGGGTCAAGGTCTCTCCCCAGCCTCATGGAGGATGCTGGGCTAATCACCGAGCATCAGCAGTATTACATGGAGTAAACCTCATGATCCTCCTTACATGAAAGAACCCTTCCTCCTGGCTGTTGATAGAGGCATTGGTAACCTTGGGTGGTGATAATGCTGCCTGTGTGTATCCTCTTATTCTCACACATAGGAAGATTCTCTACTCTGCTCCCCATAGTTCTTTCCATGGGTGCCGCCTGAGACAGTCACCTCATGGAAGGAATGGCCTTGGATGGGGCTGGCAGAGAGCCAAGGAATAGTGAGCATGTGCTGCTGCAGAAGGGGCATCAAAGCATGGACAAAGCACACATTGGCTTTAAGATGACTATATTTTTTTACTGTGCTCAGTTCTCATTGAGTTATGGTTTTGTATTTGTGCACTAACGGAAGAATATGCTGGATGTTTTTAACCACTTACCTACCGAGCACTTTTACCCCCTTCCTGCCCAGGCCAATTTTCAGCTTTCAGCGCTGTCGCACTTTGAATGATAAGTGCACGCTAATGCAACATTGTACCCATATGAATATTTTTTCCACACAAATAGAGCTTTCTTCTGGTGGTACTTAATCACCACTGGGTTTTTTTTGCGCTATAAATGAAAAAATGAAAAGCAAAAATCTTGAAAAATCTTTGTTTCTATTATACATTTTTGCATACAGGTAATTTTTCTCCTTCACTAATGTGTGTTGATGAGGTTGCACTGATAGGCAGCACTTATAGGCAGCACTGATGAGTACTGATGGGCACTGATAGGCAGCACTGATGGGCACTGATAGACTGCACTGATGAGGTGGCACTGATGAGGCAGCAATGGTGGGCATTGATGAGGAGGCACTGATGATGCTGCACTGATAAGTGATATTGATGGGCACTGATAGGGGGCATTGATTGGCACTGATAGGTGGCACTAATAGGTAGCAGTGAAGGGCATTGACCGGCAGCACTGTCTGACGGTACTGACTGGTGGCACTGATAGGCGGCACTTACTGGTGGCATTGATGGGCACAGATTGGCAGCACTGCTGGGCAGCACAGTTGGGAACTGATGGACAGCACTGTTGGGCACTGCTGGGCAGCACTGTTGGGCACTGATGGGCAGCACTGTCGGTCACTGATGGGTACTTTTGAGGCTGCACTGATAATCAGTGCAGATGGCTGCGTTGACAGTTGCCGGTTACGAGGAAAGTACTGCCGATAACTGGCAAGTGTATTTACATGGTGGTCAGCTGTGATTGGACACAGCTGATCACATGGTAAAAGGCCACTTTGATTGGCCTTTTACAATGTCATGTGATCAGCTGTGTCCAAAGGACATAGCGCTCACAGACAGCGCCATATGACTCCCTCCCAGAACTGGACAACGCCGCTGTAGCCGTCAGTCAGCTATAGAGTGGTAGTAAAGTGGTTAATTGACATCATTGTTTAGGAGCAAGGGGTAGAACAATCAGATAAACATTGACATCCATTGCTTGGAGTACAACAGGTGCAGAACAGCATTTTATGGCCCAGTCAGTACATGTCACATTTATGCAATACGAAGGAGGACAATATGTGCGGCTGATGTCATCATAATGAGGTAACTGATGGATCTAATAGAAGGCTGACACTAATATATAACTAAGTATAATCATTCTGGTATAGTTTGCAACATCTGGCTGAATTATGTTTACTTGCTATGCTTAGGATTCTATAACCATGACATTAATAAACATGATGTAAACATTCCATGTAAACACAGTGAGAATTGTTCATTCTTATCATGCATGAGAATGGGAATTCTAAAGTAATCATTTCATTACCCATGTCAGTATTCTGGGTATGTATAGGTTGCCTTTGCTGACCTCATCATCTGAAAATGCAAGTTGCCTGGATGTCATGTTTATCCAATGGCTTCAATGCTTTCTGAGTTTCTGACCAATGAAAAGAAGTATGCAGTCCAGAATTACTGAATTTGCTCAGGGAAGTGACTTAGAAGACACTTTAGCCAGACTCCGCAAACTAGAATTTTCAAAATAATATTCTCACCACGTAATAAAATTTAGGTTTAAAGCTGGACTGCAGGATATAGAAAAAATCTAGTCCTGTGGTGGGACCCACCACTTAGCCTAGGGATGCAGGGATATAATGTAATACATTACTCCTAGCTCTGGCATGTTTCCTCCATCCATGCAACCGGTCCAGCACTGCTGCCCCTCTAACGTACTCTCAGCCATGGTCACATACTTGCCTCCTCCACATACAATGCAGGGTTCATAGCCCTGCACTGTATGCAATGACACCGAGGGGCTGCCTGCAACCTGGAGTTTTAGACAGAAATAGTGTAACAGGGTAATAGGGTAACAGCACAGGGTAACAGGTAATATGATGGCAATGCTGTTCATAATGCAGTGAACCTACTGCAGTATTAAGTGGTTGTGAAGGCTCAAGGTTTTTACCTTCATGCATTCTATGCATGAAGGTAAAAAACCTCTGTGCAGCTTTCCTCCTAGCCCCCCCCCCCTTCCGCCAATGCTTACCTGAACCCCATCGCGATCCAGCAATGTGTGCGAGAACCACAGCCTGAGCACTTTCCCTCCTCATTGGCTGAGACAGCATTGGGAGCCATTGGCTCCTGCTGCTGTCAATCACAGCCAGTGAGCCAATGAGGAGAGAGAGGGGGTAGGGCTGAGCCATGCTCTGTGTGAATGGACATGCAGAGCAGCAGCTCAGGAGCATGCCTGTTTGGGTTCCCCCATAGCAAGCGCTTTGCTTTGGGGACACTCGGCAGGAGGGAGGGGCTAGGAGCGCCAACAGGGGGACCCAAGAAGAGAAAGATCAGGGCTGCTCTGTGCAAAACCAATGCACAGAGCAGGTAAGTATAACATGTTTGTTCTTTTTTTAATGCCTTTAATAACACTTTAGCATAATGGAAACAGATATGTATTGTAGAAGGTTTTAAGACCCAAACCTTTCACATGAATTTCCCGTAAAAATATTTGTTTATCTGTTGTCTTAGGAACATTTCAGATGTAAAGAGCAGCTATGTGTTTTTGAGTAATTTTCTCAATTGAAGTAGACTTTTCTATAAGTTCAGATAATTTTAAAGTTATTGTAGACACATGGGGAGAACATGATGCAAATAAGCAACATGCATTTCAACCTATTATTGAAGCAGAAATCTGGGCTTAACAAATATGGTCTAAATAAAAGAGGCATGTGTAATATTACTTGAATCTTGGTCTCCTTGGTGTATTTCATCCAGATTTGTGCAATAAACAGCATGAAGCAATGCCTGTACTTTGTCTGTGGCCAGGAGTGTACTGTAGTAAAGACAGGTCACTGCTACTCCCTCTTCATGTCCAGGGTGACTGGTCTTATGTCTGCCCCTTCCTGTAGTTTTCTGCAGGCAGCCTGTAGTGGGTAGAGCTGCTGGGTCCCTCCCACAGCCCTGCTTTCTGCACAGACTATATGCAGCACAATGATGATGTCACCACCATTTTTACAAGGTAAAACTGGGTTTACAAAGGTATTTAGAGCACACAAAGTTGATTGATATTTTTGGGGCTATTGAGAAATATCTTCCATTTTTTTTTGTGCCTGAAGTTCACTTTTAAACTGTTATGTTATCTTGAAAGTTTCGTCAACTTGTAATTATTATTATTACAAGCACTTATATAGCGCTGTCAATTTACGCAACACTTTACATATATATATTGTACATTCACATCAGTCCCTAACCTTCAAGGGGCGTACAATCTAAGGTCCCTAACTCACATTCATACATACACATACTAGGGCCAATTTAGACAGGAGCCAATTCATCTACCAGCGTGTCTTCGGAGTGTGGGAGGAAACTGGAGTCCCCAGTGGAAGCCCACACCGGCACAGGGAGAGCATGCAAACTCCAGGCAGGTGGTGCCGTGGTTTGGAATCGAACCAATGATGCTAGTACTGCCAGGCGGAAGTGCTAACCAGTTAGCCACTGTGCTGCCCACTGTTCAAATTAAAGAGGAACTGCAGGCAAACAAATAAATAGCTAAAATACTTATATTTTTACCTGTTACAAATAATTATATTTTATTTTATTTTTTATCCATTAAAGATTTGAAATTCTGCCAGTCTTGGACGTCCACACATTTCTGCCACACTGTACACGCAGACAAGTGACATATCTGCTTTGCAGCGTCCTGTGTCACTGTCTGCCTGGTGAACTATGATTAAAAGTGTGGCAGATGCGTGCAGAACACAAGACTGGCTGCACAGAATTATAAAGCCGCAGCAAAGTGAGCTGGAAGTGGGAGCGGATACCTTTCAAAACCAGGTACCCGCTCCCCCCAAAAGGTGGCAAATATGGCAGTGGAGGGGCGAAGGAGGCAAACAAGCGGAACTTCCACTTTTGGCTGGAACTCCGCTTTAAGTACACTTCAAATACAGTCATTAACTTAGGTGTTTATCCTTAGTGAAAAAAGAGAAGAAATGAAAAGAAAAATGTCAGCCATAGAAACAAATCACACATTAAATTTCTAATCTGCACTAGAAATAATACAAATGAAATCAGACTGATTACATTGAGAAACACATTTAATTTCCATGTATATGGACATTCTAAATGACTTGTAGCCGGTAGCTACGTTTAAAATATATGCCAAATCTTAAAGCAAGCTATGTGCATTACACCACGATCATGGTTTAGAACAGTTCTTCCATACAAAGTATGTAAAACTACATAGTTAGAATGTTTCACTTATGTGTAATTCCTTTAGTTCCTGGGACTTGGAAAGTCACGAAGTGAAAGCATACCAGAGAAAACTATGAGCTTAACTGCCACTGACATTTTCTAACTATCTGTCCAGTTACTTTTTCTTACAGTAAATACAGTTGATTGTCTGCTATTGGTTGCTGCCAGTAAATGACTCATTTCTGGGAAAATAATAAGAAAAAAAATTAACAGCCACATGTGTGCATGATAAAGTGACACTGGGCTGGCAAAGGTGGCATTGTATGAAAGTGTTACCAGACCATCTAATCTGATGATGACATAAACATAGGTGCTAAAAATATTTGGAGCACTTTTAATTGCTTGCCTTTTTTTTATACTCATAGACTTCTCTTGTGTGAGAACAAAAGTCAGTAATGTTAAATTAACATTAATCCAATTTCTTTTTTTATGCCTGAGGCAATATGATCCTATCTAAAACCATGGATGTTGCTGATTTATCCAGCAATGCCAGTTGGTAAAAGATTCCTAAAATTCCACCCTCTTGGAGTGCTTGTCCAGTGGAGGTATCTGCATACCACTTATCCCATCCCTGCAGGCTTTACTATTAGGAATCAAAACTAGTGACAAGAACGCCCCATTCCACACAGTGAACATCCCAACACCATACCACTGATTTCCTAGGCAGCTGCCCCATTAAGTACACCGTGACACCACAAACATGAATGAAAACAATAACAGTGGGCACTCACCCTTACCATAACAAGTAAATATATGAAGAAATACAATAATGATCATAAAGTTCCAGTAATATTTGATATAATAGTCCCCATCTAACCAATGTCTTGTGTGTAAACTCAGAAATAGAATACCAAATCTCACGTCGGCTCACATCATTTCACACCCCCCCTCTCGTTATGACTCTCTCGTCCAAGACTAGCGGCGGTCTGGGGAAAGGTTCACTTTGGTGAGTCGTACATGGTGGTGCCCCTCTTGGCACCAGATGCATGCGAGTGCATATACTGCATATGTTTTATTGTGTTTCTTAAATAAACATATTGCACTATATACATTTCCTTTCTGGCTTCTCTGTGAGAGCGATTAGTAGTACTGGAAGAGGCTTATCAATGAATGCTTGTGAGAAAACTTTTGTGAAGATTCTGCATGAGAAGTAAACGTCTAATTGGGGCTGATTAGAGGATCTATTTTTCAAGGCGCACTGACCACTTGGTGGTTGAGGATATCTAGTGAGTGCACAATTCAGCTAAGCAGGTTGGTGGAACACTGCTGAAATATTAAGACGATTTGGTCACTCCATTTCTGAATTTACACGCAAGAAATTTGGTGGATGGAGACTTTTCTATTAAATATTATTGGAACTGTATGCTCACTATTGTATTTATTCATTTATTTACTTGTTATGGTAAGGGTGAGCGCCCACTGTTTCTGTTTTCATTAATTTGTTATTAGGAATATTGGCAACGTAGTAACAGGGAGAGTATAAAAGGACCTGTAACTATATGATGCTGGTCAGAGGATCCAACCGTTAAATGAACATTCGTGCAAAATCATTGATGCTTGTATTAGTCATCTGTGCATTTTATTGCAGTGTGCACACAACCCTGGTATTTAATTTTTCTAAGGAAACAGAGGTCAAGTGAGGCCGGTAGAGCAGGGTTTCTCAACCAGGGTTCCTCCAGAGGTTGCTAGGGGTTTCTTGAGTTATTATTGCCTCTCATATAAGTTCCCACGGACACCATTGCTATTTTAGCTATTTGTAATTAATTTGTCCTAATGACCACAAGTGTAAGCAGCATTCTTCCCACTGGCCATCACACTAACGTATCATGAGTTATAGATATAGTAATGTTTGAGTGGGATTCCCTTAGACCATAAAGTTTTTTCAAGTGTTCCTCTGTGTTGGAACAGGCTGGTTGTAGTAGACTAACTAATTATTCACCCTAGGATCAGCTGAACAGGAAATATATGAAAAGCTCTGTGAGTGCTCATAGGATACACGATCATCTACTGGTTTGATAATACCTCAAAAAACTACACTCCCTTGGCCTCAGAGATTCTGCTCTCTCCTGGATCTCGTCCTACCTATCACAAAACTCCTTGAGTGTTACCTATAACGCTACCACCTCCCCCTCACCCCCCCTCTCTGTTGGGGTCCCTCAAGGCTCTGTCCTCGGGCCCCTTCTCTTCTCCATCTACACCTCCTCCCTTGACCAACTCATACACTCTCACGGCTTCAACTACCACCTCTATGCCGACGACACGAAAATCTATCTCTCGACCCCTCGCCTTACCCCCTCAGTCTCCGCTCGAATCACAAGCCTACTAAGTGACATATCAGACTGGATGTCCCTCCACTTCCTTAAACTGAACCTCTCCAATACCGAGCTCCCAGTCTTCCCCCCAGCCCGCACACCACCCTCCATTGACTTCTCCATCACGTCCAACAATGCCACTATCAAGCCCGCCCCGCAGGCCAGAGTACTTGGTGTCATTCTTGACTCCAATCTATCCTTCCAGCCCCAAGTCCAATCACTAACAAACTCATGCAGATTCCACCTCCGCAACATCGCCAAAATCCGCACGTTCCTAACCCCAGAAACCACTAAGCAGCTCATCCACTCCCTCATCATATCACGACTCGATTACTGCAACTCCCTCCTCACTGGCATGCCTCGCCACTGGCTATCCCCGCTTAAGTCGATCCTGAATACGGCAGCCAGACTCATCCACCTTACCAACCACTCCGTTTCCGCCATCCCCCTCTGCCAATCCCTCCACTGGCTTCCGATTGCCCAACGGATCAAATTCAAAATCCTAACACTGACGTACAAAGCTGTCCATCATACTGCCCCAAACTACATCACCGACCTAATATCCAAGTACCACCCTACACGCACTCTCCACTCCTCACAAGTCCTACTTCTCTCTAGTTCCCTAGTCTCCTCCTTCCATGCCCGCCTGCAGGACTTCTCCAGGGCGTCACCCATACTCTGGAACTCCCTACCCCAATCCATCAGACTATTTCCTAGTCTCCTCTCCTTTAGGTGCACCCTGAAAACACACCTCTTCAGGGAAGCCTACCTCACCCCCTGCTAATTCCTGACCTCCTCCACTCTTCCTACCACTCCATCCCCCACAGCTATTTCCTCCTGTACCACTATCCCCTCCCTCCTAGATTGTAAGCTCCAAGGAGCAGGGCCCTCGAACCCCTTGTGTATCGCATTGTATTGTTATTTTACTGTCGCATGCTCTGTCTCCCATTGTAATGTACAGCGCTGAGCGAACTGTTGGCACTTTATAAATACTGTATAATAATAATAATAATAATCAGTCACATCATGCAATGGTCACCTAAGGTCTACTGTATGTACACCGTCATGGGTTTGTGTGTTGAAGAAATTTTGGGTTTTCTTTCCTCTGGTATTTATGAACTTCCTACAGTAACACATACAGTCCCATGGTGGGACAGGAAGAAAGAGATAGCAAATGTGCATGCTTAGATGTCTATGTGTGTTTACACAAAGTCCTCAAGGGGTTATTTTGGGGATATACCTAAGGCAACAGGCAGCTCCTGCCCATATGCTCCTCAGATCTTTTTCAGAGGGATGCCTAAAAAGTGTGTTTTGGTGAGCAATTGTTTTATGGCTATTTATGCATACCTCAGTGGTAACTGACATTTCTTTACAGACTTCAAATAGTTTGAAGTTTGGTATCTGTGGGAGTCAGCTTTCTCATATGTAGGCATTTAAAATAAAATTAACTTTTGTTTAAATTTGAAGTTGCTATCTAACAATTAGCTGTGAATGTTTGTGTGTGCATGGTGCCGAGCAGATAAGCCATGAGGAGACATGACAGGTGTGGGTGACATTGAGCAGGGCTCTCATCACTGATACAACTGATATGCTGTGTGGGGGTAAATGGTCATGACAAGGGGATGATAGTTGATATACCCTCAGTATATAATCCCTTGTACATGTCTTCTAATTTATTTGAGGTTTCAAAATAAAACCTCCAAACCAGCTACTCATAATACTTATACACTGGGATGGTTGTGCTTAGCATCAAAGTACATCTAAAGCCCAAACTTTTCATATTGGCTCGAGTAATGAAGGGTTATAACTGCTGTAATGTTTTTGATATCTGTGTCTCATTAGGGAGATTTCCCTTCTTTCTGTCCTGTAGACTCAACAGATTCAACTAAAGTGAGAGGATATCTTTCCAGTGTAAGGAAAGTCCTCTATTAAACAGTTCTCTCTGGAATCAGAAGATTTCCCCTCGATTCCTGTTCTGATGGCAATTCATCATCTTAAATTTACCCTCACTTTTGTTTCCGGAAACACTGGTGATCAGGACAATTATAAAGGATGAATCTCCCGGCGACACAGACAGCAATAAAAACCTGACAGCTGTTCAACCCCCTCACTTCTCTAAAAAAATGGAGAGTTTGACTTTAGTTATACTTTAACCCTTCGCAAAATAAAAAAAATGAACTCAGGTTAACTGCCAGGGTGGAATGCTTGTTCTTAATGTATAGGCTTTCATTCAGGTGACATGATGCATGATGCTTCCACTTGGGTTTCCCCATTATTGGTAGCCATCAGCATGTTCTTCCCATAATAGCAGCATCGCTATAGCTAGTAGCTATAATTTGGGCCTAAAATACTAAAATAATTATTGCATAGGCCCACAACATAGCCAAGAATGCAATAGATTATGCAAAAACATCTAACAAAAAAATTAGATCCCCATCACTCTCTGATCACAGGATACCTAGGCAGCTTACAGCCTTTAAAATGCATTATTCTTTCATCACCTAATTTGTCTCATTTGCTTCATAGGAAACAATCTTTCATAAAACTATGCTTCCCCTGAATCGACTTCCCCAATATTGTTTAGTGTCACTTTAAATTACACCAATTCTTAGTAGTCATCATGCTTAAAGAATAAAATAAAATCAGAAATAGTGTCGTGCTCCACTACCAATTGCAAAAATGTGAATGAATATTAAAGAAATAATAGTCCAGCATTGAAAGAATACATATCAATATCTCTGCAATTATATTACTGCTGCAAACGTGTCCTTATTAAGTCCGTGACCTTGACACTTCTTCTACTGCTGTGATACAAAATAATACCCGTGCAGTCCACCATTCATAAAAAATATTATGCACCTTCACCGGTTCTGCTCTCACCTGGTGTATATGACCAGACCGTTAAGCAAAGTCATAAAAGGCTTGTGTCCCTTTAATTGGACTTAGTGCTAAATGGATGGGATTATCCCTCTTTCCCTGGGATGGATGGATGGACGGAGTGTGCCGTCTTTCCAGCAGGGGGTCTCTTTGCTTCCTTAAGGATTTTCCTGGAGCCAGACGGATGGGCAGGAATAGCCCTCTTCCCACTAGGGGGTCTCCTTGCTTCCTTAGGGATTTTTCTCCATAGGTGTAATGGCCATGGACTATAATAAAGAATATAGTGCCTTATCCTCTTTAAAACATAACTTATTAAATATAATGGCGCAGTCACATGCGTTACAAGTTAAAAACGCATTAAAATGTTGAGATTTGATCCACAGTAAAGTT
Organism: Staurois parvus; assembly: GCF_062004578.1. NCBI lineage: Eukaryota > Metazoa > Chordata > Amphibia > Anura > Ranidae > Staurois > Staurois parvus. The sequence continues at coordinate 10,102,911 of NW_028317971.1, forward strand.
TTCCAATATTGATGAATACTTACTGTATGTTGCTTTAAGTGTCGTGACATCAGAGCCCCTCCCCTACACGTTACGCCACCGGGTCACATGGCTTCATCAGGGAGAATTCACACTTTAGTATCCATCATGCTTAAAGAACTGACAGATTCAGGGGACCAATAGAAACAAATATTAAATGTCCTGATTAACTTTTTATTATCATTACATTAGATTACACTAGATCAGCGGTTCTCAACCTGGGGGTCGCGACCCCTTTGGGGGTCGAACGACCATTTCCCAGGGGTCGCCTAAGACCATCGGAAAACACATATTTCCGATGGTCTTAGGAACCGAGACACCGCTCCTCCGTCTCAGGCGATGTGTGGGCGGGATGATACGCTGCTCCTGTCACCTGGCCACACCTCCGGGATCGCTCAGCAGCTCCGCCTCCTCGCCGCTGATTGGCCACCGGAACTGTAGCTCAGGAGAGGCACCCAGGCGGCCAATCACCGGCGAGGAGGTGGAGCTTGGAGAGGAGGAGCCGAGCGGCAGCGCGCGGAGATCTAAGAAGATCGAGGGAGCTGCCGGAGCGAGTGAAGAGGAGAGCGGCCAGAGAAGGAAGACAGCTGACAGGTAAGTGAGAGAGCGAGCCCAGGCTGGAGCAGGGGTCAGCAAGGTAAGTATCATTGGTGTCAGTGGGAGGAATAGTGCCCCATCATTTGTGTCACTAATACCAACGATGGGGCACTATTCCTCCCCCCACTGACACCAACGATGGGGCACTATTCCTCCCCCCACTGACACCAACGATGGGGCACTATTCCTCCCCCCACTGACACCAACGATGGGGCACTATTCCTCCCCCCACTGACACCAACGATGGGGCACTATTCCTCCCCCCACTGACACCAACGATGGGGCACTATTCCTCCCCCCACTGACACCAACGATGGGGCACTATTTCCCCCCCCCCTGACCCCAATGATGGGGCACTATTCTCCCCTCCACCACACTGACATCAATGATGGGGCACTATTCCTCCCACTGACACCAACGATGGGGCACTATTCCTCCCCCCACTGACACCAACGATGGGACACTATTTCCCCCCCCCCGACCCCAATGATGGGGCACTATTCTCCCCTCCACCACACTGACATCAATGATGGGGCACTATTCCTCCCACTGACACCAATGATGGGGCACTATTCCTCCCACTGACACCAATGATGTGGCACTATTCCTCCCACTGACACCAGTGATGGGGCACTACTCCCACTGACACCAGTGATGGGGCACTACTCCCCCCACTGACACCAGTGATGGGGCACTATTCCTCCCACTGATACCAACGATGGGGCACTATTCCTCCCACTGATACCAATGATGGGGCACTATTCCTCCCACTGATACCAATGATGGGGCACTATTCCTCCCACTGATACCAACGATGGGGCACTATTCCTCCCACTGACACCAACGATGGGGCACTATTCCTCCCACTGACACCAACGATGGGGCACTATTCCTCCCACTGACACCAACGATGGGGCACTATTCCTCCCACTGACACCAGTGATGGGGCACTATTCCTCCCACTGACACCAGTGATGGGGCACTATTCCTCCCACTGACACCAGTGATGGGGCACTATTCCTCCCACTGACACCAGTGATGGGGCACTATTCCTCCCACTGACACCAGTGATGGGGCACTATTCCTCCCACTGACACCAGTGATGGGGCACTATTCCTTCCACTGACACCAGTGATGGGGCACTATTCCTCCCACTGACACCAGTGATGGGGCACTATTCCTCCCTCTGACACCAGTGATGGGGCACTATTCATCCCACTGACATCAGTGATGGGGCACTATTCCTCCCACTGATACCAACGATGGGGCACTATGCATCCCACTGACATCAGTGATGGGGCACTATTCCTCCCACTGACACCAGTGATGGGGCACTATTCCTCCCACTGACACCAGTGATGGGGCACTATTCATCCCACTGACATCAGTGATGGGGCACTATTCCTCCCACTAATACCAACGATGGGGCACTATTCCTCCCACTGACATCAGTGATGGGGCACTATTCCTCCCACTGATACCAATGATGGGGCACTACTCCTCCCACTGCAAAATTACAGTTATGAAGTAGCAACGAAAATAATTTTATGGTTGGGGGTCACCACAACATGAGGAACTGTATTAAGGGGTCGCGGCATTAGAAAGGTTGAGAACCACTGCACTAGATAATGTCAATAGCTGTGTAGTTTTGTTTTTTTGCTACTATGTACTAAAAGGCACAATAAGGTTTATAAATGGACTGCGTTTTCTCAACTGTATAAAATGTTATGTATCCATTTACAAAAACTATACCCCTGGCATTTATATCGACAACTGTATATTTATACACAACGCACCAACTGAAAAGTTTATTTATACTCGTTAAACATACTGTATACAAAGAATGCATTCCATTCCAACTTAAAAGACAGATGGCAATATGTTATATATATAGAAATTGTTGAAAGAACATGCATAGAAAGGCTTGATATTTGCGATATATAGAAGTCAAACTGTCAAGCAGTAAAAATATCAGCAGATAAATAGAAACACATGGTCCTTTAAATGGAAGTGCTCTGTATTCCAAAATTATATGCTTACCACAAAATAAAAACAGCTTTCTTGGTACATGATTTAAGTGGACCAAGACTTTATTTTTTCTTATATTTTCTATTTTTTCTATTTTATTTTCTGCTAACATTTTTTAAAGATATTATAAATGCTTACTGTACATGGGCTTCATAAATAGGAGCATGACCAGGGGTGGACTGACCATTTGGAAACTGGGGTCAGTAGGGGGCCCCATGAGATGCCCCTGGTACCTTTTTCATAGGCTTTTTTGAGTTTGGACAAGGACACAGAGGCCCCATGATCCCCTATTGCCGGGGGCCCCATGAGTTGTCTGTCCGCCCCTGGGAGCATCTTATTTAGAAATGCAGCCACCACAAAAAAGGACTGCAATATATCATCATTTTCTTCTTAGGTATAGATAGACTTTGATGTAACCATGTGACCGCTATCACGGAAGTCCAGTGTGGGGAAGCGTGTGGTGAGACTGTCACTCACCGCTGAAGCACTATTACATTACCTGGAGTGTGCACATGTTTTGCTTATTGTTTGTTTACTCAATGTGAGTGCATTTTTAGGGGTTTTTTTAAAATAAAAAAATGTGTTTTAAACAGAATCACACTATATTGAGATTGAGTATTGGTGGTGTGGAGTCCAGAAGGAGTGTGGTCAATGGTTTTTACCTACTGGATGGTGATCTTAGTTCCTGGTATTGAGGGGGAGGTTTTCCACTGTTGGTCCTTCAACAATACCTATTACTAAGGAGGATTTATTTTCCACTGCTGGTTACTCACCAGTATCTGATGAGTAAAATAAAACAAAAATAAAGTGAGCACTTTCAGCATCAGCAGCTATGCACTACACGCAGCCAAATAAAACCTCAGTCAGATTGAGAAATAAAGTGCAGCTCTATAAATAGATAATTAATAATAGTAAATAGTAATATTGTCCATATAAATATTTATATGGACAATATTACTATTTACTATTATTAATTATCTATTTATAGCACTGCACTTTATTTCTCAGTATCTGATGAGTGTTCATTTTGATAGGGTGGTAATCACTATAGGATCACAAAGGTGTTCATTTTGATAGGATGTACTGGATTTTTCAAAGAATTATTATACGGATCAGGCGAACTGGACTGTATTTATATTCCCACTGACACACCATGATGGAAGTCTCGTCTTTTCTTTATTCTCCATCCAGTTATTTGTTTATTTATCTAGTGATTTATATATTCATTTATGGTTATTTGATTTATGTTTTTTAATACTGAGCGCTGTTTATGAGGATGGTCAAATTCACTCATACAACTGTATATACAACATTATTTAAAACAGCTGCTTTGTTATATTTTCCAAATTTTATTTAGGTTTTATTTAGTATTCGCCTTCACTAAAGCTGTTATTTTTTTTTTTCAGCTTATTTATTCTTTAGCTATAGATAGACTTTATTAACCTGCATTAACAGTATATAAAGAAGAAGTAGATTAAATGCTAAAGACTTCTAGCTTCATACACTTATGAAACCTAGTTTGCACAATTAAAGATATTTCAAGTAATGCTTTTTGGGGAAAACATATTAGAAAACGTTTTTAAAAGTGGCATTCGGGTTTCCTAAAAAATGATATTTCTGGTACAAAATGGTGTGTTGAGGCTTGTTGGGTCTTTTGTATTACCCTACTTTGGTCTGTAAGACATGGATAATGGCTGATGAGTTGCTGGCAGTCTCTCAATTATCTCTTGCTTAGGCTAGTCATGCATGGACAGTGGGGTCCCTAGGAGGGTTTGGGGGGTGCGGGCCGCACTGGGTGACACCATCACAGGGGGTGCAGGAGCAAGATGCCAGCAGAGCTTCTGGGCTCTGTGAAGGTCCTGGCCAGTTATTGGGGTGATCCCAGATTCCCGGCACAGTGACAGCTGCCCCCGGTGTAGCGGTAAAATGAGTATCCCAGACCGTGAAGATATGTATCCCCTAAAGCAACTGCGCATGTGCCAGTTTCAGGCCGAAGAAGCCGATCAGCCACACAAGCAAGGTGGATGGAGGAATCCTCCCTGCTGAGCCTTTGTATTCTGACAGTGGGGAATCCTCCACTGTCAGAATATACTGATTAGTACTGCAGCCGATTAGCTGTAGGAGCTGAGTGAATTAAAGTTTTTCAACAGCCCAGTTTGAGAGAAGTCAATCATTAGATAGACTTCTGTTGAGCAGAAATGGCCATAGATGGATTGACATTCGGCCAGTCTCTGCTGAACCTGCCAAATTTCTATCCATCTATGGCCAGTGTAAATGTTTGTTTATGCCCAAGGACCAGTGGTATACGGCTATAGGCGACACTTACTGTACTGCACCTATGACCACACATCTTTCTGTCAGCACAATTCATGCACTTTGAGATAACCTGAAATGTCCACAGCGTACTTATTTCAGCACTGTCAGCCCCATGGAACAGTTGTCAGGTTTGAAGACCAGTGCTGTGCAATACTGAAAGGTAGGGGAACAGCGTCAAGTGATATGTCCCCCTAACTGGATTATCTAAACTGTGTATGTCTCAGGGCTTTGATGGCAGAGTGGGATTGAATAGGTAATGCGAGTACTGGCAGCAAATGGAACAAACCTGTAGCTTTGCCTAGTATGGGAAAATGTAAAGGTTCACTGTAAAGCAACATGTTAAATAGCTGAAATGCTTGTGGCAGGATTCACAGTTTGTTTTCTGTGATAAAGCAACTTTTAATTATCCACATTATGAACAACATATGTCTATTTTGGCAAACTCTGATAACAGCATTGTGAACGTCATTGTTTTAATCAGGCAGACTGTAACCTGAGAACAGTCCAACATTATAATATCCTAGTTCATGCAGACTGGAAAAGAGCTACAGGGGAAGAATCATTTTTTTTTATATCTTCCATCACTCTGCAAAGAATACCCAATCACGTGCAAGGAAAATAAAAAATGATTGCATTTTTGCGTGCACATGATTGGTTGATGGAAGTCAGCAGAGCTTCACCTCATTCACTAAGCTCTGGGGCAAATTTGCTTGCAAAGTGCAACTTCCCTTGCAAAGTAAACAGTCTATTTTGCCTTTAATAAATCAACCCTAATGTATCAATACTTTTTAAAGAGGATAGACTGCATAGATATTACAAAAATTAGTTCCAAAGACCACATGTGCTCTCTGCTGAGTACTGAAATGTTAAGGTTACTTTGATCACCTCATCAGTTTGTGCCAATTAATCAAGAGTAATAGAAAGGAAAGGGAGTCATAATGACACTATCCAGTATAGGACTTTCTGTGGTACTGGTAGCTGTACTAGTTCATACCAAGTAAATCCACTAGGTTATTGCACATTACAGATCATAGCATAATTCAACGCTTTAAAACATGTTATATTTTGTAAAAACAAATAAAAAAAAACAAATAATAATAATGATAGATAGATAGATAGATAGATAGACAGATATTATATCACGCCTCGACTACTGTAACTCCCTCCTCATCGGCTTACCTCACCGCAGGCTATCCCCGCTTCCGTCTATCTTGAATGCTGCGGCCAGACTCATCCACTTTACTAACCACTCCGTATCTGCCACCCCCCTCTCTGCCAATCCCTCCACTAGCTTCCGATTGCCCAATGGATAAAATTAAAAATGCTATCATTGACGTATAAAGCTGTTCATAATACTGCCCCAAACTACATCACTGATCTGGTATCCAAATACCACCCAAAACGTACTCTCCGCTCCTCACAAGACCTCCTACTCTCTAGTTGCTTGGTCTCCTCCTCCCATGCCAAACTCCAGGACTTCTCCGGGGCTTCCCGCATCCTCTGGAACTCCCTACCCCAATCCATCAGACTATCACCTACTCTCCTCACTTTTAGGCACACTCCGAAAACCTATCTCTTCAGGGAAGCCAACCCCGCCCTCAGCTAATTACTGAACTCCTCTACTCTTCCTACCACTCCGTCCCCCACAGCTATTTCCTCCTGTACCACTATCCCCTCCCTCCTAGATTGTAAGCTCCAAGGAGCAGGGCCCTCGAACCCCTCATGTATTGAATCGTATTGTTAATATACTGTCTCGTGTACTGTCTCCTATTATAATGTACAGCACTGAGCAAACTGTTGAAGCTATATAAATCCTGTATAATAATAATAATAATAGATAAATATTACTAAGTAGAAAAGTGCAGTTAATTTTCTGTACCTATAACAGGGAAGTTTAAGGTCCACTGGAGATAAGCCACCAGTCACGCAAGCCCACAAACACCAAAACATCATTACACAAACACCTGGCAGCTTAACAGGAGATAAGTACAAAAATATATACAAATTTTCAGAAATATATTCAAAAGAATTTCAAAAGATGAAGTTTTGTGCACAGGAAAATTGGAAACATCTCATAATACAGTAAGTAAACTATTTACGTAAACCCATGGGGTCCACATTTTTTAGCAATCACAACTGAAATAATATAGTTGCATTTGATGTGTGAAGTGCAGAGTTTTGTAATATCCATTTCATTATACTAACTTTCTGCAGTATTACTATTGTCGAGAAATAATATTTAGAAGATAAAATGTAACAGAAAGAAAGACGGTGTAAGGTTGCAGATTTCGCCCCCACGTAATGGTAGAAGGTTTAGTAGACTACTTTTGGCACTGATCCCTTCTTCCGTCTTGGCATTCTGAGACACAGCTGTCACCGCTTTCTGCTGTCCTGCTCACGAGGCTGCCATTGTGGACAGAAAAAGTCTCTGTCAGTGACACAGCAAATAGTAGAGATCATTCTAGAAAGTCAGCCTCGGAAAGATCCTGAATACAAATATCCTGGATACAGTATTGACCACTGATGCCACCATTTAATATATTTATGATTCTTTATTAATAATGGTATTTATATAGCCCCGACAATAAAGCAGCTCTTTACTAAATTTGATTGAATATGAGTGACCAAATGGCAAATTTTAAATGTTAAAAAAAATGATACGATCATTATGAAAAAATCTTATTTACTCCTGTCAACCAGTTTACCTGGTTTGGACCGACCAATCTTCTATTTTTTTTTTTAACAATTTGCTGATTTTTCTCCCATTAAACCAAACACCACTAGATACCTGCCTGCCAATAGAGTGCTGAATATCTCAGAAAAGCCAAGTCAATATGGCATTCATGCAGAATGGGACATGCACTCCAACGTGTGGTCCAAAAAAGAAAGACCTCTCCCCTCTAAGAACACCATCCTCTTGCTGATTAGCACTAAGTCCCCTAGCTCTTATAATTGCCCAATGTGCATGTATAGTGTTGGTGGGAAGGAAATAGGGGGTAAAGGTGCTACCCCCTGCTGCCAAGGCCTGGTAAAGTGATCCAATGAAATCCTACTAACCACAACACAATTTTACAAGAACAAATGTAACAAGTTGCTGATAATAAACAATGTTAATCCCCCTCCATAATCAGAATTCCTCTGTCATCTACTTCCCACACAAGGTCTCTTCTACATTTACAAACCCTCTAGTTTTTAATTTGACAGGTGACTGCTGCTAGTGTTTCTGCTGCTGGTGATTGCTGAAATCGCCTGTGGCAGGATCACTAAGAGGCTGCCTGATTGTCCCTCTTATTTCTCCCTCTGTAGCTGAGCTAGCCAGATGATCACTAGTAATCAAGATTCAGCTGCATTCTGTCCAGAAATAGAACGACATCTTGCTGCATCTGGCTACAAAGGGAGTGATTCTATAGGGATAGACAGGCAGCCTCTTTAATGATCCTACCACTGATGATTTGTCTCTAGCAGCAGATATGCCCATCTGACATCTGCCTTAAGCTGGCCATGAATGGTTAGGTTTTTTTTTTTTGTTCAGCCAGAGGACTGAAATAAATAAAACTGACAGATTTCTCCACCCATGCGAATGAAGTGGATGGAGGAATTCCATTCGCCAGGACAGGGAGACCGCTGCTATCAGAATACACTGATCAGCAGCTGCAGCCAATTGGCTGCAGCCCTGGATTGAGAAAAGTTTTCTAAGATGTCCCTTTGACAGAAGCGAATCAAACAATCAACTTCTGTAGAGTAGGGATGGCCACATACTGATTAAATTCCCTGCTAAACCATCTGAATTTCAATCGGTGTATGGCCAGCTTTACTCCTAACAATGATGTATGTGTCTTTAATGATCCTGACGCTGGCGATTTGTCTCTAGAGTCAGAATCACCCCTCTAATATCAGTCTTACTCCTAACCGTGATGTAGATGAACATATACTGAAGATACAATATACAGAAGATGTATTAATGGTCCATAAAATTGTCTACACATGCTGCCAGCTTACTCTTTCTGTGTGTGTCCCTGGGTTGCCCCTAAGAATAAATATAACTAGAAAACTCAGCTGCCAAGCACAGGGTAAGCTGACAGCTGCCATTACTGGACAGTGACAGGTTTAACGTCTGTCCAAACAGTATTTTTTTCAAGCACACAGAAATATCACCTGTGCATTTTTGGAACAAAGAAGATCATTAGCAGGAGGTTATGCAGGACTTACCATCGAAGAACAGCTTTAATGCCGTATTGCAAGAATGAGAATTTCCACTTTTAGTCTCTCTTTATGAGCATACATATAATCTTTCCAAAAATTCAGTTATTTCTAAAAGAAACTAAACTGCTAATACAGTGACCCATTACAACCATCAACCTGCATATTAGCGTAATACACTAAACTGTTGAATTTACCACCCCACCTCTCCACCTTGTCCAATCAGAGAACGCAAAGCATCCTCTGAATGGTGCCCATGCCAAATAGCTGATGTCCAATGTTTAGAATGCAGCAGGAAAGCCGCTCTGCATGGGATTGGGAAGCAATTGGAGTCCACTGAAGTAATGGTGTCTACAGTACTTCAGGGACTTCCAGCTCCAAATGCATCAGCCAGGTGTGGTATACATAGTTACATTGTTCCAAGCTGGAAAAATTGAACTATGTATAAAATATTCATACCTGGAATCCCTTGTTAAGATCTGCTTTAAAGTTATATTGTCTTTCCAAAGTATTTTCTATTTATGAATAGAATGGAGAAAGGTCTGAAACTGCCAGGTATTTATTGCTGTCTGTGGCTCCATTGGAGAGATTTCCCACCACTTCCTGTCCTAGAGGCAGAAACGGAAGTGAATACAAATATTCTGAATATGAGGTGAATTCCCATCTCTGTCTCCAAAACAGACATTTCCATTGTGAGATTTCCCCTGCACTCCTGATTCCTCATAAAAAACATCAAAACTAACAGGTTTTGATGAAGATCCACTTTAACGTGTACGTTTGGTTTGGGTGGATAGTAATAGGAATGTAATTATAGCTACCTTCGATGCCCTGATGTTTTAGTTCTGTGGATCCTCACCAGCAATGTGTACTGTTGCACTACTGCTGTATGCTAGAATATGCTGTCAGGGAAGAGATCAAGACCACCAAAGGAATTTTGTTCAATCAAAGTAATAGGTCTGCAGATGTAAGTATTGTTTAATATTTAGAATTCTCTCAATTGTTTCAAGTGAATGTCTTTGTTAATATCGTTTGTCATAAAGGGAATATTCTCCACTATGCTCTGTGGTTGCCAGCATTATTAACCCATCCCACACTGGTGGCAAATTCCCTGCATTGTAGCAGTATGCTTTGTCTATGGTATGGTTTGCTAACTAAGAGGCAGATGAGAAAGGCATTGCAGCCTCTATGGGAGTTAGAATAGAGCATTGCTGGTTTGGGGCAGGTGGTGGATTGCTGGCTCAGTGACAGGTGTCACACACTTGGTCCAACCTCTTCAGCAGTTGGTCCTGATCCTCCAGGAGGAAACAGCTGAGAACACCAAAGCCTGAATGATCTGGAGTCACAACAGCATTCTTGAACATGACAGCTGTCTCCACATTACTACTGACCATCTATTACCTCTCCCAGTGAACGCATACCACATGTAGATACTAAGAAATCCTAGAATTTGCTTCTGACCCTTTGAGTTCAAAGGTTTCTACCAGAGTTCTGAACATGGCAGTTTTCCATGTCATGGAATTATTAGCAATTTTTTGGTGGAGCTGTAGGAGGAACACAAAAAACTGTAATGTTGCATAAGTTATGCAGCTTACAGCAAACAACAAAATGTATACATTAGGCAACTTAAAGTGGTTGTAAAGCTAGAAGGTTTTGTAACTTAATGCATTCTATGTATTAAGGTAATAAACCTTCTGTGGTCTGCTCTCTCTAGCTCCACCCCAATACTTATCTGAGCCCTATCTTGATCCAGAGATGTGCATGAGGTCAGTGGCTCTCTCGGCTCTCTCTCTTCTCATTGGCTGAGAGACAGCAATGGGGCCATTGGCTCCCACTGCTGTCAATTATAGCCAGTGAGAAGAGGCAGGGGCAGGGCTGAGCCGTGCTCTGTGTGTCTATGGACACACAGAGTGGGGCTCAGGAGCAAGCATGCATGAGTGCCCTCATAGCAAGACACTTGAGGGGAGGATCAGGGCTGCTTTGTGCAAAATCATTGCACAGAGCAAGTAAGTATTATGTTTGTTATTTTAAAAAGATTAGGTTTACAATCGCTTTAAAAATGAAATCCAGGAAATATTTGTATAGCATACTACAGTGTTAGCCTCAATTTCCCAGATCCTAAACAGGTTCTGTATAAGTGGCTTTGCCTCTGCACACTGACCACAGGGGCTAGCTTAATTGACACTACCCCCATTCAGAGAACACAGTTATTTGTTTCAATAAATACAAGGCATTCTTTGATTGGACAAGTAGAGAGGGGGGCGGTGATGTCACAATCTCTTCCAATCAGAGAACATCATGTTTTGGTTTTTTTTTTCAAACTTTTTATTAATTTCAGAGACATAAAAAAAACAGGCGTAGGACAGGCCATTAACATATGCAGGCAACGAATACACAAAAACACCGTGTCCTACGGGAAAAGAGGATTATTGCATAAAGATTGCATTATGAGGAACCATAAAAAAACATGAAGGGATACAATGGTACATGGGAAGGTGGACCTGAGTGTGCAACTGAGAGGGAGCACTGTTCCCAATGACCATATGGGGGTTCCATGTGAGGCAAGGAGAGGGAGGCAAAAGTGAGCAGGAAGTAAAAAAAAAAGGGGGGGGGGGAGAACTAGGAGAGACTGAAAGAGAGAATAGAGGAGAGAAAAAAAGGGTGTGTGAATTCCAGAAGAGAATAGACAATTTCTGGATCAGGTCAATGCATAGCATGGCTCATAGGACTATCACGATGCGAGATTAGAGGACGTCAAGGAAGGAGCAACGAATCATCAAAGTTTGGTGGGAGGAAACATTCCACCCATGAACACCATGTATTTATTGAAAAAAATACAAGGTATTCTATGAATTGTGGTGATGTTGATTAGGGGACTCCCTGTGGTTAGTATGCAGTAAGGCAGCCACTCTCATAGAACCTGAGCAGAATCCAGAAGATTGTGATGATCACTGTAGTAGCACCAACTACTACAATGATTTTCAGGTTTCCCAGGGGTCCATCAGGTATGAGAGATACATACTGTGTCAAGCTGGAAAAATGTAAGTATGCAATACAAATAATTCCTGGAGTTCAGCTTTAAAGAATTATGCCATTTGCTCTAGATGAACACTGAACAGAAAATCTGCAGGCCCTTATCACTACATACAGGTGAAACTCGAAAAATTAGAATATCGTGCAAAAGTTCATTTATTTCAGTAATGCAACTTAAAAGGTGAAACTAATATATGAGATAGACTCATTACATTCAAAGCAATATAGTTCAAGCCGTGATTTTTCATAATTGTGATGATTATGGCTTACAGCTCATGAAAACCCCAAATCCACAATCTCAGAAAATTAGAATATTACATGCAATCAATAAAACAAGGATTGTACATAGAACAATATCGGACCTCTGAAAAGTATAAGCATGCATATCTACTCAGTACTTGGTTTGGGCCCCTTTTGCAGCAATTACTGCCTCAATGTGGCGTGGCATGGAAGCTATCAGCCTGTGGCACTGCTGAGGTGTTATGGAAGACCAGGATGCTTCAATAGCGGCCTTCAGCTCTTCTGCATTGTTCTGTCTCATGTCTCTCATCTTTCTCTTGGCAATGCCCCATAGATTCTCTATGGGGCTCAGGTCAGGCGAGTTTGCTGGCCAATCAAGCACAGTAATCCCACGGTCATTGAACCAGGTTTTGGTGCTTTTGGCAGTGTGGGCAGGTGCCAAGTCCTGCTGGAAAATGAAGTCAGCATCCCCATAAAGCTTGTCTGCGGAAGGAAGCATGAAGTGCTCCAAAATCTCCTTTTAGATGGCTGCGTTGACCCTGGACTTAATGAAGCATAGTGGACCAACACCAGCAGATGACATGTCTCCCCAAATCAACACAGACTGTGGAAACTTCACACTGGACTTCAAGCATCTTGCAGTGTATGCCTCCATTCTTCCTCCATACTCTGGGTCCTTGGTTTCCAAATGAGATGCAAAAGTTGCTCTCATCAGAAAAGAGGACTTTGGACCACTGAGCAATAGACCAGGTCTGTTTTTCTTTAGCCCAGGTAAGACGCTTCTGACGTTGTTTGTTGTTCAGGAGTGGCTTGACAAGAGGAATATGACATTTGAAGCCCATGTCCAGGATCCCTCTGTGTGTGGTGGCTCTTGATGCACTGACTCCAGCCTCAGTCCACTCCTTGTGAAAGTCCCCAACACTTTTGAATGGCCTTTTCCTGACAATCCTCTCCAGGCTGCGGTCATCCCTGCTGCTTGTGCACCTTTTTCTTCCACACTTTTCCCTTCCACATAACTTTCTATTAATGTGCTTTGATACAGCACTTTGGGAACATCCAACTTCTTTTGCAATTACCTTTTGAGGCTTTCCCTCCTTGTGGAGGGTGTCAATGATCGTTTTCTGCACAACTGTCATGTCAGCAGTCTTTCCCATGATTGTGATTCCTACTGAACCAGACTGAGAGACCATTTAAAGGCTCAGGAACCCTTTGCAGGTGTTATGGCTTAATTAGCTGATTAGAGTGGGACACTTTGAGCCTAGAATATTGCACCTTTTCACAATATTCTAATTTTCTGAGATTGTGGATTTGGGGTTTTCATGAGCTGTAAGCCATAATCATCACAATTATGACAAATCACGGCTTGAACTATCTTGCTTTGCATGTAATGAGTCTATCTCATATATTAATTTCACCTTTTAAGTTGCATTACTGAAATAAATGAACTTTTGCACGATATTCAAATTTTTTGATTTTCACCTGTATATACTTAGATTGTAAGCTCTGAGGAGCAGGGCCCTCCTAACCCTCTTGTATTGAACTGTATTGTTGCTGTATTGTCTCCAGTTATATTGTAAAGCGCTGAGCAAACTGTTGGCGCTATATAAATCCTGAATAATAATAATATTAATCATATCCATCTACATTACTAACAGATAATCGTAACGTATATCCAGGAGGTTACATTTTTCCTGAAAGTGAGAGTGGTGAATGAAGGGTGTGAAGAAGCAGACCCAGAGTATAAGGCAAAGGAATTTGTGATCACATTATCTGGGCTGTCATTTGTGCCGCCAGTCTTGCAATTCCCCTCTGTTTCACATCCTTCTTCCAGATGACTGAAGGGTGTACTACCTCCAGCACCCCCCACATCCCCGTCCCCACCCTTTTATTCCTGGATATTCTCTCTGCTTTTGTTCTTTGGTTTTATGGAAAGATTGAGAAGATATTGGAATGCAGAGGATGCATGACTCATGTGGTGCTTGTGGCAGTATGTTTTGTGTATGAGTGTGAAGTGCTTGCAGGATAGTGTCTCTTACATGAAATAAGAAAAGCTGCTATTGCCAAACTTTTTCTAAAAATGCTATTTTCCTGGCTGTTTCTGGCTTCAATACTTTGAATCTCTGACCTGGAACATGTGTGCAGTAAGTACCTGCATACTTGTTTCAGGTCAGCAGTGTCTCAGAAAGGACTTACATGAAAGGATGAGCATGGCAACCAAGCAACTAACATGCTTTCCTATACTGAACTATACATTAGAACTTTTCTGCTTGTTATAATATGTTTGCAGTGCAAAGATAATCAGATTTATTGAAAGCAAACGTGTACTGTGAGCTATGAAGACTAATAGTGCTGATCTAAGAATACTAGTTCCCTGGCTGCCTTTGGCATCAACAGTTTCTGTGTCAACCAAGTAAGACATATGAGCTACATGACAGACAGGAAACTAGCCTTTTCAGATGTGACAGCTGTCAATGGTGAGTTTTCTTCCCACAGGGAAATTTTCATTGATTTCCTGCTGTGTCTCTTGGAGAGGAAGTGAAGGCAGATCTCTTCTATATGGCACAGACCGCAAAAGAAATATTCTAGAGGTTCAAATCCTCCCTCAGGGCTCATTTACACCAAATGCACTGGAGAACGTTTGTGAATGCTTTCCCAATGCATGGCAGCCAATAATAGTGGTTCCCTATGACTGCAGTTCACACCAGCCTTTTTTAGCTTTTGCCCAGCTCAGAAAAAAGTACAGCATTCCCTACTTTTTTTCAATGCAATACTTTCAAATGCATCCAAAACAAAACAAAAAACATGTAAAAACCATGGCAAAGTATTACAGTGCATTACAAAAAAGCAACACGCATATCTTAATGCATGTATTGTGATGTGAATTATATATTTTTTTTGGCTGGAGTTGTACTTTAACGATTGAAGGTTAAAGTGTTACTAAACCCAGGACCCTGCATTCACTATATCTGGTCTCCCACAGCACACAGAACATGGAAGTGCAATTATTTCAGTAAATATAAACTGCTAAATACCTTTTCTCATCAGAAGTTAGAGCAGACGTGTGGCTTCTGTCAGTGTTCAGCCAAGCACTAGCTAAAGCTTGTAGGAGTTTTCTTTCTTCTCTAGGAGGATGCAAAACCCCTGACCTCTGTCTGGACAGTGCTGATTGGACCTGTGCTGATCACATGCACTCTCCCAAGAAAAAAAAAACCTCTCTAGCAATACACAACAAACTGAGCATGTGCAAAATGCCTATGGTTCAGTATGTCTTATCAGGAGATAAGAGGTGGTCGCTTAAACAAGGGGAGGAACACAGCAATCAGAGTCAAACATCCTTTTTACACAATGCAGAGGATTAGCCCCTTATGTTCCACAGTGAGTATAACAAGCATGCTTTTCTGCATATAGAGACTGATTTTACTGTTGTGGGTTTAGTAACACTTTAAAGCGGAGTTCCACTGATCCTGTCAAAAAATAAAAGTCAGCAGCTACAAAAACTGTAGCTGCTGACTTTTATAAAAAAAGCCACTTACCTGTCCCTCGGTCCCATGGTGTGTCCCCCAAAGCCCGTTTCACCTGCCATCCTGTATTCCAGGAGGCCGGCATCTTCAGTGTGGGAACCCGGCTGTGACTGCTTATGGCTTCACATCCGGGTACCCACTGTGCATGCGCGAGTAGCGCTGCACTTCATGAATGGTCCTGTAGTCTTCTGGGACCTCTCACATGTCCCAAAAGACTACAGGGAGGGAGGGGGGAGGACACCTTCCGCTTCCGGTCACCTTGGCGATCGGACCGGAAGTGGGAGTGGGTACCTGTCAACTTCGGGTACCCGCTCCCCCCCGCCCGCCCCCCAAAGGTGCCAATCCTTAATGGAGATCAGTGGAGCAGTCCTTAAAGCGGAACTTCCCCTTTTGGGTGTAGCTCCGCTTTAAGTTTGCAGGTCCATTTACTACTTTGAAGAGCATTAGCATGCACTATGTTGTGAGTTTATGTGTGTTGGGTTAAGGTAGCCTATTGAAAAAATGGGCTGCCAACACACCCTAATGTGATAAAAAAAAAAAGTACATGACCCATTTTTGTAATATAACAGGACACTACAACCTGGGTGCGTTGCCTTAGAACACTGAGCTGCCAATCAAAATGAATGACTCTGCAACACTAAGACACATGTTACATACGTTACTGAGCCACGGAAGTCTACACGGGCCATTAGAGTCAGGTCAAGTGAATTTGTCATGAATAATATGTAGTTGCCATAGATGACCTCCTTTGGAAAATGTTAGCTGACTCTTTTGTCCTGACCTACTGGGATCAGTACTACTCACTGAACTGGAATAGCAGTGTAGATCAGGAATGTTTTTAACTGCTCCACTCCTCCTACCACTCCATCCCCCACAGCCACTTCCTTCTGTGCCACTATCCCCTCCCTCCTAGATTGTAGGCTCCAAAGAGCAGAGCCCTAGAACCCCTCGTGTATTGTTTTGTTACTGTATTGTCTCATGTACTGTCCCCCATTATAATGTACAGCGCTAAGCAAACCTTTTGGCACTATATAAATACTGTATAATAATAATAATAATAACTCCATACATGTTCTGGACAATGACTCATTTTCAGAAAGTGAATTCAGTAAAGTGCATAGTACAAAGCATTTATAAGACCTTCTCCAGAATATTGGGCACCATTTATAGGAGAACTGGAGGAAGTGCAGAGAAGGGCAACACAACTGATAAGAGGCATAGGGGACCTCAGCTATGAGGAAATATTAGCTGAAATGAATTTTCTATCTTTTGAAAATGGTGAGAAAGGAGGATACATTCACTATATATAAATATATAATATGTAGTCAGCTAGGTGCAAAGTTATTCACTTTGAGGTCATTACAAAGGACAAAAGGCATTCTTTACACCTGGAGGAAAAAAGGTTTAACTTTTCCACTATTCCCCCCACTGACACCAGTGATGGGGCACTATTCCCCCCACTGACACCTATGATGGGGCACTATTCCTCCCACTGGCACCAATGATGGGGCACTATTCCTCCCACTGGCACCAATGATGGGGCACTATTCCCCCCACTGACACCTATGATGGAGCACTATTCCCCCCACTGACACCAATGATGGGGCACTATTCCTCCCACTGACACCAATGATGGGGCACTATTCCTCCCACTGATACCAATGATGGGGCACTATTCCTCCCACTGACACCAATGATGGGGCACTATTCCTCCCACTGACACTAATGATGGGGCACTATTCCTCCCACTGGCACCAATGATGGGGCACTATTCCCCCCACTGACACCAATGATGGGGCACTATTCCTACCACTGACACCAATGATGGGGCACTATTCCTCCCACTGACACCAATGATGGGGCACTATTCCTCCCACTGACACCAATGATGGGGCACTATTCCTCCCACTGACACCAATGATGGGGCACTATTCCTCCCACTGACACCAATGTTGGGGCACTATTCCTCCCCCTGATACCAATGTTGGGGCACTATTCCTCCCACTGACATCAATGATGGGGCACTATTCCCCCCACTGACACCTATGATGGGGCACTATTCCTCCCACTGATACCAATGATGGGGCACTATTCCCCCCACTCACACCAATGATGGGACACTATTCCTCCCACTGACACCTATGATGGGGCACTATTCCTCCCATTGACACCAATGATGGGGCACTATTCCTACCACTGATACCAATGATGGGGCACTATTCCTCCCATTGACATCAGTGATGGGACACTATTCCTCCCACTGACACCAATGACGTGGCACTACTCCTCCCGCTGCAAAATTACAGTTATGAAGTAGCAACGAAAATAATTTTATGGTTGGGGGTCACCACAACATGAGGAACTGTATTAAGGGGTTGCGGCATTAGGAAGGTTGAGAACTACTGAACTAGATGGACTTGTGTCTTTTCAATCTGACAATGTAACAATGGGAGCCTCTGTGTTCTCCATGTGAATTGTTAGGGTCACGGGAAGGATTAGGGATAAGTCTCATGTCCTGAGCACAACTGCACACAATTTATTTACATGTGTTTTTTAGTACCTAAGTCACTTACAGAAGATAACAGTGCTGGGCTAAGTGATCAGTCATGGAAACATTCCAACAACCTTGAAATCCTTGTACAGTCTATTCTAGGAAATAGCAATAAGGAGGAACTTCTTTCATGTTGGGAGTTGAACTTGCAGTCTTCGATATATCATAATTTAGGAAGATGTCATAGCTTTTATTGCACATAAATCATATATATATATATATATATATATAATATATATATATATAGGCATACCTCGGTTTACGAACGCCTCGGTTAACGTAATTTTCGGTTTACAAATAAAAATCCATTGAAAATAATGGCTGGTTTTACAAATGTTTTAATTGGATTTCAATGCATTTACAAATTTTTTTTTTAATCATGTCCCTGTATAGTACTATGCCTTTAAAGTGCACTTTATAAAGAGTTTTGAACAGATAAGACTTTTTTTTACTTTTTTCTGACCTCCGGAACGGATTAGTTGGTTTTCAATGCATTTACAACTTTTTTTCACAATATGAACGGATTAATTGGTTTTCAATACATTTATGTATTAATTTTTAATCATGTCCCTGTACAGTATTTATACCTTTAAAGTGCACTTTATAAAGAGTTTTGAACAGATAAAAGACTTTTTTTTACCTCCGGAACGGATTACAGTAATTGGTTTTCAATGCATTCTTATGGGAAACTACATTTCGGTTTACAAAGTGAAGGACTGGGTGCATTCATATTCACAGCAAACGTTGCTCTTTACTCTTCCTGTACTCCCTTGCTCAGAGTTTAAATGGAAAATGCCTGCTGCCAGAGCATTGCTCTGAACACCTTTATAATCTACCAGAGATTGTGCTATAAAGGAAATGGTATGCATTACTGTCTGATCTTCAGTGTGAGAATAAACATTCTATAAACCCGAGTAAAACTGTTTAACATCTACAGACACAAGTAAAGTAGACTGTTTCATACATAGTAACTTATCAAAGTAAAATGCAGCAACCCATAGCAATCAATTAGGTTTCATTTCAAAATATAGTCAAATATATTATTAAATACACTACATACCGGTAGTTTGTCAGGTTGAAAAAAATCCCCAAGTCCATCTAGTTCAACCAGTAGAAAAAAAAACAAACTAATAAAAACCTCCGTATAAACAATTCTTTACCCGCAGGTGATCCAGAAGAAGGGAAAAATCTAAACAAAGCATGATCCAATTTGCTCCAGTAGGGGAAAAATTCCTTCCTGATCCCCCAAGAGGCAATCACGTATTCCCTGGATCAACAGTCTCTGGTGTTATCACCTATGCATGTCCATTTATATTTTGTTCATATAAGAATACATCCAGCTCTATTTCAAAATAATCTATTGAGCTGTCCAGAACTAGTTCTTGAGGGAGTATATTACACGTTTTCACAGCTCTTACTGTGAAGAAGCCTTTCTGTATGTGAAGGTTAATTCTCTTTTCCGCTAGACATAAAGAGTTCCCCCTTGTCCTCTGTAATTATCTGAAAGTGAATAACTCAACACCAAACTAACTATATGGACCACTGAGCCCTGGTTGATACATATGCAGATTGGATGCGTTTTGAACCGCATCCAATTTGCTTGACATGTGAACCAAACCGCCTTTCTATGGAGCAAGCCGGGCTGCAGTGCGTTTGTAAAAAGTCCTGTATGATTTGTCAGTCCAGTGCAAGTGCAATTTTAAGTGTCACACACTTTAAAAAATGGCACTGAAACTGGCCCTGCACATATGTAAACCCGGTCTTATGTATTTATACATGTGATTCTGTCCCCCTTAGGGCTCATGTACAGTTGCAAGAAAAAGTATGTGAACCCCTTGGGATTATGTGGAGTTTTGCATGAATTGGGCATAAAATGTGCTCTGGACGTCATCTAAGTCACAACAATAGAAGAACACAGTCTGCTGAACATAATACTACACAAACATTAGATGTTGTCATGGTTTAATTGCACATAACATGTAAACATTCACATTGCAGGGAGGAAAAAGTATGTGAGGCCCTAGCTTAATGACTTCTCCCAGACCTAATTGGAGCCAGGAGTGAGCCAACCTTGACTCCAATCAGTGTGATGATATTGGATGTGTTGGTGACAGCTGTCCTGCCCTTAAAAAACACACACCTGTTTTGGGTTTACTGGTTTCAAGAAGCACTGTATGATGTGAACCATGCCTCACAGAAAAGAGCTCTCAGAAGACCTACGATCAAGAATTGTTGACTTGCATGAAGCTGGAAAGGGTTACAAAAGTATCTCCAAAAGCCTTGATGTTCATCTGTCCACGGTAAGACAGACTGCCTACAAATGGAGAAAGTTTAGCACTGTTGCTACTCTCCCTAGGCGTGGTCATCCTGTAAAAATGACTGCAAGGGCACAGCGCAGAATGCTGCATGAGGTAAAGAAGAATCCCAGAGTGTCAGCTAAAGACCTACAGAAATCTCTGGCACATGCTAACATTTTTGTTGACACATCTACAATAAGGAAAACATTAAACAAGAATGGAGTACATGGGAGGACACCACGGAGGAAGCCATTGCTGTCCAAAAAGAATATTGCAGCACGTTTGAAGTTTGCAAAAGAGCACCTGGATGTTCCACAGCACTACTGGCAAAATATACTGTGGACAGATGAAACCAAGATTGAGTTGTTTGGGAAGAACACACAACACTATGTGTGGAGAAAAAAAGGCACAGCACACCAACATCAAAACCTCATCCCCACTGTAAAACATGGCGGAGGGAGCATCATGGTTTGGGGCTGCTTTGCTGCCTCAGGGCCTGGACGGATTGTTGTCATTGATGGGAAAATAAATTCCAGAGTTTATCAAGACATTTTGCAGGAAAACGTACGACCATCTGTCCGCCAACTGAAGCCCTGCAGAGGATGGGTGATGCAACAGGACAATGACCCAAAGCATACAAGTAATTCAACAACACAATGGCTGCAACAGCACAGAATACGCCTTCTGGAGTGGCCCAGTCCTGACCTCAACCCGATTGAAATGCTGTGGTATGACCTTAAGAGAGCGATTCACACCAGACATCCCAAGAATACTACTACACTGAAACAGTTTTGTGAAGAGGAGTGGTCCAAAATTACTCCAGATCGTTGTGCAGGTCTGATCTGCAACTACAGGAAACGTTTGGTTGAGGTTATTGCTGCCAAAGGAGGGTCAACCAGTTATTAAGTCCAAAGGTTCACATACTTTTTCCTCCCTGCACTGTGAATGTTTACATGTTATGTGCAATTAAACTATGGCAACATCTAATATTTGTGTAGTATTATGTTCAGCAGACTGTGTTCTTCTATTGTTGTGACTTAGATGACGTTCAGAGCACATTTTATGCCCAATTCATGCAAAACTCCACGTAATCCCAAGGGGTTCACATACTTTTTCTTGCAACTGTACATGAGCAGCTGCTAAACTCAAGTTTTTGGCTTTTTTTGCCAAAGGTCCTAAACTCATCTCCATAAAAGCCTATGTGTCCATGTACATATAGGCTTTTAGCAGAGTCTAGCAGCTGCCGCGGTTAGGTGAGGTTAAACCTCCCTATCCTGAACACAGAAGTATCGTGTTCAGGATAGGAACGTTTTGACCTCTGTCCGTGGGAAAATGCGGAAAAACCACGGTAAAATGCGGCAACCATGGTACCGTGATTTTGCAGCAGTTTTGCCGTGTCCATGAACACAAAGGCGTTCAGCAGAGTTTAGGAGCTGCAGCGTTTAGATGAGGTTAAACCTCCCTCCCCTGACCGCAGAAGAATCGCGTTCAGGATAGGAATGTTTTGACCGCCAACCACGGGAAACCGCAAAATTAGGTACCACGGTTGCCGTGTTTTGCCATGATTTGCGTTTTCCTGTGGCCAGCAGTCAAGGTAGGCTCGTGTACAGGGAGCCTTGATCTCCTCTTCTCAAGAGAGAATAAATTCAGTTCCTATAATCTTTCCTCATAGCTGAGCTCCTTCATAGCTCTTATCAGTTTAGTTGCCCCTCTCTGCACTTTCTCCAGTTCCCCAATATTCTTCTTATGAATTGGTGCCCAAAACTGAACTGCATATTCCAGATGAGGTCTTACTAATGATTTGAATATACGTAATTATATGCAAATACATACATACATACATACTATATACAATATTTAGACATAAACTACTGTTTTCTTAGGTTCCTCTGTGTAATATTCTACCTATCATTGTTATGGCTGGGTCATTTATTCATCTCACCATAAGAGTACATATTTATTTCTGCCAGGGGCTGTAAGCATACAGATTCTAACATCTAGCTAGTACCAGGCTACTTTTATCTTTTCATGAAGCTGCCAGCCTTCCATTCATTGCAGCGGCTATTGAGAGTGCTGCTGAATGTTTCCCTAAATAGTTTGTCATTTCTGTTGTACGATTAAACCTACAGTGCTATATATCTGGAGCTGGCCCGATGTCAGAAAAGGATTTGAATGTGAATCTTTTCATATTTTACATGCAGTTAGGATTAGTGTGTGGAGATCAGTGTTATTAGTGTCTGTATTTCTGTAAGGAAAATCAATTGGGTAAGAATGTGTGAGACAAAATAAACTCCATTATTAGCTCTTTGTAAATTTGGAGTTGTATGCTTTGTCTGTGTCAGGGACACATATATCAGTACTGTGACACATAGGCATGCTACATGTTAATTAAATATTATTAATATACTTAATATAAATTATTAATATTAAGATAATAATTAATGAAATATTATAAAGTAAATATCTGCAGTTGAGGTTCATCTGCTTTTAAATCATTTCATTTATTGAATTCATGCAACATACCTTTTATGTGTTTTATTTCAAATGCTTGAATGACTTACTAGGGAGGCTCTCGGGACATTTTGACCATTAATATTATAAATAGAGGACACCATAGAAAGCCAGCCATATTTGCATGTGCTTTTTTGTTTGTTATAGTTCATAGTTAGATTTTAATTTATTCACTCCTGATGAAGCTCATTTTATTGTGCTAAACATGTTGAGTTAGTTCATTTTTGCATGCATTATTTCTTTCATTTTGGGGATACACATGGCTTCAGTACGATGGGGACTGATTACTCATTGACTTTCTTTGGATAATAGTAGAGTTCTTTCAGAGGTTTCAGCCAATTAACCTTTTCTTGTTTTTTTATTTTCCTATTTGAATAGTGGGAGGGGGGCTGTGAAAGTAGAGGGTATTGTCATATTGACCACTCTAATGGCCCTCCAACCACACTATCTGTTTGCTTACGCCTCCTCTGCAGTAAAGCTATATTGTTGTGGGACTAACCAATGAGTGATGTAGATGTTAAAAATACTGCCACAGTAATTGGTTAACCCATATTGTTGGTGTTTAACTGCAGTGTAGTCATCCTATCATTTAAATCCAAAAGGTACCTACACCATGGTGCTCTAATTCTGTTATTTGAAGGATTTCTTTTACCTTAGTATAGGGTTATCACATCCCTTTTTGTCTTTTGTTGTGCTTTTGGCTAAACCTCTGTCTCCATGATACCACAATTTTGTGACAGGAGAGATAGTGACATATATCCTATCTCCTAGTCCTCTGTTGGTAGATTATAAGGGTTCATGTTCCTCATCCTAATAGTATAAAAAAAAAAACACACAATAATCCTAATAATAATGTCCATAATAACCATGCATTTTCTGAAACATATTCACTGTGTGAAACCTACACAAATGTGGACTCCTCACAGCAAAATACCCGTGGCTCAGTCACTTATTCTCGCAAACAGTGTCGCTCTCATTGAATTCCAGGGTAGCACTGGTAACACAGGTAAACAGCTGAAGGTATCCAAGGCCCAATGAAATGAGGGGGGCACTCGACAGGATCTAGAGTACTTTGGTACCAATTAGGGAGGGGATCCCCGCAGTAGCTGGGTTTTCAGGAAAAGCTGTATGCTGTTAGGCTCCAGCTTGGCTGCCCGTGTGCTGGTTCAGTGGAGGTTCTCTTACCTGGCTCCAGATTACTTGCCCAGTAACCTCTGCCTCATCAGACGTGGTATCTGAGCTATTGAGGGAGGAAATCCATTACAATAGCTAAATAGCCAGGAAAATCCTTCTTGGTTGATTAATTTTGCCGTCATCAGGCAAGCAACAACATTTACTGGGGAATACAAGCACATTACTGTTTTCTAATGTCTGTAGACACCCTAAAGTAGAAATATAGGCAAAACTTTTTTTTTTCATTTTGGATGGAGTAAGAGAGGGTGATAACCCCTGTAAGGTTTATTTTTGCCGTCTTTGTCCCATTAGGGAGATTTACCTACCATCCTGTCCCATAATCAAAACAGCAAGTGAACGGAAATACCTGCAAATTAAGGGAATCTCTTGGGGACTCCATATCACTAGAACTAGTGTCCCCATTGGAAAATTTCCCCTGTATTACTTTTCTAGGGACAATACAAAATGTGGGATTTTCTTTTACTGTCACTTTCAATGATAATGGTACACAGGACGATTAGAGAGGGTGAATCGCCCTAACGGCACCCAGACAGCAATAAAAACCTGACAAGTTTTCTAATCCCTGTCCACGCTATCCAAAACTATAAAAAAAGTTTTGCTTTTAGTTATACTTTAACTGAGAAGGAATAAGTAAATGTTTTTTTATGAGAATTCCATGTTTTGTCAGTTGTAGATTACAGTTTACATAATCCATTCTTATGCAGACACAGCTGAGAAAGATGTTATTAGCTTCTTTTGCCATACTGCATGACAGCGGTGTTGGGATAAATACATTCCAGGAGCCAAAGTACCTAAAGTTGTTGGCAGCTAACTGTTGCACATATCTTATCTTCATAATACATTTGAAAAAAATTAACGAATAGTCTTTTATTTATACTACAAATAATGGCTGAAAATATTATTGTATGATATTCAAAACTCATTGTTTGGCTCTATTGCACCTAATCATAATTTTGAATAATGATAAAAGGATTTCCTTAAATGTTTGGAGTATTTAACTAAATTGTACAATGATATTTCATTTGCAGATTCCAAAGCCATTGTGGATGGAAACCTTAAGCTGATCCTGGGTCTGATCTGGACTCTCATTCTACACTACTCCATTTCTATGCCTATGTGGGAAGATGAGGATGAAGAAGATGCAAAAAAACAAACTCCCAAACAAAGACTTCTGGGATGGATTCAGAACAAGATTCCACAGCTTCCTATCACCAACTTTCACCGGGACTGGCAAGACGGCAAAGCATTGGGTGCCCTGGTTGACAACTGTGCTCCAGGTATGTCAGTTTTATGTGGGTCAACAAGGAACTTACATCAGATTGATTACTTTTATCAAAATTGTGTCATTAATATCTGCCAACTTTCTGAGATGGGGAAGAGTGACACCCTTTAGCAGAAATTATGTAGGCAAAGAACAGACTCCCTGCCACGCACCCAATTATGTGGCCCTTGAAGAATTAATAAGCAAAAAATGATTGGCTTTTTTTTCATCGTTATATTTCCTTTATAGTGGCTTTTCTTAAAACATTAATGAGATAATAAAAAGGTTTGAGTAAAAGGTCTAGTGTACTGTAACACTGTTGGTAGTTAAGCATTGCATTTATTATAGATGCCTACACATCTGTTCAAAATGAGGGACAGCTGAGAAGGAAGGGAGGGACAGAGGGGTTTGATTTTAAAAAAGGGACAGTCCCTCCAAATATGGGACAGTTCAGATGAATGGAAAAGTCAACATACAGTATACTGATATATCCGGGTGTTCTCTGAGCTCTTTGTTTGACTTAGTGCACGTTCACACTTGACTAATTTCTAAAGCTTGCATAGGTTTTTGAGGAGCTTCCAAAACGCCTAACACCTCCTAACAAAGCTAGTGTGAACGTAGCCTAAGAGCCAATGTCTGAGGATTTTATTTGTTGCAAATGAGTTTTGCATTCTCATACTAGTCTCTGGGGATCAGGGCCCGTGCTAGACTTTTTTGCGCCCTAGTCAAGACCAGCTACTTGTGCCCCCCCCCCCAAAAAATAAATTTAAAAATAGTAGAAAGTATTAATTCAACAAAATATGAAGCTGCTAAATTTCTTTTAATGTGCAAAAATAAGTGCCATAAGATGCCACCAGCACCAATTTTAAAGACAAAATCAGGGTCACATATACAGTATATATTATATATGCATCAAATTGTAATTATAACACATACTGTATCATATACAGTATATTTATACATTATATTCATATATAAAAATTGTAAACATGTCTGGAATGTATTCTTTACCACTTAAGAGTTTAAATGAAAAAAGTATAATAAAATAACATATTTCAACCCACGGGTTATGTGGATGCTTGTGATCAATGTCCAAGTATTAGGTCATCGTCGGAAATATCTCTTGATATCCCTGGGACATTTTCCCCCATCCCTTGCTTTGGGAAAGCAAACACTGTGCAGAAGTAAGGCTGCTCCTGGTTTCACTCAATATCTGCCTTGCTTAGAAGCATATAGTATGTTAAAGCTGAACTCCAGGTACAAAAGCTTTAATTTAATTATTTTCTTCAATAGCTGCAAAGTGTATAAATCCACTTTGTCTGCACCAAATGCCTTTGGAAATTAAGATATTGCCTTGTAAATGTAACAGTGATATCAGTACTGTGCTGCAAATAGCCTGTGCAAAGCTCAGAGCTGTGGGACGGGCCCAGAAGGTCCACTCAGTACAGGCTGTCTGCAGAAAACTACAGGAAGGGGTGGATACAAGACCAGTCACCCTGCATGAGAAGAGTGAGCAGCATTGACCGGTCTTTGTTACATTGCAAAGGCAAATGTTCACACCTGATTTCTGCACAGATCTGGTGGAAATACACAAAGTACATGAAGATTCAAGTAAGAATACACATTTATTTTGTGTCTTGACAGTATATGCTTATTCTGGAATTTAGTTTTGAAATGTGTTCCCAGATGGCACAAAAATTGACCCAGCAAGTGGCACTGTCATAGCACCATGCCCCATGAATTTCTGTTGTACTGACTCTACAAAGAGGCTTTTATATTATGATATATTAATATGTAACTCCCATTTTCATTGAAAACAAATCTCTCCTTGTCAGTTATATACATAGCAAGGAGATCAGCACTGTGCGTTGATTGACAAGGCAGCTATATTAACATGACTATTCTTAGTACTGTAAAAAGGGAGACACCGCAAACAAAAATGAAATGCCATTTCTGGGGGTTATCTGTACCCATATACAGAACACTCCAATTGCTTTGGTTACAAAGATGCAGTTTCGTTTTTTTTGGCTGTATTAGGAAAGATCATTTCTGATAACAATAAATTACATAATTCCTTATGCAGCATTTATTTATCTTATACAAACTGTTATTTAACAAAACTCAAGTTGCCCTTTATTCCCTAGCCGGCTCTCCCCTATAATACAGTAAATTTGTCATGAAAGAAGTGCAGAGGCTGCCACTGCTGACCTCTCCTTCTGAGAATGTTAGTTCTCTGGCTGTCATACTGATGCTTTGGCTTCTAGGTTTTCTGAGTCACCCACCTGGAACAAATATAGCACTGGGGCGTTCCAGCACTTTTCTCACACATTTATAGTAGACTTGTTCTAGGCAGGGACTCAAAAGCAGTCAAGGGAACTAACATTTTCATCAGGAGGCCAGCAGTCCCCATATTTCTTTGATGACAGGTGTACTTTAAGACTCCAATTTCTTTTGAACCTCAAGTGATATTTGAAGTGAACGAAAGGTTGGTTACGTATTAGTTCATTTTGTACATTGGCACAGCATGGCTGTAAAAAGGCAGCTTCTTGCTGGATTAACCACCTCCCGCCCACCATATAAGGAAATGATGGGAGCACAGTGGTTCTCTCGTTCTGGGAGGACATCATATGACGTCCTCCCACTCTAACCGCGTGTGCACGCCCCTGGGGGTGTGCAGCGCGGCGGTCGGTGGTGTGCTGTGTCCCTGGGACACAGTGGATCACCGATCAGTGGAAAGAGCAGATGAATTCAGCTTTGTCATGTGATCAGCTGTGTCCAATCACACCTGATTGCATGTAAATAAGGAAATGCCGGTTATTGGCATTTCTCTCCTCACGAGCTGTCATGCTGACAGCTCATGAGGACAGGAGAGCCGGTAATTGGCATTCCTCAGAGGGGACATCTACACTGATCATCAGGGCACTGATGATCAGTGCCCTGATAATCAGTGTAGACCCATCAGTGCCACCTTTCAGTGTCCATCAATGCCACCTGTCATTGCCCATCAATGCCACCTGTCAGTGTCCATCAGTGCGCATCAGTGCCACATATCAGTGCCTACCAGTGCACATCAATGCCACATATCAGTGCTCATCTGAGCTGCCTTTCAGTGTCAACTATCAGTGCCACCTATCAGTGCCATTCATTGCCTCCTATGAGTGCTGCCAATCAATGCCACCTATCAGTGCAAGTCAGTGCTGCCTATCAGTGCCCAACTATGCTCACCCTTTCCACCCAGCAACTCCATTCACAGAAGCTATGAAGGAAACATCATCTATGAATGGAGGACGGGCAAATGATTGACAAGTCCACCCCATTCATTCATAGATCACATTTGTTTTTTAGCTAAACCTAATTTTTAACTGGGCATGCATGTTCTTATTCTTATCCTTTTGGACTACTCAGGGAAAATATGAAAAGTTTTGTTTTAAAGATGACCATTATGGCTAGGGAGGTGCTTTTACTGGGTGCAATTTTACATTGTTTACAAAGCTTGTCATATTTTTCAGTCAATAAAGTGGAAATGCACTACATCTGAGCACCACAAACCAAAAATGCTATATACAGTAATTCATTTTTAATATTCAAAACAAGCTCCCCCATCCATCCATGTCTCTATGCTTTACTTTGCTGAGAAATCATTTTGAAAAACACCTCCTAGCATTTCTGGCAGTGACCATCATGAGTAAGGGCAGATGATTCAAGTAGCACTTACTTCCTGGAATTTATCTGTCCTTAGCTCAGGCATTGGGTGAACTGAGAACCTTCCCTCCCCTCCTGAAGACTCCTGTGATGTATGACATCATTTGCCTAGGCATGGAAACCAGGAAGTAAATGAAGGAATGCAAAAAAAGTTTAAAACAAGTAAATATTATATACATTCCTATCTATTTACTAATGCTAGCAGCATAAGGATTAGAAATAGTCCATGTTGACTGAGAGAGTGAAGTTCCACTTTAAGCTCTTATGTTGTTAGATTTGCTGTAGGCAGTGAGGTATTGTAACATAACCTTGGGAGAAAGAATAAAGCGGCTGTAGAAGACTGCAGAATTTGATTAAACCAATGTGAAGATTATATTCACTGGTCCATCCCGAGTGACACATGTTTAGGGCAATTCAGCAAAATGCACTTTTCAAATAAGACTGCATGATAAAATTGTACATGAACTCTGTCACATTCCTTTTAACCACTTGCCTAACAGAACATTTTTAAATTTTTTTGCAATTGAGTTAAAATCAGCATTTTTTGCTAGAAATTATTGTAACCCCCCCAAAAAAAGTATATATTTTCTTAAAACAGAGACCCCAATGGTAGTTAAATTTTGTTTCTATTACACAATGTTTGTGCAGTTATTAATTTACAGGAAAAATACACAAAATTAATTTTAGTGCAAACAAACACAATCTTATACCCAAGTTTTAGTATATGATAAAAGATGGGGTTGCATTGTATACAGTAAATAGATGTCAAACATGTCAAGTCCTAAAATTGCACACTCACACGGAATCACACAGAAACCTTTACAGCTCATCAGTTTAAAGTTAACCATGCACTATGGCCCTAGATATATTGCTCACACTCTAATGTTCACAACAATACCTCACATGTGTAGAGCAATTGATTTTTCAAGCATGTGCTTGCCCTACACTACACTTTTTTCATTGGTATGTGTGGGGTTTCTTTCATTTTTTAAAATATTATTTATTTATTTTACACATTTCAACACATTTTTTTACACTTACATTTTTTTTACTTTATTGCCATCATAGGCAGGTGACAGGCCCTCTTTATGGAGACCCCCAATGTCTCCCCTACCCTCCAATGCAACTATTCCAGTAAAGATTGTGCTGGAATAGCTTCATCCTTGGCTACACTAGCCAAGGAATGACAGCTGTGACCCCGGAAGTGATGTAATACACATTCGGGGAACAGATATTCCCCTTGTTCCTCTTGCTTTAACTGGGGAAGTCATCTCCTGTGGTCCCAGGCTCCCCGGTAGAACGGGAGAGCCTAGGAAGCACCACAGATTCAGCTGGCTCCGCTGTTTGGGGGGGCACCCCTTTGAGTGCCCCGTAAACATGAGCGGTCAGCTGTAGATCGATTTTAACAGAAAGCCCTTCCTGGCTCTTAAAGCCCGTATCAAGCTCACAGCTGTAGCAGTAGCTGTAAGCTTGATTTAACCACTTGTCTACTATGATGTATATAAACGTATCTCGGTAGGCAAATGTTTGAATTGCTATTTGTGGTAGGATATTGCTTCTTTTTCAACAGGGCTGTCCAACTGTAGTCCTCAGGGACAGCTTATTAGTTTGGATTTGTGGCAAGCTGTGTCATTTTCTTTCTTGAATGGATCTTAATCAGTGTATATTAGAAAATACCCAAAAATGTTGGAGGATCCTGCCCCTTGAGAATTGAGTCGGACTGTACTGTTCTACAACAATCCTAAAGTATTTCTTTATGACCACTAGCAGACTACCAGAACTGTATGACTCTGTCCCTATTCTTGTCCCATCAGGGTATTAATAGTATTTGAAAGGGACAGGTCATGTTATTGGAGGAGGGATCTAATGTCCATTTATATGTAGGCATGAAACAGTTTTCAGTGTAACTGTACGCTTTTGCTCGTTCCCTTCCATGACAAGTGAGAAATGCGGTTGTAACATTATCCAGTATAGCTGTCTGTCTGCCTGCCAGAGAAAGAGAGGGTGGGGAGAGAAGTGTGTAATCTCATATAAGGCAAAAGGCAGAGAGCAAGCTTGCACAATCGCATCATGCAACATCAAATAAAACAGCACAATGACACAAGCACACAGATAGATTTCAGTTTAGTCATTCCTTTTGCTAATATATCATGTGATAAGTATTGCAAACTTAGAGGGTTCGATCTGATCTTTCGGAATAAAGATATATTATGTTAATCATATAGAATATTTTTATTGTTAGTCTAGTGGGCTTAAGTGAATAGGTGCTCGGCTTTTTTATGGTGTCATTTTCTGGACTGTGAGTTTACCATTATATTCAGCTCCCAATATGTATGATCCTTGATTTAAATAAATATCATTTCTAACAATATGAGATACAGCAATAGTATTGTAAAGACTCACAGGTTGACCAGCTAGTACGGCTAAGTATTAACCACTTGACCTCCGAAAGATTTAAAACCCCCTCCCTTCCTGATCAGGCCATTTTTTGCAATACGGCTCTGCATTACTTTAACTGTCAATTGGGCGGTCATACAATGCTGTAAATAAATTAAATTTTTTTATTTTTCTCCCACAAATAGAGCTTTCTATTGGTGGTATTTGATCACCTCTACATTTCTTACTTTTTTAGTTATAAACAAAAAAGGCTGACAAGTTTGAAAAAAAAAAAATAATTTTCTGCAATAAAACATATCTAATAAAAAATGTAAAAAATCAAATTTCTTCATAAAATTTAGGCCAAAATGTATTCTGCAACATGTAAAATCCCAATAAGTGTATATTGATTAGTTTGTGCAAAATTTATAGCATCTACAAATTATGGGACATATACTGGATTTTTTAAAAAAAAAATTTTAATACTAGTAATGGCGACGACCAGCGACTTATAGCTGGACTGCGATATTGCGACTGACATTTTTACACTAACTGACACTTTGTGGGAACCAGTGACACGAATACAGTGATCAGTGCTAAAAATATACACTGACACTGTGCTAATAACACTGGCTGGGAAGGGGTTAAACATTTAGGGTGATCAAGGGTTAACTGTGTGCCTAGCTATGGCTTGTTTACATAAGCAGAGCTCTGTCTGTGTCCTGCCCGACCATCGGGTAGGTGGTGGTGGTGGACATCCGCTCACCGGCACTCACAGATCGGCACTCACAGATCGGCTTCTGCTGTGAGTATTCACAGCAGAAGCGATTCGTCGGCGGATCGTGTGTGCCCTCTATGGTGGAAGTGCAAAATCACATATAAATATACGTGATTTTACACAACAGGGCCACCGTGTGACAGTAAAACTGCTAGAGGGTGGACCTTAAGGGGTTTATTTACTAAAGCTGGAGAGTCCAAAATCAGACTCCCTTCTGCATAGAAACCAATCAGCTTCCAGGTTTCATTGCCAAAGCTTCATTGAACAAGCTAAGGTTAGAAGCTGATTGGTTTCTATGCAGAAGGGAGTCTGATTTTGGACTCTCCAGCTTTAGTAAATAAACCCCTAAGTGTCTATAAAATGTATGTAAAATGTTTAAAAAAGTTGATATTTAAGTTGAGTCAGTGACTATAACCCGTATATCCAGAGTCTTATCTGTCATGTAACCTTACTCGATTACAGCTCAGCTGGTGGCTCAGTAAGGAATTTTCAGTAATTAATATGATATTTCCATACACTTACTAGCGATAATTCTTGTAATTTAAAAAAATTTGGTTTTTTTAGGGTGCTCAATTGAGTTTCACCAGAATCCGAAGAAAAGAGAATATGAAAAAAACTTTCCATGTTGAATTCTACAATTTACAAAATTACACATCAACTTTGCAAATGAATATTGCATAATACATATACAAATAATATTACATTCAATCCTCTCCCTAATGAAGATTTTCAAATGAGCATTTTGACTCTCTAACACAAACTATAGTGCTTAATCTAAAAAGAACAGTTTTCATTAGGTTAGATATCTCCTGTCTCAACGCATCTCACATATCCAGCTTCATCAAGAGAACAGGGAGATGTTTTACATGTAACCTCTACAATTGTAATATAATAACTTTTTGGAATAAGCACTATACCTCCCATTTTCTTGGGATTTTAATTAAACTCATTTGGGCACCTAAAAAACACCATAGGCCTATAAGGCATTGTTGCTTGGTTTGTGTCTAGAAGGTGGGGGTTGCTACACCAAGGGGTTGATTTACTAAAACTGGAGAGTGAAAAATCTGGAGCAGCTGTGCATGGTAGCCAATCGGCTTCTAACTTCAGCTTGTTCAATTAAGTTTAAAAAACTGGAAGCTGATTGGTTTCTATGTAGAGCTGCACCACAGTTTTCACTTTCCAGTTTTAGTAAATCAACCCCAAAATCGTTTGATGGTACCATTTTAGAAACTTCTGAAGTAACTTGATAATTGCAAGCAATGGTTCTTGTGAATTTGAATGCCATTGATTCAAAGACTGCAGGTAGTCGAAAAGACTTTCTAGATAGCTAAAAAGATAATTATTTTTTAATCCACAACATGAATCACAACAGTCAATAGAAATGGTTCTGTCACCCTTCGTTTCAAGAATGGGTGGATTTCGTGCTCACTACAGAGATTGTATGTATGTAATGGGCAACTTATATATACTTTCATGATATAGCTGTGAAAATATTCCCAGAAGATCTACAAAGATTCACAACAAAGAATAATGTTTTGTGTTGTTATAGGTCTGTGCCCGGATTGGGAGGCCTGGGACCCCAACCAGCCTGTGGAGAACGCAAGAGAGGCAATGCAACAGGCTGATGATTGGCTAGGTGTGCCACAGGTAAGAGAACAAGGCAGCTATGGGCATGTGAAGCTTTCTGCACATACTTTATTACCATAACTGATAGCCACATCTAATTGTTAAACAAACAGTATATGTTGACTATATAGACAGACAGATCTTAAAGTATTGCTAAAGACAAAACCTTTTTCCTAGTTTTGGATAAAATGAAGGACTGCAGTTTAAACAGTTTAGTCTGTTTAAAATTTGCAAAGAATCCATGGCCATGACGAAAAAAAAAATAGAAAATTGCACTAGTTCTGCATTCTTTAACACATGTCTTAATGGAATAAAAAAGAGTACATCATGATGATATTTGTCTGCATGGCTCATAAGCCATAAATCTAGAATTTACAATATTAAACAGAGCTAGAATCTGTAACTGCACACTAATGGAATAGTCTGGTTATGAGTTCACTGCCTTCCATATGCACAACAACATATTAAACCCCTGACATTATTTTTATGTCATTGCTTCTGAACTATAAACTTCACTGTCTGCAGCAAGTCATCCACTAAGCCTGTTTTATAGTCCACCAAATGACTGGCTATAAAAAACAGCTTTCATGTAGCCTGATATTTCCCATCTTGTATTTCTGATATTGTATGTTTGAGGTCCAACCACATATCAATTCTTGCAATATACAACAAAAACTTTTAGCAATAATTTGTACAGAACTTTAATTATTTAGTACTTTGGACATGTGGCATAGATACTGGTTTTAATACAGTAACTAATCTATTAATTCTCTCATCCTTGCTTCTGTTGTAGGTCATTGCTCCTGAAGAAATTGTTGACCCCAATGTAGATGAGCATTCAGTCATGACCTACCTTTCCCAGTTCCCCAAGGCCAAGCTGAAGCCAGGTGCTCCTCTAAGATCAAAACAGTTGCATCCCAAGAAAGCCATTGCCTATGGGCCAGGTATGAGACATTTCAGCACTGCTAATGCAACTCCACAAAACCATTACACTTTTTTTTCTGTTCAGAGAAGTTTCAAAACATATTGTTTATATATGGACATAGAAGATCATCTCTAGATGACCATGTACTGTCTACTATGCTTTGTCTTAGGACAGTAGCTATGGGTAACTAAGAATGCAAAAAAGTATACTTTC
The DNA here is from genome assembly GCF_062004578.1 of Staurois parvus. Classification (NCBI taxonomy): domain Eukaryota; kingdom Metazoa; phylum Chordata; class Amphibia; order Anura; family Ranidae; genus Staurois; species Staurois parvus. Next base: position 10,138,295 of record NW_028317971.1, read on the forward strand.
CCTCATTGCCTTTCCCTGGCTTTCAGTGATATATGTGATCATTAGTGATGAGCCGAAACACCCCCCTGTTTGGTTCGCTGTCGAACATTCAAACCTAATGGAAGTTAGACCGAGAACTTCGAACTGGGACATTTCACTAAGTGGTATCTTACTGCATCCGAGTATGCAGTAAGATACCAAACAGCTACTAAAATATGGTAAAATTCAGCTGTCAATAGGGAAACCCACTGACAGCTGAATGTAAAAAGAATTTCTGGCCCTTTAAGGTTATGGATTTTAAGGGGAACCCCCATGCCAAGATTAAAAAAAATGGGGGGTCCCCCTCAAAATCCATACCAGACCCTTATCTGAGCATGCAGCCTGGCAGATCAGGAAAGGGGGGAGATGAGCGAGCGCCCACCCCCCCCAATGAACCATACCAGGCCTCATGCCCTCAACATGGGGGGGTGCTTTGGGGCACCTTGTCCCCATGTTGATGGGGACAAGGGCCTCTTCCCCACAACTGTGGGTGGTGGTTGTGTTGGTCTGCAGGCAGGGGGCTTATCGGAATCTGGAAGCCTGCTTTAACAAGGAGCCCCCAGATCCTGCCCCCCCATGTGAATAAGTATGAGGTACATGGTACCGCTACTCATTCACAAAGAAAAAGTGTAGTGTAAAAAATTACAGAAGACATTCTTTGACAAGTCCTTTATTAAAAACAAAAATAAAAATAAATATCCCCCAGCTGGCACTGCAAACCCAAAAAACGCTCTGTTCTCGATGCTGGCTCCTGCCATCTGACAGCTGCATCGGCTTGAAAGTTCTAAAATATCTAAGGAATGGAGGCCACCCGGTGGAGTCAACCAGGTGACCCCACACCTTGTAACATCATCATGCACTGTGGTTGGCCAAAGCATTGCAGCTGACTTACTTTCGACTCATCAGGCCCAACGCTAGTGATCATAGCAAATAGGCATGAGAGAAAGGATAACAGAGGGGGTAGATTTTAATAACTGAAGAGGTGCAAAATCTGATGCAGCTCTGCACTGAAACCAAACAGCTTCCAGATTCTATTGTCAAAGCTTAAAATGGAAGTAAATTACACTTTGTAAGTTGTACCTACAGGTAAGCAGGAATGACACAGTTGTTTCTTGACGCTGTGCCTGAGCACTTTTCAGTGACATAAAGAAAATATGAAACAAAAACATCTGAACTGAAATTCTTTTAAGTGATGCCTATCTAAATGATGCATATGCATTAAGAGTTTAAAGACAAAATGTAATTATTGATTAATCAGTTCAAAAACAGAGCGCTAAATGCAAAGTGCTTTATCCATAGCAATTATTATTCACTTAATAGAAACCTGACCAGTACAAGATGTATTCTGATTGTATACTACTGTGCTTTGCGCTTGTAGAATTGCTCCTTATACTGTTTTATTGAATAGGTCTGTGTGATTTTTACAATTAACTCTCTTGTGGTAGTAGCAAAGGGTTAAAGTGGGAGACCAGGTAGCCCCCGCAGTTCCCTTCCTGCTGGCTCTGTCAGTGTAACACGATGTCTGGGTGAGCTCATGCTCTCAATCCGCCGTGCTCCATCTCTACTTGGCAGCATCAGGATTGTTACAATATGTTGATCCGAAGCACTTAGATCATCTGCTGCCAAAACTCCCAAATGTGGACAATTAAGAAACAGCCAGAACCAAAACACACACTTCAGTGGGGCCTTATAAATTCCCATCAGCCTTGGACATATCTCGAGATGTAGCAGTAAGAACACCAAGCACTGCCAAATCTGCAGTATGTCCTCTTTTTACAGCTTCTGAATTGTTCTCAAGATAAAGGGAATATGAATATAGAGATATGATTTACATTAGATTGTGGTGTCTAGTGGCTGTAATATTTGAATGCATATGTAAGTGTGTGCGGTTTTTACCTGTTTTGGTGTAAGAAATTAATAAAATTTGTTGCAGGGTATGAAACAATATTTTACATAAGAATCTACAAGCAATATTGCTATTATCTAACATAGTGCTTTTCACTAACATTATTTGGGTTATGTACTAAGACTGGAGCGTGCAAAAATCTGCACAGAAACCAAGATCGATATATACATAAATTGATTATTTTTTTGTATTTTAGATATATAGATATTGTTTGTGTATTGGATTGATATTGATTGCTGTGTTGTGTGCTATCATTTCAGGAATTGAGCCTCAGGGAAACATGGTTTTGAAACCCGCCTTCTTCACAGTAGAAACTATTGAGGCTGGACTGGGAGAGGTGCTGGTATTTATAGAAGATCCTGAAGGACATACTGAAGAGGTAACAAATTAAATGCAGTAATGTTAACCAATAGAAAGTGTCTGATATTACTGTGCTCTTATCTGTATAGCTCTCAGATTTAATCATATACCATTAACAACGAGCCAGTCCAGACAAACAGACATAATTAGCCTGTTATGGTGGTCCTAAATGTCAGTTTGTCCTTTTTATAAAACCCCCAAATGATGGCTTTCTTTAGGGTTTAGTAGTATAAATAGAATGTCTGGTAACATCTGAATTCCAGGACCTTATCGTTTGACCCTAATCATGAACTCACTGATTTAGCCAAATATGAGTACAATGTATCAAAATAAATAAGTGGATCAACACATAAATATGTTATATATCAAGAAACAATTGCCATCACATAAATTGTGACTAAATTAATTCTAACCATTGCTTATTTAGAATTATACGTTTTTATGGAATATTTGGGTCTTTTGTAGAATACTCAGTTTGACTAGTTTTGGCTAGATCACCTACACAATATTTCTTTTGAAGGCAAAGGTTGTTCCCAACAATGACAAAAAAAGAACCTACTCAGTCAGCTATGTGCCAAAGGTGGCAGGTCTTCACAAGGTAAGAAACTTAAACATGTTTATTGTACCTTTTGTGTTCTGAAAAAAAAATCAATAAAAATGGCACATGCAAAAATAGTAAAGTATTGGTCATTACAACCTTCCTTTAAGGTGGCATATGTTTTCCTGAAAATGATGTATAGAGAATTACCTACCCTTCCTCAAATGAGTCTTGGGCTCTTGGACATTTGTTTGACGCTGTCATTGGATTGTATGTACAGTATGTGAATTCTAAACTCTGGGTCATTTCCCTATTCATGAAGGTAGCCCCCGTTTTGTGGAGTGCTGCTGAACGCGATCCGATGTGCCCAGGAACAATTTCAGTGACCCTTAGAAAATCTGATTCCAGGGCCCTGTTTGTTTTAGGTTTTTACCTCATGCATGGTACACTCAATGCATGGTACAATCATATGCATGGTACTTTGATCCATTGCTATGCTACACAGAAGATGAGGCAGAAGCTCTGCATATAGGAATTTTTTCCATTATCCAATAACTATTGTTTCTGGCCATCAGAGGTGCTTATTATTGTCCACCTGGAGGTCAGAAGCAAGCTTAACATTTCTTGAATACAGAGCCTAGCTTGTAATCATTGGACCAGTTGTGCCACCCTAAGATACCAGATGTAGTTTACTAGATAGATTTGCAATTATTCCATCCTATATAAAATATATATATAGATCTATATTTTTTAAACAGAAGAGTGTTTACTTGATTGATAGTATATCATAAATTATTTTTATTCGAATGAGTAAGACCGAAATATGTTTGTTTGGAATATGCACACATCCAATGTGTCATAAAACAAAATTCCTACCAGAGTTCACGGTGGTAACCTTTACTTGAATTTGTTCTCACATAGGTCACAGTTTTATTTGCTGGACAGAACATCAATAAAAGTCCTTTCAATGTCAATGTTGCAATGGCACTTGGAGATGCCAACAAAGTGACAGCAAGGGGACCCGGTCTTGAACCAGTGGGGAATGTTGCAAATAAGCCAACCTACTTTGATATCTACACCGCAGGTAAATATATCTTAAGATTTTGATGTACCGTATGTATAAAGGAGAGAGAGCATTCAAAACTTTCCAAAACATTAATACAAACTGAATATATTAACAGTTTAAAGGGTATAACCGATGGTAGTATGCTATTCATAGGTGATATTCTAGCATTTACTGGTTTGCACTCTGAAAAATATTTGTCTTTAATATGTCCATAGGTGCTGGTTCAGGTGATGTTGGGGTGATCATAGTTGATCCTCAAAATCGTCAAGACACAGTGGAAGTAATCTTGGAAGACAAAGGTGATAGCATCTATCGCTGCACATACAGACCCAACATGGAAGGACCTCACAAGATCTACATATCCTTTGCTGGCACCCAGATTCCAAAGTGTCCTTATGTTGTTAATATTTCAGAAGGTAGGAATTCCAGAGTCAATATGAATCCAAATCCATTGCATTTACACATCACCATTATTTTTCATTCTTCATATTTCACTTTCATCTTATCAGATTTAACCTGCTTCTGTTATTATCCATTCTATATTTTTGCAAATGGTGTTCTGTTCTCTGCCAAGAAGCCATCAGTTTCTCATTATAGTGAGATATCGTACAGGTCTTTCTAAAAAAAACAAAACAACACATGTATGTTTCACATGAAGGAATTTACATTTCCACCTTTCTTTGATTCAGCAGGGGTTATTTTACTCATGACAACTAGGCTGTTCACTTTGCAAGGGTATTTCCCTTTACATTGATGAATGTGATGAAAATTCACTTTGCAAATAATAACAAATCATGTGCTTTCAGTTTTTTATTTTTGCTTTCGCATGATTGGATGATGGAAGTCAGCAGAGCTTCAGTTCATTCACTAAGCTAAGGCAAAAATTCCTTCCAAAGCCAAAATTCCCTTGCAAAGTGACCAGATTGTTTGCTATTTTATTCCAGGTAACTCCTCTTCACTCAGTTCATCCAATTATGTGCAAAAGATATTCCTATTTGTTTTTAATTTCAATCAAATTATTAGAATTCTTATTTAGTAAACCATCCCCACTGTGTGTAAAGATATTAAATAGAGGCAACTATGGGACCATAAAGCTATTTGTACATCCACCAATAACATGCGTGGTAATTAAGTTGAATATTAATCATTATGCTTGAATAAAGACTATAAACACAGAATGATTTTAATGTAGTGGAATCTGTGAACAACAGCAAATTAAAGTCAACCTTTTTGCATTAGATATTACAGGCGCAACTGTGTTAGTAGATGAAGATTAAAAACTAAAACACATACAAACACATACACACACTGAACATTAATTTTTGAAGGCTTCTAAATTCCAGTTACTGAAGCTAAATGATAAATTCAGAAGGGACTAGGAATCTGGGATCATATCATCATGTGTAGTAACACACTCCTGCATATTGGTATTATGCTTGTTTAAGAAAGAATTTGTAAGGATGACCTAATATTAGGTAACCTTTGGTGGAAATCCATGGTCATAAGGAAAATAAATCAAAACTATACTGGTTCTACATTCCTTAAGATATGTCTTAATGGAACAAAAAATGCTTTATAATTTCTGTCTACATGGTTCATAAGCACAAAGGCACGGTCAGCACTCACACCTCTTCTAGTTCAAACAGTAAAAGAGAACTGTAAGGCCAGGACCAAGGGAACTTTGTGTTATACTGGTAATTCAGTGCATATAAGATAGTTGTGTAATTTTTCTAAAAAGCAGATCTAAAGATATTTTGTAGGTAGAATTAAGGATAGTATCACTAAAGCTTCATAAATTGAATTTTAGTGGCTAGTTATGGCATATTCCCATTTTTTGTTTGGAAGAATAAAGACAGAGTAGTGTCAGCATTGCCCATAGTAATCAGTCACTCTGGGTAAAAGTCCAATATATGAGTGTTAAATATAGACAATCCTGACACTCTTATCCAATTATGTTAAAGCATATTCACAGATTATATATTTTTGCACAATTTGCAGGATCCTTAGCTCTAAAAATGTATTTTTCTTCTGCATGGTTTACTGCATGTATAAAAATGAAGAGGTGTAAAATTCATTGTCTGTCACTGTGTACATGTGTATGTCATCTTGTGCTTGTCAGTTGCCACTTTGTATGATTGTCTACATGTATAATGTCTTTGCTGAATTTCTCTCCCCATGTTTTTTGCCTTCCCCATAGCTGTTGCCTTGGCTCCCAGCACCCCTCCCCTGCAGGTCACCCCTCAGGCCATTGCTACCCCACCTCCTGAAAAAGCCAAGAAAGTGGCTCCCCCACCTCCACCCAAACCTAAGCCACGCAAATCAAGTTAGTATGGCCTGAGCATGGCCTGACAAGTGTGAGAGAACACAACCTCAGAATGGCTTGCCCATGTAGAGTAGACTCATCCTGTGCATGGCCGTATATCTTAGAACAGGCTTTGTAGTTATACATGAGTGTTTCACATGTATAATCCTGCACGCTCTAAGCATGGCCTGTCCTCTGACAATGCCTTGCATATGTTGTTTTAGACTTCATTACTTTTTTGAATCAGTAATTTGTAGAACCCGTTGAGCATATAAGATTGATATTATCAATGTTCCCTTTTTGCATGTACCATTGCAAATCCATGGTTACTTACTTTGAGAAGAAAGTGTTTGTGTTTAGTGCCCCCGTTATGAATAATGATTATTTAATTTTCTTCTCATTTTCAACAATCATTATTTAGTTCTCTCTCCTGTGGCAATTCTCCTATACTACAAATCTTTTTTTGTTTTTTTCTTAGCACTTTCCTTGTGGAACTACTGACATTTTTCCTATGCCTAGACCTTGCCTGTTAAATACATAACCATGTGTTACGATATCCTACTTTTGAATATTTTCCAATTAGTAAAGAGTTACATATATTGAGTTTTACTTACACAATTATTTTATATAAAAGGAATATTTGTTAAAATGCTTTGCCCTATTTTCCATTGACTGGAACAGGTTTGATCCTCTGCTAGAGTTGCTTATCTAGAGGCCAAGGAGAGGTCTCTGATGGATTATAATTATACCATGTCATCTGCCACTGCATTGTTTCTGTAGGAATATTTGGGAAATCAAGTAGAGACTAGTGACTAAAAACTGAGCAGGCTTGGTCTTGGCACAACATCAATAGTACGATCTTCAAAAAACCCTTAATCTTCCCCAGTATAGTCAAAACAGCTGTTTATTGAGGGGAAATATGAACTCCCTTTAAATGCACTGCTTAGAGTTTTTACCATTAGTAAATGATGCTCAAGCATGGGTTCTCTCTTCTAAAATCTTGAACTCTTGGAAGGCATAACAGTAATTAGTTGCTGCATTCTTTTCAGAATAGCGGACTTGTATGCATGATAAACAAATACTGCAACACTGTGTGGAATGCTGCTTAAGAATTTAATAAGGATAGAAGCACTGGATCATTTTGTAAATGGTATTTCATCATAGGCATGGTAAATCTACATACAAAATCTTTCACCTTTCTAGAAGCATTAGGTGCTATTATATTAACATTCCATATGTAGATACATTTGGCTATATTGCAGAAATTTGCTCCCAGCACCCCTCCCCTGCAGGTCACCCCTCAGCTCTAGTAAATGGAATTTAGAAGGTAATTTTCCTGAGGTCAGTGCAGGTATCATGACTACATAACAGCATTTTCCTGAGTACCAAAGAATTCAAGACATGGCAATCCCATTAACAGTGTATGAGAAGTTGTATAGGCAGTGCAGGTAGCTTAGCGATACTAACAGGTCTAGAGAAAAAAGGAGCCCCTACACCACATATGACTGTGAAGGAGGGACATAATCATACCTTTCCACTGAAGCCCTCTACTGTGGCTGTCCTCCAATGCAATTATTCTTCTAAATCTTTTCATTTAATAATGCGTACTAAATATTGAGTTTGCTCACACTTTTGAACAATTATCACATAAATTGTTCAACAGCATAATAAGCCCATGTCTTTGAAGTGCATTTGAAATTGAAGAAAAAGAAATAAACTTTAGGATTTTCCTACAAATGCATCTGGTGAATCCATCCTTAGGACATACAAGGAGAGGTGTGTGCACAATTTGTATGCCTGTTTGTTCATGCATGTAGCTTTTTGTCCTGGGTAAAACTGAAGCAAATACCTATGATGTGACTACCATTTGGATGGTACGTGATGGGTTTGATGGAAATCAGATGCAGTTTTTTTACCTGCGGTCTTGTGTTCTAGCAGTGGGTGCATTATGTTATTTTTGGCTTAGTCTGTATCTGTTTCTTTTCTCACTAGATTTACTTATGATTACAACATGTTATATCTTTTTCAGCTTGTAATCCCAATGCCTGCAGAGCTTCTGGCCGAGGACTGCAGCCTAAAGGAGTACGTGTTAAGGAAGTGGCTGACTTCAAAGTGTTCACCAAGGGTGCAGGAAGCGGAGAGCTGAAAGTCACTGTTAAAGGGCCCAGTAAGTTGTCATTAAATCTGTACTACTTTCCATCAGTTTAAAGGTTCTATAAAACTAGAGTTAGTATTAATGACTACCACCGAAAATTTATTGCAAAGTGTTAATTGGGTCTTAAAGTATAACTCCATGTTGGCTAAAAAAATTAAATATAGTCAACCCTTCCAGCATATCATTGCCCATTTTTTTTAGAATATGATTTGATAGAGAATATTACTTACCACAAGAGCCAGTCTTCAATACTTTTCTCATCATCACATACAATGGAGGACAAGCAGTGCCCACTGTTCTTGTATTGGGATGTTGTCTATAAGAGGCGTGGCAACAAGAGAGAGCGGTTTGGTGGAAAGGTCACCACAACCCAAATTGGTGTGGGGAAAGATAATAAATAGTCCCTAATACAAAATGAGCATTATATTGTTCATCTGCTAGGGGGAAGGCTATTTTTTGTTTTTAGATTGGCCTGTAGGTAGGACTTAATAGGCAACTAAGAATGTGGGTACAGGTAAAATGGTAAAAGGCAGTTTTCTCTGCTATTTGCCTATACCGAAACTAGCATCATAGCAAATGAACCTTTGCTAACAACAGGATAAGCTTTCCATAATTAGCTAATACATCAGGAGGCATGTTGACCAGGGGCGGACTGACAACTCATGGGGCCCCCGGGCAGCAGGGGATCATGGGGCCCCTGTGTCCTTGCCCAAACTCAAAAAAGCCTATGAAAAAGGTACCAGGGGCATTTCATGGGGCCCCCTACTGACCCCGGGCCCTCGGGCAGTGCCCGAGTTTCCAAATGGTCAGTCCACCCCTGATGTTGACTAATTTAGTAATGACTCTCAGAGATGTTGCTGTATCTTGGTTTACAGCAGTCTTCCACTAAGTATTCACTCTCCTTTACCATAATATCTTTTCCAGTGCTGTGTTGTGCTGGAATAGTCAAGTCAAGTAGTCAAGATCTAGCAGTAATTTAAGTTAAAAGGAAAAATGGGGAAAAAAAAAATCAGCTTTAAAGAGTGCATATCATTCAAAAAATCAATACACACTGTAAATTTCTAGTATCAAAAAAGGCTAAAATCCATTGCACACCTTTACACTGTGACTAGGCAATTTAAAATTTGGACAAAATTTCAAAGGAATTAACAATTTCTCACAGAAGGTAAAACAGCTACATAATAAAACAAAGTGCATGACAATCTACAAACTATTTTCTGACCACCAGAGGGCACAGAGGAGCCAGTGAAAATCCGAGATGTTGGCGATGGAGTGTATGAGTGTGACTATTACCCAATAATGGCAGGAAAATATGTTGTGACCATCACTTGGGGTGGATACGCCATTCCTAGAAGGTGAGCACGAAAACTGAATAATTGCTCTACTTATCTACCATCCTTAAGACAAAGCTCAAGAATTTAGAATTATTATTATTATTATTATAGATCAAGTCAAAAAATATTTTAAAAAATGTGTGTAACCTACTACCAGTGATCAAAAAAATCAAAATTTGATAAACTCTACTCATATTTTCAAATCTATACCTCTATACATTTTAATACTTTGATATACATTTAATTATATATTGTATAGACCCGGGATCTACTTTTGTTTCACTTGACATAAACACACTCGATAACAATGACAGCAGTTATATCCACAATTTCTTTTTCTTTGTCTGTTAATAAATTATTGCTGTTTTTGTTTATATACAGCCCATTTGAAGTTCTTGTTAGCCCTGAGGTAGGAGTACAGAAAGTTAGAGCATGGGGCCCTGGCCTCGAGACTGGCATGGTGGGCAAATCTGCTGATTTTGTGGTGGAAGCCATAGGCACAGAGGTTGGAACACTTGGTAAGAGATCCCATACACAATACTAATATAAAGACTCTAAGGAGGTTCTTTACTAAAACTGGAGAGTGCAATATCTCATGTAGCTCTGCATAAAAAACAATCAGCTTCCAGGTTTTATTGTCAAAGCTTAACTGGACAAGCTGAAGTTAGAAGCTGATTGGCTACCATGCAAAAATGCACCAGATTCTGAGTGCACCAGTTTTCAGTAAAGTTTCCCCATAGGTACAAATCTTTTGAAACCTGTGTTTTCATTTTTCTCTGGAATACCGTTGTTGCAAACACTGTCTTCAATGTTATCTCTAGGTTTCTCCATTGAGGGCCCCTCACAGGCAAAGATTGAGTGTGATGACAAGGGAGATGGCTCATGTGATGTGCGCTACTGGCCCACTGAGCCTGGCGAGTATGCTGTGCATGTAATCTGTGATGATGAGGACATCAAGGACAGCCCTTTCATTGCTCATATTCTACCAGCCAGCAACAAAGGCTTTCCAGAAAAGGTAAAAAGCAAAAAGTGTTTAATGTAGAGGTTTACAGTTTATTCCGTTATGAAGGATCGTGTGGGGCCATTATAACAGTGACCCTAAGAAGAACTTTAGTCAACAGAAAAATTAACAGGTTGGATAAAGTTTGAAACGTCCTAATGGTACAGGCAGGCCTTTGGGATATAACATACTAAAATCTGATGTGGATTTTAACTTTTCTGTTATACAGTGCATTCAATAATTTAATTATTATTTTTATACGGGATTTATTTAGAGTCAACAGTTTGCACAGCTTTTTACAACGTAAAGGGAGACAGCAGAGTTGCAATACAATTAATTTCAAGAGAACTAATAAAGCTCATGCTCCTGAGAGATTAATGAATTTAGCATAAGAGCCTCAGAGCACAGCTAAATCAGGATAAATGACATTAAAATACTTCTGGGATCAATACACATGTGATATAGAGCAATGTGAGCATTTAAACTTTTACTATCAATGAAGATAGCTATCTTTTGATCACTTGAAACTTCAAAGAGCCACCTACAGGGTTCTTTTGGGCAGAACCCAATGAAGGTGCACATTTAAGCTACCTACAAATATAAGAGACATTTTTTAAAGAGGGTCATGTAAATGCTTTTTTCAGCTCTCTCAGTCAACCTCCCCCCCTCCTTTTCCTCCCATGTCTACCACCTGTTATTTTACGAGTTAAAGAGGGAGGGTGAGGGATAAGCATTTGTCTAACTGGGATCTGACCTTTGCAGGCTCATCTTCTAATCCCCCCCCCCCCAGCCTTCCTTTCCAAACATAATTTATATGACTAGGAAACTATTACTAGCATCAAAAGAACCTCTCTTGTTCAAGACTTGTGACCGGTCACTATGGGCCTAGAAGAGAGGGATCATATTAGATAGAGAGATAGCGCTACACTGGATTATTGAAGACTCTAAATTATTGAATACATAGTCTGTATGAAAGTAATTGTGAAGTATAAGACCAATTAAAACCTTTCAAACAAAATAGATACATAAATAGAGAAGGTAGTTCAACTACATACAAAATAACTGAAATTGAATAACCCTGTCTTGATGATGGTGCTTATGTTGACTCTTTTGCATAATTTTCCAGGTTAAGGCATATGGTCCAGGTCTGGAACCCACTGGCTGCATAGTAGAACACCCTGCTGAATTTACTATTGATGCCCGTGCTGCTGGTGTAGCTGAGCTGAAGATCTATGCACAGGTACATGAATTATTGGATAGATTTTTAGCTCTATGGTACCAAGTTGTGAGTTCTCATTGTTCCCTTTTGTCATTATTGGGTTGATTTTGAGTTTGGGTGTTCATAATATCTTTTAACATGAAGGTATATGAAACCTGTATAATGCTTCAGCACTGACACGTTTTATATTAATACACTGTAATTGTACTTTGTTTTCTTTCAGGACGCAGAGGGAACACCAATTGACATCAAGATTAAGGACAATGGAGATAATACTTATGTGTGTGTTTATGTACCATTGAAAGCAATCAAACACACTATAATCATCTCATGGGGAGGTGTTAATATCCCCAATAGCCCTTACCGGGTAAGTTACATTTGCAACAAATAGAATGCTAGTGGTGCTGCAGATATTTTCTACAGAAACAGTATTGACTGACTACCAAATGGTGGCATAAATGTCTGTGTAATGCTCTCTTTGTATTTTGGTGCATAATATATTATATGAGCATATATGTTCTAAAGAAATGTATAGATTATTATTATTATACAGGATTTACTTGAATTGCTTATTAATGATTTTTAGGTGTCAGTGGGTGAGGGTAGTCACCCTAACAAAGTTAAAGTTTATGGACCTGGAGTAGAAAAGACAGGCCTAAAAGCTAATGAGCCAACATACTTCACTGTGGATTGCAGTGAAGCAGGACAAGGTAAAACTGACTTCTTGAAAATGTTATTTCTTGAAATCAGTGATGACATTATTCAGGCTGCTTAATCTATTTTTTTTTCACAGGTGATGTCAGCATTGGAATTAAGTGTGCACCTGGTGTGGTGGGACCAGCTGAAGCAGATATTGACTTTGACATCATCAAAAATGATAATGACACTTTCACTGTGAAATACACACCCCCTGGAGCTGGGAGATATACCATAATGGTATTATTCGCTGACCAGGTAAGAAAAAAACTGCACATTACTGGACTAAAAATGTAAATATTGCTGGTTTATTTACTAGATGTACTGCAACAGGCACTTTGTATTTTCAGAACTTTCCCATATGGACACGTAGGATGTATAAAGATACATGTTCTACTGCTAATGAAATTATGTTGCAGGTTTATTTAATTGCTTACAAATACCTTTTTCCTTTCTTTTTATTAGGAAATACCAATCAGCCCCTTCCGGGTGAAGGTAGATCCATCTCATGACGCCAGCAAAGTACGAGCAGAAGGCCCAGGACTTAATCGCACAGGTGAGACTGCTATGATTCCCAAGGAATTAGCTGAAAAGAGTGTCCGAAAATCAGGTGTAAATGTATGCCTAGCAAACTGTAATTTATAAACTTGTATTTTTTTTACATTTTTTCTGGCTTGTTTTGATTAATTGTTAGGTCATTAATGAGTTCTTTATGTTTCACATATTAAGAAAGTTTAAAACTTAAAAAGGATCAATTCAAACTTCTATGTTTTGAAAAATAAAGTAATTATTTATGAAGATAGCTCAGGCATTACATCTTTAAGACATTTTTGAGGTATACTGCTATCAAGTGTAAAAGAAGTAGTGTCTTCTAATAACTGTTATCTTCATTTGATACAGGTGTAGAGGTTGGAAAGCCAACACACTTCACTGTATACACTAAAGGAGCTGGAAAAGCTAAGCTGGATGTTCAGTTCAGTGGGACCATGAAGGGTGAAGTTGTGCAAGACTTTGAAATAATTGATAACCATGACTATTCATACACTGTGAAGTATACAGCTGTGCAACAGGTATGTTTATCATATATAATTTAAATTCTTACAGTTCTAAGGTTCCCTGCATTACCTGTTATGTGTTGTTTAAGTCAACAGTATGCTTATTTTACAATTTCTGTTGCACATTATAGCCCTAAACTCTGGATAGCACATTTAAGTTCTGTTCTGTCTAACAGGGTAATATAACCGTATCAGTCACCTATGGCGGAGATCCCATCCCTAAGAGTCCATTTATTGTTACTGTGGCACCTCCTCTGGACCTGGGCAAAGTCAAAGTGCAGGGGCTCAACAACAGTAAGTGGCCACATATTTTACAGTTCATATCTTGTTAAATCTGTGGGCAATAGCTAATATTTTAGCTGTAAAAGCTTTGTGATTGTGTCAGGTTTTAACGTCCTTTGTCTACCTTTGTCCTGAACATAAAATATCTTTGCTTATGCAGACGTGGATGTTAGACTTTAATGTTCTTTTTCTACCTCTTTTCTGAACATTAAATATATTTGTTTATGCAGAGGTGGATGTTGGGAAGGACCAAGAGTTCACCATTAATACCAGTGGAGCAGGAGGTCAAGGAAAGGTTGATGTGAAGATTACATCTCCATCACGGCGTCCAATTCCTTGCAAGGTGGAGACTGGTGTCACTAGTGAGATTCACACCGTAAAATACATGCCTCCTGAGGAGGGTCCATACAAGGTGGACATTAGCTATGATGGCCATCCTGTACCAGGAAGCCCATTCACCGTAGAGGCTGTCATGCCTCCCGATCCTTCCAAGGTAAGGAAAGACTGGAATTCTTCACTCTTTAGCTTTTTTTTTTTTAGTATCTGCTATTGCTTTCATTCTTCCGTGTGAAAACCTTTTATGCTTAGTTTTTCACATTGTAATCAAAGCATTTTCTATTTCCATCAATCTTAGTTTGTTCCAGTTCTGCTCTTTTTCACTATATATCTGCTATGTTTCTCCTTTACATCTTTGCATTACCTAAGAAAATCATTCAGATTCTGTCTATATTCTTCTACCCCTGTTCTATGTCTTCTTTAGACCTGGCACACCAGTGATTTTCATCCATGTGTTTCTCATTGTTGTTTGAGCAGGATGAGGGGTTAATGTCAGGCCAGAGCAGTCGGTGGGGAGGAGGATATATATATATCTCTGTTTACATAAGCCTATAGCTTAGAGTTGCAAACAGGCCAGGGAGAAAAAAAAATACATTAAACAATGAAGGATGTACATCTCAACATATCTCATTTACTGCTTTTCCTATATATATGATGCATTTTGGCAGAACAGTCAGAATGAGCAACACAGCAGAAATAGGACAACTGCCAAGTGTCAGGTGCTGCGGGACAGGAGAGAGCTGTCCGGTCCCACTAATACATAGGTGACCTCATTGATCTATGGGTAAAGTTCACAGCAGCAAAGAGATTTATTACAATATGATGTTCACAGAGATCCCTTCCCATTTAAAAGTGGAATGAGAAATCATAAATTGACCTTAGTAAAGTTATTTTCTCTACAAAAAGAGGTGAAGTCTGTAAGAAATATGAAGCACATGATGCAATGCTGACTTTTATGGAAAATAAATACACATGGTTTGAAGTGGGAATAGATATGTCTGTTTTATTAACTTACCATAAGTATTCTCGTATGTCTGGGGAGTTTCACGGCCTTAAGTGAAAAGAGTGGGGAGGTGGTAAAGATATCAGCAACATATCCCTTTTAGTCAAACTATTAATATCCAGATGTGGCTGCTTTATTAATGATGCTTGTAGGTTTGAATTTTGGAAGATATAGTGTACATGTTTACTTATTCATTTGATTTATGCTCACATTATGGACATTTAAGAAATGTCTGTATTAGTTACAGAAGATTTATAGAATACTTTAAATATTTACAAAAATAGCTGCGCTAAATTAAAAAGGGGATTGTAAATTCCACAAAGGTCATACTAGTGAGAATGGTGCATAGCACCTCTAAATGTAGTGCTTTTATTAACATTTTGAAGGTTAATTATTTTATTTAAATATATTTTATGTTTTTCATAGGTTCGTGCCTATGGACCAGGCCTTAAAGGTGGGTTTGTGGGCAAGCCAGCACCATTTGCAATTGACACCAAAGGAGCTGGTACAGGAGGTCTTGGTCTTACTGTTGAAGGACCATGTGAGGCCAAGATTGAGTGCCAAGACAATGGAGATGGTTCCTGTTCAGTATCCTACCTCCCCACAGAACCAGGGGAATATTCCATCAATATCTTGTTTGCAGAAGCCCACATTCCTGGTTCCCCTTTCAAGGCTGACATTCGACCTGTGTTTGATCCCAGCAAAGTGACAGCCAGTGGACCTGGTTTAGAAAAAGGGAAAGCAGGAGAAGTGGCCACCTTCACAGTGGACTGCTCAAAAGCTGGTGAAGCTGAGCTCACCATTGAGATTCTTTCAGATTCCGGTGCAAAAGCTGAAGTGCTGATCCAAAATAACAGCGATGGCACCTATAGCATCACCTACATCCCATCATGCCCTGGGGCTTACACAATCACCATTAAATATGGAGGACACGCAGTACCTAAATTCCCTGTCCGTGTAAACGTTGAACCAGCAGTGGACACCAGTGGAGTAAAGGTGTTTGGTCCAGGAGTAGAGCCCAGAGGTAAGTGATTATCAGTAAAATATATATTTGCAAAGTGATGTGAACATACTGATCTTCCCTAAACATTCGTGTTTGCTGTATTTATTGTGAGCTACATCTTTCAAAAGAACATAGCACTTTTGGGTTTGCCAAGAATTTGTTAGAAAGAACTGTGTCCTAGCACAACTTTTACATTCCAACCTGTATCAACACACAGTTAAAGACTGTAAACTATAGTAAATATATATGTTCCACATTTTTATATATTAAAGTTAATAGAATAATCAGGGATGATTTGACTGCTATTTAAGTACTAATAATCCACTTTAGGTATTTATTCTTTTCAAGCTTAGCAAAATCTGATGAAATGTGTTTTATACATATAGTAATGTGAACAGTAGTTTTAAATTAATACAAGACATGTATATGGTATAATATTAACATGAATCCCTTCCCCTGTTCAGGTGTTCTGCGTGAAGTCAACACAGAATTTACTGTTGATGCGCGGTCTCTAACCAAAACAGGTGGCAGTCATGTCACCACCCGTATCATTAGTCCTTCAAATGCTGTCACAGAAAGCTTTATATCTGACAATGGAGATGGAACCTATCATGTGCAGTATACAGCATATGAGGATGGTAAGATCCAAGCAAATGTATCACTAGCTTTGTAATGCTATATGAAATATCACCCTCAGCCCAACTCTTAGCCAGTTGCAAACAAAGCACTAAGATCATTCCATTGCAAATAAAGTTTAATTTAACTTTGAATTTCATGTGTTATGTATACTTCAGTGGAAAATAAGTAATATTCCTTAATTACAAATTACGTTTAGCATGTTTTGGTTGTTTACATTAAACAATAGTTAACTCTGATAAATGCCAAATTTGTGCAGTTTATTAACTGTTGGTAATAAATGTATGGTAAACAAAAATCCTTCAGCATATTAGAGGTAAACTGGGATCAAGCCAAATGTCTGATTATGTTACTGAAAATTATTTACTACACTTTCATATCTCTGGCCTTTCCTAGCGAATGCTTAGGACGTTCATGCATATGCTGAAACTATCAGTGTGGTAGATGTGCAACAATGTGTTTTTCATTAAAGTACAGTTTTCCTGAGTGGGCATATTCTTAAACAGTTTTATTTTCCTATGAAAGGGATTCATTTGGTAGAGGTTCTGTATGATGATGTTCCTGTACCTAAATGCCCATTCCGCGTTGGTGTAACAGAGGGCTGCGATCCATCCCGCGTGCGAGCATATGGCCCAGGGCTAGAAGGTGGACTGCTTAACAAGTCCAATCGTTTCACAGTTGAGACCAGGTGAGAGTTTATGATTATCATTTACACTGTGTAATAGATAGTTGCCTGATATTTTCACTTCATTTTGACAATTTTCTGTAGACTTCCATGTTAAATTTACTTTTCTTGAATTTTAGGGGTGCAGGCACTGGAGGTCTTGGACTTGCAATTGAAGGTCCATCTGAAGCAAAAATGTCATGTAAGGACAATAAGGATGGCAGCTGTAGTGTAGAGTACATCCCTTTCACACCAGGAGAGTATGATGTCAACATTACATTTGGTGGGCGACCAATCCCAGGTACTATCATTTTCTTGCTTGAATTTCATGTATACGTAGCTTATTATTCATATTAGCACAGAGACAATACAATAAGGATTTGAGTAATTGTTAGTCTTTTCACCCTTGCAGGAAGCCCTTTCCGTGTGCCAGTGAAGGAAGTTGTGGATCCTAGCAAAGTGAAGTGTTCAGGTCCCGGTTTGGGGGCTGGTGTGAGAGCACATGTCCCACAGACCTTCACTGTAGACTGTAGCAAGGCTGGACTTGCACCATTGGAAGTGTTGGTACAAGGACCATCAGGTAAAGAAGAAAAAAACATGAAACATACTGCAAAAGTAATAAAAGAAGATTTTTACAGAAACAAAATATTAGCTGATCTCTCTTGTTGTAGGTCTTGCAGAGCCAGTTGATGTAAGAGATAATGGTGATGGAACTCACACAGTAAACTACACCCCAGCTTCAGATGGACCATACACTGTATCCGTTAAATATGCAGACCAGGAAGTACCAAGGAGGTAAGATTGTCACAATTCTTGAACATAGCCTGTGCTTTGTAATACTGTAAAAAAAATTAAGTGCAACAGCTACAACTAAATCCTTTTTAATTATTAGCCCCTTTAAGATCAAAGTGTTGCCAACCCATGATGCAAGCAAAGTACGTGCTAGCGGCCCAGGTCTCAACTCAGCTGGTATACCAGCCAGCTTGCCTGTGGAATTTACCATTGATGCCCGGGATGCTGGTGAGGGGCTGCTTACTGTTCAGATTCTGGTAAGAACATCTTACGTCCTTGTTTACAGCACTTCCTAAATGAACAACATGATTACTTCACCAAAAGGGAAGTTTCACTTACTAACTCTATAAAGAAATGTATGCTTTCAGATTAATAACTATGTATACTTTGCCAATAATAGCTTAAAACATTGCTTATCTAGAAACTCTAGCCTTGTCCTTATGGTATATTTATAAAAACAAGTGACCCCTAGTATGCTTCTCGAGCAGCTGAAAGATTTGTACATCCCGTTAGAATGAGCTCATTCATATTTAGGGTTTGCTGAGAACTGAAAGAAAATCACCATCTAGTGGTAGAATGGAGACATTGGAGTTAGTTTACTAAAGGCAAATAAACTGTTCACTTTGTGAGTAAAGATGCACCTTGCAAGGAAATTTTCCCTAGACCAGAAAGAATGACTTCTGACTTCCATCATCCAATCATGTGTAAACAAAAATGCTGTTTTTTACGTTTTCCTTGCACGCGAATAGGTATTCTTTGCAAAATAATACTTCTCCACATTCCCCAAGCTCTAGGGAATATTCCCATTCAAAGTGCGAATTCCCCTGCAAAGGTAATAGCCTATTTTCCTTTAGAAAATCAACCCTATTGTTCAGCGAGTTATGTATAAGTATTATTTAAACACACATATATGTAAAAATAATATGCAATAATTGTTATTGTATTAGACAATGTAATATATTTTAGACAAATTCATCAGCATATGTAAAATATTACTATTTCAATGCAAAGGTCACTCTAGATGCAGCCATGCAAAATAAATGTCTCCATCAATAGGCAAAGAGAGGTATTAATACTGTAATTTAATACCGCTTCAAAAAAGCAGGCATTTTGAGAGGTTTTGGTGATGTCATATCTGATATATACAAGTAAATCAAAGAAATACTGATAGCTCAAATTAAATTAAATAGGTGGGAATGTAATGGAGAAGTTGGAACTCAGTATAAGCATTAATCCTCAGCAAACTGTCACCATCTGGCAAGGGTAAAATATTCACACAGGCATTAATGAGTCACACAGCTCTGTCATATGATATTCTACTGACAGAAAGCGTACCTTTCCATGTTTAGGACATGACTGGAAAAGTTAGAGAGACACTGATTTGTTTTATTCAGTAAGGTAAAGAGCAATGAGCAAAATGCAATAACTCGGAACAGCCAATCAGCAATATGCTTTAATTTAATAAACTGGAAGCTGGTGCTTGCAATGTGTAAGTACACTCCACATACACTCCATGCTCCATCCCTTCCCATTCATACTGCTTTGCTGAATAAGCCAGTAACAGTTCTGGTAACTTGGGTTGGGAAAGTTAAGATTTATTTATTAGATAATTGAAGCTAGTACTATTCAATTTAATTTTATTAGTGCTTTTGCAAACCATATGCACTTGTTAGATTTCCACATCACTGGCCATTTTTTAAAGAATACGATAAAGCATGGAGCTGCCAATCAAGACTCGGTTCACTTTTACAGAGATAAGAAAAAGATAACATTTGCTGGTTACTATTAACAGTGGTCCTATTTTCCCTGCATTGCAAGGTTTATAAATAAGAATTAGTGATATAAATGGGAAGCACAGTGGCTAAATGGTTAGCACTTCTGCCTGGCAGTACAAGGGTCGTTAGTTCGAATCCCAGCCACGGCACCACCTGCCTGGAGTCTGCATGTTCTCCCTGTGCCCGTGTGGGTTTCCTCTGGGTACTCCAGTTTCCTCCCACACTCCAAAGACATGCTGGTAGGTTAATTGGTTCCTGTCTAAATTGGCCCTACTATTTGTATGTATGAATGTGAGTTAGGGACCTTAGATTGTACACCCCTTGAGGGTTAGGGATTGATGTGAACGTGCAATATATATATGTAAAACGTTGCGTAAATTGATGGCGCTATATAAGTACCTGTAATAAATAAATAAAGACCAAGTTGTGTATATAATTCAAATATTATCCAGAAAATATGTCCAGTTTTGACCATAGACATGACATTTCATGACACATACTTTATCTTTTAGGACCCAGAAGGAAAGCCAAAGAAAGCCAATATTCGTGGAAATGGTGATGGTACCTACACAGTATCCTATGTACCAGACATGGCAGGAAGATACACTATTACAATTAAGTATGGCGGAGATGAAATTCCCTACTCTCCTTTCCGTATTCTTGCAGTACCTACTGGAGATGCCAGCAAGTGTTTAGTGACAGGTGAGAGGCGGTATAGCTTTTGTTTTTAGAACTTTGTGAACTGAGGGTTTAATTTTTACATTTGCAATGTCTAATAAAATTCTTGTATTCATTTTTGTTTCCACAGTGTCTATTGGTGGGCATGGATCAGGTGAGCCATTTACAAAGCATATTTATTAACTCTGAGAATATCTACAGTCTAAACAATAGCCATAGTCAATTTATTGGTTTCCTTAAAACCAGTCTGAAGGTTTGATAATTTTGCATATGAACAGTTCCGTTGTTTCAGACTAGCAACTGACATCCCTTCTCTTGGCCATTAGGAGCTTGTCTTGGACCAACCATTCAGATCGGGGAAGAAACTGTCATTACAGTAGATGCTAAAGCTGCAGGAAAGGGAAAAGTGACCTGCAAGGTATCCACACCTGATGGAGCAGAGCTTGACGTGGATGTAGTGGAAAACCAAGATGGCACTTTTGATATTTACTACACAGCACCAGAACCTGGGAAGTATGTCATCACCATCCGCTTTGGTGGGGAACAGATTCCCAACAGTCCGTTCCATGTGCTGGTAAGTTTCCAATACAAAGCAAGAAATATTCTGTGATACAGCACTCCCCATGTAATCAGACCTTTCCTTTTCATGTATTTAATGTCTTCCCTCCCTTTTGCCAGGCTTGTGATACCATTCCCATCATAGAGGAACCATGTGACACTGTGCAGTTACAACAGCCCTATGCTGCACACCTTCCTGGCTATCCAACTCACTGGGTATAAAACAGAGATATCCCTGCAATTATACTGCCCTGTCACTTTAAAACTTTAAAATCTCCACTTTATTTCATTTTCTCTATGCAGCTCATTTCACTGCTTCTTCCTCTATTAAAACCCAATATTCCTATGTTTAATACATTTAGCCTCGGTATCAAAGAAACGTAGTCCTTGTAAAAGTTACATTTTTCACAGCAATGCAAAATTACCCAAAAACGAAAAGCACAGTTGGCTGAACCATCTGTATTTTGTTTTTAGGTTAATCCTGTATGGTACAGGGAGCTTATTTTATCACCAACCTGTTTAGCACTGGATGTCCCATATCAATGATCTAGGGGGATTAGGACACAGGAAGGGAAGTAACTCCCTAATGTAACATTGAGTTTACAGACAGCTTTACTCCTCCATTTTACATTGCTCTTTTAATAATCTTTTCATGTTTATTATTAGAACTCTGCTTACTATTATTACTCAGTCTTTTTTTCCAGCATATGTTTTCCTCTGTCTAGATTTAACTATTTGCTATAAAATGAGTTATCTTTGCTATCCTTTTGCATTTACTCATGCCTTTATACTTTAGCACTGCTTCACGTTTGTGTTTTAATTGTTTGACTAAATTCTTGTGGTTTTCTGATCTCTGTAGGCTACAGAGGAGCCAGTTGTTCCAGTAGATAATTTGGACACCATGCTTAGGCCATTCAACCTGGTCATTCCTTTCACTGTGCAGAAAGGAGAAATTACAGGTACGATCCTTGCAGTACAGCACATTCTAGACCATTTTACACCAACTGTTTTTTCAATTGTTATACTGCTCAGAAAAACAAATTTATACTACTGCTTACATTCAGCAATGGGTTCTTTATATCTATGCTTTGGTGCCATGGTGCGTGCAGTCGTATGTTCTGAAACCCACACACCATATACAGCATTATGTACTCACATAAGGTGTAGTTAGACCACACTGAACCTGCACATTGAAAATTGCAGGTCTGTTTGTTCTGCAGAATTCAGCAGTAATTTAGTCCACACAGTCCACATCTTATTACTCTTACAAATTACGCACGAAACACCATTTACATTTTTTAAATTTTAACAAGTAGTTCATAGATGATGAAATTATGGTTGAACTTGTGATTTTAATCAATTTGAATGCAGCCAAATTTCCTATTACATTTAAATTAGCACAAAATTTTTTTTTTTTTTTCGTGATACTTTCAAGGTACTTGCATACACCAGTGTTCATTCCACACATCACATATCAGTTGTTCTTAGGCGTTATTTGTTCTACTATACCAGTATTTGTCAACCTTTTTTCAGTCAAGGCACCCTTTGAAATTCTCCAAAACCTTGAGGCACCCTTTAAAATTCTGCACAATCTTGATGCACCCATTACAGAATGTAAAAAAACTAAACTAATATTTTGGCACAACTCAACTTTAGAGGTGATTTATTCTTCCGAAGCAAATACACTGTTGCACACTGGTACTGGCTAGTATTCCATTGTTTCTCTTTTCCCTCAGTTTCTCTCTCTTACTCAGCTAATGTGACCCCAGTGTTGATGGAGAGGGGCAGGGGAGGGGCAAACAGGGATGCTGTGCTGGTGCCTGATGTTCTTCTTATGACAGTATTGGTTGTTATGTCACCTGTAGCTAGAAGGTTGTAATGGTGCACAATGAAAACCTGTGTGTTTGAGTAACTAAAAGGCAGGCTTGATCCACCCGCTGACTTGTATACAATTCTTTGGGCAATTTATAGACATTTTGCCAAGACACCCCTGAAAAAACATGAAGGCACCCCAGGGTGCCTGGGTACCCTGGTTGAAAAAGGCTGTACTATACTAATAGCTTGTCTTCCTTTGCTTCTGAATTTAGGGGAAGTCCGTATGCCTTCTGGCAAGACTGCTAGGCCCAATATTACTGATAACAAGGATGGAACCGTTACTGTTAAGTTTGCTCCAGTGGAGAAAGGATTACATGAGATGGATATAAAGTATGATGGAAATCACATTCCAGGTAACTTATTTCATGTATAACCAGTAGAGTATCTGTGTGACCCTGAGTTACAGATGTTTTATCATTACATTGGTAGATTATTTTAGATTGTTAGCCCTTAATGGTAGGGTTCTCATTTTTGGTCATGTCATTGTGTATTTTGTAATATTATTGATATAGCCTCTATATGTCCTCACTCTCTTTGGCATGGGAGAAAATTTGAAAGCTATATCATTTCACTTAAACAAATAAACATAATAGTGATGTGCTTTCAATATAACAAAGTGTCACTTTATCATATTGAAAGCTCTTCACCATTTATTTGATTTAAGTTTATTTAGCACATTGTGGTGAGTGCATAGTGAGGTGGGAGCTGCTTTCTTATCTTATTTTATTATTTATTAATAGCGCTGACGCCGCTGAGGTTTATTTTAATTTTATTTCACTATTAGTTTTGATATTACTTATGAAGTATTTCAGTATGATTCCTAAATAATGCACATCTACATATATTAAATATTACTGGGCCGATTAAAGAAAGGAGTAGATGATGTTTACACAATAAATTGTGTAAATATTTAATTAAATTATCCATTCAATTGAAAAGCACATGTCTGTTCACTTTAATTATCAAATTATGTGCAGAAGAAATAAGTAAACATGAATTTGCTTTTCATGTGATTAGATAATTAAAGTGAATTTTCACACAATTTTTTGCATGAAGATTCCCAACTCACTTAGTAAATCAACTTTTAAGTATAACACAAGTCAAATCCACCATGTTGATGATACAAATGCCATATTTGGAACATTTTGTCAAACTAGGCATTATAGTAATGTTATAAACATAAACTGTCATTCTATTTTCAGGCAGCCCACTGCAGTTTTACGTAGATGCCATTAACAGCAGACATGTGAGTGCCTATGGACCAGGGCTTAGTCATGGAATGGTAAACAAGCCAGCCACTTTCACTATTGTCACTAAGGATGCTGGAGAAGGTATATTTTTTTATATTGGTGTCTGCTAGTTTTTTCTTTAGTGACCTTTTGTTATCAAGATGTGACCTTTGAAGTATAAAAAATTAATTGAAATTCTTTAAACTCTTTTGAGGTGGCTTATCACTGGCTGTGGAGGGTCCCTCAAAGGCTGAAATCACCTGCAAAGACAACAAAGATGGTACCTGCACAGTGTCTTACTTGCCCACAGCTCCTGGAGACTACAACATAATTGTACGCTTTGATGACAAGCATATTCCAGGCAGTCCTTTCACAGCTAAGATAACTGGTGAGCTAATAAAGATATTAGGGAATTAAAAAAAAAATTGTAGGCATAACATATTTCATTTAAAATTTTTGACACATGGTAAAAAGCTCTGTATAGAAACCAGTCAGTTTCCAGGTTTTATTGTCAAAGCCTAATTGAACAAGCTGAAGTTAGAAGCTGATTGGCTACCATGCACACCTGCGCCAGATTCTGAGTGTACCAGTTTTAGTAAATCCCCCCCAAAGTTATTAGTGGGGAGTTCCTAAATATTTCAGTTACCACACTGTCCCTTTCTTCCTTACCAGGTGATGATTCCATGAGGACTTCTCAACTCAACGTGGGAACTTCAACAGATGTGTCCCTCAAAATCACAGAGACAGATCTGAGCCAGCTTACTGCCAGTATCAGAGCTCCATCTGGTATTGAAGAGCCCTGTTTGCTCAAGAGGCTGCCAAACAGGCACATTGGTAGGTGAACATGGAGGGAAATTGAGAACCAAATTTCAGTTGTGTTACTTAAAGTGGAACTTTAATTAGAAAATAAATTTTGCTAGATCACTGCATGCTGGCTCCTTTTGCAGGTATAGCTATGTAAAACATTAAATATAAGTACCTATACTGTTTAAAAGCCAGTAATACACGGTCTCATCCTTCTTTGCACATGCTCATTTCCATTTTTAGGCACTGTGTTGACTTTCTGAGGTCGATCTGCTGATATTCTGAAGATCAAAGTGGAACTAAACCTATTGATTTAACAGTTAAAAAAAAAACAGTTACATTCCCGGAATGCCAGGAATGCTGTCAAATTCATTTGTGTTCTCAACCAAACTGTCAAACCATCAAATGACTGGTGTTATAATTGATCATATGTGCAGCACCATGGCAGTTGCAGATCAAACAGATGGCAGCTTCCCTGGCTGAAAAGGATAGGAGGGTTTAGTTCTACTTTAATTGCTGCTCGGGGCTTCAACAAAATGGCAGCCTCCAGCAAGAAGAAACAGGAACAATGCTGGAGGAAATTTACAACGCACACTAATTTTGTTAGCATAATTATTCATGTGGAATATATGTTCCTTGCTAACGAACATTACTTTTTATCAATTGTTATGAGTAAAGTTCCGCTTTAAGGAATTGCATTAGTTCCATTGGAATCTCACATGTGCCTTGCCTTATTTTTGAAAACCACAGAGATATAGTTTAAGTAACATCAACAATTCATCATAGTACATTATATATATTGGGTAATCCTCTTTAACTGCTGTGTCTCTCCTACTGCAGGAATCTCCTTCACCCCAAAAGAAGTTGGAGAACATGTGGTGAGCGTGAAGAAAAATGGAAAACATGTCACTAATAGTCCATTCAAGATAATGGTTGGACAATCTGAGATTGGAGATGCAAGTAGAGTGAAAGTATCAGGAAAGGGATTGCTGGAGGGTATCACTTTTGAGGTGTCTGAGTTCATAGTGGACACCAGGAATGCAGGTATATATACACTTATATTTTTATAAATACTTAAATTATTTTTTTCACTACTTCATTTCTGTTACTCATCTGTTTGTGGTGACTGCATCTGACTCTCGTTCCTAGGATACGGAGGTTTAGGGTTATCCATTGAAGGTCCAAGCAAAGTGGATATAAACTGTGAGGACGTGGAAGATGGAACATGTAAAGTGTCTTATTGTCCAACTGAGCCTGGCACATACATTATAAATATCAAGTTTGCAGAGAAGCATGTACCAGGTTAGTGTGCAGTGCTACATACATTTGTCACATCATTTTATTCATCTCAGTAACTTAAACTGAAGCTAAATCCCTCTTTGCCCTAAATGAGTACCGGGGCCACATAACATCTTCTCATCAACAATGCTTCACATGCTATGAAAAATTAGGAGCATTGAAGTCCCTTATACGTTTACTATAACCAAGCTCCGATTGGTAAAAAAAAAGGTGGAAAAAGCAAGCCGTTTTTAAGAAGGGACCAAAATGGCCTTGAGCCCTAGAATACTTTAATGTTGTCTGCAAAATTTTAAGAGCACAAAAAACAAAATGATTTCCAACCACCACATACCTGGAATATCCAAACAGAAAAAAACATATTAGTTACTTTTAAAAAATATTTAGACTGGTCGGGTAACTAAGGTAATATTTTACTACCATGTGTTATTTCCTAATTCCTATTATCAAAAATTACTTTTCAGTTTATTATTGGTTTTATCAAACTGATCAGCTGAATTACTGCAGGAACTTTACATTATATTTTTTTTGCAGTATTTTGAATCCTAAATTATGACACCTTAAAATATTTTTTGGCTGATAATAATTTTGAGTTTCCATAAGGTGTCTATTGCAGAGAACAGAAAAATAGCAATTCCATTCATGAGAAATAAAGACTTGTAGTGATAATCTATGTCAGTTGTTATGACAACAAGTAACTCTCACCTAGCCAACATTTTTTAAGTGGATTTATAATTTTGATAAGAAAAATTAGCATATAATAAAATAACTAAGGTACCTCAAATAATTCATACAGTGAACTGGCCCTACTGTGTATATTAAAACAATTTATATGGGGAAATCTAGTCCTAAATTCTTATTTTTTTTCAATATATATATATAAAAAGTCTATACACTTACACTGGAGTCTTGTGTAATTTACAGGAAGCCCATTTATGGTAAAGGTGACCGGAGAAGGACGTATAAAGGAAAGTATTACAAGAAGACGCCAGGCCCCATCCATTGCAAGCATTGGCAGCACATGTGACCTCAATTTGAAGATTCCAGGTATATAGACATGGAACCCAAGAAACCAGTTACCAGTAAGGCAGATCCAGTTGGCTGTGTCAAAACTCTTTGACTATATGAAAAAAGCACATATGTGATGTTGCACACAAACTGTTAGAAACAGCATACTAATTCAAATTGCAATTTATACTTAAAAGCAAATGAATAAAGTGAGTTCATATATAATAGTCTGCACTAAATGGATTATTTGTTGATTGATATTATTTTCTAAAGGCAACTGGTTCCAGATGGTCTCAGCCCAAGAACGCCTCACTCGAACATTCACCCGCAGCAGTCACACATATACACGTACTGAACGTACAGAGATCAGTAAGACCCGTGGTGGTGAAACAAAGAGAGAAGTACGTGTGGAGGAGTCAACACAGGTTGGCGGTGATCCTTTCCACAATGTCTTTGGTGACTTCCTGGGCCGTGAGAGTCTGGGCTCTTTTGGAAGCATTACACGCCAAGAAGGTGAAAGAAGCATTCTCTACTACAACACTCTTCTTTTATATTGTATGAAAGAAGGATTTCTTAATCAAATTTTATTTTTCTTCCAGGTGAACCAGGAGTCCAGGAAATGACAGCACAAGTGACTAGTCCCTCTGGAAAGACAGCAGATGCAGAGATTATTGATGGGGAAGATAGCACATACAGTGTGCGCTTTGTCCCACAGGAGATGGGAGCTCACACCGTTAGTGTCAAGTATAGAGGCCAGCATGTCCCAGGAAGTCCTTTTCAGTTTACAGTTGGACCCATGGGTGAAGGTGGTGCCCACAAGGTCAGGGCAGGAGGCACTGGTTTGGAAAGGGGAGTTGCAGGTGTTCCAGGTAAGAAGTAATCATTTAAACACAGACATAAACATAATATATTAAGCTCTTAAACATTTTGCATGTTCCCGGTGAATTAACACTTTTAATCCCCACAGCTGAATTCAGCATATGGACTCGAGAAGCTGGTGCTGGTGGTCTGTCCATTGCAGTAGAAGGTCCAAGTAAAGCAGAGATCTCTTTTGAAGATCGCAAGGATGGATCTTGTGGCGTGTCCTACATTGTGCAGGAAGCTGGTGAGTGCATTCATTTTAGCAGTAAATTGAATCATTTTAAGGTTCTGGGATTTTAAAAGCATTTACTAACTACATTGTGAGACAACTGTCACATAAATCTCATGTGTAATTTTTTCTTAGTTCCTTAAGCAAAGTTGGCATTACAGTAACAGTAAGAAGTATTGCATTTTGTTAAGTTGTATTTAACAATGCAATTCCATAAGGTACATGCTATAATTGACAATTATTCCTTATATGGTTACCCAGGTGACTATGAGGTGTCCATTAAATTTAATGATGAACACATCCCTGACAGCCCCTTTGTGGTACCAGTGGCCTCACGTTCTGATGATGCTCGCAGATTGACTGTTACCAGCCTACAGGTAAAGAGCTTAACTGTTAATCTATCTGGTAATTCTCTGTGCAATATTTATTTTTCAAAAGAATAGTTTTAGTTTACATTTTTATTCATTGCCTTTGATAGTATAGTATCTTTGATAGAGAAACTGTCCTTGAGTATTTTATTTAAATGATGAAATATTTGAACTGTTCTGTACATATTACTTTAGTTTCAATAAACGGTGTTATCCCACAGGAGACAGGACTAAAGGTAAACCAACCAGCTTCATTTGCAGTGCAGTTGAATGGGGCTCGTGGAGTGATTGATGCCAAAGTGCACACACCATCTGGCGTGGTGGAGGAGTGCTATGTGTCTGAAGTGGATAGCGGTAAGTGAAGAGACTCAAAAATACAATAGTAACTTTAAAAAAATTTCAATAATTTCACTTGTATCACCACAACGTTTCTACTATTCTGCCTTAGATAAATACTCAATCCGTTTCATTCCTCGTGAAAATGGGGTGCACTCCATTGATGTAAAATTTAATGGGCGCCATATACCTGGCAGTCCTTTCAAGATCCGTGTAGGAGAACAGAGTCAGGCTGGTGATCCAGGTCTTGTTACAGCATATGGACCAGGCCTTGAAGGTGGAGTCACAGGTGAGAGCCACGAGTCCATTTATATAACTAACTCATGTTAATATCTTTTGTGAGTGATTTGGATGAAAAATCCATAGTTTTTACACAAAGTCATTCAATTTTCTACTGAATAGTAAATCATGCTAAAGATGTAACATGCACTTTTTGTAGCTGTGCTCTAACAAGCAAGCTTCTTAATTTCTGTGACAATTCTGCCTTATAACATTCATGTGTAGATTAGTAGCTAACAAAAAGCCCTCTTTTAACTTTTCCTTTTTAACAACCTTTGAAGCTACCCATCATAACACCATGCATTCAATGACAGCTATAACATAAGTGGTGAATGAGACACCATAAAAAGTTCTTTGCTACTCATACAGACAGGAGCCCTAACCATGTCTTCCCTACCTTACACAGGGAGACCCTCTGAATTTATAGTCAGCACCTTGAACGCTGGGGCTGGCTCTTTGTCAATGACAATTGATGGGCCTTCCAAGGTGAAGTTGGATTGCCAAGATTCTTCTGAGGGCTATAAAGTCTCATATACTCCCATGGCACCTGGAAACTACCTAATAACCATCAAATATGGAGGACCCCAACATATAGTGGGAAGTCCTTTCAAGGCCAGGGTGACTGGTGAGTTAGAGAAATCCAAAGTACAATGTGATGAAATAAAATTCAAATAAAACTGGTTCTTGCAGGTTTAGATGGAACATTTCTTTGAAAGAAGATGAGTAGCCTTATTTAAGTCTGCAATCTATCATCTGACATTTCATCTTTCCTTCCCAACAGGTGCTCGGCTATCAGGTGGTCATAGTCTCCATGAAACATCTACAGTACTGGTGGAAACAGTCACCAAATCTTCAGCTTCTGTAGGAGGTTATGGTATGGCAGTACCTAAATTTGCATCTGATGCCTCCAAAGTGGTGTCCCGGGGCCCTGGACTTTCAAAGGCATTTGTAGGTCAGAAGAACACTTTTACTGTAGACTGCAGTAAAGCAGGTAAGAGAGAAATCCTTAAAATGGTGTGTAAAATTGTATTTGTACTTAGATTATTTGGATGTATATGTATGTTTCTTCTTTCTCAATGTATAAAGTAACTTTTATCAAATCAGTAAAGGACGAAATGAAGAGTTTTATTTTCTGACAGTAAATGCTATGTGATAGTCTTTTCAATATTATGTGCACAGTTTCTAAAGAATCCATACCTGCCAATAATAAATTGTCTGTAATTTAGCTGGGTTCCACAAGGATGGATCCAAAAGTGTTCCTTTCCCAAAATAGGCACGGTTGGGGATGATTTTGCAAGGAATGGTAAGGAAGGGTATTAGGTTCTATGACAGTGAACTTTATGTTCAGAATTGTTTATAGGGTATGACAGCAGGCTATATATACAGAAGAGATGTACAGAATGTATGAGAGCAGATTATATGTACAGGAGAGGCATGAAGAGGATATGACAGTGGGTAATAAATGCCGAAGACAAGATACAGAATGTGTATGACAGAAGACAGTACATATAGGAGAGAAGTGCTGAGGATATGACATTGGGCAGTATGTGCCAGAGGGAAGAGAGGAGGGTATAACAGTGGACAAAATGTGCAGGAAAGGAGGGTCAGAGAATATGATGGCAATTTGCTTTTTGTTTGATTGTATTGGGTACTATCACACAGTTTGATGTTTTTCTAAAATGTTTATTATTGATATCACACAGGTACCAACATGCTGATGGTTGGTGTCCATGGGCCAAAGACACCATGTGAGGAAGTTTATGTGAAGCACATGGGAAATCGATTGTACAATGTGACCTATACAGTAAAGGACAAAGGAGACTACATCCTTATTGTCAAGTGGGGAGACCAGAATGTTCCAGGAAGTCCTTTCCAAGTTTCAGTCCCTTGAGAGACTGCACTACAGCCAATTACCCTAAAGGCCTCTCAAAAAGCCTAATTATTCGCCAATGAAGGACAGACTTTACCCTTTTTATGCAAATGCACTGATTTAAAAAAACTGTTATAGCATAAATTCACTAAGTGCCTTTGTCTGTCCAAATTAAGGACTTTCCCATAAAATGATGACACGAAAAACGCTGGGTGTAGGGAGAAGGGATGCAAGTGTGCACATCAGCCACCATGTCCTTTCTGCCTTTTACATAATGTTCCTTTATATTATGGTTGGTGTTTTATTTTCTAAAGTTGCTACCTGTTGTGTTTTATATGCGCTTTATTTGTTTTGTATTTTTATTTCAGGGGAGGGGTATTTTAGGGGTGAGAGGTATCAGAGGTCATAGGGTCAGTGTACAGAAGCTGTAGGGTCAGTGGTGACTACTGTGTGTATTGGTATTTTCTGCAGTACATTTATTGGTCTTTCTGTTATATTGTCATTACAGTTATGGGTCAGTTCTTCACCACTATTTTCGTTTTTCTAATCATGCAATAATTTTTAATACAAATGTCCAACCAACCTTAGTTCACTTCCCAACTTCTCCCCAATCCCCAAGGAATTTGATTAATTTAGGGGTGGGCCTAACAACATATCAACATTAGATATTCAAATTTGGGGAGTTCCACTGCAGAATCACACATGCACTAATACAAGCTTCTCTTGCGTTCCTTTCTTCCAAAGAAATTGGAAAACCCTCAAATGTTTATTTTTTGTCCACATTTGTTGTGGGTAAGTACCCTTGATATACTCAAGACCAAGGTACGCTTTGTAGGTTTAAAGCTGCTCGTATCACTGAATTTTCAGTCCACTGAAGTCAATATGGAATCTTTAAAACTATTTCAGCTTACAGTAAGTTGAAAGTTATGACGTTTTGAAACTCTTTTTCTTCTGCACATTTCGACTCTTTGACCTCTGACCTGTCCAGTCTCTAAAGAATATGACTGGTTGTCATAGCACTGTTATAAGGGCGGAGCCAATATCACATGGTGCTTTACCATGTGACTGCATTTTATAGATATTTTATATGCATCAAATTTATTATTAAAAAGTTTGTTTGTTACAAATGTTCCAACTGGTGCGTATAAAGAAAATAAAGATGTATTGCTAAAGTGGTTATGTGTACAGTGATTTATTCTCAAGAGTAGAGTTTTATTTTTAATTTGGGTTTTATTAGAACAAATCTGTCACATAATTACATTGTTGAAGAGTCTATAGAAACCATGCAGAAAATCTATTTTACATCTATGCTGCTCTTGTTGAGTAATCAGGAGTGAATAGTCAGTGATTCTTAATATTATTATTATACAGGATTTATATACAGTAGATAGTGCCAACAGTTTTGCAGTGTTTTGGAGGGAGACATTACAGTTACAATTAGGAATCAGAGGGCCATGCTTATTAGTGCTTACAATCTAAAAGGAAGAGTCACGTGATAAAAAAAGTACTAACTGTGGGGATGAGCTGAGAAAGTAAAAGTATAGTTTATTAGCTGGAGGCAGGATAAGCCTCTCTAAAAAGATGGGTTTTCAGAGATAGAGTAGGAGTAGGACAGAGTAGGAGATAGTTGGACAGATTGTGTAAGGAGTTCCAGAGGATGGGAGAGGCTCTGGAGAATTTCTGGCGCTGTGCTACTTTAACTGACAATTGCACGGCTATACAATGCTGCACCCAAATTAAATTTATGTAATTTTTTCCCACCAATAGAGCTTTCTTTCGGTGGTATTTGATCGCCTCTGCATTTTTTATTTTTTGCACTATAAACAACAAAAGACCGACAATTTTGAAAAAAAAACACCTATATTTTTTACTTTTTGCTATTAAACATGTTCAGTAAAAAAAAATTTTAAAAATCAAATTTCGTCATAAATTTAGGCCAAAATGTATTCTGCTATATGTGTTTGCTAAAAAAATCCCAATACGTGTAAATTAATTGGTTTACGTGAAAGTTATAGCATTTACAAATGGCGGTATACATACTGGAATTTTTTTATTTTTACTAGTAAGGTTTAGGTTGATTACAAACAAAAATGTAATCACAATACTGCTAACACACATTTGCTGAATCCGGCCCATCAAGCCATGTGGCACCTGCAGCTGCGGTGCCCCCCTCGTTTCTGAACCCACCTTGTCTCAGCAGTCGGCAACAGAGAGAAGGACAGGACTTCTACACCAGATACTCAGCTTCTACGTGCAGTCATAGAGGCTCGTCTTTGACAACCCTCTCATCAGCAGAGAGGGGGACAGAACCCCCACAGATCCTGTGCCTCTCTGTGCAGCCCCAGTACTCCCTCCTATCTGCCTCTCCTGGTCTCAGCATTCAGCAGACTCCAGCAACTAACTGTAGCCCTCCTCTGGTCCTCCTCCAGACCCTGCACTTTCTACTTGCCAGCTGAACCCCCAGCCTCTTCCTGGAAGCAGCACAAGATAAGGGGGTGACTCTTGAAGTCTGATGTAAGGGGGAGTGGAGTACCCGTTGAGGGCAACCATAATGCTGATGCAGCCCACAATGAAATTGAGTTTGAGTTTGTGCTAACACCAAGGAAGAATAATATTGTTTATTGAAATATATTTATCTTTTATTCTCCTTCGACTGTATATGGTCAGAAATGTCAACTAGGGGCTTGTGATGTTTGTGCAGTCTTTCCAGCTCTATGTTTGTGTACATAACAAAAGTTGAATGTTTACAGTAAATGTGGAAAATAAGGAAAGGTTTTGTTGTTTTGTTTTTTTTTTAAATGTGCAGTAGTTTACCAAAAAATGACAATGTCCTCCAGTAATATAAACAAAACTCTGCTGATGTCTAAACAGGCATGAGAAGCCATCACTAGATCATCCTAGGAATGGTGGTCAGTCACTGTGAACAATGTGACCTGTCAAACGACAGAGCGGGGACATTTATTACAGCTGGAGCAGGCAGAATTTGGAGCAGCCGTGCATGGCAACCAATCAGCTTCTATCTTCAGCTAGTTCAGTTAAACGCATAATTCACCTTTACCAATAAACGCCTAAATGAGGGACATCTGTAGATTAAAACAAACAGTGCAACTTTGACCACAGGTAAATAAGGCCCTTGCTTGAAGTGTAGGCCACTTATGTTTCTCATGAAGCCTGACTGGAAAATGTATACGTTGTCACTAAGGATGTTGCTAAGAGAAGCCTAGTGTTACTGCTCACTTTTACCATTAGAGGAGTGAGCTCTTTCTCTGAGTCAAACCTTCTTGCATGCACTTTCTCTCCACTGATGCAATAACTTTGAGCTCAGCATTTGAGAGCTCACTCTTGTGATGGTAAAGGTAACACTATGCTTCTCTTAGCAACGTCCTTAGCAACATCCTAGACGTTTCCCAGTCAAGCTATATGGGGTACATAAATGGCCTACACCTACAGCAAGGGCATTATTCAACTTTGTTAAAGCTGCACAGCTTCTTTTCATCTACTTAATCCTTTAAACATTGAAAATGAAAGATCAAAGCTGATTGGTTGCCATGCACAGCTGCTTGAGATTCTGTCTCCTCCGGTCTTAAGCAGCCCATAGATTATGCAGTTTTCTTTCCTTCCACCATGGGTAGAAAAAAATAAAATTGCTTGATTCCCTCCTGCAGTGCTATTGTGCTCTGTGGGGAGCCCTCCCTTCCAGCAGAACACAATGATCACTACTGGTGGCTATAATTATTGCGTGAAAAAATTTCTGACAGGTTGGCTGTACTGAAGTCGAACAATGGATCAACTTTGAATCTATGGGGATGGGTGATCTTTCTTGCTGCCAGCATCCTTCACTATACTAGAAAATCCTTTTGCATATAATCCCCATGAGACGTTTTAGGCCGATTAACTAGTGTATACATAGTTCATAAAAGGCTAATATGCCATCTTTATTTTAAAAAGTTCTTTAGAAGATACATAATAAATACATACAGACAATATGCAGAATAATCCCATGATCACTGTGCTACTCTGCATACTAGGGCAGGGGGTCTCCAAACCAAGAGACAGTTTACCATCCTTTAGACTATAGGGGGGCCAGACTGTGGTCAGTAAGAGTAGAAAATGCCATTGCATCACTGGGAATAAACAATGCCTGCCACACAGGAGGGGGAGAGGACAGTTCGGAGACTAGTTAGGAGTAAGCAGGAATTCTAGGGCATCATGCACACTAGGCCTTTGCTCAGCTCTTCTGAACATCTTTTCTCCTGACAGGAATAAAACAGCTTAAAAGAGAGCCTAAAGTGTTTTTCAAACGTGTTTATGTACATTGAGTTGTTGGGTGTTCATTCATTCCATTGGCCAGAATATAAATTTATTCTGACAACTGAAATGAATACTCAAGAGCTAAATATCCCTAGTACTTGCGTGCATTTACACATGTTTAGGCGTTAGACGTTTCTCCTTCTAAAATGCTCCTCTCCCAAATGCGCAAGGTTTTTTTTCTGCCTCTAAACGCCTGTAAATGCCTATGTGTGCATGAATACCTAGGCTAACATGAGAGGTGTTTAGAGGCAGAACAAAATGCTAAATTCTCTATAACCACTTCGCCTCTCACACCTATGCATCCCTAATGGACCAGAGCAATTTTTACATTTCTGATAAGGACCTGTATAACTTTGCCATTACTTAAAGTGTTACTGAACCCAGGACCCTGCATCCACTATATGTGGTCTCCCACAGTACACAGAACATGGAAATTCTATTATTTTAGTAAATATAAGCTGCTAACTACTTTTTCTCATCAGACGTTAGAGCAGTCTCATGGCTTCTATCAGTGTTCAGCAGAGCATTAGCTAAAGTTTGTAGGAGTTTTCTTTCTGCTACACAGAACATGATAGTGCAATTATTTTAGTAAATATAAACTGCTAAATACCTTTTCTCATCAGCAGTTAGAGCAGTCTTGTGACTTCTATTAGTGTTCAGCAAAGCCATAGTTACAGCTTGTAGGAGGAGTTTTATTTCTGCTCGAGGAGGATGTTGAACCCCTGACCTCTGTCTGGACAGTGCTGATTGGCCCTGTGATGATCACCTGCACTCTCCCAAGAAAAAAAAAAACCTCTTTAGCAATACACACCAAACCGAGCATGTGTAAAATGCCTACGGTCCAGTCTGTCTTATCAGGAGATTAGAGGTGGTCACTTGAAAAAGGGGAGGAGCACAGGAGAAAGGGTCAAAGGGCCTTTTTACACAATGCAGAGGATTAACCCAATAGGTTCCACAGTGAGTATAACAAGCATGCTTTACTGCATATACAGGCTGATTTTACTGTTGTGGGTTTAGTAACACTTTAAGAAAACAACGTAATACAGTAAGTCCCCGACTTACAAACGAGTTCTATTCTGGGACAACATTCGTAAATCAGATTTGTTCGTAAGTCTGACAAAGTGGGTCTTATACACCTTTGACACAAATATACAATGTAAAGCATGAAAAAACCCACACACACAAAATACTGTAAATAAACTATTTTACCTTTACAGTTTCATTAAAATGGCGGTACAGTACAGCTATAAATAAACTTTTTTTTTAGTTTTACAGTTACTGTACCTTAAAATGGTGGTACAGTACAACTGTATGTAAACTACAGTATTTTTACTTTACCAATTACCTTAAAATGGTGGCACAGTACAGTACAGTACCACAACTGGCATATAGTGGAGTTACTAACTGGAGGAGGGAGGGTAGGTGGGAGATGGTGGATCTGGAGATGGAGGGCAAGATGGAATTTGGCCCACACCTGATGTTGACGGAGCGGAAGGATCATCAGCAATAGGAGATGGAGGGCAAGATGGAATTTGGCCCACACCTGATGTTGACGGAGCGGAAGGATCATCAGCATTAGGAGATGAAGGGCAAGATGGAATTTGGCCCACACCTGATGTTGACGGAACGGAAGGATCATCAGCAATAGGAGATGGAGGGCAAGATGGAATTTGGCCCACACCTGATGTTGTGGAAGTGGAAGGATCATCAGCAATAGGAGATGGAGGGCAAGATGGAATTTGGCCCACACCTGATGTTGACGGAGCTGAAGGATCATCAACAATAGGAGATGGAGGGCAAGATGGGATTTGGCCCACACCTGATGTTGACGGAGCTGAAGGATCATCAACAATAGGAGATGGAGGGCAAGATGGGATTTGGCCCATACTTGATGTTGACGGATCTGAAGAGTCATCAACAATAGGAGATGAAGGGCAAGATGGAATTTCACTCACACCTGATGTTGATGACACAGGATTTTTGATGGATTCAATTCTGTCTACCCTCTGCAAAAAATGATCCAGTGATGTCTGAGTACTATCTCTTTTTTTCTCATCATAGATGACTCTGTAGCACTGGATGACATTCTGAATGGCTGCTGCAACTTTTGTGTATCGTTTTATGTTGGGGTCATGTGCCTCAAAAACTAACAGCGTCTCTTCAAGTAAAGTAAAACCCCTTGCCATTTCCTGTGTTGTTAATTTCTTTGGTTCTTCAGTTACAGCTTCCTCTTGGCTCTTTTCTGGGCCTCTAACTCCATCAGGTCCTCATTAGTAAGTCATCCTCTTGCAGATCTAGCTCCAGCTTCGTGCTAAGGGTCACTAAGTTGTTGAAGACCTCTTTGGACTCCTTACCCATCTTCTCAAGTCCATGAACTTCATGAACAAAATGCAGGGAAAGTTTCTTCCAAACCCCATTCATGGTGACAGCCGAACACACACGCCAAGCAAAGTTGATGTTTTTTATGGCTTTGTAGATGTTATAGTCCTTATAAAATTGTTTCAAGGTTGTTCCTGTTTCATCAATAGCCTTCACTGCCTGACAAGGTTAGACATAAATAATATTTCTTGAAAGTCGCAATAACTCATTGGTCTATAGGTTGGATGAGCGCCATAGTATTCAGTGACAGATGCACTACTTTGATGTTGGGATGAAAGTCATCCATGAATTGGGGGTGACCTGGAGCATTGTCAAGCAGCAAAGAATGTTGAATGGGATATCTTTCTCCAAACAATATTTCTCCAGGAAAATATCCTGTGTAACCCAGGCTTTGGAGTTACTCTTCTACACAACAGGTAGAGAGCCCTTGGCTATGTTTTTGAGGGCTCTTGGGTTCTCTGAATGGTAAACAAAGAGAGACTTTAGTTTCATATCACTGGAAAAATTGCCACCAAACAGAGCAAGTCTGTCATTTGTTGTTTTGAAGCCTGGCATCACCTTTTCCTATTTATTGATGTAACTTTGTTCTGGCATCCTCTTCCAGTACAGTCCTGTCTCATCGACGTTAAAAACCTGAAGGGGTAAATAAGCACCTTCGTTAATACTTTCTCTAAGTGTTGCTGGAAATTCTTGGGCAGCTATGGTATCTGCACTCGCAGCCTCACCACTTACTTTTATGTTGTGAAGATTGGCTCTAGCCTTGAATCTGTTAAACCATTCATGGCTGAAAGTAAAAGATGCACACTGTTCACCCTGTTTTTTCTTCAAGTCTTCAAACAGGCTCCTAGCTTTTTCTTGAATAAGCATTAAGCTGAGAGGGACTCGACGCTGATGCTGATCATGCATCCACACACTCCATCTCCTCTACCACTTTACCACCCTTTTGGATATTATTGTTGACTTCATAGGTACAGCAGTCTTCACATGTTCCATGATCTTAGCCTTGTTCTTTAGAATTGTGCCAATGGTTGAACGATTCATGTTATAAGAACGAGCGATGTCTACTATCTTTTCGCCTCGGTCCAATATCTCAATTTTTTTTCACTTTTGTTTCCATGGTTATTGCTTTGCGCTTCCTAGCAGTCCCCTCCACATCACCAATGCTTTTCCTCTTGTTTCCGGACATCCTGGGCTCTGCACAGTACACGCAGTGTACTGTACATTAAGCACACAGCAGCGCAGTTGTGATAATATCCGGCAGACACGTGAGCTACTTCCGGCACTTTGTTCGCATCTACGAATGTTCATAATACGAGGACCGTTCGTATTTGTGACAGTTCGCAACTTGAATGTTCGTACGTCAGGGACTCACTGTACATATATTGTTTTTTTTTAAGTACAAACAGAGCTTTCTTTTCGTGAATATTGTCTTGCAACTATAATTTTTTTTTTTTTTTTTTTTAATCTTTAGACAATTAAACATAACAGGGTCAATTCCCAAAAGGTTATTGCATGTGATATGCAGGTCACATGACTCATTTTTTGGAAATATTGCATGCGATAATAAAAGAGTCAATTCATCAAGTAAAATATCAAATGTTATGTAAATACTACACATTTGTTAAAATAGTGAGATAATTGGTGCAAAAAAAAAACGTTTTTTTTTAAACGCAAAACATTATATTTATCTCTTGATTTGGATTAACCCCAGAGAAACTAAACAAAACTCACTCTTTCTTTTTTTAGCAGTGTTAGTTTAAAAAGAAATAGTGCTACTGTACATAAAAAGTGTGCATTTTATTCTGTAATTTGTCCCATTTAAAATGACACTAAAATTATGATTCTATTACAAAGCATTGTAAAGTTAAATTTTGTTTCTTAAATTTTGTGCTTTTTTGTCAATGAGATATGTGTAAATATACTGAATGATAAAGCTGTAAAAATATGAACGAAGCAAACAAAAAAAAAGTTTAAATATTATTTGTAAATAAAATAGAAAAAAAAAATCAGCAGATACTGTAAATTATAATTGAGCGAAGAAGGAAAATTAGTTATTTAGGGCTGATTAGGGTAAAATAAGGGTTAATAGGGGTTAAACAGAACATTTAACTGAAAAAAAACAAAAAAAAACCTTTTTTTTACTTGTCAGGTTGCTTTAAAGTGGAGCTACCCCCCCCCCCCCCCAAAAAAAAATAGATGTCATCAGCTACAAATTGTGCTGCACTGTGTGACTCTTTCCCCAGTCTTGTGTGATCTGTGCGTATCTCAGAAGGCTGCAGAGGGAAAGAAGAAGGAGGGGCCAAAAGATCGCCATGGTGATCTTACCCAGAAGTAGGTACCTGTCAAAACTACCTCCCCCCAAAAAAATGCCAATTGTGGCAGTGGAGGGGGGGAGACAAACAAGCTGAACTTCTCATCTGCAGATCGAAGTTCAAGCGATTCTAAAGGTTAATTTTTTATTTTTTTTTTTTGTAAAATAACAAACATGTCTATACTTACCTGCTGTGTGTAGTGGTTTTGCACAGAGCAGCCTGGATTCTCCTCTTCTCGGGTCCCCCGCAGGCTCTTCTGGCTCCTCCTGTCTGTTGGGTGCCCCCAAGGCAAGCAGCTTGGTATGGGGGCACCCGCTGCTCCATGTGTCCATTGACGTGGCTTGGCCCTGCCCCCTCTCTCTCCTCATTGGTTGACTGGCTGCGATTGACAGCAATAGCTCCTGCTTGCTATCTCAGCCAATGAGGAGCAAGAAACCTGGAACAGCCGAGGCAGTCATTCACATCACTGGATCACGATGAGGCTCAGGTAAGTATTGTGAGGGCTGGGGGCACTGCTGCACACAGAAGGTTTTTTACCTTCATGCATAGAACCATTTTCATCCATTTGATCTGTAGATGAATAAACAGAAAGATACAACATACAACAATGTTTCTTGCAGAAATGTTGATAGACAATTTTTGACTGCTCCAGTTGCTGGGACCTTCTCTGTATACTCGATAATGCAACTGTCATTACCCCCCGGTCACATCAAGCCTGACTTTGAAATCGTGCAACTTACAGAAAAATTGCATTATTTCAAAGTCGGGTGACCTGCCGATCTCATGTGCAATTTGCAAGACATCTGACACAGATGGCTATGCAAATTGCACCAAAAGTAGTACATGTACTACTTTAGAAATCGGTGCAGCTCCAACCAAGTCGGAACCACACCGATTTGACCGTTCTAATTCTGGACAATAGAGTGCAACTTGGCATACGATTTGCAAGTCGCATGGCATGCAAATCGCATGCCAAATTGCATCTGATGTGACCAGGGTGTTAATCAGAGCTGAATTGCCCTGTACAGGGAGAACAGTACTTGCCTGACTGCATTTTGCCATGTGTAAAGTTTGGTGGAGGGGGGATTATAGTGTGGGGTTGTTTTTCTATGGCTTGGGCTTGACCCCTTAGTTCCAGTGAAAGGAACTCTTAAGGCATCAGCATATCAAGACATTTTGGACAATTTCATGCTCCCAACTTTGTGGGAACAGTTTGGGGTTGGCCCCAACATGACTGCCATGACACCAGTGCACAAAACAAGGTCCATAAAGACATGGATGAGCAAGTATGGGGTGGAGGAACTTGACTGGCCTGCAGAGAGTCCTGACCTCAACCTGATAGAACACCTTTGGGATGAATTAGAGCGGAGACTGTGAGCCAGGCCTTCGTGTCCGACATTAATGCCTGACCTCACAAATGCACTTCTGGAAGAATGGTCAAGTATTACCATAGACACAATCCTAAACCTTGTGGACAGCCTTCCCAGACGAGCTGAAGCTGTTATAGCTGCAAAGGATGGGCCAGCTCAATATTGAACCCTAGGGACAGAGTTGTAATCTATACAACTCTGCCCTCCTGCTCTCTTGTAGCCCTCCTTTAGTGTGAGAAGTTTCCTTGCTAGGCATGTGTCTCTGCTATGCATTCCTAGTTGATTAATTTTCAATACCTCCACCCAACTCAATACAAATTTAGGCCCTTCTTAGGGAAGGCACAGCCAGGGGCAGCACAGCCAGGGGTAGCATTGGCAACTATCATCTTGGCTAAAGTACTGATCGTGGCTTAAGTATTGAGCACTGCACTTCAGCAAATGCACAAAGCGAGAAGCAGACAACTTCAAATACTATCCAGACTACAGGTGACCTGTTTCCCCATCCAATTCTTCCAGCTCTTACCCAGTCTGCTTCTTCATATCATCACTCTGTAGCATGCACTTCCTACTCATCCTTCTCACAGCTGTATCCTCTCTCTTCAAACTCTCTATCCTTCACCCCTCTTCTCCATCCCACAGCTTATATATATCACCCTCACTCCTGTCTTCACCTTATTGCTGTACTCATCAACTCTAATACTAATAAAACCTCCAGGACACTGGGACCTATCCCTCCATCTAAGTCATTTTCCCATATTACCTCTCTCACCCTTCTGTTTCTCCTAACATCTGGAGATATTTCCCCAAATCCTGGACCGCCATCTTTTTCCTTTGACCAATACACCCGGCACACCCTATCCTCTAACAGCAGCCGCAATTCACATAATCTGGTTACTATTCCTCTTCTTCCTAGAATCAGCCTCCCCTTTTTCTGTGCCCTTTGGAATGCCCACTCTGTCTGTAACAAACTCACCTCTGTCCATGACCTTTTTATTATTATTATTATTATTATTATTATACAGTATTTATAAAGCGCCAATAGTTCGCTCAGCGCTGTACATTATAAAGGGGGACAGAACATGTGACAGAACAATACCAATACAATGCAAAACATGAGGGGATCGAGGGCCCTGCTCTTTCAAGCTTACAATCTAGGAGGGAGGGGATGGTGGCACAGGAGGAGATAGCTGTGGGGGATGGAGTGGTAGGAAGAGTGGAGGAGGTCGGCAAGTTAGCAGGGGGCGGGGTAGGCTTCCCTGAAGAGATGGGTTTTCAGGGTGCGCCTAAAGGAGAGGAGAGTAGGTGATAATCTGATGGGTTGGGGCAGGGAGTTCCAGAGGATGGGTGACACCCTGGAGAAGTCCTGGAGGCGGGCA
Organism: Staurois parvus; assembly: GCF_062004578.1. Taxonomy (NCBI): domain Eukaryota; kingdom Metazoa; phylum Chordata; class Amphibia; order Anura; family Ranidae; genus Staurois; species Staurois parvus. Next base: position 10,181,574 of record NW_028317971.1, read on the forward strand.
TGGGAGGAGGAGACCAGGGAACTAGAGAGAAGGAGGTCTTGTGAGGAGCGGAGTGTGCGTGCTGGGCGGTACTTGGATATTAGGTCAGTGATGTAGTTCGGGGCAGTATGGTGGACAGCTTTGTACGTCAGCGTTAGGATTTTGAATTTGATCCGTTGCGCAATCGGAAGCCAGTGGAGGGATTGGCAGAGGGGGGTGGCGGAAACGGAGCGGTTGGAAAGGTGAATGAGTCTGGCAGCCGTATTCAGGATTGACTGAAGCGGGGATAGCCAGCGGCGAGGCAGGCCAGTGATGAGGGAGTTGCAGTAGTCGAGTCGTGATATGATGAGGGAGTGGATGAGCTGTTTAGTGGTTTCTGGAGTTAGGAACGTGCGGATTTTGGCGATGTTGCGGAGGTGGAGTCTGCACGAGTTTGTTAAAGAGTGGACTTGGGGCTTTTATCACAAACTCCTTTAACCTGCTTGCAATTACGGAAACCTGGCTTTATGAATCTGACTTTCCCTTTCCTGCTGCCCTCTCCCATGGTGGTCTCCTCTGGACTCACTCTCCCAGGCCTAGTGGATGGAAAGGAGGTGAAGTTGGATTCCTCCTATCCCCACAAATCACTTTTCAGGTCCTTTATTCACCTCCCTCTCTGTCCCTCTCCTCATTTGAAGTTCACTCTATTTGTCTATTCTCTCCAGTTTCTTTAAGAATTGCTGTGATCTATTGGCTTCCTGGACTGGTATCAAGCTTCCTTGATGACTTCTCTGCCTGGCTGCCTTACTTTCTCTCTTCTGAAATTCCCACTATCATTCTTGGTGACTTCAACATCCCTGTTAATCTTAACAATCCTGCTACTTCTAAACTCCTAAGTCTAACCACTTATTTTGACCTCAAACAATGGACACATGCTTCTACTTACTCCAATGGTAACTGCCTCGACCTTGTATTCTACCTATGCACTCCTTGCAACCTCACCAACTTTCCTTTTCCTCTCTCTGATCACTCCTTTATTAGCTTCACTCTCTCCTTGGCTTCCTCCTCCTTGTCTTCCAACTACCAGTTACCCGTAGAAACCTTTGCTATCTTAACCCCTCTCTTCTTTTTTCGGCAACAGATTGTCTCTGTGACAAAATCTCAGCCCTGTCCTGCCCCAACCTGGCCACTTCTGTCTGCAACAGTTCACTGTCATCTACCGTGGACACATTGGCCCCGACTGCTACAGCCCTGGCAAACAGACAAAAGCAGATGCCTCAAAAAACGTAGCCGTGCTCTGGAGCGTTTATGGCATAAGAATAAGTCGCAGAAAGACTTCGACCAACATAAATCTGCCCTTCAAAAATACAACTCCTATCTCCACACTGCCAAACAGACCTATTTTATCACTCTCATTAACACCCTCTCACGCAATCCCCGTCAACTCCTTTCTACCTTTAACTCTTTACTTCGTCCTTCATTACCTCCACCCACTAACTCACTCACTGCCCTGGGAGATCGCTAAACACTTCAAAAATAAGATTGATACAATTCATGACAAAATCTCCACTGCACAGATATCTCCCTCACCCTACACTCCTTGTCCACCTGCACAATCTATACTTCCCTTGTTTAACTCAGCTACTATAGAGGTGGTTGGTAAACTTTTTTTCTAAAGCCCACCTAACCACCTTCCCCCTGGACCCTGTTCCCTCGCAAATACTACAGTCACCCTATGGATTTAAAAAATTTAAATATTTAAAAAAATATATTTAAATAAATGTTTGTCTTATATTTTATAATATATAAAAAAACACATTTCAACATGCAGTGTATAAATATATATTTGACATTTCTTTGCTAATCAAAATCCCAATATGTGTAAACTGGTTTACGTGAAAATTATAGCGTTTACAATTGGCGGTATATGTACTGGGATTTTTTTTTTAATACTAGTAATGGCAGTGATCAGCGACTTATAGCGGGACTGTGGAGGGCATTCTGACACTGGGGAGAACTGACTTGGTTTCACTGACATCCCCAGTGACACCAATAGAGTGATCAGTGCTAAAAAAAAAAGCACTGACACTGTACTAATGGCACTGGGCAGGAAGGGGTTAACATGTGGGGCAATCAAAGGGTTAACTGTGTGCTGTATTTCCCTGTAATCACACTGCTTTGTGTGGCTGTGCTGTGCAGAGCCATACAAAGCAGTGTGCAGGAGCTGAGGGGGGAGATCTGTGTTGTTTACATACAGGTCTCCCCCCCCCCCCGTCAGTGATACTTGGCGATTGCCGTGTGCCAGTGTTGAATCACTGGCCGCAGCCTGGTGATTGACAGCTGAAGCCACCAATGGCAGCGTGGGTAGGGCGTGTGTACGCATCCCCTACTCGGAAATACAAAATCACATATATATATATATATACGTATATACCTGATTTTGTAGGCCCTGCCGCCCTGTAGCAGTAGTTTAATTACCAGCTTAACCGCCTCCCACCCGCCATATAAGGCAATGAGGGGCGCAAGGCGTTTCTCTTGTTCTGGGAATACGTCATATGACGTCCTCCCATTCTAACCACGTGGACACAGCGGATCACCGATCAACGGAAAGAGCCGAAGATGTCGTCTTGGTCATGTGTCCAATCAGAGCTGATCGCATGTAAATAGGGAAATGCCGGTTACCTGCATTTCTCTCCTTACAAGCTGTCATGCTGACAGCTCGTGAGGAGAGCCGGTAATCGGCATTCCTCGGAGGGGACAAGTACACTGATCATCAGGGCACTGATCATCAGTGTGCCCTGATGATCAGTGTAGCCCCAGCAGTGCCCATCAATGCCAGCTGTCAGTGCTCATCAATACCACCTGCCAGTGCCCATCAGTGCCTCCCAGTGCACATTAATGCCACATATCAGTGCCCATCTGAGCTGCCTTTCAGTGTCATCTATCAGTGCTGCCAATCAGTGCCACCTATCAGTGCGCATCAGTGCTGCCTATCAGTGCCGCCTAACAGTGCCAGTCAGTGCCAACCAGTGATGCCTGTCAATGACCATCAGTGCCACCTACTAGAACCTCCTCATCAGTGCCACCTATCAATGTCATATATGAGTGCTGCCTTTCAGTGCCCATCAGTGATGCCTGTCAATGCCACCTATCAGTGTCCATCAGTGCAGCCTATCAGTGCTCATCACTGCAGCCTCATTAGCGCACATAAGTGAAGGAGAAAAATCACTTATTTACAAAATTTTATAACAAAATCTAAGAAAAAAAAAATTTTTTTTAAACATTTAATTTTCAGTTGTTTTTGGTTTGTTTAGCAAAAAATAAAAAAAACCCAGAGGTGATTAAATACCACCAGAAGAAAGCTCTAAATAAAAATGTCATATTGGTACAGTGTTGCATGACCGCGCAATTATTAAAGTGCAACAGCACTCAAGGCTGGCCTAGGCAGGAAGGGGGTATTAGTGCCCTGTAGGTAAGTGGTTAGTCAGCCACAAAATCTGTGTATTGAATATGTGTTCGGGTTTAAAGTGATGAAGTAGCAACCCTTCCCCATGTAGTAACCTTCCTCATCACTTCCTTAATACTGTACATAGCGGAATTTGACCTTCACAGGAGTCCCCGCCCCCTCTCGCACTGTCAGCTGACTTCACGCTCCGGTTCACGTGACAGTCCTGAGCTCCGAGCACAGAGGCCAGTAGTGTGTGGAATAGACAGTCAGCTGATAGCGGAGTGATCATGGCGGGCGGTCTGGCGCGGGGAAAGCTGATCGCTGTGATCGGGGACGAGGACACCTGTACCGGCTTCTTACTTGGGGGGGTCGGAGAGCTGAACAAGAACCGGAAGCCGAATTTCCTGGTGGTGGAGAAAGAGACGAGTGTCACGGAGATAGAGGAGACCTTCCGGTGAGTGACCGGGGAGGGAGCTGTGCGGAGGGCGAGGCTGATAGATGTATAGAAAGAGGAAGGGGGCTTTCTTGTCCCCGGAGTGAGCACCGAATGAGGGCCCATTGTACTAAAGGGAGGTATCCCCCCCCCCCCCCCATGACTGTACAGGTCCTTCTATCCATGGAATGGGCCCTCTACAGCTTCTACTGGGACTGGGCCCTGTCCTCTTCCTGTGTGAGGAGGTATGGATCCCCCAGGGTGTACCCTCCCCCCCACCATGACTGTACAGGTCCTCCTATCCATGGAATGGGCCCTCTACAGCCTGTGCCAGGACTGGGCCCTGTCCTCTTCCTGTGTGAGGAGGTATGGATCCCCCAGGGTGCACCCCCCCATGACTGTACAGGTCCTCCTATCCATGGAATGGGCCCTCTGCAGCCTGTGCCAGGACTGGGCCCTGTCCTCTTCCTGTGTGAGGAGGTATGGATCCCCCAGGGTGCACCCTCCCCCTACCATGACTGTAAAGGTCCTTCTATCCATGGAATGGGCCCTCTACAGCCTGTGCCAGGACTGGGCTCTGTCCTCTTCCTGTATGGGGCGGTATGGAGCCCCCAGGGTGTACCCCCTCCCAGAATGTCACTTTCCTGGCTGTCACTCTGATCTATGGATTGATCACTGGCCTACAGCTATGTACTGTCCTGTATGATCCCTGGAGTCAGCCAGACATGGAGCATCCTCACATGTCACATGGTAATGGTACTCCCTGGATTCCCCTTCCCCATTTGTACATTGTATGATGATCAGATGATCGGAGGGCTTACAACACAACATAACATTCTTTCTCTAATTCCAAAATTCAATCTGCTTGACAGAGATGATTCTGCAGTGTATTGGAAGAGACATGCTTGGGCCTGGTTCACATTGATGAGGCTCTTCAAGCTGCGTTTTGCACAGACATGGCAGCCTATTCATTTGAATGGTCCGCCGTGCCTCCTGAAACTCAGGGAGAAGGTTTCTGCAGCAATTTAGAAATCACAGCCCGCATGGGAGCCACAAGCGCAGTGTGGGAGCGACTTCCAGTGTGTGTAGCATGCCATTAGGATTAATACAACTCGCACACATCTACTGCGTTTTTCTTTGCCGGTGGTTGCAGCTGCAGGAATAGGTGCGGTCCCGCAGCAGCAATCACCCACAGACATGAACCTAGCCTTAGGCCGGGTTCACACTTGTGCAGCTCTGCAAGCTGCATTCGGCGCAGCAGTCCATTCAATTTAATAGGCTGCTGAGTTTTCTGAAGGGAAAAGATCCTTGCACTAATTTTGAAAACATTGCCTGCATGGAAACCACAAGTGCAGTGCCATTCTCAGTTCATGGGGGTGTCATTAGGATTAATGGCACCCTCACACAACTCCTGGGTGGCAGTGCATTTTTCTATGCAGGTGGTTGCAGCTGCAGGAACAAGTGCTGTCTTGCAGTCGCAATCATTCTTTCGGGTGTGAACCTAGCCTAATGGCAGTTCTGTGTGTGTTTCTCACAGTGCACTACATATTAACTATGCGATCTGCAGCAGGTGTTAATGCAATGGTAGCAACACCCCAAATGCAGGTCACAAATGCAGTGTGTTTGCCTGCACCGGATTGCATGGTACAGAAGTATTTTTGAAAGGTAGGGCATGTACTGCTTTTGGTGCAATCCAGCACTATTTCAGCCCATTTAAATGAATAGGCGAAATATCATTGCACCCGGATCGCATGTGAACTGCTCAGGAACACACAGTGGGGTTTATTTACTAAAGATGGAGAGTGCAAAAATCAGGCTCACTTCTGCATAGAAACCAATCAGCTTCCAGGTTTTATTGCCAAAGCTTAAAGTGATTGTAAAGGCTGAAGGTTTTTTTTTTTCTATGTATGAAGGTTTAAAAAAAAAAAAAAACAAACTGTGTGCAGCAGCTCCTGCAGCCCCCCCCCCTATACTTACCTGAGCCTCATCACAATCTAGTGATGTAAATGACAGCCTTGGCTATCTCGAGTCTCTGCCTCCTCATTGGCTGAGACAGCAAGCGGGAGCCATTGGCTCCCTCTGCTGTCAGTCACAGCCAGTCAGCCAATGAGAGCATGGACACACGGAGCAGCGGGTGCCCCCATAGCATGCTGCTTCCTGTGGGGGCACCCGACAGGAGGGAGGTGCCTGGAGAGCCTGCGAGGGACCTGAGAAAATGAGGATCCAGGCTCCCCTGTGCAAAACCACTGAACACAGTAGGTAAGTATAGACATGTTTGTTATTTTCCAAAAAAAAAAAAACATTTAGAATCGCTTTAATTGAACAAGCTGAGGTTAGAAGCTGATTGGTTTCTATGCAGAAGTGAGCCTGATTCTGCACTCTCCATCTTTAGTAAATAACCCCAGTGTGTTGATTCTCTAAAACTGGAGGGTGCAAAATCTGGAGCAGCTGTGCATTGCAGCCAATCAGCTTCTAACTTCAGATTCTTCAGTTAAGCATTTGACAATACAGTAAGTCCTCATGCACACTGGATGTTTGTGGCTTTTGGCCTTTTTTTTTTCTACAGCCAGTAAACTCCCCAGCTTGTTATCCTATGTGTCCATGCGCACATAGACTGTAATCAGCGGTTTTTGGCAGGGGCATTTTTTTGTCTGGAACAAAACCCCAGGACTAGTGGATTTCTAGAGGAGTTTTTTAGCTGTAAAAATGCTCTAACACTGAAAAAAAATGTGTTTTGGACGTTTTTATGCGCAAAAAAAAGTGGCTAAACGCTAATGCAAAAACGCTGAAAAACTCAGTTTTAACGTGACTTTACACAGCTAATGTTACCAACGTTATTAGAAAAAACCCAGTGTGCATGGAGCCTAAAACCTAGAAGCTGATTGGCTGCTACACACAGCTGCACCAGATTTTGCCTTCTTCAGTTTTAGTAAATCAACCCCATTGAGTTCCTGTGCTATTCATGGTGTGAACTACTGGCCCTCACAGAACGCGTCCATCTAGGGTACAGTAGTCCGAATGTATCCGTACATTGTATAGCCAACAGCATAGAGTGTCAGTAACTCAGTATCTAATGCTGTCGCTGTTTTCTGTATGTTCTTCAAAGCTGTCCACTGTGACATGGCTAGGTTTACCCCAAGTATTCATATTGTGGGACAAGAGGGATTAGTCAATATAGTTGCTAGGTGAGGAATTTCACTTTCAAATACAAAAGGAAAAAAAAAAAAAAAAAAAGTGCAAATGAGAGTGGGGAAGATAAGTTAGAAAAAATAGCAGATGAGCTCCATTTGGATATTTGTTGTCAGAGCTTTATTGGGCAATTACCATGTGTCAAGATACACAAGGTGTGAAGATCTGGGAAGAGAATATTCTATCCATGGGGACAATACTTGTTCATAGATGTGTGTCCTATCTAACAACGCCACATTTGATTGCACTATTGTCAGGGTAGTGGGTTTTTTAGGTTTCCATTTCTTGGTCTCTCATTCATCCTCCTGATGGTGACTGTACGTGTTTAGTACTGGGACAGATTCAACTCTTCAAAATGTTGCACAGTGGTTAGCACTCCTGCCTTGCACCACTGAGCTCCCTGGTTTGTATCTTGGTCAGGACACTGTTTGCATCTTCTCCCTGTGGTTGTACAGGTTTCCTCTGGGAATTTTAGTTTCTCGTTATACCCCAAAGACATGCTGGTAGGTTTATTGGCTGCTGTCTATATTGGCCCTGGTAGGTGTGTACAGATCGCAGTCTGTATGCCAGTCTCAAATCAAGCAGCTGAGGAGTGTTGAGGAAAGACCTGGAACCTACCTTATTAAAAAACAAACAATAAAAACCACCAGGAAAATTGTATGGAATCAATCATATCAGAGATGTGCCCAGACAGCTGACTTGTAGAGACCAGTATATAGATAATGTAGACGGGACAACAGTCATATTGTCACATATAGTGATCAATCAAGCTTCATGTTAGATTTGCTTTAAAATTGGATAAACCGTCTGATCACTCTGGGCAGCCCCACATTTTTTGTATTCTGTGCACAATTAGAAATGAGCCCTTTACATGAGAGTTCATTATTTATTTTATATATATATATATATATATATATATACACATACACACTAGATTGTAAACTCGAAAGAGCAGGGCCCTCAAACCCCTTGTGTATCATATTGTTCTGTCTCCCATTGTAATGTACAGCGCTGAGCGAACTGTTGGCGCTTTATAAATACTGTATAATAAAATATATATATATAATACTTTTGTTTTGTTTTTTTTTTACAAGTGTAGTATTATGAGTTTAGCTGATTGTCAAAAAATGTAACCATAACGTTACCAATGATCAATGAAAAGGTTCTACTACACCCTTTGATCAATAGGACTTCTGCTTTTTTTTTTTTTTTTTTTTTTTTTCCACCATACATTCACATGTTCTGACCACAGTCTTGCAGGTTTTCCTCTCTAATGGGTGTCCTGTGTTTGTGTTCATAACAGAGGCTGAATGTTTACAGTAAATGTTCAGTGTTGGAAGCATCTACAGCATTCTAGATTGTACAGCTTTTATCTTGTACACAATTGTAAGCACATAGATGCATCCTATCCCATACACAGGTCAGTGGAAGGCTCTGGTTTTTAACCCCTTCTTGCCCAGCCATGGCATATCTTTTAATAGTGTGTGTACAGAAGGGTGGGGGTGGAACATGATCAGGAGCCGGTCCCGCTACCGAATGTTGGTGAGGACCAAGAGCTGTCTTTGACAGCTCAGTCTCTGTGCTAGGGGCATACAGTTAGAGCACTCAGCACAAACATCGGCCACCCAGTGACAAGGGCAGCAACAGGTTAAATTACTTCAATTTTCATTTGAGCAGTTTTTGTGGACTTCACTGATGGTATGGTTTTAGTTTACGTTTATTGTTTGTTTGTTTATTAAATGTAATTTTCGTATGTTTTCTCTTTGTCCTCCCTTGTCCAGGAGTTTCCTGCAGCGTGATGATATTGGAATCATACTGATTAATCAGTTCATCGCTGAGATGATTCGTCATGCCATCGATGCCCATAATCTCTCCATTCCAGCCGTGCTCGAAATTCCATCCAAAGAGCACCCGTATGATGCAAACAAGGACTCCATACTGCGGAGAGCCAAGGGCATGTTCACTGCTGATGACCTGCGATAACTGCTCTATGTCTGGAGGTTCCTGTTCTGGGTGTTGTGTAACCCTTTCACTTCCAGAATTGTACTGTACACCAGTGACCTGTCACCAGTGGAAGCTGTCTGTATGTGTTGTACTCTTTGGGTTTTTTTGTTGTTTTTTTCCCCCATACAATTTATCTCAAGAGTCTTATCTGTATTATTACACTAACAGTCTGTGTGTAAATATTAGCTCTGATTTGTGACCTGTTTATCCATCTTTCAAAACAGATATATGGTTTATTTAAGTTTATCTGCTTCTATAAAATTCTATGATGTACAGGACACATACATAGCACATCAGATTTGCAATGCTCGGCAATGACTCTGCTATAGTGATTGTTCTAAACATATCTTGTGCTTCTTTACCTTCATGTGTCTTGAGCATAAAAATTTCTCTATCCATGCTAAACAGATCTCCCATTCTAGCTGTTACAATCCTAAAGCTGGCATCCACAGCTGTCCGTATACCTGAACAGTGACTGCATCTGGTTGGACATTTTCAACCTGACTCCTTTCACAACACTTGATTGAAAAATCTATTTTTGTTGAGCCGGGCAGTGCCCACAGGGCCACCCACAACTTACGTTTTTGGCCAGTTTAGCAGGAATTGTCCAAAATTCAAGTCCTGTATTGCAGGCTTTAGTTTCTGGAAGAAATGTCTGAGTTGCCCACTATAAGTGGTGTTTTGTTTTTTTTCCCAGAAAATATATTGGTTTTAAAAGCACCCTGCTAGTTCAGCCCACTACTGTTCTCTATGTGGCACCTCCTACTGCTTGCACCCTTTGTGTGGAACTGTTCACTCATGCTTTTTCTGCTATAGATGGTGTTTTGGTCCTGAAAACATGCAAGCCATCTGTAAAAATGAATTCATTTTAATTGAGCCTGTTCACATCATGGTTTTGTTTTTGTGCATTAACATACATTAAAGGGCGCAAGTGAAAAGGAAAGGACAGAAACACTTGTATTGTGGTTTTAATGTCTGCCTAATGAACACATTATTGTCATTAATGCTCTTTGCATAATGCATAAATAAACATGCAGCATTATAATGCACTGTTGCATGCTGATAGATGTGAAAGACCTTAAAGTGGAAGTTCAGTAAAAATCTAAGGCTAAACCTACTCCCACCTGCTTTCTAAAACTATTCTATCTGCCCTGGGAAAGAAAAGATGCCTATACCTACCTATTCTGAAGTCACTCTGGTCCGGTCACATGATCTCTCCAGCAGCAACTTCAGTGTAGAGGAATGATCGCCGAACAACGGCTGCAAATGCCTCTACGGTGACATCACCCGTAGGCTTAGTATGGGTCATCTGTTGTGAGCTGACCTTCCTCTACACTGAAGCTGACACTGGAACCAATCATGTGACCGTAGCGGCTTCAGAATAGGTACATATAAAGCATCTTTTCTATCACAGGGTAGATAGAATAGCCTTAGAATGCGGGTGTGAATAGGTTTAGCTTTAGTTAGATTTTGACTGAACTTCCACTTTAAAATATATTTAAAGCCAAAACTTTTTTGCCATCTCTAACCCATTGGGGAAAATTTAACTTCATTTCCTGTCTGTCACCAAATAAAACGAAGTCCCCTACCAGACTATTGTCTTCAGATTAAGTGTCTCCCCCACTGGAAGATTTTATATCTAGCCCTGTTCTGGTGACCACTCAGAATTCTGCATGTTCCCTTGTGTTTAGTCCTGGGGAGAAGTTGGGAAGCCCATTATAACGCTACCTGGAACTTAAAAAAAAAAAAAAAAAAAAATGTTTTAACTTTAGATATGCTTTAAATCTGGACGAGTTCTTTTTAGTTGGCCTTCATTCAGAAGATATAGAGAATGAGAAGCCTGAAAGCTGTGTGCTGTACATATTGGTTTTAAAGATCTTTTTCCAAGATTTGCATGCTGTTAAATTATTGATAATGTATTAAGAGCTCTAAATTTATGAGCAGCTTTCTGTCATGGAGACTAAGTGTGTCCTAAATCATTTGATCCATCATTGTTGGCTAACTTATAAATATGTTTGTGTTTTAATAAATACCCTAAAAGTGGAAGTTGGTGTTTTTGTTTACTTACTAAACTGTATTGGGCAGGTGTTTTTGCAAATGAGAGATTTACCCCTAATTGCTGTGATGGTCACTAAAACGGGATACGTTAACAAAAAAAAAAGTCTAATAGCGCAATAATTGATCAGTTTTACGCAAACATATTTAAGCTTGTCCATTAACGCCTAACACCATGTTTCTTGGAGTATTTAAGTAGTTTGCTTGGGCCAAGCTGGTCCAATCAAACTGTTTCCTTTAACACATGCAGTGGCTGTCAGCACTGCTTGAACTTTATGTACAGCAACCCGTTGTAATCACTTGTAGCATTGCTCTAAGTGCCTTTTATAATACTGCTCCAGTGATTCACTATTTCAAAAAGGGTGCAGATGTCCAAAATGCTCAATCCAGACAGAAATGCAAACGTGGTGTGAGGACACTGCACACTGCCAGCTCAGTGCATAATACTGTATGAAAACTGCCTCCGCTCCTCCTTGGCCATGTCCTCTGATGCATTTCATCCAGCCCTGGGGCTTAATCTGGGTGGGGCGAAATATGTCAGTGTTGCCAAGGAGGAGCTGAGCTTGCATCCATATTTCATACAGTATTACACACTGAGTTGGTGCTGTGTGGCGTTCCTGCACCATATGAACTGTATGTAGCTGAGGCTACATACAGCATACATTGCTGTGTTCTGGCATCGAGACTTAATGTCATCCTTCTGTCTCTCCACCGCAGCCTATTAGAGCAACGATAATTCTTGTGAGCTGCTATGGTGTATTCTATAAATAGAAATAATAATTTGAGTGAATCTATAAAAGAATCGGTTAATAAAATTCCACCAAAAAATGAAAATAAACAGTGGAGTAAATGAAATAAACTAGTGTGTAAAATATTTAAATAAATAAGTGTGTCGCCTACACTATACACATACTAGTGTGTCACCATAAATAAATCAAAAAGCAAGGTGTCGAGCTCCACTAACAATACTAAAGATGTGAAAAATAAAAATAAATGAAAAATAAAAAAAATTAAAATAAATAAATAAATATATATATATATATATATATATATATATATATATATATATGAATCGCATTAAATAAATAAGTGGGTAAGTCCAACATTAATTCAGCAGCATGATATTGCAATCATGCTGGTACTGCGTGCGTATCTTTGGATAATCCGTGACTTAGATGTGTCTTTAAATGGTGTAATAAAAATAACGCATAGTCCACCAATCTTTAAATTATGTGCTCCTTCACCAGTTGTGCTCTCATCTGACCTATATGACCAAACCGTTAAGTGAGGTCCTAAAAGCTTGTGTCCCTTTAATTGGACTCAGATGAATGTATCCCTGTTTCCCAGATGGATGAATGGAGCGTTTCCCTTTTCCCAGCAGGGGGTCTTGCTGCTTCCTAGAGATCTATTTCCTGGAGTCGGGTGGATGGAGTTATCCCTCTTCCCACTAGGGGATCTCTTCACTCCCTTCAGATTTTTCTCTCCATATGCATAAGTACCATGTAATTTAAAAATAAAATATAGTGCCTTATCTTTTTAAAATATTTATTAAACAAATGTAATGCACTCACATGAAATTTGATTTAAACCGCTTTTTATACAAAAATGCAGGATCCTCAATATGTTTGCCACACTCCAATATACTTGCTGTGTAGTTGGCTTTAAGCGTCCTGACGTCAGATTCCCTTCCCTGTGAGGGGCTCTGACAGCTTTTTAAATCACATGGTACTTATACATATGGAGATAAAAATCTGAAGGGAGTGAAGAGACCCCCTAGTGAGTCCAATTAAAGGGACACAAGCTTTACGTAACGGTTTGGTCATATACGTCAGGTGAGGTTGAGCAAAATGCAAGGTTTCTTAAATGGCTGAGCAGTACTCAATCCAACTTTGATTTTATGTGGGAAGTCTGTCCTACTACTGGGACACAGCCCTGTATACTGTATGTAGCTGATGCTATGTACAGAAATCCGCTCTAGCCCATCCACAAAGCTGCTAAGGTCCCATTCACACTTTTGCATATTGGAATTGGCAGCATTGCGCAATTCTGCCTGCAATTCCAGAATCGCAGCAAAACATGCAAGACATCACTCAGGTTTGTAACGTGGCCTAAAGAAAAAAATGTAATGTGATGCTGGAAAAATAAGGTGCTGGCCTTCTTGTAAGGTAAGGTGGGGGGGCGAGGGAGAGGGTAGTGATCTTAGAGGCCAGGTAAGCAATTAAACTGATGTGTCTAATCGGCTACACTGGAGACCAGAAGAGAGATTTGGGGTCTAATAGACCATAAAGAGGACATATTACGGTCCATGCTTTCACAGGGAAAGTTGTTCTTCCCTTGCAAAAAAGTTGATTTAAAAAAAGTTTCAAATAAATTAAATATTAAAAAATTAAAAAAAAACCCGCTAAAGTGCCCCCCCCCCCATATGCTTTACACGCAAATGCATATGTAAGTCTCGCACACACAAATGTAGACTGTGATCGCACCATACTCCTGAGGTATTGTAGTGAATGTCCAAGCGAGAGCAATCATTTTAGCTCCAGACCTGAGTAACTCTAAACTGTTAATCTGTAATGGTTTTTAAAACATCGCCTATGGAGGCTTTTAGGTACCATAGTTTAGCGCCGCTCCACGGGTGTATGCAATTTTTAAGCATTACATATTGGATATTTATTTACTTGGTGTAACATCTTTTCTATTTAACAAAAAAATAGGTATTATAAAGTATTTGTGTGAAATAACATTAACTTAAATGTATTTTTTCCCAACAAATTGTGTTTAAAAAACTGCTGCCAAATAATGTGTGACATAAAAAATTGCAACATCCACCATTTTATTCTCTAGGACTTCTGCTTAAAAATGTTTGGCGGTTCTCAGTAATTTTTTAGCAATACAATACTGATATTTACATGTAGGAGAGAAATAATAGAATTGGCCAGGTGGTAGACTAGTTAATAAAGATATAATGCTCCCTGCTCTGCTAAATTGTTGAAGGTTTAGAGCCCATTCACAATTGTGCGACTTGTCATGCAACTTTGGGGTCCAAAGTCTCATGACAAGTCACACCCTATATTTCCCAATGAGGTACCATTCATATCTGTGTGACTTCAAAGTAGTTCCTCCACTACTTTAGTCTGACTTTCATGCAACGTAAGGGCCATAAACTTCAAGTGAAATCCTCCAAAGTCGCATGAAAGTCCCACCATAATGATATACATTCCACTTTTGTGCGACTTCGTACAGTACAAACAATCATCCTTGGTCAAAGCCAAAGTCACACTCATCCAAAGTCATGTCAAAGTTGCATCAAGTCGCACTGTAAAGTCTCAATGCAAATCACACGATTTTGAAGTCGCACAAGTGTAAATGGAACCTTATTGATCAATGGACGTATCTCCCACCAGGCATGGGAGATACATCATGGATCAATAAACCTTCAACTTTTGGAATTAAGCAGTGTTGTGGCTTGCCTATTGTTTCTGGATGTGAGATGGATCCTGAGAAATAGGACTGGTTCCTGTATTAGACATGAGCCTGGAGCGGCACCTGGAACAATGTGCCATTTTACTTACTGAAAATCAATAAACTAAAAGCAATAACCAGCCCTCTGGGCTCAAAGCCAGTTGCCTATATACAGTATGTTCATGCATTAAGACATGGCATGTAGCTGCTTCTACATGTAGAGCAAGTTTGGACCTGCCTGATAGCCGCTCATAATTTCCCCAAAACATAAACCAACCAAGGCATCCAATACCCATTTTGTTTTCCTGCTTTTGAACAAAAGAACCTTGTGAAATAGGCAGGGCACACGTCATAGGTACTCTGGTGGCCTGTATTTATAGGATTATGTCTCAATACTTTAGTTAAGACCCCTAATTAACATGCATTTATTGGATCCATTCTTGTCAGTTTTAATTCCTTTTTTTTGTATGGACCACAATTTTGCAATTTCTAAAGTTGCTTGGGTAGATATCAAGTATGGCATTTTTCCTGTTAGTGCTCCATTTACCACCTATCCATCCTCTGAAATCATAAGAATGTGTTACCACGTTGATAACGCTCATGTGTGAGTTCTTTCAGCCTTGGATGTGGAGGCAGACACATAATGAGCTTCGTGCTGAAGACACTGATATTTGAATGGTATGTTCAGACTAATGTATGGTTCCTTGTTGTCTTTGGTTTGTCTATGTCTTTCTAACCTCTTTAGTTTATAATTGTTCTAAAGTGTATATAAAACTAAACACAAAATATTAATATACATTTGGACATGTTCATTTCTAAGGTCATTTTCAGTGTTTTTAGCAGCAGTTTTATTAAAGTAACACATTGAAGTCAATTGAAGTGATAAATACTGCATGAAGTTTTGAGTTAAAATAATGCGGCATTTATCTCAAAAGTAGTCAATTCACTAAAAAACATGCGTTATTTGCCAAATGCGTTAAATATTTGTTTTGCTATATTAATAACTTCAATTTAGCATTTTTTGCCAATTGTTTTTTTTTACATGCTAACACTGCACCAGAGGAAGGAATAGATGGACACTAACTCCCTCTGGTGAAATGTTACCATTTATTTTCATTCCTGAACTCATGGCAGAACATTTTCGCACTGATACATTGTATACTTTTAACTTACTGACCAGTGCAGAGTTCCCCTCATTGTTATTTTGTACATTGCTAAAATATAAACTGCCTACTGGCAGATGATAAAAGCAATGTGCGTGTTCTTTAGTGAATTGACTTGAACCCAAATTAAATTTATATCATTTTTTTCAACACAAATTGAGCTTTTTTTTGGCGGTATTTGATCGCCTTTTGGTATTTCATTATTTATTCTATAAAGGAAAAAAGACCAACAGTTTTGAAAAAATAAATATTTTTTACATTCTGCTACAAAATATACTCATAAAAAATATAAAAAAAAAACAATCTATCAATACATTTTGGCTAAAGTGTATTCTGCTACATGTCTTTGGCAAAAAAAAAAACCACAATAAAAGTATATTGATTGGTTTGTGTGAAAGTTATAGCGTCTACAAACTATGGGCAGGGAATCTGACACTGACACTTTGTGGGAACTCACTGCCGTTTACATCACCAGTGCCAATATTACAGTGATCAGTCATAATATGCACTGTCACTGTACTATTGACATTAGGCAGGAAGGGGTAAACGTGTGTGTGTGTGTGTACTGCTGCTTTTACTGGGGATCTCATTGTTTTAATTCCCTGCTTAGCAGGAAATGAAAAAACAACTAGATCCCCTGTCACTGAACAAAGCTGTGTGTTGTTTACACTCACAGAGCTGTGTTCTGTCAAACTCCGAGCCGATCGCCATGTGCCAGTGCTCAATTGCTGGCCGGGACCCCGTGATCAGCATGTGCTGTGACAAATCACAGCACAGCCACTTGGGCAGGCGCCCCCCTACCAGAAAATGCAGAATCATGTGTATATACAGTGCTCAGCATAAATGAGTACACCCCAACAGATTTGTCAGAAAACCTTTTACTTTCCTTTCAGAATCAACATTTTCAATGGGGCACTATACTACAAAATACTGCAACAAATGTGGGCCATTGACAGCAAACAAGATTTGTTCATTTGCACACACAAAAAGTATTTTTTCTAACAAATTCATTCAAGTACATGTTGCAAAAAGGAATACTCCCCAATGAATGTCTTAGAAGCAAAGCTAAATTTTAGATAACAAAATCCTAATTAATAAGAATTCAACTACAGTTGAGTCAGATTATTCATTAAACAGGTGTCCAGCAAACAGTTATTTATAAAAGGGAATTACTTAAAGAAAAACCCTTCCCATTTCATGCTGTCAGCAATGGCACCACATGGAAGAGAAATGTCACAAGGCCTGAGAAAGAATAAAAGAAATAAAGTTCCTTACACCATAAAGATGAAGGCTACAAGAAGATCAGCAAAGCTTTACATATCAGTTAAAATACTGTAGCAAAAGCGATACAAAAATATAACAAAGATACAACTGCAACAATCCCCAAGATATGTCCAGGCCATCCATGGAAGTTAACACCTCGACAGGAGCAGCTTCTGATGAGAAGGGTTGAAGGAAATCACCATGCAAGTTCACTGCAGTTAGCTAAAGAAGTAGAAAGCCAAACTGGGGTGATTGTTTCCCATGACACAATATGGCGTACACTGCAGAGGAATGGCATGCATGGGTGTTGTCCACGAAGGAAGCCTCTCCTAAAGCCCATGTACAAAAAAGTCTGCCTAGGATTTGCCAGGGCCCATGCTGAAAAAGAAGACTACTGGGGCTCTGCACTCTGGATTGGTGAGATCAAGATAAATGTTTTTGGAACTGTATGGCATCGCAAAACTGAAGAGTACAAAGAAATATGCATGGTGCCTACAGTGAAACATGATGGTGGCAGTGTCCTTCTGTGAGGCTGCATGAGTGCTGCTGGTGTCAGGGAGCTGCATTTCATTGACAGTATCATGAATTCACAGATGTACTGCTTTATATTGAAAGAGAAGATGCTACCATCACTCCATGCCCTTGGTTGTCGTGCACTTTTCCAACAGGACAATTATCCAAACACACATCCAAGGCCACTGTAGCATTTTTGAAGAACAGGATGACAGTGATGCAGTGGCCAAGTATGTCTCCTGATCTGAACCCAATCGAATACCTATGTGGAATTCTGAAGAGACAAGTTGATCATCACTTTCCATCCAGTATCCAGGCTTCAAAAGATAGATGTTGCAATATGTCGCCAATATGTTCATTCCATGCCTAGAAGACGTGGTGCTATCCTTACCAATCATGGAAGTCATACAAAATACTAGATGTAGCTGTTTTTGTTGCGGGGTGTATTCATTTTTGCATCAACTAATTTGAGTAAAACAAAAGATTTTGTAATCTGTTATATTATTAACCTTACTTTCATGTAATGAACTAAACAAATGTTCTATAAAACTCAGTTTTGAAAAATTTTGGAAATTGTTCTTGTGTTCATTGAGATATTGATTAAAATCTTACTTTTCAGAAGGAGTGTACTCATTTATGCTGGGCACTGTATATGTGATTCTGCACAGAGCGGCCATCCTGTAGCATAGATCTACAGCAACTAGGGCAACTAGTTAATGATTTATCATTCTTTTTTTTCTTGCTTTTTATTGTGGTATTTACCTCACATTCAATATTTTACTTTGATGAACTGACTGTTTAATGATCTCATATTTGAGATATAATATTTAATATTTAGTAGCAAGGAAATTTTACTCATAGACTTCTTGCACAGGTGACAACCTATCTTGGTAGCAAGCTTGAGTTCACTGAGCTCCTGAGAGCGACCAATTCTTTCACAAATGTTTTGTAGAAGCAGTCTGCATGCCTAGGTACTTGATTTTATACACCTGTGGTCATGGAGGTGATTGAAACACGTGAATCCAATGATATGGAAGGCTGGCCCAATACTTTTGGCAATATAGTGTATCTTGTCTTTATGGCAGAAATGCCATCACCAATATATTCCCAATAATATGTGTAAACATAAGCCAGTACTTAGATGGGGCTTGTGATTACATTTAGATCAAAAAAGGTATTTTACACATCAGGAAAATAACCAGGTATGAAGCATTTCTTCTGATAACAATATGCTGTCTTGGTGTTTTGCCAAACATGATAACCATAGTGACTGATCATCAACAATAGTAATGACTCTTACATGGGTCTCAAGTTAGTTTTCTCAGCTAGCCAAGTGTAACACTAAGGAAAGCATTGACAAGCTGTCCTTTTTGCATCAGTACATAAAGAAGGGTAACGGGACAGCCTAGACAATCCTACAAAGGTTTCTACACAAGTACGTGAAGACCAGTTGAAGCTGCCCATTGCTTATTTTAAATATATTATTTTAAACTAGGTAGAGATCAGTCATTTTGAATTTGATTCTTGTCATTTTTAGAATTATTTTATATACTTTTGTGTTTTTTTTTATGTGGATCACTGTCTTCTGCTAACCAGTTTTTCCAATGGCACGGGAGTTTATTCTAACCACCCAGAAACAAGAATTTTTGAAGGAATGTTATCTCAAAGAGCTCCTGACACGTGCCAGTTGGCACCATCACTATAGACAGAACTTGCCAAAACACAACATTACTGTGCCGAAAATTAAGGATCATTTCAAGTTGCCGACTATTTCTGATGCAGCCTTTCATGGCAGCATGGATAAAGAAATATGTGGGAATAGCCATAAAAACAACCAAGGCCAAAAAGACATCATCAAAATAGATGGAGGAGAGACAACTTGCTTCACTGATACTGTGATGAGACCTGCCAGTCCCAGAACGCTAAATCTTCTGTATTCTGGAACTTCTAAAGAGGAGCAAGGACGCCACCACTACATGAAAGTAAGGAATACACTCAAACCAGAGAACAAATACACTTACCCATTAATTTCCAGCTGGGATTATGGGTGGCAAATGGGTGAGTTGAGATATATTTTTACCTTTATATGTTTAATTTTGAAAGCTGTATTTGAGACTAGATCTAGTTTTGTTAGCAAACATTCTTTCCATTTCAGTTTTGCATTATTAAATCCTTTCATGGTATTTGCTTCAGTGATCTTTGAGTTAACCCCTTCCTGTCCATTTGCATTACTAAACATGTAACATCTTTATGTCATCTAGCTTGAAGCTAAAACTTTACTACTAATGCAGGCCATAGATGGGGAGAAAACCGGCTGTTTTTTTAACAAAAAAACGAAAAATCGGTTGTTCAATAGGCCGACGTTACAACCAACAGTAAAAAAAATCGGTCAATTTTCTTCCCGTCTATGGCCGGCATTTAATTACTTCTGTCCCTGCAGAGAGCCCCGCTATTATATTTGACATTAAAAAGTATTGTGGTTGCAACATTGTATCTATTTGTATCCATTTCGGATACAAGGGTTTTTTGGATACAAATAGATACAATGTTGCAACCGCAATACTTTTTCATGTCAAATATAATAGCGGACTGGAATTCTTCTTTCTCTTCTCCTTCTTTCTCTTCTTCTTTCTCTTCTGCTTCTTTCTCTTCTTCTTTCTCTTCTCCTTCTTTCTCTTCTTCCTCTTCTTCTTTCTTTTCTACTTCTTTCTCTACTTCTGCTTCTTCTTCTTCTTTCTCTTCTTCTTCTTCTTCTTCTTTCTCTTCTTTCTCTTCTTCTTCTTTTTCTTCTTCTTCTTTTTCTTGCAGGTCACAGCTCATGCACAGATTTTTTGATCGGTAAAAAAATTGGCCGATTTGCCTATCATTGCTGCAAAAATAGGCCGATTTTTTTCCAACTTTACCGATCAAAAAAATCTGACAAAATCCAGAAAAACGGCCGACCAATTAACTCATTAACGGTGCGAAAAAAGCCGCAAAAAAATCGGCCGATTTTCGACCCATCTATGGCCTGCATAAGCATAGGTCATATAATGTTAGCTCTTTGTAAGTCAGAGTATATCATACAGTATATTGTGGAAACCTACAACGAGCAGCAATATGGCTGCTGACTTCAAATGTAAGTGATTTGTGTTTCCTGCATTATCTTCCATTGCTTAAAAAAGATCTAATATACTGGCCCACAAATTCAAAAGGAAATTACAGTGTATTTTCACTGGATACACATTAAGTTGTATTACTGCAGCATTTATCTGAAAGGCATTTTAGATATGACTTTTGAATTTTTACATGTAGACTTTTCATATTGCCTCCCAGAGTGTTTTTCTGTAAACCAGTCTAAAGGTGGCCACACATGGTCAAAATTTCAACCGATTCAGGAAGAATTTCAGCCAATTCGTCAAGAACTGGCCAAATTTCTAACTGAATGTCAGCCAACTCAGCAGGAATGGTCTGAACTTCAAACAGTGGGTACCCTTGTTGACATATTGTCGGCCAAAATGACTGTATCCAATCAGATGCAGCCACTGTTAGGGTAGTCTGACAGCTGCAGGTGCTGGTTGTCAGAACACAATAGCAGCAGTAGAGAATTCCCCATTCCTGCTCTTAGCACGGATGGAGGAATCCATTATATTTCTTTTGCTCAGCATAAATCTGTAAGTGTATGGTCAGTAGTTAAAAGCTCATTTTTAATCAAGCAAAGGAAGCTGCTTAAGAATATGTGGCTGACTCTGATCTATATACAGTACATGTAGTTACAAAGTATAGCCAGAAACAAGACTTTTAAATTGTTAATTCACATTACCCAGATTATTCACATTTTGATGGTTATATCACTGAAAAGTTAATACAAAGGAAAATGTTTTCACCTAGAATTTGCACGACTTTTACCCAAGATTCACAGCTTTATAATCAAATCTTATGATGTTAAAATTGGGTGAATATTGTGTAAGTCTCGGGTGAAGAATAAATAGACCCGATAAACTAAGGAATCCTTTACAATGAATTGCAAAACCTTATAATGATGGTGTTTGTTAATTTTACATTTGACTGCTCACATTTTTTTAGAAGTATTGTTCAATATGTGGCCAGATTTGATCTAGAGATTTGCTATTTTTGCCTTCCTTTGGGCTACTTAGGAATTGTTTGTTGCTCTTTCCACTTGTGTCTCTTAAGAGGCCCTTCCTTTTGAGCTAGTGCTGGTGCATTGTCTGAGAGCTCATGTTAGTCTGTACTAACTTGACTTCCCAGCCCCATTCTGTTTCTATTTTTGAGCTTTTCCATTCTGACGTGTGATTCCTGACTTGATGTTGTAATCTATCCATTTAATTAACGTGAACCTTGAATGAAAGACATATGCGAGCTGCTATTGCTGGTTTATTTTTGAAGGGGTAAGTTAGAAAGCAATCTTCCTTATCCTAGTTTGAATACTTTGTAAGATATCGACCGAGGGATAAGTATGCAGCCTCTGAAATTTCAGTTCTGTGAAGCACAGATGCAGATAATAGTCCTTACACCTTCAAAAGCAAGTCAATAATGGCAGTACATGTATTTCTTTCTGAGAATTTCTCTTTAGGTTTTGATTTGTATTGGAGACCAAACTGGACTGAGTGGATTAGTCGCTGGTCGTGGGTGGGTGATTGTGTGGGTAAAAGGGAAGTGGGTAATGCCCAACAGTAGATGGTGGTAGAAGACCCTCTTAGGGGCTTGGCGTCTACCTTTCTGATGCAGCCTTGTGGACATTTCAGGAAGAAGACTTGAGTAGGAAAGAAGGAGATCCTGGTGTCCAGAAAACTGCAACTTAAAGTGCATGTTTTAAAAGACATTTATTGTAGATGTAAACATATACATCAAGCCATTGCATTTTGGGGGAGTGGACTCCCCCTTTTTTAGAGCTGTTTATGCATGCTATTGTATTGGAATATTTCCTGAAATAATATATTGCTTACAAGATTTAAGAACTATAGAATGACAGAGTGCCAGCTAGGGTTGCACAGGCAGAGAAGAAGAAGACGTTTGGTGCCAAAGCTTTTAAACTTTGGCGCCAAATGTCCTCTTCTTTGCTGCCTGTGCAACCCTAGTCGGCACTCTGTCATTCTGTAGTTCTGAAATCTCATAAATTGTATATGTTTATACCTACAATAAACATCTTTTGAAGCATACACCTAAAGCTGCAGTTTTCTTTACACCAGGCACTCCTTTCCTACCCAAGACTTTACGTTTTGAGGGATTTACCTGCTAACCTCTATTATCTGTATGCAGCATAGTGCATTAATAAAAAATGTGGTTATTCTCTTCCAGGTAATGCAACTAATAAAGATGGCAGTTTGTACCGGCGTTGTCGTATTGTAAGTGACACCTTCTTCAGAAAGAATGGTATACCCTGTGAACCGCACCCTAAGGATATGGCCTTGTAACTTTGCTACACAGAAAAAAATAAGAATTTGATCAATTTATGATCATTTAGATACAAAAAAGTTATTTCACAGATGTCAATTGTGTGACCTAATTCCACTGTTTGTATAACAACAATAAATTGCCAGCAACCGTACAAACATATTTCCATGATTGAATCTCTTGTGCATTCTTGAGTAGAATTTTTTTAGTGCTGTTAAAAGTGAATGAAACTTTGTGAGTGTTTCATGATCCATCCCAGTGTGGACTGATTCATGGATTAAAAAGATGCAAAAATACTCACCAATCTACCTGACTGGTCTTTTTTTTTTATACTACCTATTTACAAGACGGCTGTTAGGATTCTGATCTTGTGCTATGTTGACATCATGCAATTTTTCTAAAAGTAAAGACCCAATCATAGTGCAAGCCCTCCTCTCAAATTACCAGTGCAGTAATAGCTAGCTCCTTTACATCACAGGTGTCCCCATGATGCAGGCCCCTTTTTTAAAACATAGTCTTTTGATAATCTAAGATAGTCTCCTCCCCATGTTTCCTTCTGTCAAAAAAAAAACCAGCATAAAATTTGGGGTATTTAAAAAATAATAAATGCACATATTTTTAACCACTTGCCCTCCTGAGGATTTACCCCCCTTAATGACCAGGCCTCTTTTTGCTACTCGGCACTGCACTAATTCAACTGATAATTGCACGGTCGTGCAATGCTGCACCCAAATGAAATTTACGCTCTTTTTTTCACACAATTAGAGCTTTCTTTTGGTGGTATTTGATCACCTGTGCGCTTTTTATTTTTCACGCTATAAACAAAAAAATAAAATACAATTTTTTTTTAAGAAAAATGATATTTTTTACTTTCAGCTATAAAAAATATATAGTAAACTCAAAGTTGGTTATAAATTTAGGCCAAAATGTATTCTTCTACATGTTTTTGGTAAAATAAAATCCCAATAAGTGTATATTGATTGCTTTGTGTGAAAGTTATAGCGTCTACAAACTATGGTATAGATACTGCAATTTACACCATTTTTTTGCTATACAGCGCTGCACTAGTTTAACGGACAATTGCGCGGTCATGCAATACGGTACATAAATTAAATTTACATCCTTTTTTTCCCACAAATTGAGCTTTCCCCCGGTGGTATTTGATCGCCTGTGCATTTTTTATTTTTTGCGCTATAAAAAAAAGGCTGACAATTTTGAGGAAAAAAAACAATATTTTTGACTATAAAACATTTTGACACATAATTCCAGAACACCTGCTGCCATTTTTCTGCATCCCAATTACTATGCTTTGATGCATAGTTGAGTCGCTAAGCCTTGTTTCCATGTCCTATGCACAAATACATAGGAACTGGCATGCAGAAAAATGGCAGCAAGTGCTCTGGACTGATGCTTCAGAATTTGAAATATTTGGCTGTAGCAGGAGGCAGTTTGGAGAGAGGTACAATGATGAGTGTCTGCAGGCAAAAGTGAAGCACGGTGGAGGTTCCTTGCAAGTTTGGGGCTGCATTTCTGCAAATGGAGTTGGAGATTTGCTCAGGATCAATGGTGTCCCCAGTACTGAGAGATATAGGTAGATACTTATCCATCATGTCATCCCATCAGGGAGGTGTGTGATTGGTCCCAAATTTATTCTGCAGCAGGACAATGACTCCAAACATAAGGCCAATGTCATTAAGAACTATCTTCATTGCAAAGAAGAAAAAGGAGTCTTGAAAGTGATGGTTTGGCTCACCACAGAGTCCTGATCACATCATTGAGTCTGTCTGGAATTAGATGAAGAGACAGAAGGATTTGAGGCAGCCTAAAATCACAGAAGATTGTAGTTAGTTATCCAAGATGTTTGGGACAACCTACCCACCAAAAAATTGTGTGCACAAGCACTGTGTATACCTACTGTAGAAGAATTGAAGAATTGATGCTGTTTTGAAGGCAAAGGATGGTCACACCAAGTATTGATTTGATTTGGATTTCTCTTCTGTTCATTTACTTTCCATTTTGTTAATTGGTAAAAATAAACTATGAACACTTCTATTTCTGAAAGCATACTTATTTTACAGCATTTTAGAATGGGGGTGGGAGTAGATTTAAGCATAGTTAAGTTTTGAATTGTCTTCCGCTTTAATTCTTATTATCTGTTTATATTCAGTTTGTAAGGTTTAATACTGGATACGTTATTCACGCCAAGATTCGGTTTCTATGACAACCAAGGCCCTAACCATAGCTAAAGGGTGATTTCAGTTTATGAAATTCTGTTTTTAAGCAACACAAAAGAATTGTTAGGAAAATAAAGCTGTAAAGAGAAGTACAATGAATTACTCACTGCCCTAGGGGTCCATTTGTATTGTTCTCAGCAGCCTTGATCCCTTAGCATGACGTTGATGGCAGAAGCTGCATAGCTTGGAAAAAATTCATACCATAAGTGAATGGACTAATAAAGGGCTGTTAATTGAAAGCAGGACTGTACAGTATCCACACGTAGGTATCACCACCTGATACAAAGGCCATGCCAAAGAGTGGGTTGTCTGTCTAAAGAACTGTATATAATATGGAGATAGTTATGGCCATGTCTAGAGAGTATTCTAGATGTGTAAGTGAGGTCTACTGTATATAGCCTATCCACTGTAGAGAAGCTGAGGACTAAAGCAGTAGCAAAATCTATAATATTTTTTTATTGGGCCCTTTGCAGGTTTATGCCATAAAGTTCTAGTATGCACATTATGGCATAAACTCTAAGTATTGCATATATGCATAGTATTATTATTATTACAGGTACTTATACAGCGCTGTCAATTTACACAGCACTTTACATATATCTTGTACATTCACATCAGTCCCTAACCCTCAAGGGATGTACAATCTAAAGTCCCTAACTTACAAACTAGGGCCAGTTTAGACAGGATCCAATTAACCACTTGCCCTCCAAAGGTTTTACCCCCCCCCCCCCCTTCCTGACCAGGTCAGTTTTTGCGATACGGAACTGTGTTACTTTAACTGACAATTACGTGGTCATGCAACGCTGAACACAAATGAAATGTATGTCCTTTTTTCCCCACAAATAGAGATTTCTTTTGATTGTATTTGATTGCCTGTGTGTTTTTTATTTTTTTGTGCTATAAACAATTTTGACAAAAAAAAAACAATATTTTTTACTTTTTGCTATAAACATGTCCAGTAAAAAAAAATGAAAAAAATGTCTTTGCTAAAATAATCCCAATACATGTAAATTGGTTGGTTTACGTGAAACTTATAGTGTTTACAAATGGCGGTTTACGGGAATTTAAAAATTTTTTTTTACTAGTAATGGTGGCGATCAGCGACTTATATCGGGACTGTGTGTAAAGTACGCTGATTTTACTGAGCAATGGACCTGTTTTTACTCCCCGCCTCGCAGGGAGAAAAAAATGTCAAGTTGCTGCTGTCTTTAGAGAGCACTGTGTTGTTTACCAACACAGGGCTCTCTTCTTTCATTTGCTGAGCCAATCAGCCATATATCATTGGCTGGGACCCGCTGATCAGCTTGTGCTACAGCGAATGGCAGCTCAAGTTTCCAGGTGCATGCGTGCGCAAACCCAGAAGAAAGCTGTGACGTACAGTACATTTTGGTGCCTGTGTGATCCGACCTGTGACAGGTCAGCAAGCGATTAATATATGAATCTGTGTCTGTTTGATGCATTGAGTGCACTCCATCACCTTACTTTAAATACATCCAACAACATACCTGTTCACCTACCAATCTTAACCAGATAATTAGTAGTGCCGCTCCAGCCTCACAGATTGCAATACCATGTCACATCAAAACTAACATTTTTACCTAGTAACTAGTGACCCATGCCTTTTCTCGTGCTATCATATCTAACTGTATCTGAGCATAAAGGTTGGTATGTTTTTTTTATTGCTCCTTACCTCATGTTACAGCTGCCTAGCAATACTTAGATAGAAGCCATTGAAATTATGGGTAAAAATCAATGTTACCTTTAGAATTCTGATGTCCATGAAGTCAGCCTAGATACAGTACAATGACATCATTATCTCCAAATTGGTGACAAAAAATTGAACCTCACTATAGTTAAGGTGTTGCTAAACCCAAAACAGTAAAATCAGTCTGTATTTGCAGTAAAGCATGCTTGTTATGCTCACTACGGAACCTAAGGGGTTAATCCTCTGCATTGTGTAAAAAGGCCATTTGATCCTTTCTTCTTGGTTCCTCCGCTTTTTCAACCAACCACCTCTTATCTCCTGATAAGACAGACTGAACCCTGAACTGTAGGCATTTTGCACATGCTCAGTTTGATGTGTATTGCTAGAGAGGTTTTTTTTTCTTGGAAGAGTGCATGTGATCATCACAGGGCCAATCAGCACTGTCCAGACAGAGGTCAGGGGTTCTGCATCCTCCTAGAGCAGAAATAAAACTCCTGCTACAAGCTGTAACTATGGCTTGGCTGAACACTGTTAGAAGTCACAAGACTGCTCTAACTGCTGATGAGAAAAGGTATTTAGCAGTTTATATTTACTAAAATAATATAATTTCCATGTTGTGTGTACTGTGGGAGACCAGATATAGTGAATGCAGGGTCCTGGGTTTAGTAACACCTTAAGGTACACTTTTAGATTCTCATACACCTCCTGACTTCTTATTGTTCTTTTTGTGTCGTGAATAAGGTTCTCTTGGGAGGGTTATAAAAACATGTGTGAGTGTTTTATGCCATGGACATTTTTTTGGAACGATAAAGGAGTTTGTTAAAGCAGAAGTTTGTCTCAAAATTATTGTAAGCGCTACAGTTTTCAACCTGACTTACATGTAATCGAGTATGTCTCAAATCATGCAAGCAGCTGGATTTGGTATAATACTTATTTATTACAGGTACTTATATAGTGCCATCAATTTGCGCTTTACATATATATTGTACATTCACATCAGTCCCTAACCCTCAAGGGGCGTACAATCTAAGGTGCCTAACTTACAATCAAACTAGGGCCAATTTAGACAGGAGCCAATTAACCTACCAGCATGTCTTTGGAATGTCGGAGGAAACTGGAGTACCTGGAGGAAACCCACGCAGGTACAGGGAGAACATGCAAACTCCAGGCAGGCGGTGCCATGGTTAGGATGCGAACCAACAACCGTAGTACTGCCAGGTGGAAGTGCTAACCATTTAGTCACTGTGCTGCACTTCACTGCAGGGTTGCCCTGTCCTCTTCCTGTTTCTGAATTAACATTGTGCAGGGGGCTAACAGCTTTGGGACTCCGGGCTAAAATAGAAAAAAAGCTCCCTGATGGGGAACTGCCCTTTCTGTCCTCTCATCCATTGAATGATGTTCTTTCTTTGCTTTCACAGCCTGTAACACAATCTTTAAATGGTGGAAAGTTTGATAAGTCACAGAATTCTCTCCCAAATTCACAGATAATGTTACATGCAGTGAAAGCAATGAAATAACTTTTCTCAATAGAAGAGGAGGGGATGGATACCCATTAGGAATCCTTTAATCCCATGCACCCTGGAAGTTTAGAGGAAGGAAGAGGATGGGGTATCTCTGCAGTAAAGATGCCTGAACAACATGGAACATACGTAATTACAGATAAGTTGGGTCAATAAATATGTTTGGCTAAAAGAGTTTTCAGATAAGCTTCAGCCTTAAGTTTACAGTCGTTTTTTTGTATGCAGAAAACTTGAATTCAGCAGTCGATTTTATCAGTGCTTCAAACACAAAATGCTTGTAAACACGGCTAAACTTGGAAAATCGTGTTTATAAGTGTTTGCATTTGAAATTTTTTATTAACTCTTCCAGTTCCCGATGCTGTCCAGAGCCTTTTTTCATCATGAAAAATGCATGCAAAGCGTTTTCAAGGTACTCAGATGGAGAAAACACTGAACACAGGTGTTCCTACCAAGCTTGTCACACCTTGTAATGACCAATTCACACCTCAGACCTCTCCCACCCTTTGAAACAAAAGATATGTTAATTATTTGTTATTATTTATTTATTACATCGAGTTTATATAGCGCCAAATGGTTTGCTCAGCGCTGTACAATAGGGGGGACAATACATGGCACAGTACAACAAAAACAGACAGCGTACGAGGGGTAAGAGGGCCCTACTCTTTCAAGCTTACAATCTAGGAGGGAGGGGGTAATGGTACATTAGGAAGTGGCTGAGGGGAATGAAGTGGTGGGAGGAATGAGGGAGAATGGCAGTTAGGTGAGGGTGGGGTAGGCTTCCCTGAAGAGATGGGTTTTGAGGGAGCGCCTGAATGTGAAGAGGGAAGGCGACAGTTGGATGGATTGGGGCAGTGAGTTCCAGAGGATAGGGGAGGACCTGGAGAAGTCCTGCAGTCGTGCATGGGAGGAGGAGACCAGGGAGCAGGATAGAAGGAGGTCCTGTGAGGAGCGAAGGGTACGGGTAGGGTGGTACTTGGGGATCAGGTTGGTGAGGTAGTCAGGGGCAGTGTTGTGAACGGCTTTGTAGGTCAGGATTAGAAGTTTAAATTTGATGCGTTGGGCAATCGGGAGCCAGTGGAGGGAGAGGCAGAGGGGGGTGGCAGAGGTGGAGCGGGTGGTGAGGTGGATGAGTCTGGCCGCTGAGTTCAGGATGGTCTGGAGCGGGGAGAGCCTGCACTTGGGTAGGCCAATGAGAAGAGAGTTGCAGTAGTCAAGGCGTGAGATGATGAGGGAGTGTACAAGAAGTTTGGTGGTGTCTGGGGTGAGGAAGGCACGTATCTTGGCAATATTGCGGAGATGGAGCCTGCAGGTGTTTGCAAGTGATTTGACATGAGGGAGGAAGGAGAGGTTCGAGTCAAGAATGACGCCAAGGACTTTGGCTTGCGGGGCGGGAATGATAGCGGTGTTGGTGGTGGTGATGGATAGGCTGGGGGGGGGTGTGGGCAGGGGGAAAGACGAGGAGTTCGGTTTTGGAGAGGTTAAGCTTGAGGAAATGGAGCGACATCCAGTCTGAGATGTCGTTTAGGAGGTGAGTTATGCGGGCGGAGATAGTGGGGGTGAGGAGAGGGGTGGAGAGGTAGATTTGGGTGTCGTCAGCATAGAGGTGATAATTGAAGCCATGGGAGTGTATAAGTGTGCCCAGGGAGGAGGTGTAGATGGAGAAGAGAAGGGGTCCAAGGACAGAGCCTTGGGGGACCCCAACAGAGAGGGGGAGGGAGGGGGAGGTGGTACCATTGTAGGTGACACTGAAGGAGCGTCGGGATAGGTAGGATGAGAACCAGGAGAGAGCGGTATCTCTGATGCCAAGGGAGAGTAGTTTATTAAGGAGGAGGGGGTGGTCGACTGTGTCGAAGGCCGCAGAGAGGTCCAGGAGAAGGAGGACAGAGTAGTCTCCCTTGGCTTTGGCGTTTAGTAGGTCGTTAGTGATTTTGAGGAGGGCAGTTTCAGTGGAGTGTAGGGGACAGAAGCCAGACTGTAATGGGTCAAGGAGGTTATTGTCAATAAGGTGGGCGCTTAGGCGATCGTAGACTATGCGCTCAAGGAGCTTGGAGGTGAGTGGCAGCAGGGAGATGGGTCTGAGGTTGTTGGGGTCCGCGGGATCCAGGGAGGGCTTTTTGAGGATGGGGGTGATATGTGCGTGCTTTAGGGGGGAGGGGAATGCGCCAGTAGAGAGGGAGAGATTGAAGATGTGGGTGAGGGAGCGGATGAGGGAAGAGGGGGGTGACCGGAGGAGTTGAGAGGGGATAGGGTCCAGGGGGCAGGTAGTGAGGCGGGCTTCTGAGAGGACCTTGACGATTTCCTCAGTAGTGACAGGGCTGAGGGAGTGCAGTGCAGGGGGGGTTACGGTGGGCGGGGCCTTGGGAGCGGTAGAGGGCAGTGCGGTTGTGAGGGCAGAGGAGGGGGGAGAAGAAGGGGTGACGGGGGTGGGGAGGCTAGGTGGGGAGGTAGATTGCGAGTTGACAATGTCCTTACGGATAGTGTCAATCTTGTTAATGACCATTCACACCTCAAATTCCTCATGAAGACCCCCTGCCAGGTGGCCTTAATGACTCACTCCAACAGACACCTTTCCCACCCTTGGAAACAAAAGAAATGTTAATGAGCAAATCACACCTAAGCTAATCTCAACATATACTGCTATCTCTGCTTCTACCCTCTGTATTTCTCTGAAAGTCTGAAATAGTTAATAATTTACCACTTTTCAGTGCATTCTGGGCATTTGGGAGGTTCTCCTGTGCTTATCTTTAAAAAACACTTCTAAACGCAAATGCACACAAATGTGTACATGGAGCCTTAAAGGTTATCTTGTACCCAGAACTACTGAACCGACTGCTCTGATTACATGTGCCAACAGACTGGATTAGCAGATTGTAATTTCTTTAGCTAATAATTACTGATCCACCTAAAGACCAGTGACACAGATGAATTACACATCGTCTGGAATTATGTTTTTTTTTATTGGCTGTTTATTCAAAGTACACACCTTGTTACAATACAGCTGCCTTACAGCAACCAATCAGTTTAATCTTTTCACCAGTCCTATGCTACTTTATATTAGCCACTTGCCTATACGTATCCTCTTTGACCTTTTTGGAGCTATTCAGACATTGTGAGGACAATAGACCATATCTACAGAGCTCCTTAGGCCAGTGTGCAGCATTGTGTCCTGTTAAGTGAATTAATGGGATATGGGGTATATATAGGATATTTATGTCCTAGGTAATACGGTTGTCACAGTCAGAGGTTAGGTTCAGAGACCAGTCGTTATAACAGCAGACCAACCAACAGGATAGGTAACAAGCAGGTCACACTGGGAGATGACGCAGGATCACCTGAGGTGCGGGGTCTAAGCACTAACCGGTATTCACCAGAGCTCCTGACGGTGGAGATGGATTTTGCTGGGAGTTAGTACCAAGTCGCAGTTCTCAGGATCGCCCCACCAAGAAGTGAGCAAGCCAGGATCCAGTAACTGATATGGCAGGTAGGGATCTAGCAGAAGCATAGTCAGTAAACAAGCCAAGGGTCAGTAACAAATGGTAGCAGGTTGGGATGAGGCAGAATCGTAATCAAGGAACAAGCCAAAGGTCGGTAGCGAAGGTATGGACGGCAGCAGGAGAGACAAAAGTGAAATACTGACTGAGGAAGGCACAATAATCTGGCAAACAGGAAGTGTAGAGACATGGCTGAAATCAGGAAGTTCATGGGAGGAGCAAGGAGTTCAAGGTTCAGCAGAAAACAAGGCACAAGGCAGGATTGCCCAATAGATCAGGCAGAGAATTGTCAAGCATCCCATGTAGCTTAGTGAGAAGAGTTACTGCCTGTCCCAGCTTCAAGTTCAGGCCCTGACAACTGTGCTGGCTAGATGGAACTCTGAGGCTGTAGTAGGTGGACCCATGTAGAACTTTATACTCTTGATTCTTCTTGGCCTCAAGCATCTCTCTAGGCTTCAAATAATCTTATGAGCAGTGTATCATTCAGGTCCTGGGTGACAGAACAACATAGAACAGAGTGAATCTTATTCAAAAGCTTCTTTATGCCATTTCTATACATAATCTTCGCTCACGATACATTTTTTGGAAGCCTTCACTAAAACATTAGTAGGCAAAAAAGTTCTCTGTTTCCCTCCATACCATAATTCAGCCTGAACTACATTGAGCCTTGCAAATCTGGGACTGGGAAGCACAACCTGAATCTGTGAGACTGATGGTAGGTTAAAGTACGGTAAAGGTTTTAGCATGGATTCCAGCATTGAGGCCACTTAATAGGATAAAATCTCTGCAGATCCTTGGACATGGCAGAACAGGCCACAGAAAAACAAAGTTCCTTTAGCCCCTGCACATATTGTTTCTTTTTTTATTTTACATAAAACAGATTTAAATTAATCACAGCATATCAAATTGTTACATCATATTAAAGCGGTTGTAAACCTTAGATATTAAATATGAATGAAGCATATACTTATATACGGCCATTTATGTCTGCTTCTTCATTCTTCTGCTGTCAGCATCACTTCTGACAAGTTTTCCTGACATCAAGAGAAAAAAGGTGACAGCGGAGGAGTCTCCAGCACACAGCCTGTAATGGACAGCCTCAGCTGTGTGAAGGGGGGGGAGTCCTTTACCCCCAATCAGCTCTGAGAGCTCTTCTCACTGAGCTCTGCATAGTGTAATTTCAGCTCTCCACCCCCTGCTTTCTGAAAGCTCTCATGAGCTTGGTAAATTCTGGACTTTGAATAGGTGTAGAGAAGAGAAGACTGCAGACAAACAGCTATAACGTATGTAGGAGGATTTATTTCATCTCTGTGTATCATCTGAGGCCAGTCACTTCACTGGGTATATGTAAGGATTTACAACCACTTTAAATCTACATTTTACCTTGGTAAATGAAAAGTACAAACAAAACTAGTATTTTATGCAAGGCCCTGGTCAAGAGTGATAGTTTGTCACATCCCTTCTGCGCCTTTCAATTCCGATCCACTATCCTCTCTCTTATTCTTTGCAAGCACAGGATCCAGTAGTTCTCTGAAGCTGCTCATATTCCTGTAATTAAAGAAAATGTTTTTAGAATTTGTTGTCAGGCTGCGATTCAGTCTAATACTCATTAACCTATATTAACTGCTCTGTGTACCATGTAGCTCTACAGCCTATTGGGAAGGTAGTAGTTTCTACCATTTATAGTTTTCAGCTGCTTGTAAATGTTCAGCAGACAGAGCAGTGTAAGTCATTTGCAGTTATAATGCTGCAGATAGCCAAAGGTATGAAATGAAAAGGCAAAACATTTGTGTATAGATATAAAAAACACATCCTAAATATCTGCTTTTCCTGTTTTATAAGTTATCACATACCCTCTAAGCTCCTTATGCAGCTGAGAACATAGAGATGGGGGAGGAAAAACAGAAACACACTAATCTTCTCAATCAAAGGCTGTGCAGGGGGTGTGTCAGGACAACTCTGATCATTGGAGAAGAGCACACTGCATTCCCAGCATAGCTAGAGAACTGACCACCATGCTCTCATGCCTAGTGTGGTCAGCATTTAATAGGAAAGCAGAGGGACTGGCAGCAACCCCAAAGATTTCACACAAAGGAAGCAATATAAAGAGAGCAGGATACTTTTTCCTACAAGTACATGGTAGAGCAGGAACATATCAGGAATATGAAATGTAGGGTTTACATACACTTTAACAGATTTAAATTGTGACATTTTGTATTGTACTTGATTAAAAAATGCTGTGCAAATGTACCTGTCCCTCCTAGTTTGCATGATGTATGTGCGTTCTCGTTTCATCTTCTCCAGTCTCTCTCGCACTGCAGACTTTTGTCGTTCTGTATCTCCCTGTGTATTATCAAAAAAGTCAAATTACAATGTGACAGATGCTGCCATCTTAATAGTAAGCTAGTGTATTACAATGTGACAGAAACATCCATCTTCATAGTAAACTAGTGTGATACAATGTGACAAAAACAGCCATCTTCATAGTAAACTGGTGTGATACAATGTGACAAAAACAGCCATCTTCATAGTAAACTGGTGTGATACAATGTGACAAAAACAGCCATCTTCATAGTAAACTAGTGTGATACAATGTGACAAAAACAGCCATCTTCATAGTAAACTAGTGTGATACAATGTGACAAAATCATCCATCTTCATAGTAAACTAGTGTGATACAATGTGACAAAAACAGCCATCTTCATAGTAAACTGGTGTGATACAATGTGACAAAAACAGCCATCTTCATAGTAAACTAGTGTGATACAATGTGACACTAACCACAATCTTCATGGTAAACTAGTGTGATACAATGTGACACTAACCGCAATCTTCATGCTAAACTAGTGTGATACAATGTGACACTAACCACCGTCTTCATGGTAAACTAGTGTGATACAATGTGACACTAACCACAATTTTCATAGTAAACTAGTGTGATAGAATGTGACACTGACCTCCATCTTCATGGTAAACTAGTGTGATACAATGTGACACTAACCGCCATCTTCATGGTAAACTAGTGTGATACAATGTGACACTGACCGCCATCTTCATGGTAAACTAGTGTGATACAATGTGACACTAACCGCAATCTTCATAGTAAACTAGTGTGATACAATGTGACACTGACCGCCATCTTCATGGTAAACTAGTGTGATACAATGTGACACTGACCGCCATCTTCATTCATGGTAAACTAGTGTGATACAATGTGACACTAACCGCAATCTTCATAGTAAACTAGTGTGATACAATGTGACACTGACCGCCATCTTCATGGTAAACTAGTGTGATACAATGTGACACTGACCGCCATCTTCATGGTAAACTAGTGTGATACAAAGTGACACTAACCGCCATCTTCATAGTAAACTAGTGTGATACAATGTTACAAAAACAGCCATCTTCATAGTAAACTGGTGTGATACAATGTGACACTAACCGCAATCTTCATAGTAAACTAGTGTGATACAATGTGACACTGACCGCCATCTTCATGGTAAACTAGTGTGATACAATGTGACACTAACCACCATCTTCATTGTAAACTAGTGTGATACAATGTGACACTGACCGCCATCTTCATAGTAAACTAGTGTGATACAATGTGACACTAACCGCCATCTTCATGGTAAACTAGTGTGATACAATGTGACACTAACCGCCATCTTCATAGTAAACTAGTGTGATACAATGTGACACTGACCACCATCTTCATGGTAAATTAGTGTGATACAATGTGACACTAACCGCCATCTTCACAGTAAACTAGTGTGATACAATGTGACACTGACCGCCATCTTCATAGTAAACTAGTGTGATAGAATGTGACACTAACCGCCATCTTCATAGTAAACTAGTGTGATACAATGTGACACTGACCGCCATCTTCATGGTAAACTAGTGTGATACAATGTGACACTAACCGCCATCTTCATAGTAAACTAGTGTGATACAATGTGACACTAACCGCCATCTTCATGGTAAACTAGTGTGATACAATGTGACACTGACCGCCATCTTCATGGTAAACTAGTGTGATACAATGTGACACTAACCACCATCTTCATAGTAAACTAGTGTGATACAATGTGACACTGACCGCCATCTTCATGGTAAACTAGTGTGATACAATGTGACACTGACCGCCATCTTCATGGTAAACTAGTGTGATACAATGTGACACTAACCGCCATCTTCATAGTAAACTAGTGTGATACAATGTGACACTGACCGCCATCTTCATAGTAAACTAGTGTGATAGAATGTGACACTGACCGCCATCTTCATAGTAAACTAGTGTGATAGAATGTGACACTGACCGCCATCTTCATGGTAAACTAGTGTGATACAATGTGACACTAACCGCCATCTTCATGGTAAACTAGTGTGATACAATGTGACACTAACCGCCATCTTCATAGTAAACTAGTGTGATACAATGTGACACTGACCGCCATCTTCATAGTAAACTAGTGTGATACAATGTGACACTGACCGCCATCTTCATGGTAAACTAGTGTGATACAATGTGACACTAACCGCCATCTTCATGGTAAACTAGTGTGATACAATGTGACACTGACCGCCATCTTCATCGTAAACTAGTGTGATACAATGTGACACTAACCGCCATCTTCATAGTAAACTAGTGTGATACAATGTGACACTGACCGCCATCTTCATGGTAAACTAGTGTGATACAATGTGACACTGACCGCCATCTTCATGGTAAACTAGTGTGATACAATGTGACACTGACCGCCATCTTCATGGTAAACTAGTGTGATACAATGTGACACTGACCGCCATCTTCATAGTAAACTAGTGTGATACAATGTGACACTAACCGCCATCTTCATGGTAAACTAGTGTGATACAATGTGACACTAACCGCCATCTTCACAGTAAACTAGTGTGATACAATGTGACACTGACCGCCATCTTCATAGTAAACTAGTGTGATAGAATGTGACACTAACCGCCATCTTCATAGAAAACTAGTGTGATACAATGTGACACTGACCGCCATCTTCATGGTAAACTAGTGTGATACAATGTGACACTAACCGCCATCTTCATAGTAAACTAGTGTGATACAATGTGACACTAACCGCCATCTTCATGGTAAACTAGTGTGATACAATGTGACACTGACCGCCATCTTCATGGTAAACTAGTGTGATACAATGTGACACTAACCACCATCTTCATAGTAAACTAGTGTGATACAATGTGACACTGACCGCCATCTTCATGGTAAACTAGTGTGATACAATGTGACACTGACCGCCATCTTCATGGTAAACTAGTGTGATACAATGTGACACTAACCGCCATCTTCATAGTAAACTAGTGTGATACAATGTGACACTGACCGCCATCTTCATAGTAAACTAGTGTGATAGAATGTGACACTGACCGCCATCTTCATAGTAAACTAGTGTGATAGAATGTGACACTGACCGCCATCTTCATGGTAAACTAGTGTGATACAATGTGACACTAACCGCCATCTTCATGGTAAACTAGTGTGATACAATGTGACACTAACCGCCATCTTCATAGTAAACTAGTGTGATACAATGTGACACTGACCGCCATCTTCATAGTAAACTAGTGTGATACAATGTGACACTGACCGCCATCTTCATGGTAAACTAGTGTGATACAATGTGACACTAACCGCCATCTTCATGGTAAACTAGTGTGATACAATGTGACACTGACCGCCATCTTCATCGTAAACTAGTGTGATACAATGTGACACTAACCGCCATCTTCATAGTAAACTAGTGTGATACAATGTGACACTGACCGCCATCTTCATGGTAAACTAGTGTGATACAATGTGACACTGACCGCCATCTTCATGGTAAACTAGTGTGATACAATGTGACACTGACCGCCATCTTCATGGTAAACTAGTGTGATACAATGTGACACTGACCGCCATCTTCATAGTAAACTAGTGTGATACAATGTGACACTAACCGCCATCTTCATGGTAAACTAGTGTGATACAATGTGACACTAACCGCCATCTTCATGGTAAACTAGTGTGATACAATGTGACACTAACCGCCATCTTCATAGTAAACTAGTGTGATACAATGTGACACTAACCGCCATCTTCATAGTAAACTAGTGTGATACAATGTGACACTGACCGCCATCTTCATGGTAAACTAGTGTGATACAATGTGACACTAACCGCCATCTTCATAGTAAACTAGTGTGATACAATGTGACACTGACCGCCATCTTCATAGTAAACTAGTGTGATACAATGTGACACTGACCGCCATCTTCATGGTAAACTAGTGTGATACAATGTGACACTAACCGCCATCTTCATAGTAAACTAGTGTGATACAATGTGACACTGACCGCCATCTTCATAGTAAACTAGTGTGATACAATGTGACACTGACCGCCATCTTCATGGTAAACTAGTGTGATACAATGTGACACTGACCGCCATCTTCATGGTAAACTAGTGTGATACAATGTGACACTGACCGCCATCTTCATGGTAAACTAGTGTGATACAATGTGACACTGACCGCCATCTTCATGGTAAACTAGTGTGATACAATGTGACACTTACCGCCATCTTCATGGTAAACTAGTGTGATACAATGTGACACTAACCGCCATCTTCATAGTAAACTAGTGTGATACAATGTGACACTAACCGCCATCTTCATGGTAAACTAGTGTGATACAATGTGACACTAACCGCCATCTTCATAGTAAACTAGTGTGATACAATGTTACAAAAACAGCCATCTTCATAGTAAACTGGTGTGATACAATGTGACACTAACCGCAATCTTCATAGTAAACTAGTGTGATACAATGTGACACTGACCGCCATCTTCATGGTAAACTAGTGTGATACAATGTGACACTAACCACCATCTTCATTGTAAACTAGTGTGATACAATGTGACACTGACCGCCATCTTCATAGTAAACTAGTGTGATACAATGTGACACTAACCGCCATCTTCATGGTAAACTAGTGTGATACAATGTGACACTAACCGCCATCTTCATAGTAAACTAGTGTGATACAATGTGACACTGACCACCATCTTCATGGTAAATTAGTGTGATACAATGTGACACTAACCGCCATCTTCACAGTAAACTAGTGTGATACAATGTGACACTGACCGCCATCTTCATAGTAAACTAGTGTGATAGAATGTGACACTAACCGCCATCTTCATAGTAAACTAGTGTGATACAATGTGACACTGACCGCCATCTTCATGGTAAACTAGTGTGATACAATGTGACACTAACCGCCATCTTCATAGTAAACTAGTGTGATACAATGTGACACTAACCGCCATCTTCATGGTAAACTAGTGTGATACAATGTGACACTGACCGCCATCTTCATGGTAAACTAGTGTGATACAATGTGACACTAACCACCATCTTCATAGTAAACTAGTGTGATACAATGTGACACTGACCGCCATCTTCATGGTAAACTAGTGTGATACAATGTGACACTGACCGCCATCTTCATGGTAAACTAGTGTGATACAATGTGACACTAACCGCCATCTTCATAGTAAACTAGTGTGATACAATGTGACACTGACCGCCATCTTCATAGTAAACTAGTGTGATAGAATGTGACACTGACCGCCATCTTCATAGTAAACTAGTGTGATAGAATGTGACACTGACCGCCATCTTCATGGTAAACTAGTGTGATACAATGTGACACTAACCGCCATCTTCATGGTAAACTAGTGTGATACAATGTGACACTAACCGCCATCTTCATAGTAAACTAGTGTGATACAATGTGACACTGACCGCCATCTTCATAGTAAACTAGTGTGATACAATGTGACACTGACCGCCATCTTCATGGTAAACTAGTGTGATACAATGTGACACTAACCGCCATCTTCATGGTAAACTAGTGTGATACAATGTGACACTGACCGCCATCTTCATCGTAAACTAGTGTGATACAATGTGACACTAACCGCCATCTTCATAGTAAACTAGTGTGATACAATGTGACACTGACCGCCATCTTCATGGTAAACTAGTGTGATACAATGTGACACTGACCGCCATCTTCATGGTAAACTAGTGTGATACAATGTGACACTGACCGCCATCTTCATGGTAAACTAGTGTGATACAATGTGACACTGACCGCCATCTTCATAGTAAACTAGTGTGATACAATGTGACACTAACCGCCATCTTCATGGTAAACTAGTGTGATACAATGTGACACTAACCGCCATCTTCATGGTAAACTAGTGTGATACAATGTGACACTAACCGCCATCTTCATAGTAAACTAGTGTGATACAATGTGACACTAACCGCCATCTTCATAGTAAACTAGTGTGATACAATGTGACACTGACCGCCATCTTCATGGTAAACTAGTGTGATACAATGTGACACTAACCGCCATCTTCATAGTAAACTAGTGTGATACAATGTGACACTGACCGCCATCTTCATAGTAAACTAGTGTGATACAATGTGACACTGACCGCCATCTTCATGGTAAACTAGTGTGATACAATGTGACACTAACCGCCATCTTCATAGTAAACTAGTGTGATACAATGTGACACTGACCGCCATCTTCATAGTAAACTAGTGTGATACAATGTGACACTGACCGCCATCTTCATGGTAAACTAGTGTGATACAATGTGACACTGACCGCCATCTTCATGGTAAACTAGTGTGATACAATGTGACACTGACCGCCATCTTCATGGTAAACTAGTGTGATACAATGTGACACTGACCGCCATCTTCATGGTAAACTAGTGTGATACAATGTGACACTTACCGCCATCTTCATGGTAAACTAGTGTGATACAATGTGACACTAACCGCCATCTTCATAGTAAACTAGTGTGATACAATGTGACACTAACCGCCATCTTCATAGTAAACTAGTGTGATACAATGTGACACTGACCGCCATCTTCATGGTAAACTAGTGTGATACAATGTGACACTAACCGCCATCTTCATAGTAAACTAGTGTGATACAATGTGACACTGACCGCCATCTTCATAGTAAACTAGTGTGATACAATGTGACACTGACCGCCATCTTCATGGTAAACTAGTGTGATACAATGTGACACTAACCGCCATCTTCATAGTAAACTAGTGTGATACAATGTGACACTGACCGCCATCTTCATAGTAAACTAGTGTGATACAATGTGACACTGACCGCCATCTTCATGGTAAACTAGTGTGATACAATGTGACACTGACCGCCATCTTCATGGTAAACTAGTGTATTGATTGATTAGTAAGTGCAAAGAAAGCTTCTTTGTTCTTGCTAATCAACAAATAAATAGAATCACTATGATAATACTCCTTATGACATTTCTAGCATTAGCTTCTAATATTTATGGATACCTTAAAGCGTATGTATAGTCAAAACTTTTTTTAGTTGTAGATATATTGAGGAAGGAGTAAAATCATTGCCATTTTATTTTTTGCTGTTTGTGTACCATTGGGTAAATATCCTGTCCCACAGACACAAAAGAGAGTTAAAGGAAATTTCCAAAAGCGAGGTGAATTTCCTTCGTAGACAGTATTTCCCACAATAGATGGTCCCATTGGAAGATTTTCCTTTACCTCTTATTCTAAGGACAATGCTAACATTTTGGATTTCACCTTTTTTTTCCTAGATGACAATGGTTACCAGTGAAAACAGAGTTGTGGATATCTCCTATGTACAGTAGATACAGGCAGTAATACAACCATGACAGAGGCTCTTTCCCACTTTATCCAAAACTAAAAGCAAAAGGTTTTGCCAAGAGGCACATTTCGACTGCTTCTCGCTCATAAGACATACCGGTACATCCTTGGATGGGAAGGATGATATCATTTTTTTTCAGACAGGGATTCTGAAGCTGGTAAAAATAATCTGAGCAACTAAAGCAGGGGTCCTCAAACTTTTTAAACAGGGGGCCAGTTCACTGTCCCTCAGACCGTTGTAGGGCCAGACTATAGTTTTA
The DNA here is from genome assembly GCF_062004578.1 of Staurois parvus. Taxonomy (NCBI): domain Eukaryota; kingdom Metazoa; phylum Chordata; class Amphibia; order Anura; family Ranidae; genus Staurois; species Staurois parvus. Next base: position 10,223,452 of record NW_028317971.1, read on the forward strand.
AAAAAAACAAACTATGAACAAATGCGGACACAGTACAGGAGATGACCAGAGACTGCGGACACAGTAGAGGGGATGACCAGAGACTGCGGACATAGTAAAGAAGATGACCAGAGACTGCGGACACAGTACAGGAGATGACCAGAGACTGCGGACATAGTACAGGAGATGACCAGAGACTGCGGACACAGTACAGGAGATGACCAGAGACTGCGGACATAGTAAAGGAGATGACCAGAGACTGCGGACACAGTACAGGAGATGACCAGAGACTGCGGACATACTACAGGAGATGACCAGAGACTGCGGACATAGTACAGGAGATGACCAGAGACTGCGGACATAGTACAGGAGATGACCAGAGACTGCAGACATACTACAGGAGATGACCAGAGACTGCGGACATAGTACAGGAGATGACCAGAGACTGTGGACATAGTACAGGAGATGACCAGAGACTGCGGACATAGTAAAGAAGATGACCAGAGACTGCGGACACAGTACAGGAGATGACCAGAGACTGCGGACATAGTACAGGAGATGACCAGAGACTGCAGACACAGTACAGGAGATGACCAGAGACTGCGGACATAGTAAAGGAGATGACCAGAGACTGCAGACATAGTACAGGAGATGACTAGAGACTGCGGACACAGTACAGGAGATGACCAGAGACTGCGGACACAGTACAGGAGATGGCCAGAGACTGCTGACATAGTACAGGAGATGGCCAGAGACTGTGGACATAGTACAGGAGATGACCAGAGACTGCAGACAGTACAGGAGATGACCAGAGACTGCAGACAGTACAGGGGATGACTAGAGACTGTGGACATAATACAGGAGATGACCAGAGACTGCGGACACAGTACAGGAGATGACCAGAGACTGCGGACACAGTACAGGAGATGACCAGAGACTGTGGACACAGTACAGGAGATGACCAGAGACTGCGGACACAGTACAGGAGATGAACAGAGACTGCGGACACAGTACAGGAGATGACCAGAGACTGCGGACACAGTACAGGAGATGACCAGAGACTGCGGACACAGTACAGGAGATGACCAGAGACTGCGGACACAGTACAGGTGATGACCAGAGACTGCGGACACAGTACAGGAGATGACCAGAGACTGCGGACACAGTACAGGAGATGACCAGAGACTGCGGACACAGTACAGGGATGACCAGAGACTGCGGACACAGTACAGGAGATGACCAGAGACTGCGGACACAGTACAGGAGATGACCAGAGACTGCGGACATAGTACAGGAGATGACCAGAGACTACAGACATAGTACAGGAGATGACCAGAGACTGCGGACATATGACGGCAGCTGGAATACTGGGCCGGCCGCTCCATAAGACGCACAGACATTTCCCCCCAAGTGTGTCTTATGGAGCGAAATAGTGCCCCATCGTTGGTGTCAGTGGGAAGAAACGTGCCCCATCATTGGTGTCAGTGGGAGGAATAGTGCCCCATCATTGGTGTCAGTGGGAGGAATAGTGCCCCATCATTGGTGTCAGTGGGAAGAAACGTGCCCCATCATTGGTGTCAGTGGGAGGAATAATGCCCCATCATTGGTGTCAGTGGGAGGAATAGTGCCCCATCATTGGTGTCAGTGGGAAGAAACATGCCCCATCATTGGTGTCAGTGGGAGGAATAGTGCCCCATCATTGGTGTCAGTGGGAGGAATAGTGCCCCATCATTGGTGTCAGTGGGAAGAAACGTGCCCCATCATTGGTGTCAGTGGGAGGAATAGTGCCCCATCATTGGTGTCAGTGGGGGGAGAAATAGTGCCCCATTGTTGGTGTCAGGGGGGAGGAATAGTGCCCCATCATTGGTGTCAGTGTGGGGGGGGGGGGATAGTGCCCCGTCATTGGTGTCAGTGGGGGAAGGGGATAGTGTCCCAACATTGGTGTCAGTGGGAGGAATAGTGGAATAGTGTCCCGTCATTGGTGTCAGTGGGAGGAATAGTGTCCCATCATTGGTGTCAGTGGGAAGAATAGTGCCCCATCTTTGGTGCCAGTGGGAGGAATAATACGTCATTGGTCTCAGTGGGAGGGGGGGGTAGTGTCCCAACATTGGTGTCAGTGGGAGGAATAGTACCCCATCATTGGTGTCAGTGGAAGGAATAGTGCCCCATCATTGGTGTCAGTGGGAGGAATAGTGTTCCATCGTTGGTGTCAGTGGGAGGGATAGTGCCCCATCATTGGTGTCAGTGGGAGGAATAATGCCCCATCATTAGTATCAGTGACACCAATGATGGGGCACTATTCCTCCCACTGATACCAATGACACTTAACTTGCTGACCCCTGTTCCAGCATGGTCCTGCTGCAGCCAGCATACCTGGTTGCAACAGCACTATCTGCACGGCACACTTACCTGTCAGCTGTCCTTCTTCACTCCGGCCTCTCCCTCACTCGATGTTCGCGGGGCCGCTCGGCTCCACCTCCTCGCAGGTGATTGGCCGCCTGTGTGCCTTTCCTGAGCTACAGTTCTGGCGCCCAATCACCGGTGAGGAGGCGGAGCCGAGCGGCAGGAGTGAGGGAGTGGCCGGAGTGAATGAAGGAGCAGCGCTTCCTGGACTGGATCGTCGTGGGTCTGGGACCGGAGCCAGGTAAGGTATAGCAGCCCCCTGTCCGCCCCTGTACTTAGTGTCCCTTCCTCGCAGAAAATACGCCCCTGCCGGCGGGCCGTATAAATGGCCTCGGCGGGCCGCATGAGGACCCCTGAGCTAAAGGGTCACTGGATTACTTTTACAAACAGCGGAAAAAACTATTTTGGGTTTGATCTGATCCTCTGGAGGCCAGCGGAGACATCTGGCCCCAGATCTCTCCATAAAGAGGACCTGTCATGTATCATGCTATCACAAGGGATGTTGTTCTTCCTTTGTAATAGCAATAAAAGCGATTAAAAAAATAATGTTACAGTGTAAAAAAAAATCTAATGAAATAATAAAATTTTAAAAATGTTTAAAGCTCCCCCATCCCACCGTGCTTATGAGCAAAGGCAAATGCAGGCGTCAATCCCGTACGCATACATAAACGGCAATCACACCACAAATGTGAGGTTTTGCCACGAACACCAGAGTGAGAGCAATAATTCTAGCACCAGACCTCCTGTGTAAGTCTAAATTGGTAACCTGTAAAGGATTTAAAAGTGTCGCCTATGGAGATTTTTAGGTATCGCAATTTGATGCAGTTCCACATGTGTACGCAATTTTAAAGCATGACGTATCTATTTACTTGACATAGCATCATCTTTTATATTTTACCAAAAAAATTGGTATTATATTGTGTTTTGTGAATTAAAATTTATTAAAATGTATTTTTGTACAAAAAAATTGTGTTTGAAAAACCGATGCACAAATAACACGTGACACAGAAATATGCAACACCCACCATTTTATTTTCTAGGGCAATGCTTAAAAAATATATAATGTTTGGGAGTAAGGAAGATTTCTAGCAAAAAAGTGTTTTTTACATGTAGGAGAGGAATGTCAGATTTGGCCCAGATTGGAAAGGTTAAGACAATCACTCACCTCTGGCAATGGTTCTGGAGTCATTTGGGGAGATCTCCTCTGAGTAATATCCATAAGATCCACCTCAGATTTTCTGTTTCGAGCTATCGAAAGTCTCTCCTGAAACTGCCAGCATTAAGAAAATAACATAATGGAACGTTATGGTGATGGAGAACATTAACTAGTAAAAACCTAAGATGATAACACAGCAAAAGGTCTTAAAGCACTATATGCACAACACAAGTATTTATTTTATCAATTAACTTAATTCGCCAACAGATTCCTCTTTGCTTTTAAGGATTCACATTATTTCCTTTCTAATGGACTATAAAAGCTCAACTAAAGTTTAATGTAAAAGGAACTACTAAAATTAAGAGTGCAATAATACACATTTTATAGTCTTACTGTTGTTTGTCATTAAACCAACAACATAACATCATCATGAGGCTCTGGAAAAAGCTGTCGATAAAGACCACTACTCTCTTTGTGAAAGCAGCAATCTATCTGCATTGGGCCAACATGGCCCAATTATGTAGACCTACAGTGCTCAGCATAAATGAGTACACTCCAACAGATTTGTCAGAAAACCTTTCCTTTCCTTTCAGAATCAACATTTTCTATGGGAAATATACTACAAAATACTCCCACAAATGCGGGCCAATGATTGCAAACAAGATTTGTTAATTTGCACACACAAAAAAGTATTTTTCCTAACAAATTCATTCAAGACCATGTTGCAAAAATGAACACACCCCAATGAAAGTCTTAGGAGCCGAGCTAAACTTTAGGCAACAAAATCAGTTGAGTCTAATTATTCATTAAACAGGTGTCCAGCAAACAATTGTTTTTAAAAGGGTGTTGCTTAACAAAGAAAACCCCTTCCGATTTCATGCTGTCAGCAATGGCACCACATTGAAGAGAAATATCACAAGGCCTGAGAAAGAAAATAATTTCTTTACGCAAGAAAGCTGCAGGCTATAAGAAGATCAGCAAAGCTTTGCTTATCAGTCAGAATATGGTAGCAAAGGTTATACAAAAATTTAACAAAGATGGAACTGCAACCATCTCACAGAGACATCCAGGCTGTCCATGGAAGTTTGCACCTTGACAGGAGCATCTTATGATGAGAAGGGTTGCAGAAAACTGCCATGCAAGTTCATTGCAAGTTAATTGCAGTTAGCTAAAGAAGGAGAAAGCAAAACTAGGGTGATTGTTTCCTGTGACCCAATACAGCATACACTGCAGAGGAATGGCGTCCACAAAGTCCACAAACTGTCATCCACAAAGGAAACCTCTCCTAAAGCCCATGCACAAAAAGCCTAGAATTTTCCAGGTGTACTGCTCTATATTGAAAGAGAAGATGCTACCATCACTCCGTACCCTTGGTCGTCGTGCACTTTACCAACATGACAATGATCCAAAACACACATCTACAGCCACTGTTGCATTTCTGAAGAAGAACACAGTGAAACTGATTCAGAGGCCAAGTATGTGTCCTGATCCGAACCCAATTGAACACCTAAGGGGAATTCTGAAGAGACAAGTTGAGCATCACTCTCCATCCAGCATCCAGACTGTAATAGAGGTCGTTCAATAGATGTTGCAATATGTCACCAACTTGTTCATTCAATGCCTTAGAAGACTTGGTGCTGCCTTACAGATCATAGAGGTCATACAAAATACTAGATGTAGTAGTTTTTGTTGTGGGGTGTATTAAGTTTTGCATCAACTAATTTCAGTAAAACTGAAGATTTTATAATCTAGGTTATATTATTAACCTTGCTTTCATGTAATGAGCTAAGCAAATTTTCTTTAAAAATCAGTCTTGTCAACATTTTGGAAATTGTTCTTGTGTTCATTGACATATTGATTAAAATCTTACTTTTCAAAAGGGGTGTACTCATTTATGCTGAGTACTGGAAGTGCCCTTGTAGTCTATTCATTCTTCCTATAGCTCGGAACTGTCAGCCCTTACAGAATTGTGGGCACAGAGCTGTACGTGGCCTGATCCACTGCTTGTGGGTGCAATGCTCTGTTTTACTTTTCAAAAGGGTTGTACTCCTTTATGCTGGGCACTGTACATCTCTGCAATCAGTATTGTGCACAGGGGCGGACTGACCATTTGGAAACTTGGGCAGTAGGGGGCCCCATGAGATGCCCCTGGTACCTTTTTCATAGGCTTTTTTGAGTTTGGGCAAGGACACAGGGGCCCCATGATCCCCTATTGCCCGGAGGCCCCATGAAATGTCAGTCCGCCCCTGATTGTGCATGAGTGACAGCTACAAAAATACCACTTTTACACAGAGAGCGTAAGTTTTATATGCGGCCTGCTGCCCAAGGCTCAAAAATGTTACATTTTTTACGGTGTTAGACATTTAAAATGTGTTTTGCTGCGCCCTCAATGTAGCTCATTGCTTTTATATTAAAGTGGGCTTCAATCTCCCTAAATAACTGTTGCAGACTCAGATATTCAGTTCCTATGCTCTTGCATAGCAGGAGGAAACTGGAGAACAGGCATGAAACCCTCCCAAAAAACATAAACACACCTTGTAGAATGGGCCACTGCCAATAATCAAACTAGTGACCATAAAGTTGCTTCATAGCAGAGTTTATCTCTCTGTCAACATGGTTCAGCCTAAATGATTGATGTAATTCTGAGTTTCTCCTGTCTGTGTGCAGAGCAATTGTCAAGCAGGTCTCTTTAAACTAAATGTGACTATTTTCAAGGAGATGGAACCTATAAATCATCACTACTAAACTGAAATATGGAGGGATTCTTTCATCCACCCCGGCCCTCAATTTTCTCAGTGTGTTGTGATCTCAGATTCTTGCCTGATATTTCTGCAACTCATTCATGCTCAACTTAAATGCAATTCATATTTATATAGACGTTAGTGTACTGAAAGTGGAATTTCTCTTCTCTGGTAAAATAAATAGTGCATGCAAACATGGTATGGTGCATCAAAGTATTGTCCTACTCACTCTTAGCATCTGTCTTCTCCTGTCACTGGTACACTTTAATTCTGCTTCTCTCTGTAACTTCTGGAGCCGCTGTAGAGCTTCCTGCTGCTCCCTCAAAGACAGACGAATGAACACTTTCTCCCTCTGTAGTGCTGCTTGTCCAAGGGGAAGAGAGCATATGTGATGGGCACTACTGTCCACTGTACAAGGATTTAGCTATGTATCAATGGAAAAAATAATGCATGATTATAGCCCTTGTATAAACAAGTATAGTAATAACAATAGTAGATTACTGGTGAAAAGACAAAAATATCATTCGTTGGGCCTTTATAAAGTATACTTCATGTATGTCAGGAAATTCCAGACATACATGAAGCATACTTTATAGTTTATAAGTTGTAACTTGTTCAAACCAAATACATTTTTTTTCAGTTCCAGTCTTTGATGGTAGAGTCTTAACAGTTCAATCATTTGTCAACCAATAAATATGTGTGCAGAAATATTTGCTTTAAAGGGTTGTCCTGAAGAAGTCCTGGAATTAAGGATGGGAGGAGGTGAAGAGGGAGCTAGAGAGCAGGAGGTCTTGGGAGGATCAAAGAGAATGATATGGTCGGTATTTTGAGACAAGGTTAGTGATGTACCTGGGGGCAGAGTTGCGGATGGCTTTGTAAGCTATTACTATTTTCAATTTAATAATTTTGGCTAGTGGAAGCTAATGGAAGGATTGGTGAACAGAGTTAGTCAACATTGAATGGTTGGTCAGGTGGATTAGTCTGGTAGCAGTATTCATGATGGACTGAAGGGGAATAGTCTGTAAAAGTAATCCATTGAAGAGGGAGTTGCAGTAGTTGGGATGAAAGATATTCCAGGGAGTGAATTAGAAACTTTGTGGTGTCATTGTTTAGGAAACCGTGTATACTGAAAATATTACACAGATACAGTAGAAGTGGCTAGATTTGGAAAGTGATTGGATGGGGGGCCAAAAGAAGAGTTCAGAGTCCAGGATTACACCTAGCACCCTGGCATGTGAGGACAGACTGATAGTTGTGCTATTGATCTCGACAGATAAGTCAGGGGAAGGGGCACGTGAGGGGGGGGGGGGGATATTGTGAGCTCGATTTTGGATAGATTGAATTTGAGGAAGTGGTGTGATATCTAGACTGATATGTCTGTCAGTAAATTGGTGATGCGTGAGAAGACTGATGGAGGGAGCTGTGGGGTAGAAAGGAAGATCTGGGTGTTGTCAGCATAGAAAGAATTTTTAATCAAGCTATCACCTAACCCAGAGAAGGGGTGTAGTTTGAGAATAAGAGAGGTCCAAAAACAGAACCTTGGGTGACCTCAACAGAAAAAGGAAGAGAAGGTAGAATTGTAAGCGCCACTGAAGGTGCGGTGGCATAGGTAAGATGAGAATCAATAAAGAGTACAGTTGCGGAGCCCAAAAGAATGGAGTTTTGTGAGGAGGAGAGGGTGGTCAACTGTATCAAACACAACAGAGAGGTCCAAGAGTAAGGGTAGCAGAGTAGTGACCATTGATTTTAGCTGTTAGTAAATCGTTTGTGAGTTTTAGGAGAGCAGTTTTTGTGGAGTGTTGTGGGAAAAATCCAAGGTTATTCCCAGTGAGGTGGTAGCTCAGGCAGTTGTAGACCAGGTGATCAATGAGTTTGGAGGCAAAAGGCAGCAAGGAGATGGGATTTAGGTTGTTAAGATTGGCGGGATCCAGCAAGGGCTTTTTAAGTATGGGCTGACCAGTGTCTGCTTTAGAGACCTGAGGAAGATGCCAAAATTATAGCTGTCAGATGGTTAGTAGACTATAACATGTCTCAGAAATTTTAAGAAAACATCTTAGGTTGCTTCCCTTGTGCGCCCAAAAATGGGCAGAAATTTTTCTCATTGAACGCTATTAACTGCTTCCCAGCTGCCCTATAGCAGAACTACTGCTACAGGACGGCACGGTGTGCAAAATCATGTATGTATACGTGATTTTGCATTTCCAGGTAGGGGGTGTGCTCACGCCCTACCACCGCCGCCATTCACGGGTGCCGTTGTCAATCACTGGGCCCCGGCCAGTAATTACTCACTGGCATCCGGTGATTTCCAAGGATCTCTGACGAGGAGGAGGACTGTTTTGTTTACTAACAGTCCTCCTCCCTCTCAGCTCAGGCACACTGCTGTGGATGGTTGTCCATTAAAGTGAAGTACACACATCCCACCCCCCATTAAAACACTCCCTGCACACTGTTAACCCTTTGATCGCCCCTCATGTTAACCCTTTCCTGCCCAGTGCCATTAATACAGTGTCAGTGCTTTTTGTTGCACTGGGAATGTCACTGTATTGGTGTCACTGGGTGTTCCCCCCAGTGTCAGAATGTTTGCTGCAGTCCCACAGTCCTGCTATAAGTCGCTGATTGCCACCATTACTAGTAAAAATGAACAAAATAAAATACCAGTATATATATCGCCATTTATAAACGCTATAACTTTCGCGTAAACCAATTAATTTACACGTATTGGGATTTTTTTTAGCAAAGACATGTAGCAGAATACATTTTGGAGGAAATTTATAATGAAATTTGATTTTTACATTTTTTTTACTGGATATGTTTAATAGGAAAAAGTTAAAAATATAGTTTTTTTCTCAAAATTGTCAGTCTTTTTTTTCATAGTGCAAAAAAAAAATGCACAGGTGACCAAATACCACCAAAAGAAAGCTCAAGTTGTGGGGAAAAAAAGTGCCGTAATGCAAAAAATGCCCTCGTCAGGAAGGGGGGGGGGGGGAATTTTCTGGAGTCAAGTGGTTAGTATTATTTTTTTTTTTGAGTTACACAACTGGTTTTAACAGGTAAACTCATTTCAATTACTGCTATTTTTAGATACAATGTAAAATACTTTTTATAAAACAAAAGAAGGTCTACCTATCAAAGATTTGATGATTAATTCACCTGATAATTACTTAAAAATGTGCCTTTTGGTGAACATTGACTATATAAATCAAGTAAAATTAGTTGAAATTTAAATGAGGTTTGCCCAGTGAACATTACATTTCCTGACATTCAGCAACATCTGTTCTCTAAAAGTAAAACCATCTTTACTATAATAGTCACCATGTGTAACAAAAGGATGAATTGAAACCTTCAATAAACATTCACCTGACATCCCTTCAACCCTTCAACTTATTTTTCATGAAAATTCACCTGGTTAATCTGTTGACTCATCGCATTTTCTACTTAAAGTGCAATTACTGTCTAAGAGGCATGCTAAACCTATGTTTTCAATACAGGTTCAGCATTCCAAAGGTTATCTTTTTTATAATTTTTTAAAATCTTTTTTTCTATTTGTATATTATTAATTTTATATTAATTATATAAAAACAAATAATATAATGAATATTAATAATAAAATAATAATAATAAAAAGCCCCCCCCAGACCTAACCAGCCTAGTGCTTAAGGTATGTTGGCTGGTATCCCTCTAGCAGGAGAGTGACAAACTATAGCTCCCCTGCTATGCTGGTACCAGCCTGCATGCACTTCAGCACTGGGGTGCATTGAGAAGAGTTACCACAAAAAATGGGGAGGTCCGCTCGTAAAGTACTGATGACCAAGATTCACCAGCAAGGGGGCCTTACAGTATGTACTCCTTACCTTTCCTCTTTGAGGGTAAAATTTGGAAGTTTCCCTCGTTCTGGTCAACTTGTTTTATACATCTCTTGGACCTCTAATCAGTTCACCAGTGCATGCAGGTAGGAATAATGAATAAAACCACCTGCACTATTAAAATACCTTTATTACATTTTTCTTTACTAATATTTACTCTACAGATGCCAGTGGTGTCATCCAGTGGTGGGAGCTCGGGAGGGAGGAGCTCAGGTTCCTCATTCTTCAGTGATCAAACAAACGTTTGATCTGGCAAGGCATTGATGTCACAAGGAACCATTTCCCCAAAGTTGCTTGCTATTATTGACCTCAGATATCTACATACAAATAATGTTTTTTGTAAAAGATGATATGTTCTGAGTTTGAAGGATAAGAAGCACAAATCACTTACTAACTCATATGAACATTCTTTGATTGTACCTCGATTATGTGTTTGCATTCACTTACAATATCTTGCAGTCTGTCTGGTCTCTCCACCATTTGTAGGTGCTGATATGCATGCACAGGGCAAAGCAGTTGTGCCTAGAACATAGACAGAGAATAGTAAGAACTTTGCAACTATTTTGTACAGTCTCTCCTCTGGTAGTTTATATTATGTTTAAGTATTTCTTATAAAACCCTTAAAGATCCTTATAAGATGCCCACACACACAGAGTGAGATCATTTTTGAGACTGTCTCTCAATAATTGGTTACTAACGATTCAGTTCAACATATATCTACTCATACAGTATATCAAACTGCATGGGATAAATATTTAATAGATCACGACTTGCTGGGTGTATGTGCTGCTCAGCAACAGATATATAGCCCACCTTTCATCCATATACTGTATATGTTCAACAGGAGAATAATTTGTACTCAGCAGTTAGACTGTTTTTACCTTCCAGTTAAGTATCTTTGTACATTATGTCCTAGGATTGCTGCAAGACATACCTCATTTCTTACTAGCACCCCATTTGCTGGCACTTGTGCCATGTCATTCAAGATGTCATCACTCTGTACCGTTTCAGCCAAGGTTTGACAAGCCTCCTCCTTAAGCTTCAGCCATCGACTTACTGCCTGGAATAGCACAGTAAGATTATACTGTCTGTCCCAATGTTAAGATCATGGCATGGATGATTATACATTGCTGTCTACTTGGAACTCAAAGTATTATCTTCTTTTCTTAGGACTAACTTCTCTGAATGAAAAGAAAGGCACTTCCTGCCTTACACTGGTTTTATTTCAACATAATTCATGTAACACATCGGTTTGTGCCAATATCCAAGTGTGTAAGAAATCTAGAATCTAATAAACCCAATGTAAAAAACAAATTAAAAGACTGTCTGTAAAGGAACATTTATTTATGTCTCGATCCAAAAAAAACTGCAAGTGTATGCAGATATAAAATACCCATATTTAATAACATTATAATTAATTAAAAATTCTGAAAAATATATAGTAATTAGTATCTTACTCTTAAATTCCCTGCCAGGCCCAAAAAAAGGGGCAACACTGTAACCCAACCAAGATTTCCAGTATTGCCCAGAGTAGTGAATCTAGCAAACAAAACTTACTGACAGTAGGAGAGAGCAATAAGAGACTTTACCATTTTTTATGAATTTATTGACTGTGATAGAGGAAAGTAAATGGTCAGCAATTTCCCAGCTATGGTGCCTGGAGTAGAAAAACAGCTAAGAAAATTAAAACTTTTTGGAGAAGTGTGGTAGACCAAACAAATGTATTTGGACTGTGCCCTTAGTTGGTTTCTTACACTCATGTAGGCCATACATGGGTTGAATTCCGAATGAGTTTTCTTTAGAAAATTGAAAATTTCATGCATTTTGTAATCCGATGGTGCCACTATTGATTTTGAAATTCGACCAACCAAGCCTTAAATTTCACCTCATGTTGCTACAAAAAAGAATTTTCATGGGCAAAAATTTTCTTTTCTTTCCAGATCACAGCTCATGCTTAATCTGGCTATACATGGGTCAAATTCCAAAAGTTTTCCTTCATCATTAATTAGAAATGAGTTAGTTTTTCAAAAGATTTCTAACATGCCCGATAACTCAAATTCGGTATGCACTCGAAAATTGGCCATTGCTGTGGCCCAATAATGATGCGAAATTCAAACGAAAATTCTTAGAAAAGGTTTTCGAAAGAAATTCTTTCAGAGTTCGACCCATGTATGGCCGGCTTTGCACTCTAAGTATGCAAATATAATATATAAATGTATACTGTACAGTATTTACTGTATGCAGCCTACAGAAATATATTAATTTTATTATATATATATATGTAGTATAATAATTATATACACATGCACACCATATGTGGGTTACCTGTTTAACTGAGGCATCCTTACTCTTTGCTCCTCTCTCTATATCACAGTCCTGTGCTGGTTTTTCTGTGCCACTCTCCTTGCCCGTTTTTTCTTCTTGGCTACAATTATCCTGTTTTTGTTCCATGTTTTCATTAATGTTACTATTCATCATATACATTTCTACTTTGCTTTCTGTCTGCATAGTTTGTGGTTTCTCAATAGATTTATTATTCATTGGTAGCTCTGTATTCACCGACAAATCATGATTGTTGCCTGCCAGCTCCTTTGAAGCCATCTTGAAGCTGTCCAGGTCCAGCCATTTCCCTTTCTTGTCTACATGTTCTCTGCCAACAATTTGTTCATGTGAACAGCTACTTTCATCCTCGTCTTTCTCTTCCGTATTGTCTGATTTCTTTTTTGTTACTTCATTTTTTATATGTTTTCTTAAACTGTATAAATCTGACAAATCTTTCATCTCTGCACTGTCTTGCTTTTCTGTGCTGCTTTGTTCCTCTGCTTGCTGTATTTCTCCAGCCGCCACATATTCATCCGTCTTGTCCTCAATCAACCCATCTAGGTCTATGCAGTCACTTCTCTCAGGAACTAAGTTATTCTTACTAATATCACTGAAATTATTTTGAGGAAATATCTGAAATGGTGCAAGCAGGGGAGAGAAAATTCATCATTAGTTATACATTATCAGTCATAATGTGACCTCAGGCATGGCATATTGATATTTAAGCCTAGCAGCACTGAGGTCCCAATATAACACAGGTCTGCAAAAAATTTTTTATCAAGAGCTGTTTTGGTTATTCCACGTAATCTTTATGTTTTTTGGTGCGCTGAATCTGAAAATGACCTCCATTTTGTCATAGGACATCACGTTTCCTGACAATTTAGGTAACTATGTTAAATAAGGCAATACCTCAAAATAAATGCAAATAGACTTATAAAATTAAAGTTTTATTACAATTTTTTCATGAAAATCCTTTTTTGAACTGAAATGAGCTCACCTACACACACTAAACTCGATTCTTCTTCCCTGTGAGTCTCCTCTTGGTGCATTTACACTTGTGAGTAGCATTGGGAATGTCTCTCTGAAGCATCCAACAGTAGTCTGCCATCATTGTAATGCTCCATTTTCCCTGGTATCTCCTTTCCATCACTTTAATGTCTTGGTGAAATCGTTCACCTTGTTCCTCACTCACAGCTCCCAAATTTTCAGGAAAGTAGTCAAAGTGGGACTGGAGGAAATGAACTTTGAAACTCATCAGGCAACTTAAAGCTTGAAATGCTTTCAGCATTCGTCCGACAATCTTTTTGTAGTGAGGATCTTTGTTATTGCCTAAAAATTTCTGTACGACTTCTTTAAATGCAATCCACCCTTCTTTTTGAGGATCCGTCATGGTATTGACAAACTCTTGATCAACTATAAGTCTAATGTCTGGTCCGACGAACACGCCTTCCTTCAATTTTGCCTCCGACAGACCTGGAAACTTGGTGACCAAGTATTTGAAGCATTCTCCATCTCTTGGAAGTGATTTTACGAATTGCTTCATCAATCCCAATTTTATGTGGAGAGGTGGTAGAAGAACTTTATGGGAAGGTACCAAAGTTTCTCGGAGGACATTTTTTTCACCGACTGTTAGCACCCTCGGCTGACAACTCTTCTTGGTCCAGTGATTTTGTCAGTCTGGACTGTCCCATAGACACAGAAAACAAGGGTATTTGGTATTCCACCCACTGGATTCTTCAGGAAAGATTAACCCCTTCTACCATTAGAAGCACAGACTCAGGGCTGAGGCTTACACATACAGCATGCTGCTGAGTATCCCAGTAGTCAGACATGTCACTCAGAGCAGCACTTATATTCACCCCCTTTGCAGGGGAGGAGGGGCAGAGATTGTTTACCTGCAAATAACAACAAAGGGCCAGAAGAGAACTAGGGAAATGAGGAAAAAGAATTTTTTTCCCTAAAACTTGCTTAGCTTATGTATATATTGCTGACCATCAGATTTAAAGTGCTATATTTTTTTTTACATAACTCGGACAACCCCTTTAAGGTTTTTTTTGGCATTTTATATCTTAAATGCACTTATGTGAATTAATTAATAGTAATTTGGACTTTAAATTTGGTAAAAATCTCATAATATAAAAAAAATACAAACAATTTAAAAAATTTGATAAATTTGAAGACAATTTTGCATTTTGTGGCAAATCATGACATCTAGGAGTTTTTTCAATATTTTATTTGTTTTCAGCACACCAAAATACATGGAAATTAGATGAAAATAATCAAACAGCTTTTTAGTCGCAGACCTGTGTAATCTATCTAAAAAATAATGTATCAATGCTGAGACAGAATTTCACTTGTACTATAGGATGAAAAGACTGTGAAAACAGCTTTAATATCCCTGATAGATTATCATGTAGAAATGATAATGCTAGACTGTTTGAATGTTGATCATGGTACAATGATTAAGTTGCCTTCTTTTGAGATGAAGGCATCTGAGATAGACTCTTTGTTTTACTGTGGCTCCTGTCATATACAACAGCACGATTGAATCACTGGAGCTTTCACTGTATTACTTTAATTGTATTGCTTAAAATGGCCTAATATCTTAGCAATGGATCTCTGTGAAGCATCTTCCTCATCTTTAAGCAACCCGAGTGCCAGCAATGAGTCTTCATAGAAGCTGTCTGCTATAGGGCATTGGTGTTCTCCACTATGATGGGTGAATCCATTATTTGTTGTTAAATCAGCAGAAAAATCAGGTTTGCAAAATTAATTAATGCCATTAATGCCAAGCTATTCCTTTCTATCTGTAAATTCACAATCTTTTTTTTAAAAGTGAAATATTTTATATGATATGCTATTTTATTAAGTAACAGCATTTGGCATATGCAGTGTACCGTAGATCAACAAATGGTTTTCAGCTGTCCAGCTTAAACGGAAATGCCAGACAAAAGATTAAATAAACACCTGAAATGCATACAGTTGTATTAATTTCATTGTTTAATTGTTGAATTTTTAAATTTTATATTTGTGTAATTTATACATATTTACACACATTATATGCAAACCCTAACTATGAACTTCTCTTGTTTGCTCTCTTTTGGACTGATAAAAATAGCATTCATTAAAGTGTTATGTTTTTTTTTAAATCTGCAAAAAATACCTGTTGATCCTGATGTCAACAACCCACCTCTTCACATTGTCCATTCAGAGAATGCCTTGTATTTATTCATACAATGCAAATCATTCTCTGAATAGTGCTTGTGCTAAGTGGCTGAACTCCAGAATGCATCAGGCCAGCCGCATGGCACAGGACCTGGAAGCAAGTGGTGTCTACCTTTGTGATTTCCAGCTTTCAGGGGCATCAGCCAGGAATGGTATGCTCATAATTACATTGGTCCAAGTTGGACCAATAGGACCAATGTAACCATGTAAAAATATATCACACCTGGAATTCATCTTTAATCAGCAGTCTATATAATCTTTCCACGTAACATTTCTGATAAAGATTCTTCTGATCATATTACCTTCTGGATATTATATGAGGTCTTCGATTCTTCACTTGTATCTCCTGTGCATAATTCATGATTTTCACTATTTCTTAATTCCTCTACTGAGGAAATATTAATAATAGTTTCTTCCACTGCTGCAGGTAAGATAATTTGTTTTTGGAATACCTGAGCCTCATTCCTGGTTTGCATATCTGCCTTCTGATTACCATGTTGTGTAAGGTCAGGCATTGCTGTCAGCATGTGCTTTTGTGGATGAAGTTCTTCATCCTGATTTAATATCTCATTTTGAACAGTAAGTAAATCACCAGAAATAGAATGCCTTATATTGGTTTTCTTTTCTTTGATTTGTGTCCCTTCTGTTTCAGGCAGTCTGTGTACTTGAAGGTTTTTTTTACATTCTTCATCAGTAATGATTTCTGGTTCAAGTTCACTGCCTGTCTTTATTTCACTCAATGCTTGGTAGACTGTCACATTATCATTTTTGATGAGATCTCTGTTATGCTGGATTTCATTTTCATTATTCAAAGTACTTGTCTGCTTCAAGTGTTCCATTACCATCTAAGATTGGAATAATACAGCAGAACAGTCTTTAACACAGAATAACAAGATTAAAAAAGTAATCTACATTTCTATTTCCAATAAGGCTGCTGGGTATCTTTTGGCTATTTTAAGGATACTCTCAGTTATCTTACATGCAAAAAATTAAATTTTACCCCTCACCACCATTACACTAAATTATATTAATTCCTTTAGTTCTATATTATTACATTTATTTTGCTCACCCCATCTGAGGTATTTACTTCAATTACATATTCTATGTAATTTTGCATGCTCTGTGTATTTTCTATGTTTCTGCTGATTACATCTTTTTGCATATTTCCAATTTCAGCTTTCAGTGAGGCTAATCTTCCTATTAGACTACCTGTGGCTTCCAGTAAAGATACAGTGAGATCTTTTAGAGAACCATAGAAACATAAAAATAGAAATGATTTCCATTTTGAAAAAAATTAATGCCAGGCTCACCTAACAGCCTCAGGGTCTACATTCCTACAATTAAAGGGTCATAGACATGACCAAAGTATAAAAATAGTTTTCTTCCATAATGACTGTTATTTTCAGCAGTGACAGGCAATTAGAGCTGAAAATAACAGTAACATGGCTGAAGAGGAACAATAATTAGGTAAAAAGATTCTGAACCAGTTCACTTCATAACCCCAACTCCTTCCAGAACTTGGGTTTCTTTTAAAAAAAAAAAAGGACTTAGAAGAGTAAGATAAAGACATCCATGTTATAATGATAAAGCACATCCATAAAGGCACGTGCCATGCCATCATTATAATAAATGATCCCCTCCTGCTGACCGCCCATCATTGAGGGTGGACAGGATAGCCATGATCTGGAATGGATATAGTACATCTGGAGAAGCCCAGACACCATCTTAAAGTGGAACATCACTCTCTCAACCAGCACTGATTATTTTTAATCCTTATGCTGCTAGCATTAGTAAATAAATATTATATTTACTTGTTTTAAACTATTGTTTTGCATTTCTTCAGTTACTTCCTGGTTTCTTGCCTAGGCAATGTCATACATCACAGGAGTCCTCTGGACCTCTGGAGTGGAGTGGAGGGGAGGAGAGGAGAGGTCTTCTCAGCTAAGCACACCCTCTTGCTTGTAAAGCCAGATAGATTCCAAGTCAATGCAACATGAATGCTACTTGCCCTTACTCAAGATGGCCTATAAATACGGGGGGGGGGGGGGGGGGTTGAAGTGATTTCTCAGCAAGATAAAGCATGGAGACCTGGATGGATGGGGGAGTTTGCTTTGAATATTAAAAATTAATTAAATAGCATTTATGCTTTGTGGTGCTCAGATGCTGTATAGTTCCGCTTTAAGGACTACATGCCACCCAGCCGTGGACATTATCCGTCTTCTCCCTTTGTGGAAGCATCACTCTTGATCTTTGAATTTGTACCCAACTTGTTACACCCACTATCAGTTAAAGGATACTGTTCATTTGATATTGTACATGTTCTTACTAGATGCTTTTCTGCTTTTTTCCCCTAACATCACCCTGCCCTGTTTGTATAAGAAGGTTCCAAACTTCTACAAAGTCTGACTAAAGCCAGCCATACATGGATTGAAATTTGGTTGGTTCAACAGGGACTAGATGCATTTCAATCCTTGTATGGGCACTATGGCTATACAGAAGTCAGTCTACTGATCGACTTCTGTACATCCACCATGTTGAACTTTCTCTGCTCAATCAGTGCTGCATGCTATAGACTGCAATGCTGATCACTGTATTCTGATGAATACAATAGCTCAGCAGGAAGATTTCCCCATCTACCTTCAAACGTGTGGATGAAGGAATTGAGTCAGTTTTTTCCGTTCAACCCACTAGTTGAAAAAAAAATACTGACTTATCTATGGGCTCCTTGTAGTGGAGAATAGGAGGGTTTATCTGCCTGCCAAGCTGCACATACGGTACAGGGACAATGGAACCATGTGCCTCTGCTGCCTCACATAAGACTATAGGAAAGGTGTCACCCTATTGTAGCTGGTTCGTTTATTCAGTATTATGTGGGTTCAAATGGGAGGCAGTGGAATCCCACAGTGGTGTCATGGCCTCTGCTGTTGGATTGATGTGAGAATCAAGTTATAAGTCACTGGCAAACACAAAATCCCCTGCACTTGGAAGTGGGCTCAAGGGTTACAACTGATTATGGCTCCATCCTGGCTTTCATAGATGACACATCTGCCCTCAAAGGACTGGGGAAGTTCCAGAACACTGCAACCAAAAAAGCAAAAAACAGGGAACATTTGCAGAGGCAAGTCCTCGAAACGCGTTAGCCTGCTGGATGTCCATTTACCCTGTAATGGGACGTAATGTATTTCAGTCTGGATGGTGCTGTTGTATTATGATGAGCCTTTCTCTTACTCGTCTTTTGTGATTATAATACTTACCATTTTTATAAAAATAAAATCATATTTTAAGGATAATGCACTAGGCCAGTGCGCCCTCTTTTTTGCTTTTTTGGTTACAGAGAATCAAGTTATCACTGACATGAAAAAACAGAGGGTCAAGCTGCCAAACCCCACACAAAATGAACTTAGCTGTGGTTGAAATTGGCCTGAAATTTTAACACACTGAGGTGAATTTACTAAAGACAAATAGACTGTGCACTTTGCAAGTGCAGTTGCAATAATTTTCCCTAACGATCAGCAAATGTTATAACACTCTGCTGAATTCCATCATCCAATCACGGGCAAGCAAAAATGCAGGTTTTTTTGTGCACCTGATTGGGTATTCTTTACACAGTGAGGCTTTACCACCTTTTATTAATCTCTGTGGAAAATTGCAAAGTGCACAGTCTATTTTCCCTTAGTAAATTCACACCATTGAATATACACTTACAACTGAAGAATGTATTCTGCTTGATTGTTAAGTTTTGTACAACAAAGAAAAATAATCAAAGAGGTATTGTGCTATTATTATAGCTACCAAAGGTATACTTTACCGGGTTATTTAGTTCAGATCTCCTGGATTCATCTTCTGTGTTTTCAGTGTTTGCCTTTTTCTCCTCGTTATGTTCCTTTGTTGTTCTTAATGTCTGTTCCCCAATCTCCGTGTCTTCATTGCCTAAACACAACTGATCAGCATTTCTCTGTTCAGACCCTACAGAGCCCAGGATAACTTGTATAGGGGGGTCCGTTCTTTTCACGTGTGAAGCTGAATCACTTTTTGACTTCTCGATAACTTGAATCTTTAATCTTTCTGAAATACGAGACTTGACGTGCACAAAAGATGGTAAACATTTTGATAAAATAGCTTACTATCCTTAATTACTGAGAGAGGCAAATTACAAAATAATATATACTGTATAGTATAATATATATATAGTAAATGAGGAAGCATGTAGTTGTTTTAGTAAATGCAAATAAAATGTAGGCTAGATATTTATTGAACTGAAATGAACTGTGTTCTTTGCTTACTACAAAAATTCCATGTACCTGACTTACTGCTTTAAAAAAAAAATCTGTACAAGCCCTGTTTGATTTGTTTGTCTTATTACATCTGCTTGCAGAAAGAAGTTTCACAAGGGAAATTAAAGACTAAGGGTTGATGCACATGGACTAGTATAAAGCACTTTCCTGTGCCCAGGGAGCAGTACATGCCATTCAAGCGAATTGATGTACCCAGCCATACTCTTGTAAACACCAGTGCTTCCTTGCATCGGCTTTTCTGCCCACAAAAACACATATATCATAGTTCCCGAACTCAGAAGTTTTGCGTTCAGGAAATATGTTGGATATGCATACACAGGTACATGGCATGTGGTCCCCAGGTGTCAGAAAATGTATGTTTGACATACAAAATGCTTATATTAGTCCACGTGTATGAACCTTAAAAGTACTGCCTACATCAGTTTAGCAGCATCCAGTAAAATACTTTCCCCACCACGTAATTGGGCAACATAAAGATGGACAAGTAAATGTGCCCCATTATATAAGCCCTACAAACTGTCATTCCCTTATCCAATAACAGTGCTTCAGTAGCCAATGAGGTCATTTCATTGGAAAAGTAAGTGGCAGTTGGCAGGCTTAGTTCCAAAGTCAGGCCCCAAGTAAAAATATTTTCCCTTAGAGGTTGGCTTTAAGAGTAAAGACGTTTTTTGTCCTTTGAGTGCAGAGTTGGCTTGTAGTTTAGTAAATAATCCTTTATTAGGATTTGTGTATACGGTATATCGTTCTTTAAATGACTGATCATTCTACAAAAAAAGAAATATATTATTTGAGATATTTTACATAGACTTCCTTTTTGTCCTCCACTGATCCTCACCTTTAATATCTGATTCTCACTTATTGATCTCCACTTGTTCTTCAAACTCTTGCCGTCTTGCTGAACAAAATCAGGCACCAAATAAGCACCTGCAAAATGCAGCTCTTTGTTCCTGGAAGGTGGGCTGGCAGGGGGCACTGACTCCCCAACTATAGATGGAACAAAGGTACTTTGTTCTGGACCTTCCTGGTGAAAGTAAGGTATAGAAAATGATATGCTTTGATTATTAGCAAATAAACATGAAGCATAGCTGTATAACGATGTGTATTTAGCAGGTCGCATTTGAGTGAATTACATGTGAACAGATCCAATTGAAAATGTGCACGATGGCATAATAAAAAAACAAAAAACATAAGCACATGTCTGCAAGACATCATTTGCTATACTGCTCAGCCTCTCCAACTCTCAGATCTCTACAACATAAAGGTTAAAGACAAATCTTTTTATTGTTTGGATAAAGTGGATAGGGATTTGAACACCTGTCAGGTTTTCATTGCAGTTCTGCATCCCTGTTACAGATATTCACTGTTATTGCCGAAACTGAACGTGAAAGAAAATCAAAGTTTGGACTGTCACCAAGACAAAAACAGAGGGGGCATTTTCCAATGGGGGCACTAGTTCTGGTGACTACCTTGGATTTCCCTCAAATTGAAGGGATTTTCTCTCACTTCCTGTTTTGGCTATGGGACGGGAAGTGAATGGAAATCTCCCCAATGGGACACAGATGGCTGAAAACCTGATAGAGGTTATAACCTTTCCAAAATGAAAAAAAACATTTGCCTTCAGTTCTACTTTAATCATTCTGAACTAGGAGGACTATGTGAGATAAAACATGAAGTCTGCACAGGACAGCCACTTTCAATGGTAAATTTAACAGACCAAAACTGAGCAGAAAAAAATGCATTAATAGTAATGGTTTACTGTACCATCAGCATACTATTATCGTTGCTGAATTACTAATAAAATAGGGCAATAAATGATATATAAATGATATACAGTACCTTTTTATAGTAGTGTTCAGTTCTGCATGAACCTTAGATATTGTTATACACAGTCAGGGCTGTCTTTTCGCATGGCCCCTGCAGTTCCCCCCTCCCCCCAGCAGGGGAATTACATGTGTATAAAGCCGGGTGATCAATGCAGCAGGTGGGGGAAGTAGCCGAAACCTCACTTCAGAAGCTGAAAGCCAGCATCTCCTGCTCCAGCTGCAGCAGGAAGAGCCACAAAAAACTGGTTTCAGTTATTTCCCCCACCGACTGCACTGATCACTATCAGATTTTCCTTGCTGCCTAGACCCCCCCATGTGCCCCGGAACTGCTGAGGGCTTGCCTCCTCCCCTGCCACCAGCAGCTGCAGACACACAGGGGGATCTTAAGGATGGAGAGTGGGGAAGGGGCTGGTATATTTTCTAAATGAACACGGTGTGTAATCTATACTGATCTCTCACTGTATTCATTCCTAATTTAAGCATAGCAAACAGAGTTAACTATACTTCAGTTTATAAATGAACAGGAGAGTCTCTCTCCTGTTCATGCACCTGCAGTGTAGCTGAGGCTACAGGGAAAGGGAATGGGGAATTTCTCCTTGATTCCTTCCTTGGTCTCAAAAGTGAGACTTTTTGGGGGGGGTGGGGTCTGTTCAGACTCCTGATATCCCACCAAAGACCCCCCAACAGCATTGTGAAGAAAATAGTTAAAATGTATTAAATTAAAATCAATTAAACATTAAAAAAATAAAATTGTAAAAAAAAACCTAAAAAATTGTAAAAATCAGACTAACATTTCTAATCAGACTAAAAAGCCACGCCCATTATGTGGCATAATTTAGCCACAGCCACTGTTTGCCTCGATGCATGTAGCCCGCAGGTCACCATTACCCTGGTAGGGGCTCCAGTGCATGACTTTTCCCAGGGATCCATGATTCTGTCAAGATGACGCTGTACACAGTACATCCAAGTGAGTGCAGAACCATTCAATAGAGCATGTATGCAGCTTGGCATCAAGACCCACCACTGTATTGCTGCATATATTTGTGAGCTTGGCACCAAAAGGTTAAAGATGTTTTACAAACACTAACCTTTACACTAGCACTTCTTAATTCTAATCCGCCTTTATGTATATTTGAAGCATATCTACACCCAAGAACTAAAGTAAGCCAAGAAAGATGACATTGTTGCTCTATCTTTTCAGCTGACAAAAAGTGACAAGGCAACTGTAATTCTGGAAAGACCAACAGATATTTTCATATATACAGATATTTTCAGATATTTTGCTAAAATGTTCATAGCCTCAAAAAGACAACTAATGCAATTATTTAACTAAAGACTGGTAAGCTACAATTTATTACATTTTGGGGGTTAAGAAATAAATTAAAGTGATATGGGCTAAATCAGTATATGATGCAGTCGGTCACTAGCATTCACACAACAGTTTTAATTTTTCTGATTCCCACCGTAATACATTTTTAGTACCTGTTGATCCTGTAAGTAGATCTGTTATTTTTCAACTTCCTGTAGGAAAAATGCTGTTTGATCTGCAGTGAAATTGGTCAACAGCATTAAGCAAAGAGAAAAGCTTCTACACACCTCATGTATCACCAATGTCTTCATTTATTGTATAAATTGTTCTCAAACATGGCAAAAACAGTCCCCACCCTAGTACTGTCCTCTGATGTGTTTCACCCAATCAAGGCTTAATCATCCTATGCTCTGATGGGGTGAAACACATCAGAGGGGTGGTCCTAGGGTAGGGACTGTTATTGCCATGCTTGTGGACAATTTGTACAATAAATTAATACTTTTATGATACATCTGGTGTACAGTGGCTTTTCTCTTTGTTTGTGGTGGATGACTATGGATGGCTCAGCTTGCCTATAGCACCTGGGGTTCAAGTGGCAGTTGACAATTTGGGGACAGGGTAGTCTAAGATGGACATGTAGTTATAAATGGACCTTGAGGTCTCAGGAAAACAAGAGCTGCAGTACTATTGCTAGGAACAGACTGTATCATATACATTATGTCATACTCATTTTTGATTTTGTATATAGTTCCATCTTAATCCTTTTTTGCATACTGACCTCTCCTGTGCCAGGACCCACTGAACTGAGGACTAACCCTACTGGCACCAAAAGATACTTGTGCTAATATCTCAGCCATAGGGCTTTATTTATTAAAGCTGGAGAGTGCAAATTCAGGCTCACTTCTGCATTGAAACCAATCAGCTTTCAGGTTTTATTGGTGAAGCTTAATTGAACAAGCTGATGTTAGAAGCTGATTGGTTTCTATTCAGACGTGAGCCTGAATTTGCACTCTCCAGCTTTAGTAAATAAACCCCATAGAATCTACTGTGGGCCTGATTACCTGTCCAAAAACAAGCAGCATGTCCGCTCACTGACTAGTTACTAAGTGCTTCCTACCATAGAGAATAAACTGATGAAAATTGTATGTTTTACTTAAATATCATTTATCATAAAATGTTTAACTACAGGGGAATAATAATTATAGTAATAAAATACCCACATGTTCTGCCATTCTCTGATTAGTGTTGCTTTGACTGCTATTGTTGGTTCCTTGTAATAAAAATGGACTACTGTTGTCTGCTGGAAGCTTGCCACTATTTATTATAGTGCTATTTCCACCATTGTGAAGTTCAGATTGCTGGCCATGCTGCTTTTCTTTTTCGTCCTCCATGGTACATTGATGTTCTTTATTTCCTTTTAAAGATGTATTACTGTCCCCTTCCCCAGTTAGTTCAACAGATTTCTCTGGGTCACAGGTAATGTCCGGGGGTTCTAATTCTGGTAATTCCTCATTTCTTTGAAAGTCCAAAGTAGCACAAAATTGATAATCACTTCCAAGAGTGTTTTCTGCAAAGTTCTGTGGAGGTAATAGTTTCAGTTAAGAGAGGTGCATATGATTACATATAAGATTATATATGATTACATATGATTAACCCCCATAACAACACAGTAACACATATATTCAGCATCTGGGAGGTGGGCTTTAAACCTGGGTGCCACATGTATGTGCTCCTAGTTTTGTGCTAGGCACAGCATGCTCCTAGTGCAAAGACCAGGCTCTCATCCAGAGCCACAGGGCTCATACTAACAATCAGGACCCAAGACTCTAGGGTCCCGGTTAATTGATCGCTGTGGTAGCTACTAATTGGCTATCACAGTGATCAATCACTGTGCAGCCCACCGATGTGTCTTCTTCTTTTCCTGAATGGAGAGAAAGATACATTGTGTCTTTCTTTTCTTGCAAGAGAGAAAGATGTAAACAAAAAAAAGCATGTGCACAATAAAAAATAACTAGATTAAGGCTTGATTTAGGGCAGTGTCAGGGTTAGTGGTAGGGTCAAGGTAAGGGTCAAAGGTCAAGGTTTGGGTCAAAGGTCAAAGTCTGCATATATTAGGGTCAGGGATTTTTTTTTCATAGTGTGATTGCTTGTTATAGTGATGATCACTATAACAGAAATTGTTTGGCTTTCATTCATGACTCATTGTTTACTATTGTTATGATGTGATTGGCCACAGCTATCACATGGCACAGGGTGTTGTGAATGTCCTAGGTACCATGTGATCCCTGTGACCAATCATAGATCACACACAGTAGTAAGCAATGATGTCATGCATGAATGATTCATGACTGTTGTTTACTAGGTGACCTGTGATCCCACAGCAACTGCATGATCTCTGGGCCGATCACACCAGACAGATACTGAGCACAGCAAACCACAGGAGGCACATGCAGTGCACATGAGCAGGGTGACATACTAGTAAGTTGCTTGGAAACATTAGGGCCGTTGGCCATCATTAAAGTTACTACTGCTGGTCGGCAAGTGGTTAAAAAGATTTACTTTCTCTACCAGGATTCTATGTACTGTTGGAGTACCCTTTTGTTTTAAAAGATAACCTATACCTTTTTTAAAATGCTAGTTGCCTGGTTGTTATATTGGTCCAAAGTCTTCAGTATTTTGAGACACTGGGGTTGATTTACTAAAATCAAATAGGCTGCTCCCTTTACAAAGGATATTCCCCTTATCTCAGAGAAGATGGTGAAAATTCACATTGGTAAGAATGCCGAATCATGTGCAAAGGGAATAAAAATACGCACATGATTGGATAATGGAATGAGATTCACCTCAATCACTAAGCTAAGGGAAAATTCCCTTGTGAAGTGAACAGCCTAGTTGTCCTTGGTAAATTATGTCCACTGACCTGGAACAAGCAAAAATTATTAGTAAGTTTTGATATCCTGCTGATTTTACTGTCTGCTTACTTATTTGGTTTCAGTGGTTCGGAAAGTACTATAGTCACAGACAGTCAGACAATTGGTACTTTAAGAAGGAAGCCTGCCAATAACAGCATCTGTATTTATATTAGGTGGGTATATCATGCCTTATATAATCCTGAGAAAAAGAATTACTCAAATGCACATTTGAAAGAGGAAGGTGTTGGAAAGTATTGTATTTGTCCAGAACACTGTTTTCTATTATGGAATGTGTTTCAGTGGTAGTTTACATCCAGAATACAAGTGCAGCATTTCCTTGGGACAGGGCAAAAACCACAAAATAAACAGGCTTTGCTTATGTTTGAAATCAACATGTTTCAGCTGTAGTCTGGCAGCCAGTACTGTGGCAGAATGTTGTCACCTTATTGGCATTAGCCAAACATAACATAGAGCATGGTAAATTAACCCATTTCATTTATTAGTCCCAGTGACAGTGTTTTGATTACAAGACAGCTGTCTCATGCCAAGAGTAAACCGCCAACCCTCTGAAAACAATCCCTGTTTAGATCGTATTTCAGAGGCCTTTGACAGGGCATGATGTAGCGGTGTGGCATATTTTCACCGCCTGCTTTAACCCCATATTTGTTTCACCAATGCCCCACAAATGCATGCATTGTTTGCAGTGCTTCTTCATTCAATTGAACGGGTCACATTCACCAGGCGCAGGCACTAAGGTGTCCGTTTATGACACAGAGAATAGCTGCGATTCAGAGGATCGCAGCTATTCTCTGGTTATTCACAGTTTATGACACTCAGGAGATCAGCAGAGAACATGTTCAGCCCTTCACTGGAGATCTGTGTTCTCTCTCTAGATACTCCAGCCCAGAGCTGGAGAATCGGAGGAACCGCAAACTAAGCAGCGATAATTTACCTCTGTTTAGTAAACTGATCTTTTACTGTAATCTCGCGAGATTATAGTAAAAGCAGCAGTTTTCCAGCGTTTGTAGACCGTTCTCCAGCGTTTGTAGATCGTTCTCCCTTCGTTTGGAGAACTGATCTACACTGCTTCGCAAAAGGCATTCGCAGGAGAACTGTGTTCTCTGAGAATTCCGGAGAACTGAGCAGCGATCATTTACTGCTGGTTCATAAACGGACACCTATGCATTACATGTGAACACACATGCCTTTGTAGCATCAGGGAGGTGTTAAAAATGCAACTCAACCATGCATTTTTTAACGACCCCCCCCCCCAACTGCAAGTCTAAACAACTCCTTTCTGTTTTCTGCTTAGTATAGAAACTTAGTACACCACAGCTACATAGTACTCAGGGGCAGACTGACCATTCGAGAACTCGGGCACTGCCCGAGGGCCCGGGGTCAGTAGGGGGCCCCATGAAATGCCCCTGGTGCCTTTTATAGGCTTTTTTTGAGTGTGGGCAAGGACACAGGGGTCCCATGTTCCCCTATTGCCCGGGGGCCCCATGAGTTGTCAATCCGCCCCTGATAGTACTGTTAGCTTACTTCTTGCCTCACTATTTTATATATTCTCATTGGTTATACAGCAGAGCCCTGTGGGCTATCAAACATTTATCTGTGTTCCAAATGGTAAAGTTATTCCTCTCTATAAAACCCAGTTAACAAGACTCAGATTTCAAACTTACCTGGTCATGTGATTGTTCTGCTGTTGATTTGTTACTTATATTGTCACTGGCGGTCAGACATTTTGCTCTGATATTATTTCCCATACTGTCCTTAAGTGAGGTCAAGCTCCCAATGAGATCTTGAGTTGCAAGGAGGACATTTCTTACCAGTGTGTCTGGAGAAGGTCTATATGGATGCTTTAAAAAAAAAAAAATCAACACAATGCACTCCACCTTAAATAAATGATAATATGCAGGTATAGCAACTTCTACGTATACAGTATGAAAACTGAATAACAAGATAGTGTTTTAGATAATTAGTGACCTTTCAGATATTTACATATGGTGCATTAAAGTTTTTTATCAAGCTAAAAGTTTTTTTCGTAATTTTGGATAGAGTGGGAAAGAAATGGAACTCCTGCCGAGTTTTTAGTGCCTTTTAGGGCTGTTACAGTGATTTACCCCCATTTTGTGTCCTGCTTTTACCAGCTGAGAAAGTAGGGCAACTCTTCAATGGCAACACAGAAATCATTTTTTTAGTAGGGAAAGGCTGGAAGCCCTGTCAGATTTATATTTCTGTCTGTGTCCCAGTGGTAAAACTGGACAGAAAGTTAGGTAAAATCTCTGTAACCAAGACCTGGATGGCAATAAAAACCAGACAAGGGTTACATTTCTTCCCCAATCTATCTAAAATTAAATTTGGTCTTGAATTGACATATGCTTTAAATTTTGCTCATGTCAGCAGTGTTAAGATATGATATGCAGTTTTCTGACAAATTAATCTCTGATAAACAGCATTTTCCATCCAGCGATGGTACCCTAAACCTTGCAGTGTGTTCTGGTACCATATGCTTGCCATATGTGCAGTAAAGGAAGTTCTCAATTGTTTTTGCAAAATTCAAATTACTGTAATTGATGCCAAGCGATATATAATCCATCAATCTTTAACATTGACAAATATCTAACACTCACCAGATCTTTGTGTTCATCCTTTATATCAGCGGGTGCTTCAGCTTTTTTAGGTTTTATGGTTACTTTATTTTCGTCTGCTCTGCAGAGATTTTTTTCATCTTCTTTTTCTAAAAGTTCTTCACATGTGGATCTTCCTTCTTCAGTATATTGCATATCTGTCTTTGACTCTTCACTTTCTTTGTGATCTATTGATTGTGTGTGCATTATCTTCACTCCACCTTCTCTGTCTGCACTTGTCATCATGATGTTCCTGTTCATCTCATTTTCTGCCTGAGATACTGGGTCTCCTCTGTCGCTTTTCACAGTTCTTGGTGCAATATTTACTCCAACTGATTTCTGTTCTAAAATGGAATCACTGTTTAACTCACTTGTTATTCCTTGACCTACTGTTTGACCTGGCTTTTCATACCCAAAATTATCCAAGCAATCAACATTGTCAATAGTCATTTCTTCTTTCACATTGCACTTTGTTTCTTCTCCTTTTCCTTCAAGTAACCCATCTCCATTTTCAGCATTTGTTTTTATATATAGTTCTGGGTTTGGTTCATCAGCCATCTCACATAAACCTTCAGTCAATGCTTCCTCTGTGGCTGATATAATTATTTCTTCTTCGCTTTCCTTATTTTGTAAATTCACCAATGATGTCTCTAATATTACTTCACACCCATTTGAGGGACAGGTCATCTTCTCAATTTCCTCAGAGTCTGTCACATTTGGCTGCAAATATAAAATTACAGCATGAACAACTTTGTCACTCTTAGCGTATATATTTAGAAACTGATGAAATGGAGATTGCAACTTGGTGCTACAACAAGAATGGTGGTGAAATAATAGTTTAGGACGCTTACAGAAATGTGCAGCAAAGAGCTTAGTGATGTTATCCTTGCAACCTGACTTCAAACAAATGTGTTTTCCTTGAAGCAGTCTCAATTAAGGCTTCTGACCACAGAGATGTGCAGTATCACTATTGACCTGATGTACAATGGCTTCCACAACATGACACAGGAGGAAAGCAGGATAGTTGGCCAAGCCAACCAATCTGATTTTTTTTCCCAAACAAGTAAATGTGATTGGTTGCCTTTGAACACCTGATTTGCTTTCATTCTAGTCATCTTTGCTGCAGTCTATGTAAACTATTCTCTTCTATTCTGACCAATCACTGAGTAGTTCATTGGGCTCTGAATGTCCCTTTGGTCACAGATATTCTTAGCTTCATAAAAAATGGTGGTAGTAGTAAATGTAAGTAATAGATCTTGCCATGTTGTTCCCAGCACCATGACACCATTCCTCTTAAGCCTCATACATACAGTATATTGTTCTTAACTGATGGGAGAGGAGTATAAGTTGGACTTCTGTTGTTGAAACCCATCCTATTCAAGGTTTGACATATTTTACATTCAGTGATGCTCTTCTAAACACAGCTTAAGCTATGTTAGCTCTCAACCAGATGGTGTCATAGCTGATCTCATGTGCAGTATCATGGCAAATGGAGATCAAACAAAAGCTAAGATGACAGATTCCTTGATTACAAAGGATAGGAGAGTTTAGTTCCACTTTAATATAAAAAGTTGAAGACACATGATTTGCACTTGGCCATATACATTAGTGCATGTTTACCTAAGTAAACATTTAGAGGTTTAAATACAAATATTTTCGAACAAGATACAGACAACTTTCACCCGACTGGAAATTGGATTTAATTGGAAAAATTTGTGAATCCTCGGTAAATAGACCCCTTTGTGTGTATTTGATTTTTATTTACCCATTTGGTCAGTTCTGTCTTCCTTGTACAGTGTCCACCTGGACATTCCTCTGAAGGGTCAGCATAATTACCATCCAGAATATTGGCCCCTTTCTCACTGATGACTTGCTCATGGATGAGATCATCCCTTTCATCCATGGATAAGCTGGTGTCCTGAGATTCTTCACCAGAAGATCCCTTTTAAATACAAATATTCCTTAATGAACAACTTAAATGAGAAAGTGTACAGTTTATGCGAATATGATCCAGGGAATTTTAAAATTGTGCTAAATTCATAAAGTCTGATTAGTTTTACCTAGGTTTAAGTTCTATTGCACATTTTATTCTATATGCTTCTTTTTTTTCTGAGTGAAGAAAATAAAAAAAACCTACAGTAAATGGTACTCTGGAGTCCAAGTCTACACATATACAGTACGTGGCTCAGCAGCTGGTGACATTTCATATCACATATTGTTTAAAGTAATATAAGCGGCAAACAGTTTGATATCCATATTATGTATTTTTGTACTGTTCAGCTTAATAGAAAAATTGTCATACCTGTCATCAATAGGTTTATCTTTGTAAGCTCTAAGGAAATGACTAGAGATGAGCGAATCGAACTAGGCGAAGTGGAATTCGTTTCAAATATTAGGAAAATTTCGATCCGAAAATTAGCAGACTTCGGATGCGCGAATCGAAATTTTTCCTAAAATGGCGGCGACATGTGCGGCGACGGAGCGGGGATGTCTGGGAAGGCGCGCAGACAAGGCGCGCTGACCCATAATGCATTCATTCAGGACATGTGATCGCATTAGCCAATCAGCAGCCAGCCAGCCAGCACTGTGTAATGGTCGAGCTATAAATGGCGACCATTTTAGAATTCTCCATTTGCCTCCAGTCATTCAACAGAGGCAGACCTGGCTGTATTCAGGGAGAGAGTTAGGGACACAGAAACGTTACTTAGGGACACAGAAACGTTACTTAGGGCCACAGAATTGTTACTTAGGGCCACAGAAACATTACTTAGGGCCACAGAAACGTTACTTAGGGCCACAGAAACGTTACTTAGGGCCACAGAATCGTTACTTAGGGCCACAGAAACGTTACTTAGGGCCACAGAAACGTTACTTAGGGCCACAGAATTGTTACTTAGGGACAGACACAGAATTGTTACTGAGGGACACAGAATTGTTACTGAGGGCCACAGAACCGTTACTTAGGGCCACAGAAACGTTACTTAGGGACACAGAATTGTTACTCAGGGACAGACACAGAATTGTTACTGAGGGATACAAAATTGTTACTGAGGGACACAGAACCGTTACTTAGGGCTACAGAAACGTTACTTAGGGCCACAGAATCGTTACTTAGGGCCACAGAAACGTTACTTAGGGCCACAAAAACGTTACTTAGGGCCACAGAATTGTTACTTAGGGACAGACACAGAATTGTTACTGAGGGACACAGATTTGTTACTGAGGGCCACAGAACCGTTACTTAGGGCCACAGAAACATTACTTAGGGACACAGAATTGTTACTCAGGGACAGACACAGAATTGTTACTGAGGGACACAGAATTGTTACTGAGGGACACAGAATTGTTACTCAGGGACAGACACAGAATTGTTACTCAGGGACAGACACAGAATTGTTACTCAGGGACAGACACAGAATTGTTACTCAGGGACAGACACAGAATTGTTACTGAGGGACACAGAATTGTTACTGAGGGACACAGAATTGTTACTGAGGGACACAGAATTGTTACTCAGCGACAGACACAGAATTGTTACTCAGGGACAGACACAGAATTGTTACTGAGGGACACAGAATTGTTACTGAGGGACACAGAATTGTTACTCAGGGACACAGAATTGTTACTGAGGGACACAGAATTGTTACTGAGGGACACAGAATTGTTACTGAGGGACACAGAATTGTTACTCAGGGACACAGAATTGTTACTCAGGGACAGACACAGAATTGTTACTCAGGGACACAGAATCGTTGAATTAAAGAGTATGTCAGACAACATGCAGAGGAGTGGCAGGGGAGGCAATGTTTTAGGAGCGAGCAGACGTGGCAGCAGAGGAAGGGGTCGAGGCAGCACTAGTCGCAGCCAGAGGCCAGTGCTCCCGGTGTCATCCAGCGGTCGTGTCTCCACCGACAACCCTGCCGTCATCGATTGGTTGGCTCGGTCGTCTTCCTCTTCCCAGGTCACCTCTGACAACTACAGCCAACGGTCGGTGGGTACGTCAGACACAACCGTTAGTTGGCATGGCCCTGGAGCAAGCCCACTGAAATCACGTGTCCTCTACCTGCCCCTGTCCTTTGGTGTTCCCTCACCAAGCGAAGTATCGCATGCTGTGGGCTCAGCCCCACTGTACAGTGAGGAAGAGCTAACAGAGGGCGGTCAGGAACGGGGGGAGACATCCGCCTCTTCAGCAGCCAGGCGAAGAAGTAGTGGCGAGGAGAGTGGCTCGGTAGCCGGTCTAGAGACAGGTCTGTCTCCTGACCCACACGCAGCTGAGGGGGCTAGTAGTGAGGCGGAGACCCTAATTGATGATGATGAGGCTGATCGCACTTGGCAGCCTCGTCGTCATCAGGCTATTGCTTCCGCATCATCAGGAGAAGAGGGTGGCAGCTTGGCAGTGAGCAAAACAGTCGGTGGGTTGCCCAGGAGGCAGCAGGGTCGCAGCAGTGTCAGTGGAGGCAAACGGCCACGGAGTACAGCACCAGCTCCACTGCAGCCTACCACCACGGCCAGTAGTGGTGCCGGTGTGCACGGAGGAAGCAGCAGTCAGCCAGTGAGGAGTATCGGGGGCAAAGTTTCCTACTCGGCGGTGTGGCAATTTTTTGTCAAGCCGCCCGAGGAAGTAAACGTAGCCGTATGTCGACTATGTGGCCAGAAAGTCAAGCGTGGCCAGGGGGCCCATGTTGGGACTACAGCATTGCGTCAGCATATGCAGCATCGCCATTCGGTGGCCTGGGAAAACCGTGATAAAGATACGGCGGTTCTGCCTGCCCCAGCCCCCGCTCCATCACCCGCTCCGTTACTTGCTCCGTCACCCGACGTCAATCGCCCTCTATCAGCCAGTCAAGGCTCCAACACCTCTGCTGAGGGGAGTTGTCGCTCGTTGGCATCTTCCGCTCGTTCTGATGCTCCTTCTCCTGCTACTCCTCTTCACGGATTCCGTCAGCAGTCTTTCTTGGAATCCGTTTCCAAGAGACAACAGTTTGCGAGCACGCACCCGACGGTGCAAAAGCTGAACGTCCTCCTGTCCAAGTTGCTGGTGCTGCAGTCCCTCCCTTTCCAAGTGGTGGACTCAGCACCTTTCCGAGAAATGATGGCTTGTGCCGCGCCGCGGTGGAGAGTGCCAAGCCGTCATTTCTTCGCCAAAAAAGCAGTGCCAGCCCTGCATTCACATGTAGAAGAGATGGTGGGCCAGTCTTTGAGCATGTCGGTCTCTGCCAAAGTGCACGGCAGCGCCGACATGTGGAGCTGTAACTACGGTCAGGGACAGTACATGTCATTTACGGCCCACTGGGTGAACGTGGTGCCGTCACAGCCGCACCAGCAACTTGGACAGGTCACGCCGCTTTTGCCTCCACGTTTGCACGTCCTTGGTCCGGCAAAGATGTCCGCCTCTACCACCTCTTCTTCCGCCGTGTCCTCAGCCGCCACCCCCATGCCAAGTCCCATTACCCGACCGGCATATCACATGTGCAGGGCGCAACGGTGTCACGCTGTGCTGCACCTGGTATGCCTTGGCGAACGTAGTCACACAGGGGAGGAACTTCTCAGTGTAATGAACAGAGAAATCGACAGATGGCTGTCTCCGCGCAAACTGAAAATTGGAACCATGTTGACCGACAACGGAAAGAACATGGTGTCTGCGCTGCGTCAAGGAAGGTTGTGCCATGCGCCATGCATGGCTCACGTGTTCAATCTGGTTGTCAAGCGGTTCCTAAAATCCACCATCCCACTGCAAGACATCCTTAAAATGTCACGTAAACTTTGCATGCATTTCAGCCATTCCTACACCGCAAAGCACACACTCCTTGAGCTGCAGCGGCAGAACGGAATTCCACAGCATCGCCTGATCTGCGACGTTGCAACAAGGTGGAATTCAACCCTACACATGTTAGACCGCCTTTACGAACAGCGAGAGGCCATCACCGTTTTCCTGATGTTACAAGCGGATAAAGGTACTCCCCTGTGTTACTTCGATGTCAGCCATTGGCAGCTCATGCGTGACACCTGCCGCTTGCTCAGGCCCTTTGAGGAGGCCACGCTATTCGTGAGTCGGCAGGACTATGGGATGAACGACGTCATTCCTCTGTTGCACGTCCTGGAACAAATGATGTTAACAATGGCTGGTCAGGGTGCGGTAGACGTGGCGCACAGATCTCAACGCCACATGACCCCTGTGGGGGCAGGACAGGAAGAAGAGGAGGAGGTAGAGGAGGACATTTGTGCTCAGGAATTATTAAGTGAAATGGGTGGTTTTTCCACTCAGCGGACAGGAGTGGAGGAGCAGGAGCATCTGGTAGAGGAGGAGGAGGAGGAGACAGAGGACCCAGACGCACCGTGGCAGTATGCTGTGGAGATGGAGGCAGGGAGTCCCTCGCATTCCTTGGCACAAATGGCCCATAGCATGCTTGGTTGCTTGCGTAGCGACAGCCGAATAATAACCATCAGACAGAGGGATGACTTTTGGCTGTCCACCTTGTTGGACCCTCGCTACCGTTCAAAAATGGTGGCCTTTTTCACACCTGCTGAGAGGGAGGCCAAAATAACGTACTATAAAAACCACCTATGTAGTCAGTTGGTCTCTGCCTTTGTGCGCCAACGTCCATCCTCAGACACTGTGGGCCCTGTGCGCTCGCGTTCCGCTGCCATGGCAGCAGGGGAGGGGTGGGGTGGTAGGAGCAGTGGCAGCTCCACCAGCAGCGGCTGCCTCAGTCTGCAGTCGATGATGAGTAGCTTTCTTCACCAGCGCAGTGAGGAAACTACTAACCAGCCGCAGCAGCAGCAGCATCAGGTGGACCTGGAGCAGGACCTCAAACAACAGGCTTGGGCCTACTTGGACAGCACCCTGCCAACCGAGGTAGACAATCCCCTTGAATACTGGGCAACGAAACTTGACCTTTGGCCCCAACTAGCTGAATTTGCCCTTGAAAGGCTGTCATGCCCGGCCAGTAGCATGGCATCGGAGCGCGTGTTTAGTGCGGCAGGAGGTATTGTAACTCCGCGGAGGACACGACTGTCCACCCAAAGTGTGGAGAGACTCACGTTTGTGAAAATGAATCAGGCGTGGATTAGTCTGGATTTCAAACCACCAGTTCCTGACACAACTGACTAAATCCGCCATGAATCATGCCCCAAACATGTGCCACTTTCAGGTCTCCTCACACTGCTGGTGTGTTCCATTTTTTGTCATAGGGTGCTGGCAGATTACGGGCCTCCCATAGCTGCTGCCAGGCCCCTAATCTGCCATGGGCCCCTATACCGCCTCCTCATGCTGCTGCCAGGTCCAGAGTCTCTCATGGGTCCCTGTACGGCCTCCCATTGCTGCTGTCTCCATCGCCACACTCTGCCATGTGCCACTTTCAGGTCTCCTCACACTGCTGGTGTGTTCCATTTTTTGTCATAGGGTGCTGGCAGATTACGGGCCTCCCATAGCTGCTGCCAGGCCCCTAATCTGCCATGGGCCCCTATACCGCCTCCTCATGCTGCTGCCAGGTCCAGAGTCTCTCATGGGTCCCTGTACGGCCTCCCATTGCTGCTGTCTCCATCGCCACATTCTGCCATGTGCCACTTTCAGGTCTCCTCACACTGCTGGTGTGTTCCATTTTTTGTCATAGGGTGCTGGCAGATTACGGGCCTCCCATAGCTGCTGCCAGGCCCCTAATCTGCCATGGGCCCCTATACCGCCTCCTCATGCTGCTGCCAGGTCCAGAGTCTCTCATGGGTCCCTGTACGGCCTCCCATTGCTGCTGTCTCCATCGCCACACTCTGCCATGTGCCACTTTCAGGTCTCCTCACACTGCTGGTGTGTTCCATTTTTTGTCATAGGGTGCTGGCAGATTACGGGCCTCCCATAGCTGCTGCCAGGCCCCTAATCTGCCATGGGCCCCTGTACCGCCTCCTCATGCTGCTGCCAGGTCCACAGTGTGTCATGCCATGTGCCACTTTCAGGTCTCCTCACACTGCTGGTGTGTTCCATTTTTTGTCATAGGGTGCTGGCAGATTACGGGCCTCCCACAGCTGCTGCCAGGCCCCTAATCTGCCATGGGCCCCTGTACCACCTCCTCATGCTGCTGCCAGGTCCACAGTGTGTCATGCCATGTGCCACTTTCAGGTCTCCTCACACTGCTGGTGTGTTCCATTTTTTGTCATAGGGTGCTGGCAGATTACGGGCCTCCCATTGCTGCTGCCAGGCCGTAATCTGCCATGGGCCCCAGTACCGCCTCCTCATGCTGCTGCCAGGTCCACAGTCTCTCATGGGTCCCTGTACGGCCTCCCATTGCTGCTGTCTCCATCGCCACACTCTGCCATGTGCCACTTTCAGATCTCCTCACACTGCTGGTGTGTTCCATTTTTTGTCATAGGGTGCTGGCAGATTACGGGCCTCCCATAGCTGCTGCCAGGCCCCTAATCTGCCATGGGCCCCTGTACCGCCTCCTCATACTGCTGCCAGGTCCACAGTGTCTCATGCCATGTGCCACTTTCAGGTCTCCTCACACTGCTGTTGTGTTCCATTTTTTGTCATAGGGTGCTGGCAGATTACGGGCCTCCCATTGCTGCTGCCAGGCCCGTAATCTGCCATGGGCCCCTGTACCGCCTCCTCATGCTGCTGCCAGGTCCAGAGTCTCTCATGGGTCCCTGTACGGCCTCCCATTGCTGCTGTCTCCATCGCCACACTCTGCCATGTGCCACTTTCAGGTCTCCTCACACACTGCTGGTGTGTTCCATTTTTTGTCATAGGGTGCTGGCAGATTACGGGCCTCCCATAGCTGCTGCCAGGCCCCTAATCTGCCATGGGCCCCTGTACCGCCTCCTCATGCTGCTGCCAGGTCCACAGTGTCTCATGCCATGTGCCACTTTCAGGTCTCCTCACACTGCTGGTGTGTTCCATTTTTTGTCATAGGGTGCTGGCAGATTACGGGCCTCCCATTGCTGCTGCCAGGCGCCTAATCTGCCATGGGCCCCTGTACCGCCTCCTCATGCTGCTGCCAGGTCCACAGTGTCTCATGGGTCCCTGTACGGCCTCCCATTGCTGCTGTCTCCATCGCGACACTCTGCCATGTGCCACTTTCAGGTCTCCTCACACACTGCTGGTGTGTTCCATTTTTTGTCATAGGGTGCTGGCAGATTACGGGCCTCCCATAGCTGCTGCCAGGCCCCTAATCTGCCATGGGCCCCTGTACCGCCTCCTCATGCTGCTGCCAGGTCCACAGTGTCTCATGCCATGTGCCACTTTCAGGTCTCCTCACACTGCTGGTGTGTTCCATTTTTTGTCATAGGGTGCTGGCAGATTACGGGCCTCCCATTGCTGCTGCCAGGCCCCTAATCTGCCATGGGCCCCTGTACCGCCTCCTCATGCTGCTGCCAGGTCCACAGTGTCTCATGGGTCCCTGTACGGCCTCCCATTGCTGCTGTCTCCATCGCGACACTCTGCCATGTGCCACTTTCAGGTCTCCTCACACACTGCTGGTGTGTTCCATTTTTTGTCATAGGGTGCTGGCAGATTACGGGCCTCCCATAGCTGCTGCCAGGCCCCTAATCTGCCATGGGCCCCTGTACCGCCTCCTCATGCTGCTGCCAGGTCCACAGTGTCTCATGCCATGTGCCACTTTCAGGTCTCCTCACACTGCTGTTGTGTTCCATTTTTTGTCATAGGGTGCTGGCAGATTACGGGCCTCCCATTGCTGCTGCCAGGCCTGTAATCTGCCATGGGCCCCTGTACCGCCTCCTCATGCTGCTGCCAGGTCCAGAGTCTCTCATGGGTCCCTGTACGGCCTCCCATTGCTGCTGTCTCCATCGCCACACTCTGCCATGTGCCACTTTCAGGTCTCCTCACACACTGCTGGTGTGTTCCATTTTTTGTCATAGGGTGCTGGCAGATTACGGGCCTCTCATAGCTGCTGCCAGGCCCCTAATCTGCCATGGGCCCCTGTACCGCCTCCTCATGCTGCTGCCAGGTCCACAGTGTCTCATGCCATGTGCCACTTTCAGGTCTCCTCACACACTGCTGATGTGTTCCATTTTTTGTCATAGGGTGCTGGCAGATTACGGGCCTCCCATAGCTGCTGCCAGGCCCCTAATCTGCCATGGGCCCCTGTACCGTCTCCTCATACTGCTGCCAGGTCCACAGTGTCTCATGCCATGTGCCACTTTCAGGTCTCCTCACACTGCTGTTGTGTTCCATTTTTTGTCATAGGGTGCTGGCAGATTACGGGCCTCCCATAGCTGCTGCCAGGCCCCTAATCTGCCATGGGCCCCTGTACCGCCTCCTCATGCTGCTGCCAGGTCCACAGTGTCTCATGCCATGTGCCACTTTCAGGTCTCCTCACACTGCTGGTGTGTTCCATTTTTTGTCATAGGGTGCTGGCAGATTACGGGCCTCCCATTGCTGCTGCCAGGCCCCTAATCTGCCATGGGCCCCTGTACCGCCTCCTCATGCTGCTGCCAGGTCCAGAGTCTCTCATGGGTCCCTGTACGGCCTCCCATTGCTGCTGTCTCCATCGCCACACTCTGCCATGTGCCACTTTCAGGTCTCCTCACACTGCTGGTGTGTTCCATTTTTTGTCATAGGGTGCTGGCAGATTACGGGCCTCCCATTGCTGCTGCCAGGCCCCTAATCTGCCATGGGCCCCTGTACCGCCTCCTCATGCTGCTGCCAGGTCCAGAGTCTCTCATGGGTCCCTGTACGGCCTCCCATTGCTGCTGTCTCCATCGCCACACTCTGCCATGTGCCACTTTCAGGTCTCCTCACACACTGCTGGTTGTGTTCCATTTTTTGTCATAGGGTGCTGGCAGATTACGGGCCTCCCATTGCTCCTGCCAGGCCCGTAATCTGCCATGGGCCCCCGTACCGACTCCTCATGCTGCTGCCAGGCCCGTAATCTGTCATGGGCCCCTGTTGTCGCTTGTTGGCATATTCCGCTCGTTCAGATGCTCCTTCTCCTGCTACTCCTCTTCACGGATTCCGTCAGCAGTCTTTCTTAGAATCCGTTTCCAAGAGACAACAGTTTGCGAGCACGCACCCGACAGTGCAGAAGCTGAACGTCCTCCTGTCCAAGTTGCTGCTGCCAGGCTCGTAATCTGTCATGCGCCCCTGTACCGCCTCCTCATGCTGCTGCCAGGTCCAGAGTGTGTCATGGGCCCCCGTGCCGACTCCTCATGCTGCTGCCAGGCCCGTAATCTGTCATGGGCCCCTGTACCTTCTCCTCATGCTGCTGCCAGGTCCAGAGTGTGTCATGGGTCCCTGTACGGCCTCCCATTGCTGCTGCCAGGCCCGTAATCTGCCATGGGCCCCCGTACCGACTCCTCATGCTGCTGCCAGGCCCGTAATCTGTCATGGGCCCCTGTACCGCCTCCTCATGCTGCTGCCAGGTCCAGAGTGTGTCATGGGTCCCTGTACGGCCTCCCGTTGCTGCTGTCTCCATCGCCACACTCTGCCATGTGCCACTTTCAGGTCTCCTCACACTGCTGGTGGTTTCCATTTTTGTCATAGGGTGCTGTATGGCCTCCCATTGCTGCTGCCTCCACCGCCACACTGTGGCTCCACACTCTGGTTTTGGCCCCGTGACTGCCCAAATGAGTGAAGTGTGCGGTGATTCTAAGATCGACGGCACTCATCTGCATGTCATACTGACTGTCAGTATTATTTCTCTTCCCCAGCAGACTCCAAGGGCATTTAAATTAAAGGTACAGTGTTCTGCACTAATATA
Organism: Staurois parvus; assembly: GCF_062004578.1. NCBI lineage: Eukaryota > Metazoa > Chordata > Amphibia > Anura > Ranidae > Staurois > Staurois parvus. Next base: position 10,263,815 of record NW_028317971.1, read on the forward strand.
AAGGCTCTCTGAAGCCTAGAAACACCCTTTTATAAGTTAAATTCGCGGCGAATATATTCGACTCGAATCGAAATTTTTTCACGAATTTGCCGAATCAGTTGAATCGAATTTTTGAATAATTCGCTCATCTCTAGAAATGACATTTGCTCAAAAATTAAAGATCTTTTTATGCGCAGCTACTTACCTCTTTAATACTAATTGTCCCACTAGCTTCAGAAAATTCTTCGCCCTGATCTAGAATGACATCACCATCCTCGGCAGTACCATCTGTCAATATGACAACAACTCGTCCCATCACTTCTTCTTTACCTGGTATCAGTCCACCTATCAAATTCTGAGCTGCTTCCAAAAATGACAATGCCAGCTTGTCAGCAGAATCCTGTTTTGGGAGAGAAGACAAAGAAGGCAAATGAAGTGAAACAAGGTAAGACAGCATACTTATGGGCATTAAATGGGAAGCAGAGCCAAAGCTTATTTGGCTGTACTTCTCCTGTGGATCACAGGAGTACAGTTTGTTCTGCACTCCTGTGGCCCGTTTTCAGCTGACAGCAGGCTGAATCTCACTGTCGGCTGACATCACTCAGCAGGCCCAGGCTGGGGAAAGTTCCAGACTTTAATGTTTGGATCCACTCTAGAGTTTGGAGCGGCACCTGGCTCAGCCCGCCCAAGTAAGTATAATTTGGGGGAAAAAAAACAAATCCATACTTCACTTTTAAGAATTTAGTTCTTTCAATATTTTTAAAAATGCAGCTTTCAATAAAATAATAACTAATGATCCTACCATAAAGATCCATTTTAGGCACTTGATGGGGTGACAACTGTCTCCCCACTCTACTCTTGTATTGCCACCCTCTTACATGCACTCCTGGTGGAGACCACAACTGGGTGTGCCAAACCACATAGTCATAGTTATATAGTTAGTCTGGCTGAAAAAAGACAAAAGTTCATCCAGTCCAACCCTTAAAAAAAAAAAAGGAAAAAAAAGAAAAAGAAATGGTCATGGTCAAGTGTCAGCAATTCCAGCCCGACGATGTGCAGACAATGCTGGAAAAAATGCATGTAGATAGGAAGTGGTTGAAAAGGGGCTGCGCAAGATCAGCAGCACTGCGACAGAGAAGAAAAAAAAGGTAAAAACAGTATGTTTTAATAAAAAATGGTGATTGCTAATATTACACAGTGCTTTATCGAATCAAATGTCCAATATCCAGCTGGGGTTTAAATCCACTGTATGATATAGCTGTATCACTGAGATGGTCAGGAATGGCCAATAGTTAGGTGGAAGAAAGAGAAATCCAGAGGGGAGGCTCTACTCCAGAAAAGTCCTGTAAACAAACATTGTTGGTGGTGAAAAGGGAGGTAGATATGAACAAATGGATGGGTGGTGTGTATGGCTAGAAGAGATCAGGCTGGTCAGATGAGATAATTTATGCTTTTTATTAGATAACTTTTAAGTAAGTGTAAATACTCATCTTGTAAAACAGCTCATTAAGTTTAAAATAGAAATGACAGACAAAACATTTGTGTATAGATATATTTTAAAAAATGTAAATACTTTTTCCTTTTTTATAAGTGATTGCATTCCCTCTGTTCTCAGCTGCATAAGAGCTACTGGAGGAGAAACAGCATAACACTGATCTTCCCAGTGGATGGGGGGGGGGGGGTGTCAGCAAAAATTTGGTCATTGCAGGAGAGCAGGCTGCGTTCCCAGCACACTGGAGAACTGACCATGCTGTGTTCTCATGCCTAGTGTGATCAGTTTTTAATTGGAAAGCAGAGGGATTGGAAGGAACACCAGGGGTTTTACTCAAAGGAAGCAGCACAAAGAGAACAGGATATTTTCATACAGGTACATGGTACTGCAGGCACATATCAGGAATATGAAATGTTGGGTTTACATATTCTTTAAAGTTTAAAGATAATATCCTAAATATACTTAGAGCAAGGGGAAGCCACTGCAAGGATTTACAGAGGAACGTTTCTTGTATGCACTGTTAGCATATTCCATACATGGTTCAGTGAATTCCTTTTTTAAACTTTTGGTTTGGTTCTTTTTCCTCATTCCTTGGAATCAGGAAACCAAGTAACTTGTAATTCTGTTAGTAAATACAGCTCAGGCTAGGCACACACTGTTCTTTTTAAACAGACACAATTATCAGCAGTGGTTTATTTTATTGCTAATCTTACCGGTTCAGTGCAGTACTTAGATGAATCTGCCATAAGCGTCACAGAGGAAGTTGTATCTTCCCTATGTTCCCTTTGTGTAGTGCTGTTATATTCTGCAGATTCCTTTGTGCTTGCGACTAAAGTGTGTTTTTTGTGTTCACCCTCTTCATGGTCCAGTCCATATCTTACTGCCTTTTGATCCTTTATTCCAATGTGTTCATTTTCTGTGCTCGTGTCACTTTGTGTTAGAGGGTCACTTGCCAATGTTTCATTTTGTTTTTTCTCAATACCACTTTTAAAGTCACCAGTCTTACTTCTTGAAGTCTCTTCTGTTTTCTTGATCTCTGAATCTAAATTCTAAATAGAATCAAATGTAAAAAACAATACTCAGAAATATAGATTTAGTACAGTACTTTGTAGCATTTGTGAAACTGTCCACTATGTGCTGACATATTCATATGCATTTTTTATTAATGTTTTTATTAAATGGACTGCAAACTGTATAAAGCTTATATGTACACTATATTGCCAAAGGTATTGGGACATCCCTCCACTTCATTGGATTTAGGTGTTCCAATCACCTCAATGGCCAAGGTGTATAAAATCAAGCACCTAGGCATGCAGTCTGCTCATAGAAACATTTGTGAAAGAATGGTTCTCTCTCAGGAGCTCGGTGAATTCAAGCATGATACCATGATAGGTTGCCACCTGTACAATAGGTCCATCTGTGAAATTTCCTTGCTACTAAATATTCCACAGTCAACTGTTAGTGGTAATATAACAAAGTGGAAGCAACTGGGGTGCATGGAGACTGCTTCTACAAACATTTGTGAAAGAATGGGTCACTCTCAGGAGCTCAGTGAATTCAAGCGTGGTACCGGGATAGGTTGCCACCTGTGCAAAAAGTCCATCTGTGCATTTTCCTGCTAGTGGTATTATAACAATGTGGAAGCAACTGGGAACAACAGCAGCTCAGCAACAAAGTGGTAGGCCATGTAAACTGAAAGAGCAGGGTCAGCACATGCTGAAGTGCACAGTGTGCAGAAGTCACCAACTGTCTGCAAAGTCAATAGCTAAAGACCTCCAAGCTTCATGTGGCCTCCAGATTAGCACAACAGTGTGTACAGAGCTTCATGGAATGGGTTTCTATAGCTGAGCAGCTGCATTCAAGCCTAACATCACCAAGTGCAATGCAAAGTGTTGGATGCTGTGGTAAAAAGTACGCCACCACTGGACTCTAGAGCAGTAGAGGCATGTTTTTCTGAGTGGCAAATCATGCTTCTCTGTCTGGAAATCTGATGGATGTGTCTGTGTTTGGCGGTTGCCAGGAGACCGGTACTCGCTTGAAGGCATTGTGCCCAGTGTAAAGTTTGGTGAAGGGGGAATATGGTGTGGGGTTGTTTTTCAGGGGTTGGGCTTGGCCCCTTAGTTTGGTCATATTCCAACATAACCATGCACCAGTGAATAAAAGCAAGGTCAAAAAAGACATGGATGAGCAAGTTTGGGGTGGAGGAACTTGACTGGACTGCACAGAGTCCTGATCTCAACCCTATAGAACACCTTTGGGATGAATTACAGCAGAGACTGTGAGCCAGGCCTTCTCGTCTGACATCAGTACCTGACCTCACAAATGTGCTTCTGGAAGAATAGTCAAACATTCCCATAGACACAGTCCTAAACCTCATGGACAGCCTTCCCAGAACAGTGGAAGCAGTTACAGCTGCAAAGGGTGGGCAAACTCAATATTGAACCTTACGGACTAAGACTGGGATGCCATTAAAGTTTATGTGCGTGTAAAGGCAGGCGTCCCAATACTTTTGGCAATATAGGGTATATAGATATATACAGTATATATACAACCCCAACTCCAAAAAAGTTGGGAAGCTGTATAAAAATCTACATAAAAACATAATGCAATGATTTGCAAATCGTATAAACCCATATTTTATTCACAAAATTTACCATTTTAAGAAAAAAAATAAAGTATGTTAGATTTGATGGCAACAACATATCTCAAAAAACACTCTGTAAATGTCTGTGAACTGAGGAAACCAGTTGCTGGACTTTTGGGAAAGGAAAGTTGTCCTATTCCTGCCTGATATAGGATTCTAACTGCTCAACAGTCCTAGGTCTTCTGTGTAGTATTTTTTGTTTAAGGTCTGGACAGCAGGCAGGCTAGTTAAGCACCTGGACTCTTCTACTATGAAGCCATGCTGTTATCATAGATGCAGTATGTGGTTTAGCATTGTCCTGTTGAAATATGCAAGGCCTTGCCTGAAAAAGACGGTCTGGCTGGGAGCATATACTGCTCTAAGACCTGGATATATCTTCCAGCGTTAATAGTGCCTTTCGAAATGTACAAGTTGCCCATTCCATAGGCACTAATGCACCTCTATATTATCAGAAATGGATGCTTTTGAACTAAGAGCTGATAACAAGCTGGAAGGTTCCTCTCCTCCTCATCATTAGTCTGGAGGATGTGGCACCAATAGTTCCCAAAAGGAATGTCAAATTTCGATTTGTCTGACTATAGAACAGATTTCCACTTTCCAACAGACCTTTTTAAATTAGCTTTTGCCCAGAGAAGATGGTGGTGTTTCTGGATCATGTTCAGATATGGCATCTTCTTTGTATGTTAGAGCTTTACCTTGCATTTTTGGATGGTACAGTGAACTGTGTTCACAGACAGTGATTTTCGGAAGTATTCCTGAGCCCATGCATTGACATCCATCACAAAATCATGTCTGTTTTCTATGCAGTGCCATCTGTGGGCCCAAACATCATAGATATTCAATATTGTATTTCAGTCTTGTCCCTTCAACATAGAGATTTCCCAAGATTCTTGCAATCTTTTGATGATATTATGTACTGAGGATATTGATATATTTAAAGTATTTGTAGTTTTATGTTGAGAAACATCATTCTGAAACTGTTTGAAAAATTGGTGAACCTCTGTCCATCTTTACTTTTAAGACACTGTTCTTTTTATACCCAGTCATGTTACTGACCTGTTGCCAATTTTTCTTATCAATTGCAAAATGCTCTTCCAGCTCTTCCATGTTAGTACCACTTACTTTGCTAGCTTTGTGTTGCCCGTGCCAACTTTTGAGACGTGTTGCTGCCATCAATTTGAAAATTACCTTATTTTTCTTAAGATGGTAAATTTTCTCAGTTTAAACACTTGATATGTTTTCTATTTTCTGTTATGAATAAAATATGGGTTTATGAAGTTTTCAAATCATTGCATTCTATTTCTGTGGGGTCAGAGCGCAGTCCCTCTTGGACTGCTGGCTGCAGTGACTGATCTCTCTGTCTCCTCTGCCCCATAAGGGGAGTTAGGAATACACTGAAAATTGAAGGAAATAAAGCCCACAAATGCAATATTCAGAGAGACATCTATAAGCACATCCATCACCTAAGCCCACTAGTTAAAAACTGAAGTTTATTTGAGCTGGGAGGGATTATGCTTGGGTGGGGATTTCTGCTTTTTTTGCCAGTGTCCATTCACCTGAAGGTTGCAACATAAATCAAGAAACCATGAATATGTTGTCCTCTGTGTCCTGTGAGGTATGAATAAAATAAAATTTTTATTGTAAAAGGAGCTGTTTTCCTGAAAAAAAAAAAAGCTAAATTCCTTTCCATAAGTAACATTAAATTGCACTGCAAATAGTCTCATTAGGGCAACCAATACTGGGGAAAAATATGGAAGCTGCTAATGCTGAACCCAGTCCAAAAATGCTAGTTCTTTAAGGTTCAATTGTTTCAATTGTTTGTGAGACACTGGCTTCTGGAGTCTTAGGGCACATTTATTGTTGGGGGGTTTCCCCTGTGGAAAACAAATGGGCCAAAGGCTGTCAGAGACTGGCCACTACCCAGGGGTACTTTTAGTGAGTGAAAATATCCCAGCTGCCCTTTGGGCCTACTTGGTAGGTCAACTGACCACTGCTACATGGTATACACATAATTCCTATGCCATTATCACTAAGGATCCAGCACCAACAGCAGTGTCTCTGATTAAAGTAAGTAACCAATAAACAGCAACATTTGGGGACCTTTTTCCACTAAAACCAATGTTTGGGTATTGTTCTGCCACTGACAGTAAGGTCAGGAGGCATTTTTTTCCACTGATACTATTGTAAGAAGGCCCTTCTCTTACTGACACCAGTGTGACATGACATTACTGGGAATTAAAGTAATCTCCAAAAACATATTCAAGAGGCTCTGGGAGTTCAAAACTTATTTTTTCAATAAAATGGAGAAAATATTGTACTTTGTTAGGCTCACTGACTCTAGTAAAGCTGCTCACATGAAAATGACAAAAAGAACCCATGTAGTGGGGCCCCCTGCACTGCAAAGGTTAAATACTTATTTGGTTTAGGGGTGTACAGATAAGAAGAACTACTTGCCTTACTTCTAGCTCTAACTGGCTCACTCAGTCTGTGCAACTAGTCCCCCAGTAGTCCTTAGGTGCTTTGGGCTGCAGTTGCTGCTTTCTCTCTCTTCACAGACATAGAGACAGCAGTGGAAGCCTATGGCTCCTGCTGCTGTCAATCAAATCCTGTAAGGAGGGAGTGAGGGAAGGCCAAGCCGTGTTGTGGGTGTCTATGGAGACACATAGCCTGGCTTGGGATCAAGCTTGTACGCCTGCCCCCATAGCAAACAGCTTGCTTTGGTGGCAGACACAGAAGCGGAGGAGCCCAGAGTGCCAGCGGGGGATCCCAAAAAAGATTCAGGGCCACTCTGTGCATTGCACCATTGCACAGAACAGATAAGTGTACCATGTTTATTATTTTAATAAAATAAAAGCTGAGCCTTTACAATCACTTAAAGCCCTGATAACAATTCTAAGGTATGTCTTTATTTTTATATACAATAACACTAAGATTATTTTATCTTTTAATTATAATCTCTTTTCTATATACAAGGAAATAACTTAAAATGGGTTCCAATGTATCTCTTGGCTTCAACATGCTTTATTCCAAGATTATAATGATCTCTTGTCTCCTCTTTCATGCTAGTCTCCAGAACGTTGCCAGAACCTCTCCCATCCTCTGGAACTCTCAACCTCAATATGTCCGGCTATTCCCTTCTCTGGCTGCCTTTAGGCAATCCCTGAAAACTCCTTTCTTTAGGGAAGCCTATCATGCCTCCGAATAGACATTTATCACTTCCATCAGCTCATCCCCCACAGTTATAACCTTTTGTACCACTTGATCCACCCGATTAGATTGTAAGCTCTTATCAGTATCAGTCCTCTTAATCCTCTTGTTTTGATTGTATTGTAGCTTTACTATCTCCTTTTATATTGTAAAGCACTGCGCAAACTGTTGGCGCTATATAAGTCCTGTATAATAATAATAATAATAATAATCATATTTTCATTGCTGTTTAAGCACAGTAGATTTTTTTTACTCTCACATGGACACCATTGGTTGTTTTGTTGGTCTTATGTCTATTATTATATTTATGCAGCAATTAATTTTAGCTCAAAACACGTTTTAGGTATATTTGCAGTATGGCTTTCACATTTAAACATTTCTATCATTGTGATTTGTAGGTTTATGTAATTTAAATTAGCAATTTGTCTTATATTCACGCATGTGTGTGTATATGTATGTATATACTTCCTTTATATATATATTTTTTGTATCTCTAATATGGGGGGGAGTGCATTGACCCTCAAAACATTTTGCTTGTTTTTATCTGTGCATATCACAAATCTTTAAAGCAATTTGGACTCTTTCAGGTGTGGTGCTCCTCTTGTGTTTTCATACCATGAATGTAAGGGGGCACTAAACTGACACCAATGTAAGGAAATGTAATGGGTCCTTTGTACTAACACCCAGGGGTGGACTGACAACTCATGGGGCCCCCGGGGAATAGGGGATCATGGGGCCCCTGTGTCCACTGACCACATCCAAAAAAGCCTATGAAAAAGCCAATTATAGGTACCAGGGGCATCTCATGGGGGCCCCTACTGAGCCAGTGCCCTCGGGCAGTGCTAGAATGCTTGAATGGTCAGTCCGCCCCTGCTAACACCAATGCAAGGGAGAAATTTTCCCACTGACATTGATATAAGAGGACCCTTCTGCCACTGGCATCAATATAATAAGGGTCTTTTCCCAGAGAGACCAATATAAGTAGGCCCTTTTCCCAGTGACTACAAATGTAAGGAGACTCCTCTTCCACTGTCCATCAATTCAAGGAGGCCATTCAAAAAATAATTCAAAACCATAACCCCCACTCCCTGAACCCCTGTCATGGCCATATTCCCATGTATTCTAGTAAATTCCTGAAATATAAATATAGGGGAATTGTATAACTATTCATCGCTCCCCATTTTTACCCTCTTCCAAAATTTCCAAAATGCTGTATGTATCCTGAATGGTGAGCCACTGATACAATGGAAAGATCACCAGCTTCCCAGAACCTGTCCCCTGCAGCATGGTCAACATTGAGATCCATAAGCATTAGAGTGTATTGTGATAGACAGAAGCCACAAAAAATAGCTTTACACTTCCAGAGCACCTTAATAGGCTAGTAGAGGTGGCAAGAGCTGATAATGGTGACAGGTATAATTTTGGACCAGGTGACACCTAAATGTTTAGTCTGTAGTATCAGCAGCAGAAATTTTGTAGTCATTGGTAAAGACTGGTTCTTTATAAAAAAAAGTTAGCTAGTTCACACTGTCATAGGACAGGCAGATTTTTCTATCCGTAACAAAATCTCTGGCTGCACTGAAGATCATTCCCAACAGCACACTGGATGTAGTGTAAGCCAGACAATCCAGACTACACTGTGCAAGTTCCATCCAGTGGTCCAGCTTGAACACCCAAAAGTCAATAGGGTTGCCGTCAACCCTGGACCCGAAGTAGTCAGCAATCAAATAGTTCAGGTACTGCCTGTGAGTGCTGCTCGCAGCTGGGCCTGGCCACTGTGGTATAAAAAACTCTGAAAATTGCTGCTGAGGCAGCCACCACCACTGTTACTCCTTTCAGGAATCAGAAGATTGAAAGTACATTGGTCACTCTGGGACACATCTGGGAGGCCAAATCAGATTGCAGCTGTCAGGTTAGAAAAATTAAAATGAAAAAATAATAATCTACATGACCTGGCCTGATTCATGAACTGGCTGCACCAATCAGCCCAGAATCAGACCATGTTGGGTTTATCTACGGGGTCATAACAAGTGCTTTGGAATGCTCATTATCATACACATAGATTTATTATCTAGTTGGTGCCATTTATTATCCTCTTTAAGGAGAAACAAGATGGTATAGTTACCCCACATGCCCTCTAGTTACCTGTCAGCCAAATCAGAAAGTGAAACAGCTTCAAGAACAAGCAGATGCCTCTTCATACTCAAGGAGATATCTGCTCATCTATGATGAGCATTTGCTTTCATAGGCCCTAAATCAAAATCAGTACTTGGCTCTATTGATACTCTGTGGTAAGTAAATACAATCTAAAAATAGATTTCTTTTGGGAAATATGTTTTCCCAAACTGAACTGAGTGGCTCCAGAATTTTCAGCATTGTAACAATTCCACACCTTTGGTCACACCTATTAAACAACCTGACGATCACATCACCTTTATTGAAATATGTTCACTGTCAGGTTCTGAATCCCAAAGCTTGGCATGGCTGCAACCATGAGAGCATTCTGGGTGCACTTCCCATGAGACTTCTCTGATCAACAGCTCAGGAACATGAGGGGAGTCATCTTCATAAGTCTGAACAGCTTCATTCTCCAGACTAGAATAACAATAGAAACACACTAGAAGTCATTTGCTTAAGTACAAAACACAGCTATGTTTTAAAATGCTTTTGTTTATTCATCTGGGGGGCTACTATAGCAATATTTCTACTCTTGGGAGCATGTCCTGTAATATGGCACTTTTAGATTTTTATGTTATGCGTGGCTTTAACGTGGAACTAATGTCTAGATAAAAAAAATTGTCAGCAGACAGGCTCTGTATTGCAGAAGAGACATGCAATGACTGAACTCCTGTGCATGCATAGGAATTTTGTAATCCTATGCTGGCCAATCAAAATGACCAAGGAGCAAACATCTGGAAGAAGTTGGTTAAAGGTTGCTGTTGCCGGTCTTTGCCGGCCTTAAACCACTGGAGCACAGATGAGTATTGTGGACTTTAGCTCCGCTTTAAATTATAAGGGATCTTACATTTTCCAGAACAAGATTGCCTCTTGATTATGAGGTTTCTTTGTGAAAACAGGAACAAAGACTCAAACATGAAGTATAAATTGTTGTGGACTCTCTGAAGTTTATAGGGTAGGCCTCATAATACAATTACAGTGGGATATTTAGTCAAATGGTTGAACATAAATGCACATGGACATGTGGAGAGGTGCTCAGATAACCACTTTAATAATATTTTAAAAACAGGTACACTGTTAATACAGGGTATAGTATTTATGCCATTAAAATAATGTATAAATAATACTTTACAGCAGAGCATAGGATAGGTAGATGACATTAGAAAAGTATGTAGCAGGATTAAGCATAGAATATGTTCTACTTTCTACATATGGGTGTATTTTAGGGGACAGTATGACAATATGTTTGCACAGAGCACTGTTTATTCAAAGGGTGGCCCTGTTTGTACCACTTTAATTACATCACAAATGTGAATAAAACACATTTAGTCCGATTTTATCATAATCTCAACCACACTATTCTCTTTTTTTCAGGTATTACAAGATCTCATCTTGTTTCTAAACTTTGGTACCTTTTCTCATTCTTCTTTTTGTCTTCTGCTATTGCTTTGTATTGTCCTTGTTGTAATGATGGAGGCTTTTCTGTCCTAGTATTGTCCTTCTTGATTGGGATACCTTCTAGGAATTTGTATCCATTTACTGTAGATGTTTCTCCCCTCTGTTTTGTGACCTGGGACTGAGAAACTCTGCTGATTTCTTCTTTAAGAGTTTTCAGGCTTCCAATGAGATTCTCAGCAGCTTCCATAACAGCGGATGCTACTTGTTCAGAAGAAATCTGTGGGCATATAAAAAATACCATGTATATTCTGTTTTACAGACAACTTAGTATAGGAGTAAATGTATTTAAAAATGTTTATTATTATATTTGAAGGTCAAAGCACTTGCTGGTATTGGATGTCCCATTAATCAATAATAGCTTTTTCTCCTTTTCAGGCAAGATGAACCAATTGGAGTAACAGACACAGCATGCCTTTTACAGACTCCCAGTAATTTTCAAAATTAATAGGTATATATAGAAATAAAAACAGCTTTTTCAAAGGTTTCATTTAGGTATATACTGCTCTTAAAAGTATTTTCTACTATTAAAACTGTTCCCATTATTATATTTTTCTCTACAAAAATGTTTTTGGTAATCTTAAAGGATACGTTAATAAAAGCTCATCTTTCATAACATGTTACACCTGTATCCCGTAACATGTTACTAAATGAGCAACCCCTCGAACCCCCATTGTGAGGTGTGCATATCCCAAACACATTTTTTTAATTTTTCTAAGACAGAAAGAGAAAGGAAGAAAAAAGATAATGCAAAGAGGAAACAACAACAAAAAGGGGGGGGAGGGAGATGGCGGGGGGGAGGGGGGGAGGAACGCCTCTGAGGGAACGTGGAAAAGGCACGTCTCTACTTCCATCCATTTAGAGAGCAGGCAGAAGGAGACTACGCTAGTTACACGTATTCCATATATTCATCAGAGAAATGAAAAAAGACCCAGAGAAAATGGCGGACGTGAGCTTCCTGAAGATGCCAGATTGGCAAGACATGTAGAGGCAGACTGTTGTGTCAGCCACATCCAGGCCCATTGACGGCACATCCGCTTGTGGTCAATGGAACGCACACTGACTCTATTGCATGAGTGTATTAGTGCCGAGGATTGGGCACCAACTAATGTGAGAGTATTCTTGTTGTTTTTATCTATTTTTACAATAAATTTACTAAACTATGACAGAAACAATTGAGTACTGTTCGTGATACTTTTTTTATTTGCACTAACATACAATTTTGAGGACAAGCTTTCCAAAGCTCAATTTCCTCAAAATTGTATGTTAGTGCAAATAAAAACAGTATCACGGACAGTACTCAATTGTTTCTGTCGCAAATGCACTAATACGGCTACAATCACCTCAAACTAAACTATGAGAAATTTCTCCTTCTGATCTATGAAGATCTTGGATTGCGGAATAAATTGAAAGAATATTGAGAGGAGATCCATTGATGTTCTAAAACCTTGGGACACAAAGTGCATTAGACTTTCTTTTAAATAAGGGGTCATGGATGGTGGTGGGTGCAATATATTGGCATACGGTGGTGGACACAAAGAGGATTTGCATGAAGCATTTTATTGGGCACCAGAAGACTATGCACTGTTGCTGATCCACAATTTTTAGTGTGGGACTCTTTTTTAATTTATTTTGTTATCCGATTATTTGAAAAACAGATTCTTGCTACTCGCCCCACAGCCCCCCTAATACGCAACTGAGCACACTCTGATCAAGCGATGTGCACGGGAGCCTCAGCTGTCCCGCGTCTTGCTCTCCTCATTGGCTGAGACATAGCATTGGGAGCAATTGGCTCCCACTGCTGTCAATCACAGCCAGTGAGCCAATGAGAAGAGAACGGGGGGCAGGGACCAGCCGTGGCTCTGTGTCTTATTGACGCATAGAGTGGGGTTTGGGAGGGAGCACGCACTAGTGTCCCCATAACAAGCGGCTTGCTATTGGGGACTAGTAAAGGGGGGAGCCAGGATCACTGAGAAGAAGAGAATTGAGGCTGCTCTGTGCAAAATCACTGCATAGAGCAGGTAATTATGACATGTTTGTTATTTAAAAAAAAAAATAAGAATGAACCTGGAGAATCACTTTAACTAAATCAAGTGCATTGTGTGTGCAGGACTGTTAAACTGCGGAGAGAGGATACATCTATGAAGACCGAGCCATCAAGGCAAAGCATAGGTTACTTTATGTTTTTCATTTATATAGGGCTGACATACTCCCCAGAACTTTACAAAGTACTCTGAGGCATTCTAGTCTGTCTCTTAAATAACATAAAGTCTGGTGTCCCTACCACAGTCATGCAACCACATTTACACATAATGACCAAGTTTGTTTGAAGCCTTAAAACTATATTAAAGTGGAACTGCACTGCATCTGAATACCACAAACCAAAAATGCTATAAAATTAATTTTTTAATATTCAAAACAAACTTCTCCATCCATCCATGTCTCCATGCTTTATTTTGCTGAGAAATAATTTTGAAAAACACCTCCTGGCATTTCTATCAATGGCCATCTTGAGTAAGGGCAGATGATTAGTGTAGCAGTTACTTCCTGGAATCCATCTGTCCTTAGCTCAGGCATTGGTTAAGCTGAGAACCCTCCTTTCCCTCCTGAAGAATCCTGTGATGTATGACATTATTTGCCTAGGCATGGAAACCAGGAAGTAAATGAAAGAATGCAAAAAACAAGGTTAAAACAAGTAAATATGATATACTTTCCAATCTATATACTAATGCTAGCAGCATAAGGATCAGAAATAGTCAATGTTGATTGAGAGAGTGAAGTTCTGTTTTAATAGGTATTTGAGTTATGGAAGGAAATTAGAGTGCACAAAGACAACTCACACAAACACTGGAAGAACATACACAATCCATATATAGATTGCTCAAGTAAGAGTTCAAGATTCCAGGGCTGAAAGATCTCATTGCTATTCACTTATCTGCCTTTCACATTCTATAGCAATGTGTTTCAAATTGCAGTAGAATATCATATGATTTTCCCATTAATACATACATTAATACATACAGCTTTACTATTATAGATACTGAAGACATATATGCATTTTAGTTTGTTTACAATGTGGTCACTCACTTCTGCCAATGGCCCATGCATATTAGTATTTGATTCTAAACTTGAGTCATTGTTTTGGTTCAGTTCTGCATCACATGACAAGCCTGGCAACTCTGATTTTTTCTTCTCCTTAGCTTTTTGTTTCCCTTGGCTTGTACCAATTTCCCTTTGTTCCACTGTGTCAGGGTAGCCTTCATAGCCTTCTGTTTGGGTCCCCTTGCCTTCATTGCTGCAATATATATTTTTACATGGCTTGGGTTGAGTTTCTTTTTTTGCAAGTTCATTCCAAGTGATAGGATCTTCAGCTTCATAAGAGGAAGTGTCACATTTTTCCATGGCTTTAGGTATCATATTTGTTTCCACTGGTGTCAGAGTTTTGTTTTGTGAGTCACTGACTTGTGTGTTCAGAGGGAGCTTGGAAAAAACATATTACATATATAAAAATCTTAAATATGCCAGCTTTATGTATATGTAATAATACATTTTATTAGTACAAATGTGAAGCCACTCATTGCTGTTCCAAGTAGCTTTAAACACAATTTTTAAACCACCAGATACTTCGCCAGGTTATTAGGCCTTTGCTGGGGTTGAATCATAGAGATTTATTTTTAAGCCCCAGTAGAGGGTGGAGTGCAACAGAGAAAGCCTTGGATAAAATGCCATAATTTTTGCTGGATCAATAAAGTTGTTTTAAGCTATTTGGATCAACAGTATGCAGCTTCACCTTTGTACTAGTGAAAATTGTTTGGGCGATGATGGATCCCAAAGACTGTCAGCTGAGGTGGACAAAGTACAGGACCTGTGAGCAGTACCATGAGTTTGTAAACCCATTTTATTACTGTCAAGCATATTTGCATTTTTAAATCTTACGAGTGCAGATGTTCATTGGTTTTGTCAAATACTAAATACAAAATAAAAATACAAAAGGTAGAATACACCATCAGTAAACTGATACACCTTACTTGCACTACACGGTTAGGTACAAAGGAAAACACACTGGAACCCAATATGTCATTATGGTACATGTATTGATGTGTTACTCTCAGTACATAGCTACATACATGCATAGTGTGGTTGAAAAAAAGGCACAAGTCCATCTAGTTCAACCAATAAAAAGGGAAAAAAAATATACAATCCTATATACACAATCCTATACCCACAGTTGATCCAGAGGAAGGCAAAAAAAACCCAGCATAGCATGTATTTGCAGCTTTTCAAGTCTCTGACACAATCATATATACAGTATATGTTGCTGTATATCCATGATGTATGGACCTATTTCACCACCTCACGTTGAGCATATGGTATGTATCTATCTTTGTACCTCATTGTCAAGTATAATGCACTTACTTCTTTGATGATGTTTGGTGGTTTCCGACAGGGATTACCCTCAGTCTCTCTCATCAAATACACTTGTTCCACTCTCACTTTTAGTGTCATTAGACCAGCTATCAGAGCTTCTGTGGCATCCAGCACAGAGGTAGCTAACTGATTTTGGGGGACCTAAAAGAAGAATCACATTGACTTACGTATATGTACATAAATGATTTATTACATTTCTAATATTCTAATATATACACTACTAGCATAGCTCACCTGTTCACGTACATTCCCGTTCCTCTCATCCCTCCCATATCTTTCATTCATTCTCATTTGATGAATGTCTTTTCCAGGTCCTCTAGATGGTACCTCCAAGGCACCATTTCCATGTACTATATTTTCTTCTGACTTTATTCCTTTTCCCTTGAGTACATGGCTTCCTGGGAGGTTTGTGTCTGGTACACGTTCTAAACTTTTTGTGTTTCCATTCTTATATTCCGTTTGTGATGAGGAATCTGCAACTGCGTTTCCATAGTCTGTGTTGTTTTGTCCATAAAGACAGCTTTTTTCTACCTGTTCTTGTGTCTTATTTGGATCAGTCCATCCTTCTGTTATTATTTCCTGAAATTCATTCTGCTTTCTTCTACTATCTTTATTAATTTTATCAGTAATTTCTTCATTTGTAGAATCCAGGAATGCTAGAGGTGACTTGTTGCCAGTTTGAATTTCATTATCTGTTTCAGTTTCTGTTATGTCATTTATTTGTCCTAGGTACTGCTCCTTCATACAAGGGTCCTTTGCTGTAATGGGATTTCCTTCAGCAGAGACAAGCTAGAAAAAGCATAGCATGTTAGCATACAACTAGATTATCATTGCTATTATCATTATAATTTTAATCATTATAATTATCATCATATTATGTTATTGTCACTTGCTGATAAAATATAAATATCAGAAAATGCAAATGAAAGTGTTATTAAGCACTCAATGTGATATACAGTAGAACATTACAGGACTTAGGTTCCATGCACACTGGCTTAAAACTTGGTGCTTCTACAGGGGTTTTGTGTTTTGCTTGTAGAAGCAGCTCAATGTTATCCTATGTGTCCATGCACATTAGGACAATTAGAGGCATATTTTAAGCTGAACTTTCGAGGCAGGAAAAAAACCTTTTTGATTGGAGCTTTCTAGCAGAAAAAATGTCAAGCCCTCTTAAAGCCGCCTAAACTATGCACAAAAATGCTCTATATCAGTGTTTTTTTTCTGCCAAGGGAACTTGCATTTTATTTAAGCCCAGTGTTCATGGAGCCCAATGTTTGCTCTTTGCTTTCTGTCTGCAGTCTGCCACTTTTTTGCATTACGCCTTAGAAGATTCTCTTTTTCCATTTTCATCATGAGTGTAGCTACACTACCTTGCAGGGTCCCATGGAGCCCATCTGTCTCTACTTTTACACTTGTGACTCAGCCTCGGATATGGCGTGGATGCACTTTTTTGATCATGACATGGTGAACATTGTGTGTCATTTACAGTGTAATTTTAGTCTGGCACAGAGCATGCATGCACTATTTTATTTTTGGAAATGAGAGATCATGCACTCCTCATGTGGGATTTTTTTTAGTAAAAAAAAAAAAGACTTGTTCTCCTAAGGACTCTTTGTTATCATGGCTCCTGAGATCCTCCTCAGTGCTGGAAATATGAAGAAGGTTTCTCGCATTCTTGCTAATGGCATTGAAAGGGACTGTTTGACACAGCAGTCTTCTTGTCTTGGAATTTACAGCAGACAAATAACAGGTACCAATAGACATTAAAGAATTAATCAGAAAAACTGTCCTGGAGATTAGCTCCATGTTTTCTCGCATTCTATACTTGGCATAAATGTTAGTTTTGGGAGAATACAGATTTTTTAGAATATCTTCTAATGCAATATAAACGTGTGAACAAAGCATTCTCTTACCTTAATATTAAGTTGATTTAAACCAAGCTGCTCTTGAGGTGTCAGAGGTTGCAATAGGCGTATGAGGTCCGACACAGGATCTCGTTCTTCCACTATGTTGGGTACAGTCTGATGACCAATGTTCAAGTCACTATCAAGCTGTAACATTTTTGGAATTACTTCCGAAAAAAGATTAAATGTGCAATAACCAGACTAAATAAAAATTGAATGGGGAAATATTGCTTAATTACAGAAATAAGATCTTCCTCGTTGTTTATTTAGAGGTTATACTCTCATTGCTGGTCATTTGACCACAATAGCACCAGATTGTATTCTGCATCCCACCTGCGTGAATTACATTTATTAAGTGTTCTTGCATGGCAAGACCACTTACTGTTATCTCACATATATATTCTTATTATTATAGCCAAATTTACCACCCTAACTCCTCCCACAGTTTTTACACTACACAGACGGTAGTAAACCGAAACGTGCGGATTGTTCCCGATTGGTGTGCTATTACTTTGTGGAACGTTTCGCCGAATGGTTCACGAAATATCGGCGTTTTTGTGGTGAAATTGGTCCCATAGGAATGAATGGCAGAATGTTCAGAACTAGAGTGGGAGCTGACAAAAGCTAGAGTGGGAGCTGAAAAATCAGGACATGATTTCTAAACTGCCATCACTCCCTCATTTTCAAGCCCACCTACACAAATCTTATATCAAAATGTTCAGCTATCCCTGCTGCCACAAAAAATGTCCACAGCTAAGCCATAGTCCTGATAGTTTTTACAATATGACCATTTGTTTGCAACTCATGCCGCCCATTGACATTCATTGAAACTCCACTCTAGCCACCTCAAATTTGAAGGGCAATTTCTAAACTGTGACTGTGCCTTCATTTTTAATATTTCATAGACATACTATGCATCAAAATATAGGTCTGGGTCTTGTGATTCTCACAATATAAAGCTCTTCACTGTAGAATTTATAATTTTTACACTACAACTGTTTGAAGATGGCAACTGCCAGTGAAGTGAGCAAGTTGGAGCAGTTTGTTTTTAACCACTCTTCTCTGCCCTTGCTGTAGAGGAGTTGCCATAGGAACCCAGGTGTGTGAGCAGGCAGCAGAGTGACAAAATCTAGTTTCTCAAGCCACTCCACCCAGTTACTCCGCCCACTCCAGTTGTAGACTACTGGTGAAGGCAAGAACAATTCACACAATTTCCCCAGAAATAGTAGCTTTTCTAGTTTTTTTAGCTTTTTTTAAGTTTTTAAAACCCCAGTCCAACATTCAGTTCACTAGAACTCAGCAGACCTGAAGAGTGAAAAATATTTCAGCCACTGCCAACATATTTTCAAGTCAACAAGCACAGTATTTCCATTTTGAGCTTACAGGATAAGTGCACCTTTGGAAACATGTGACATGTTCCACCCGTTTTTAGGTTGAAGCATGTAACATGTTCCCAATGCTGCAGCTGCCGCCAACTGCCGCCCTCCCTCTGACAGAAGTATGAGGTGAAGTTCTCCCTTACTATCTGTCAAATTTGAAAACAGAACTCCTGTGCGGGCTCCGCCCACACAGCCATGCCATTCATTCACAGACTTCCGTGAATGAATGAACTGCAAGTCCTGACAGCCTTAGCGGCTGTCGGCTTCCAGTATTCAATGAACTACCACGGCGCTGTGGAGCGCCGTGGTAGTTAATTGAATCTTCCTATCAGTATATCTACTTGCTTGTACATCCCATATGGGCAAGCAGATATAATGACAGATCTGCAGGAAGCCTGCATGGCATGAGCGATCTGCTGATTGCTGGTGCAATGCTTTATGGGCTCCTGCAGACAAAAATAATAAATGCACATTTTTTACCTGCAAAAAAATGTGCATTTATTATTTTTGTGCAAAAGGTGAACTTATCCTTTAATAGTATGGAAAAGACAGATTTTGGATTTGTTAGTTATTCTACTGCAGTTGCTCATATGTCCACAACAATGTACAGCAAGCCTCCTTTCTGAAATCATCCACCCACCTCTTTAGAAGTCTACATAGAATATTATCGTGTACCGCAGGGACAACAGAATACAGCCAGTGATAGCAAGGAGACCAAACATGTTTGGTTGACTTATTCTGTCTTTTGAATTCCTCACTACATCAAGACAATGCTTACATCTCTTCCACTCGAAATGCTTGCTAAACAAAAAATAACTATTAGCATTGCCATTTTTTGCACACATCTTAAGGTATTTATGGAATAGATATTTTATACATAGTTACATTAGTCCAGCTTGAACCAATGTAAGCATGTACAGAATATAACAAACCTGGGTGACACCCCTATAAATTGGAAATCACTGAAGTAGGCAGTGCTGATCCAGTGATCTCTTGCTTCTGGGTCCTATGCTGGGTGGCTAGCCACCCACATTTTGAACACAGGAAGTTGGCCATTTGGCATGGGCACCATTCAGAGAATGCTTTGCATCCTCTAAATGAATGCAAAGCGTTCTCTGATTGAATGAAGCTGAGAGCATAATGTCACCACCCCGCCTCTCTGTGCTGTTCAATCAGAGAAAGCTTTGCATTAATTCAAAGCATTCTTTGAACAGCACCTGTCCTGAGTCATCATGAGCTGCTCATCATGGGACCTGAAAGCAAGTGGAGATCACTGGAATAGCAGTGTATATTTCAATCATTTCCATCTGCCAGGTATGGTGAATACATAGTTACATTGATCCAAGCCGTACCTGGAATTCATCTATAAGTAATACAAAAAAAGTTGAAAAGAAACTTACCCCATTAACCAGCTCTTGAATAAGTTCTCTTAGCTCCAGTTCCTGCTTTAACTGCACCTGTACCAGTAATCTTACTGCACAGTCTCCCCATGTCACCACCCCACGGTCCTCCTGCAGACATGTCTTTGTCACCATCATAGCAAGAAGAAAAAGATCTCTTAGTGGATTTCGTGCAACTTTATTGCCTGAAACTAGAAAAACAAAATTCAGTGAAAATGATAAAAGGTGTGAATGTTTTAAATTATTTTAAGTGGTTGTCTTAAAATATAAACATAACTGTCTGCAAAATATAATTCTCTCTACTATTGATATTTTCAAATTTAAAGGAAGCTGAACTAACATATATACTGTAGCAATAGATATTGAATATGTGTACTGACTGGAAGCACTAAGCAGTTTACAAACTAGAATTCAACACAAACTTTTCCTGTGTTCTGTTATACAAGAGTTAAAAATTACGTTAATTACATTTACTGCATTTTCTGTCAAAATTACAGACATAGATAATTCACAAGCTTAGCAAAATTAACCTGGCTACCTTTACACCAACTGGTAGCAGTACACTGTTGTACCTCATAGGTGAAACATGTCTCTTACTTTCTTCTATAGGATATATGTGTTCCTCGGACTTGTTGTGTAACAGATTTATTAAGGGCTCTTGCAATTCTTTATGGCTACAGCTTTGTAAGAGTTGAAATAATAGGTCCCTTGCTTCTTCTTGTTTTCTCAGAAGAGAGAGTAGTTTATCCTCCTGTTTCATTGTAAGATAAAAAATAAAGTATCAGCAGAGCTGAAATTATACTTCTGCCACCCCCGGTCCAATTATCTTAACTAAATTTCTTAACTTAAACTTCATTCACATCCTCCTCCCATCCTTTTTTTTTAAACCATGTGAATTGCACCATTACTTAAAGTATATCTAGAGCCAAAGAGTAGGTAATAGAGGATAGAATGGTTAAAACCAATGTCTGGTTTATTTTGCTTTCAATGTCACGGCCAGGGGCGGACTGACAACTCATGGGGCCCCCGGGCAATAGGGGATCATGGGGCCCCTCTGTCCTTGCCCAAACTCAAAAAAGCCTATGAAAAAGGTACCAGAGGCATCTCATGGGGCCCCCTACTGACCCCGGGCCCTCGGACAGTGCCTGAATTTCCAAATGGTCAGTCCGCCCCTGGTCACGGCCAAAAGATTTTCCCCTGCTCAACAGAAATAAATCTTTCCAAAGTGAGGTAAATCTCCTTAGACAATTGTCATCAGAACATGTGTTCCCATCAGAAAATTTCCCTTACCTCCTGTTCTGATGACAACTCAAAATTTGCGATCTCTCTATCTTTTTATCCTGGTGACAGTGGCTGAATCTCCCTAGCAGGTTTCTAACCCCTAACCATCTTGCTAAAAATTACCTTGTCTGATATGCCCAGAGATTGTACTGGGGGTGGATTAGAGGGCTTCATAAATAACAAACAGTATACCAGGCTGTAACAATACAGAGAACCCAGTTGGTGGTAGGAAGGGAACTAGACAGATACTGCTACTGCCCCAATGATAATTATCACTTCATGACAATGGCAGTGGCTGTGCTGCTCTAAGTCAAGGCCTGTGGGGAAGCCCGGCCCTGAGTATCAGCATTTTAACTGACAGGATACTCTATTTACTTGAGGTATATTTACTTACTGAATTAAAGCTGGCACACAGGTCACAAATTATGTGGAAAAAAAGGTCATACCTCTATGGGCATTTTTTGCAAGTTTGGTTTCTCCAGCTTGGATTTTATTCTTTGGCCTGTAGTTAGTCGGACATGGGCAAGTTCTTCATAACAATCTTCCGGACACATAGTACTCCCATCCCAGAACCTAAGTTATAAATGAAAAGGTGACTGACTTGTTTGTTTCTTTCCTGTGCACATAAATGGCATATGTTAAGAATATATCTACAGATACAGGTGATGACTACAGCTCTAGCTTGTTGGATCCCACTGTAGCATATTGAAAGTATTTTTAGTTTCAGCAGTTTCAGTATTGTAGTGTGACACTATTGTTTCAGATCTTTAATAAATGTGAGTAAGTATTGATCTTCAGCTCACTAGCGACTACATTGTGATTGTCTCAAGCCCACTTACTTGACAGTAGGGTCCTCAGCCTTCTTTTTCAGGTAGAGATACTTTTCTCTAGATGCTTCGAATGAATGGCCCTAGTCACTTTAGTTAGAAGAGTGGAGAGAGCACAGGGTACCTGCAGGTTTCTACTCAAAACACAGTCCTTGGTCTTCTGTAAGTCTCTAACTTTCTGGGTCCATTTCTTGCAGAGCTTTACTGGCTTCATTTTAGCTACTTAACAATGAAAGTTTGTTTGATATCTCAGTCATAGTATTCAAGGCAGTACAGTTTGGAAAGGTTCCTGCGTTACTTTCTCACTCAGTCACTTACCACTGTGGGGTACTGCAGCAATCTGCTTCTTCTAGCCCCAAGTAGAACTCCATAGCAGCCAGTATCAAGGGTTTATTCCAGGAAGGGAATCCCCTGCAGCAGTCCAGATCCTTAGGCCCTAAGGCCTAGGAACAAGACAGGTGTTACACTTGTATCCTCACAGGATAAAGGTACAGGAGGGAAGACCATGTGTCTGGTAGTGCTTCATATTTATTAACACTCCAATAATGTATCAGCAGGCCCCCCTAGCCTACAGATTGGCTAGCTATTTAATATCCTTAAAAATAAATTATATCTCTAGCACATTCTCAGAATACTCACACATCAAATTACTAAGATGATACTCTCCTTGCTTGGTGAACACTAACAGACTGTAAAGCTCTCATCCCTACAATAGCATTACTTCAGTATTAAACTAATAATAAACCATTTTTTTCTGTAAAGCTAAAGAAATTGTCAGCAGCCGCAAATCACAGAATTTAGTTTCCATTCCCCTTCTTCTGTGCCCTCTGGAATGCCCGCTCTGTCTGCAAAAAACTCGTCCTTGTTCATGAACTCTTTGTCACTAACTCCTTTCATCTACTTGCTGTCACCAAAACTTGGCTTCATGAATCCAACACTGCTTCTCCTGCTTCCCTCTCCCATGGTGGTCTTCTCTGGACTCACTCCCTCAGACCCAGGGGACAGAAGTGAGGTGGAGTGGGAATCCTCCTATCCCCACAGAGCACCTTTCAGTGTCTTTACTCTTCTCCCTCTCTGTCTCTCTGATCATTTGAAGCTCACTTTATACATCTACATTTTCCAATTTCTTTAAGAATTTCTGTGATCTATCACACCCCTGGACTAGTATCAACTTTCCTTGATGAATTTACTGCCTGGCTACCCTACTTTCTTTCTTCTGAAACTCATTCTTGGTGACTTCAACACCCCTGTTAATACTATCATTCCTGCTACTTCTAGGTTTTTTAGTCTAACCTCCTCATTAGACCTGAAGCAATGCATACTCACTCTGATGGCAACCCCCTTGACCTTGTATTCTTCTACCTGTGCACGCCATACTCGCCAACAATCCTTTTCCTCTCTCTGATCACCACCTGAATATTTTCACTCTCTCCCTGTCTTCCACCACCTTTCCCTTCAACCGCCCAACAGTTACCCATAGAAACCTTTGCCACTTTAATGCTTCTCTTCTCTATTTTGCTACTGACCACCTCTATCACAAAATCTCACCCTGTCCTGCTTCAATCTAGTTACTTCTGTCTACAATAGATCCCTGTCCTCCACCCTGGATGAGCTTGCCCCTCTCACTACACAGAATCAGGCCCCAACGCCTAAAAACCTGGCAAACAGATGACAACAAAGGTCTCAAAAACATAGCCATGCTCTTGAGCCTCTGTGGTATAAGACTAAGTCTCACAAAGACTTCAACCAATATAAATCTGCCCTCCAAAAATACAATTCTTGCCTCCACACTGCCAAGCAGAGCTATTTTATCACTCTCATTAACACATTCTCATCCAGTCCCCATCAACTCTTCTCTACCTCTAACTCTCTACTTCGTCCTCCACTGCCTCTAGCCACTAACCTCTTCCCACTCACTTCAAAAAAAAGATTTATACAACTTGTGATGAAATCTCCACTCTACAAATACCCCCCCCCCCCCACTTAACACCCCATGTCCACATGTACACTCAACACATCCCTTATTCAACCCTGCTACTATAGATGAGGTTTCTATACTTTTTTCTAACCTAACCACCTGTTCCCTGGACCCTAGTCCCTCTCAAATACTGCAGTCACCCTCTGGCTCTATCCTAAACTCTCTAACTCACACCTTCAAGCTCTCCCTCTCTTCCGGCATCTTGCCAACTCTCTAAAACATGCACTAGTCACCCCCATACTTTAAAAACCTTCCTTGGACCCCACCAATCTTAACAACCTATGCCTCATCTCCTTGCTCCCGTTTCCCTCCTTGAACGCCTGGTCTACAACCAACTGAGTGACCCCCTCATTAAAAATAACCTCCTTGATTCCCTTCAGTCTAGATTTCACCCTCAACACTCCACAGAAACTGCTCTCCTAAAACTCACAAATGATTTACTAACAGCAAAACAAAATTGACACTCCTTTGTACTCATACTTCTGGACCTTTTGGCTGCCTTTGACATGGTTGACGACCCCCTCCTTCTCAAAAAACTCCACTTCTTTGGTCTCTGTGACTGTGCTGGTTGGTTGGTTCTCATCTTACCTATCCCATCACACCTTCAGTGTCACCTACAATTCTACTTCCTCCTCGTCTCTTCCTTTCTCCATCGGGGTCCCCCAAGCTTCTGTTCTTGGATCTCTCTTATTCCCAATCTGCACCTCCCTGGGTCAGCTGATAGCCTCCCATAGCTTTCAATATAATTTCTATGCTGATAACACCCAAATCTATTGCTCTACCACTCAGCTCACAACATCAGTCTCCTCACATGTCACTAATTTACTGACTGACATATCAGTCTGGATGTCACACCACTTCCTTAAACTCAACATATCCAAAACTGAGCTCCTAATATTTCCTCCCCCACATGCCTCTTCCATTGACTTCTCTGACAAGATATCAATGGCACAACCATCAACCCGCCCCCGCATGCTAGGGTGCTAGGTGTAATCCTGGACTGTCCTTTAGGTCCCACAGCCAATCATTTTCTAAAGCTTTATGTCTCAACCTCCATATACAAACATATGCAAAATATGCCCCTTCCTAATCAATGATACCACAAAGCTCCTAATTCTTTCCCTGGTTATCACTTGCCTCGACTACTGCAACTCCATCCTTATCGGATTACCTTTACATAGGTTATCCCCACTTCAGTCCATCAAGAATGCTGCTGTCAGACTCATCCACCTTATGAACCATTTAGTATCTGCCACCCCTTTGTGTCAATCCATCCATTGGCTGCCACTCACCGACCAAATAACATTCTCTCCCATTCTGTGGAATTCCCTAACAAATCTGTTTGACTATCTCCTACTCTGTCCACTTTTAGGCAATCCCTGAAACTTTATTCTACAGAGAAGCCTATCCTGCCTACAACTAACAACTGTAATTTATTTTCTCTATCAGCTCATCCTCCACAGTTATTACCTTTTTATCTCTTGACCCTCCCTTTTAGACTATAAGCTCCAATGAACAGGGCACTCTGATTCCTCCTGTATTGAATTGTATTATAACTGTACTGTTTGCCCTCACATTGTAAAGCACTGCACAATCTTTTGGCGCTATATAAATCCTGTATTATAATAATAATAATAATAATATATTACTGAAACTGAACAATGTATAAAAAAAAACAGTGTAAGGGAGTCATACTATAGAAGTATATCCACGGCAATACACATACATAAGTACATAAGTACTTGAATGATATTTCACCTGTGTTCCCAGTGTGATTCCACCACAAGCACTGCAGCTCTAAAGTTGCTTTCCATTTTCACTCTGTTTGTCTGGGCGAACAACAGAAAATATTGATGTGCAGTGGAAATAGAGCTGCTGTAGAGCAATAAAGGGGAAAACTAAATTAAATGGAGAAAAACATCCAAACGTAAAGAATAAGTGAAGAACAAGCACTCTTATACTAGTTACAGTATATATGACAGGCATGTTGAATGGCTGGCGAGCCCAATACATCTATGCATCATATTTGGAACATAGTCAGCTCTCTATATATTTCTATTTACAGAATGCACATTTTCCTTAATCTGCAATATTTCTGTAGTTTGCCCCATGTACCATACTTTCAGACACCTCTCCACCATTTCTCTTTACACACTTTCTGCTACCAACACATCTTGTTCTATTTAATGCACTGACCCTCCTTCTTCAGCAATCACAGTCATCCGTTCCAGCTCCAGTCTCCTTTGAAGCTCCTTTAGTCCCTGGACTGCAGTCCAAGTCTGTGATACCTCTTCGCAGTTACAGTTGCTGTCTTCCTCCCTATAAATTACATATATAATGTTTTGTATCTGAATACACAATGGTATTCCATTGGTACTTTTCTTTTGTACAGCTCAGAAGGCAAATTTGATAAATGTACTGTACATTAGTGCAAACATAAGTTATTTTTTCACTTTTCTTTTTATTGTGCCTCCATGACTCTTAAAAAATATGTAAACACAACATTTCATATTGCTGATATGTAGATGAAAATAAAAGGAAAATGACCGCTCCAGGTGAATGCGCAATCGCATAGCCCCTCCACACACTCGTTGGTGGTAATGGTGCAGAAAGAAGTAGGTTGGACACACTGTCAATGGTGTTGCAGAAATAAAATTCTTAACTGAAGTCCTCACAAGCAAAACAATACAGACATAACAGCTCCTACACTGGACAGAGAACAGTAAATGCGCTTCACACAAATATGTGCTTAGCCATTACTTAATGACTTAATGGCATCCCAGGGTTCAATATTGAGTTGGCCCACCCTTTGCAGCTATAACAGCTTCCACTCTTCTGGGAAGGCTGTCCACAAGGTTTAGGAGTGTGTCTATGGGAATGTTTGATCATTCTTCCAGAAGCGCATTTGTGAGGTCAGGCACTGATGTCAGACGAGAAGGCCTGGCTTGCAGTCTCCGCTCTAATTCATCCCAAAGGTTTTCTATTGGGATGAGGTCAGGACCAGTCAAGTTCCTCCTGTGTTGGGACAGGAAGGGGCCATCCCCAAACTGTTTCCACAAAGTTGGGAGCATGAAATTGTCCAGTGTCCTGGTATGCTGATGTCTTAAGAGTTCCCTTCCCTGGAACTAAGGGCCCAACCCCTGAAAAACAACCGTCCACCATAATCCCCCCTCCACAAAACTCTAAACTTGGCACAATGCAGTCAGGCAAGTACCATTCTCCTGGCAACCGCCAAACCTGGATACATTCAATGGGATTGCCAGACAGAGAAGCGTGATTCGTCACTCCACAGAACACGTCCCCACTGCTCTAGAGTCCAGTGGTGGCGTGCTTTACACCACTGCATTCAATGCTTTCCATTGCACTTGGTGATGTAAGGCTTGGATGCAGCTGCTCATTCATGGAAACCCATTCCATGAAGCTCTCTACGCACTGTTGTTGTGCTAATCTGAAGGCCACATGAAGGCTGGAGGTCTTTAGCTACTGACTATGCAGATAGTTGGCGACTTCTGCACACTGTGCGCTTCAGCATGCGCTGACCCTGCTCTGTCATTTTACGTGGCCTACCACTTCATGATTGAGTTGCTGTTGTTCCAAGTGGCTTCCACTATGTTATAATACCACTAACAGCTGACCATGGACTATGTAGTAGCAAGGATATTTCACGGATGGACTTGCAATGTGCACAGGTGGCAACCTATCATGGTACCACACTTGAATTCACTGAGCTCCTGAGAGCGAGAGCGACCCATTCTTTCACAACTGTTTGTAGAAGCCGTCTACATGCCTAGGTGTATGATTGTATATATCTGTGGCCATGGAGGTGATTGGAATACCAGAATCCAATGATTTGGAGGGGTGTCCCAATACTTTTGGCAATATACTATATTTGTGTGAAACGTATTTACTGTTCTCTGTCAAGTGTAGGAGCTGTTATATCTGTATTGTATTGCGTATGAATACTTCAATAAAGGATTTTATTTCTGCAACACCTTTGACAGTGCGATCTACCTACTTCTTTCTGCGCCATATTGTTGATATGTGCTTGCTGTACCATGTACTTTTATGAAAACGTATACTGCTCTTTTTGTATTGCTTCCTTTTTGTAAAATCCCTGGTGTTCTTGCCAGTCCCTCTGCTTTCCTTTTAAAAACTAACCACACCACTGGGCAGGAGAGCACAGCATGTTCGTTTTTCTGGCTGTGTTGGGAGCTAATCCAATAATCAGGCTTGTGCTGACACCCCCCCACACAGTCATTCACTGTGAGGATCAGTGTCTGGCTGTTTCTCCTCTCTCAGCTCTTTATCCAGCTGAGAAAAGAGGGTATATAAAAGGTCAAAAAAGTTATTTATAAGTTTTTTTAATATGTTTACAAAAATGTTTTGCCTTTCATTTATATTTTAAACTAAACAGGTTGTTTTACAAGGTGAGGGTTTACATATACTTTAACTGCCATCTACAGATACAGGACTTTGAGTCTGAGCTCATACTTTTGTAACTCAAGCATGTCGTAGCTTAGCAAGCCTGAGCTAGGAACTTAGGTTAAAGTTCCAGATGCAGCCTTGCCCCATGACAGCCATAATACTTCAGATTACTATATTTTCCATATATACATGTGTGTAATAAGAGCAGAAAGTGTGGAATTCTCTGGTTTGCTCAGATGTCACTATGTTTTATAATTATTAGTACAGTGTCCTTTGTCTTTCGTAGTCCGGTCACCTGAAGTTGTATGTTGCTCCTGGGAGTTGGGATAATACCAGCTCACTTCCTTTCTCCAGACCAAACTGTGCCAGCATTTTAAACTCATTCAAATTCTTCTCCTTCTGGCCAGCATCCATTGAAGCCCAGAGCTGTGCTCCTGGAAATGACAACATATACTCACTGAAATCATACCAGCTACTATTGCCTGTTAGCACTACATGAGGTGACAAGCAATGTGTTATGTTGCTATTCAATGTACAAAATCAATGTACCATAATGAGCCTGTAACATGTCGCAAAACAGCTTCTCACGTAACACTGCATACTTAAGCTCTACCGCTTCAGTCAAGTCATCTTGATTAATGGTGTGGTGCCTCCTTTCATTGTCAGTTTCCTCTGTAGCTCTAATCAAGTCCACTAGACCTTCAGAATCCCACCTGTCAAAGAAAAAGAGCCCAGTGTCACATGGTTACAATTTTTAACAAAGTATGGAAAAGTTTCCATTTGTATTTTATTGCAGTCTGAGGGCCCACTGGGGATATTTTCCTTCACATCCTGTACCTGTGATGCCTAGGGGTGCACTGACCATTTGGAAACTCAGGCACTGCCCGAGGGCCCAGGGTCAGTATGGGGCCCCATGAGATGCCCCTGGTACCTTTTTCATAGGCTCTTTTGAGTTTGGGCAAGGACACAGGGGCCCCACGATCCCCTATTGCCCCGGGGCCCCATGAGTTGTCAGTCCGCCCCTGGTGATGCCCATACAAGAAATAAGATGAACAGATGTCACAGACAGTAATAAAAAAACTTTTTCAGAAGTATTATCTCTTCCCCACATTTGACAGGAGATAAGGGAAAATCTTCCCAGCCATAAACAGCAATTAAAAAAAAACACTGTAACCTCTCTCAAAAATCTATCCGGAACAAAATAACATTTTGGAGGGGGTTGATCCTTAAGGAGTAGCTCCACTTTTGTTGAGAAAAAAAAACACTCTGGGTGATCAATGTACATTGCAGGGATTGAAATAAAAACTTTGTAGCAAATTCCTACCTTTTGTTGATCTAAAGAAATAGTTGTTTGCTTCATCATGCCCTTTACAGATTGATATGAATAGAAGGGGCAGGTTTATTATAATCAACTGGTGCATGCTCAGTGTTCTAATGAGAAAAGCTGCACAGTCTGCATCCCTTTAGAGATATTTAACCTTGTGAAGTATCTCACCAAAAACTTCCCGTTGCAGGAGGTGCCTGAAATTTGGTTTATTTCAGTGCAGACCTCTGGAAAAACCAGTGAGCCACTCACACAAGCAGGAAATAACATTTTTTTGGGCATTCTGTGTGCCTCCAGGTTACTTTTAGTGCATTTATTTTGGCAAATTGAAAAGGAGAGGTAATTTTAATAGCATTAAATTACATAATTTACAACATGGCTTGCTTAGCAATAATACAGTAAGTGCTATACAGTATTATTATTATCATTATTTGTTTTGCGATATCTTTTTTTCACGAAAGTGAGGTTGCCCTTTAAGTTGGCAATAAAAATGTAGAGTTACGCGCCATTTCATCCTGTCAATCATCTAGTAAGTACCATATATGGAATCCAGAAATGGACAGTGTATGAGCCCAAATGTATAACCTATTTATTGGATTCACACTTAAAGGATAAGTTCACCTTTAGGAGAATGATACATTCACCCATATTTAGAGTGTAATGTGCAACATGCACCTATGTACCCACCTTCCAGCCACCAATGCTCCTCTCTCTGTGACATCACTAGGGGATCTTCTCCCCACACCACTATCACAATTTGAAAACAGCAGAGCCATGCAGGGTTCTGCATGCCCACACAACCATGTAATTTATTCACAGTTTTGTGTGAATGAATAGACTACAAGTACCATCAGTCAATGTGGTTGACGGCTTGGAGCTCTCAATGAACTGCGAGGATGCTGATGAGCGCTCTTCCTGCTCTCAGGTAACTGCCTGCCGGTATCAGAGGTATGGGCAGACAGCTATCCTGATAGCCTGCAGGAGCCTTGCATTGCGCCTATGATTGTCTGATTGTGTGTGCAATGCTATGCAGGAAAAAACATAATAAATGTATATTTTTTACTTTTATCTGCTGATTGTGGATGCAATGCTCTGCAGGCTCCATAGAAAAAAAATAAATGTACACTTAGCCTCTAAGGAGGAACTGAATTTGAAAGCAGAGACCAAAGGCAAGCAGAGAGAGACTAGTCACCAGTATTGCCTGTGATCTTCCTGCAGCTGATCGTTACCTCATTACTGACCTACCATGCCATGTTCTGCACAGAGTCCTTGTGTAGAAGAGGCCATTTTGGTAGAGAAAGGGTTTTCCTTCCTCTGAGCCTTTGACAATGTCAATTACGGTATCAGGACCTCCTGATTGGCTGAATTTTCAGAACTTCTGAATGGTTATACATTACAGGGACTGAGCACACTTACTAAACTGCTGACCGGCTACTGATTAATTCAATTAATTCATAAAAGTTGTCAGTTCTTCTGCCCAGCACCTGCTGTGCAGAATTGAGATGGTAGACAGGGGAGTGCTTTGGGACACTGCTTGTATTGGTGGGACTGCGGGATTTGGATCAAAATTTGAAATGTAGAAAATCTGGGACTGTTGGGAGGTGTGCAAAAGGTACATTTTATGATACTGTTTAGGCACAATAAACATTTCTAGATTTTTTAGATGAAATAGCATACTCTTTGAGTACTCTGAAATAGTACTGTTTGAGTTCAGTGCCACTTTATCCAAATTATATGCCTTGTTACTTGAAGGTGTGACAAAATTCAAGCTAAAAAATAAGATAATGGAACCTCTGAAGACTAATACGTTTTTGATCCTCCTGCTTCAATAATATACAGTATATATGTTTAGTTGGAGACAATGCTAATTCATATGCTGAATTTAGCAACAGCATACGTTTTTATTTCACTTACTGTCTCTTTAGCCTCATCTTCTCTTTTCTCAGGTCTTTCTGATACTGCACTTGATCAAGCTGGTGGAAAACATGGATACAATTACATCTGAATTTTAGACAAGTAATGGGAAGATCATTTGGTTGATGCAATCACAGATGTGACATAAAAATAGTGGATAATAATATGAATGCAAAAACAAGTGGTTTATCTCATCTTTTAAAGAAAAACTTATGATAGACCTGAAAACTCACATAAAAGTTGCTGAAGCCCCGCTCCAAGTGCCAATGCTGATGTTGGAGTAATCCATTGTTCAAGAGGGTGCAGGCACAAATATACTCATCCAGAGAGCACTTATAGCAGACAACATACAATCGCCACACACCAATAGCTTCAGGTCTATAGGAGGTATA
Organism: Staurois parvus; assembly: GCF_062004578.1. Lineage (NCBI taxonomy): Eukaryota > Metazoa > Chordata > Amphibia > Anura > Ranidae > Staurois > Staurois parvus. Next base: position 10,296,022 of record NW_028317971.1, read on the forward strand.
GAAAGCAGCCTCAGCTCTGGGGCCACTTTCCTTTCCTCCTATACACCCGGAGCTGTTGGTACCTGGCGGATGTATATTGTCTAATGGTAGATCTGGTTATATAACCCATATTAAAGAAGAATTATCACTTCAATGTGACCTCTTAGCTAGATTTATAAAGCAGATATCATCAAGGGCCAATGTTCTACATGTACCTTGTCCCCTGGAGAACAAAACACTGAAAAAAATTAAGTGAAATTTCTTCTGTAAGGTCAGTAAAATGCTGTTTAACTGTTTGCGCCCATCATGCATTATCTTCACTTGAAAGCAGTGGAAACCTTTCTGAGTCTGTACCTGCTCCCACCATTGCATCTTCTTGCCACACACATGAAGTGAGTAAAGCTGCCACTGGTTTCTGGAAGCAGAGATTTTTTACTCTATTTAGCTATGATATGCTAAGAATTAGAGGTGGTTAATCACAGGCCCTAAATTGTTTTTAATTCTTTCTAATGTGTAATGTGTTCACATGTGTCATTGTTAGATTTCCAGGGACTCATTCAAAGGTTTTCTGAAGTTCTCTAATGTTTCAATATGTAAGAACCAGACATTTTGTTTTTATGTCACCATTGAATATTTTGCACAAGGTTCTTTCCAAATAATTTTTTTTGCAAGTTTGATTTGCACTTTGGTTTTATTTTATATTTGTAATTATCTCGATGGAGTAGATTTTAAAAACAAAGACTTTTCAAAGTTCTGTTTTCATCCACATGCACCCCCCTTACTCCTGGTCCTTGACAATATTTATAAAGGTGTTTTAACATAAACCCATAAATTAACATGAGTTCCAAGTAATTCTATCTAGAGCACACTGCTATTTAAACATGATGCCAGTGATGGACTTTTTTATTCATTGTCAATGAGAGCTGGTCCTATGTGTATGGGGTTGTGTGACTCTAGATACAGTACCACCAATTTCTACTATTACTGAGCTCCAGCATTACATGTAGCCATGTAAAAAGCTTGCACAAATAGGCACTAAGAATTTAACCTGATCTAGACTTAAAACAATTATATAGAACAGTAAGGTACTTGGTGTCATTCTGGACTCCAACCTATCCTTCCAGCCCCAAGTTCAATCTTTAACAAACTCGTGCAGACTCCACCTCCGCAACATCGCCAAAATCCGCACGTTCCTAACCCCAGAAACCACTAAACCACTAAACAGCTCATCCACTCCCTCATCATATCACGACTCGACTACTGCAACTCCCTCCTCACTGGCCTGCCTCGCCGCTGGCTATCCCCGCTTCAGTCGATCCTGAAGACGGCTGCCAGACTCATTCACCTTTCCAACCGCTCCGTTTCCGCCACCCCCCTCTGCCAATCCCTCCACTGGCTTCCGATTGCACAACGGATCAAATTTAAAATCCTAACACTGACGTACAAAGCTGTCCACCATACTGCCCCGAACTACATCACTGACCTAATATCCAAGTATCGCCCAGCACGCACACTCCGCTCCTCACAAGACCTCTTTCTCTCTAGTTCCCTGGTCTCCTCCTCCCATGCCCGCCTCCAGGACTTCTCCAGGGTGTCACCCATCCTCTGGAACTCCCTGCCCCAACCCATCAGATTATCACCTACTCTCCTCTCCTTTAGGCGCACCCTGAAAACCCATCTCTTCAGGGAAGCCTACCTCACCCCCTGCTAACTTGCTGACCTCCTCCACTCTTCCTACCACTCCATCCCCCACAGGTATCTCCTCCTGTACCACTATCCCATCCCTTCTAGATTGTAAGCTCGAAAGAGCAGGGCCCTCGATCCCCTCATGTTTTGCATTGTATTGGTATTGTTCTGTCACATGTTCTGTCCCCCTTTGTAATGTACAGCGCTGAGTGAACTATTGGCGCTTTATAAATACTGTATAATAATAATAATCCTTACATAAGTTTGCAAACAACTTACATTTGCTTATCCTGCATAATAAAAGCAATTTCTTGCCAATTACCTGGCCTCCAAAAGTTGCTCTTGTTCGTTCATTCCTATATGGCGTTGTACTCTCAAAGAGCCATGTCTAGGAAATAGAGACATTATTGAAGCATTGCCTTTAACTGAAGAATGCCTAGATGTGCTGAAAACCTAAAACCTGTGGACTTTAAAGTAAGCATGTGATGAAAAAATGCATAAGCAGAGGTTTCCTTCAATGACAAAAGATACGTGAGGATCATGCAGCTGAAAGTATATGCACATTTTTTCTTTTTATGTAAATTCAAGCTTGGGCCAATTTCCTCTCTTCTCCTAACTTCCCTACTGGTCAATGTGGCCACCCATTACATTACTGGATTTCAGCTGTCTGTAGCTCTGGATCTACTATACTTTCTCACATTCAATTTTCACTACTGCTAACTTCTACTTGTGAACATTTGTAATCATGCTTAGTTTGAATTGCCCATTGTCTTTGTTACAGAATTGCTTTAAATATCTCCAATGTACACTGCTCAAAAAAATTAAAAGGAAATTTCTTCATCAGAGTATACCATCAAGTCAGTTAAACTCCTGGGATATTGATCTGGTCAGTTAAGTAGCAGAGGGGGTTGTTAATCAGTTTCAGCTGCTTTAGTGTTAAAGAAATTAACAACAGGTGCACTAGATGGGCAACAATGAGACGACCCCTAAAACAGGAATGGTTTTACAGGTGGAGACCACTGACAATTTTTTCCCTACTCATCTTTTCTGACTGTTTTTCACTAGTTTTTTAGTTGGCTAGGGTCAGTGTCACTACTGGTAGCATGAGGTGATACCTGGACCCTACAGAGGTTGCACAGGCAGTCCAACTCCTCTGGGATGGCACATCAATACGTGCCATTGCCAGAAGGTTTGCTGTGTCTCCTAGCACAGTCTGAAGAGCATGGAGGAGATATCATGAGACAGGCAGTTACTCTAGGAGACCTGGACAGGGCCGTAGAAGGTTCTTAACCTATCAGCAGGATTGGTATCTGCTCCTTTGTGCAAGGAGGAACAGGATGAGCACTGCCAGAGCCCTACAAAATGACATCCAGCAGGCAACTGGTGTGAATGCCTCTCACCAAACATTCAGAAACAGACTTCATGAGGGTGGCCTGAGGGCCCGATGTCCTCTAGTGGGCTCTGTGCTCACTGCCCGGCACCATAGAGCTCGACTGGCATTTGCCATTAAACACCAGAATTGGAAGGTCTGCCACTGGCACCCTGTACTTTTCACAGATGAGAGCAGGTTCACCCTGAGCACATATGACAGACGTGAAAGGGTCTGGAGAAGCCGTGGAGAACATTATGCTGCCTGTATCATTCAGCATGACCTTTTTGGTGGTGGGTCAGTGATGGTTTGGGGAGGCATATCCATAGAGGGACACACAGACCTCTACAGGCTAGACAATGGCACCCTAACTGCCATAAGGTATCAGGATGAAATCCTTGGACTCACTGTCAGACCCTACGCTGGTGCAGTGGATCCTGGGTTCCTCCTGGTGCACAACAATGCCCGGCCTCATGTGGTGAGAGTATGCAGGCAGTTCCTGGAGGATGAAGGAATTGATACCACTAAATGGCCCCCACGCTCGCCTGACCTAAATCCAATAGGACACCTCTGGGATATCATGTTTTGGTCCATCTGATGCCATCAGATTGGACCTCAGACTTTCCAGGAGCTCAGTGATGCCTTGGTCCAGATGTGGGAGGAAATACCCCATCGTCTCATTAGGAGCATGCCCTAACATTATCAGGCAAGCATACTAGCACGTGGGGGCCATACAAACCATTTTGAGTTGCCGCAATAAAATTTCAGCAAAATGGCTAGCCTGCTGCACAATTTTTTCACTTTCTGGGTGTCTTTGAATTCACTCCTCTGTAGGCTGATAATTTTCACTTCCATCAAACGTTGGGGCATCCTTATGTTCCTAAGACATTACCCAGTCCATATCAATATAGATATCCAGCATGATATTTTTCTCCATTAAGATCTGATGTGTTTTTAAAGTGTTCCTTTAATTTTTTTGAGCAGTGTATAACTTCTGGAAGGGTAGAGCATGGATTTGGCTTGTTTTAGTTTCCCTTGTTGGTTACCAGGGGCGGACTGACAACTCATGGGGCCCCCTGGCAATAGGGGATCATTGGGCCCCTGTGTCCTTGCCCAAACTCAAATAAGCCTATGAAAAAGGTACCAGGGGCATCTCATGGAGCCCCCTACTGACCCCGGGCCCTCGGGCAGTGCCGGGGTTTCCAAATGGTCAGTCCGCCCCTGTTGGTTACTAGATGCCCCTATAGCTTAAGAGTGAGTCAGATTCTGCTTAGGAGCTGCTTGACTATATTAGGAAGACAGAAAGCTTCCTGGGTTAGTTTCCACAAGGAGATTGATTACTGGTTTTCTTGGTGGGTGGACTGAACCAGAAAAAAATGTAGGCAGTTGGGCCTTATTTGTTTAGCCAAGGGGTGTCAAACCTGCAGTCCATGGGCTGCATGTGAACCAAGTTGGCTAGGAATGCGGTGGAAAACAAAATTGTAAACTTACCTAAAAATGTTGATTATTTTTGGAATATTTGTGTAAAAATGCGTTAACACTTAGAAAACACATGCTGAAGAAAAATATGACAATGTCTCTTTCCTGGACTTTTATACATTTTATCTTCCCAAAGAAAAAATTCCCACTATTCACACACAATCACATATTATTCATGTTATCAGTGTTCAGAAGTACCTATATTTGTGATTAAATGTTTTCAAGGATGCAGCACAAGAAGGGCAAAATTAGAACCAAAATATCTGATGAGCACCTTAGGAATTCATTGAGAAATGCTACTACGTCCATCGAACCAGATATTGATGCGTTAGTTTATCAAAAACAGTGTCAAATATTGGACTAGTTTTATGTAGCCCTCTTTTACATTTATATTAAAAAATATTACAATAAAAAGGACTTTTATTACTCAGATACATTATCAATATCTGTGATCGTTAACTTGTGATCTGCCCAACTTTTTCTGCTCATCAGCTATCCTTATTGTTAGTGTATTTTATGTGTGGCCCAAGACAATTCCACCTCTTCCAATGTGGCCCTGGAAAGTCAAAAGGTTGGACACCCCTGGTTTAGCCTCTTGCGGTGGAAGGATTGTATGCATTTTATGGAACTACATTCATCCCACTATTTTTGCAAGGCCAATTCTGGGATATCCCTCCTTTGAGTAGCAGGCCTCTCATCTCTCCTCTAATGCTACAATCTCTCTGAACTATGCTGGACTGTTTTTTACTTAAAGCGGAGTTCCACCCAAAAGGGGAAGTTCCGCTTTAAAGATTGGTCCCCTGCTCCCCATTACGGATTGGCACCTTTGGGGAGCGCAGGGGGGAAATGGGTACCTGAATTTGACAGGTACCCGCTCCCACTTCCACTGCGATCGCCTAGGTGATCGGAAATGGAAGTTGTTCTCCTACCCTCGCTCCCAGAAGTCTTGTGGGACACGTCACAGGTCCCAGAAGGTGACGGGGCCATTCAGGAAGCACAGCGCTACTTGTGCATGTGTAGTGGGCACCCGGCTGTGAAGCCGCAAGCTGTCACAGCCGGGTGCCCACACTGAAGTCTGGAATACAGGATGTTCGGTGAAACAGGCTGCGGCGGGGGCAACGTGGGATCGTGGGACAGATGAGTGGCTGTTTTTTAACAGGCAGCAGCTACAGTTTTTGTAGCTGCTGACTTTTATTTTTTTACAGAGTGAGTGGAACTCCGCTTTAAGCTGAATTCCACCACCTGCAAGTTATGGCTTAAGTATTGTAAATACCTTTACTTCTACTGATTCAGTAAACTGTTAAATGGTATTCCTGGTGTGGACTCTTCCTTCCCCAAACCAGGACATCTCCTGGAAACAAAACTTATGCCAGAGGAGCAAAGTAGGGTCCATTGGTGTAAGGCCTAAAGCAGGTATGCAGAGGACTATCACCATGTACTGGTTAGGCCAGGAGAGGTCGCATCTCCACACAAAAGGGAGAGTAGGATAGTTCCCGGGGGGGGGGTGGCATGTCCGCAACGCGCTGTTAAGACAAGGTAATCTCCCCTGGATCTGGGAAGGAAACAATTAAAGAGCGGATGTGCTCCCCTGTGACACAGCAGTTCCCTTTTTTTAGTTAGCATTATGTTATAGGCATTGGGTGATTCCATTTGACCATTCATAGGCTAAATAACCATTGTCTTGCAAGACCTCACTCATAAATTTTAAAATTGACCACTGGATCCATCAGTTGGAAACAGTTTTTCACACCACCCTGATCACCTTGCTTACCTCTAATTCTGACCATGTGACTCTGCCTGAAGTTTCTTGACGCTGTGTTAGGAAGTCCACCCAGGACTTAGAAGTAATTTGGGATTCTTGAGCTCTCTGTAGAAGAATCTTGACATCACTTAAACTCAGTGATGAATCTCTGTTGAAGTCCAAAAGCTGGAAATCCCAGTATATCTGAAATAATAGCTTACATGATGAATGCTAAACACAAATGAGAACACATACAGTACTTTGTTGCTTATGTTTCCATCTGGTATATGACAGCAGAGAATGCTGTATCGTTAAAATTGGTACTAGGAATTTTTCAGTATTTTGATGTTTACTGTTCATGACGGATTTTTTTTACATTGACCATGCAAAATTATGAACCTCTGAAACATCTAGTAGCTTCAATGTGCTTACATAGGTCCACTATCTTGTTAGTATTACAGTGTAATGTATACTGAAGGTGACTGATAAAGAGACTATCTCGCAAGTGCGATGAGAATTTTTTGTATTTTATTGTTTTTCCAATGGCACTAGTCATGTGCACCTTACTGTATAAAGTGGTCTGAGTGGTTGCCATTTTTACAAAATGGTTGTTCATTTTTGTAAATGTTTTGTTCACACAGGCTATTAAACACTGCACATTGTGCATACTTAAGCAAACTATAAATGTGTGAAATTCCCAGCCTATATATCATGCTTCTGAAGGACAACGGTAGGGATGTTACATGCTGGAGATTAGAAAAGGGAATTGCAGCTTTCAAGGCGCCACTGGGTGGCAATATATCTATTTTATTTGAAAAAGTACAAGCTACTTAGCAAAGATCAATCCTGAGATTATGTGTAAAGAATAGTTCCAGCCAGGCATCGGCATGTTACACATAGTTACATTCAAGGGTGGACTGACCATTTGGAAACTTGGGCACTGCCTGAGGGCCTGGGGTCAGTAGGGGGCCCCATGAGATGCCCCTGGTACCTTTTTCATATGCTTTTTTGAGTTTAGGCAAGGACACAGGGGCTCCATGATCCCCTATTTCCTGGGGGCCCCCTGAGTTGTCAGTCCACCCCTGGTTACATTAGTCCAGCTCAGAACAATGTAACTATGTATATTACATACCTGGCCGATGCCGCTGGAAGGTGGAATCACAGAAGTATACATCGTTACTCCAGTGATCTCTGCTTTCTTCAGGGTCCCATGCCTAGCAGCTGCTTTCCTGCATTGTGAATACAGGAGGTCATCCACTCAGCACAGGTACCATTCAGAGAATGCTGTGAATTTTTTTTTCAATATGTTTTATTTTGTTTTAAAGAGAGCTACAAATACAGTTTACAAATTGATGCCCAAAAGCTGAGCAACCAGTAAATCAACAAAAGAGTGATCATAACAAAAATGGTACAAACAGTAAGGTAGCACGGTCAACAATTGTTCAATATAAACAGTGAAGGAGATGGCAGCCATAAAATGGATATTATTGATTGTCCTGGATGACCAACATGGAATCAGTCCAATAACAAGAGGATTAGGTTCCATTAGGAAGAGAAATAAGAAGAAAAGAGAGAGGAGGAGGGGAGAAGGAGGAGAGGAGTGGGAGGAGGGGGGGTGGCGCAGGGAGTGTCCAGCCCACGCGGAGGACACATATGCGGCTGTCAGGCTCATCAAATGCTGTGAATTTTCTTGATGAATGAAAAGTGTACTCTGACTGAATGAGGTGGAGAGGAAGGGTGGTGACATCACCTTTCCCCCACGTTCAATCAGTGAACATTTTGCATTCATTCAGAAGATGTAAAGCATTCTCTGAATGACTTCCATGCTGAGCACCCAATCTATTGTGTTCACAAGGCATCAGACGGGCTTCTCAGCACAGCACCTAGAAGCAAGTGGAAATCACTGGAGTAATGGTGTCTAGCAGCATTGGCCAAGCATCTCATATACATAGTTACATCGGTCCAAACTAGTCCAGTGTAACTACGTATAACCTGCTGATGCCTGGAATTATTCTCTAATTTTTTCTAAGTGTCTAGTGTATTTTTATGTAATGCCTATAGTTTTCATTTATACATGTTTTCTACTCTAAATAGCTTTTCTTTAAATTCTTTAAATTAATTTTAAATAATTTACAAATGGGTACATAGCAATAAAAAACAAGACAAAAAAAGAACATTTAATATTCATATACAACACAACAAAAAAATCTATAACAAACATATAAAAACAAAATGTGTTTCCTAGGACCCTGTTCAGATATCATAGCAACCATAATTATTCCCCAGAGAGGTGAAGGGACAGCAGGAGAGGTGGGGGCTCCCTGTATCTGGGTGTATGTGATCTGACTGATCTTCACCAAGATAGATCTAGTGAGTACCAGGCTCCTGTACTCTAAATAGCTTTTATCCATTCAGGTAGCAGAGAGTATCTTGATGGCCTGCAATTCTAGCATTAGTAGTAGTAAAAGGTAAAAATGTTTAAAAACAATTTAAATGACCTATTCCAGTATCTGACTTCAATAAACTGTAATGTCTTGCTATGGATTAGTAGTCTTTATACGGTTTTATCGTTTCTTTATTAATGCTGGAGTTATGGCCAAAGCCACATTTATATCATAGAAACTTAGTAGTCCCTTAGCTTTTAGCAATATATATAGCATGTCCTGCTCCATGTTCAAAACTACCCAACAAAAGCAGATTTTAAAGTGGTGAGGTCACATGTAGCCCACTATACCCAAAACGGAAGTGGACATGGCTAAATGAGCATGGTTTAAAGGGTGGGACTGCTGCAGTATATAGAAGTGCACAACTCCAATATAATGGGGGGACATTTACTAAAACTGAAGCACACAGAATCTGGTACAGCTGCTGCAGAGAGGGCCATAAAGGGAAACAGTTACAGTAATTGCCCCACCCTGGTGCACTCATCATCCTCCTTGTACACCATACATTACCCTTGCTGCCCCCACCCCTGTAATGTTGACGGCTTCCCTCCTCTCATTCCCATTGGGTGCATACAATAGGATCCTTCAGGATGGAGAGTGGAAGAAGGGTCTGGTAAATATGTCACATTTACCAGCCCCTTTCTTACCTGTATGAACACAATGAGTGATTGGTACCAATCAATCACTGTGTTCATTTATAATTGAAGCCTAGTAAACTGTGTTTTTTTTTATGAGAATGGGGGGGCTTGTCAGGTTGGCTGTATGGGCCCCGTGGTTTTGGGGGCCTGGTCAGGTTGTCTGTATTGGCTGTTTCTAACAGCAGCCCTGTCCTGCTCACAATGGTTTCATTAGACAGGAAGTGATTAAATCATCTGTAATTGGGGCAAAGACAGAAAAAACGTCTGAAAGGGGTTCCAGCTCTCTCCTTCTCTACTAAAGAAATGCATTTTCTTCTGATAAAAATTTGTTATTAAGTCAGGATAAAAATGCAACGTGGTTTCTGTTTATTTCCCACACTATCCAAAACCATGAAAAGTTCTGGCTGGATATACACATTGAAGGATTATGTACACATGGGCTCAGATCCCTACAAACAAGCAGAGGGTTATATTTATCTGTCTAGAAAGAACAGATCCTATTAAGATCCTATTGATATCAATGACTGATGGCTGCATGGATCTTTACTGAGCCTCACAAACATCCCAATGTGTACATCCATGTGGGACTCCATTGTTCAGAGCCGTGCATCTGTCCTGCACAGATGTACATACAGGGATGCAAATGAAGCTCTGTGTAGCCATCAGCCTGTCATTGGTTTTAATAGGCTGGATTCATGTGTCCAAATTGATGACCAGGACAGATAAACACAGTCTCCTGTATAGATGTAAAGATTTGCACACCCATGTGCCCTAGAGAAAGCAACTAGAGGCCATTTTAATAAGCAGTAGTATGGCCATGCTGAGGCCATACTACTGCTTAAAACAAAACAGGAGTTCTGCAAATTAATAAACCATTTATAAAGCATGCCTATGTGCTTTACAGTGTGCATTATGCTCCCAAAACTGATGGAGTGTAATAAAAAAGGAAAAAAAACGCAAGAGCAGAGCCTGGTCATGTGACCTGTCATAGTCACAGAACTCTCACTGCTGTGATATGCAGAGAGAACTCTGTAAAGTACCACATACTCCATACTTCGGCTTGTATTTTAGGAATAGGCTAAGATTCCAGAAGGTCCTTTAAATATATATCCAGTTGTTTTACTGTTACAGGGCAGCCACTCTGTGCAGAATCATGTATATACATGTGATTCTGTATTTCCGGGTATGGGGCGTCCTACCCACGTTGTCATTGGCTCCTGTAGATGTCAATCACAAGGTCCCGGTCAGCAGGGCTGGGACAAGGGCTGAGCAGGAGGGGTGGCTGCCCTGGGCACTGTGGTATCATGTGAGCTGGGGGGGGGGGCACCATGAGGAGATTAGAGGAGGAAATTTGTGTTGAGAGGGAGAATTTGGGGGGGATTTGTGCTCAGAAGGGGGATTGTGTCAGGTGGGATTTAGAGTGTGGCGGAGGGTATTTGTGCTGGGAGGGAAAATTTTGGGGGTAGAGGATTTGTGCTTAGAGTTACGATTTATGCTTAGGGAGCAAGCAGGCAGATTAGTGCTCTTTTTTCTTTTGGGGGGGGGGAGATTTTTACTGACACATAATAGTTTATACATCTAGGGGGGGCCCAATTTGATATGTTCGCCCTAGGCTCTAGATGACCTTGTCCCACCACTGCAGGCCAGTGATTCATGGCCGAGAGTAAACAACACAGATCTCAGCGGGGATCTTTCTGCAAAGCAGAGATAAAAAGGGAGATAAAAAACAGCACATCCTCCAGTAAAACACCACAAAGTACATAGTTAAATCACTCCTAACACACAGTTAACCCTTTGATCGCCCCAGATGTAAACCCTTTCCTGCCTAATGTCAGTGCTTTTCATTAGCACAGACTATTGGATTAGTGTCTCTGGAGAAGTCAGTGGCAGTTAGTTAGTTCCCACTCAGTGTCAGTTAGTGTCAGAATGCCTGCGGTACTATAGCAGTCCTAGTATATAAAAAAAAAAATTCCAATATATATATCATAGTTTGTAGGCGCTATAATTTTCACGCAAACTGATTAATAGACACTTATTGGGATTTATTTTTACAAAAGACATGTAGCAGAATACATTGTAGTCTAAATTTATGAAGAAACTTTATTTTTTGAACTTTTTATTGGAAATGTTTTATAGCAAAAAATAAAAAATATTGTTTGTTTGTTTTTTTTAAATTTCAGTTTTTTGTTCGTTTATAGCGCAAAAAATAAAAAACCCAGTGATGATCAAATATCAGCAAAAGAAAGCTCTATTTGTGTGAAAAAAATGACATAAATTTTGTTTGTGTCGGTGTTGCAAGACCGTGCAATTGTCAGTTAAAATAGCACAGCGCCAAAAGCAAAAAATGGCCAGGTCAGGAAGGGGGGTAAATCTTCTGGAGGGAAATGGATATATTGCACACTGCATGTGTAGCACTACCCTCTTAGGAATTCGCTAGAGATTTGGGTCCCCCTATAATCCTGCACAGCCAGGCAACATGCATTCCTCACAGACTTGCATGCAGAAGACAGTAACCAGTCCTTGAGCTTGGTTTTGTGATTTTATTATGGGGTTTAGAACTTGGATGTGGTAAGGGGTGTATGTGATGCCCAAGGGAACAGCAACTGAGGACAATTTCCTGGATCTATGTTCATGTTTTTACATAGCAAAATTCTCTTCCTGGAGAGTACTCCAGCCTCTCCTGGTGTACCACCACAGACAATAGATACTCCTCCTCTATCCAGTTGTCTTAAGGAATCCCTGGGCAGTGCCTGCCCTTTTAAGGTGAACAGTCCCGGACAAGGAGCTAATCCAGTTTCCCACCAGAGTGATTTTTTTCCTCTTAACTGGCCAAGGGGGTGTAGGATAACACACACAGCCCTGTTTCTATGAGCTGGTGGGTTGGTAGCTGCTTTCTTGCCTTCTGCTGGGCTGGCTCTTTCCCTGCTGCACAGGTGGTCCTCGCTCTGGGGGCCAATGAGGTCTGTGCTTTCCTCCTCTCCAGTACCACTGCCTGGAGGTGAGGCCCTTCCAATAGGGCTCTCTACCAGGCTCCTGCACTCAGCCTTCTCACGCCATCTTCCACCTAAACTCTCCTGTTGCTGAGCAAGCTATGTCCCTTTTAAGAGCTGCCCTGGCCCCATGCCAAGCCTCCTGCCTGAGTATTGGCCAGGGTCACCTAAGTGTGCAGGCCAGCCCCTCCTCGCTTCAGCCTACTGCTTCTAGAATCTTCTCCAAGATTCTAGAGCAGCGGAAGGTATCAGGGAACTGACCGACAGAGCCTCTCAGCCCTGACTTAAATTTAACTCTGCTATTACACCCAGGCTGCTACTCAGCCCCTGACTAAAAACTGAACACTAGCTCCCCCTGGCTATCTAGGAGAGCACTACTCATATTATATTGTTTTCACTATAGAACGCTTGAATGCTTCTGAACAGGGGATTACAAGAGGCTGATAAAATCAAGACAAAGTGACATACTATAGTAGTTGCATTTAAAATACATAAATTTTTTTTAAATAACCAAATTACTGTATATGATGGAGTAATTTATTATCTGACTGGGGTTCAGCACATTACATGTTAGCTGGCTTCAGTCATACAGAAAACAGTGTTAGCACTGCTGATACACAAAGCTGAACCTGGCTGTCAAAGTGGCAGCCAACTCCCGACAATTTAGTTAGGTGAGCGGGCAGGAGGGCTGGTGCCCCCCTTCCTGCAGCACCACTAGTTCTAGTAATGGTAGGTACAGGTAATATATAATAATAATGGACCTCTTGGGCATCCTACCAGGTCCTAGGCTCCTGCTTAGTTCCATTTTCAGGTGATCCAGCTCTGCATAAAATAAGGTTGAACTTAGTCTATGGAGTTGATTTATTGAAACTGGAGAGTGCACAATCTGGGGAAGCTCTACATAGAAATCAGTCGGCTGCCATGTATTTTCTTATCAAAGCTTGATTGAACAAGCTAAAGTTGGAAGCTGATTGGCTACCATGCACAGATGCAACAGATTTTGCACTCTCCAGTTTTAGTAAATCAACACCTATGTATAACCAAGACATTGCTGGAAAGAGTATGGAAAGATTAGAAACCCCCTTGGAGTTTGTGTTGCTTACTGTCTTCTGCTAGTGAGATTATCCTCCCTATTTGTCCTAGAAAGCACTGTGTCTGGGACAGGGAGTGATGGCAAATCCAAAATGTTACAGTTGTCACCAGAACAAGAATTGAGTGGAAATCTTTCATTGGGAACATATATTTCAAGTAATTATATAGGTTCATCAATTTACATATATTGTACATTCACATTAGTCCCTAACCCTCAAGGAGCGCACAATCTAAGATCCCTAACTCACATTCACACATACACATATTAGGGCCAATTTAACTACCAACATGTCTTTGGAGTGTGGGAGGAAAACTGAGTACATGGAGGAAACCAACACAGGTACAGGGAGAACATGAAAACTCTGTGAAGGTAGTGTCATGGTTGGGATTCAAATCAACAACCCCAGCACTGCCAGGCAGAAGTGCTAACCACTCAGGTGCTGTACTGTTCCAGTGACAGTTGGCTAAGAGGAGCATTCCCTTCATTTTTTAGAGATCTCCTCTTATTTCCTTTTGCATATCAGGGACAGAAAGTAAAGGAAACCTCCCTAACAGGAAATAAAATTCAAAAAATAAATTATTGGCTTTAAATACACTTTAGGGTGATGAAGCAGGGTTACCTCCACTTATATTGTATCCGTAGTCAAAACGTAAAATAATATATTAATTTCTACACTGTATTTCTAAGTACTCTTTTTAATTTGTATGATCTTGAAGTTTGTAAACTTACTTTGTGAAGGTCTCCACACATTTACTTCACTACACATAATCACTATGCCCTGTGAGTAGGCAATGCTGTGTCACACATTTCACAGGGCCTGCCTTCTGAACTACAGAAGTGCTGAGAGGAGGAGATTCAGGAGGCAGAATCAGTACAGGAATCACTGTTGCAAGCAGCAAGGTACCATGGGATATGTAGTCCTTAGACATTGAAAGTAGATAGCAGATGAGAAGCTGCAAAGCATGCAGGGAATCCAGGAAGTTGTGGAAAGAGATGGCCAGCAGACAACATGAAAGGAGATTTTTCAAGTAATCTTATTGATATTGTCAAACATAGCTGTGATTTGGATTGAAAATGTTATAAAATAAAATTGTGTTTGTTTGCCCATTAATTTTCATTCAGCTATGGCCTTTGACTACAGTGGTTTTCTTTTTTTTGGATTAACAATTTTTATTGGTTTTCATGTAGATATACAAACAGTATGTTTGAAAAAGATTAAAAAAAAACATAACAAAAGGGTACATTGATGGTAAAACTGCATAGGTTCAGGACAAGCAATGTCATGAAATAACAATGTAGAGGTTATTAGGACCTTACAATTTGGGCCGGTACAGAAGAAATGAAGGTATCCCATGGGCGCCATACTGTCTCAGACACAGCAATCCAACAATTATGTAGGGCAGTCAAATACTTCCTCTGTCTTACATCAGCAATAATTTTGTACAAAATTGGCATTGAAGGGGGAGTAGAGGATAGCCAACACATAGGAATGCTTCTCCTAGCCGCTGTCAGGACATGTACAGAAGGTTTTCTGGATGATTTAGGTAGTGCCGGGAATAGAAGACGTAGCAAAAAATATAGTGGTTCAAATGGGAGAGAGGTATGCAATAGCGATTGTAACGAGGAAAAAACATCTTCCCAAAAGGGAATAATGGAACTGCATGTCCAAAAGATATGGTAGAGAGAACCAAGGTCTTTACCATAGCGCTAGCAAGCAGGAGAAGCATTCGGGTTATAAGCATGGAGAACTTCAGGCGTTTTGTACCACAACATCATGATCTTGTATGTATTTTCCTTAAAGACCACACAGACAGAAGATCTAGATGCGTTCTCCCAAATTTTTTTCCACATTAACAAATCAATGTCACATTGTAGAAATTGAGACCACTTACACATGTAAAGGTGAGTGTCATTGGATAAGGAGGGGGCATCCATAAGAAGTTTATAAGTGTTGGAAATAATACCCCTTTGGTGTGGACCCTGTATGCATAAACGTTCAAAGGGAGTAGGCTTCCCCAGGATCATTGAGGGTGACAAGGTAGAAAAGAAGTGACATATTTGAAGGTAAATATATACTGTAAGTGTTGGGGTGGTAGAAGAGCTTTTTTCTGGAGGTCTGAGAATGAATGTACCTTCCGAGTCACCGGGTGTACCAAGTGTCGCAGTTGAAAAAGGCTGGCTGCAACCCAAAGAGACATCCGGGACATGGCCATATTGTCTGGGAGATTAGGATTATATAGGATATTTGTCAGTGGGGAACAGTCAGAGACCAGTGCAAATTTAGCCTTACATTTCTGCCAAACAGTCAGAGAAAAGTGCATGGGACTAAGGAATAGGTGAGGAAAGGAAGAGACATCCACTGCTGAGGTCGACCAAAGGAGGGAGCAAGAATGGGCCGGAAACAGCTGCAGAGATTCAATCTCAGTCCATGTGTTGGGAGGGTAATGA
This sequence comes from Staurois parvus, assembly GCF_062004578.1. NCBI lineage: Eukaryota > Metazoa > Chordata > Amphibia > Anura > Ranidae > Staurois > Staurois parvus. Next base: position 10,311,889 of record NW_028317971.1, read on the forward strand.
GTGGACCATGACATGAGAAAACGAAGGTGAGTTGCATAATAGTAGGTTACTATATCCGGTGCCCCCAAGCCCCCCCTAGAACGCAAGGAGAGCAAAACAGAACATGCAATTCTATGCCGCTTGTTGTGCGAAATAAAATGCAGGAACGATTTCTGAAGGGAGTAAAGTTTAGACATAGGAACAGAAACGGGGAGGGTCGCAAATAAATATAGAAGTTTGGGTAACAGTCATTTTTAGTACGTTGATGCATCCGAGAAAAGAAATGGGTAGGGAATCCCAGTGTTTCAGAGAGCGAGAAATTGCTATAAATGGGAAGGGGGGGGGGGGGGAATTTGGCCTCATATATGGAGTGGTAAGAGGACGTAAGATTATTACCTAAATATTTGAAAGAGTGGGTGCACCACCAGTAGGGAAAGGAATCCTGAAGAGAGGACAGAACAGCGGATGGGACGTGTAGTGGGAGTGCCTCAGTTTTGGACATGTTAACTTTGTAGCCTGATAGGGCCCCGAATTGTCTCAAGGTCTTATGTAAAATCGGTAGGGAGGTATGGGGACTCGAAAGTGTGAGGAGGATGTCATCTGCGAGCAGGGATAATTTGTACTCATGGGTATGGGATTGTATCCTGCGAATATCCGGATTAGACCTGATGGAGATAGCTAATGGTTCCAAACAAAGAATGAACAGTAAAGGAGAGAATGGACAACCCTGACGTGTACCATTTGACATCTGGAAAGGGGGCGAAAAAAAGGAGGCTAATCTGACCTCCGAAAAGGGGGAAGAATAAAGAGCCTTCAAGGCTGCCACAAATGGACTCCGGAAGCCAAACCTCCCCAAGACCATAAACATGTAAGGCCAACTTAAACGGTCAAAAGCTTTTTGAGCATCTAAGCTCAATAATATAGCAGGGATGGAGGATCGGTTAACCAAGTCAACCAGATCAATAGATCTCCTGGTGTTATCTGCAGCATGCCTGGCAGGTACAAAGCCTACTTGATCCCTATGTATTAGCTTGGAGATAAGACCGGACAGTCGGATGGCCAGGATTTTAGTGAAAATCTTGTAGTCGGAATTACCTAGGGCAATGGGGCGGTAGTTGTCTACAATAGAGTGGTCTTTGTCGGGTTTGGGGATCACTGTAATATATGCACGGGAGAACTCAGTCTGGGGTGTGACACCTCTGAAAAGATCTCGATAAAAAGAAAGGAGATGGGGGGCCAGGATAGCAATGAAGGATTTATAACAGGAGTACAGTGGTTTTCTTTTGAATTCACAATCATATAAATGCTTGTATAGAGCATTTTAAATAAGGTATGTCTATGAAATATTTCTAAAAACAGAACAGGTATTGGTCTTCAGATTCAAATAAAAGCCAGACGATAACATGATATTGTTCAAAATAAAATAATGTGCATTCTGTTTTTCAGGTTAGTGAATTAATTCACAATTTACATTTGCTCACCTGTTCCTTCACCCAGCGCCGTCGTTCTACTTCCACCAGTACATCCAGCAATCTGGAGGAACAGCAGAAAGCACTGTGCAGCCTTACCCCACATACCTGTAGAGAGACCAGATTGTAAAGAGCTAGTCCTGGTTAAACAATGGAGATAGGAAGACTGTTCCACATAACAGTTGAGATTTCCGAAACCTCAAACATCTTTTCTGTTTAATAATGTACAGGAAATTATCACATAATACAAGTTAAAGCTGAACTGATAAGCAAGTACCGTCTAAATCACATGAATCTGGTCCACCAGGCCATTTCATGTGGCCCTTGCACCTTTCCTTCAGCCTCAGCAGCCCCCCTGCCCACTACCCCTTCAACCACCACCACCTTATCTCCACCACCCCCATTTTGTCTCAGCAATTTGCAGCAGAGAGGTGGACAAAGCTTCTCCACCAGATCTTGCACCTCTCTGTGCAGCCATGGAAAAACTTAATATTTGTGTCATTCTCAAAACTCTTGGCCAGGGCTGTACATGAGCTTCCTATAATACAGTCACTCCTTCATTTTGTACAGAATGATTGGTTTTGTCTCCACCCCTTTTGTAGTTTTCTGCTGGCAGCCTGTAGTCGAATCTTGCAGTGCCCATCTCATATCTCTGCTCTGGATTTGTAAAGACATTTGGTAAACACAAAGTGGAATTATATCCTTTGAGGCAATTGAGGAATATATATAAATATAAGTTTGTGTGTCTGGAGTGTAGCTTTAAACATAAGAATCTATAAAGAATGACAGTATGTAGTACTGACATCTCCACTTAAAGTGATAATCATAGGTGAGAACTCTCCAGATTTCAGCCACTTTCCACCAAATCTGATACTTTATTGTGTCTCCGGGCCACCAACTGGCTGACTGTAGTAGTTACATCAGTGTTACTACTCCAGTTACATAATGACCAGAGCCGCAAGTGGGCACACTGTAGAGGAGTCGTGGACTGAGCTCTTTCCTCCAGTTCTCATTCTAACCATTGAAGACATGTGTGGACAGAGGAAAATAATAGCTATAGTCTTATAATGGAATGGAAGCTTGGCGGAAAGGTCAAGAAAATTGTGGGGGCAGACCCTCTTGTTGTTGTTATTGTCCATGTAATGTAATGTTACTATTGCCTTTCCTTGTCTATGTACAGTGTTGCATTGACCGAAATGTGTACAGTTGCTTTATTCACAATATAAATGTAAATCATAGGTGTAAATACTGTAGACAGTTGGATGTGGGTGGGCAGGATCTTGTCGGAGGCAGCTGGCTATTTGTACCTTAATATTGATGTAATACTATTCAATTATTGATGTTTTTAATTTGTATTATTTTTATCTGCTATAATAAATATTATAATTTTAACAGTATATTTGGGTCTATTCATTTGTAGTAAAAGAAAAAGTCCCTTTATAGCAAGTCGTTGGCTTATATATTAATCATTTTGGGACATGGGTGCTGTGAATTTGGTGGCATCTACACCTTAAAGTGGAGTTCCACCCAAAAGTGGAAGCTCTGCTTGTTTCCCTCCTCCCCCCTCCACTGCCATATTTGGCACCTTTTGGGGGGAGCAGTTTTGATAGGTACCCACTCCCACTTCTGGCTCAGTTCACCGCTGCGACTTGTGCATGCACAGTGGGCACCTGGCTGTGAAGCCGCAAGCAGTCACAGCCTGTTGCCCACAGTTGAGATGCCAGCACTGTGGAGAGAAGAAAAAGAGAATGGATGGCGCGGGTGAGCACATCTCTGGACCCTGGAACAGGTAAATGTGTATTTATTAAAAGTCAGCAGCTACAGTTTTTGTAAGGAAATCATAGGCACATGGAACCTGCAGACCAAAAGTCCATGGATAGTCTTAATCCAGTGGTAGGAATACAATTAAGAAGAAAGGGAAGGAGCAGTCTAAATACCAGGGCAGGCTGTGGTAGAATTAAGCAGACTCTAATGTGGAAGAAACAAAGGAATAAACACAGCACCAAAGAAATTAATGATAAATGACATGCTCATCATAGATGTGGATAATCAGTCCACCTCGTCGCCAAGATGGTAAGCCACTGTGGGATGGTATGACAGTGGGACGGTGGGGGGCAGTCAGGGTGGATGGACTACCGAGACTTCTTCCTTTGTAATGGCCGCTGTAGGATTCCGATCAGTGGCGTCGGCGTCTGACATCATCCAAATGCAATGCATTTCTGAGCATACGCAAGGTCCAACATAGACCAGTGCGCTCCTTTCTCAAGCATGTAATACAATGTGCATGGGAGCCTTATATGAGGAACAGGTTAGGGTTGGTGGGAGGGGAAAAAAGAGTGGCAGAAGTAACAAGCTGGGTAAATTAGCTTGTGGTATCATGTGGATAAAAGCATTAAAATACAAATTAAAATAAAGAATTAGTATGATATCCCAACAATGTATGGTAATGAATAAATAATTAATAAAATAATAAAATAGATGGGATGGTATACCCAGTACGATATGATATCGCATAGATTTCATAAGCATAAAACAGTAGATGGAATAAATAGATAAATAAGTGCATATAAAAGGCATCAGGATATGACAGAAGCGGCATACAATAGTGACAATACCTGGTGAAGTGTATCATCATTGGAATTCTATGGACATAACATATAAAGTTACATATGCAATGGGGGGAGGGCATAATAGAACAAGATTGATATTATTATTATACAGGATTTATATAGCGCCAACAGTTTTCTCGGCGCTTTACAATATAAAGGAAGACAATACAGCAACAATACAGCTTAATACAAGAGGGTTAGAAGGGCCCTGCTCCTTGGAGCTTACAATCTAAGATATATGTTAATGTTATAAGAAGGAAATTAAATATTGACATGTATTGGGTGTCCAGACTGCCCTCCACTGTCCCACTGAGGCTTACCATCTTGGCTGACTGATTGTCCACATCTATGATGAGCCTGTAATTTATCATTAATATCTGCGTTTCCTACTTACTTTTTTAACCATTAAATGTGCATCACAGTCTACACTTAGAGGCACTGTATTTCTTCCTTAGCTACAGTTTTTGTAGCTGCTGACTTTTAATAAACACAAAAACAGCTGGAACTCCACTTTAATCATTAATTTATTGTAACAATTGCCTTTTTGTTGACCGGTATTGATACAAATGTCTATTTGTTTGCCATGTAATGTAATAGTTGTTGATTACTTGCCCACATATTGTAACAATTTCTTTTTTAAAATCTGTGTATCCATTTCCTATTTGATGCTCATAAATTGTAATAATTGCCTGTTGGTGTCCATGTATTGCTACAACTAAATGTTTATTTCCCATTTGTATTTTCAGGATGTTTTTTCCTCTTATCATTAAGTCAGCACTGTTAGTTTAACTTTAGAGGACCATATTAAAAGGCATATCATTGTGAAATCGTGCCACTAAAAACTGATTTTTTGGGGGGGCCCAATTTACTATGATATTCACGACTCCAATTCACTATTATCCCCCTTCTCCTTGCAAATATAAACTCATTGATTCTAAAAGTTTTAACGTTTTCAGGTATGGCTATAATTCAATCAAATTAACATTTAGGGGCTCATTCAAACCAGATGCAGTGGAAAGCATTCTTGAATGCATTCTCACTACACAGGCAGCCCAAAAAGCCAAATTATCCTATGGGCATAGTTTACACCATTACAGTGCAGTGCGGTGAAAAAAGGACAGCAAGCTGCATTTTTCCTGCACTGCAAGTACATGCAAAGGCATGTAAACACGTGGAAATGTACTGCAATGCAGCAAATATAAAAGCCCAAAGAAGAAAGAAGGAAGTTACCTCAAAGGAAATGGAAGCAAACTAAAGCTTAGAAAAAATGTACCACAAATATATGCAAATGCATGATGAATGCCCATGAAAGCACATACAGAAACGTACACTTTCTGCTGTAAATGGGTCCTAAAGGATAACTAAACCCCAAATCAAAAATGTAGCATATTACAACTTACTAGTCCTTAGGTGTAGTTTTTTTTATTTTTTAGTATAATACCCATTGGTCTTACCAGAAATGCAGTGTCCTTGTCACTTCTTGTGCACTTAATAAAAAGCACAAACAACCTTATCGTTCCTGTGTCAACTACTAATCCAGGGGTGTCAAACTGGCGGCCCTCCAGCTGTTGTGAAACTACAAGTCCCATCATGCCTCTTCCTTTGGGAGTCATGCTTGTGACTGTCGATTTTGCAATGCCTCATGGGACTTGTAGTTTGGCAACAGCTGGAGGGCCACCAGTTTGACACCCATGCACTAATCCAAGCATCCCTAATGTAAAGCAGATAGTCATAGGCAGACATGTTTGAAGTCCAGCCTGGGTAGATACACTGGAGGAGTAAATCCTTCCCCTCTAGGACAGGAAGTCTGTTATTCACATGATTACAATGTGATGAGAAGTTGAAAAAAGCCTAAAAAAAAAAGAAAACTAATGCATGCACTCCATCCAAGGACTGGTAAGCTGCAGGAAGTCATATTTTAGAAGCATTTTCAGGTGATATTCTAACACTTTACCTGATCAACAGCAGCCTGGACAGAATTGATGTCAGCAGGAGTTTGGAAAAGCCTTTGGTACAAGGAACAGATCTCTGTCAAAGAAACGCGGCAGCATGCTGGTTGTGCTGGTGAATCCATGAGATCCTGTATCAATCAGTGAATTCATCAATGAGTAATTTGTGCAAAAAGGATTCCTCTATACAGTATACTTTCATAACTCGCGTCTTTTTTTATATAGCTTCTCTGTGTGGACTTACTGACCGATAAGATGTATGCTACTAACAAAGTTTAAGTTAAGGTCAGAACCACTGACCTGCATGCTTGGGCTGGGGCAGTGAATGAAATCTGTGGATCAGCATGACATACAGGTAATTGACATTTCCAAAAGCAGTGAGTAGGGATGAACTTTGGCTAGATACTGAGTTCGACCTGAATTCTAGCTTTTTGAGGTTTTCCAAATTGGCAACATAAATAGCCAGGTTTGGCCTGTTCACCCATCTAAACTAATTAATTTAGTGATGGTATTACTACCACATTACTAACTGGATCACTAATGTTGTACAAGGATTGTTACATTTGTCTGCGGGTCAGTGTTCAGCATGACTGACTATGGATACAAATCACTGAATGGTGTGATTGACAATGGATCCATATAACTGGATGATATAATTGATAATGGATTTACACCATGGGACATGTTTTTTTGGGGAGGGGGAGCTTAAAAAAAAAGAACTTTTTCAATGGTGTCTGTGTTTATTCACATTGTACAATTCTTTTGGGTGAAGGAGCAACAAAGGAATTAGGAGAGCTTTATTCAAAAGGGGTTTTCTAGATTCCAATAAGATCCCTCTCTGCAGACCCCCACATCCACTGGGCCGGGGATGTGGGGATGAATCCTTTGTTCCCATCAACATGGGGACAAGGTGTCTTGCTGGATGGGGCATGCCAAGGTACTCTCCCCATGTTAAGAGCATTTGGCCTCGTATGGTTCAGGATAAGGGTCTGGTATGCCAAACAAAACAAAGCCATTCTGGAAATATGATATTTAGTGGCAAATGTTGTTTTTTTCTAAATGCACATTGTACAGTGTACCACTTCACGTGCAGCTTTGAGGCATTCACCAATTCTGGTATTTAAAAGCATTGTATAATTTTAATATTGTTCTTGAAGATTTATTAAATCCTGTTGCTCACTAAATAGTATTTTTTTAAAATTTGCATTGATGCACTGTGTTTACCAAAAAAGCTTGCAAACTGACCTTGAAAGAAAGATTTGCCCACTAAATAGTATTATTTTAAAAATTGCATTGATGCCCTGTGTTTACCAAAAAAACTTGCAAACTGACCTTGAAAAAAAGATTTGCCCCCCCTCAAAAACTTTAGGGGAGTTCATGCATTGTGTTCAATGATATTCAGTGTTTTCAATTGTTTAGCAAACATCCAGCTAATGGAACTTTGCTCAGTTCGTTCACCACTATAAATATGATTTCCTGTTTCAAAAACTGTTACTGAAAGATTTTCCCTGATCTTTTTATCAGTTTTAGTTTATTGCACAAAAAAAGTTTTTGTTTAGTAAATTTAGGTAATATTTTATGCTGACATAGTTAAACAAAAAGGCACAACTATCAAATCCAATTAAAAAAAACATTATTATTGGTACTTATACAGCACTGTCAATTTACGCAGATCTTTATGTATATATATATTGCACGCTCACATCAGTGACTCCTCACTGGCAGAATACACTGATCATCGCTGCAACCAATTGGCTACAAGCCACCGATCGAACAAGGTTTTCCAATGTTTTCAGCTTTTGTTTAACATGGAGGGATAGACACAGAGCAAAATTTGGCCTGTCCCTGCTGAACCCTGTACTGGTGTCAATAACTCACCATATGGTCACCATAAAGGTGACAAAGAAGTGTGGGAGGTAATTTTGCTTTCTGTTGCTCTCACAATATGTTGAAGTGTGTGTGTTTGTACTGTATAAATTGCACAGGTGTATATGGTATATATGTACACAATACAACAGTGAATATAATTATAGAACCATTTGCAATATATAAACTAGACAGTAGATACTTGAAGGTATTCCTGTCATGTGAGCACAATGAAAACTAAAATATAACAATTGCCATGTACTCACCTGTTGACGGCACTGCATGTTTTGTATCTTGGTTGTGTAATGAAGAGTTTTTCCACATTTGCAGTTAGTGTGACATTGTGATATGTGCTGTCACAGACACTCTGCTTCTTCCATTTCATTTGTTCCTTGGTGTAATACTTCCTATAGCTTACGTCTCTTTGTTTCTAGCTTACTTTCTCCTGGTGTCTGTCCAACTCTGTCTCTATCTTTGTCTCCACATCCTTTCTATCAGTTTCCTTATTGTACAGCTGAATTATTCATCGGTGGATCTGTTTACATGCTGAATCCCCTTTCATCATCCTGATACTCACACTATACAGAGCATTCCAGTTTAACCTTATTGATCACTTTAAATTACTTCTAATCATCATAGATCAGTCTGCCAAATTGTAGAGAACAGGAACAAGCACAGGGATGGGGGAATTATGGCGCTGCAGTCATTGGTGGGTTTATTAGAACAAGAACAAAATACTTCTTTGCAAGTAAAGCATTTTCTGATATTTTTGCGTTTCTTAAACCCAAAAGGGGAAGTTCCGCTTTAACGCATTGTCCCCCACTCCCTGTTAAGGATTGGCACCTTTGGGGAGCGAGGGGGAGCGGGTACTCGAATTTGACAGGTACCCACTCCCACTTCCACTGTGATCGCCCAAGACAATTGGAAGCGGAAGTTCTCCTCCCCTCCTCCCTCCTCCTAGTCTTCTGGGACATGTGACAGGTCCCAGAAGACTACGGGACCATTCACAAAGCGCAGCGCTACTCGTGCATGTGCAGAGAGTACCTGGCTGTGAAGCATCTAGCTGTCACAGCCGGGTGCCCACACTGAAGATGCCGGCGCCGGGGAAAGAAGACGGTCGGTGAAACCAGCCATGGTGAGGACACCGCTGGATCGCGGGACAGGTAAGTGTCTGTATTTTAAAAGTCACCAGGTACAGTTTTTGTAGCTGCTGACTTTTATTTTTTTTTTTAAAACAACTGGAACTCCGCTTTAAAATGTGGCTCAAAGCGGTTTTTGGCCACATTCACACTAGCCTCCTGTATTTGGTATATTTCACACTAGATGCACTGACTGTCCTTTCTCTGCACCTGATTACTGCCAATCAAGAGATTTAATCTATAAATATGGAAAGGTTTCTTTACAGTAAGAGCTGTGAAAATGTGGAATAGACTCCCTCAAAAGCTGGTTCTGGCCAGCACAGTAGATTGTTTTAAAAAAGACCTGGATTCTTTCCTAAATGCATATAACTGGATACTAACATTTATAGATACAGTTGATCCACGGATTTTCTAGTTGCCTCTCGGGGGATCAGGATGGAAGTTTTTCCCCTGGAGCAAATTAGATCATGCTTTGTTGGTTTTTTTTTGCCTTTCTCTGGTATAGGGTTGTATAAATGTTTTTTTTCCTTCTTATAGGTTGACCTAGATAGACTTGTGTTTTTTTCACCAGACTAACTATGTAACTATTTAACACAGACATCTATTTTCTCTAAATGCCATTAAACTGAAGGTATCTAAATAAAGGTGTAAATAATATAATGTAACATGATTAGATTAATTTATATGTCCTATATATAAATATAAACTCATGTATGTCCATGACAGTGTGAATGTTGCCATAGGTTGTAGAGGACCCCATGAAGGAGGGATCTTCCTGTCTAAGATCAGCTCTTTCCCTTCAGCAGAAATCATGTGACTGCATACCTAGACTATTATTGGTCATGGTACCAGCAATGGAGGGGAGTCTTCCCCTAAATCAGGTATTCAAACTCTTGTTTTTTGAGGGTTTATTTTAGAAGTCCCGCAGTGTAGTGAACACACTCACAAAACTAGCACCCAGTGAAAAAAAAAAAGTGAGCACACAGAAGTGAACCACAAAAAAGTGCACAGGGTGTACGTCTAGCCTTGCTCTGAAGAGAAAGAGCCCTAGCCCTGATCCCCCAGGGCACAAGGCTCCTGACAGGGACTGAGGCATTCACTAGGACCACCGAGCCAAAACCAGGTGGACCCCTTTCTTCAGGAGGCCTGCGGAAGCAAGGCCACCCCGAATACTAAGTGGGGCTTCCCCAAAGGTAGACCCTATGAGAAGAGGAGACCCTGACCAAAAGGCCACATGCCTCCCCCCCAAGACTTTCAGGGCAGGCCCAAAGACCTACACCCTACTAATCGGGAAGTGAAAGTGCGTACTGTGCTGTGCAAAAGTGCAAATGACAAACAACATAGAAAAAAAAGGGAGAGGGGAAGTGGAAAAGTTCTATAGTGCAAATAGTGAAATACTATGGTGGGCTGTTCATCCAGAAATAAAAAATTCCTCTGGTCCTGGCTAAAAGGCCCGGCCTAAGAGGCAGGTGCGAAAAAAAAGCATGACTGGTGTAGTCACCAAGATGCCTAAAACTCAAAGTGAGCTCCCTCACCGTGAGAATTTTGGCACCCCTGGACTGCCACTCCAGGTACACATACACCAAGGGCTTCTTTCTCAGCCCGGCATTCAGCTACACCAGTGCAGTCCCATCCCTACCAGAAAGACATCAGAATTTAGAAAGCTTAGGGAGAGCCAGGGGCGGACTGACAACTCATGGGGCCCCCGGGCAATAGGGGATCATGGGGCCCCTGTGTCCTTGCCCAAACTCACAAAAGCCTATGAAAAAGGTACCAGGGGCATCTCATGGGGCCCCCTACTGACCTCTGGCCCTCGGGCAGTGCCCGAGTTTCCAAATGGTCAGTCCGCCCCTGGGCAGAGCCTTTCCTACAACCAAGGGCAAGCCTGGTAAACCAGGCCAGACTCAACCCAGGAGGAAAAAACTCTCCCACCACTCTCACCATTCCTGCCTAATTACATCAGATGAGGTACTAACCAGCACCTCAAGCCAATAGGGCATTGGCATTCCCTCTTCCGAAAACTGATAAGAACAGATTCTACACTTGCTCTTAGCCAAAAGGCTGAGTATTCAAACTCTTGTATTGCTCCCTATTTTTACAAGGCTGTTCAGTTAAAATTTTTCGTTTAAACCACTTTAAATCCTTCCTTCTATACCAGTAAAGTCCTGGCTCTAATACCATTATGTTCCACCCTCTATAGGCTCAATTTGGATTGCCTTAACACAAGGATAATGATGTTTATTTTCAATTATGTGACAGTAAATTTTAGATCTCATTGGACTGAAAACACATCACTTGTTATTAGAATAGGGATCCTTATCGTAGTTTGTGATCTGAGCCTCATACATGTGGTAATTGCAAAAATGTAGATAGTGAAAATGAGGGAACAACTTCATTAGATAATGCAAGTTACATTTTTACACATCTGTCATTGATAGTGTCGCCAGTGTCAGCATTGTCTGCCAAAACAAGGCCTTGTGTTAACAACTAAAGTAATGATGCAATTCAAGCCCTGAAGCAATTTCAAACCATGTTGTCCTTACAAAGCTTGCATGCTTTGTGTTTGCTCACAAAATAGCTACTTTGTTTTCTGCCAGTATAGGCAATACCCAGATGGTTGGATATCACATATTCCTGTGTAAAACAAGAAATGAGAGAGAGAGGCTTGCACACCGTGGCCGGATACCCGGCTATGCCCCCCAGATTTTAGTTGTGCCCCCCCAAAGCCAACCCTTACCTGCCACTATACTACCCTAACCTGCCACTATGCTGCCCTAATCTGACACTATACCACCCTAATCAGATACTTTAGCGCCCTAGTTTGACACTATACTGTCCTTGACTGATCTCAGTTATGCATAGTGTGAAGAGGAAGAGCTCTGCTGCCTGTGCCCAGGCTGTGTACAGTACAGGGATGGGAGAAGGAGCTGTACCCTGTCCTCTGCCCTGCCAGACGTGACCCCTGTCCTCTGCCCTGCCAGCAGTGACCCCTGTCCTCTGCCCTGCCAGCAGTGATCCCTGTCCTCTGCCCTGCCAGCAGTGACCCCTGTCCTCTGCCCTGCTGATCTCCCATCCTCTGCCCCTCTGACATTTTTACAGCACCCCCACATCCGACAGGCTAGATCCAGCCCTGGTGCACGCCCCATAGTGTAACATGCATTAGGAAGTTTAATGTGTTACTAAACCCACAACAGTAAAATCAGTCTGTATATGCAGTAAAGCAAGCTTGCTGTACTCACTTAAGGAGTTAATCCTCTGCATTGTGTAAAAATGCTGTAGGATCCTGTCTTCCCTAATCCTCCCTTTCTTCAAGTGCCCCCTCTTATCTCCTGATAAGACATCTCATGTGGAGACACTCTGCGCATGCTCAGTTTGGTGTGTATTATTAGAGAAGTATTTTTTTCTTTGGAGAGTGCTTGTGACCAGCACAGGACCAATCAGCACTGTCCAGACAGAGGTCAGGGGTTCTGTGTCTTCCTAGAGCAGAAATAAAACTCCTGCAAGCTTTAACCAGTGCTCTGCTGGACACTTATAGAAGTCACAAGACTGCTATATACTGCTGATGAGAAAAGGAATTTAGCAGTTTATATTTACTAATATGTATTATTTTTATTTATTTTTATACATCTTTATTAATCTTTTCATATTTCATTTAATTTTTTATTTATGGTGGTATGCAATATAAGTAATAGCAACTGGATGTATAATTTCAAGTGAAGTGCAGCACATTAAGGTATTATTTATTTCAGGTACTTATATAGTGCTGTCAATTTACGCAGCGCTTTACATACAATATATATTGTACATTCACATCAGTCCCTAACCCTCAAGGGGTGTACAATCTAAGGTCCCTAACTCACATTCATACATACACATACTAGGGTCAATTTAGACAGGAGCCAATTAACCTACCAGCATGTCTTTGGAGTGTGGGAGGAAACCCATGAAAGCACAGGGAGAACATACAAACTCCAGGCAGGTGGTGCCATGGTTGGGATTCGAACCAACGACTCTAGTACTGCCAGGCCGAAATGCTAACCATTTAGACACTGTGCTGCCCCGGTATATATTATTGATTTAGCATAGCATAGTAGTATGAGTATGTGTTAGGTGCAGGCAATTGACAATTAGCACTTAGGTAGGTTTTATTACTCACATAGCAGCTCACAAGCTTTCACTTTTTAATGATTGCATGTTGTGTGTACTGTGGGAGAGCAGATATAGTGAATGCAGAGTCCTAGTTTAGTAACATTTTAATGGACATAATAAAATCAATAGTTGCACTCACAAACAACCGTGACATATAGAGGCTTGTCAGGTGGCTTGGAGGATAAGTCCAGAGTCAATTTATGCGTTATCCCAGATCCCTGCATTGGCCACTGGCCAGGGAAAGCATAGGCTAAAGTGGAAATTACACTGCTGGCAGAGATGGAGTCTGGAGTCCAAGAACTGAAAGCCTCCTGTTGTCACTGCTGTGTACCCCAAAATACCAGGGGCATCAAAGCAATCCTGCTTCTTTATCAACCTGTTTACTTCCTACCTCCATGTGACTATGACACTCTGTGCTACTACAGCTGTAGTTATGCCATTGTCCATCAATGCAAGTTATGCAGAATGAACACTGATGAATAGAAGTGGTAATGGAATTTTAAAGGATATGTCAACCTATGGGAATATGTTACAAGTTCCACCCATTGTAAGGGTGGAACATGTAACATGTTCCCGCTCCTGGAGCCGCATCCCACTCTGCTGCATCTAGTGACAGCTAGCAGGGGATCTTTTTTAAAGTAATTCATTCACAGAATTCTGTGACTGGAAAACTACAAGTAGCCGATAGCATTTGTGGCTTTCGGCTTGTAGTTCTCAATGAACTACCACAGCACTGTGGAGCACTGTGGTAGTTCACTGATTCTTCCTGCCAGTGTGTATCTGCTTCCCTGTACCAGGTACGAGCAGATGGGTACACTGACAGGCCTGCAGGGGTCCTGCGGCACCCACGATCTGCTGTTTCAGGGTGCAATGCTTTGTAGGCTCCTAGTAAAAAAATAATAAATGCACATTTTTCTACCTGCAAAAAAGATCTGCATTTATTATTTTTTTATAAAGGTGAACTTATCCTTTAAGGGTAAATATTTACAACATTTAGGAATAGATTAAACCAAGACAGCACTTGTTAAAACAGAATTAAAACCATCTTTATTATTTTTGAATATGGAACAATAAATACAAATGTCATTATCTTCTGAATACAAAGTCATAAAAAAGGAGGATATATAAATATGGCAATCTATAAGTATAAAAAACAGTGGTTTTCACAAAATTATTCTCTATTAGTGAGCAACAACTCCAAGTCCATCAGCACCTCACAGAGGATTGGAAATACATGTGCTTACTCCAAAATTTTAAGGCATTATGTCTGTGTGCCACCAATGCATACACACAATTTGAGGTGTCAAGGCCACAAATAATGTGTGACTGGACGTGCTATTCAATGCACTGTAACTAGATTTACTTTAGCTAGTCTGCTGGGAGAATCCAGTTCAGGAACAGAAAATAAATACAAAATGGAACATATTTTAGGAAATGCAAAGTATAGTGACTATGTGCAAAGTGCCATAGTCTACAGATTTTCATGCATTGTTAGTCAAATTAGGCAAATTATGACATCTGATTGGTTTTTATTGGCACTTTGCTTCATATAAAGAAACCTAATGTTTCTATTATATTTAAATAATCTTTGTAGTCATTTTTTTTTTCAATTTGAGTATTGCATGTTAATCCTACTAATGCATTTCTGAAGGCACTGGTTTATTACATTTTAGCCCCCAAAAGACACCAGTGATGATGAGTAATAATCAAAATTAGGAGAACTAGACTAAAAATGAGTTGTGGTCAGTAGGTGACCATGGCTAACCTGGGAGCAGATCACAGCCTGGTCACAACCGGAGTTAAGCCAGCCAGTGTGGACAGGAGCTAAACTGAGAAATAATCCAGCTTTGTAATCTGGTGACATTGCTGCTACTTGAATTGTCATTTTCACTTTATTTTTGGAGTGAATACACAAGTTAAATGAAATGTACCTAAATTACCTTTTGTATCCAATCAAAGCACTTGAGCTACACCGCCAAGTGTTCAGCACAGCCAACATACATCTACACAAGGAAATAAGCGGTACAAGACATTGACACAAATGTAATTTAATTCTCAAACCTTCAGCTGTTTCAGTAGATATCTTGATATGTATTTTAAGATGTATACATAGAAATAATTTGATACAGGGAAACTATTTTCTGTGGTCACCACAATTGTGTTGTAGGATGGTGCACATCCATATTGTGATTACCATTTCCAAGACCTTTTTCTATGTATGAGATAGGAATAAGACCATGGTTACAGTAGTCACAGAAAATGTTTTACTCTTTTTGCAGTCACTGGTACACAACAGTTTGCCCTGCCCTAGTGGCAGTTTATTACAGACTGTAACATAAATGATCATGGCCCACTACTGTAAAGACACAGAGCAATACCACAGTCCAAATTGTTTTGGGCAGGGCAGAAAACACTACACTACATCAAGGCTTGCCTGGCCTGCTCATATATCCAAACATAAACAAAAAGGAATCCCTTTACAGGGGGTTTGATGGGAGAATTGTATTAATTAAAGCAGAGTTCCACCCAAAAGGGGAAGTTCCGCTTTAAAGATTGGTCCCCCGCTCCCCATTAGGGTTGGCACTTTTGGGGAGTGGGTACCCGAATTTGACAGGTACTCGCTCCCACTTCCGCTGTGACCGCCTAGGCAATTGGAAACGGAAGTTGTCCTCCTACCCTCCCTCCCTCAAGTCTTGTGGGACACGTGACAGGTCTCAGAAGACGACGGGGCCATTCAGGAAGTGCAGCGCTACTTGCGCATGATCAGTGGGCATCCGGCTGTGAAGCAGCAAGCTGTCACAGCCAGGTGCCCACGCTGAAGATGCCGGTGCCTGGAACACAGGACGGCCAGTGAAGTGGGCTGCAGCGCGGGCAATGTGGGATCGTGAGACAGGTGAATGGCTGTTTTTTTTTTCTGTAGCTGCTGTCTTCTATTTTTTTTACAGAGTAGGAGTGGAACTCCGCTTTAATGCCAGCCTCTTTATAACTGTATTATTAAAACTGTACAGAAAAATGTCCATTCACCTATAATTATTAACATAATCACCTACATTTATGAATCAAAGTACAGATTTCATCTGTCAGCAAACACTAATGTCCCAGCATTTGAAACAAATTGAAACAGATAAATAGATGGGACAAAATAAAAAGGTGTATAATAAATGCAGTTTGCCTTAATATTTAGTCCATGAGTTATCCATTTAGGTAGAATAGGCAGCAAGATAAATTAAATATGTTTTCTATATTTGCAAGGAAAAAAAATAAAATTTGGTTTCATTTTTGTACAGTATAAGCCCTGGTTCACTCTGCTGTGACTTCTCATGTGACTTGCTGTGACATGCGACACAAAAAGTCACATGACAAATCAAAACACATTCATTTCAATGGGTGCCACCTTAATTGCTGCAACAATTTGCAGTCGCAGCGACAAAAAAATTAGTTCCTGCACTACTTTTCTGCATCTTCCTGCCTGCAATGTTAAAATCACAAAGGTTGCAAGGAACTTGTTTCTTTATCTTTTCTTTGCAACTTTGGCTGCAACTTCAGAGGGTTTTGTAAGTTCAATAATATGTGTCACACTCTTTATTGTTATGATTGGCCAAAGTCGCATGAAAGTCGCATCAAATTGCAATGCAAAGTTGCACTGGAAGTCACATGGCTTTGGGGTCGCAACAGTGTGAACCGAGTCTAAGGCTGGGTTCACACCTATGCAGTTTGCGTTTGATCTGTTTCTGTAGTGCGGTTTGCGGTGCATTTTGTGTTTTTGCACTTGAGGTTTTTTACGTGTTTTTGCAAGGTTTTTGATGCATTTTGCATTTGTTTTTCTTTCTTTTTTTCCTGTTGCTAGGCAGATTTAAAATGCAAAACGCATAAAAAACGCAGCAAAAACGCACTACATGCTTTTCTGCTGCATTTCCTTTGAAGTCTATAGAACCAAAAACGCAACTTTTTGTGTTTAAAAAAGTCCCTGACCCTTTCCAAAAAACGCACCGGGTGAAAACCTGTCCCAAAGGAAATCATGTTAAATGGACTGTAGTGCGTTTCTGCAAAACACTGCAGAAAACACTTAGGTGTGAAGCTAGGGTAAGAGAAAGAATTGTAGTGTGTTCTGATAAAGCAGTCAATCCCAAATATTTCTGTTTAACCAAAACACAATTACATTTTCATTCGGAAATTTATGGATAAATAATGTTCTTTTTGTTAAAAGCCTTTATGGCTACTGGGGTCTCCTCCATGTTTCCCACTATAGACATTTCAGTAATTGTTGGCTATGCTGCTGAAAGGGGAAGCTAAACATCAAATAAACTTTGAAAAACAGGAGAAAAGCATGAGACACATTGCATATTTAAGGTCATATTTGTGACGATGAATACATCTAAATTACACTTTTTACTGTGCAAGAAAAGAAAGTTTATGTGTTCACCAAGCTGATTAAAACACTTCTTACACACGTACAAGTTCATCCCGGAAGTATACATGTTCTTTAAATTTAGAGGTTTCCATGAATAATCTTGGGGCATGACTCGGGTGGGATGCAGTGAGATTCATGTTCTACCAGCCCAGCTGGACATTGACAGCCAGGAACACACGGCTTAAAACAGTGAGACTCCAGAACTCCAAGAGGAACATCTTTATTGAAGCATGTCTTGGGACAGGGAGGGCCACATTCATCGAACACGTAACCTCTGTCATGTGGACAGCCAACAGCTGTAAGAAAAAAACAGTAGATAATACATCACACTACAGTTATGATACATTGTCATCTAAAAAGCACAAGGAAGGTTACTTTGTGAAAAACATCAACCATTGGTCTCTGCCAAAAGGTATCTGGATCTTCCTCTTGCAGTTGTAGATATTTTTAGATGCTATATTAAAGAGCTGCATTCCATAATCGCACCAATAAAGTCAGTAATGCAGCAATAAACAGTCACAATTATGAACAGTTTAAAAACCCGTGTTCATAGGCTTTTTCACTTTTTACAAGTCTATGGGAATTCGAAACCTGCTTGAAACATGTCAAAAGGAGGTCAATTGCAGGTCAAATGCTCCTATAAATGGATTCCAAATGGTCTCAGAAGCATATCAAACAGATGTAAAACTGATACCATGGACACATGCCCAGAGTCCATTAACACGGGCCTGAAAGCTCTGATCAATGGGTTGAAACTCCAAAGTGTTTGTCATGGAATTGTGGCACGGATACCTATGGCAGCTTGCTGATCCAAGTAAAAATGGTTTGGAAATTGTTTAAAATAAAAATCCACATTATAAAATATATATATAATTGTACTCTAAACATACTGTAATTTCAATCTATTGAAATTATTTTTTCATATCACTCTTTAGCCAGCCATTATTTTTTATAACTGTATGCGCTATTTTTATATTATTTGTGCTCTATTACAAAGTTGATTTCCAAAAAAAATCTAATTTTGAATATTTGCAACCATGGCAACACTCGAGTATGTTGCACACCATGTACAGAAAATACCATAGGGTTTGAAGTCAAATTAAAAACATTCATGCAGCAGAAAATTCAGCATTTTTGTTTTTAACTTCAACACAGACTAATCTCAAAATTAAAGACAGTGAAGACAGGATCTCCCAGTTAGCACATTTGCATACTTTTTTTTTTTTAAATCACTGTAGACCTGAAAATTACATAAAACCTCCAAAGCGCTATATATTTTCTGAAAGCAGATACCCTAGAGAATAAAATAGTGGTAGTTCCAATTTTTTATGTCACACAATAAGGGTTTAGGAAACACAAAATTTCAGTAAAAAAAAACTAATGTTAATTGTATGGCACTCAAAGGAGCAAATTATCAGAAATTTTGGTAGAATATAAAAGATAAGGTTGTGCCGAGTAAATAGATACACAACATGTCAAACCTTAAAACTGCGTGTACCTGTGAAACAGTGATGAACTTCAGCACCCTATATTTTTCATAGGCAACAATTTAAAAGCCCCTCAGCAGTTTAGAGCTAAAGTGGAACATTGGTGAGAACATTAATTCCTGCTAGATGACGTCAGGCTGGCACCTTTTACAGGTATAGCTACAGTATGTAACACATTAAAATAAGTGTCTATACTGTTTAAAATCCAGTAATACACTGTCTCACCTTGCTCAATCAGCTGACAGCCCTAAAGTGGAATTAAACCCTACTAACCTTTACATCCAAGGAAGCTGCTCCTGTTTGATCTGCAACTGCCATGGTGTTGCACATGAGATCAGTTATGACACCAGTCATTTGATGGTTTGACAGTTTGGTTGAGGACACAAGAAAATGTGACAGTTAGCAATCCTGGCATTCCAGAAATGTAACTGTTTTTTCAAACTTTTAAATGGATGGGTTAGTTCCACTTTATGATTTACTGCTCTTCAGGGGCTCTGGGCTTCAACAAAATGGCAGCCTCCAGCAAGAAGAAACAGGAACAATGCTGGAGGCAATTTGCAGCACACACTAATTTTGATAGCATAATTATTAATGTGGAATGTGTGTTCCTTCCTCGCTAAAGAACATTATATTTTATCAAGTTGTTATGGGTGAAGTTCTGCTTTAAGCATGACTAATGAGCCTAGAATTATTGCTCTCATCTCTATCATATACGTGGCGATATCTAACATCTGGCGATTGATGTTTTCATTCGTAAGCACCCCGACACATGCATTTACATTTGTATGTACATGTAAACTCCAGGTTTTCCTGCAATGATGAGAGTGAGCATTGAATGTTTTTCAACACTAGAAACTTTATATCCAGGTTTCTGAGGGGACCCAAAAGGCTTACAGGTAAAACATTAAAATTAATGATCTTTTTACAAAGCTTCACAGATTTTTGATATCTACAGGGATCCTTTGACTACATAGGCTATTTTCTGGAAAAAGTGGACTTAGCTTTTAAGCTGGACACAGATGGATCTTTTTCTTCATTTAGCCAAGGAGCTGGATGGAAAAAAAACATGCAGATTCTTCTATCCACTCAAGCGATATGGATGGAAGAATCCCCCTGCCAGGACATTGTATTCTGAAAGAGGGACTCACCACTGCCAGAATACACTGACATAACTGGAGCAGTTGATCAAGAAAAGTTTTTCCACATACCCATTCAACAGAAGTCAATCTAACGATTGACTTCTGTTGAACAGGGATGGCCACACATGGATTCAATTGGTCCCTCCTGAACTGGCTGATTTTCGACCTGTCTACGGCCAGCTTTACAATGTTACATTGAATCAGCACTGCTAGTAGCAGTGATCACTCAAGCAGGAACCGCACTGACTGGCCCTTGTTTGCATACCAAGACTTTAGTGGTCCATCTGACAGGAGTTCTTAGTTGTTAATATCTGGGGTAGTTTATTCATTCTTATAAATGATCTGGAGGTTGAAATGAAGTCCTCTAAGATGTTTATATGCTGTAAAAGTCCTTACTTAAATAATGCAGAATTAAAAATTATTCTCTCTTTACTTTATGCAGACAAAAATATTATTTCCTTCAAAACTGCACAATTTTCACAGAATATAACATTGTACTTACCGCATAGTGCTGGAGACCTCCACTGCAAGACAACTCCAGCCTCCCTGCACTCTGATGCGTATGCTTCCAGAGCATCACACAGACACTCATCTCCAGCTCCGCATGCACAGAGATCATATACACATGAAGCAAAGAACATCTCTGGTGGAACCACTCTGTGACATGGCTCAAACACACTGGACTTTAGTAATTTGCAACGACCATTGGCTTCTTTCCTGGCACGATATCCCGCTTGTTTACAGGGATCCACATCTTGCCCATCCCAGCACCCACTGGAGGAGTCATTACTGCTTTGTACCTGTGTAAAAACATGTATATCATAAAACTGAGCACAAATGTAATGCAGATCATCATAACAGTATAACTATATACAGTATTATAGAAGCCTTGAAAATGTACAAAACTGTAAAGGTATAAAGATCCTTAGAGATGAATAGCTAGAGAATGCTACTTGTCACATTGCAGCATTTTCATCACCTTCCAACTGTTTCCAAAGGCGGCTTCAGACAGAAGGATCTGACCCCTTCGATCACGGAAATCATCTTGAGGATAATTGTTGAAATTTCCACAAAGCCCACATAGATGATCACGATAAGTTCCTGGGACGCTAACCTCCAGATGAGATCGTCCATTCCATTGTACCTGGAAGGAATGATTAAAGTGGAAAAGCAGAAAAATTAAAGAAAGCGGCAGCCTGGCAGAACATGACAATTAAAAAACTTTTCTATGTTGTCCATTGAAGGATATAGCTTGATATAGTATTCCCTGATTTATGTCTTTCCTTTACTGAAGCGACAACCTCATCTATTTTGAAGGATCTGATGGCATTCCAGTCATTTTTATAGCTCCAGATTGGGGCAAGAATTGTGGGGCTTAAAGTGATATGAAACGCATATGAAAAAAAAAAATGTTATACTTACCCAGTGCAGTGGTTTTGTACAGAGCAGCCCCAGTCCTCCTCTTGCCTGGTCCCCTGCTCCTGGCCCCTCCCTCCTGCCTAGTGCCCCCAGAGAAAGCAGCTTGTTATGGGGGCACCCAAGCAGACTCACTCCTGAGCTGCTGCTCTTGTCCATTCACACACAAAGCCGTGGCTTGTCCCTACCCCTCTGTCCCCTCATTGGCTCATTGGCAGCTAGTGGCTCCTGCTGCTGTCTTAGCCAATGAGGAGGGAGAGTCCCCGGAGGCTCTCATGCACATTGCTGGATCGCAGTCGGACTCAGGTAAGTATTGGGGGGCTGGGAGCACTGCTGCACACAGAAGGTTTTTACCTTCATGCATACAATGCAGTAAAAAACCTTGAGCCTTTACAGCCACTTTAAATTTAGCATTGTCAGTGCTATGAAGATTTCCTTTTGAACCGATTTGGGACATCTCCTTGGAGTTACTATTCCGTAAGGTAGCCTTTCTTGTGGCTATTACTTCAACCAGCAGGGTTTCTGAGTTTGGGCTTCTTTACACTTGCTTCAAAATGTAGCATTGGACACACTTTTTTAAAGCACTCTAAATGCCAATCAAAGCATCTGTCACTAAATAAAATTGTAAACTTATAGTCCTGTTCACACATTGTGTTTGCTTTGCTTGAAAAATTATACCCCATGTCACTTTCTTGGTGCTTCAAAGCATCTCCAAAGCCTCCATAGAAGTCTATGGCAAAGCTTGCTAACAGCATCTGCAGCTTTTGAGGGGCTTTTATACAGTGTTAGCTTTGCTTTGTTTTGCAGATATTGCAGGTATGTGATATCCCATAATGCACTGGGAAACCAACAAGCAAACTGAATGGCGTCATCAGCAGTCACTTCCGTAATCATGTGTATGTATTCTGGAAGTGTCTGGTGCAGACGTCTGATATGCAACGTGCAGCAACAGGAAGGTGAGCGGGGTCCAGGCTGGAGCGGAGCAACTAACAGCCTGCACGCGTGTGGTGCAACATGGAAATGCTATAGCTGAATGTAAGCAGGGATTGGAGAGAGAGGACTGACTGGCAAAGGATCAGCAGAGCTAGCAGACTGGAGCAGAAGAAACTAGCAATGTCACACGTGGTATGCAGCATGGGAGCTGTATAGCAGGAGTTGACCAGAGAGAGGAGGATCAGCAAAACCAGAGGATCAGCAGAGATGGGGGTTATTAATGAGATGGGGATCATCAGAGCTGGGGGTTATTACTGAGCAGGGGATCTGCTGAATGAAGGTACTAATAAACTGGAGATCTGCTAAACGAAGGTACCAAAGAGCTGGGGATCTGCTGGACAGGGGTACTAATGAGCTGAGGATCTGCTGAGTGGGGTTACTACTGAGCAAGGGTTCAACAGGAACCCTTTAAAACAAATAGAAAATCAACACACACAGGATATTAGCCAAGCTTCATTAAAGCTTCAGAAAAACATCACCGAGGCATTACAGAAGCAATAAAGTCGAAACAAGTGTAAATGAGCCCTTACATTACCAGCATAGTCCTGTAGGGAGCCCCTTTAGATCTTATAAAGTACAAGGTTGTGTTGTGACCAGGAACCTTCTTTTTCCTAAAGTGGTTTCTCTCTTTCACCTTAAAATGGTATTTAACCCAAAACCAAAAATATAATATATTGCAGCTTATCAATCATTACATATGGGGCTGCATTTGCTTTCTTCTTTTAGGTGTTTTCCCCTATGTTTTGGTGATCTGGCCAGTAACACACCTCCTTTATTACAGTGCCCCCATGGGCACCTTTGCACAGCAGCATTGTCAGTTGGGGGTGGGGTTTGTGTTAGATGTACTATAATATTTAAATACACTAACAACTGAAGTGAAGCTCCAGCTAATACTTTATAAGCAGTTACAGCAAAAGTTTTTTTTCTTTAGAGATAAAAGTTTTAAATGAATAAATTAAAAGCTGATCATTGTAAGCATCCCCCCACAGTGGTGAATGGTTTGTCTCATCCCTGTAATTGATACCTCTGAAAGAGAGTTTGTTCTTTTGAAAAACAGCAGACTTACTGGTTGGATCACCAGATAAAAAATAGGGGAAAGAAAGCCTAAAAATGGAAACTAATGCATCCATCACATCTAATAATTGGTAAGCAGCAACATAATAAATTAATAAATGTTTGCTGTTGGGTTTAATACTGCTTTAACTTTTTACCTTCCCTATCTCTTGCACCGGTTCACCTCATGGAGATTCTCTCCATTGCCTGGTAGTGGTGAGGCCTGTCAGGGTTTACCTTTCAGCCACTTCCTCTTTTAAGCAATGAGTTCCCTTTTTGTTATATCAGAAAGTCTTAAAAAAAAGGTTTGCTGGCTTTCAGATCCAATATAGCTATTTGAATTTGACAGGTTATAGCATGGGCCTAGGAGTTGTAAGATAAAGTGCCTAGGGTAGTGAGTACTTCTTATTTATTTATGATTAGGCCTCTGTGTCCCAGATCTTTAAGACTGTAACCTGGTCTTTTGTATACAAATTCTGTAAATTCTATAGGGTCCATGTACCTATCTCTCCAGATGTAATCTTTTTCAAACGTTCTGCAAGCAGCTAATAAGAGTGTGTTTCCACCTTTGCAGTCAAAAGGGAGAATTAGAGACAGATTTTCTTTAAGTGCATTAATGTACAATGTACCAACCCAGCCTTCATATCTTTAACATTTTGTTAGGATAGACAGTGTGTACATCTAGTCTAAAACTGATAATGAAGAACTCCCAGCACAGTACAAAGAGGGTTTAATATGGTAAACATAACTCCACAGCCCCCTCCTTTACATTTGCATAGAAGGGAAAGCTAAATAAGACTTTTAAGCCATAAAAATGTTAGGAGAACTTTAAATATATATACAGTATATATACATATATATATATTTTTTTCTTTTTAAGTTATGCTGCATACAAGGTGGAGCATGTAACAAATATAAAGTTGATGTTATCCCAATGTGGTTGAAAAAAATGGATGTACACTTAAATACCCTTGGTTTCCATCTGTTCTGTTTTTCCCTTGCTGGGCTAGTTCGACTTTGTTTGTTTTGGTGTGCCTGCTCCTCAGTTTGGACTGCTTTTGGACAACCCTAGGTTGCTTATTATCATCAAGCTGTGTCCCTCATAGGACAATAGAGTAAGTAGGATTTTTTTGTACTCACCATAAAATCTCCCTATTGGAATCCATTAAGGAACACAGCTCCCTCCTCTCATATGCTATAGTTTTCTCTTTGGTCTGCTTACTAGTGATGGTCCGTACACCCCCCTATTCGGTTCACGGTCGAACATTCGTACATAACTAGAGTTCAACAGCAAACTTTGAACAGAGGGGACAATTCACTAAACGGTATCTTACCGCATCTGAGTATGCGGTAGAATATCGCACAGCTACTAAAAACATTTTTTAATGTTTCAGCTGTCATTGGGGTTCCCTGCTGACAGCTGAATGTAAAAAGAATCGCCGGCATTCCTGGCATCTGAAATTTTTTTTAAAAAAATCACATGGGGTCCCCCCCATCAATACCAAGCCCTTAGGGTCTGGTATGGATTTTGAGGGGAACCCCCACACCGAAATTTAAAAAAATGGTGTGGGAATCCCCCCAAAATCCATACCAGACACTTATCCGAGCATGCAGCTCAGCAGGTTGGGGGCAGATGAACCCCCCCGAACCATACCAGGCAACATGCCCCCAAAGCACCTTGTCCCCATGGGGACAAAGGCCTCTTCCCAACAACTGTGGCCAGTGGTTGGGGGGGTCTCCGGGTGAGGGGTTTATTGGAATCTGGAAGCCCTATTTAACAAGGGGGCCCCCAGATCCCGGCTCTCCCCATGTGAATGAGTATGGAGTACATGGTACCGCTACTCATTCACAAAAAAAATTACAGTCTTTGAGAAGTCCTGTATTAAAAACCAAAAAATTTAAAATGTCCCCTGAAGTAGATGCAACGTCAATTACAATGCCCGCCGCCACCGCTGACCCGAAAAAGGAAAGCAAAAAAATGCTCTGCTCATGATGTTGCTTCCACCGTCTTACAGCTGCGCTGGGATGACAGTTCTTAAATACTGTGATGATGTCACGGGGGGGCAGGGTCACCCCCGCACCCTTGTGACTTCATCATGCACTGTGATTGGCCAAAGCATTGCACCTGACCTGTGGTCAGGTGCATTGCTTTGGCCAATCACAATGCACTGTCATACTGTGCATTGTGGGGCACGGTGGGCTAACGTTCAACTCGAACATATAGCCCATCATTACTGCTTACTACAATGGATCAGGTGTAAGAAGTTGTACTCTCAAGGGCGCCAGTCTCCTGTTTTCTACATGCCTAGTGTCCATTTCTCCTGAAGGCAGCCGTATAATTCTAAGCTGTGTCCCTCAATGGACTCTGAGAAAAGGATTACAAAGCAGTACAAAATCCTATATAGTCTAACTCAGATACAATAGATAGACCATCAATGTGCACACAATATTACTCCTAGTAACAGATATTGATACAAATACCTTAACTCCAATGTTACTGTTCAGTAGAATAGTGTTTGTTTTCCTCTCAATATATATATAAGGTTCTTTTAAGTATGGCAGCTCTACAGTCTGGTAATCTACCTGTAAAAAAAATAGATGTAAACTGATAGAATAAAATATACAATATGCTCACTGTACCAAATACAATACAGGAAACGCAAGTTAATGTCTATTTCATCCATAACCAGAAATACAAACACAATGTAAATATTTTTATCTTTATGATGTTCCAAATTAAAATTATAGATTTTACTCTTCTGGCTCTCTATTTTAAGATTTTAAAGTGTGTATCTAGGCAAAACCTTTTTTAATTCTGGTTAGCATCAGAAAGGGTAAAACCATTTGTCAAATTTTTAGTGTTGCCTGGGTCCTCATTGGGGAGATAATGGGGAGACCATTATGTTTGTCCAGATGACTGTTGTCACCAAGAAACAAAATGAGAGGAGATCTAGTTTTAGAGTTATCCACAGAATAAAAGGTAAGGGGGATCTTACCTTTCACAGGAATTCTCCAACAAGCAGCTTGCTATGGAAGCACCCAAGCAGGCTCACTCCCGAGCCACAGCTTTATGTGTCCATTAGAATGTATGAAGGCTAAAAACCTTGAGTTTTTACAACCACTTTAATATTAAAAAAAATGTAGTTAATTACACTAGTTACATATAACAATGCATTTATATTCTAAGTAAAGAAAACCGAATAAACCTTTTAAAGATTGATTTCATAGTGATTTTATCTAGATTTCCACTTAAGATGGCAAAGACATGAATGCAGATGCCCTACTCACCACAACCACCCAGTCCTGCAGGAGCTGGATCACAGCATCCCCAATCAACACAGTCACTTCCTTTGTCCACGATACTCCACGTTGTCCACGGTCATCATTAGTCACATGGATACTAAAAGGCATCAAAAAAGTTGCAAAGATCTTCTGAAGCATCAAAACATAATATATTACAAAAATTATGTTATATAGGGCAGTGGAAGAAACAGACTGGGCATACAAACTAGTCTTCCTATAACACCTAAATGAAAATACTGATAAAAAGTCTATATCGTAATAATTGTGCCAGGTGACTGTTAGCAATCAATGGTGGTGCTCCATGAAGTATAGCAGAAATGCGCACTCACCAGAAAGTAAATAAATATGAGCGGTGTATATCATATCCCGAGGATCCTCATCAGAAAACGGTCTGGTCAGAATGGGTGAATCCTCTCTCTGGGTTACATTCAGAACTCGCCCAACAGTGAAATAGAACAGATCCAGGTGACAAGAGGTCTCCTAATGCAGGATGGATGGAAGGGGTTGCCTGTTTACAGGAGGTCTTCCTCCCTTTGGTATGGTGCCTAGGATCATGATAACGGGCTCTGCAAATAAAACTCCTCTCAAGGAGTCAGGGAAGGACACCCATAGTGTAGTATAATAGAAAATTGCTTTATTGTAAACAAAGTAGCGGTTTGCAAACATATGTCATCCAGGTAAATAGAGTAAACTAACCCTAGGAGATTCAAAGATGGCTGCCGGGCCTCCACGTGGCTCCAGCGGCGTAGCATCACGATGTCCGGGCTCCTCCTTACGCGTTACGTGCGCACCTCCCCTCCTTGTCGTCAGCCGGCTGTTTGGAGAAATCCGCCAGGGCACTTCGTAGTGGAGCCAGAAGTAGCGGACAGTTAACACCGGCCGCTAAACCCCTAACGTACCCAGTAATGTACTTTAGGGGTTTAGCAGCTGGTGTTAACTGTCCGCTACTTCTGGCTCCAGTACGAAGTGCCCTGGCGGATTTCTCCGAACAGCCAGCTGACGACGAGGAGGGGAGGTGCGCACGTAACGCGTAAGGAGGAGCCGGGATGTCATGACGCTACACCACCGGAGCCACGTGGAGGCCCAGCGGCCATCTTTGAATCTCCTAGGGTTAGTTTACTCTATTTACCTGGATGACATATTTTTGCAAACCGCTACTTTGTTTACAATAAAGCAATTTTCTATTATACTACACTATGGGCGTCCTTCCCTGACTCCTTGAGGAGTTTTATTTGCAGAGCCCGTTATCACGATCCTAGGCACCATACCAAGAGGAGGAAGACCTCCTGTAAACAGGCAACCCCTTCCATCCATCCTGCATTAGGAGACCTCTTGTCACCTGGATCTGTTCTATTTTACTGTTGGGCGAGTTCTGAATGCAACCCGGAGGGAGGATTCACCCATTCTGACCAGACCTTTTTCTGATGAGGATCCTCGGGATATGATATACACTGCTCATATTTATTTACTTTCTGGTGAGTGCGCATTTCTGCTATACTTCACGGAGCACCACCATTGATTGCTAACAGTCACCTGGCACGATTATTACGATATAGACTTTTTATCAGTATTTTCATTTGTGTATTTTATCTGTTAATGTTTCCCTCAAGCGCTGCACTGTTCTATTATTCTGTTTATAAGTGTACATTGGTTGCTTAGAGTGTACAGCTGCTTTCTTCTTTTTTGGTCAGCGCTCACTTTTACCACTATTTATACTGTTTCCTATAACGCCTGCTATGCTCCAAATTTGAAGGACCCCTCACCTGAAGTCTCCTCCTTCACAGTCTTCACTGAAGACATAGGTACAACTGCCTTGGAAATGGTACATTTTACCATCAAAGGTCCTGTAGTGTGGGTCTCCAAATGCAATGCAGGTGGCTGGGCGAGGAATGCAGTGTGGACAGCACATGCCGGGGATCAGGGCTGGAGTCTCATCCTAAAAAAGACAGAATAACACCTGAGGTATACTGATGAAAATGCATAGCTGTCAACCAGACTTCACATTTCCTGCTAAAATTAACATTTTATTAATGTCCATGGGGAAAAAAAAACACAAAATGTACTGAAAATTTCCCTGAACATACTGTTTATTTATTTTTTTATTTTTCTGTGTAATGTCTCAATTCTAGTATATGTCCTTTGTAACTAAGGGCTTCTCCACATATATTTAATGTAGATTTAGTGCCCGGTCATACTGGGTGCTACTTGCCGTGCGATGCGAGTTTCAAATCGCATGGCAAGTGGCACCCTATTTTCCGCAATTAAAGCGGTCATGTTGATGTGATTCCAACTTGGTCAGAGTTGCACCAGTTTTTAAAGTAGTGCATGCACTACTTCAGGTGCGACTTGCATACACGTCTGTGTCTTGCAAGCTGCATATTTTTTGCAAGTCGCACCTGAAGTCGGAATGACATCCACCTTTGAAATAGTATGACTTCACTAGAAGTCGCACGATTTCAAAGTCGTATTGGTGTGACTGGGGACTTAGACCATAACTGAATGACATTTAGTTTATTAAAGCACTGTGTAAAATAAACAAATTGTCTTTTTTGTTTAGAAAATACAGTTTTTACTCTTTCATTCTTTCATGCATCTCAGTGCTGCCTGTCTATATGCAAGCAACAGCTGCGTGCTTAAGTTGGGCTTCCTGGTGGTGACGACTGTGTGTTGAGTGTGGTAACAGGCAGTTTGAGGTTTATTGCAACTCTACATACAAACCAATCAGCTTTGAGGTTGCATTGCCAAAGCTTAAAGTGTTACTAAACCCTGGACTCTGCATTCACTATATCTGGTCTCCCACAGTACACACAGCATGGAAATGCAATTATTTTAGTAAACATAAACTGCTAAATACCTTTGTTCATCAGCGGTTAGAGCAGTCTTGTGACTTCTATCAGTGTTCAGCAGAGCACCAGTTAAAGCTTATAGAAGGAGTTTTCTTCCTGCTCTAGGAGGATGCAGAACCCCTGTCTGGAAAGTGCTGATTGGCCCTGTGCTGATCACATGTACCTCCCAAGAACACAAAAATCTCTATGTTGAGGCATGTGGCCTGGTATGGTTCAGGAGGGGGGTGCTCGCTCGCCCCCCCCCCCCCTTTCCTGACCTGCCAGGCTGCATGCTCGGATTAGGGTCTGGTATTAATTTTAGGGGGGACCCCACGCCATTTTTGTTTATTTTGGCGTGGGGGTTCCCCTCAAAACCCATACTAAACCTGAAGGGCTTGGTATGGAGGGGAGGGGGATGCCACATTGTTTTTTATTATTTTTTTAATTATTTTTAATATCCTTTCTATGCAGCTGAGCGGCAATATGTAGGTGGGGTGTTGTGTGGGTGTGGCTTTGGCTTGAGTGTAGGCGGAGACACAGGGGGCCCCATTATCTCTTATTGCCCGGGGGCCCCATGAGTTGTCAGTTCACTCCTGGTATATGGTAATGATTATATAAGTTTTTACTAACTGGGTTTAGGTCTAATTTAGTGTATGCTTAGAAGAAATGAATAAAGGTTTGCTAAATAATCAAGAAAAAATAATCTATGAGGAGTAGCTTTAAATCTCTGTAGCAAGCAGATCTGAGATTCTAGAAAACATATGCTATAATTCATAGTGACTCACAGCAGTGCAGGATACTTGTGGACACCTCTCACTGTGGCAGTGCACCTCTCCGGAAACACATGTACAGGTTGTACACTCATTCACCTGCCAATGCTCATTCGATAAATACCTCTGGCCTTGATACAGACAGGATACAGCTGAAGCTGTGAGGAGAAAGAAGTTTTGTTAGTCCTTGGTACCAATGAAGACATCCAAGCAGTTAGCCAAAAGCTTCATAAAGAAAACCTTCCAATAGAGAAATGTAGACACTTATCTTGCAGACTCTTTATTACAATCTTAGTTTCCTGGCTATTCTGGCTTTAAAACATTCTGAATCCCAGGCCCAGAGTAAGTATGTAGCAAGTGAAATCAGATTTAATTTAGAAAACCTGGTCTTTGTCCTAGGTTAGAGCCAAACGGTTCACATAACAGGCAGAGGACTAGCATTTTCAAACAGAGAAAATCAATGACAGCCCCTGTATGTCAGTTATACCATGATTTATGTAAAGTGTATATTTTTTGCTGTCAGCATCCTGTTCAAGATCTCCCTTCATTCCCTGCCCTGGAAACACAACAGGGAGTGAGAGGAAATCTCTACAAAACAAGGGAATTTTTTTAGACAGCTGTCACCAGAACACATCTCCTCATTGGAGGATTTACCCTTACCTCTTGTTCTGTGACAACTACAACATTTTGGATTTTGGATTTCCTCTCACTTTCTGTTTTGCTGACAATGATTACTATAACAGAGATTAATTCATGAGTCTGTTACTGATGTTCCATGAAAGATCGACTAAAACAGCCTACTCACCCTGACAAACATGGCAGCAAGTTCCAGGTGTCCGCACTTTTAGTTCACCTTGCTGGCACTGTACAGGAGGACACTCTTGTATCTGGCAGTCAACATGCCCTAGCTATGAAGAACAAAGTATTTCAATAACAGATGCTGATATTATACAAAGCCATCCTTAGAATTTTGCCCAGAAATGCAGCTTTTCACAAGAGGAATCAATCATTTCTAGAAAGTGTCATTTAGGAGGGTTAGTTTTACTATAATCCCATTGTGTTTACAAAAAATTGTATAACTATCTGTTAAATTCCCAGTTCCCACAGAGCTAGGGAACCACCTCTGAAGAAAGGTTTACCATTCAAGTACGAAAAGAATTAGGTCAGTGAGACCTCATGCACATGGATGTATTCATACATTTTATTTGCCTAGCATAAGATTCCCAGTGCTTTCCCGCACCCGGAGAGCCACAGCTGGAGCATACAGCCTGTCATACAACTGAATGGCTGTGTGTGGCCGTAGTTGTGGAAATGCTGATGCTCCCATGCATCGATGTTTACCTGTGTAGATGCTGCATTTTCTAGATGTATAAATTTTGTATTCGGTAAAAGCAACAATAACTTTACTCTAGGTATATAAAATCAAAGTCAAAGTGCATGGGGACTATGGCCTGGTTCCCACCTTTGCATACATTGAATCTAATGAGGCCATTCACATCCATGTGCTGCCACAATGCATGTTAAAAGAGAGACGAAAAAACAAACAAAAGCAGACACAGATATATGTGAACCTATCCTAAGAGTAACACACATGTAAACTATTGGTTTTATGACTGCTCAAAGATTCTTTAAAAGGGCCAGCTTGCCCAAAGCTGGTATCTCAGTGTATTGTAGTTACCATTGAGGTTAATTAGTAACAATTGTTTTATATTATTCAAAGATTCTTGAGGGGAGATCTTTGAAGACATCTTCTAAGCTCTGCCTATCTGCTACTGTCGTTCCAAGTGGTCTCACTGTTGAATACTATATTTATTTTACACTACAAAGAATGCAGCAGGAAGAGTAGTACTCCATGTTAGGTAGGAGTAGGACTTGGAACATCAGTGGAAATTTTGCTTCTGAAGAGTGATATTCAGCTAGATGATAATTCATGCATTAGCATTTATCCATGATGGGTTTTAGAAGACTGAACCTTTAAAGGATGCTTGTCACAAGAGAAACACAGAGGCTATTAACCTCCCCATGTGAAAGGCTGGTTGTCTGACAGTCTTACTGTCGCTATTATCTTCAATTATTTGAACCACTGACCTGAAACAAGTATACACATTAATACTTTGACTTTCCTAATCCATAAACGTATACCTGGTCAGTTAATATTAAAGCCAGTGGGTCCACCTAAGAGAGAGACAACTAATATTTTCTCAAGGATATCAGCAGTAGCAGCCCTTCTAAATTCTCTCTTACAGTGCCTTGAAAAAGTATTCATGGCCCTTGAAATTTTCCACATGTTAAAACCAAAAACTTATAAATTTATTTTATTGGGATTTTATGTGACAGACCAACACAAAGTGGCACATAATTGTGAACTGGAAGGAAAATGATAAATGGTTTTCAAATTTTTTTACAAATAAATATCTGATAAGTGTGGCATTTTTATTCAGCCCCCTTTATTCTGATACTCCTAACTAAAATCTAGTGGAACTAATTGCCTTCAGAAGTCACCTAACTAGTAAATACAGTCCACCTGTGTGTAATTTAATCTCCGTATAAAAACAGCTGTTCTGTGAAGTCCTCAGAGGTTTGTTAGAGAACATTTGTAAACAAACAGCCTCATGAAGGCCAAGGAACACACCAGACAGGTCAGGAATATAGTTGTGGAGAGGTTTAAAGCAGGGTTAGGTTATAAAAAAAAATCCCAAGCTCTGAACATCTCACAGAGCACTGTTCAATCCACCATCCGAAAATGGAAAGAGTATGGTACAACTGCAAACCTACCAAGACATGGCCGTCCACCTAAACTGACAGGCCTGGCAAGGAGAACATTAATCAGAGAAGCAGCCAAGAGGCCCATGGTAACTCTGGAGGAGCTGAAGAGATCCACAGCTCCGGTAGGAGAATCTGTCCACAGGACAACTATAAGTCATGCACTCCACAAATCTGGCCTTTATGGAAGAGTGGCAAGAAGAAAGCCATTGTTGAAAGAAAGCCATAAGAAGTCCCGTTTAGAGTTTGCAAGAAGCCATGTGGGGGACACAGCAAACATGTGGTAGAAGGTGCTCTGGTCAGATGAGACCAAAATTTAACTTTTTGGCCTAAAAGCAAAACGCTATGAGTTGTGGAAAGCTAACACTGCACATCACCCTGAACACATCATCCCCACTGTGAAACATGGTGGTGGCAGCATCATGTTGTGGGGATGATTTTCTTCAGCAGGGACAGGGAAGCTGGTCAGAGTTGATGGGAAGATGGATGGACCCAAATACAGGACAATTTTAGAAGAAAACCTGTTGGAGTCTGCAAAAGACTTGAGACTGGGACGGAGGTTCACCTTCCACCAGGACAACGACCCTAAACATGCAGCCAGCGCTACAATGGAATGGTTTAGATCAAAGCATATTCCTGTGTTAGAATGGCCCAGTCAAAGTCCAGACCTAAATCCAATTGAGAATCTGTGGCAAGACTTCAAAATTGCTGTTCACAGACACTTTCCATCCAATCTGACAGAGCTTGAGCTATTTTGCAAAGAAGAATGGGCAAATATTTCACTCTCTAGATGTGCAAAGCTGGTAGAGACATACCCAAAAAGACTTGCAGCTGTAATTGCAGTGAAAGGTGATTCTACAAAGTATTGACTCCAGGGGGCTGAATACAAATGCACTCCACACTTTCCAGATATTTATTTGTACAAAATTTTGAAAACCATTTATAATTTTCCTTCCACTTCACAATTATGTGCCACTTTGTGTTGGTCTATCACATGAAGTCCCAATAACATACATTTACATTTTTGGCTTTAACATGACAAATTGTGGAACATTTCAAGGTGTATAAATACTTTTTCAAGGCACTGTACATTTTTTTACATAGTTTATTTCATGGTTACAAAATCATACAAGAAAGGGTATTTTGTCAATTGCCACGTCATACTATACAGTACGCAGGAGGCCATGAGATGTTAGCTGGTGACATTTGCTTTCCTTACATTCTGTTGTGTGCACATTAACATGGCTACCAATAAATAATATCAAATATTTTAAACATCATGTTTGCTGATGAGATCAGGAAGTTTTACATTTTCTACACCAAAACAGTTAACAGTAAAAAATAAAAAAAAAGCCTCATACCATACAGTATATCATTAGCATTACTTTACACAGATATTTTTTTAGAAGTATACACTATATATATCCATGAAATGTAAGCATAAACACTACTCACTGTACAGGTGCAGGTGATACATGGATTTTGTCTGTCTGCCCAAGTCTCTCCATCTGGAACCCTCCGTCCTTCAAGCTCAACCATACATTCTGTATAGGGATACGACTAACTTAGTGCATAATGCCTTGTAAAAGGTTGTACACTACAGTTGTTTGAAAAACATTTATTAGTCTATGGACTATTTTAGAATTACTACATTGTGCAACCATATTATTACAACCACCATATAAGCTTCAGAATCTAGTTATGCACAACTGCACTTTTCTGCATTGTAAAAGTATCAGAATACAACAGTAAATAAATTATTAAAGTCTTATACAGTTTAGTTTGCCATTAGAACATTTTTTAAAGGTAGTAAAGCAAAGGGTTGAGTATGTGGGTCAAAAATTCAAGAGACCCCGAAAAAAATCAGGATTCCTTTTTTCCTTTTGGAGAACATGTATTCCTTCCATGCTTTAGTATCAATGAAATAAGTCTCACCAGTGCATATTGGGCAACATGAACCAGGCGGTGTAATCTGTTCTGAACGAGGGCAGCTGAGTATTGGGCAGGGTCTATGTTCACACACCCATGTTAGGTCCTAAAACAAAACCATAAAATACATAAATGAGGAAAAATGCATAAACATAGGGTGACCAGCTCTATAATTTATTTTTGTACCTTGCAGTGGCAGGTGTAACAGGGGTCATTGATAGCCTGTATCTCACTTCCCACCAATAGGTCTGTGCAGTTGCTCAGAGCCTCTAAAAACAGAGTAAATTAGAGATACAGGCAAGCCGTGGCTTTTTACTTAAATGACTTCCAGATGATTAGAAATTACAACTTACGGGCACAGCTGGCACAGCACTGGCCAACAGCAGGTGGCAAAATTTGATTCCTGGGACAATCCAAGAGGCTGGGACACTGCTTTCTGCTGCAACGTCTGTACTGCCGGCCATCTGGTAAACGCTATACAGAGAATTGGAAATTAATTGGTATAATATACCCATACGTATAGGCACCATTTCCTTTCTTTATTTGTTAATAAGTTACCTCTTACATACTAGAATTTTAATTTCTTACCTCACATGTGCAGATATCACATGGATCTTCAGAGGGATGGAAACTGTCCCCAGGAACATACACCTTTTTATTAACTACACAGTCTATAAGGAAATGCAGTTAGTTATACTATAGGACCACATAAATAATAATAATGATACATAGATGGAGCAGAAAGACAGGGGAAAGAGAGGTTGAGCATGTAGACTACCAGAAATCCAAAGATGGTGACAGGAAAAAAACATGAAATATAGCTCACATGTTCAAGAAACACAGATACAGATTTAGATACAGGAGAAAAGTTCAGGCAGGAAACAATATTTAGATACTACATAAGGCAAACCCAGAGAAGGTTCTAATATATTTACCTGCACACAGAGGACAGCACTCTCCAGGCAATGTTATGTGACTGCTGCAAGAAGTGATACACTGTAACCTGGAGCAGGTAGTGACACCATCCACACACATGCATGCCATGCAGCGATCCACGCTGGAGATCCAGTTACTATGGTCTTTGTATTCCCGACCATTGTAAATACAGCCTGTAAAACAAATGTAAAACTGGTGTAACATAGCAATATTTGAAGGCTTCAAAGAATAATGTGGTAGATGTGTAAAAACAAGTGCTGAATGCATGGTTGTGGTTGAAATGAAAGGATGCCTTTTAAATAGCATTACATCCAATGTAGAAGCTCCACTGTTGGGTGGTGTGGGGTACCTATAAAGCTGAAGTGCTCACAATTACATATCTGCAAAATCAGTATGTCTGGACACAAGTGGGGAGTTACACATTACCAGGAAGGACGTCAAATGACACAGTACCGTCAGAAGAAAACTTTATATACTGTATTGCGTTGGATATGTTAGATGACTATCAATTGTTTTACATAGATACTACAAAGATAAATACAGCACTGTGGCCTACCGCTCATGCATATTTTTTGGGACTAGATGTCCATGCCTATGTATTTTTAGGAAGAAAGAAAGGGATATGTAGTTGGTGACATTGTTGTTATATTATTGCCATATGCTTAGGTCAGTTGCAGAATTAACTTTTTCATTGTCTCAAGACTATAGATTGTAGGGCTAGAATTAAAAGGTTTATGTGTGTTAATGGTGAAAACAGTCTTCATCTAAACAGAGTCAGATATATACCGCCTGATCCTGCTAGCCAACTGTCTTGTGAAGACCATCTTCCACTCCAACCACCAGGCTACATAGCAATGTAAGGTATCATAACCACATGAGGTTTACCAAGGCTGGGGGCAGAAACATTCAAAGAGACTATTTGCCCACTCTGCATCAGTACATAATTGTCTATCTATTCTGACAGCAGTATACTTCTATATATGGACCCAAAATGGGTGACCTGTGATTACACAATGCAATATTCAGGCAACAAAACTGCACATATTGTGTGTAAATGAAAACAATGAGAACCCAGACAGAGTCCTCTGCCAGGTAGGACTACAGTCTGTAAACATTTATTGGATGTGTTATGTGTGTATTAGGATTAGGTTACTGATAGTCAACAACTTGCCATGCCACTCGTATAAAAGTTTTTATTTAGCTTTCAAATCCTACCAAATTATTTAAAGTGGGTATTAGTTATTACTTTAATCTACCAAATGTACTTGAAACTCTAGACATTCATTGTATCTATTTGGTCCTACGGCACTTGCAGCTGTTAAGCAAGGAATAGGCTTGCACTGAAACTCACCTCTACAACGAGGACAGCATGCGCCAGGATCTGTCACTTGCTGTGTACATGGCAGAGATGGGCATGTGGGAGGATCACATTGTACACTGCCTGACTGTAATGAAACACAAAGCATCAAATCAAAGACATCCATAAACAGTATACCTGACACGTTAGCATATACAATTTTCCAACATACTGAGGGCAATTTATCAAAACCGGAGCAGCCAGAATTTGGAGTGGCTGTGCATGGCAACCAATCAGTTTCTACTTTAATTTTCAAAGCCTAACTGAATAAGTTGAAGCTAGAAGCTGATTGGTTGTCATGCCCAGCTGCTCCAAATTTTGGTTGCTCCAGTTTGGATAAATTCACCCCACTGTGTGCAGCATTGTCTAGGAAACGTGAAAATGTTTAATACATATGCACTATACTTGTCATGCAACTAGAGGTTTTACATTGTTCTAAAAACAGAACTAATGCCATATATGAAATGCAGAAGTCCAATTCCATTTGTGTACTTACTTTGCATGTGCATTGTAGACATGGATCTGTGGGAGGTACCCAGCGTGCACCTTCACTGTACTCTTTCCCTTGGTACCAGCATACTGATACATGGAAAGAAATAAAAAAAGTATAATGTTTCTAAAAGTGCATGCAGCACGTATCAAACACTACTGCAATCAGGGCATCACGATAAACATGGAAAATGGTAATTATTACAGGTATAATCCATTAGGTCTGCTGTACATAGTTCATCTACACACCAAAACAAATCTAAATGTGAACAAGCTAGTTTGAGCAGAGCTGTGGTTAAAGCCTAAGTTTAGTCAAAATAAAAAAAAAGCAAAAGTCAGCACAAGCAACATTATTTACTATTAATCCGATGTGTCCCTTGTGTTTCTGGCTGCTGCATTCCTTGAAATATTCATCTTCCAACCCTCCACCTCAAACTCCTCACCACCACCAACCCAACCCTCATAATCTTCCCATGTGGCTCTTATCAAAGTACCTGACTATGCCTGCCCTTACATATCCTCCATATATGGAAGTAATACCACAGTTTCTATGAATGAAACAAGATCTACTGTATGAATGACGGATGGGTGGATGATTAAAAAGTCCGCCCCTCCATTCATAGATTTTGTTTAATTCATACTGTAAAAGCATGTAGTATGGCTTCTATGACTGGAAGAGCTGGGTGGAAAGGGTGGGCATAGCTGGGCACTCTTGATGAGTCCCTGTCACTGCTCCCTCAGTTCCATTAATTCATGTCACACCAAAAGATTACAGCAGTGGAGATAGGGGGGTTGGAAGATGTAGAGTTCCAGGAAAGCAGTGTGCTCAGGTACCACTTTAGCTGATGGGTAAGTTTGGCACAACATTTTGGGGTTATTGGTGGGCTGTGCATAATAGTTTAGGTATATGACATGATTTGAGTTCTTTTGTAAGGTTGGAAAGCTCCTTTTTAAATTCCTGCATTTGCTCCTTATCTTGGTTATGCTATTGACAGCTTTACCAATTCATGGATCCCAACATTATTTTTAGGGAAGGGGACTAGTGACAGTGAGGAAGAGTAGGCACAGAAGCAAGTGGGAGGATTACGAATTAATGGCACCACAAGCACAACTCAAATTTATGATGGACTTTTCATGTGCTCCAGAAACATGTGTTCCCGAAATGCGCTAGTGTAAATGGGGCCTAATAGTTCCTCTATTGTGTTGCTTACAACACTGCATCAAGTAATCTTTGGTTTTCCGATTTGTATATTTCCCAACATTTTAAATATGATCCAGGAATACTTTATTACTGAGCCTACGTATTTAAAAATATTTATGTGGAATACTGTCCAATGCCAGAAAAGTGATGTGTATTAATTAGGAATTTAAAAGCTTTTCTTCAATGAATACATATTAACCTGAAAGATGAGTCAATATTATTATTTTATGATATGACATGAAACATATCTGGCATGTGAAACAGTTGCTCTGTATTGGAATGAAAGAATGAAATACACATGTTGACCTCTCCTTAAAAGTCAATTGCCTGACTTTTGTATTAATTGTATTGCTTCAATAGTTTTAATAGGAACATGGAAGTGTGCAGTGAGTGAAGTCAGAACTCTTTATCAGTATGCTTGTTTAGTGACCCAGAAAGTCAGTGAACCAGAAATAACTAAGATCAGCATTTTCTGAATTCCCCAACAGGTTTCTCATGACAGGTGTAATTTAGGATCTTTATATGAGTTTAGTGATCCTGGAACATATGTAAAGTGGCTCTGGCCTATCTACATCTTACCTCACACCCAAAATGTGGACAAAATACCCATCTTGCTCAATACTCAAAATGTCTTCTATGCACCCTCAAACACAACCTATGACATATTTTATCCTACTGTAACACTGTCATACCTGGGCACTCCTTGCAACACTGGCCAGGCTTACTAACTGGGTTGGCACAAAAGATTTGAGGGCACACAACATGTGTACATGTCACACTGCCTTCTAGGCACACACATCGGAGACATGGGTTGGATAAGGAATTGAATGTCTGCCGATTAGAATATTCTTTGCCTTCATAGAGACAGCGGTCACAAACAGGGCAGCAAGGAGATAATGGGGAAGGCACAGGGTGACTGCAGTCTTGGGCACATGGAATGCGCTGACAGTTCACCATCTCATTCTGTGAGGAGAAAAAATATTCATTTTAAACAAAAGCAAATGTATACAATATGTATTTTTTGTGATACAAAGTTTCTAGTTACAAAGATTACTCAAAAAGTATCTGCAACCATTTTCTCACTTACACAGTTATTAAAGGTTTCACCTGTATGAGGGGAGTAACATAATTCTGTTCTGCAATAGAAAGCACTAACTTTACATATACTGTAGATATTAGTACTCTGTAGTCTGCAAATGGCTAGTCTTTTTCTCATGGATTGTAACACAGCACTAACTTTACATATACTGTATATAGTAGTACTCTGTAGTCTGCAAATGGCTAGTTTTTTTCTCATGAATTGTAACACAGAACTAACTTTACATGTATTACTTGTATTAAACTGCATTATTATAGATAGGATATAGCCAATATACAATGTTGAGGATAAACAGACCTATTTATTAAGTAATTCAAACTGCAACCTCTATGACAGCTAAGTAAAATGTTAAATGGGTAATGCAATTTTCTTAAAATCCTGGTAGAGAAAGTACTATAGCCAGAGGTTCAGTATAACTACACAACTTGCATTTTTAGAAGGAGGTCAGAACAGTTTCCCCCATATTTCACTAATGACAGGTTTACTTTTAAGTACTATGGCATAGTACTTAATTATATGGTTATCTGCATGTATAGTTTTCTCTTGGTCCCCCTAAAGTCCCACAAATACAAGTTGATGCGGTCACTGAAGTCCACCTAATGCAGCTTCCTGAGATGGGGTGGCAACGATGCTGCACTGTGTCTCTAAATATATAAGATGTGTCTGCTGTGCATGAGGTTTGATAGGCTATCTGTTTTTTCTAATCTGAACAGATATAGGTATCTTATTGTTTTTAAACATTTCACGACAATTATCGTAATAAGGTCCACCAGAGCACCTTCTGGTAGACTAAACGACTAGTCTGGCACTACATGTAGAAGACTGTACTTACCCTACAGGAACATTGAGTGCACTTGTCTCCGGGTAACTGGAAGTTGTCACCATTCTGGTATGTGCGTCCATTGTGCTTGCATATACCAGTGCAGCGTGGGCAACACTCTGCTGGTGGTGTCACTGGGTGTAGACATGACACAGCTGGACATGGAAGTGACACACAGGTCACTTCTCCATTCTGTAAAACAGAAATAAAAAATTAATAGGCAATTTCAGAGAGTTGCTAAACAAAAATAAAAAAAAGGCATATTTAAATGGATTGTTTATGCATAGTGTTATATGTATCATTCTCTCATAAGCAACACCGATGAGCACCTGTAGTTATATCTTTCAAAGTTTTCATATATGCCCATCTTAAAAAACTATGTGCTACCTCAGCAAAATCATCCAAATCAACTACTATGTCCAGTGGTTGCCTCACCCTGCAATTGCAGCGGCTGCATTCATCCTCAGGGTCAGGGAAGCTCTCTCCATTCAGACAGTCCTGGCCATTATAGTTACATCCATCACACACTGGACACATGCATGGATCCTCTCCAGGGTGAGGACAGTTCACGTTTTCACAGGCCCGAGGGACACAGGTGACATGCCCTCGCTGAGAATTAGAAAAAAGATATGCCACTAGTTTACTGTTATTTAATCAGTGAAGCTATCATGGTATTACTTTAGTGCCATGGGTCTTATAGGTTCCTTCACTCACCATGCAGCGGCACTGCTCACATTCACTTTGTGGGGAAGTAAAAGCCTGCCCATCTAGGTAGTTCTGGCCCTGAAAATGGCAACCTAGAAACAAAAAGACAATCACTATGCCAGGCCCAAGAGCTATATATCACAAGATACAATGCTCCAAAGGAGGAAAGAAGGAAAGGCCGAATTTGATCTTTTTATACTATGAATATATTATATTTTGGATATGAAGACACTGGTGTTTTAAAATTTCAGTCCAGTCCAACCCTACTGTATATTAAAGTCCTGTCTCCTTTCTTTAGGTAGGATTTAGGCAGCAAATTATATTTTGGGAAGGACTTCAAAATGAATGGTAGAAGAAAAACTTGAAAATCAAGTGGTTGCCTCATCCTAACCTCTCCAGATCTTATAATATTCAAAAAAAAATACCATATATAATTGACTACAGGTAGTAATATGCCAGCTCACTTTTAAATAATAGGTAGAAGAGAGTAACAATGGAAAAAATGACCCTGGTTAGTCACAAACCTTAAAGTGTAACTGGACTTCTCTTATAAAAAAAATAATACAAGAAAGACCTCAGAGGTAGATGTGTACCCCTGTTGCACTGGCTGGCTTGACCAACTCTTGGCAGTATTTTCTTCCCAACAACAAG
This sequence comes from Staurois parvus, assembly GCF_062004578.1. Classification (NCBI taxonomy): domain Eukaryota; kingdom Metazoa; phylum Chordata; class Amphibia; order Anura; family Ranidae; genus Staurois; species Staurois parvus. Next base: position 10,354,396 of record NW_028317971.1, read on the forward strand.
GCAGGTTCCTTTTCTAAGTGTATGTGTGGTGCCCAATCTACAGAAATGAAAGGAAGAACTATCTAATCTGGTTCAGTGAGTGGTTCTTCTAATAGTTTCCATAGGCCATGTGCCGCATATGCACACAATTATTGAGGGGGTGCAGGGAGGAGGGGAAGGCTTCTCTGTAGTCTTTACTAAAATTACACTTTACCCTTTAATGACGTTTCACTCTAACCCTTTCGTGACCAGTGGTTATTGATATCTAAATGACCAGGCCAAATTTTGGAACTTCAGCATGCACCAGTTAACTTCATAATAACACTATGACTATTTTTAATACCTAAATCATTTTAATATATTTTTAGGAAAGTATAAAGCTCTTTTGAGTTTTTTTTTTTATTACAGGCTGACAAATGCTTTTGCAGGTGGCAACCCATTTTCTATATGGGTTCACCTTATCTTTCTCATCCAACTGAAGAATAATCCTTCTTTTCAGGTAATTTCCTAAATAAAGTTGTCTTCATAATATCAGATCACTGTCAATCAATATTTACCTTGGCACAAAGGACAATCACAAGGGCCGGTCACAGGATGAGGACAATTCGTTGGAGGACACAGCTTGTGAACACATTGGACAGATCCAGACTAAAGAAATGGCAAAAATGTTATTTTAATTAAGGAGACATGGTGAACTGATGACTAGGGAGGTTATTATATTGCATATTTATTTATTATATATTTTATTGTTTGTTGTAAACAGCAAGCACATACGGGAAAAATAAAAATGTTCAATTTTAAGAGAGCTAATTTTTCAAGGCTGAGAGCTGCTCTCCAAGACTTAGACTGGGAGGGAATATTGGCATCAATGAACATAACACAGAAATGGGAGTTCTTCAAAAAGACTGTTTGTGAACACACTGCAAAATATATTCCCATGGGCAACAAGTTTAAAAGGTTAAAAAACAAACCTATGTGGCCAACGTTAAAAAAGCCATAGAAAAGAGCTTTTATTAAATATAAAAATGAAGGAACGCTATAATCGTTTAAACATTACAAAGAATATAACAGAATATGCAAAAAGGAAATAAAGACTGCAAAAATTGAAAACGAACAGCAGATTGCAAAACATAACAAGATCAACCCCAAAAAATGCTTTAAATATATTAATAGTAAAAAGGCCTGGTCCGAGCATGTAGGCCCTTTATAAAATAATCTAGAGTGGGTGACTGGGGACAAAGAGAAGGCAAATTTATTAAATACCTTCTTCAGCTCTGTGTATACAAAGGAGCATGGGGGAGCTCTTGTCCATAATGGGCATGGTATTGACACAGCTCCAGATGATCCACATTGGCTGACAATTGATATGATCCAAAAATATTTAGACAGAATAAAGGTGAATAATGCCTATATTTAAAAAGGGGTCAAAATCTTTACCAAGTAATTATAAACCTGTTAATTTAACTTCTGTAGTTGGGAAGATACTGGAGAGTTTAATAAAAGACCACATAGATAAGTTCTTGCTGGAAAAAAATATTTTAAGCAACAGACAGCATGGATTCATGAAAGACAGAAGTTGTCATACAAATCTGATTTCTTTTTATAATGAGGTGAGCAAAACCTTGGACAGAGGGGTGGTGGTGGACGTGGTATACTTGGATTTTGCAAAAGCATCTGACACAGTTCCCCACACACGGCTAATGTGTAAGGTAAAGTCTACAGGCTTGGAAAAATCTTCATGTAAATGGATATTCAGAGAGTAGTGGTTAATGATTCATACTCTGCATGGTCTAGGGTTGTCAGTGGTGTACCCCAAGGTTCAGTGTTGGGACCCTTACTTTTTAATGTATTTATAAACAATATAGGGTCTGGGATTATAAATACAATTTCAGTCTTTGCAGATGACACCAAGCTGTGCAGTGGAATGACGTCCTTACAGGATGTCTGCAACTTACAAACTAACCTCAATGCACTGTTTAATTGGGCAACTATGTGGCAAATGAGGTTTAATGTTGATAAATCTAAGGTGATGCACTTGGGGGCTAAGAATATGCATGCATCATACATACTAGGGGGAGTACAACTGGGGGAATCAATGGTGGAGAAGGATTTGGGAGTTCTGGTAGCACACAAGCTTAATAATAGCATGCGATGCCAAGCTGCGTTTTCTAAAGCGAGCAAAATCCTCTCTTGTATTAAAAGAGGTATAGACTCCAGAGAGAGAGATATAATTTTACCCCTGTACAAATCATTAGTAATACCTCATCTGGAATATGCAGCTCAATTTTGGGCACCAATTCACAAAATGAACACTGGGGAACTGGAGTAAGTACAGAGAAGGGCAACCAAACTGATAAGAGGCATGGAGGAGATCAGCTATGAGGAAAGATTAGAGGAACTGAATGTATTCTCTCTTGAGAAGAGGAGATGAAGGGGGGATATGATCAACATTTATAAATACATCAGTGGTTCATATAGTGAACTCGGTGTAGAGTTATTCACTCTGAGGTCATCACAGAGGACAAGAGGACACGCTTTACATCTGGAGGAAAATAAATGTAATCTCCAAACACAGAAAGGTTTCTTCACAGTGAGAACTGTGAAAATGTGGAATAGACTCCCTCAAGAGTTGGTTTTGGCCAGCTCAGTGGTTTGCTTTAAAAAAGACCTGGATTCTTTCTTGGATACACAGAATATAACTACTATTTATAGGTAAGGTTGATCCAGGGAATATCCAATTACCTCTCGGGGGATCAGAAAGGATTTTTTTTCCCTGCAGGAGCAAATTGGATCATGCTTTGCTGAGTTTTTTTGCCTTCCTCTGGATCAACTGTGGGTGTAGGATTATAACTTTTTTTTTATGGTTGAACTGGATGGACTTTTGTCTTTTTTCAGCCAGACTAACTATGTAACTATGTAATTATATCAATTTAAAGGGACTCTGACACTTTTAAAATAAAGAGAACTGTTTGCAGGTATAAAGTGTAGCAGTGCTCATTCACACTCATAGCTCCTGTATGCCTGTTCAGAGCTGTTGGCGTTTGGCAGTAGCAGATGTGAAAAAAGCTGCTGCAGGTATGTGGCTGCACTTTATACCTGCTACCAGCTCTCCTTTATTTTTTTTATGTTATACCATATGGTCCCCTGCCATATGCTTTGGTTTCTCCTGCTACCTCCTAAATCACACACGATTTCTTCTGCGCTCTAGGACCCAGGCGGGTGGCAAATAGATGGAACCAGAACTGGAAAAAAGCGACCACCAGTGCATCAAAGGTTGTGCAGCTCCAAACAAGGCTGGGGAAGCCCGACCAACACTACAAAGTGAAACAAAAACGAGAAGCGCACAGACCTTGCGCATTACCTCAATAAACAAAAATTTATTAATAAGAAAAGGTACTCACAAACAGCGAATAAAATCAGGCATGTAAGTCCTCACAGGGCTTTTGAAGGCCATACCTTCTTCATCAGAGCTCTGATAAAGAAGGTATGGCCTTCGAAACGCGTCAGCTGAACTGAGTGTCTACCCCCACGATGGGACTCGCGCTGGCTCCTTATCTTTGAAGTCCCTGTGAGGACTTACATGCCTGATTTTATTCGCTGTTTGTGAGTACCTTTTCTTATTAATAAATTTTTGTTTATTGAGGTAAAGCGCAAGGTCTGTGCGCTTCTCGTTTTTGTTTCACCTCCTAAATCACAACAGGAAATAGGAGACAGTGGGGGGACCCCCATCACGCTGCAGAGGACCAAGGAACTGACACACCTGGAAGTGTTGGATACCTGAGGCAGCTGGAGATAGGCAACACAGTGGGGTTTTAGACACTAGCAGCTGGAATGGAAGGTATACAGACTCCGTGAACTTACTGAAAGAGCCTCTTTTATTGACGTTTTCATATACATATATATAATGACATGACAGCTTATGCTCACCCTGCAGGTACACTCAGAACAGGTTGGGTTGGAAAGATCAGGAACAGTTTGACTGTTAACCATTTCCACTCCATTATAAGAGCACCCTGAGAAAGGTCACATGAGAACACATGATATAAAAAAAATAGACACATACCTTCCCATTATACAGTACAACATTGCATTACTGAAAGTTTTTATATGAAGATAATAATATGGTACACTTGATATGAGTATGCATACACTGGAATGGTGGTCTATAAGTTCAGCTGATCCAAATACATGTATGCTTTCTCCATACAATTAGTAAATTTCACAACTATATAAGAAAAATTATGTTTATGCAAAAAGAGCATATGTAAAAATATCAGCCATTTCTCATGCACTTTAACAGAAAAGACAAACGGTATAATCAGACTGATATTGCAATGCACAGGGCACAAATATCCCAAAGAAATAAACGTTGCATGGGGGACCTAAAATATGAATCCTATCTAAGTGAAGACATCTGGGAAAAGAAATAGATTTTTGGGGTCATTCTGAACACTAACAGTTTGCAGAATGCCTGCAGGTTGCCATATTGCAAGGATATGATATTTAATTGTTTTAACAGTTTTACAAAACCTGTAAACTGAAATAAAAAAGTACAATTTAATAACAGAACCCTTGTATAGTGTTGTATAGTGTATGTGATATTCTGATCTTTTAAGCCACTGGTCTCTACACTGTGGCCTGCAAGTGAGATGCAGCCCTTTGATTGCCATTATCTGACCCTTGAGGCACTGTTCTTCGCACTGATGTGAGGCACCATTTCTTCCATTGATAGGCACTAAAACTAACAAAAGTCCCCATTTCTAATATTGACATCAGCAGTGGGTAACTTATGCTCCTACTGATACCAGTGATGCAACATTTTTCCTTTCACTGACATCAGAGATGGGGTACAATTCTTCTCACTGATTTAAACGATGGGGCACTATTCATCCTATTGACACCAATAATAGGACACTATTCCTCCAACTAATATCAATGATGGGGCACTATTCCTCCCACAGACACAAATTATAGGGCACTATTCCTCCAACTAATACCAATGATGAGGTACTATTTTTACAACTAATACCAACAATGGGGCACTATTCCTCCAACCAATACCAATGATGGGGCACTATTCCTCCTCCACCTGACCACAGGAGCTATGTCAAATATTTTACTCCCACTGACCACCAAATCTGAGACATTGTGTACTCTCACTGATGCTGGGGCATTTTGTACTCTCACTGGTCACAGTCCAGCCCTCTTAATGTATGAGGGACAGTAAATTGGCCTTTTAAATAAAAGGTTTGGAGACCCATGCTTTAAGCAATAGAAGGAAATCTAACAAGATCAGAAACATTACAGGTGCTTTGTCTATCAGTTCTAATCCTGTATATATGAAAGGAATGCATCAGATTTGGATTTGTTTCAAGTAAGGAGATAGCAGAGGAACCAGATATCAGAAAGTTTACATATTTGTGCAAATCTCTAATTGCAGCGGCTGCTAATATTTTAATTGAATATTTGTTGTCCTACTATGCCCTTCTCAACCGGACATATTTAATATTTGAATCAAATATCTGTTGTCCTTCTATGACCTCCTCAGAAGGACATATTTAATATTTGAGTCACATATCTGTTGTCTTGCTATGCCCTCCTCGCAGCTTGTTATAAATAAAGGATTTTATAGCTTTGTTACTGATAGTCATTTATCTCCTTACATCTTCTAATGCTCAGTGGAATGTTCTGATTTGGATTCAGTGATGACCATGAGACATAGTTACCAAATAATATGATAGGTATTATACAGAGCTTTGTTCTCATAAAAAAATTAATTAAAGAAACTTAAACTGTTGAATGACAATGACAGAGATGTTTTATTCAGATTCTTAGGGGTTTATTTACTAAAGCTGGGGAGTGCAAAATCAGGCTCACCTCTGTATAGAAACCAATCAGCTTCTAACCTCGGCTTGTTCAATTAAGCTTTGGCAATTAAACCTGGAAGCTGATTGGTATCTATGCAGAAGTGAGCCTAATTTTGCACTCTCTGACTTTAGTAAATAAACCCCTTACTGTCATCTTTCTATTGGGGGTGAAGAAATGAAAGGAAACATGTTATTGATTGTAATGGTATTAAATATGCCTCGCATAAATGCACCTGAGCCTATGTGGTATTTTTCTTTTTCTTTCTATTTTTTTTTTTGTTATGAGAATGAAGTGGCCACCACATTTGGCCAATATAAAAAATGCATACCAGCATTCTTTATGATAGTACTATTTCAAATTAAACTGGTGGTACTAGTGGTAAAGGCTAGTGCATATTGGAAGGATGGTGGTCGGTCTGTTGGCTAGCAATTGGAGGAAAAGGGGAAAGGCCTCAGCTAATAAAATATCGGGATATCATTTGGGTGGGAGGTGAAAGATCAATTGGGGGTAGGGGCAATAGTTAACAGTCTGGTTTGATACCTTTGTGTTTATTGTACTATGGATTGTTGAGTATCATTAGGCAGAGTTTGCATGAAGAATTCCCATAAATTAAACATTATTTCCTCCTTAATACTTACCATCACATACAGGGCAGCATTTTCCTGAAGGAGTGCTAGGGTGAGAACAGCCAGGTTTATAGCAAGGCTTCTTACTACAAGTGACAAAGCCATCACCACAGACACATCGACTACATGAATCTTGGGGAGATGAAAATTCCTGCCCATTCAGGTAGACTTGGCCTAGGTACTGACAATCTGTGGAAAAAATAGCTCTCTCTGATTATATTTATCTCTCACAAAATGTTACACACAGTATTTACTGTTTCAATCATGTTATTATTAATATATACATATTTTTTTTTACAAAAGAACAGTAGTGATGCTTTTTCTTTTCACACAGTTTAAAAGCATAATGATTCACATGGTAACACTAAACTGTCAAACATCAGTTACAGGACAAATGTGTTATGCATAATTGTGTGAAATTAGAATAATGGTCAGTATAAACTAGTGATATACATTAAAGGAAAAGATATTAGAAAAACTCTCACCGAATGAAAACAGAACTAAAAGAAGAATAAGAATAGAAAAAAAAATGATAAGTGGAACAGGGTGATAAAAGAGTGAAAAAAAAGCATGTGATCCTTTGGAACCCATCCCTATTATACACATGGCCGTATGGCCAGCTTGATTTTGTTTAACAGTATCCTTAATATTTTTTTATGAGTCATAATCCAAGAAAACCTCACATTGACCAGGTCAAAACTGATAGTAGCTACAGCTATCTAAACCACTAAATAAATGGACAGTGTTTGAGAAAGAAGCACAGTACCACCTGAATAATAACTTGTAGCCTGCTTCTACATCTAGTTTAGATGTTGACCAATATCTGAAAGGTAAGTGGGCTGTAGTAAACCATCTCTAGATTTTAGATCTCGTTCTCAGAGCCTATGCAGTCCAATTTCATGGACATGGAATATAATATGGCATATATGAATTGAAGATCTATTCTATCTTAATTCCCGTAGGCAGAGGATGCCATTGTTGTGATATTGACTGAACCATTGTCCTCCAAATTTAAGAAAAATGCAGTTTGACTATATCTGAGTTTTGGAAACGTAAACAGAAAGAATTCACTTTGCTGGACATTGTAGTTCAAGATGTAAATTCTCTGCTGGAAATCTCTGTGACCATTTGGCAACTGTTACCCATTCTTCACAGTAAAGGTAAGAGCTATTAAACTGTACCTGTGGGACATGTGAGCAATATCTGAACTGGACACAAATGTTTTGCTGAGTCCTGAAATTGAGGCAGGCCCAGGTAGATCTCTTATTACCCAATGTTCTCAAATTAATCATGTATGGGCAATGATTAGCTGGGTATACAGCTGGCTATTTTCAGCCAATTTCAACCACCTTCAAACTATGGCAGTTAGTAGAAAACAATTGAATTTTCCTCTCATTCAGTCATGGAAATTTTGATCCTACCTACTTGTGATCGATGGAAGCCAGCATTTTTTGTCTTTGACTTTCTTTGCAGTTTCGTCAAAGAATGGAATAGAGAGTTAAATCATTTAATCAAATAGTGATTTGTATGGCCATCTTAAGGCATCCAACAATTAAAAATACACTATATTGCTAAACGTATTGGGACACCCCTCCAAATTATTGGATCCAGGTGTTCCAATTACCTCCATGGTCACAGGTGTATAAAATCAAGCACCCATGCAAGCAGACTGCTTCTACAAACATTTGTGAAAGAATGGGTCGCTCTTAGGAGCTTAGTGAATTCAAGTGTGGTACCGTGACAGGTACCACAAAATGGTAGGCCACGTAAAATGACAAAGTGGGGTCAGTGCATGCTGAAGCACACAGTGCGCAGAAGTTGTCAACTGTCTGCAGAGTCAATAGCTAAAGACCTCCAAACTTTGTGTGGCCTTCAGATTAGCACAACAACAGTGTGTAGAGAGCTTCATGGAATATGTTGCCATGGCCGAGCAGCTGCATCCAAGCCTTACATCACCAAGTGCAATGCAAAGCGTCGGATGCAGTGGTGGAAAGCACGCTGCCACTGGACTTTAGAGCAGTGGAGACATATTCTCTGAAGTGACAAATCACAATTCTCTGTCTGCAATACAATGAACGTGTCTGGGTTTGGTGGTTGCCAGGAGATCAGTACTTGCCTGACTGCATTCTGCCAAGTGTAAAATTTGGTGGAGGGAGGATTATGGTGTGGAATGGTTTTTCAGGGGTTGGGCTTGACCCCTTAGTTCCAGTGAAGGGGACTCTTAAGGCGTCAGCATACCAAGACATTTTTAGAATTTCATGCTCCCAACTTTGTGAGAACAGTTTGGGGATGGCCCCTTCCTGTTCCAACATGACTGCACACCAGTGCACAAAGCAAGGTCTATAAAGACATGGATGAGCGAGTTTAGGTGGAGGAACGTGCCTGGCTTGCACACAGTGCTGACCTCAACCCAATAGAACAATTTTGGGATGAATTAGAGCAGAGACTGTGAGCCAAACCTTCTTGTCCAACATCAGTGCATGACCTCACAAATATGCTCCCGGTACAATGGTCAAACATTCCCATAGACACACTCCTAAGCCTTGTGGACAGTCTTCCCAGAAAAGTTGAAACTGTTATAGCAGCAAAGGGTGAACCAACTTAATATTGCATGTAAAGGCAGGCATCCCAATACTTTAGGCAATATAGTGTATATTAGAGACATTAAAGAAAGGCAGATAACAGAAAAAAAGAGTGGTGAAAATATGTGTTTTATAGAAGAAAAAAGGCATCCAAATCAAATATTACAGCAAGAATTAAGCGCAGTTTTACAAAATATGTAATATTATTCACCTTTGCATTCTTTGCAGCATTGTCCAGGGGCTGGATATGGACAATTAAGGACAGGGCAAGTTTTGGGTTGACAATTGATGCTACCTTCCCAGCAAACACACATTGTGCATGGATCTGAAGGCTGGGTGAACTGCTCACCATTAGCAAGTTCTTTTCCAGACAGAAGACAACCTGAAAAAAAGTTTATAAGGATCAATATATGACGCTATTGCATTCCTCGGTGTATGACATGATATGTAAGATATTTGTGGTTAATAAAAACATGATTTCAAGTATTGTCAGTGAGCAGATGTTTTAATACATTTTGTTTTAAAATGTTTCCTTTTGTACTAATATGAGCAAGATTACCAGAATCAGAACTCAACTAATTAAACTGAATGATCACTTTGCTAAGGTGATTTTAAACAATTATGTATTTTTTTAAATAACAAACATGTCATGCTCACCTGCTCTGTTCAATAATTCTGCACAGAGCAGCTCCGATCCTCTTCTTTTAGAATCCCTTGCTGGTTCTCCTGGTGCCTCCCCACTTCCACATATCCCTATAACAGTCTACTTGCTAAGGATACTGATGCAGGCTTGCTACTTAGCAGTGCTGTTGGCAACCACGGACAGAGAAATCAGGGCTTTGCCCTGGCCCACCCTCCCTGCCCCCTTGTCATAAGATTTCGTTGATAGAAACAGAAGCCAAAGGCTCCTGCTGCTATCAATCCACCCTGTAAGGAGGGAGAGAGCAGCTGCACTTGGGCACAGCGTTGGATCAAGATTGTGCTCAGGTAAGTATAAGGGAGGACTGGGGGGGATCCTGAACACAGAGAATGCATTACAGTAAAAAAACCTAAAAAACATTAAGGCTTTAGAACCAGTTTAAATAGAAACTCTAGGCAAACAGCTAAATATACAGTTGAAATATATATATATATATATATATATATACAGTTGTGTCCAAAATTATTCAACCCCCAATGCTGTAAAGGGGTTTAGGGACTATAGTGTACATTTGGAATTGTATTCAGAATCAAATCCTACAAGGACGTTGTAACTACCCAAATGCAACTAAAATGACATCAATTGTTTATGTAATACAGTAGTAAATGGTTCTTATGTGGTTTCTTCATTGCCACAATTATTCAACCCCTTAAAGACTACCACTCTGAAGAACAGAGGTTCATACAGGTGCTTTCCATCAGGTATTGAAAACACCTGTGGATGTCACCGAGCAGCAATCAAGCATAATAAGCACCAATTAGGCAGCTTTAAAATGACTGTGATACTCAGCTCCTTCTAGACATTTACTGGTGTGGTTACAAACATGGTGAAGGCAAGAGAATGGTCCAGGAAGACAAGAGAAGAGGTGATTTCTCTTCACAGGAAGGGCAATGGCTATAAGAAGATTGCAAAGATGTTAAACATACCAAGAGACACCTTAGGAAGCATCATTCGCAAATTCAAGGCAAAGGGCACTGTTGAAACGCTACCTGGTCGTGGCAGAAAGAAGATGCTGACTTCGACTGCTGTGCGCTACCTGAAGCGTAGAGTGGAGAGAAGTCCCCGTGTGACTGCTGAGGAACTGAGAAAAGATTTGTCAGATGTGGGTACAGAAGTTTCAGCCCAGACAATAAGACGCACACTGCGTAATGAAGGCCTCCGTGCCAGAACTCCCAGGCGTACCCCCTTGCTGTCTCCAAAGAATAAGAAGAGTCGACTGCAGTATGCCAAAAGCCATGTGGACAAACCACAAAAGTTGTGGGATAGTGTTCTGTGGACTGATGAAACAAAATTAGAACTGTTTGGGCCCATGGATCAACGCTATGTTTGGAGGAGGAAGAACAAGGCCTATGATGAAAAGAACACCTTGCCTACTGTGAAGCATGGTGGAGGGTCAATCATGCTTTGGGGCTGTTTTGCTTCTGCAGGTACAGGGAAGCTTCAGCGTGTGCAAGGTACCATGAATTCTCTTCAGTACCAGGAGATATTGGATGGAAACGTGATGCAGTCCGTCACACACCTGAGGCTTGGGAGACGTTGGACCTTTCAACAGGACAATGATCCCAAGCATACCTCCAAGTCCACTAGAGCATGGTTGCAGAGGAAAGGCTGGAACATTTTGGAGTGGCCATCGCAGTCACCAGACTTAAATCCGATTGAGAACCTCTGGTGGGACTTAAAGAAAGCAGTTGCAGTGCGCAAGCCTAAGAATGTGACTGAACTGGAGGCCTTTGCCCATGAAGAATGGGCGAAGATACCCGTAGATCGCTGCAAGACACTTGTGTCAAGCTATGCTTCACGTTTAAAAGCTGTTATAACTGTAAAAGGATGCTGTACTAAGTACTAAGATTGAATGTCACTTGGGGGTTGAATAAAACTGATAATGCTGTGAGCACAGAAAAGACATTTGTGGTTATTTCATTATAACTGTTATGTTATATTTGTCTGACCTACAAGTGCCTCTTTAATGTAAATGTAAGCAAGATGACTGAATGATCAAAAGCAATGTCAAACTGGCCAAAACACTCAATTTCAGTGGGGGTTGAATAATTTTGGACACAACTGTATATAGTCCACACTGCACATAAGATATATGTAAGTGAAACGTAGTAAACCTAGTTCCTGATTAAGCAATTAATCTTCAAGTTTCAGCCTCCTATGTCACCTCTCAGCATCCGACCTTGTTAGGATGCATTAGCATCATCATGTTCAGTTGATCAGGCCCAGGAAGAAAGTGATTCTAAGATCCTAGAAAGGTAGATTACTTGAAGTACAAAGGTGACTGTGCAGTGCTTTGAGAACACAATATGGTCCTTCATCAACTCCTGAAGTCACTTTCATTATGTTATGTTGTATTTTTTCAGACAATAGATCTACAATTGTCTGGGGGCTTTCTAAAAGGTAATTTACTAGAGTAAATATATTTTCATATGCAAAACACCACCATGCAAAGCCCACGGCCCATTGCATTCCATGTAAACACTCCAAATCATTACCAAACATTCAAGTGTGTTTCCATCATAAGGAATATAAACCTGGTCTACTAAAAGACTTGTAAGAAATTGGTCTTGACATAAAGCAGCAAATGTAATTTTAAGATTTTTACTCTCAGTTCTGCCTTGTTCCTTATCCTGATCCACAAAATATACAATCAAATTGTGTGTTCACTGATGTTTAATTTATTTCCACAATTCAGAAACCAATGTATAGAGACCATTGTGTACATGCTACCATCATAAAAAATGTAATGTTACCATCACAGGAACGGCAGCAGTCTCCCTGAAGGGGATGTGTGCAAGGAGTTGGAGCACAAGGCTTCCGTTGACAGGTTACAGTGCCATTATTACAGATACAGTCTCGGCATTTGTCTGATGGATCATAGAAACGTTGCATGTGTCTGTATGTGATTCCAGAATATGGACAATCTGCTGGTGGCACTGAGAAAACAAAAATGAAGACACATACCCACTCATTTCAAAATAAACTCTACATCAGTTTTCCATTTGTATTGAGTTCTACAGTAGTGCAATGGGATGAAAAGAACTGAGCTGGCACTGCTTGTAGGGATCACTTAAAAGGGTTGTAAACTTCTGAAATGGAAAATGAACAAAACCTACTGTATCCCTTTGTAGTGTATACTTGCCTCAAACCAAAACACAGTGTGGTTCCTATCTGCTATCTCTGCTATGAGCATGAGTCACTTCTGACAGGTTATGCGGACACCACATAATCCTAGGGAACGGTCCCATACCCGCTTCCAAAACACAGAAGGTGATTGACAACCTTAGATGTGCATGTTTTCCTATTTGACTGTGTAGAGGTGGGTGTGTCCATTCCCTCCACTTAGGTCTCAGATTACACTCAGCTCTCTTATCTGTGCTGTGTTCTGTGTGATGTCAGATCCCCATTCTCTGCCTTCCGAAGCCCAGAAATGTTGTATAAACTGTGTGCTTTAGGAGGCTGTGTATCGCCTGAGGCTAGTTTCTTCACTGGGTATATGTAAGGGTTTACAAACAATAGCTGGAATTCATATTACAGTGAACCCTCAGCCATCCTCCATGAACAGTATTACCTGGGCACTGAGGGCAGCATTCTCCTGGCACAGGGTATGGCTCACTGCAAGCAAGTGGAGGGCATCGTTTTGTTAGACACTGCACGTTACCATTCTGCAGACAGACACACAATTTTGTCATTTGTAATAATCATTTTATAAAAGAGAGGAAACACTGAGCCATCTACAAATATACAGAAAGAAAAAGGAAAACTGAATAGGAGACTGTGTATCTCTAAACTAAAAACAAAATATTGAAGGGAATGAAACTGGAAGCTAGGAGTATTTTGTCACTTTTTCAGTCTTTTGTTTACCAACCATTACCGGCAAGGGAAAGCTTCAGATAGAACTGATCCAGATTTGATACAAAGCTTTCAAAAGCAGAGGAGAGATCTGAGCTCTAATAGACCTGTCACTGCTTATTATTATCTTAAGGGATGTTTACATTCCTTGTGAGAAGAATAAAGGTGATCAAAAAGAATTTAAAGGGCCAGTGTAAAAATACCATTTTTAAAATAAAATAAATAATAATTTCTCAAAATGTTATCGTTCCGCGTCCCCCATGCAAAGGCTAACCCATATTTAGGTCGCGCACGCATATGTAAATGAGGTATCTTTGAGAAAGTTATAGCGAGAGCAATAATTCTAGCACCAGACCTCCTGTGTAACTGTAAACTGGTATTTTTAAGTTCTGTTGGCATAATTCCACGAGTGTGCACAATTTTAAAGCATGATATGTTTGGTATCTATTTACTTGGCGTAACATCATCTTTTATTTTTTTTACCAAACAATTGGGTATTACAGTGCATTGAAAAAAAGTATTCATACCCCTTGAAATTTTCCCATTTTGTCGGTACAACCAAAAACATAAATGTATTTTATTGGGATTTTATGTGATAGACCAACACAAAGTGGCATATAATTGTGAAGTGGAAGGAAAATGATAAAAGGTTTTCAAAGTTTGTTTACAAATAAATATATGAATAGTGTGGCATGCATTTGTATTTGTATTCAGCCCCCTTTACTCTGATACCCCTAACTAAAATCTAGTGGAACCAACTGCCTGCAGAAGTCACCTAATTAGTAAATAGAGTCCCCCTGTGTGTAATTTAATCTCAGTATAAATACAGCTGTTCTGTGAAGCTCTCAGAGGTTTGTTAAAGAACATTAGTGAACAAATAGCATCATGAAGGTCAAGGAACACACCAGACCGCTCAGGGATAAAGTTGTAAAGAAGTTTAAAGCAGGGTTAGGTTATAAAAAAATATCCCAAGCTTTCAACATCTCATGGAGCACTGTTCAATCCTTCATCCAAAAATGGAAAGAGTATGGCACAACTTCAAACCTACCAAGACATAGCCATCCACCTAAAGTGACAGGTCGGGCAAGAAGCGCATTAGTTAGAGAAGCAGTCATGAGGCCCATGGTAACTCTGGAGGAGCTGAAGAGATCTACAGCTCAGGTGGGAGAATCTGTACACAGGACAACTACTAGTCGTGCACTTCACAAATCTGGCATTATGGAAGAGTGGCAAGAAGAAAGCCATTGTTGAAAGAAAGCCATAAGAAGTCCCATTTGCAGTTTGCGAGAAGCCATGTGGGGGACACAGCAAACATGTGGAAGAAGGTGCTCTGGTCAGATGAGACCAGAATTTAACTTTTTGGCTTAAAAGCAAAATGCTATGTGTGGCGGAAAACTAACACTGCACATCACCCTGAACACACCATCCCCACCGGGAAACATGGTGGTGGCAGCATCATGTTGTGGGCATGATTTTCTTCAGCAGGGACAGGGAAGCTGGTCAGAGTTGATGGGAAGATGGATGGAGCCAAATACAGGGCAATCTTAGAAGAAAACCTGTTAGAGTTTGCAAAAGACTTGAGACTGGGGTGGAGGTTCACCTTCCAGCAGCACAACAATCCTAAACATACAACCAGAGCTACAATGGAATGGTTTAGATCAAAACATATTCATGGGTTAGAATGGCCCAGTCAAAGTCCAGACCTAAATCCAACTGAGAATCTGTGGCAAGACTTGAAAATTGCTGTTCACAGACGCTCTCCATCCAATCTGACAGAGCTTGAGCTATTTTGCAAATAAAAATGGGCAAAAATTTTAGCCTCTAGATGTGCAAAGCTGGTAGAGACATACCCAAAAAGACTGTAATTGCAGCGAAAGGTGATTCTGCAAAGTATTGACTCAGGGGGGCTGAATGCAAATGTATGCCACACTTTTCAGATATTTATTTGTAAAAACTTTTGAAAACCATTTATCATTTTCTTTTCACTTTCCTTCCACTTCAACTATGTGCCACTTTGTGTTGGTCTAGCATATAAAATCCCAATAAAATACATTTACATTTTTACATTTACATTTTACATTTACAATGTGGAAAATTTTAAGGGGTATGAATACTTTTTCAAGGCACTATATATTGTGTTTTTGTGCATGAAAATTAATTAAAGCATATTTTTTAACCTAAATTGTGTATGAAAACGCTGTTCAAATACCGTATGACATAAAAAATTGCAACACCCACCATTTTATTCCCTAAGGGGCACCAAAAATGTAAACAAAAGTGTCAGAAAATGCCTGGTCCTAAAAAGGTTAATATCAAAATAATTACTATGGAAACATTACAGAAACAAGGGTCCAAATGTACCTACAAATACTGTATGGACTAGAGTACAATAACATCTATATTCACTCCTTAACCTTGACAGATATCCTCTGGCCAAGGCTTCTAGAGGAAACAATCAGCTTCACTGGATTTGCCTGGTCAATCACTATTTTCCCCCAAGTTAGGCTTGTTCTGGGGGATTTTTCTATATGTCCTTCCTTCAGGCAATTTAAACTTGCATGCTTGTGGAAAGATGTTTTGTATGAAAAGTGATCAGAATGTGCCTACATGTCAACCCCCTTTGCCAGTAGGCACCTTAAGTTAGTACTCACAATGCAGTGACACTGTCTGCACTTATCTGTGGGATGTGGAAAATCTGCACCATTGGGATATTCCTTTCCAGCGTAATTGCAACCTGTACAAGACAAGAAAAGCCACATAACAATCTAAAGTGAGTATCATGTCTTCTTTGTCAACACACCTAAAGCTGGGTACACATGGGCCGAAAATCATCAGAAAACGATCTGCTCAACAGGAATCGGCTGACTTTCGGCCTGTGTGTACAGCTCCTCGTCAACAGAAGCCAGTCTCATGACCAGCTTCTGATGAACAGAAAAACCATCATTCGATCATAATCAGTGTGTTCTGGCAGGGAGGTGGACCCCCTGTCAGAACACAATAACTCAGAGGGCAGATCACCGCACTAATATCGGATGTGTTAGTACGGTGACCTCCACGATTTTTCTCGTTCAGCTCACTGGGTTGAACTTCCTGTGTGTACCCAGCATAAGAACCTGTATTAAAGGGCTTTTCTTTGCTTTAATCAAATTTAATTCCATTCACACACCAAAGCTTGTCAACACAGGCCCTAACAATTTCCTTAGCAATTTCCTTTTTATTTAGTTAATTGCACTGCAATAAAACCAAATCATATTTATGAATGTTATACAGCTAATGGCATGTGCTTATCTCTTTACAGGCCTTTTTGTTGGCATATTTCCCAAGACAAACAAGACCTTATATAAAACATACATGTGTAGGGTTGCATGCTCTAAAGCTGTGGTTCTCAGCCACTGGGCTGTGGTCCACTGCCAAGACGCTGACTCCCGTTTCCTTTGACTTTAGCCAACTGCAGATCCCTAACCTACCACAGTGACTTGTAGCTACCATAGTACCCCTCAACTTTCCACGGTGCCTCCCAGCCTGCTGTAGAGCTTTGAGCCCTTCATGGTTCTTTCAACCTCCAACAGTGTCACACTGTTCCCCACAGTGCTTCCCTGCCCCTCTAGAAACCTTATTCACAACAGGTCCACCAACTCAGCTGCAGAGTTTCCTAGCCCACTTCACAACCACCGCTCTTCTCTACAGTGTTATCCAGCCCAATCCAGAATCTTCCAACATTTCCATACTTTTTGGCTCCATGTGCACATGCTTAAATAAGCTGCTCCTAGAGGAGTTTAGCATTTTTCCTGTAGAGACAGGAAAGAAACCCTTCTGCTTTGTGTTTTTGAGAGCGTTTTTCTGGCAGAAGAAAATGCTAAACACTCCAAATAGCTGCTAAATGCACCTAAACACTAGTACAAAACAAAGCTTTTTTTTTAAGAACCTTATTCTTCACTCTTTACTGTTGAAGCATGGAAGTTTTAAAATTTACTGGGCACTGGTCTGAAGAACATTGAGAACTACTGCTCTATAGCAAATAGAAGGTATACTTTTTTGACAGCTCCCCGGTACCCGAACAAAAATATAAAAAGTTTGTAAACAAATCGTTCACCTCCTCAAAAAAAATATTTGCCTCAGCTTTTGCCTCCAACACTTTCAGGAGGCATTGGGAATGTCACCGCACCTCCCAGAGAATGCACTCCAGTTCATTGCAAGTGTGCATTATCACCAGATTTGAGGTCCCAGATAACGTCACTTGAGTCAGAGGCTGAGCTAAGGTACGTTTTTTCTCTGGTCAACCGTTTTGTTTACTAACAGCTTTTTATAGCCAATTGTGTTGGGGAACAGGGAGCTGGAAAAAAATGTTTTACCATGAAAGATCAAATTTAAGATTTTTGCACTGTAAAGAAGTAAGGAATTAAAATGTAAAACTAATGAGTTTGGATGGATCTCTGGAAAACAGCTTAGGTTAGGTCACTCACAGAACTATTTGAAAAGGTCCAGTTTTAAAGAATCTAAAGTGATGGACTGTTGCACAATGTTATACGCATTTCTGACCAATATCTATAGTACACAGGGGCGGACTGACCATTTGGAAACTTGGGCACTGCCCAAGGGCCGGGGATCAGTAGGGGGCCCCATGAGATGCCCCTGGTACCTTTTTGATAGGCTTTTTTGAGTTTGGGCAAGGACACAGGGGCCCCATGATCCCCTGTTGCCCGAGGGTTCCATGAGTTGTCAGTCCGTCCCTGATAGTACCCAGTGATTACTGACCTCCCAGCCACGATATACACCATTCTCACCATTACAGTTGTTGTTACAGCAGGTTCCTGGCAATGGATATGAACACTGTGGACCTGGGCACCCTCTGTCCGCACACGTCACATGCCCGTCCTGGCATCCACATTCCTGACACTGGTTATCTGGGTTTGTGAACTGTTGTCCATCCAAAAAGGTATCCTCATAGTATATGCAGTCTGAGCATTGTCACCAACAAGTTTACAAGGAAGAAATATACACAGAGTGTTAAAAATAAATAAAATTGACCACATGGCATATTTCTATTAACCAGTAAAACAGATGTCTTACCAGGGCATGTGGCACAGCAGTGGCCATGCTTTTTTTCTGGTCTAGTGCATGACACAGGTGGACATACAATGGGAGTACACTGGACTGTACCATCCTGTATACAAGTAAGTGTGTTAGAGATTTCCATATTTTATAACTTTCCACACACTTTAGGAATTATACACAATAATATAACTTTGTAATTGATACATTTAACCTGTACAATCCTTTTTTAAGCTGAAGATGTAGCTACTATAGGTAATCCCCTGTACAGCAGCGCTCAGACTGGGAGAAGCAAGAGCAGCTCTAGGAGCCAATAAGCTGCAGCAGACATGAACTGGCAAGTAATATTTTGACAGGAGGAGAGTATAGAGTGAACAGGAGGATGGCAAATCACTGTGCTGCTGCCTATTCCAAGGCTGGGGCTCAGGACTTGACCTAGCTGTATTTCTTAACTGCAGCGGAGAAAAGTCAGATCAATTTTCCAGATTGGCTATATGGTTGGTAGGTCTGTGTATACTCAGAAAAAGCACTTGCACATGGTCTCACATCATGACATATAGCTGTAGAGAGTAAAATACGCCTGTTTGGTGGTCCCCAAAAGACAAGGCTGCAGCACAATTTTGCCTATTGATACACATTACAGAATATGCTGTGCAGCCGTACACCCTAATGTACAGCCATGTGCAAGAGCCCAAGTACAAATCCTTTTGCAGGTAAAGCACCTCCCTTACATGTGTTCCAGCAGAATATTTAGCTGTATGCCTGGAGTTCACCTTTAAAGACCCAAAACATTTTCTTAGTTCTAGACAAAGTGAATATAGGTTAGAATCACTTTCAGAGTCTTATTCATGTAGTGAGGGGAAGTAATGAAAAATTGTTGCTCCAATGGAGAAAAAGACAGACAAAAGAAACCTCATGATTTTTGTGGTGTGGGGAAGGGTTAGAACCTCTGGCTGAATTTCTATTGCTCTCTGTGTCTTTCTATCCCAATGAAGACCATTCCTCTCATTTCTGAAATCATGGGGTCAGAAAGTGAGTCAAGATCGCACCAAAACAATCCAAAACAGCAAAACAAATTTAAAAAACTGAAAACGGGACAATGACCAGCACATTCAAGTTTCCACAAAGTCATTTTTAGAACAGAGAGGCATGTCAAGCTTAAATGATTAAAATTACTACCCAGTAACTTGGATGCTCTGGCCATTCTCATTTTCTCTAACCTGTTGTGGTACCACCACCATGCACGCTGCCTGTTTTAAGCCTAGGATGTACAGTATATGTGTGGGGCAAATTTATTCTTTGTTCTAAAATAAAAACATTACAGTAGTTTGAACCTTTGCCTGCTCTATCCCATACAAATAATAGTTAAAAATCCAATAAAGTATCAAGTTTAAATGACCTACCAATATATGTTTTGATTTATAAATTATAATTTAATGTATGTAGAAGAGAAACTGGACATATAAATGTTGTTTTTTTTGCATTTTCTCAATTTAATGTAGAATTTTGTTTTAAGCGTAGGATGCGTGCAATGTAAATGTTTGGATAGTAAAATAACACATGGACATACGAACATTATTTCCGAGCTGCATCTTCAGCGCACAGTACATGTGGGAGGAAATATTTTGTTTAATGTTTGAGAAACTATAAACCACTGAAACATAGTTTTAGGATCATGTAACTTTGTGTCGGCCATTAAATTGTATAGATGATTGAAGTTTTTTTATGATTTAGTTTTCAGATAATGCACATCCTATGATTTGTTAACAGATAATTCATTACATTTGGCAGTAATAAGCTTTTAATATACTGTGAATATCGTTGTAATGTCTAAATTTTAATCTGTCCTGTGTTCATTAGTGGTTGAAATAGAAGTTTAGCTTCTGAATTGCTTTAAAGTGATATCCTTATGTAAATTATATCCTCATTCTCTAAAAATAACCAAGGCACAACCATTACTTAGTGGCCCTGTAATCCATTTTTCATGAAATAGTTTCTCACAGTTTTCCTACTCCTTGTATTGTGCTCCATGAGTTCTGAACCTCTCCTTTTCTGCACATTATTTGCAGTCATGTCAGCAAGAGAGGGTGGCTACGCTCCTACATACAGTGGGACCATGGAGATAGGACGTAGCCACCCTCAAACAGGAAGTGAAATCACAGCAGCAAAAAAAGAAATATATAAATTTGTAGGAGGCTGATAGCAATAGAAGAAACTTTTTTGAGTTAAGAATACATACATGAATATTTTTTTAACTAGAGTTTACTGTCATTTTAACTATTGCACCTACAAACAATAACAGACAGATATTATGGATGCTAAGAAATAAAAATACAATTTTACAAAGCCATTAGAGTACACACTACACATCTAACTAAAGTTAATTCTGTTCATTTATTACAAGAGTGAAGTAGCTATAATGTTGCTGTGCATTCTCACCTGGCAGTGGCAGCTCTGACAGGGATTGTCAGGGTCAGTAAAGTCCTGGTCATTGCTATATAAACGTTGATTGTAGGTACAGGTGTCACACACTGGGCAGCACTCACCTAAGATATCAGAAAGCACATTTATCACTTCACAATGTGTTTAGCCTAATCATATGCCTATAATATGATTGCAGCATGTACAGTTATTTTTAAAGGTCTAAGTTACTTTAGTGGTTCTACAATCAACTCATTTTGTACAAAACCTGCCACTCCTACAATACTAAAACCGGTGCACAAAATCTGGAGCAGCCATGCATAGTAATAATTTAGTTCCTAACTTCAGCTTGTTCAGCTTACTGCTTGTCCGCTGCCCTATAGCAGAAATACTGCTACAGGGCGGCACTAAGTCATGTCTATATACATGATTTTGCATTTCCGGGTAGGGGGCATGCGTGCCTTAACCATGCCACCATTGGCGGCTTCAGCTGTCAATCACTGGGTCCCAGCCGGTGATTCCCCACAGGCACCTGGCGATTGCCGAGTTTCACTGACAGCGAAGAGGTCTGTATGTAAATAATACAGATCTCTCCCCTGTCAGCTCCAGCACGCTGCTTTGTATTGCTCTGTTAACCCTTTGATCGCCCCGGATGTTAACCCCTCCCTGCCCAATGGCATTAGTAGAGTGTCAGTGGTTTTTATTAGCACTGGTCACTGTATTAGAGTCACTGCGGATGTCAGTGACAGTTAGTCAGCCCCCCCCCAGTGTCAAAATGCCCGCCGCAGTCCTGCTATAAGTCGCTGATCACCACCAATACTAGTATAGAAAAATAAATTCCAGTATATATCCTGCCATTTGTAGACGCTATAACTTTCACGTAAACCAATTAATTTACACGTACTGGAATTTTTTTCAGCAAAGACATGTAGCAGAATACATTTTAGCCTGAATTTATAACAAAATTTGATTTTTACCTTTTTTTACTGGGCATGTTTAATAGCAAAAAGTCGAAAATATTGTTTTTTTTCTCAAAATTGTCGGTTTTTTTTGTTTATAGCACAAAAAGTAAAAAATGCAGAGACGATCAAATACCACAGAAAGAAAGCTCCATTTGTGGGAAAAAAGGACATAAATTTCATTTGGGTGCAGCATTGCATAACCGCGCAATTGTCAGTTAAAGTAATGCAGCGAAAAATCACAAAAAAATGGCCTGTTCAGGAAGGGGGGTAAATCCTCTGGAGGGCAAGTGGTTAAGCTTTGCCAATAAAACATAGAATCTGATTGGCTACCATGCACAGCTGCACCAGATTCTGTGTGTACCCGTTCTTATAAATCTCCACCTATGTGGGATACAGTAAAGGAACCTGTAGGGTTTATTGGTATACAATTATTAGCTATTTATACTTCATACATGCAGCTACATGCAAAGGTATACAATGCAATATGCACAGACTACGGTGTACCTGTTCTTCTTACCTTCATTGTGGGTGGGATGAAGACAAGACATGGGGGGGCATTGACTGACTCCACATACAGTATCACCATTCAGACAAGCACAGGTGCTGCATGGATCCCCTTCAGGCTCCCACTCAACCCCTTCCAAGAATTCAAGACCGTCCTGTACACATACTAAAAAGAGATACTGAAATGAGAACAGGTATAATAAAAGAGAAGTGAAACAGATACAAGGAAGAGGACTTATATGTCAAAGTAATTAATTCAACACAGTTGAAACCTGCACAATATGTTATAACAGACTTCACTAAGAGTTAATAAAGAGTATTGGAAAGATTTGAGCCCTTCTTCCATCAGTCTCACCTTTACAGACTGGACAACATTTATTGGGTTCTCTCACTGGGTTTGGGCAGGACACAGGTGGGCAGCTTTCCTCAGCACAGCGGACATTGCCTTTCTACAATACAAAGGATTATTTCAGAAAACTGTGTCAAAATAATCCCAACAATTTGCATATATTCATGCTTCATACCCTCACTGATGCCATATTTGTTTATATATGTCTGCACTGAAGCCTATGAGTATATATTAGATATAGTTTATTATATATAAAATATATATTAATTTTGTTCAGAAGCCTCTGTTGAATATTTATGACATGTATATCACTATCAGGGATTCCTTGCCTTTCTCCTATTTTTATCTAGAGCTTAATCATCAAATGATGGGAGATTAAAATCCCTTTCATGCATAATCTCCTGGTTGAGTTAAGAATACTCAATGAACTGACCGCTATCTATAAGCATAACCTTTGGCATATCGTTCAGGTGCAAAGTGCTATCTATCTATGGCTATTTTCCACCATTTTATCTTCCTTTTTAGGTCACAATGTGAAGAAGCTAAGCCAAGGTAGATGACTTCATGATTTGTCTGATCCTGGTACCAGGAAACACGGCTTTCAGAGCTTTTCTGCACATGTGATCATCAAAGATAAAGTGCATTCTTTCTTAACTTCAAAAAAAAGCTTATTTGTGTCTTTGTCTATGCACTACTATGTGCATGATTTGTTACATGTTTGGCAAAAATTAAAAAAATATGGTCCAGAACAAATATGATGAGATGAGAGAGTCACATACAGTTGTGTTCAAAATAATAACAATGTGATGAAAAAAGTGAATAAAGCTCAAATCCTTCTAATAGATTTTATTTCCATACACACAAATGCATTGGGAACACTATACATTCTATTCCAAATCAAAACATGAAGAAAAATATATCAAATTTGTGTTGTTCCTCTAAAAAAATTTAAATAAAGTAAATATTAGACTGTTCAAAAAAATTGCAGTGTTTGTATTCTTCTTTACAAACTCAAACATTCACTATATAAACTGAAAAATGTTTGAAGATTTTGCTTTCCTTTGAATCACTTAATTAATATTTAGTTGTATAAGCACTGTTTCTGAGAACTGCTGTACATCTGTGTTGCATGGAGTCAACCAACTTCTGGCACCTGTGAACCTATTCCAGCCCAGGATGATTGGACTACATTCCACAGTTCTTCTCTATTTCTTGGTTTTGCCTCAGAAACTGCATTTTTGATGTCACCCCACAAGTTTTCTATTGGATTAAGAGCCGGGGATTGGGCTGGCCACTCCATAACGTCAATCGTGTTGGTCTGGAACCAAGATGTTGTACGTTTACTGGTGTGTTTGGGGTCGTTGTCTTGTTGGAACACCCATTTCAAGGGCGTTTCCTCTTCAGCATAAGGCAGCATGACCCCTTCAAGTATTCTGATGTATTCAAACTGATCCATGATCCCTGGTATGTGATAAATAGGCCCAACACCGTAGTATGAGAAACATCCCCATATCATGATGCTTGCACCACCATGCTTCACTGTCTTCAAAGTGTACTGTGGCTTGAATTCAGTGTTTGGGGGTCGTCTGACAAACTGTCTCCTGCCACTAGACCCAAAAAGAACAATCTTACTTTCATCAGTCCACAAAATGTTGAGCCATTTCTCTTTAGGCCAGTCAATGTGCTCTTTGGCAAATTGTAACCTCTTCAGCGCAGTTCTTTTTTTCAACAGTGGGACTTTGCGGGGGCTTCTTGCAGATAGCTTGGCTTCACATAGGCTTCTTCTAATTGTAACAGTACTCATTGGTAACTTTAGACCTTCTTTGATCTTCCTGGAGCTGATTGTTGGCTGAGTCCTTGACATTTTGGCTATTCTTCTATCCATTCGAATGGCAGTTTTTCGCTTTCTTTCACGTCTTTCAGGTTTTGGTTGCCATTTTAAAGCATTTGCAATCATTTTAGCTGAGCAGCCTATCATTTTGTGCACTTCAGTATATGTTTTCCCCTCTCTAATCAACTTTTTAATCAAGGTACGCTGTTCTGAACAATGTCTGGAACAACCCATTTTCCTCAGAATTTCAGAGAGAAATGCACTGTAACCAGCATGTACAACATTTGCTGCCTTCCTTCCTTAAATAAGGGCAATAATTGCCACCTGTTTTTCAAAGAATGAGTGACCTCACTAATAGAACTCCACACTGCTATTATTTTGAACATGCCCCTTTCAATTATTGATTCAATTACACAGAATCAGCAGCATGCATGTCATGACTGTTGGGTCTGTTGGATTTCTATTACTCTACTACACCTGCTAGTAAATTATTTGCCATGTAGAAATATCATTTCTACCAAAAACAGTGATTGATCAGGTTAGTGACGTCTGACTGCTATTATTTTGAACACAACTATATATATATAAATACTTCTTTAGCTTGTTCTTCAAACTTCAGTAATACATGTCAGTAGTAAATAGCCTGATCTGGTCCACATATATAGCAGCTCTCCAATGAGAGAATATTTGTCCTAAAGTTTTTTTGTTTGTTCAGTCGGTGAATGAAGGTGGATGGGGGAATTGTATTCTGACAGCAGATTCCATTGCTGTCAAAATATACTGATTGTTTTCAAACATACTCCTTCCACAGAAGTTGATGAATAATTGACTTCTGCTCACTGGAGATGGCCACACAATGATAGGAATTTGGCCACTCCCTGTTGAACCCAATGAATTTTGATCAGTGTACGGTCAGCTTAAAGTGACACTAAAAGATATCCTTATTCTCCAAAAATAATCCATACACATACATTATTAACCCTGTAATCTATTTTTCATGAAATAATTTCTTACTGTGCTTTTCTGCCTCCTTGTAATGTCCTCTGTGAGCTCAAAACTTCCCAAACCTTTGTTTGAAATAAGCTATGCATGTTAGTTGTGATTATATGCACTGCTCTATGCACACTACACACCTCATAGTCCCTACTCAATTTTAGGAGTGAGCAAGAGAAGATGGATACATTCCTAACTACAGTGGGACCATAGAGAATGAACATAACATAGGCACCCTCTAACAGGAAATTGGATCACAGCAGCAAAACAAAGGAATTGGGAGATTTGGAGGAGGACAAGATCAATAAAAGGTACTTTTTGAGTTAGGAATACATACTTAAATAGAATGTTTTCTTTTTAGTTTCACTTTTAGAGTTTAATGCCACTTTGAATGTGATCCATGGTCATCCTCAGAAATACAGCTCTATACTGTCATATGTAAAGATAAAACTACATTGGAGCTATCATTTTAGTGCACGTTGTCTTTGATAATGATAATGTTAAACAGGAGTCTTAAAGGGAAGGCATTAGAAGATACTATGGGGTCATTTGTACACATTACAACAAAAAGGTGTTGTGGAGATGTCTAAAGCAGCTAACCAGATTTTTTATATATAAGTTCTATTATGTTATTGAATGATGTGAAGGTTTCATACAACCAGATAACAAGCACTGCATTCTTACCGTACAGCTACAACGAAGACATGGTCCATGTCCAGAAGGTTGGAATGTCTGTCCATCAGTATATACGGTACGCTCAAAATCACACACTGCATAAAGAAAATTATGAACAAGCTACACAAGTAACCCAAGCAGTAAGAATTGATCCTTACTCAACCTTATTTCATTATTTTGATTTTGCATCCACTAATAACTCAAACCTTGCACTGCTCTTCACCCAAGCTTTCTTTGAATGTTTCTTTACTAACACGTGACTAGTTAATAAAGTGATACATTTTCCTTTTTCTTTGAAAGTGTTTTACCTTCACAGCTTGGGCAGCACTGTCCTTTGACTTTGCCTGGGTGACTACATTTTGTAGGAGGACATCGTCTATCCAAGTGATCACAGGAAACTTCCCCTGCCTAAACAAGAAAAAGCAATGAATGTTTGCTCAGAGCTTTTAGTTTAAGGACCAGACCCATACTAATGATGTTATCTACTCACTGAACATGTACAGCTGAGACAGGGGTCATGAGCAGCAGTGAACACATCACCTTCAGCATATGACTTGGAATCAAACTCGCATCCCTCACATCTAACAAGAAAAGGGGTATTGAGAAAACTGGCACAATTACAGAAAAAAGGAATAGAATGAATATTCAGTTAAAGACAGGAAGCATATAATGAACTTGCCAGAACTGTAGAAGTTTTAATAGTATCTCAACCTTTAAAGAACACACACACAAGGCAACCACTGAACAATCCAGAAAACAATCATTAACCTATAGAAAGCCTGAGACTTCTGAAGATTCACCCTGGTTAACCAATATCAGGGGAAAAATATATTATCTAGGAAGGATTCTCTCAGCCAATCAATCCTGCTCCTGTGAGATAAAGCCAGCAGGCTGAGGGTCATCTAAGTGCATTAATAGGCACATTCAGTCAATACGAGTGTGTATGCTTATGCTAAGATCATCTCACAATCAGTTAGCAGCCATATCTTCATTTACTTCATTCCTTTGACCAACTGGTCCATTTTACATAGAGCGCTGCAAGGTACTTCTGTATGGCTGTATAAGGATTCTGATGTCTGCTTGTGGTGTAAATAAAAGAAGTAGGAACATGAGCTACAGTCCTGAATTAGATGGAGTAAGCAAATGGAAAAATTGCTTAAAACAACTTAGGTTAGCTGGTAAGAGGTTCCAGAAGGAGTCAATACTTATCCTCTCTGTTAGCCCTTGCTGCCCCAATCTACCACTGCAGCGCTCAGAAACTCCCGCTCAAATTTCAACTTTCACAAAACCCAGGTTCACTTTTGACTTGTTGGCCCCAGGAGGCTGAGGATAGCCTGGGAAAATACTCAAAATAATTGTTGAAAACAAAGCTACAATAAACTAGAACAGCCTACCTTGCACAGCATTCTCCTGGCTTCCGCACAGGGTTTCTGCATGGTGTTGGGCTACATGGTATAGGGCTACACTGGACATTTCCATTCTATAAGACAGGAGATGGACAAAAATCACTTAAATTTACTAAATAAACACATCTGTAATTAAGGCAAACCCTTCAGCACTTTGAAAGGCTTCTTCTGGATTACAGGAACCCTTCAGTGCCTTAATTTACCTTAACATTGATACCATGTTGCTTCTGTGCATTACAGGGGTCCTCTGAAGATCCTAAGTAAACATTTACATTCTGAAATTTGGTATATGTATCCAGTTTGGCTGGCCCACATGACAATACTTAGGCACTGAGAGAGGAAGAGGATATGTGCTGGTCACCCCATATCTGGAAGTTTGGGGATTTCAGGGGACTGCTAGGGAGCATTAGGGAAGTATAGAAATACTAATATTTTGCACAGTAGGGGCTTTCTTTTAAATTACTTTCATTTATTCCAGTGGTTTAAACAAATAATTCATGATCAGATTTGTAATTTATCCTCGGCCGGGCCCTGTGCTCACTGCCCGGCCAGGGGCGGACTGACCATTTGGAAACTCGGGCACTGCCCGAGGGCCTGGGGTCAGTAGGGGGCCCCATGAGATGCCCCTGGTACCTTTTTCATAGGCTTTTTTGAGTTTGGGCAAGGACACAGGGGCCCCATGATCCCCTATTGCCTGGGGGCCCCATGAGTTGTCAGTCCGCCCCGCACCACAGAGCTCAACTGGCATTTACTATTGAACACCAGAATTGGATGGTTCGTCACTGGCGCCTTGTGCTTTTCACAGATGAGAGCAGGTTCACCCTGAGCACATGTGACAGATGTGAAAGGGTCTGGAGAAGCCGTAGAGAATGTTATGCTGTCTGTAACATCATTCAGCATGACCATTTTGGTGGTGGGTCAGTGATGGTCTGGGGAGGCATATCCGTGGAAGGACACACAGACCTCTACAGGCTAGAAAATGGAACCCTGACTGCCATTAGGTATCAGGATGAAATCCTTGGATTCATTGTCAGACCCTATGCTGGTGCAGTGGGTCCTGGGTTCCTCCTGGTGCACGACAATGCCCGGCCTCATGTGGTGAGAGTATGCAGGCAGTTCCTAGAGGATGAAGGAATTGATGCCATTGAATGGCCCCCATGCTTGCCTGACCTAAATCCAAAAGAACACCTCTGGGATATCATGTTTCGGTCCATCTGATGCCGCCAGGTTGCACCTTAGACTGTCCAGGAGCTCAGAGATGCCCTGGTCCAGATCTGGGAGGAAATACCCCAGGACACCATCCATTGTCTCATTAGGATCATGCCCCAAACTTGTCAGGCATGCATAAAAGCACGTGGGGGCCATGCAAACTACTCAGTACCATTTTGAGTTGCGGCAATGAAATTTCAGCAAAATGGACTAGCCTGTTGCATCATTTTTTCACTTTGATTTTTGGGGTGTTTTAGAATTTAGGCCTCTGTAGGATGATAATTTTCATTTCCATCAAACAATGGAGCATCCTTACATTCCTAACACGTTACTCAGTCCATATCAGTATAGATATCCAGCATGATATTTTTCCCCATTGAGATTTGATGTGTTTTCAAAGTGTTCCTTTAATTTTTTTGAGCATTGCAGTTCTTACTAAAAAAAATACATAGGACCAGAACATGAAAATAAATTCTAATTCAATTAGAAATAAATAGAGATGAGCGAATCGAAGTATCCGAAGTGGAATTCGAGTCGAATATCGGAAAAATTTCGATTCGTGCCGAATCCGAAAAATAGCCTAATTCGGACGCGCGAATCGAAATTTTTCAGAAAATGGCGGCTGACATGTGCGGCGACGGAGCGGGGATGTCTGGGAAGGCGCGCAGACAAGGCGCGCTGACCCATAATGCATTCCTCAACTACATGTGATCGCATCAGCCTATCAGCAGCCAGCCAGCCAGCACTATGTAATGGTCGAGCTATAAATAGCGGCCATTTTGGAATTCTTCATTTGCCTGCAGTTATTGAACAGAGGCAGACCGCTCTGTACTAGGGACAGGGACAGAGTTAGGGCCACAGAAACGATAATTGGGGACAGAGAAAAGTTACTTAGGGAGAGAGAACCATTACTCAGGGACACAGACTTGTTAATGAGGGCCACAGAATCGTTATTTAGGGACAAAGAAACGCTAGTTAGGGCCACAGAATTCATAATCAGGGACAGACAGAATTGTTACTCAGTGCCAGAGAATTGTTACTTAGGGCCACAGAAACGTTATTAGGGCCACAGAATTGTTACTCAGGGACAGACAGAATTGTTACTGAGTGCCAGAGAATTGTTACTTAGGGCCACAGAAACTTTAATTAGGGCCACAGAATTTTTACTCAGGGACAGACAGAATTGTTACTGAGTGCCAGAGAATTGTTACTCAGGGACAGACAGAATTGTTACTGAGTGCCAGAGAATTGTTACTCAGGGCCACAGAAACTTTACTTAGGGCCACAGAATTTTTACTCAGGGACAGACAGAATTGTTACTGAGTGCCAGAGAATTGTTACTCAGGGACAGACAGAATTGTTACTGAGTGCCAGAGAATTGTTACTTAGGGCCACAGAAACGTTATTAGGGCCACAGAATTGTTACTCAGGGACAGACAGAATTGTTACTGAGTGCCAGAGAATTGTTACTTAGGGCCACAGAAACTTTAATTAGGGCCACAGAATTTTTACTCAGGGACAGACAGAATTGTTACTGAGTGCCAGAGAATTGTTACTCAGGGACAGACAGAATTGTTACTGAGTGCCAGAGAATTGTTACTCAGGGCCACAGAAACTTTACTTAGGGCCACAGAATTTTTACTCAGGGACAGACAGAATTGTTACTGAGTGCCAGAGAATTGTTACTCAGGGACAGACAGAATTGTTACTGAGTGCCAGAGAATTGTTACTTAGGGCCACAGAAACTTTACTTAGGGCCACAGAATTGTTACTCGCACAGACACAGAATTGTTACTCGCACAGACACAGAATTGTTACTGAAGGCCACAGAACTGTTACTTAGGGCCACAGAATTGTTACTCGCACAGACACAGAATTGTTACTCGCACAGACACAGAACTGTTACTGAGGGCCACAGAACTGTTACTTAGGGACAAAGAAACGCTAGTTAGGGCCACAGAATTCATACTCAGGGACAGACAGAATTGTTACGGAGTGCCAGAGAATTGTTACTCAGGGACAGACAGAATTGTTACGGAGTGCCAGAGAATTGTTACTCAGGGACAGACAGAATTGTTACTGAGTGCCAGAGAATTGTTACTTAGGGCCACAGAAACTTTAATTAGGGCCACAGAATTTTTACTCAGGGACAGACAGAATTGTTACTGAGTGCCAGAGAATTGTTACTCAGGGACAGACAGAATTGTTACCGAGTGCCAGAGAATTGTTACTCAGGGACAGACAGAATTGTTAATGAGTGCCAGAGAATTGTTACTTAGGGCCACAGAAACTTTAATTAGGGCCACAGAATTTTTACTCAGGGACAGACAGAATTGTTACTGAGTGCCAGAGAATTGTTACTCAGGGACAGACAGAATTGTTACCGAGTGCCAGAGAATTGTTACTCAGGGACAGACAGAATTGTTACTGAGTGCCAGAGAATTGTTACTTAGGGCCACAGAAACTTTAATTAGGGCCACAGAATTTTTACTCAGGGACAGACAGAATTGTTACTGAGTGCCAGAGAATTGTTACTCAGGGACAGACAGAATTGTTACTGAGTGCCAGAGAATTGTTACTTAGGGCCACAGAAACTTTAATTAGGGCCACAGAATTTTTACTCAGGGACAGACAGAATTGTTACTGAGTGCCAGAGAATTGTTACTCAGGGACAGACAGAATTGTTACCGAGTGCCAGAGAATTGTTACTCAGGGACAGACAGAATTGTTACTGAGTGCCAGAGAATTGTTACTTAGGGCCACAGAAACTTTAATTAGGGCCACAGAATTTTTACTCAGGGACAGACAGAATTGTTACTGAGTGCCAGAGAATTGTTACTCAGGGACAGACAGAATTGTTACGGAGTGCCAGAGAATTGTTACTCAGGGCCACAGAAACTTTACTTAGGGCCACAGAATTTTTACTCAGGGACAGACAGAATTGTTACTGAGTGCCAGAGAATTGTTACTCAGGGACAGACAGAATTGTTACTGAGTGCCAGAGAATTGTTACTCAGGGACAGACAGAATTGTTACTGAGTGCCAGATAATTGTTACTCAGGGCCCCAGAAACTTTACTTAGGGCCACAGAATTTTTACTCAGGGACAGACAGAATTGTTACTGAGTGCCAGAGAATTGTTACTCAGGGACAGACAGAATTGTTACTGAGTGCCAGAGAATTGTTACTTAGGGCCACAGAAACTTTAATTAGGGCCACAGAATTTTTACTCAGGGACAGACAGAATTGTTACTGAGTGCCAGAGAATTGTTACTCAGGGACAGACAGAATTGTTACGGAGTGCCAGAGAATTGTTACTCAGGGACAGACAGAATTGTTACTGAGTGCCAGAGAATTGTTACTTAGGGCCACAGAAACTTTAATTAGGGCCACAGAATTTTTACTCAGGGACAGACAGAATTGTTACTGAGTGCCAGAGAATTGTTACTCAGGGACAGACAGAATTGTTACCGAGTGCCAGAGAATTGTTACTCAGGGACAGACAGAATTGTTACTGAGTGCCAGAGAATTGTTACTTAGGGCCACAGAAACTTTAATTAGGGCCACAGAATTTTTACTCAGGGACAGACAGAATTGTTACGGAGTGCCAGAGAATTGTTACTCAGGGACAGACAGAATTGTTACGGAGTGCCAGAGAATTGTTACTCAGGGCCACAGAAACTTTACTTAGGGCCACAGAATTTTTACTCAGGGACAGACAGAATTGTTACTGAGTGCCAGAGAATTGTTACTCAGGGACAGACAGAATTGTTACGGAGTGCCAGAGAATTGTTACTCAGGGACAGACAGAATTGTTACTGAGTGCCAGAGAATTGTTACTTAGGGCCACAGAAACTTTAATTAGGGCCACAGAATTTTTACTCAGGGACAGACAGAATTGTTACTGAGTGCCAGAGAATTGTTACTCAGGGACAGACAGAATTGTTACTGAGTGCCAGAGAATTGTTACTCAGGGCCACAGAAACTTTACTTAGGGCCACAGAATTTTTACTCAGGGACAGACAGAATTGTTACTGAGTGCCAGAGAATTGTTACTCAGGGACAGACAGAATTGTTACTGAGTGCCAGAGAATTGTTACTTAGGGCCACAGAAACTTTACTTAGGGCCACAGAATTGTTACTCGCACAGACACAGAATTGTTACTCGCACAGACACAGAATTGTTACTGAAGGCCACAGAACTGTTACTTAGGGCCACAGAATTGTTACTCGCACAGACACAGAATTGTTACTCGCACAGACACAGAACTGTTACTGAGGGCCACAGAACTGTTACTTAGGGACAAAGAAACGCTAGTTAGGGCCACAGAATTCATACTCAGGGACAGACAGAATTGTTACGGAGTGCCAGAGAATTGTTACTCAGGGACAGACAGAATTGTTACGGAGTGCCAGAGAATTGTTACTCAGGGACAGACAGAATTGTTACTGAGTGCCAGAGAATTGTTACTTAGGGCCACAGAAACTTTAATTAGGGCGACAGAATTTTTACTCAGGGACAGACAGAATTGTTACTGAGTGCCAGAGAATTGTTACTCAGGGACAGACAGAATTGTTACCGAGTGCCAGAGAATTGTTACTCAGGGACAGACAGAATTGTTAATGAGTGCCAGAGAATTGTTACTTAGGGCCACAGAAACTTTAATTAGGGCCACAGAATTTTTACTCAGGGACAGACAGAATTGTTACTGAGTGCCAGAGAATTGTTACTCAGGGACAGACAGAATTGTTACCGAGTGCCAGAGAATTGTTACTCAGGGACAGACAGAATTGTTACTGAGTGCCAGAGAATTGTTACTTAGGGCCACAGAAACTTTAATTAGGGCCAAAGAATTTTTACTCAGGGACAGACAGAATTGTTACTGAGTGCCAGAGAATTGTTACTCAGGGACAGACAGAATTGTTACTGAGTGCCAGAGAATTGTTACTTAGGGCCACAGAAACTTTAATTAGGGCCACAGAATTTTTACTCAGGGACAGACAGAATTGTTACTGAGTGCCAGAGAATTGTTACTCAGGGACAGACAGAATTGTTACCGAGTGCCAGAGAATTGTTACTCAGGGACAGACAGAATTGTTACTGAGTGCCAGAGAATTGTTACTTAGGGCCACAGAAACTTTAATTAGGGCCACAGAATTTTTACTCAGGGACAGACAGAATTGTTACTGAGTGCCAGAGAATTGTTACTCAGGGACAGACAGAATTGTTACGGAGTGCCAGAGAATTGTTACTCAGGGCCACAGAAACTTTACTTAGGGCCACAGAATTTTTACTCAGGGACAGACAGAATTGTTACTGAGTGCCAGAGAATTGTTACTCAGGGACAGACAGAATTGTTACTGAGTGCCAGAGAATTGTTACTCAGGGACAGACAGAATTGTTACTGAGTGCCAGATAATTGTTACTCAGGGCCCCAGAAACTTTACTTAGGGCCACAGAATTTTTACTCAGGGACAGACAGAATTGTTACTGAGTGCCAGAGAATTGTTACTCAGGGACAGACAGAATTGTTACTGAGTGCCAGAGAATTGTTACTTAGGGCCACAGAAACTTTAATTAGGGCCACAGAATTTTTACTCAGGGACAGACAGAATTGTTACTGAGTGCCAGAGAATTGTTACTCAGGGACAGACAGAATTGTTACGGAGTGCCAGAGAATTGTTACTCAGGGACAGACAGAATTGTTACTGAGTGCCAGAGAATTGTTACTTAGGGCCACAGAAACTTTAATTAGGGCCACAGAATTTTTACTCAGGGACAGACAGAATTGTTACTGAGTGCCAGAGAATTGTTACTCAGGGACAGACAGAATTGTTACCGAGTGCCAGAGAATTGTTACTCAGGGACAGACAGAATTGTTACTGAGTGCCAGAGAATTGTTACTCAGGGACAGACAGAATTGTTACCGAGTGCCAGAGAATTGTTACTCAGGGACAGACAGAATTGTTAATGAGTGCCAGAGAATTGTTACTTAGGGCCACAGAAACTTTAATTAGGGCCACAGAATTTTTACTCAGGGACAGACAGAATTGTTACTGAGTGCCAGAGAATTGTTACTCAGGGACAGACAGAATTGTTACCGAGTGCCAGAGAATTGTTACTCAGGGACAGACAGAATTGTTACTGAGTGCCAGAGAATTGTTACTTAGGGCCACAGAAACTTTAATTAGGGCCAAAGAATTTTTACTCAGGGACAGACAGAATTGTTACTGAGTGCCAGAGAATTGTTACTCAGGGACAGACAGAATTGTTACTGAGTGCCAGAGAATTGTTACTTAGGGCCACAGAAACTTTAATTAGGGCCACAGAATTTTTACTCAGGGACAGACAGAATTGTTACTGAGTGCCAGAGAATTGTTACTCAGGGACAGACAGAATTGTTACCGAGTGCCAGAGAATTGTTACTCAGGGACAGACAGAATTGTTACTGAGTGCCAGAGAATTGTTACTTAGGGCCACAGAAACTTTAATTAGGGCCACAGAATTTTTACTCAGGGACAGACAGAATTGTTACTGAGTGCCAGAGAATTGTTACTCAGGGACAGACAGAATTGTTACGGAGTGCCAGAGAATTGTTACTCAGGGCCACAGAAACTTTACTTAGGGCCACAGAATTTTTACTCAGGGACAGACAGAATTGTTACTGAGTGCCAGAGAATTGTTACTCAGGGACAGACAGAATTGTTACTGAGTGCCAGAGAATTGTTACTCAGGGACAGACAGAATTGTTACTGAGTGCCAGATAATTGTTACTCAGGGCCCCAGAAACTTTACTTAGGGCCACAGAATTTTTACTCAGGGACAGACAGAATTGTTACTGAGTGCCAGAGAATTGTTACTCAGGGACAGACAGAATTGTTACTGAGTGCCAGAGAATTGTTACTTAGGGCCACAGAAACTTTAATTAGGGCCACAGAATTTTTACTCAGGGACAGACAGAATTGTTACTGAGTGCCAGAGAATTGTTACTCAGGGACAGACAGAATTGTTACGGAGTGCCAGAGAATTGTTACTCAGGGACAGACAGAATTGTTACTGAGTGCCAGAGAATTGTTACTTAGGGCCACAGAAACTTTAATTAGGGCCACAGAATTTTTACTCAGGGACAGACAGAATTGTTACTGAGTGCCAGAGAATTGTTACTCAGGGACAGACAGAATTGTTACCGAGTGCCAGAGAATTGTTACTCAGGGACAGACAGAATTGTTACTGAGTGCCAGAGAATTGTTACTTAGGGCCACAGAAACTTTAATTAGGGCCACAGAATTTTTACTCAGGGACAGACAGAATTGTTACGGAGTGCCAGAGAATTGTTACTCAGGGACAGACAGAATTGTTACGGAGTGCCAGAGAATTGTTACTTAGGGCCACAGAAACTTTAATTAGGGCCACAGAATTTTTACTCAGGGACAGACAGAATTGTTACTGAGTGCCAGAGAATTGTTACTCAGGGACAGACAGAATTGTTACGGAGTGCCAGAGAATTGTTACTCAGGGCCACAGAAACTTTACTTAGGGCCAGAGAATTTTTACTCAGGGACAGACAGAATTGTTACTGAGTGCCAGAGAATTGTTACTCAGGGACAGACAGAATTGTTACGGAGTGCCAGATAATTGTTACTCAGGGCCCCAGAAACTTTACTTAGGGCCACAGAATTTTTACTCAGGGACAGACAGAATTGTTACTGAGTGCCAGAGAATTGTTACTCAGGGACAGACAGAATTGTTACTGAGTGCCAGAGAATTGTTACTTAGGGCCACAGAAACTTTACTTAGGGCCACAGAATTGTTACTCGCACAGACACAGAATTGTTACTCGCACAGACACAGAATTGTTACTGAGGGCCACAGAACTGTTACTTGGGGCCACAGAAACTTTAATCAGGGACACAGAATTGTTACTGAGGGCCACAGAACTGTTACTTAGGGCCACAGAATTGTTACTCGCACAGACACAGAATTGTTACTCAGGGACACAGAATTGTTACTCAGGGACACATAATCGTTGAATTAAAGAGTATGTTAGACAACATGCAGAGGAGTGGCAGAGGAGGCAATGTTTTAGGAGCGAGCAGACGTGGCAGCAGAGGAAGGGGTCGAGGCAGCACTATTCGCAGCCAGAGGCCAGTGCTCCCGGTGTCATCCAGCGGTCGTGTCTCCACCGACAACCCTGCCGTCGTCGATTGGTTGGCTCGGTCGTCTTCCTCTTCCCAGGTCACCTCTGACACCTACAGCCAACGGTCGGTGGGTACGTCAGACACAACCGTTAGTTGGCATGGCCCGGGACCAAGCCCACTGAAATCACGTGTCCTCTACCTGCCCCTGTCCTTTGGTGTTCCCTCACCAAGCGAAGTATCGCATGCTGTGGGCTCAGCCCCACTGTACAGTGAGGAAGAGCTAACAGAGGGCGGTCAGGAACGGGGGGAGACATCCGCCTTTTCAGCAGCCAGGCGAAGAAGTAGTGGCGAGGAGAGTGGCTCGGTAGCCGGTCTAGAGACAGGTCTGTCTCCTGACCCAGACGCAGCCGAGGGGGCTAGTAGTGAGGCGGAGACCCTACTTGATGATGAGGAGGTTGATCGCACTTGGCAGCCTCGTCGTCATCAGGCAATTTCTTCCGCATCATCAGGAGAAGAGGGTGGCAGCTTGGCAGCGAGCAAAACAGTCGGTGGGTTGCCCAGGAGACAGCAGCAGGGTCGCAGCAGTGTCAGTGGAGCCAAACGTCCACGGAGTAGAGCACCAGCTCCACTGCAGCCTACCACCACGGCCAGTAGTGGTGCCGGTGTGCACGGAGGAAGCAGCAGTCAGCCAGTGAGGAGTATCGGGGGCAAAGTTTCCTACTCGGCGGTGTGGCAATTTTTCGTCAAGCCGCCCGAGGAAGTAAACGTAGCCGTATGTCGACTATGTGGCCAGAAAGTCAAGCGTGGCCAGGGGGCCCATGTTGGGACTACAGCGTTGCGGCAGCATATGCAGCGTCGCCATTTGGTGGCCTGGGAAAACCGTGATAAAGATACGGCGGTTCTGCCCGCCCCAGCCCCCGCTCCATCACCCGCTCCGTTACTTGCTCCGTCACCCGACGTCAATCGCCCTCCATCAGCCAGTCAAGGCTCCAACACCTCTGCTGAGGGGAGTTGTCGCTCGTTGGCATCTTCCGCTCGTTCAGATGCTCCTTCTCCTGCTACTCCTCTTCACGGATTCCGTCAGCAGTCTTTCTTGGAATCCGTTTCCAAGAGACAACAGTTTGCGAGCACGCACCCGACGGTGCAAAAGCTGAACGTCCTCCTGTCCAAGTTGCTGGTGCTGCAGTCCCTCCCTTTCCAAGTGGTGGACTCAGCACCTTTCAGAGAAATGATGGCTTGTGCCGCGCCGCGGTGGAGAGTGCCAAGCCGTCATTTCTTCGCCAAAAAGGCAGTGCCAGCCCTGCATTCACATGTAGAAGACATGGTGGGCCAGTCTTTGAGCATGTCGGTCTCTGCCAAAGTGCACGGCAGCGCCGACGTGTGGAGCTGTAACTACGGTCAGGGACAGTACATGTCATTTACGGCCCACTGGGTGAACGTGGTGCCGTCACAGCCGCACCAGCAACTTGGACAGGTCACGCCGCTTTTGCCTCCACGTTTGCACGTCCTTGGTCCGGCAAAGATGTCCGCCTCTACCACCTCTTCTTCCGCCGTGTCCTCAGCCGCCACCCCCGTGCCAAGTCCCATTACCCGACCGGCATATCACATGTGCAGGGCGCAACGGTGTCACGCTGTTCTGCACCTGGTATGCCTTGGCGAACGTAGTCACACAGGGGAGGAACTTCTGAGTGTAATGAACAGAGAAATCGACAGATGGCTGTCTACGCGCAAACTGAAAATCGGAACCATGTTGACCGACAACGGAAAGAACATGGTGTCTGCTCTGCGTCAAGGAAGGTTGTGCCATGCGCCATGCATGGCTCACGTGTTCAATCTGGTTGTCAAGCGGTTCTTAAAATCCACCATCCCACTGCAAGACATCCTTAAAATGTCACGTAAACTTTGCATGCATTTCAGCCATTCCTACACCGCAAAGCACACCCTCCTTGAGCTGCAGCGGCAGAACGGAATTCCACAGCATCGCCTGATCTGCGACGTTGCAACAAGGTGGAATTCAACCCTACACATGTTAGACCGCCTTTACGAACAGCGAAAGGCCATCACCGATTTCCTGATGTTACAAGCGGATAAAGGTACTCCCCTGTGTAACTTCGATGTCAGCCATTGGCAGCTCATGCGTGACACCTGCCGCTTGCTCAGGCCCTTTGAGGAGGCCACGCTATTCGTGAGTCGGCAGGACTATGGGATGAACGACGTCATTCCTCTGTTGCACGTCCTTGAACAAATGCTGTTAACAATGGCTGGTCAGGGTGCGGTAGACGTGGCGCACAGATCTCAACGCCACATGACCCCTGTGGGGGCAGGACAGGAAGAAGAGGAGGAGGTAGAGGAGGACATTTGTGCTCAGGAATTATTGAGTGAAATGGGTGGTTTTTCCACTCAGCGGACAGGAGTGGAGGAGCAGGAGCATCTGGTAGAGGAGGAGGAGGAGGAGACAGAGGACCCAGATGCACCGTGGCAGTATGCTGTGGAGATGGAGGCAGGGAGTCCCTCGCATTCCTTGGCACAAATGGCCCATAGCATGCTCGGTTGCTTGCGTAGCGACAGCCGAATAATAACCATCAGACAGAGGGATGACTTTTGGCTGTCCACCTTGTTGGACCCTCGCTACCGTTCCAAAATGGTGGCCTTTTTCACACCTGCTGAGAGGGAGGCCAAAATAACGTACTATAAAAATCACCTATGTAGTCAGTTGGTCTCTGCCTTTGTGCGCCAACGTCCATCCTCAGACACTGTGGGCCCTGTGCGCTCGCGTTCCGCTGCCATGGCAGCAGGGGAGGGGTGGGGTGGTAGGAGCAGTGGCAGCTCCACCAGCAGCAGCTGCCTCAGTCTGCAGTCGATGATGAGTAGCTTTCTTCACCAGCGCAGTGAGGAAACTACTAACCAGCCGCAGCAGCAGCATCAGGTGGACCTGGAGCAGGACCTCAAACAACAGGCTTGGGCCTACTTGGACAGCACCCTGCCAACCGAGGTAGACAATCCCCTTGACTACTGGGCAACGAAACTTGACCTTTGGCCCCAACTAGCTGAATTTGCCCTTGAAAGGCTGTCATGCCCAGCCAGTAGCGTGGCATCGGAGCGCGTGTTTAGTGCGGCAGGAGGTATTGTAACTCCGCGGAGGACACGACTGTCCACCCAAAGTGTGGAGAGACTCACGTTTGTGAAAATGAATCAGGCGTGGATTAGTCTGGATTTCAAACCACCAGTTCCTGACACAACTGACTAAATCCGCCATGAATCATGCCTCAAACATGTGCCACTTTGAGGTCTCCTCACACACTGCTGGTGTGTAGAATTTTTTGACATAGGGTGCTGGCAGATTATGGGCCTCCTATAGCTGCTGCCAGGCCCCTAATCTGCCATAGGCCCCTATATACCGCTTCCTCATGCTGCTGCCAGGTCCAGAGTCTCTCATGCCATGTGCCACTTTCAGGTCTCCTCACACTGCTGGTGTGTTGAATTTTTTGACATAGGGTGCTGGCAGATTATGGGCCTCCCATAGCTGCTGCCAGGCCCCTAATCTGCCATGGGCCCCTATATACCGCCTCCTCATGCTGCTGCCAGGTCTACAGTGTCTCATGCCATGTGCCACTTTCAGGTCTCCTCACACTGCTGGTGTGTTGAATTTTTTTACATAGGGTGCTGGCAGATTATGGGCCTCCTATAGCTGCTGCCAGGCCCCTAATCTGCCATAGGCCCCTATATACCGCTTCCTCATGCTGCTGCCAGGTCCAGAGTCTGTCATGGGTCCCTGTACGGCCTCCCATTGCTGCTGTCTCCATCGCCACACTCTGCCATGTGCCACTTTCAGGTCTCCTCACACACTGCTGGTGTGTAGAATTTTTTGACATAGGGTGCTGGCAGATTATGGGCCTCCCATTGCTGCTGCCAGGCCCCTAATCTGCCATAGGCCCCTATATACCGCTTCCTCATGCTGCTGCCAGGTCCAGAGTCTCTCATGCCATGTGCCACTTTCAGGTCTCCTCACACTGCTGGTGTGTAGAATTTTTTTGACATAGGGTGCTGGCAGATTAAGGGCCTCCCATAGCTGCTGCCAGGCCCCTAATCTGCCATGGGCCCCTATATACCGCCTCCTCATGCTGCTGCCAGGTCCAGAGTCTGTCATGGGTCCCTGTACGGCCTCCCATTGCTGCTGTCTCCATCGCCACACTCTGCCATGTGCCACTTTCAGGTCTCCTCACACACTGCTGGTGTGTAGAATTTTTTGACATAGGGTGCTGGCAGATTAA
Organism: Staurois parvus; assembly: GCF_062004578.1. NCBI lineage: Eukaryota > Metazoa > Chordata > Amphibia > Anura > Ranidae > Staurois > Staurois parvus. The sequence goes on from NW_028317971.1 coordinate 10,395,814, forward strand.
GGGCCTCCCATAGCTGCTGCCAGGCCCCTAATCTGCCATGGGCCCCTATATACCGCCTCCTCATGCTGCTGCCAGGTCCAGAGTCTGTCATGGGTCCCTGTACGGCCTCCCATTGCTGCTGTCTCCATCGCCACACTCTGCCATGTGCCACTTTCAGGTCTCCTCACACACTGCTGGTGTGTAGAATTTTTTGACATAGGGTGCTGGCAGATTATGGGCCTCCCATTGCTGCTGCCAGGCCCCTAATCTGCCATAGGCCCCTATATACCGCTTCCTCATGCTGCTGCCAGGTCCAGAGTCTCTCATGCCATGTGCCACTTTCAGGTCTCCTCACACTGCTGGTGTGTAGAATTTTTTGACATAGGGTGCTGGCAGATTAAGGGCCTCCCATAGCTGCTGCCAGGCCCCTAATCTGCCATAGGCCCCTATATACCGCCTCCTCATGCTGCTGCCAGGTCCAGAGTCTGTCATGGGTCCCTGTACGGCCTCCCATTGCTGCTGTCTCCATCGCCACACTCTGCCATGTGCCACTTTCAGGTCTCCTCACACTGCTGGTGTGTTGAATTTTTTGACATAGGGTGCTGGCAGATTATGGGCCTCCTATAGCTGCTGCCAGGCCCCTAATCTGCCATAGGCCCCTATATACCGCTTCCTCATGCTGCTGCCAGGTCCAGAGTCTCTCATGCCATGTGCCACTTTCAGGTCTCCTCACACTGCTGGTGTGTAGAATTTTTTTGACATAGGGTGCTGGCAGATTATGGGCCTCCTATAGCTGCTGCCAGGCCCCTAATCTGCCATAGGCCCCTATATACCGCTTCCTCATGCTGCTGCCAGGTCCAGAGTCTCTCATGCCATGTGCCACTTTCAGGTCTCCTCACACTGCTGGTGTGTAGAATTTTTTTGACATAGGGTGCTGGCAGATTAAGGGCCTCCCATATCTGCTGCCAGGCCCCTAATCTGCCATAGGCCCCTATATACCGCCTCCTCATGCTGCTGCCAGGTCCAGAGTCTGTCATGGGTCCCTGTACGGCCTCCCATTGCTGCTGTCTCCATCGCCACACTCTGCCATGTGCCACTTTCAGGTCTCCTCACACTGCTGGTGTGTTGAATTTTTTGACATAGGGTGCTGGCAGATTATGGGCCTCCTATAGCTGCTGCCAGGCCCCTAATCTGCCATAGGCCCCTATATACCGCTTCCTCATGCTGCTGCCAGGTCCAGAGTCTCTCATGCCATGTGCCACTTTCAGGTCTCCTCACACTGCTGGTGTGTAGAATTTTTTTGACATAGGGTGCTGGCAGATTAAGGGCCTCCCATAGCTGCTGCCAGGCCCCTAATCTGCCATGGGCCCCTATATACCGCCTCCTCATGCTGCTGCCAGGTCCAGAGTCTGTCATGGGTCCCTGTACGGCCTCCCATTGCTGCTGTCTCCATCGCCACACTCTGCCATGTGCCACTTTCAGGTCTCCTCACACACTGCTGGTGTGTAGAATTTTTTGACATAGGGTGCTGGCAGATTAAGGGCCTCCCATAGCTGCTGCCAGGCCCCTAATCTGCCATAGGCCCCTATATACCGCCTCCTCATGCTGCTGCCAGGTCCAGAGTCTGTCATGGGTCCCTGTACGGCCTCCCATTGCTGCTGTCTCCATCGCCACACTCTGCCATGTGCCACTTTCAGGTCTCCTCACACACTGCTGGTGTGTAGAATTTTTTGACATAGGGTGCTGGCAGATTATGGGCCTCCCATTGCTGCTGCCAGGCCCCTAATCTGCCATAGGCCCCTATATACCGCTTCCTCATGCTGCTGCCAGGTCCAGAGTCTCTCATGCCATGTGCCACTTTCAGGTCTCCTCACACTGCTGGTGTGTAGAATTTTTTGACATAGGGTGCTGGCAGATTAAGGGCCTCCCATAGCTGCTGCCAGGCCCCTAATCTGCCATAGGCCCCTATATACCGCCTCCTCATGCTGCTGCCAGGTCCAGAGTCTGTCATGGGTCCCTGTACGGCCTCCCATTGCTGCTGTCTCCATCGCCACACTCTGCCATGTGCCACTTTCAGGTCTCCTCACACTGCTGGTGTGTTGAATTTTTTGACATAGGGTGCTGGCAGATTATGGGCCTCCTATAGCTGCTGCCAGGCCCCTAATCTGCCATAGGCCCCTATATACCGCTTCCTCATGCTGCTGCCAGGTCCAGAGTCTCTCATGCCATGTGCCACTTTCAGGTCTCCTCACACTGCTGGTGTGTAGAATTTTTTTGACATAGGGTGCTGGCAGATTATGGGCCTCCTATAGCTGCTGCCAGGCCCCTAATCTGCCATAGGCCCCTATATACCGCCTCCTCATGCTGCTGCCAGGTCCAGAGTCTGTCATGGGTCCCTGTACGGCCTCCCATTGCTGCTGTCTCCATCGCCACACTCTGCCATGTGCCACTTTCAGGTCTCCTCACACACTGCTGGTGTGTAGAATTTTTTGACATAGGGTGCTGGCAGATTACGGGCCTCCCATAGCTGCTGCCAGGCCCCTAATCTGCCATGGGCCCCTATACCGACTCCTCATGCTGTGACGTTGCAACAAGGTGGAATTCAACCCTACATATGTTAGACCGCCTTTACGAACAGCAAAAGGCCATCACAGATTTCCTGATGTTAAAAGCGGATAAAGGTATTCCCTGTGTAACTTAGATGTCAGCCATTGGCAGCTCATGCGTGACACCTGCGCTTGCTCAGGCCCTTTGAGGAGGCCACGCTATTCGTGAGTCGGCAGGACTATGGGATGAACGACGTCATTCCTCTGTTGCACGTCCTGGAACAAATGCTGTTAACAATGGCTGGTCAGGGTGCGGTAGACGTGGCGCACAGATCTCAACGCCACATGACCCCTGTGGGGGCAGGACAGGAAGAAGAGGAGGAGGTAGAGGAGGACATTGGTGCTCAGGAATTATTGAGTGAAATGGGTGGTTTTTCCACTCAGCGGACAGGAGTGGAGGAGCAGGAGCATCTGGTAGAGGAGGAGGAGGAGGAGACAGAGGACCCAGACGCACCGTGGCAGTATGCTGTGGAGATGGAGGCAGGGAGTCCCTCGCATTCCTTGGCACAAATGGCCCATAGCATGCTCGGTTGCTTGCGTAGCGACAGCCGAATAATAACCATCAGACAGAGGGATGACTTTTGGCTGTCCACCTTGTTGGACCCTCGCTACCATTCCAAAATGGTGGCCTTTTTCACACCTGCTGAGAGGGAGGCCAAAATAACGTACTATAAAAACCACCTATGTAGTCAGCTGGTCTCTGCCTGTCTGCGCCAACGTCCATCCTCAGACACTGTGGGCCCTGTGCGCTCGCGTTCCGCTGCCATGGCAGCAGGGGAGGGGTGGGGTGGTAGGAGCAGTGGCAGCTCCACCAGCAGCGGCTGCCTCAGTCTGCAGTCGATGATGAGTAGCTTTCTTCACCAGCGCAGTGAGGAAACTACTAACCAGCCGCAGCAGCAGCAGCAGCAGCAGCAGCAGCATCAGGTGGACCTGGAGCAGGACCTCAAACAACAGGCTTAGGCCTACTTGGACAGCACCCTGCCAACCGAGGTAGACAATCCCCTTGACTACTGGGCAACGAAACTTGACCTTTGGCCCCAACTAGCTGAATTTGCCCTTGAAAGGCTGTCATGCCCGGCCAGTAGCGTGGCATCGGAGCGCGTGTTTAGTGCGGCAGGAGGTATTGCAACTCCGCGGAGGACACGACTGTCCACCCAAAGTGTGGAGAGACTGACGTTTGTGAAAATGAATCAGGCGTGGATTAGTCTGGATTTCAAACCACCAGTTCCTGACACAACTGACTAAATCCGCCATGAATCATGCCCCAAACATGTGCCACTTTCAGGTCTCCTCACACTGCTGGTGTGTTCCATTTTTTGTCATAGGGTGCTGGCAGATTACGGGCCTCCCATAGCTGCTGCCAGGCCCCTAATCTGCCATGGGCCCCTATACCGCCTCCTCATGCTGCTGCCAAGTCCAGAGTCTCTCATGGGTCCCTGTACGGCCTCCCATTGCTGCTGTCTCCATCGCCACACTCTGCCATGTGCCACTTTCAGGTCTCCTCACACTGCTGGTGTATTCCATTTTTTGTCATAGGGTGCTGGCAGATTACGGGCCTCCCATAGCTGCTGCCAGGCCCCTAATCTGCCATGGGCCCCTATACCGCCTCCTCATGCTGCTGCCAGGTCCAGAGTGTGTCATGGGTCCCTGTACGGCCTCCCATTGCTGCTGTCTCCATCGCCACACTCTGCCATGTGCCACTTTCAGGTCTCCTCACACTGCTGGTGGGTTCCATTTTTTGTCATAGGGTGCTGGCAGATTACGGGCCTCCCATAGCTGCTGCCAGGCCCCTAATCTGCCATGGGCCCCCGTACCGACTCCTCATGCTGCTGCCAGGCCCGTAATCTGTCATGGGCCCCTGTTGTCGCTTGTTGGCATATTCCGCTCGTTCAGATGCTCCTTCTCCTGCTACTCCTCTTCACGGATTCCGTCAGCAGTCTTTCTTGGAATCCGTTTCCAAGAGACAACAGTTTGCGAGCACGCACCAGACGGTGCAGAAACTGAACGTCCTCCTGTCCAAGTTGCTGCTGCCAGGCTCGTAATCTGTCATGCGCCCCTGTACCGCCTCCTCATGCTGCTGCCAGGTCCAGAGTGTGTCATGGGCCCCCGTACCGACTCCAAATGCTGCTGCCAGGCCCGTAATCTGTCATGGGCCCCTGTACCGCCTCCCCATGCTGCTGCCAGGTCCAGATTGTGTCATGGGTCCCTGTACGGCCTCCCATTGCTGCTGCCAGGCCTGTAATCTGCCATGGGCCCCCCTACCGACTCCTCATGCTGCTGCCAGGCCCGTAATCTGCCATGGGCCCCTGTACCGCCTCCTCATGCTGCTGCCAGGTCCAGAGTGTGTCATGGGTCCCTGTACGGCCTCCCATTGCTGCTGTCTCTATCGCCACACTCTGCCATGTGCCACTTTCAGGTCTCCTCACACTGCTGGTGGTTTCCATTTTTGTCATAGGGTGCTGCATGGCCTCCCATTGCTGCTGCCTCCACCGCCACACTGTGGCTCCACACTCTGGTTTTGGCCCCGTGACTGGCCAAATGAGTGAAGTGTGCGGTGATTCTAAGATCGACGGCACTCATCTGCATGTCATACTGCCTGACAGTATTATTTCTCTTCCCCAGCAGACTCCAAGGGCATTTAAATTAAAGGTACAGTGTTCAGCACTAATATAAAGGCTCTCTGAAGCCTAGAAACACCCTTTTTTAAGTTAAATTCACAGCGAATATATTCGACTCGAATCGAAATTTTTCTACGAATTCGCCGAATCAGTCGAATCGAATTTTTGAATACTTCGCTCATCTCTAGAAATAAAGTATAAAATTCACCTCACATAAGCAGCGTGTACAAGAGTCAGAGCTTCTCACGGATTGTCCATTCTGATATGTGCGACCATTAAATGAACATCCTATAAGAAAAACAGAGAACTAAGATGGCACAGCAAAGCAGCGTCATGAAAGAAAAATGACATGAATGACAGGATTTCCTGTGTAAACTCTATTGAAAGATATAATATTTTCCACTCACATTACAGACCATAAACAGTAAAAATGGAGCTTATTTATGAGAATTGAAGCAATAAACCAGAGCAAAAATTGATCTGTTGCCAAGAGTTAGCAGTTAGGTTTCATTTTTCAGTCTCTGAAACTTTGAAGAAAGTCGGTGACTCTGCAAAAAAAACATCACTCGTCTTTTTCTAGAATTTCTGAAAATTAAAAATTTGAGCAAAAACTGAACTGTTACTTGTAGGTTGGTTTCTTCTTTCAGTTTCTAGAAATATTTAAAAAAAAAGGTTCTGAATAGTTGCAATGGGAAACAGCTCCTTTGATGCTAAAATATATTATAAATCATTATGTATAATGCACATTTAATGCTGGTATTGATGGGACACCAATGTGCCTTTAATGATGGCTAAAATCTTATTGCTAACTGTGTATATTGGGGTTGTTTTACTAAAGGAAAATATGCTGTTCACTTTGCCCAGGAATTTGTACTTTGCAAGGGAATATTCACCGATGCTCTGCTAATTTCCATTGTCCAATCATGTGAAAGCAAACTATTGCATTTTTCTTGCATAGGATAGGGTATTCTCTGCAAAGTGAATTTACACCGCATTCATTAAAGTATATCTACGGTATGTCAAAACTTTAAATCATAAATTAATTTCCACATTATATTTCAGTTATTTCTAGCCTACTCCTGTTACTCTTACCCACTTGACCTCCGGAAGGTTTTACCCACTTCATGACAGGGCATTTTTTGCTATTCAGCATTGTGTTACTTTAACTGGCAATTGCTCAGTCATGCAACACTGTGCTCTAAATTAAATTTATATCATTTTTTTCACACAGATAGAGCTTTCTTTTGGTGGTATTTAATCACCACTGCGTTTTTTTTTTTAATTTGCATTTTATATATATATATATATATATATATATATATATATATATGAAAAAAAGCAAACATTTTGAATAAAACCCACATTTTTTTTATAAAATTTTGCAATCAAATATATTTTCTTAATATAAGCCAAGATTTAGTCTGCTACATTTCTTTGGTAAAAATAACCCAGATCAGTGTATATTATTTAGTCTATGTAAAAGTTATAGAGTCTACGAACTGTGGTTTATATACTGGAAAATCGATCAGTCTAGATGTATTGACATCTCATTTCTTGGAGCCCTAAAATGCCAGGATAGAACAAATACCTCTCAAATGACCCATTTTTTAAACGTAGACAGTCCAAGTTATTTAGTAAGAGGCATGGTGAGTTTTTTCGTGTGTAATTTTTTTGTCACAATCTTTTTGGAAAATAAAGAAATTACATTTTTTTTTCACAAATTCTTTTCTTTACATACTTTCACCAGTGCACTAGAGTGTCATTATATGGCTGGTGTGGTGGTGATCAGGAATACTGAATAGTGACAGTATTTAAAAAAAAATAATTATAATTTTTATTCATTTCTTAAAGTTTTTTCTTTTTTTAATATTTTTTTTACATCCTGTCATCAGAGTAGCTCAGTGTCACTATAGTGACACTGTACTACTCTGGAGGGGTGATCGGGGATTTTTTGGTCTTCATTCATGACAGCTTACTTACTATTGTGATGCTGTGATTGGCTACAGCTAATCACATGGTACAGGGTGCCAGGTACCACGTGATAGCTGTGGGCCAATCACAGCTTCACAACAGTAAGCAAGCTGTCATGAATGGAAACCGTTCATGACAGTATTGTTTACATTTTAATCATGTTGATCACCATGTTCGACACAACAGTCACAGGTTTCCACTGCTAAACTCCCCAGTGGGCATGCCAGTGCGCATGTACAGAGCAACATACAGGTTTGTCGCTGAGGCTGTAGTTGCCACCCAATAGCAGTAAATCTACTGTTAGCGGGTGGCAAGTGTTAATTGATCTTGAGGTTTGTTTGTGAAGATTCCAATGCATAGGTGTAGCATCAGGGGTCGCAACAGTGACCCAGCCCATGCTCCAGGCCATGCGGCCTCCCTCTCACCCATAGAGCAGAGTGCCTGTCCGCGGGCAGTGGTATGAAAGGAATGTGACAGGACAGACCGTGCCCCAGCACACAGGTGTCAGGCAGGATGGGTCTGACTAGAGAATGAATGATACCCAACTGCTGGAGCAAGTGGTACATGGATCATCTTCTCCCCGCTGCCTTCCAACACCTCCTCCCTGTCCATGCCCCTCTGCAAACTTACCACGCACTCCATCTCTACCAGAAAGTCACCTCCCTCTTCTCTTGTTGCCCCTCCCCCAATCTGCTGTCACGGGGGTAATCTGATGTCTTGGGGGTAATGTCGTCCAGCTGGATCTGGTCTGGGTGCTATAGTGACAGCTCATCAAGTGAGAGGATGTGAGAGCAGAACATAGAGGGAGGAGGGGGGATGTGGAAGATGCTAAGAACATTCTACAGTCCAGGGCACAGGGCTGGGAGACTCCTGCACATTGAGGGGGAGAGTTCTGGACTTGCTGAGACGTGTAGTGTGCAGGCAGCAGAGGAACTCCTGTGTGTGTGACATGAAATGACCCCAACACTGGCGTAGTGTCAGGGGTCACAATAGGGAACCCATCCATGCTCCAGGGGGCCCGTGCAGCCTCCCTGTTATATTTTACACTTGGACAGAAGGGCGAGGGGGCGTCATATACAGTTACCAATTTTCTGTATTTCCCTCCTGCAGCTGCTGAAAGCCGGCTTCTCCTCCTCTCCCTCCCACTGGCATTCAGCATTGGAAGGAGGAAAATACAAGAAATTGGTAACTGCATATGCCTCCCCCCAATGCCCCTCTTGTACAAGTTTCTTCTGCCCAGGCCCCCGTGTGCTCCCTTGTCCCCCCTTCCCCCATGCAGCATTGCCAACTTCCCTCCTCTCCACTCCCATCGGCTTCTGCTTTCAGGATGGAAAGTGGGGGAATATATCATATTTACCAGGCCCTTATTTTCCTGAATGGACACAGTAAGCGTTTGGTATTGCTCCTGTGTCTATTCAAAACTGAAGAATAGTAAACCGTGTTTACTATGCTTTGGTTTGTGAGTGAACGAGAAGCTTCTAAGCACTCATTCATCTGTGCAGCTGAGGCTGCAGAGATGGATGCTGAGCACTGTGTCCTCAATCTCCTTTCTGTCTCAAAAGTGAGACATCAGAGGTTTATTAAGACCCCTTATATTTCACCCAAGACCCCCAACAGGGCTGCTAAAGAAAATGATAAAACGCAATAAAAAAATGAACCTGTAAAAGAAATAAATAAAATAGTAAAAAATAATGAAAAAAATAAAATAACAAAAATAAAAAACTACTGACACTGCCCACTGCTGTACTGATATCATCCACTGCTCTTCTGACATTATCCACTGCCCTGCTGACACTATCCACTGCCCTACTGATGTCATCCACTGCCCTACTGATGTCACCCACTGCCCTACTGATGTCATCTACTGCCCTACTGACACCACACCATCCACTGCCCTACCACCAACTTCTGCCCTACTGACACTATCCACTGCCCTACTGATGTCATCCACTGCCCTACTTTCATCATCTACTGCCCTACTCACACCACACACCGTCCACTGCCCTACCACCAACGTCTACCCTACTGACACTGTCCTCTGCCCTACTGACTGACTGACTGTCCCTTTTTAGTTTAGTGTAAGTTTATATTTTTATAGTGACATTTGTTTTATTACATATTTCTACGTTTTCCTTACTATTTACAGACGTTAGTCCTTGCTAGTTAATTTCTTAAAAAAAGGGTGCCGAACCCTGAAATCTTTGATCTTGTTTTTCAGGTTGTCCTCTTCTCCTCAAAGGTTGCCTATCCCTGTTCCAGAGTATTCAAGAGAATCAGAGGGGTACAGTATGTCAAAATGTGGACTGTTTCCCTGAAATCTTTTGAATAACCCTCGCAATATGCAAATAAAGATCTGAAATAACTCTTTAGGCTCTTGGTGTCTCTTGGCACGCAGATTAAGCTGTGGGTGGTAGTGGGGGGCCCCAGGTCAACTTTTGCATCAGGGCCCACAAGCCTCAAGCTACGCCTTGCCATTTACTTGTCTGAATTCTGTGACATGTATTCACTGTGTTTGGAGAATAGGCATTGCTGTGTCTCAGAATTCACAGAGCCTGCCTTCAGAGCTGCTGAGAGGAGGAGTTTCAGAAGGCAGATTCGGTACAGGAATCACTGCTTGCAGCCAAAAATTAGAAACTGAAAGTAAACAGCAGAGGAAAAGCTGCAAAGCAGGCAGGGAATCCAGGAAGTTGATGAAAAAGATGACCAGAAGACAGGCTGAAATCACAACATGAAAAGAGATTTTTCACATAGGCTTTTACTGCATTGACAAAATTAAGTATTTTTTGCATTGCTATTACAATGCTGATGTTTAAAATGAAAAGTGCACATCATGACTATAGAGCTCCTTTAAGCTAAGGAAGATTCCCTTACAAAGTGAACAACCAATTTCCTTAAAGGAAGAATTATACAAAAAAAAAATAAATTAGTTAAACCCACAAGTGTTTTTTTTTACAACTACTATTCCTTTAAACTGGCTTTTTTAAGTTTAAAAATGCAATTTAGAAACTAGATGAAAGGTTTAGCACTGCAAAACACTTTTTGAAAGATTAATAGTGCATTTTATATACAACTATTTTGATCATACCAAAATGAGGGACAAATGAGGAGGAAAGAGGGACAGAGGGACTTTGTTCCAAATTAGGAACAGTTGGGAGGTATGCGATCTGGTAGGATGCTGGCCGCCCATTTGACCCTGGTGGCCATCTTAGAAGTCTATTAAGACCCTGGCTCCTATGTTTGGTTTGCATTCAGCATGTGGGTAGTGAAGGGACAGGTGAAGGAACAGATTACCCATCTGTCAGGGACAGTATTAGCAGTAGGGAAAGGTTTCAGGCATGTATGGAAAGATTAGGGCTCCGTCTCTCTCCTTGGACACCTTCCCATTTAGGCTCGGGCGGACCCGGATGCAGACGCTGTCAGTTTAGCTGAAACCTCACGCTGTTGGGATTCATGAGTGTTCCTGGTTGGTCTCCTTCCAACTGGGCCTGTTGTAAACTGTTTTTCCTTTACTTCAATACAAGTTCCATTTGTTTGCATTTGGACTGAGTATGTGGTATTGCTGCAGCACCATGCTGCACCCACTCATAGGTAGTGTGTTGGAAATCCTAGCGATCAAGACATGAGGACTTCTTTCCAAACTTACCATCACATGTAGGACAGCAAGTTCCTGGTCGAGGAGGTGCAGGGTTTCTACACAGAGATGCACAGTGACGCTTCCTACACTGGATTTTGCCCTCCTGTGTGCACAACAAATATTTAGAACTACTATAGAAGACAGCTGATCTGGTTGCACTCTTTAGATAAAGAAGTAGAATGCCAAGAAATGAATTTAGGAATCTAGTATAGAGAGAGATTTAACCTTAAATGGGTAATAAAAGATAGTGGAAGTAGTATTTTACATCTACCTCATGGAAAACAGAAAACTATACTATACCATACAACGGCAACTATGACATGGCTCTCCTTGGGGTTTCCACTCCTCCTCGTGCCTGCGGGTGGTTGTGCCATCAATGCAACCTTGTGTGTGAAGATATTTGAAAGACGCTTCAAAAACAGTCTTATGGCATAATACAACATATCTAAAGTTTTATTTTGAGTTTACACAAGTGTCATGCACAGTAAAGCCCTTACCTTGGCACCTTTTACAACATTCCCCAGGTATCTCTTCTTGCAGAACACAAGTCAGCTTTGGGCAGGTCACTCGTACACACTGTATATTACCATTCTGTAGAAAGGAGCCTAGATTAAATATTATTACCCAGGGGACCTCATCATTTATCACACCAAGAGGCTAACAACAATCATAGAAATAAAAGGCATGCTTTTTTGCTCTGTTACAGTGCATGGTGCTTTTATTTTTTCCTTTTAGCTACAGCATTACCAATAAAAAGACGTAAAGCACTTTTCAAAAAAGTAAAAATGGTTCGGATACTAATAATGTTAATAAACACTGTAAAGAAAAACATATAATACTTTTGCTAAGGCCACATGCACATTGGGCATTTAGCCCTAGTGCGTGGGGGTCCGGTGTTTAGTTTTGAGGGAGGGCGTGGAGGACGCAGGTGCTCCTTCAAGTCCCGCTTCCAGCAGGCAGTCGAAGAGAGGTCTGAGTTCCAGGCATTCATCCCTGGGGACATACTGCCCTAAACAGAAGTACTGCTAAGTACATTGTCCAGTTCAGGGGCGGACTGACCATTTTGAAACTCGGGCACTGCCCGAGGGCCTGGGGTCAGTAGGGTGCCCCATGAGATGCCCCTGGTACCTTTTTCATAGGCTTTTTGAGTTTGGGCAAGGACACAGGGGCCCCACGATCCCCTATTGCCTGGGGGCCCCATGAGTTGTCAGTCTGCCCCTGGTCCAGCTCAACCAGCCTAGAGTTTGACAGGCTGCTGGCAGTGGGGATGGATGGCGCTCTCTACCTGCAGTTAAACTCCAGAGCCCCTTGCCAGGGCTAAACTCCCGGAATACATGTGACCAAAGACACAGAGGATGTGAAGTTATTTTACCTGGCATATGCAGCTATCACATGGGTTCCCATTACCCTGGAAGGTGACTCCATTAGGTATAATATCACCTTGTAAGTCACAAAGCGAACAATCTGGGCAGCATGAACCCCGCCTGACACCATGGGTACAGGTCTGCTGACAACGAACAGCATCAGTACACTTCACTTCACCATCCTAAAAATTTTGAGAAGACATGAAGTGAGGCAAACAAGTTTGTTTTTTTAATGTAAGCAGTGCCAACTCTATAGTGCTTTTCAGAACTCATAAAATTACTCACCTGTATGGTCATCCAAATCTAAAAAAACAGTGGCAGAGATACACATATACGGAACAGGAGTAAATTAGCTAGAATTGTAACCTAAAATACATTTCTGTAGCATGGAAAGAAACCAAAGCATATGGAGGATATTTAAAGCCCAACGAACCTTTATGCAAGCCATACATTGTTCGAATTCCGAACGATTTTTCGTCCAAAAATCGAAAACATTGTTCGCTCGGTAATCCGATGGTGCCATCAATGATTTCGAAAATCGGCCGACCAAGTCATAAAGTTCACCCCAAATAACAGGCGAAACTTCTGTTCCTCCCAGGTCATGGCTCATGCGCATATTCTTTTTTGGAAAAACGATCGTACAATTTGACCATCATTGAATTGAAAATCGGTCGTTTTTCACAAATTTTCCAACATGCCCGATCACCGAAAAGGGGTGTAACCACGAAAATCGGCCGGTGCCATTGGCCCACTAACAGAGCAAAAATCGGCCGATTATTCTTAGGTCCGATTTTCAGATTAAAAATTGGTCGAATTTCGACCCATGTATGGATGGCCTTAGTTTAAATAAACAAATACTTTACAGCTGCGTGTCCCCACCAGAATGCTGCATAGTGGGACCATTTCTCTCTGTAGAGAATATTTAAAATAAAAAAAACCTTGAATTCATATCAAGCCAAATATATATCTCTGCTATAGAGTACTGTTCAAAATTATACAGCAGCCTAACAGCTGCTTTGTAACACTGAAAAAAAGTGTAAAAAAAAAATTCACGGGGAGGAGGACATTTTTCAAACGTTGAGCAGTTGTGCATAGCAACCAATTAGCTTATATCTTTTATTTTGGAAGATTAACTGCACAAGCTGAAAACAGAAGCTGATTAGATGCCAACTGCTCCAGGCTATGCCTGCTCCAATTTTGAAATACTGCAGAAGCACCTACAGTAGTAAATATATTTCACACTGAACTCCAGAAATTCAGCCCTTTTGTAGAATGTGATGGCTTACTATGAGCTCGTTCCAGCAAAGGTGCATACCACCTCATGGACTTATCTTTTTTATAAACAGTTGACCATTTTTCCAGAGGAACAACTACCACTATACTCCCAGGGCTCTGACAGGAGTGTTACCATCTTCTCACAAACAGAATCTCTGCCCTCCCCTTCGCTGTTCATTCACAGAAGGCTTTTCAAGAATGAGTTTATATAATACAAAGCACTGTGTTATTGAGCAAGAGGAGGGAAGGGGCAGGCACAGCAGCTACATGTGACTCTACAGATGCTGAAGCACAGACCAGAAGGTCTAGCATCAGAATGCCAGACGTATAGTGACAGTTATGCTCCCAGTGCTCAGTAATGAAAATAGTAAATTAAACAGGTAAGTTCATGAGGTTGCATGCACCTCATTGGACTTAACCCATAGTAATCAAGCACATTTTACAAAGTGGTTGAGTTCAGCTTTAAAGTAAAATTTTTAATTTTTTTTTTTAATCAAGGTCTTATATGCTTGTCAAACACCTGGGTATTTCCTTTATGTCATCATAAAAACTAAAACAAAGTCAGAAGCGTGTATTGGCGTCACACTTACCATTGCATTAAATGATAAGTAACTAAATACAAAACAATTTGAAGTAAAAGAAAAAAAAGTAAAGTGGTGGCAAGAAAATGGGAAAGATCAGTATTGCAAGGATGCCTCGCAGTATGTGGAATCCCCTGTAAAATGTAGGCTCTCATTGTGACTGACATCTCACCCTGCCTCTATAATTGGCTTCACTTTGTACCATTAGTGCGGCTGAGTGTTATAATCCACCTTTATCTGCCAAAGAAGGCAGAGCCAGCCTACCCTAGGAAATAAATCAAACTACAAGGCCTACAAGTTAGGACTCGCCAGTATAAAAGTCCACCTCACAGTATTAAAACAAATGTGAAGCCCCAGGTTATAAAATCTGTTTGTATACAGTTCAGGATGGATAGAAATGCATTTTACCAATAATAAAAAGGGCAGCATAAAAAGATACACACACACGCAACACCCCCCCCCCCCCCCCCAAACAAAAACAACATAAAATTGTTTTCTAGCTATGAATAGAACAGTATAAATAGTTTATACTTCATTTCCTGTTTTATTTAGGCTTTGTGTTTGTGCATTGTATCGTTGTGGGAAGACTCTTTAAATGTATCTTTTATTCACAGTACTCACCAGACAGACGCAATGTCGGCAGCCATCTACAGTGGTAACATTCTGACCAGGTAACAAGGGATGCCCATTGAAATCACACACTAGGAGGAATAAAGGGAAGAATATGTACAGTAGGTGATATTGCAGCCATAGTGAGAAAATTATTCATTGGCCACAGATCTCGCTGATGTCTATCCGTGTGCCAACTTGTGTTAAAAGGGAATATTCCCTTCTTCTTTTCCTTCTTCATCAGGGGCAATTGACCTCTGGCTCTGAAGATGCTGCTCATTTCTTTTTGCTTTTTATCTTAAATACAGCACCAAACTACTTTTCTAACCACTTTAGGGAGGCCATTTTTTGATCCCATTTCTCCAAGGCCTTATTTGCACCGGCATACAGATCTATACAGTCCTGTGAAGGACTGTCTTCACCTACAACGGATGTACATCAGGCTCATCCACCTTACCAACTGTTCAGTATCTACCTATCCTCTCTGCCAATCTCTCCACTGGCTTCTGCTTACCCAGCTAATTAAATCCAAAATACTAACAACTTATAAAGACATCCACAACTCAGCCCCCAGCTACAGTGGGGATCGAAAGTTTGGGCACCCCAGCTAAAAATTTGTATTAATGTGCATAAAGAAGCCAAGGAAAGATGGAAAAATCTCCAAAAGGCATCAAATTACAGATTAAACATTCTTATAATATGTCAACAAAAGTTAGATTTTATTTCCATCATTTACACTTTCAAAATAACAGAAAACAAAAAAATGGCGTCTGCAAAAGTTTGGGCACCCTGCAGAATTTATAGCATGCACTGCCCCCTTTGCCAAGCTGAGACCTGCCAGTGTCATGGATTGTTCTCAATCATCGTCTGGGAAGACCAGGTGATGTCAATCTCAAAGGTGTTAAATGCCCAGACTCATCTGACCTTGCCCCAACAATCAGCACCATGGGTTCTTCTAAGCAGTTGTCTAGAAAACTGAAACTGAAAATTGTTGACGCTCACAAAGCTGGAGAAGGCTATAAGAAGATAGCAAAGCGTTTTCAGATGTCAATATCCTCTGTTTGGAATGTAATTAAGAAATGGCAGTCATCAGGAACAGTGGAAGTTAAAGCAAGATCTGGAAGACCAAGAAAAATATCAGACAGAACAGCTCACAGGATTGTGAGAAAAACAATTCAATACCCACGTTTGACTGCACGATCCCTCCAGAAAGATCTGGCAGACACTGGAGTTGTGGTACACTATTCCACTATAAAGAGATACTTGTACAAATATGGTCTTCATGGAAGAGTCATCAGAAGAAAACCTCTTCTACGTCCTCACCACAAAAATCATCGTTTGAACTTTGCAAATGAACATATAGACAAGCCTGATGCATTTTGGAAACAAGTTCTGTGGACCGATGAGGTTAAAATTGAACTTTTTGGCCGGAATGAGCAAAGGTACGTTTGGAGAAGAAGGGGCACAGAATTTAATGAAAAGAACCTCTGTCCAACTGTTAAGCATGGGGTTGGATCAATCATGCTTTGGGGTTGTGTTGCAGCCAGTGGCACAGGGAACATCTCACGAGTAGAAGGCAAAATGGATTCAATAAAATTCCAGCAAATTGTGGATGGTAACTGGATGCCATCTGTGAAAAAGCTGAAGTTAAAGAGAGGATGGCTTCTACAAATGGATAATGATCCTAAACACACCTCAAAATCCACGGGGTATTACATCAAGAGGCATAAACTGAAGGTTTTGCCATGGCCTTCACAATCTCCTGACCTCAACATAATTGAAAATCTATGGATAGACCTTAAAAGAGCAGTCCGTGACAGACAGCCCAGAAATCTCAAAGAACTGGAAGACTTTTGTAAGGAAGAATGGGCAAAGATACCTCAAACAAGAATTGAAAGACTCTTGGCTGGCTACAAAAAGCGTTTACAAGCTGTGATACTTGCCAAAGGGGGCAGTGCAAGATATTAACTCTGCAGGGTGCCCAAACTTTTGCAGACGCCATTTTTTTGTTTTCTGTTATTTTGAAAGTGTAAATGATGGAAATAAAATCTAACTTTTGTTGACATATTATAAGAATGTCTAATCTGTAATTTGATGCCTTTTGGAGATTTTTCCATCTTTCCTTGGCTTCTTAATGCACATTAATACAAATTTTTAGCTGGGGTGCCCAAACTTTCGATCCCCACTGTACATCACTAACCTAGTCTCAAAATACCGACCAATTCGTTCTCTTTGATCCTCCCAAGACCTCCTGCTCTCTAGCTCCCTTGTCTCCCCCTCCCATGCTCATCTCCAGGACTTCTCCAGACCCGCTCCCATCCTCTGGAACTCCTTAACCAATGTTTCTCTTAAATCGTAAGCTCTAAGGAGCAGGGCCCTCTGATTCCTCATGTATTAATTTGTATTGTAATTGCACTGTCTACCCTTATGTTGTAAAGCACTGCATAAATTGTCGGTGCTATATAAATCCTGTATAATAATAATAATACATGCAGCCATGTGCAGGCAGAATATTCAAATCAATGACAATCTGCGTTCTGATCCATGCATTGGCCCCACATGGATATACACTCTGGGATGCACTTGGAGATCCATGCAGGTCCATGCAGCTGGCTGACTGTCAGTGATTTGAATAGCATGCCTGCATGCGACTGCATGGAACACCTGAGCATCTCTCGTGGGTAAAGACAATCCTTCACACAGGTGTGCAGGTCAGTAAGCCCATGTAAATGAGGCTATAGCATTCAGTTGTGGAATTTGTTTACAGAATGGCTTCTCACAGACATCATTTATCTTAGCAGTTTAATGCAATTCTTGGAAGGGATAAATTTACTTTTTTTTTCATAGACCAGCTTTCAACTTACTATTAGAAATATATTTTTACCTGGGCATGAGGGGCAGCACTGACCAGGACTGGGTACTGGCTTCTTACATGCGACTACAGGACAAACAACAGGGAAACAACGCACTAAATTGTTCTGCAACAGAAAAGAGTGAATTAAACTGTGTATTACTATCATAGCATAAAAAACAGACAGTCGGGGTACAAAAGGAGATATAGCAGTAGAGAGGCAGTTACAATTGGAATACACCTAGCACCAGACTGATTTGTTATGTGTATGTGTAATATTTACATATATATTTGTTTATTGTTAGGGTTACCATACATATTACACTCTGATCATGCGTACTCTGTACAATTAACTTTAGTTTTCTCATAACTATGTAATAAGAGGACCTTTCTAAACTATCCAATCAAACTGAATCCAATCAGGCAGGCTCTTACGCCGGCCATAGATGAATCGAATCTCAGCAGAAATTGGCTGAGATTTTATCCGTCTTTGGGCAGGCTTGTTGTACCCAAGTAAATTTGAGCTGCCTATCCCAAAGCGCCTATTATGGAGAAACGCTGTCAGTGGAGCTGGACTTGTGACACCATCACGCACGGGCACACCAGCAGGTCCCTCAATTGTGCAGTCTGGACTGTTTTACCACATTAATAACATCTTTCTTTAATGTGTACGTGCAATAACTGTTTCATTAAAAGGTTGTGTTGAATACTACCCTATGAAGCTTCTCCTTTTTCCTTTTAACTGATCTCTTTGTTGGAGTGAGTTTGTTGGCTTGAGAGTTGGCTGCATATTCCTGCTTTGGGGACGTCACTGCTGGCATCTTGCTGGCAGGGTCACAAACATATCTGGAAGTCTGATGGTGGGAGCATTGGTCCTCCATTTGGAAAAAGCGCTTCTATCTATCTCTATCATTTGAGATTATTCCTGTCTGGTAAGAAGCTTAGCCTTCAGAATCAGCACTTTGATCACTGCAACACGTGTTTGTTTAAATTTGAACACTGAACACTTTCATGGCACTTGGATGACCGTATCAGGATTTGGACTTTCACATGTTTTATGAACTTTTAAAGATTCTTTATCACACTGTTATCATTATTTATTTATTGTAAAAACCTATTGGTTGTTCACTTTATTGCATAAGGATTTGTGGGTATATAATATTTGGGATTTAAAGGGACAGTACACTTTTTTCTTTATATACCCAAGATGATTGGTCAATCAACTTGAGTACAACCAGCCTGTCGGATTTTCTACATGTGAAAAATCGCATAATCTATGGCCTGCGGTACACTACATAGTTGCTGGTAGATATGAAGGAGATAACACAATCCGATTGTTAGGTGTGTGGAGAACTTTACAGAGATCACAACACTCTCCCTTACATTGTCTTCATCTGTTTTTCTCTTCAGCAATACAGCACCATCTGTGTAGAGACATTATTCAGGATCAGCACATACTGTACTTCTTGGACCAGCTGTTCTCAACCAGGGTTCCTCCAGGGGGTTGATAGGGGTTCCTTTAGTTGTGATTGATTTGATGATCCATTTGATGAAACCTACATAGTTCTGGGGCCAATGCCACTGGAAAGAGTCAATGGCAAGATACCAATTAGCTTTTTTAGCTGTCTGAAGGTTGGCATTCTGACTACCACTGTAAGGCTGGCTTTCTTGACTGCCTCACATCTTGTGACTTGCTACTAAAGTACATAGCTCCCAGCTGTTTCTCTTTTGGAGGAACTGTTCATTTTTGGAACCTTTATCTCTCTGTTCCTCTTACCTCCTATTTGTCCCCTTTTAGATCTGATGTATAGACCTCTAGAAGAAAAATGTGCAGATGTCATCAGCAGGCTGATGTCATCATCCCAGTCTAGGCAAAATCATTTGACTGGAGTTCAAGGACTGCATTTAAATGGTAAAAGTTGCTGTATATTGAGACATGTCAAGTATTTATTACTGCAGACCCATAAAGTTACTGAAAAGTCCATTTAAACACTGTAGGGTAATATACTATAAATTCAACAGAAGGAAGGATTCAAACATTTAAATCTGCCCAATCAAATATGTATGCATTTTATGCTCCTGAGATGTGCCATTGGCACAGTAGAGAGAGCCATAGATATGATCAGACCAGAAGCCCACAACAAAGGAGGTAATCTACACCGCAAGCACAGATGTGTGCAAGGTCCCACTGTATCTATGTGAGTATTTCTGTCTGTAAGGAGGGCCACGATCAAGTCTCTTCCACAAAATCACTAAATACATTATTCCTCATATAAATTTAGTATTCTTACACTGGGTTTCTTTGTAACACAAACGACAAGGTTGGTGCCAATGAAGTCGGAGATTGAGCAGATGCCCTAAATTTAGCTTTTCAGCCTGTCTTAAGGATCTTGCTAAAATCCACTATATAAAGAAGCTTATCAATGGAACACAAAATATATAGAACATTTGTGGCCTCACAGGACTCCTTCATCAGGCCAGGTGTGCTGATGACATAATATATATGTGTTCAGAGCAATTACAATCAATAGATGTTGCTGAACCCTAATTGCCAAGCTTTAGTCAAGTATGCTTTGCAATGGGAATATACTAATTGTTCCAGATGATCTATAACTAAACCCCTTAATGAAAAATATTCATATATAAGACCTTTTGAACAAAGCAGGAAATTAAAAGTGTCACTCACCACACACGAACAGTTCACACAAGGATTACTCTGTGAAAGAAAGTGATCTCCATTTTTGTATGTCAGCCCCTCGTATTCACAGCCTGCAAACAGAAGAGATACTTCTCAACCTCTATACATGATGCTGTTAACAGCACAGCTCAGAACACCAGCTACTATTATCATTGTATGGCCAAGCTCTTACCTTGTTGGCAGACTGCACAGCACTGTCCGGGTGGGGTGAACCTTTTTAGACAGGTAAGTTCTGGACAACGCTCTTTCATACAATGGACAGTTCCATTCTAGGAGCAAATCCACAGAACATTTACCAAGATGCAATATCAGCATTAGACACCAAAATAATTATCAGACATATCAGTAAACAGATGAAGAAATACTCTGTGACCTCCCTATTTGATTGGGACTGATATTCTAGAATCTCCATCATGACCTATTCTAATAAAGGATAACTAAACCCCAAAAAGAAAATGTAACACATTGCAGCTTATCTGATATGGTGACTGCCTTTGTTTTTTTTAAGGCTAAAAATACTTTCAGCACGTACAGAAAATACCTGTTGATTTTGCCAGAAATGCAGAGAAATTCCTGTGAACTTAATAGAAAGCACAAACTATCTCATCTTTCTTCTGCAAACTACTAATCTCATCAGTCCCAATGTAGTAAGATGAGCAAAGAAGATATCAGTGTAGTTTGGCTGACATCGATGGTTCACTCCAAAGTTAGAGTGGAGGTGAAAAGAAAGAAAAAGCACCTGAAAAAAGATAACTAGTGCAGTCACCCTGTCCAGGAAAGCTGTCCAGTAAGCTGCAATATACAGTAATACACTATACTTCTGGTGCTCCGACCCTGGGACTTTAGGTCTCAGCTCCTGCATCTGAAGAATTATGTGCAGCCGCTCTGCCTGTCACCCCTTTCCTCTTGCCCAGTAATCACAGAGTGCTATGTATTATGTCAGGGGTCTCCAAACTTTCTAAACAAAGGGCCAGTTTATTGTCCTTCAGACTTTAGGGGGGGCCAGACTGTGCCAGCAGGAGTGGAAATTTTCCTTGCATCGGTAGGAGTAAACATCGCCACCTTTGGTATTTGGGAGGAATAGTGCCTCATCATTGGGAGGAATTGTGTCCCATCATTGGTATCATTGGGAAGAATTGTGCCCCATCATTGGTATAATTGGGAGGAATAGTGCCTCATCATTGGTATCAGTGGGAGGAATAGTGCCTCATCATTGGTATCAGTGGGCGGAATAGTGCCCTATCATTGGTATCATTTAGAGGAATAATGCCCCATCATTGGTGTCAATGGGAGGAATAGTGCCTCATCATTGGTATCAGTGGGAGGAATAGTGCCTCATCATTGGTATCAGTGGGAGGAATTGTGCCCTATCATTAGTATCGTTGAGAGGAATAATGCTCCATCATTGGTGTCAATGGGAGGAATAGTGCCCCATCATTGGTGTGAGTGAGAGGAATAGTGCCCCATCATTAGTATCAGTGGGAGGAATAGTGCCCCATTATTGGTGTCAGTGGGAGAAATGGTGTCCCATTGTTGGTATCAGTTGGCAGAATAATGTGTTGTATCCATGGGAGGCTCCAAGGGCCGGATAAAGACAAGCAAAGGGCCACAGTTTGGAGACCACTGTATTATGTGGACCTATTCATAAAATATAAAACCTTCTGTGAACACACAGCAGAAGAGATGGGCAGGTAGAGTGGCTCCTTGTTGGACGTAACCCATAGTAAGCCAACACATTTCAGAAAGTGGCTGAAATTCTGAAGCTAAGCTTTAACAAATTTCCCAATTCCTTTACTTACCCTACATGTACAGGCTGTACACATATCTGGCCGAAACATTTCACCATTCCTCACGATCTGCCCCAAGTATTCACAGTTGGTACATTCTGGGCAGCATTTCCCAGGATGACTGACAGGGTGTTCACAAGTGCTTGAGTCACATGCTTCAGACATACACCTGATTGAGCCCCCCTATAGTAAACAAGTTTCATTTTTAGTTTCAAACATACACTGTTGATGTTCATGAATTAAAACTGTGGTCTGCCAAAAATATCCAAGCCAAACCAATAATTTAAAATGCTTTATGTACTAAAAAGTAGAACCATAGCTTTGCAGACTGAGTACTATTTCTGTGCAGCATTTTTTCACCAAAGACGCTCTTGACTGGTAACACTATTTAACCATCTTCCCCTGTAATAAATGCACATGATTGTACTATCATATACCTGACAGATACAGCTCACACAGGGGTCTTTCTTCCATACGTCTCCTTCCAGATGACCATCGGAGCAGCCTACATCACAAACACACATACAAAGAAAATTCAGATGAGAACAAAACACATAAAAGCAAATACACAGAGTTAAACCATAAAAAATGAGCACTCAGCACTACAGTACAGCAATACAGGATAGATTGCTCACAACATATTTTTGGCAGTGCTGGAAGTAAAAGTTGTGCTTCATTGATGTGAAAAGACTGAAGAGAGTGAAAAAGCACACATTTATCTGGGGACTAAAGAAACACTGGCTGCAATCCAGCTCCAAGACCATCATGAAGATTTTGTATTTCCAAAGCCAATTTTATATGGGTAATCACACTTCATAAGTCTCAACAACCACATATTAAAGTATAAATTCTATAACCACTTATTGCTAATGAATTTTATAGTGCCACAATTCCTGTGACGATATTAAGTGACACATTTTACAAGGAGGGCCTCTAATAGACTGATCATATTACATTAACCTATATCCAGCATTTTTTTTTCAAATTTTTAGTAGAGCAGGTGAGGGTCTAAACTTACAGATGTTCTAAACTTGCAGATGTTCTATTCCTCTTTGCTGAAAACCAAAAAAATGCTTTGACTGAGGTCTGGCATTATTAGCAATTTCTGCTTTCACTTTTTATTCACCTTTTTTAATGTAGTTGATGCTCTAATGTCTGACCTTTCAGAGACAGTTACATTCAGAAAAGAAACACCATAATATCTGACAGCCAGCCTTCGATACCAGGTACTGCATAAGCACCAGGTCAGTACAAGGTTTTGGATAACATGTTGTTATACTGAATGGCCCCTCCAGGAGTCCCAAGTGAGGGGCACTGTTAATGCTACAGAATGCAAAGACGTTTTAGACAATTGTTCACTTCCAATCTTGTGGCAAAGTTTATGGAAGGTTCTTTTCTGTTCCAGCATGATTATACCCTGTGCCCAAAGCTAGGTCTCACAGTTTGGTGAGTTTACAATAAAGGAATTCATGTAGCCTGCCAGAGCCCTGACCTCAACCCTACTGAACACTATCAAGGTAAAATGGAATGCCGGTTGTAAGTCTTCTCATCCAACATCAGTACCTGACCTGACAAAAGTTTTTTTTTTTGACTGAAGGACTATAAATTCCCATAGGCTGTTAGGGTTTCAGTAGGGATGAGGGTAGGGGCAACTGCATAATAATAACCATGCTTTTTGAATGGGATTGTCAACAAGCTCATATAGGTGCGATGGGCTGGGGTCCATTAAAATAAAAAATGTAGCAGTCTGTCACTAGAATCAACACAATAGAACTTGGGTTTTATATAGCTCCCTATAACATAACAGCACCTGTTGATCGTGCCAGTAGACCCATTACTTTTCTACTTCTTAGTAGGGTGAAAATGCTGTTCATTCTGCAGTAAAATCAGAGCAATGTCACTCTTAGGACACTTTTGACATTTATTTTTGAAGTGAATGTTACCCCAAAATTCCATACTCCGTATATGTGTCTGTTGTACCACGTACTTGTGTTAAAAAGTATCATTTTCTCTTTGTATTTCTTTCTTTGTGTGAAATAACTGGTGATCCTGCCAGTCGCCCTGCTCTCCTATTTAAAAAAAAACCATGCACATTCATCCCAGGGTAGTCAGTTTTCTGCCTGTGTTGGGAGCACAGCCTGCCTGTCCTTTGATAATCAGATTTGTGCTGACCTGCCAACCCTGCACAACCATTCACTGAGAAGATCAGTGTGCTGCTGTTTCTTCACCCTCACCTAAGCCCCTTATGCACCTGAGAACAGGCATTATGTGATGACTTTTAAAAAAAGAACGCAAAAAGGATATTTATAATGTTTTATATACATCTATATCTACAAGAATATGTCACATGTAGTGCAGCAAACGTGACAAAACGCGGGACCATTACCTGCATTTGCGGTGACATTAAAAAGTAATGGCACTGAAAGTGCTTTGCTGCATTTTAAGTGCGTTCCCTAAAAGAGCTTTTATTTTCTTGTGAAAAAAGGATTTAAATCTTATAAATACAGCCTGACTATTGTAAGTGCCCCTGTCAGGGTAATATAGTTTGTTCCAACTGTGACTGCAACTTTTGGTAGACCGATAGTCTAGCCTGTTACAGGAGATTTAAAAAGATAATGGATCTACTGGCAAAAGTGACAAAAACTGTTACAGTGGGACTCAGAAAAACAAAAATCGCTATTTGTTGATTCTATTGACAGACTGCAGCTTATATGCAATTTTCGATTATGGTCATAGTTACACTTTAAACTTTATATTTACATGCACAACAAAACAGTACACATTTGCATATTTTGTCAACTGACCATTGATGTCTAGAATATTATATTCACATTATTTGCAAA
This sequence comes from Staurois parvus, assembly GCF_062004578.1. NCBI lineage: Eukaryota > Metazoa > Chordata > Amphibia > Anura > Ranidae > Staurois > Staurois parvus. The sequence continues at coordinate 10,420,630 of NW_028317971.1, forward strand.
AGTGATATACACATATTTTTTTTTTTTTTGATAAATGGTACTCATCACCTCTGTACAGGGCGAAGACTCACCAGTTGGACAGCGAGGGCAACACTCTGTAGGCAGCATCACTGGATTAGTACAGGCCACAGGAAGACAAGTCTTTTGGACACAGGTCACTTCACCATTCTAAAAAACCAAGACTGATCAGCACATACTAAACTAGATTGTATTATTTATAGAGTGCTCAACAACATGGTACTATTCACAATAGAAAGATGATGTTAGAGCAGAACAAAACCCTTAGGCTAGGTTCACATCTGTGCGGGTGGTGCCACTGCGGATCCACAGGAAAATCCATGAATGCCGCACCAACCGCACAGAGAAATGAGGACCCATGGGCGGGTGCCATTAATTCTAATGGCAGGCTGCCTGCACTGGAAAAACGCAACCGTACTGGGAACCGAGGTTCCCATGTGGGTTGCGGTTTCCAAAGAAGTGCAGGGACTTCTTCTCTGCGTGTCACGGGGCGCGGGAGTTTATTCAAATGAATGGGCTCTTGTGCTCGTGCAAAACGTGGCCTGCATGGCCGATTATATGTGAACCAGGGCTTAAAGTGGAGGCCTGGGCTAAACGTATCTAATCCTAAATCTGCTCCCATCTGCCTCTAACTACTATACTAACTACCTTGAAGAAAGATGTGTATACTTACCTATTCTCTGGGTGCTCTGGTCCAGTCACGAGATCTGCCCAGCAGCTGGCTTCAGGGGAGAGGAGAGGCAGCAACAACTGCTACAATGCCTGGGAGGAGACATCACCCATAGACTTACTATGGGGCATCCATTGTTCGCTGTCCCTCCTCTCCCCTGAGCTGGCTCTGGGAGCCGATCACGTGACCCGCCTGGACAATAGCCCGAGAATAGGTAAGTACACCTATATACACCTCTAGGGGGGGTTAGAATAAGAGTTAGAAGGGGGATAGGAGCAGATTTAAAGTGGAACTACACAGCATCTGAGCATCACAAACCAAAAATGCTATAGAATTCATTCTTAATATTCAAAACAAACTCCATCCACATCCCCATGCTTTATTTTGCTGAGAAATCACTTAGAAAAACACCCTCTATCATTTCTGGCCGTGGCCATCTTGAGCAAGGGCAGATGATTCATGTAGCATTTACTTCCTGGAATCCATCTGCCCTAAGCCCATGCAGACAAGAAGGCTATATTTTAACACTAAAAAGCAGAGTCTTTGAAGAAAAATCTTTTCTATTCTCTGTATACTATTTTAATCTATTCTATTCGAATTCAAATGTATTCTATTTGAAATTCGAATTTCCGAAGATGGTTATATTCTATTTTATTCTAATCTAATCTTGTTTTTGCTATTCTATTCTATTACTTTATTTTCTATTTTTATTCTATTCTATTCTATTTTTTTCTATTCTATCTTAATTTATTTTATTCTTTTCTATTCTATTGCTTTATTTTCTCTTCTGTTTTATTCTGTTCTCTTATTTTCTATTTATCCTCTTCTATTCTATTCTGTTTTATTCTATTCTTTTTGAAATTCGAATTTAGGAAGACAGCTATATTCTAACACTAATACACATGGTGGTTATTTACTAAAACTGGAGCGTGCAAAATCTGGTGCAGCCCTGCATAGAAACCAATCAGCTTCCAGGTTTTTTTGTCAAAGCTTAATTGAACAAGCTGAAGATAGAAGCTGATTGGCTACCATGCACAGCTGCACCAGATTCTGAGTATACCAGTTTTAGTAAATCTCCCCCACAGCCTTTGAAGGAAATCAGCAATATTCAAATTTGTTTTCGAATTCCAGTTCGAATTTCAGATAAAGTTTGTTTCATTATTTTGGATTCATTACTATTGTAATTCAGAAATGTGGATACATCCGAATCTCTGAATACATTCGTCAGAATTTTGATTCGGAATGAAACAAACTGCATATGTCTAATCTGGATCCCATACGAAAAGTATGTCAAAATATTATTTCACAGAAACTGTCCTAGAATCTTACTGCAACCCAAGACAGTTTCTCCTGACTAGTAGCTCATAGCAGTGGACTCTGTACAGTGATACATAGTCAAGGCTACAAGTAACTAACAATAAAATATATTTTCCCAGACTGACTCATCCTTAATCATTACAAAGGTTGGTCAAACAGCAGACAGATGACCCACACTGCCTGTCTGAGCATCACCTGTAACAATTTGGCTGTTTCTGACCCCCTGTTGGGTGATAACGACTTGTTGAGGTCAATTGATGTCACACAGAAAGATTTCAACTTGTTTAAAAACATCCTTGGGTTCAATCAGAAAAGATCAAACTGTGGTGTTTGAGCAGCTGTCATCACTGGATGAGAATCATGGTGGACTTATTTGGTTAGGAGCAGATATCTCCATGCCTATTGTTCTCGGTGGAGATATAAGTCCATATATGGGCAACCTACTAGTATGTTTAATAGACTTCAGATGATGGTTGCATGCTGTATATTACAACCACACATGTGCTGTGAACTGCAAGGACTAATCCTAAGGCTCAGTAGCCAAGAAAGCAATTACCACGTTGTATAACCCACCTAACACAATGGCATTTGCAAAAATCCCTTTCCAGCTAAGGTAGCCATAAAAGGGCCAAACATAACTGGCGACGTTCCTTTGTCTCTTACATATGTATATTGTATTTGCATAGGACATCATCATGTGGAACAAAGGCAAAAATATTGCATCTTAATATACGATTCACTCTTCATACATAAATGCTTGTGAACATTTCAGCAGAAATCTGGCTGTGCTGCACAGCTTAAAGGTTAAATGTCTATAAAAAGACAAATGGGGATAAAATTGCAGGATTTGGTAATAAATATCAGCCTTTATGTAATGTCAAATAATACAAAAAATATATAATAAGAAACAGATGTGCTGATGAAAACAATGTGCTGAACATAAGAGTCTACCTAGCCTCACACAATACAAATAACAAAGTTACTAGTGGTTAAAACCAAACATAGAAATGAACTCACAGATATTTCAAGAAATAGATTAGAAAATATTTCATACATGCCATCTGTTCTCATAATGTCTGGTACGGCACTTGTATTGTAAAGAAAAGCCAGAGAGCTCGGCTGAAAATTGTTTGTTTAACAGTAAAGAGCTGCAGTCATCGCCATGGGCCTGATTTACTAAATCGTGAAGGTGTACAATCACACCAACTCTTAGTCCCCGGTCACACTGGATGCAAATTAGCATGCGATTTGCATGCCATGCGACTTGCAAATCACATGCCAAGTCGCACCCTATTGTCCGCAATTATAGCGGTCATATTTGTGCGTTCCAACTTGGTCAGAGCTGCACCGATTTCTAAAGTAGTACATGTATTACTTTTGGTGCGATTTGCATAGACATCTGCGTCAGATGCCTTACAAATCGCACCTGAAATCGGCAAGTCATCCGCCTTTCAAATCGTGTGACTGACTTCACTGTAAGTTGAACAATTTTAAAGTCGGGTTTGATGTGACCGGGGTGTTAGAGCTGTATTAAAAACTAAACTAAAAAAATGTACATGCATTTTTTATGTGTTTTTGATGCGTTTTGCGGGGGAGGTTTTCTTGTTGCTAGGCAGATTAAAACACATCAAAAACGCACTACATACTTTTCTGCAGCATCTCCATTGAAGTCTATAGAACCAAAAACCCAACATTTTGATTTTAAAAAGTCCCTGACTCTTTCCAAAAAACGCACCGGGTGAAAACGTGGAGATGTGAACCTGTCCCATAGGAAATCATGTTAAATGGACTGTACTGCATTTCTGCAAAACACTAAATGCAGCGGAAAATGCTTAAAAATCTGGTCATTATAAGCACCCCTGTCAATTGTAAATGGCTTGTCTTAACACTCTAACTGCTACATCTGCAGGACAACTTGTTCTCTTGAAGAACAACTGACTTACTGGCAGGAACACCAGGGGAAAATAAAGGAAAGAAAACCTTAGCAAGAAAACGAATGCAGCCATCACATCCAAGAATTGGTAAGCTGCAATATAATACATGCTTTGGGTTTAATACCGATTTAGGGCTTAGAGTCTCTCTAGGAAAGAATAAAGAGTGCTAGAAAAGGCTGATTCGGGCCAGAGGCGTCCCTAGGGTTGGTGTCACCTGGTGCGGTAACACTTGGTGACACCCCACCGACGATCCCCGAAGAATGGATCAGATCTGAGGATTGAGCATAATCCATCCTGCGGGAATCGTCGGCTTGCTTTAAAACGTACCTTTTCGTGGAGCTTGTGGAGAGATCAGTTAACCGCGTATAGGTTGCAAGCCGAAGATTCCCACAGGATGGATCGGATCTGCGGATTGGGGAGGATAATGGATCGGACTCCGATCCATTATGCTCAATCTGCATAGCGCAGCCATTCAAAAAAGTGTGCTTACAGTGAAACACAGCACACAGTTAATCCTTTCATCGCCCCAAATGTTAACCCCTTTCTACCCAATGTAATTAGTACAGTGTCACTTCTTTTTATTAGCACTGATCACTGTATTGGTGTCACTGGGGATGTCAGTGACAACACATCAGTTCCCTCCAGTGTCAGAATGCCTGCCGCAGTCCCAGTATAAGTCGCTGATTGCCGCCATTACTAGTAAAAAAAAAAATCCAGTATATATACCTCCATTTGTAACGCTATAACTTTCCCATAAACCAATTAATTTACACATATTGGGATTTTTTTAGCAAAAGATATGTAGCAGAATACATTTTGGCCGAAATGTATAACTACATTTGATTTTTTAACTCTTTTTACTAGACGTGTTTAATAGCAAAAAGTCAAAAATATTTTTTTTCTCAAAATTGTCGGTCTTTTTTTGTTTATAGTTCAAAAAATAAAAACCGCACAGGCAATCAAATACCACCAAAAGAAAGCTCAATTTGTTAAAAAAAAAAGTACATGCATTTCATTTGGGGGCAGCGTTGCATGACAGCGCAATTGTCATGACATGACATGACTTGACATGACTTAAAAACTGCACCAAAAACACTTCTCCGAGGAGTTTTTGAGGTGCTTTTCAGGCGTTTTCCGTTGATTTCAATGGGAAGAGGTGTTTTTGTGGCCTTTTTTTTAACTCACCAAACATGCCCAAAGATGCTGCAAGCAGGAGAGTTTACACCAAACCACAAGTGCAACGCCTCAGTGTGAAAACATAGATATACATTCACAGAGATAGGGAAGCATTTTTCTTGAGCTTTTCTTGAGCTTTTCAGGCGCAAAAATACTTCAAAACCTCCTCAGTGTGAAAGTGGCCTAAATCAGGCCTCCAGTAGGGTACGAAAACCTTGTGTAGCAGTGTGGTTTCAGTATAGTGGCAATGGAAGAGCAGTAATGCTGATCTCTTTGGGATATGCCCATCTATGGCCATCATTAAGGCTACTTTCACACTGAGGAGTTTTTGAAGCGTTTCTGCATTCAAGAAAATAAATTTCATAATTAAAATTGACTTAACCACCCTGGCAGTCTAACTAATCAATATTTTTGAATGTCAAAGCGGGAGATTGTTTGCATGGAAATTTGTTGTTTTATATTGTAGGCCTGTAATTCTTAGGAATAACTCACTTAAATCTGTCCAAACAAGAGTCTAGTAAACATCCCGGGTATGATAAAGTTTGAAACACGAATTCATAAATTATAATATAATACATAATTATAAAAAATAATAATATAATAATATTACATTTATTTCAATAATGTAATCAAACCAAAAACATGGAAATTTGAAACAGAGCGCCAAGTTCACACATCACTGAGCTCAGTCGCAGAATCGTTTTCAGTGTTTGATGACTAATTTCTCCACGAATTACTATCTCTCAATTCTGCAAGTGATTCTAATTCACTATCGCCGTTCTCTAGCTGATCTAAACCCACTTTTGACCTAAAGGGACACTTTTTGGATGCCATGGATGTTCTCAAGTTTCCAGGCAGAAAGAACCGTAAAAGTGCAGGCAGGGCACTGGACAAAGCACTAGGGACAAAATGGTTTTGTGAAATGGTTTGATACAGTAATGTAATCCTAACAGATTACAATGTATCAAGGTATGTCATGTTTTTACTTTTTTGAATCTCCTGCCGGTTCCACCCCTCTGCATACCAATTCTTGCAGAGAACCGAACCTGGAAGACGAATGCCGGCATTGGCTGGAGGACATGGCTGGAGGACACAGCGGGAGGACATTGGGGGATCGCAGGACAAGGAAAGGATCGGGGGATCGCAGGAGAAGCACTATAGAGTAATTCCGAGTGTGGCTCGGGGTTACCGCTTTTGGTACTGTAAATTAACTGAGCTCATACTATTCCCTCCAGCCCGTGCCCCCCCCCTGACTTCTCCATCAAGATCAATAATACAACCATCAGTCCCTCCCCTCATTCCAGGGTACTAGGTGTAATCCTAGACTCCCGTCTGTCCTTTCAGTCCCAAATCCAATCACTGTCCAAATCGTGTAGACTTCACCTCCGTAACATCTCCAAGATACGCCCGTTCCTAACCTCGGAAACCACTAAGCAACTTTTTCACTCCCTTGTTATCTCTCGCCTTGACTATAGTAACTCCCTCCTCATTGGCCTACCTCACCGCAGGCTATCCCCTCTTCGGTCTATCATGAATGCTGCTGCCAGACTTATCCACCTTACTAACCGTTCCATATCCTAACTGTATTGTTGCTGTATTGTCTCCCGTTATATTGTAAAGCGCTGAGCAAACTGTTGGTGCTATATAAATCCTGTATAATATTAATAATAATCCCGAGCCACACTCCGGATTACCTCTAGGAAGGTTAAACCCAATAAAGGGGTGTGGCCTAATCTTTTCCACAATCATTGTTGTGTGTTTATTTTATTATTTATGTATGTTCCTATGGTATGCTGGGTGTTAATGGGGTGTACAATCCCATGAACATTTGCTTTTGTCATTCGAGAATTTTCATACAATTTAATACCATTGTCGATTACATCATAATACATACCTTCGTGGATATCTAAACAATCGTTTGTCTGATTTTCCCATAGTGTGTACCCCACTTTACTTAAATAAAAACTCAAAATAAGTTAAATAACATGTATGCATTTTACGGTTTTTTAATGTAACCTATGGAAAAAGGCATTTGTATTGCTTTACAATTCTTACCTGGCAGACACAAGAAGTGCAGGAACCCACCGAGAAGGTCTCTTTGTTACTGTATCTTCTCCCTTCATAAGTGCAGGCTATTAAAAGAAAAACACATCATCTGCTATATGCAACATAAGATTGTGTACATCATGTGTAAAGAGATTGACACACACAATGTGATAGACTTTTTTTAAATGTAAGTATGCGTTTGTAAGCTGAAAGGTATTGTGGACGTGCTCTGATGTGACAGCTTTCATATTCATCATATTGGCAGGTCTATCTGAGTGGCTTGGCCTGGCAGGGGTCCATTTAGGCTGCACTCGTCCTGCATTCTCGTTTTGCTAAAATAGCAACATCCACAGCAGCCTACACAATCTAAATTAGGAGATTGAGTTATTAAAGCAAATAGGTCATTCTCATTGCAAGGGAATTGTTCCTTAGTTAATGGAATAGGTGAAGCTTTGCTGATTTTAATCATCCAGTCGTGGGCAAGCAAAAATGCTGTTTCTTTTTCCTTGCACGTGATTGGGTATTTTTGCAAAGTGAATTTTTACCACATTCACTAAGCTAAGTGAACAGTATATATTCCTTTAGCAAATCAACCCCTTGGGGAGAGTTACTAAAACTGGAGAACTCATAATCTGGTGCAGCTGTGCATGGTAGCCAATCATCTCCTAACTTCAGCTTGTTCAGTTAAACTTTGACAACAAAATTGAAAAATTATTGGTTTCTATGCTGAGTTGCACCAGATTTTGCACTCTCCAGTTTTAGTAAATCCCCCTACTTGGTTTCTAGTGCTTTACTTTGCACTACTGCTTTAGGAAAATCTCACTGTACAAAGGTCTGGTTGTTTTATACACTGGAGCCATTTTAGTACTACTTTCTAGTGATCTTACGGGTGTCACAAAATTTCATCTTTCCCTTAACAGTAAAACCTTTCAGTGATTTGACAGGTCGTAATATGTATGTCTGAACTAGTCTGCCTTCAAGTTAAATACAAATATATGCATAAAGAAATAGGGAAAAACATGTTTAAGAAGGTTTCCACGTTCCATCCGATAATGAGGGCTCCTTGACCCTCATAGGGAAAGGGACTGATAGCGGCATGGCTCGAAAATGGAATGGTTACATGTGCTGTGTAAATTGGCTGAAGTCTATTGGTCAGATGACTTGAGGTGACAGGGTGGGGCCTGAACTCATTTATAATGCTGTTCTGAGGTCAAATCATGGCATTTGAAGAACTGCGTTTTGGACGAGTTGCCCACCCTATTGTTATAAGGGGGGGAAAATCCAATTTTTTTGTTGGGACTTTAATGGCACAATTTACCTGTATGATATATTTCAACAATTCAAAAAAGATTTTTTATAAAAACAGTATGAAATTTAAATTTTACAATCTTCAAAAATTAATATAAAGCTACAATACATATTGCGGCAGTGTCATCAGTCAAGGGCGAACCATGCATGATCCATCATTAGATTTGCAATACCATCTCTGATTACACCACCGCAATATTTATAAAGGCCCCTTTATACTTGTTTAACCTAATGTTAAAATGTACCCACAGTACAACTGTAACTGGCACTGGTTAAAATGGTTATTTTGAATTGGTCCGTGTTTGAATTAAATAAAGCTGTGGCCTTGCCCCTTTTTTCCAAATAAATTTTTCTATGTGTGTTTTTCTTAGATGGGGGCAAGGTTAAAATAATATCAATTGGGATTTAGGCCTATGCTCATCAGCAGTCAGGAGTTTTCAGTGGCACAGATATAATATGTACATTACTTCACAATCATTAATTTGCAACTTAAGCCTGGGCTCACACTTGCATGGGCTGTACAGCCCGCGTTTGCATGGCATGGCACGGCAACCCATTCCTTTGAATGGGCTGCTGTGCCCACATTTCCCACAGAAAAAAGGTGCATGCACCTTTTTAAAAATGCTGCTGCAGGGAAGTTGCATGGTGCTTTTGACCATGAGATTTCCCTGTGGTTCCCGCACGCAAACACGCTACTAGTTGAGATGCGTGGAGGTGCCATGAAGAATGAATGGCAGCTCAGCGCTTCTCATAAGAGCAGAGTGATTCAACTGCGGGTGGTTGGATGTGGGAACAGCTGTGATTCCCATACCCGCAACCAGCCTGCACAATGCAGGCAGGTGTGAACCAAGGGTAACAGGGATTATTGTTCTTCATGATTATTTACCTTGACATTTACCTCTTAAAGTTGATCTCCAGGTATGGTTTTTATTGCATAGTTACTTTGGTCCAGCTTGGACAAATGTAAATATACATATTCCACACCTGTGGGACCATAGTAGAAGTCAAAAATCACTGTAGTAGTTGGCGCTACTACCGTGATTGCTGCAGTCTTTCTGATCCTGTGCCCCTCTGCACAGTGAACACAGGGGTTCAATCGCTCAGCACAGCTGCTATTCACAGAACACCTTATATATATTTTTGTTTTTAACTGGGTGATTTGAACAGGCAGGTCAGTGATGGCATGATCTCCACCTCATCCAATCAGAGAATGCTTTGTATTTATTGAAAAAAACATTTAAGAAGTTCTGTGAATAGCAGCTGTGCCAAGTGAGCGCTGCCCTGTGTTCACTATGCAACACAGGACTCCGAAGACCGTAGCAATCAATGTAGTAACGATGATTACTACTGTGATTCTCCACTTCCACAGTGGTCACATAGGTAAGGACTATGTATAATTACAATGTTCCAAACTGGACTAATGAAACCATGTGATAAAATCATACCTGGAGTTCAGCTTTTATGTCTGATCATTGCAGTTGACGGTAATTATAAAATGGTTAATTTAATGGTGAATGGATAATTTAATGCATGAGTTTTATGCTGTCAATATACATTTCTGTTTCTTTTATTTTCCTTGCAGTATGTCTATAGTTATTTTTTTTTGTTTTGGATATAGTATAAAATGGTTCAAACCCCTATCAATTTTTCTAATATCTTTCTTTGTTTCGAATGGGAACTTACAAACACACTTACTATCCTGGAGACATAACAGGAAGTGAGGAACAATATCTTCTGATTCAGGGGATATGTCCTCTTAGACAGATGTCACCAAAACAAATTTGGACCTTGGAAGATATCCTTTCACCTCCCACAACGGTGACAGCCCAAAGGTTTTGGATTTCCTATTACTTTCTGTTCCATTGCCAATGTTCACCAGGTCAATCAGAAAAGGTGACTCTCCTCAGCAAGGGCACAGACACCAACTAAAAACCTACCAGAAGTTTTAACCTTTCCAAAAAAAGGTTTTGGCTATGGATACACATTAGACCTGATTGCCTCTTTGAAAGGTACACAGGATCACTGCTACTTCAGAAAGCAGCATCTTTTCTACTTTACATATGAATGAGTTCAATAAAACATTCATACAAAGTGAAGGCTGTGCAAGACATCCTACAACGTACCATTAAAATAAAACGACAGTTAACTTACAGAGACATTGAGGCCAATCCTTACGCAGTGAACACTTAACGGAACCTCCCACGCACACACAGATGTTACATGTGTCTTTCTTCCATGTCTCACTGTCCTGATACTCTTTTCCTTCCCATAAACATGAAGGTCGGCGACATTCGCAGCTCTCCAAAGCTTTCACCCTGGCTTGTAGGTCAGTGTTCTGTAGAAATCAGTTTATATTAGGTTTGTCTTTTTAGGCCACATCATATCACAATATACTATAAAATCCCTGCTGGTGCAGATACATTTTGACAAGCAGAATTTTGATGATTTTTTTTTCTTCTTCCACAAAAACAGGTACTATAAAAAAGGGACATGTAAACCTTCTATAAACCTGACACTTTTATTACATGATAGGTCTAAAAGTGTTTCTAGATACAGTTCCGATGTAAACCAGAAATTCTTTTGCATGCTGTTAGCTTACGTATACGCTACAAACCAGACTTACCATTTCAGAGATCCTTACAGAACATCCTTATTAAAGTTTATCTACAAATTTAACAAAGTGCAATTTACCAGTTCTTAGATGCAACTGCTACATTGTTTTTCTTTTTTCCAGCAATGGATAAAATGGGGACTTTCATAGGTACCTCCAGATTTAAGATATACTTTTTTATTTGTTTGCTGGCCTTAAGAAACATGTACTGACACACAACATTTATAAAAACTTTCTTAGTTACTATAAAATATACAGATGCTATAACAGTCAATATACTTTTGAACTGCCAAGCCTCCATATTCTCCACATAACCATGATTATCTTTTATATTATCTCAATTTTGGCTTGGGCATCACTGCTGGGATATACTGTATATATTTATCTCTTCATTTCTTAGGAAGGCCATAGATTATACAATTTTATTTCCTGCAACCACAGGTTACAGGAAAGAAGATTGCTTGATTCTCCCATCAACACTGACAGAGCCAAGGTGTTCTTCCGACGGGGGGTGCAGGGGATCGTCCCTGCTAGGACAACACTGATTATTTTTAGCAGCTATAGCCGCTGACAATAATTGCATGTACAAATCCAGCACGCTGGTTGTACCCAAGTTGTACAACAATCAACTTGGGTACAATAGCCTGCCCATAGGTGGTTCGTATCTCAGCCGATCCCTGCTGAACCAGCCGAGATTCAAACTATCTATGGCTGGCTTTAGACAAATGTCCACTTTATCAGAAGAAACATAGGAGATAAATGTTAGAATAGCATAGGAGGCAAATGGTAGAATAACATAGTACAGTTGCACTCAGTTTAAAGATTTAAACCATCTATGACCAGCTTTAAACAAAAGTCCACTTTATCAGGAAGAACATTGAAGGTAAATGTTAGAATAGCATAGTACAGTTGTAATCAGTTTTACAGTGTTTACAGTCTCTATCAGAATTCCCATGTGCAGCTTTCCAGATAATTCCTTTTTTTCTAGTTTATTTTCCTTTCTTTTTACCTGGCAATCCTGTGAATAACACACTTCCTGTCCTTGCGTGGTGATGTTCATTCTATTGTATGTATGGAGAAAGTCATGGTTGTCCTCCAGGCTAGACTTGAAACATGCCTTCCTATTTTCACCTCTATTTCATTGGGGATGCAGGGATTAGTAATTTACAGAAGGAAAATAACATTGAGCTGTTTTCCATTCAGCTCACAGCAAATGACAGGGGAGCGTCAAGTGATACAAAACATAATAACTAAGGGGGTTCAGATGATAAAGAAAATAAATGTTTAGTTGTTAAGTGGGGCAGGAAAGGCTTCTCTACAGAGATCGCTCTGAAAAAGTCCTGGAGGCAAGTATGGGAGAAGATGATGAGGGAGCTAAGAGGTCTTGGGAAGAGCAGGAGGTCTTTGGAAGAGCAAAGAGAATGATTTGGTTGGTATTTTGAGAAAAGATAAGTGATGTTGCTAAGGGAGTCGTGGATGGCAATGCAGGTTGTTGTTAGTGTTTTGAATTTTTTTGGTGGAAACCAATGGAGGCATTGGCAGAAAGAACTGTTAGTAAGGTGGAGTCTGGCAGCACCATTCATGATGGACTGAAGGAAGCAAAGTATATGTAAAGGTAAGTCAGTGAGGTGGAGGTTGCAGTAGTTGAGGCAAGAGATAACAAGGTAGTGAACTGAAAGCTTTGTGGTGTCATTGGTTAAGAAAGGGCTTATTTTGATGCGGAAGTTGAGGAGTCAAGATTTGGACAGGGATTGGATGTAGGGCCGAAATTAAGAGAGTTCAGAGTCCAGGATTACACCTAGTATTACTGTGCTTGTTCAAAAACATGTTCTTTACCAATTAAAACTAATACAGCCACGCTATTTAAAGACTGCAAAGCTGAAATGCATTAAATGTTTATTTTTTTGTGTTTATATATCCATTAACAATTTTAAGTACAGCAAATGCCATGCACATTGTTAGTAGACGTTTGGTATTACTCTGTAATAAAGAAACATTCTAAGAGCACAACAAAGAGCTGATTACAATTTATTTATATTTTTACTTTATCAGGATTAATTAGCTATGATCTTATATGGCACATATACTACAGTATTTTCATGCCCCAAAGTTAAAATATTTGAATCCACTAAAATCATGTCTATATGTACCTAATGAAACTAAAGTATCCACAGATGCATAGGATGTACACATTTGTCAAGGTTATTAGTATCTCAGATAAATGAAACACCTGGCTGTTAGGAACACTTGGCCTCTGAAGAATCATATACTACGCTAAATGATTAGCTCTAATGTCTGGTACCAGGAATGTTAAGCTTAAAATGGAACATTTATCTTAAATACTTAATCCAGTCTCTAGGGAATCCCTATCAGTTTGGGCCTTTTGACACTCTGACCCAACGTGACTAAATACAAAAACAACGGTCTTTGTCTTGAGTTCATGAAATGGTATCTGCAAATCATTTTTCACTAAAGATTCCCAAAAGACTTCTTGTAAAACACATTTTGTGAGTAAATATTTCAATCCAAATATATTTGGAATAGCCTTAAATCTGGTCACAAAGAAATTACTAGCAAATGTTAAAAGTAAAAATGTCACAAACAAGGGTAATTCAAACTGAACATATGATGGAAACCATGCATAAGCAGAGGTTATCTTAAAAAAATAGTCATGAGAGATGTATTGAGGCTTGCTATGCTAAGCATTCCTTTTGAAAAGGTATGTTTTCTAGTTGTCATGTTGATGCATTGGCTTCAATAAATTCTGATTCAGTTATCTCAGACAAGTGGAGATGTAAGGAATTCTGACACTTTTCTGATATTGTTTTACAGCATTCATTTTTGGGTCTGTATACCAAATGTATTGATGTCAGACATACAGTTGATAGGCAACAAGCATTTTTATAAGAAAGCCAGCAATGGTAGCCTTCATAATTTCGAAAGAAGCTGCATGAAAGAGAGATCTGTAGATTCATGGGTATAGTCTGGTGGCAAAACGTATGGTAGATCTCAGCTTTCTTTTCAAAAGTCACCATTTTTCCTGCCTCTCCCACAGTGCTGGATTGAGATAGGACTCTGATAAGTATACAGGTGAGTGAAGGAGCAATACAAATACTGGGGCAATTTTTACCTTAAAGGAGAAATACAGCCTAAGAGCGTGTTTAGCTGTACTTTTCCTGTGGATCACAGGAGTGCAGTTCGTTCTGCACTCCTGTGATCCGTTTTCAGCTAACAGTAGGCTAAAGTCAGCCGTCAGCTGATGTCACTCTAAAGTCGGGATCCACCCAGATATCTGGACCGGCACCTAGCTCAGCCTCTCAGCCTAAGTCAGCAGTTCCCGCCACCTCTACAGCCCAGCACTCCAGTGAGCACTGGCGGGGGGGACAGAGCAGACAGCGGTGTCTGATAGTCACCGCTTTCTGCTCAGAGCGGTAGGAAGACAGTGGTGTCTGATCCCTTAGTTCACACCCTTAGAGCAGGTGTGGGACAGATGCATCATTGGATCACTGCTGCATCCACCTAGGTAAGTATGATTGAAAAAAAAAAACATACTTCTCTTTTAATGCAGGGAATACATTAAGGTAAAACGTGATTACCATTTATTTGCACTTTATTGTATCTTTAAAATTCTTCCAAGCACACTGTCCTATGCTTCCATTATTGCATTTCATATAAAGTACATATTTGTAGATTCTCTGTTGCAGCTCTCTGTATTTCAATGTACTTAACCCCTTCCCGCCCCTGCCTCTTGGCCCTTTAAATTGATCAAAATGCTGGGAGGCGGAGGTGGGCATTCCGATCATGTGACTGTTGTGATTGGCTGTCACAGCAGTCACATGATTGGAAAGCTCCCGATCGCAAGTATGCATCGAGAGTTTTCCATTACATGTTAGTTGCTGTGCTGGGAGCAGGCAGTGAGCGTGCTCTCAGCACAGTAAATTGTTTACAAATAGGCGCATATATGTGGCCGTTCGGCATTAAAGCCCACCTTCTAAGAGGCCCCAATATATGCGCCATGTTGGTGGGAAGAGGTTAATCACCCTTCCTGATCAACAACAGCTGAGATTCTTGCATTGGTTTTTATTGCTGTCTATTTCCCCATCAGGGCAATTCACCATCACTATTTGTTGAGTTTACCAATATTACTGAGAGTAACGATAAGAGAAAATCTAAAATTTTGGATCGTGTTTAGAACAGGAATAGAGGGGAAATCCTTCTCTGTTGACTCTAGTTCTGGTGACCCTCGTCACAACAAGGGATTTGCTCACTTTGGAGGGCTTTCCTCTCACTTTCTGTTTTCGCTATGGGACAAAATGTGACAGGAAATCTCCCTGCTGAGACACAAGTGACAAAAAAATGACTATCCAAAATGAAAAAGTTTTGCCCTTAATTGTACTGCAATTCTTACATCAAGTTACCTTTTGCTTGACTATATCTGTCTTTCGTCGGTTCACTCTGCTGATACCTATTGATTTTCTATGATATATTTCAGCTCTTATACAGGCCAAACAAGGCCCATTTAGACTGGTCACTCTCATGTTTTAAGGATACAGAAAAAGCCTAAAGAACAACCATGGGATAAATTAGATTTTTACTTGGTTTTCTGCTAATTTAAACAAACAGTGGTACACCTAATACAATATGTGAAATACTGAAATGACACAGTTGTGACACGTAATTTAACAATGTAATCTCACACTGCCAATTTAATTAACATTGCCAGCACATTCCTCCAAACTTCCCTGGAATGTATCAATCACAGAAAATATTCTGAGATTCAGCATCTGCAGGTTTGGAGAGCAGATTTGTAATTAGTTCCAGTGGAGAGCAAATTACAAGTTCAAAATGTGTTTGGTTCACTATTATCTCAAACTGTCTTTGAGATAAATAGGTAGGGAATACAGGTTAGAGACTTTATGGTGCTATGATCAAGCAAGTAAAACTGTGAGCAACACCTAAAAAATATAAAGTTTAGTAACTGAGAATATTTACTTATTAAAAACACATTTGTTTTCCTTTAAATGAGGCCTTGCTGACCTGAACTTTTACCATATCCAACATGTTGGTCAGTCCGTGTACAATGTCCTCCAACTTCCGAATCCTTTCTTCCTGAGTGAGAAGAGTAGAAGGAACTTCACTCTGTTGCTGCTGGTAGTTGCGAGTGTCAGAGAGATCTGGAGCTCTTGGCTGTCTCTGTATATCGTCATTATCAATGTGCCGTTCTTCCGGCAAGGAGAAAGGAAGAGGGAGAGAATCTGAGGAAACAGAAACACAAGATAAGTTATATATGTGTAGAGCTACCCCCCAGAGAGACCACTGAATCGTTTTGTGATTTCTCTACACACCTGAAGATGACACCTCCCTCACCAGCACTTACCTCTTTCAAAGAATTTATTAGGGAAAGCATAGTCTAAATGATGAGAGGATTAACAAGTACTTACACAAACAATAAGACAATAATGTTATTCTGAGAGATATGGTTAAAAAACAGTCCTAACTTGCTATAATAATCCCAGTTTTGTCACACTGGCCAGAGAACCATGAAAAAGGAAAAAAAGTTAGCTGGCAAAGTTGGGGCCCTGGAAGATATCACAGCAATTCCCAGTAGAAAAAATATTTACTTGTATGATATTAGTCTCTTACTAGACCCAGAGCACCCATTCATCCCCTTTTGGGTCTCTGGACACATGCTCTGATGCAATAAAAGTCAAGTTCAAGTCAAGCAGAGATAGACGTTGCTATCTCTCTTTCAATCCTGCTGAGACAGTCCCTCTATTCCTGCCTTAAGGCAACCCTACTGGGGCAGAACTATTTCATCGAACCAGGAAACAAGAAAAGTCAGTGGGCAAGAGGCCTCTCACCACAGTAGCATTTCTGCATAGTTTTGTGAATGGGTCCTCCCTCAATAGCTAGCAGTAGTAGCCAGTGGTCCTCTCCTGATATTCAGGAGTCTGCCGATGGTCACAGTCATTCACTGCATCCAGCAAGTGAAACACTGATCTCCAATTTGGGCTCTTAGGATCCACAGCCCCCCACAGAGTATAATGGCAGCAGCAGTCTCTGCTCAGCCCTCTTTTCATGGGTAGCACAGCATCAGATAGCTCCAGTGAATTCTGGTCACACACCACTGTTCCCCCTTCACTACAACCTTGTGGTGCTCCCTCTCAACTGCTCAGCACAGGAAATGGTTGTGGCAGCACATGGTCCCCATATTGACTTCCTCCCTGCACTCTGCAGACAAGTGGAAGATCTGGGCTATATTTTTCCAGCAGCCCAGTTCACTTTCTCTTTGCTCTGTTGCCAACCATCCATCCTGCAGACCCAGCCAAGATGGCTTCCCCCTGCACTGGAGACACTCCATAGACAAGCATTACAAAGATCCCAATAATGATGGCTGCTGAACCTTTGCATTAATGAATATTCAGTTTAACCATGTCCACACTGCAGAAGGATAAAACAGCAGCAACAAAGGAAGATGGTCCTCAGCAGTTATCAGCTACAGTCCAGGTTACATATGTTATACCACTATATTTATACATACAAACCAAAGATGACCATATGCAAACCAAGACCATAGAAGACATTTTTGGGCCATCATTTCTTGTTAGATAAGGGGAAGGAAGTATCTTTAGGTACAGGGACAAACTCTTTTACTACCGCAATCTCTAATGGTAGCAAGCTGCAGCAAAGTCTGATACTTTGTTAACGAGTCACCACCACTGTACAAGCTACACTGCTTTAGGAGACAGCTGTTCTTTATTGAACAAAGTCCATTTAAAACACAATATTGGAACAGATCAGCATGAAATAATTAATAACATGATTCAATGAAAACATTCAATGTAATTCAATCAGGTATCAGCTTTTAGGAGTTCTGTATGGTTAGGGGCTAGGGACCTCCAAAATTTTCAGCACAAGGTCCACATTGTATATTTTACAAATATTTAAGGGCCAAAAATAGTTATATAAGTCAATGAATAATAAATGAATGAACAAGTTTTTCTTCAATCTTTTTTTAATCAGCATGATATAATTAAGAACAAAAGAGAAAGAACTTCAGTAAAACAAAGAAAAGTCCTCCCCAACATCACAGTCCTCATCAGGGTCCCCATCAGAGTCCTCTGTAAATCAGGGTTCCCATCGGTGTCCCGCTTAAATCAGTGTCCCCTCAGAGTCCCACTTCCATCAGGATACCCATTGGAGCTCCAATAAATCAGGGTCTTATGTTATTATTATTTTAAGTACTGACACTAATGTAAATAATCTGGTTTCTGGACAGGTGGCTTCTACACCCCAGAGGATCTACATGGTCTCCTTGGCTTGAAGTGTAATGTAGCAAAAATGGAAACTTTAAACACCACACCACTGCTAAGAGGTCCTTTATTCCAATAAAAGTCAGGTTGACAATCCAAAAAATAGCCAATTGTCCCCGACTTTTATTGGAATAAAGTTGTATCAGGACCTCTTAGTAGTGGTGTGGTGTATCAATTACCATTTTAGTTACATTTCCCCTACATCAGAGTCATTGTCAGAACCATCCTTACATCAGGATACCATCAGGGTCAGCAGCACAGCCCCCTTACATCATAGTTCCTATCAGTGTGCCACCTTTACTTTGCTTACAGCATGGATGTAGTCAGTGAAGCTGCAGGACAGGCAGAGCAGGTAGCGATAGAAGAAGTTCCATCCTCCTGCCGGAGCAAGCACGTCATCAGTTGCTAGACTGCCAGCAGTACTAGCAGCCAACTGACTAGTAGAAAAAAAGAGCAGCAGAGGGAACCTGACACTGGGCTGAGAGCCAGACCCGATGCTGTAGGGGGCGGAATTTAGCCTGTGTGTTGTAAATTAGAAACTCCTGGGTTAGGCAAATGAAAGTTTACCAGTAACTGGTCTGTTTGCAATGTTTTATGGTATAAATCATTGAGAGGAATTTACTAAGATTGGAGCAGCTAGAATATGGAGCAGCAGTGCACAGCAACAAGTCAGCTTTCAGCTTTAATTTTCAAAGCTTAAAGCAGCACTAAACCCTCCTATCCTTTTCAGCCAAGGAAGTGAAGTTCTTATGCGGGCCATAGATGAGATAAAAAACGACCGAAAATCAGCCGAAAAAAAAAAAAAAATCGGACGATTTTTGGATTGTTAGTGCGGTAATCGGTCGGCCGTTTTTCGTGATTTTTGACCTTTTAGATTATCAGTCCTGCTGGAAATGAATCAGCCAAATTTGTCGTTCTGCCAACTTTCACGGCAATGATGGACAAATTTGCTGATCTTTTTCCGATATTTAAAAATGCGCATGAGCAGTGACATGAAAGAAGAGGGAAAAGAAGAAAAGGAAAAAAATAGAATATGAATGAAAAGAAGAAATAGAATATGAAGAAGAAGGAGAAAAAGAAGAAATAGAATATGAAGAAGAAGAAGAAAAAAAAAGAATTTCAGGCCGATATTATATTTGACATTTAAAAGTATAGCAACATTGTATCTATTTGTATCTGAATAGAAACATCTGTATCTGAAATGGATACAAATAGATACAATGTTGCAACTTTTTCCTCTTCTGCATATTCTATTTCTTCTTTTTATTCGTATTCTATTTCTTCTTCTTCATATTCTATTCCTTCTTCTTCATATTCTATTTCTTCTTCATATTCTATTTCTTCTTTTTATTCATATTCTATTTCTTCTTTTTATTCGTATTCTATTTCTTCTTCTTCATATTCTATTTCTTCTACTTCTGCATATTCCATTTCTTCTTCTTCTGCATATTCTATTTCTTCTTCTTCTGCATATATTCTATATAATTGCCGGCCGTAGACGGGAAGAAAATCAGCCGACCTTTTTTTTACCAATAGTGGTAATGTCGGCTGATTAAACGACCAATTTTTCATTTAAAAAAAAAAAAAAAACGTCCGGTTTTCTCCCCGTCTATGTCCTGCATAAGCCTCTATTTGACCTGCAACTACCTAGATGCTGCACATATGATCAGTTATCACGCCAGCCATTTGATGGTTTGACAGTTTGGTTGGCAGTAGAAGCAATCATGACAGTTACTGTAGCATTCCCGGCATGCTGGGAATTTAAATGTTTTTTGAAACCAGTAAATCGATGGGTTTAGTTGACCCTGGTTCACATATATGCGGCTGTGTGGGTCGCGTTTTGCATGGGCATGAGAGCCCATTCATTTGAATGGACTCCCATACCCGTGACATGCAGGAAAGAAGTCCCTGCACTTCTTTGGAAAACGCAGCCCACACAGGAACCTCGGTTCCCAGTACAGTTGCATTTTCCAGTGCGGGTGGCGTGCCATTAGAACTAATGGCACCCACCCGCTGGTCCGCATTTCTCTGTGCGGGTGGTGCCGCTGCACGGATGTTCGTGCGGATCCACAGTGGCACTACCTGCACAGATGTGAACCTAGGGTGAATCCAACAATTTAACAGTTTCCCTGAACAGGATGGGTACACACCAGTGAGCTCCAGTTTGGGTGCAGCGCGATTGTTTGCATGTTTTGCACCCAAACCGCAGCTCATTGATGTGAACACAGCCTTACATTCAAGGCATGTCTTCAGTGATAAATATTACAGTTACTGATGTGCTTATGGTAAACAAAAATGTTCAATTGAATTGCCAAGCCATCAAATGGCTGGTGTCCACGCTGATCACAAACTGCAGACCAAAAAGAGGCTAATATGGCAGCTTCCTTGACTGTAAAGGACAGAACTGTTAAGTTCCACTTTAAATGAACCAGCTAAAGCTAGGAGCTAAGTGTTTTCTATGTACATCTGCTCCAGATTCTGTTTGCTCCAGTCTTAGTACTGTCCTCATATTGTGCTTTTGTACATATGCATGTTATCCAGTGACCATCCACATTTTGTTTTTGTCTGCACAGGAAACATTGTTTTCATATACATACTGTCTGTGTGCACAGAGGAATCAAAGCCCCGGTTTGTGTAAGTAGAGAAATTTGTGTTTTGGACCCTGTAGGGGCTCCATTTCATTATGAAGTCTAGTGGAGCTCCTCACACCTCTATAACCTCTCTCCAGTCCCCAGCAGGGCCGATACCTCCAGAGGGACAATACAGATTACTGTTAGCGAGGGGGGAAACACTGCACTCACTGTAGAGCTTTGTTTGTGTGGGGAAGGAAGGTTACATAGTGAAGCACACTAGCCACGGAAAGGGGGAGGCTATGTTTCATTCACATAACTCCATTTTAGTCTGACAGAGGTTCATACTGATTTACTGTATTATATGCCAGTTATTGTAACTGGTTACCTATTTACAACATATAGGGGTTATAAGGTTCTTGCTAACGGTCATAATTCCCTTATTCTGGTTACATTTGTAATTAGGCTGTTGTATTCCTCTCTTGGCATGTTATTGTATTTTACTGTATGGTGAGGCTAATGTAATAGCATAATTGAGACTCTTTCCAAATAAAATGTGTCAATGATAACTTCAATTATCCAATCATATGAAAACCAAATTCTACTTTCCTTATTTCATCTGCAAATGGTTGGGTATTTAACCACTTCAGTACCAGCCTGTAAAACCCCTTCATTATCAGGCCATTTTTTAGTTTTCAATAGGTTATTATTCAGTCATGCGACACTGTACCCAAATCAATTTTATATCACTTCTTTCTGAGACAGAAGGCTCTTTCACTTAGTGGTATTTAAAAGCACAGTTTTTCTTACTGCATAAAGACAGAAAAATTAAAAAAAAAAAATCCCTTTTTTCTGTTGCAAAAAACATATCAAATGCATGGGAGAGACATCATCACGGCTCGGCCATTCAAAGGATCAGAGCCAGCGAACCCGAAGGCAGACCGGGGGAAGATGGAAGCCATGTCAGCAGTGACAGCGCACCGTTGAAGGGCTTTGTTGTAAGGTAAGTATTTCATAATGTGCTAGTATGTGATGCATACTAGTGTAACACTACCCCCTTAAGGATCAGTTATCAGTTATTTTCGCAGCTCCCTGTCATTCTTGACCCCACTCTGAAAGCCCAACCCCTGCTGACACCACAGTACTCTCCTGACCAGAGTAAATTATGACCAGAAAATAGTCTCACACACAGATTGGAGTGAACTAATAGGATGTTTATATTAAACTTGGATGTAAGCTCGGTCAAACAGCATAAATTGGTATATGTGTCCGTAACGGCAAATACCACTCTAATAATTCTAAGCAAAGAAAACAACACATACAGCAAAATCTCAATCAGTGTTGGCAAGCCTGCTATTCAGAACATAACCCAAAACCTCAAACCTGAGATGCTTCTACTCCCCAGTGAGCAAGGAAACTAAGGTAGAACTAGCTCACTTTGGGCTTTCAGGATCTGATGGCACTAAAACGATCCCAGACTTTATAGGTGGGAAGAGATGAATGTGGCAGTCCCTCAAAGGAATAATACAAGGGAAAAAAAGGAAAGAACAGATATCCCTTGACTTGGGTGGTGTCCCTTTAATGTACTAAGCAGGTTGCATACTTTAGGCAAAAAGGTGTCAGAAGTTGGCAGAAGCACTTGCTGGCAAAGGGCAACTCCTCTCTGGGCTGCAGCAACTAATGGCAATGGTGGTAGATGTTCCTTTAAGAGGGTAGGCCGATGGTTAAGAACAATGAGGTGGTTTGGCCTGCAGAAGGCATGCACTGTGGCCAGCTCTGATGATTGAACTATGCTGCAAATGTGTTCAACAGTAGCGGCCTGGGGAACTACGTACAACATATGTTAACTATATGCAATGTCCGCAACTGTGTGCCGGAAAGTGACAGATTGGAAAGAAGTGTCAGTGTTCACTTGTTTGGCTGGTGAATGGGACTCTCTCCCTCGATCTGTGGCTTCCAGCAGGTCCTGGCGGTCTCTCACTCTCAGCAGGTGGGGGTCTCTGATCCCCACTGAAGCGCTCGGTCCAATCAAAGCACTCTGATTCGCCTGCCGGCAAGATGTCTCTCCGTCTCTCTAGGTTGGTGATGTTGGTGGTCATCGATCCTTCCTGGCTCCTCTCATCTCTCCCTCTGCGGCCTGGTCCCGTACTCTGGTGGCCCACACAGCTCACTCTCTCCATTTCTGCTCTCCAGCTCTTTCCCCTCTCACTTCATGTTCCTGGGCTTCTACATTTATATGCCTTCGCCCACACTCCAGCTCTTCTGGGATGTAGTCCCCCAATTAGCAGCCTTCTAACAAATTCCTGCAGTTCAGTTTATAAGATTCATAAAGCTTTTACCAGTGTGTGTCACTGAGTTACAGGACACTGCCACCTTGTGTCTATTTTAACATCCTGCAGTCTGAATAGTAGCAGGGTGTTACACTAGACTAGCACATTATGCCATTGTCTTGCAGGGGATTTTTTTTTTTTAATGAAAGGCAGCGGTTTACTGCTGCCACCCCCACCACCGGCAGTTTCATCTGTAAAATGGGTTAAATTTTGTTTGTAACCATTTTCTGCTCCTACACCAAAACACTTTATTTCAACTTGTAAAGCCAAATCAACAGTTATAGATAACCAGTTTCTATGTGCCTTTGCATACTGCACCAGCCCAGCCCAGTTTATGGTAACCAATTAATGAAACCTGATAACATTGGTCAGGAAAATATTTTGGCATGCTGGAGTATCTGATATGTTTTTTATAGAGAAGACAATGTGGGACTCACAGACTGGATTGGGCCACATTGCATAGAGGGAAAGAGAGACTGCAGACCAGTCAATCCAGCAGGCAGGCGGATTGTAACACTGCCATCAGCATCGCTTCCTTGACATAGTGATCCAGAGAACACGGGGCCCCCCAACAGAGAAACCACCGCCTGTGTTGCAAATACTACAGACCGGGTGAGAGGGTTCCATAACTCAGATCATCACAAGTTGCAAGTGACTGTGTTATTTTCAACTGTTCAATTCAGTACACTTTACACCACAGTTTATCACATTGAAACACAGACTGCCTAGCCCATTGAGTACTGTGGCCTACTGCTTTAGTGTCTCCCTTTTATAGCAGAGCCATACAAAGCAGTGTGCTTGCACAGTAAAGAACGCACACAGCACACAGTAAAACAGCACACAGTTAACCCTTAGATCGCCCCCCCAGATGTTAACTTTGGGTGCAGTATTGCATGACCGCGCAATTGTCAGTTAACGCAGCGCGGGTAAATCCTCTGGAGGGCAAGTGGTTAATTTTCCCTCACAATAGCTTTAATCCAGACAACACCAGGTACTAATTCTGGCCTTACACCTGTAGAATTTCATTTGACTGTTTTAAACAACAATGGTGCCTTCATCGACTTGAATACATTCGAATGACTCTTCATTTGCGTACCATGTAAATATTTAGATTTTTGTATTGAAGAGATAAAAAACAATTTACAGGAGCAAAGAAATGTTCTACTTTTGGATTAACTTTGACATGTACATGGACATAAAACTAGTTATGATTTTTCTCATCCCATAGGGAATTCAACAATTAGAAATTTGTTTGTTCCCATTAAACTTGACAGCATCCTCTTCCTTTATTTTTTTCTGCAAGCTGTGGTTGAATCCAATTGTTGAATCATCACCTTAAATGTTTAGATAAACGTTCTGAACCTTCTGAAAGACAATTTTATAATGAAATTCTACAGGTGTACAGCCTAATTCTTGGTGGGGCCTAATCTGTTTTTTATTCATTGTCTAGGTTATTTATATCAAGCTGATATATTTTAAATGTATATCTAAAAACAGTTGACAGACCAAGCATACCCTTTAAAACAGACAATGCAGTATAGTGTGATACGGTTACTACATAGTATTGTTCCCTGAGGAAGAAGTAGACCTATTTGTCTAATATCCATCAGTACATTGTACTCCATTGTATGAAGTTGGTGTATTTTCAGACACACAGCCCAGCCCACACTGCTTCATGTCTATGAGCCCGTAACAGAAACATCCTGCAGCAATGAAGGGAGCTGAGGGCAATGAAAGGTCTGAGGATGGGGGAAAGAGTAGGAATTCTGATTGATGTGGGAAGTAGGCAGGACAGAGGACCTCATCTTGTTAGGAGGATGAGGGGGTCTCAGATGCTTTTTAATTAAAGTAATGAGGCGTGAACTAAAAAGGCCTAGACCAATGTATAGAGACAGCAAAGGGGCAATATGGATAAAATTGGTCAGTGGAAGGAGCAGTGATAAATTAAAGTAATTGTTTATAAAAGTGTGATCATTCTAAGCAGGTCACACACCGTTTTTATGAATGTTTATAGAACGTGTGTGGGGTTTGCTTTCATTGAAGCTCTTTTAATACTACACGTTTTCTGCTTCCATGAGCTATTTTGGGTTTATTGAAATACTGCAAAAGTATTCACTTTCAATAGGTCAAGCTATTATTCTATTATTATTATTATACAGGATTTATATAGCGTCAACAGTTTGCTCAGAGCTTTATAATATAATGGGAGACAATACAGCAACAATACAGTTCAATACAAGAAGGTTAGGAGGGCCCTGCTCCTTGGAGCTTACAATCTAAGAGGGAGGGGCTAGTGGTACAAAAGTTAGTAACTGTGGGGGTTGGACTAGTAGGAGTAGTAGAAGATTCCATTACACTGTTCAACAAATTTTTATTTTTTGCCAGTTTTGGAAACAAAAGGATCCATTTCTTAATGAATTTCACATTCTGAGTTCAAATATAACAATGAAATTTGTCAATTGGCTCTAGTTTTTCTGTAAACGGAAAGTTTTCTACTATAGGCGTAATGACTACATAATGCACAATAATTATATAGATAGATGTCTTTCCACAAATATAAAGCAAGTGATATTGACTACATAACAAAGCCTAAATGGCATAATATATTGCATAGGATTACCAAGAAAAATTATAGCCATAAGCTAAGTTGAATCATTTTAATACTTAGGATTCTCACTAGTTTTGTCTTCAGTTTGTGTCGGTTTTGCTTCTCTTGGCTTTTCTCTTGTATTCGAGGAAAGGGCTATCTCTTACAACTGCACGTGACTACACGCTTCAGGTTCTTCCTCACTTGACTCAACCACGAAGGATTCTGGTGCTTTAGGAATTGGTAGCCCCTCTCCATGAGGAACTGGACGTATTGCCGATGGAATATTTGGATAGTGGACAGATAACTTTTTCTTCTTATTTAGCCCTTTTACAATTGGAGGCGCCATACAAAAGTAACAATTACTAACATGATCTGTTGGCTCTCTCCAAATCATTGGCACAGCGAAAGGCATAGATGCCTTTTTTCCATTCAACCATTGCTCCAGTGCCATCCCACAAGAATTGCAGCATATATGTGGTGCCCAGCTCTTGTCCTGGTCTCCTATCTTGCAGCCAAAATACAAGTTGTAGGCTTTCTTAATCATTCCTGTTATCCTCCTTTTTTGTGAGATAAAAGTTATTTCACCGCAGATATAGCAGAAATTATCTGCTTTATTCACACAAGTTCGAGGCATTACTGAGTAGCCTACATAATCATAAAACGAAATGTAAAGACGCTGTCGAACTACAATCAGCTACAGATACTGCAGCTTTTATGCAGTGAAGTGATGCAATTAAAGGCTAATATTGCATCATCTCAGTATACATGCAATTTTCTATTGGTCACCAGTATCAATTGTGCAATATGCAGCTGAAGTTGCATCATCATTTTGAATGGCTTACGTCATTAGATGGGTGAATATATCATGGAAACTAGAGCCAATCAACATTTTTTAGGGTCATTTTCTTTTTCAGCACCCCAAAATTATGTAAGATTAGCTAATTTTATGCCCAAAACTTTTTACCTGTTGAACAGTGTTATTAGCTGAGGGCAGGATAGGCTTCCCTGAAGAGATAGGTTTTCAGAGATCGCCTAAAAGTGGGCAGAGTAGGTGACAGTCTGATAAATTGGGGTAGAGAGTTCCAGAGAATGGGGAAAGCTCTGGAGAAGTCCTAGAGATGAGCATGGGAGGAGGAGACAAGGGAGCTAGAGAACAGGAGATAGTGCGAGGAGTGGAGAGTACAGTTTGGCTGATATTTGGAGACAAAATTGGTGATGTAATTTGAGGAAGAGTTATAAATGGCTTTATATGTTATTGTTAATGTTTTGAATTTTATCCGTTGGGCAATTGGAAGCCAGTGGAGGGATTGGCAGAGAGCGGTGGAAGATACGGAGCGGTTAGTAAGGTGGAGGAGTCTGGCAGCAGCATTCATGATAGACTGAAGAGGGGATAGCCTGCGATGAGGTAGGCCAATGAGGAGGGAGTTATAATAGTCAAGGCGAGAGATAACAAGGGAGTGAAAAAGCTGCTTAGTGGTTTCCGAGGTTAAAAATGGCCGTTTATTTTATATTCTGTTTATTTTACCCTTTCATTAAGCTATTTATTCAGTTGCCAGGCTGCCCTATTTAAGAAATACTGCTAAAGGGTGGCAGGGCTGCGCAAAATCACATATATATACATGATTTGCATCTCGCAAGTGTATGAGAACTACCCTACCCGTGCCGTTACTGGCGGCTAGGCATGTCAATCACTGAGCAGCCTGTCACGTGACCTTTCTTCCCTCAGGATCCAGCCAGCTCCATCGTCTCACTCGGGTTAGCTGTATTTGTCCGGTGGGTGTAGACTCCGCCCCCCTCGTCTGAGCTCCGGAGGAGGAGGAGGCAGAGCTGTGTGCGCATGGCAAGCTGTGACCAGGCTGAGGAGAAAAGAGGAAGCCAGGCACAGAGCGGTGACACTCAGGTTTTAACAACATCTTTCGTAGGCGATAAGCATGTGAGACACACCAAAGTGCAGTTCCACATTGAAGTAACAGTTGGCCATCACCGTAATCCTTGGTCAATAGCAAATCAGAAGAGGCAGAAAGTTATGAAGCCAGTCCTAGCAACCAAGAGGCTGGTTGGTTATTACATTATAGTGTAACCCAGGTTTTTGGAGTACAGGGGCACTCTACGGAAAAAATTCCATGCAGTGTGGGAGGAAACCAGAGAACCTGGAGGAAACCCATGCAGGCACAGGGAGAACATGCAAACTGAGTGTGCAGGGACTGCTGACATCACACTTAAAATAAAGCTGCCCAGCAGTAGTCTGAAGCTTTTTGGATGTATGCTCAAGGGGCTCTCTGGTGAGCTTCCAACTACCTGCAGAGCAAAGAGCAATAGGGGACAGAGCCATGCATGACAGCTGGGGGTCTACATCGTAGAGATTGACCAGATCTTGCCTTTGATGAGTCCTGGAACCATACCTTGAGAGGGGTTATCTCTTACATGCGCATATTGGTTGTGCATCTGGTGAGTGCACAATCTTTTACCAATTTTGGATATCACCATACATCACCTTTTTGGCTATCACCGTGTGTCAACAGAGATCCATTTGATCCTTCACCTCACCCTACTCACTGGGAGATTGTGAACTATATATTTGTGTGGCAAATTGAGACTATAAGGGGCATTATAACAACTATACCCGACCTGCGTTTTGCAGTGATATACTCTTGCACTTTAATATCTTGCATGTTTAACATATAAGCGCTGCACCTTTCTATATGTGAATTTTTGGAGGTTGTTTTTGGTACCTTTTGTGTTCAGCGGCTTCGTTACCTTTAGCGCTTACTTATACCCATTTTTACAGCGTTGCTAGAATACTACCTGCACATACTGGAAGTTATTAATATTAGTATAAAACTGCAGTTGGGACTTGTTCAATAACTTGGGGACTGCCTAGCCCCCATCCCCAAATTGGATGATTGGTCATTTGTTCTCAGGCGACACCCCCTTTATATCATAGAAAAAAACCTGACAGGCCTGGAGAAGAGAGCTCTCGTTTAACATCAATCAGGAAACATCTAACAGACTTGAGAGCCAAGGCAATCTTTTTGTTCGGACACTTGGACTCTGCTTAAACCAGGACTTTGCAAGTATTCTGCCTTCTTAACTCCTCTTTTATTTCTTTGTTGCTTTATTGTTCTCTTTATGTCTTTGTAACATCTTTTTCTGTAAATATTTTAATTGCACCATTTTGACCTTTTTAGTAATAAACCCTATTTTGAAAAGTGTTGAAACTATCTCTAAAGCTTTTAATGCAAACTAAAGAATCCCTGTCTCTTGAAGAGTGCTACTGTATGTAATAATCCTCTGAATACCCCTGTCTGTGGTGGCAGTGTGTATTACATACGCTTATGCTAATATCACAGTGTTATTGTTAGGATTTGTGAGTTTCCTCCTTCTCTGTTAAAAGGTGGTGGTGGCAGTGTGAAGGGTTAATTACATAATTAACCTAACCCAGTAACAATTGCTCTCAGGCTGCTGGCACATAGATTGTGGTCCCGCAAGCTGGAAAATCTTTCAGCAGGGCACAGCTGAGAGTGGCATTGTTACGCAAGTGACAGCCCAGTGCGAAATCGGCTGGTCCTTCGGTCACGAGTTGGTGAGAAGAGCAGGGGTCGGACACCGCGTTCCATCGCATATATATAGAACATACAAACAAGATACAGTAAATGCTCAGAAAAGATAACACTATATGCTCTGAAATGGAGCCAATTTTACTATTATTTCTCTTATTGAATAGACTTGTTACAGCACCTGGCAGCAGCACAATTACACCACTGCCAGTCCATGAACCGGAACGAGCTATTCATGTACCTAAAACTGGCAAACACGCACTTTTACACATGTGCAAACTTGTAAAGGCCCATTACACTCTTTTGAAAAGGTTGCTTATTTTATGTATCCAGACCTGCTTTGGTAAACATTTTTTACTATTTCAGTATGTCTTTTTCATTCTTACACTGCCAAAGCAGACTATAGTGTGGCACAAATAAGACACAAAGCACTGGATTCAAATTATTAGAAGATTGGTTATAATGTAATAAAGCACAGTGGCAGGAAAAGGCACACACAGCTCACCCCTCTTTATGCCACCTCTTCTCTCATAGAAAACAGCCCTCTTCCAAGGTGTATGTTCTTGGTATAAAAAAAAAAATACTCCAGCTCCTCTTACGTTTATTTAGTGAGCACTAAACCACACACAGCAACCCACTTTATAATAAAGTACAGTGGCACTGATGAGGCAGCTCTTGACATAAATGGGGTGCCCCATCAAACAATAGGCACCGATTTGAAGGTTCATGTGTACAAAGACCAGCGAGAGCACAAGTCAGGCAACCTAAAACCTTTAATAATATTATTGTCTTAAAAACAACATCACAGAACATTCAATGCATTATGAGAGGTGTTAGGACCTGCCTAAGGAAACTCCCTGAAGACTTCTGAAGAAAGTGATGTCACCATTATATGGCCTCTGTCTTCCTTTTTTTGAGATTTGTGATGGAAATGAGACATACAAATTGCTCCTGTTTTAAAGCTGAACTGCAGGCACTCATTCTCCTCCTGCCCCTTGCCATGCCTCTCCCCTTAAATATGAATACCAAGCATAGTATATTTCTACATAGTTACATTGGTCCAACTTGGAGCAATGTTACCCTGTATATACTATGCCTGCCTGATGCTCCTAGAAGTTGTAAATCATTGAAGTAGATGGGAAGAATGCCACTGAGATGTCTCATTGTCCAATAGGACACTTCAATGACTGACAGAGACAGTGGGAGAGTGAGACGTGAGCTCTATCTTCCATTACTAAGGGGGCAGGTGTATAAGTAACTTTCACTCATTGTGCAGTCTTCAGAGCCATTACAGTGGGAAGTATGCAATGGAGCAGCAAGGAGCTTTGGTACACCTCCTGTTGTCTTGCTTCCAAAGAGAATGGCTCAGTGCCTTATTGAGGTTAGATAGAGGAACAGTGGGGAGTATGTTGAAGCTCCTTGTCACATATAGCATGCATCCTAAGCTGGCTATTCAATAGTAAATGTGTGTGAAAATTCTTTGTACAGTGGATGACTGGACAAATGGCATTCAAAAGTACTTTAAAATTTGGTTGGCTTTGAACATTCTATTTTGGAACTATTGTAAGTTCCCATATGAAAAACACATACACTGTTAGAAATTAGTTTGTTCAGAAAAGTTTTCCATCCTGCTCCTTCGAATTTCTTGTCATTGTGATTGGAAACAAACATCTACTTGACCCCATTAATGATTAGAAAATTGAATGAAAAATTTCTACTAGTATTTAGCCAGCTTTGAGTGGTGCCCAGGAACTAGTATAATACCAACTATCTATCTAAGCTGCATTTCCGGGTGTTCTCTCCAAAAGAAAACCTTTAAGTACAAGTGTGTAAATGCAACTGCCATTAAAATGTTCAACCTCTACCAATACTTCCCTTAAATAAACTCTCACTTTTCCCATTCAGGACAAAGTGATCATTTATTTGAGCACATTGTGTGGACTTTCTGCTGGCTTGTTCAAATCTGGCCACTCCTCTCTGAGCTTTTTATTAAAAAGTTTTTTCCACCACAGAACTGCGACAAAGGAGACATTTTTTTTCTGCATCATACTCAAGCAACTCTACAGACTTGAGTATGTTGGGAATCCCAGGTTGTAAATTGCATCCGAACAACCATTTGACAGTTGAAGAAACTGAGATCACACATCTAACCCTTCTAATGTTTGCTTTAGCAACAACATAAACCATTCATTGAGAAGGTTTTATTCAATGTCTTTATAGCATTTTGCTTTATGTGCAAAACAAAAAATGTATTTATAAAATTCTTTATAGGTAATGTGGCAGCAATTGTGTTGTAGGTAGGATTATAAGGGGCATAGGCAGCAATTTAGCTTTGTGGAAAGGGGACATCATCATTCAAGTGTGCCAAGAGCAGCAATGGGCTAAAATGCAGCCTTGCTTCAAGCAGCAACATTTTAGGGAAGGGAACACCAGTATTCTAACAGAATTTACTTGGTCTGCCTGTTTACATAGGAGGTAATGACAAATTACATTAAATTGAAGATGGCACAAAGTTTAGCAGCAGAGGCGGGGGATAGCATCAAACATGGGTTAGGTGACATGTAAAGGAAGGATGCACTTTCTTTTTATTGAGTCTGTCAGAGAATCATACAAAGAATTCCTCTGACACATCAACAATGCTTATTTTGACACAATTACCTAATGCAATTTAATGTAAAACTGGCAAGATGCACTAGGAAACACTGGTCTACAGAATTTTTAATCTCACCTGAGCGATTTTCACAGTGCCATGGCCTACGAGAAAATCCAGTTGGAGAGATCTCGGCTGTTTGCCAATAGCCCTGAAGGAAGATGACAAAATTAATTCTCTAAGTTACCTTTCACAATGGATTTTAAAAACTATTCAGTAATACAATTTGAATGCTGAAGTTAATCAGAAAAACACCCAATCCTCTGCATATTTGTGCAGGGGAAACATAATACTGTAAATTTCTTAATTCAATTCTACAGGCTTAAACAGTAATTGTACAAATCAATGTTCTATAGCATTCTCAAAAATTATATAGGCCCAAGTTCAGCAAACGAACAATGACAGGCAATATAATGGCTTGCACAGCAAGTAAAATCACAGACCAAAACATTCTGGTCATATCTAGCAAAAATAGCACCATCAAATCGTAAGTGAATGTCATGAAAGTCTAAGATGAAAAACGTATTAAAAACAAGTGGATAAAACAATGTTCTTACCAGGAACTTGCTTTCTTTGTTTCCTGGGATACTTGCAAAGCAAATTTCAAGATCCAGGGGAAGAATAAGGCTCAATACCTCATCTTCTCCTTCCTTTCTAAATATCACTGGTTCTTCACAATCCAGGAAAAGTGTGATCTTGTGAATGTCGATGTTTAGTGCAAGTCGTGCCCATTTAGAGCCAGAAAACGGTGATCCACCTGGGAGCAACAAAGAGGCTGGTTCCATGGTCTGAGGGGTGCGGTACTCTAAACGCAACTGGTCTTCTTGTGTGTCAGAAACAAGGCGTAAAAGAGGATGACCGTCCCTCTTCATAGCAGCTGGAGACAAAAAGGCTAGCAATGTTCCTTGGTTGTTCTTGGCTTGCTTAGCTACAAAATGTAGGCCAACTGAACCCTGTGTAGTGGATAAAAGATAGACTGAATAGTCCCAAGGAAGTGTTAGGTGAGGGACACGTGGTCTGAATTTCCAGGCTGGTGAACCAGGGTCAAGCCCCTTGGACTTTGTGACCCCCTTGATAGAACGTGTAACATTCAGAGCTTCCAGAAGATCAATAACTACAAGAAATATGAAACATTGAAATAATGATCAGTAAAAATATACAGAAGTGTTAACAGAGTAAAATACTCTCATAAAATTTTGTATGTAAATATAAATTATATACCAGGAAAGATGGATTTTTTTTATGAGTGGCACTAAGGATACACATATATCAAGATTCGTTTATAGAAAAAATAATCACAAAATATTTCTTCATGAAAAAAAACATATAAAATACTAGTTTAAAAACAATTCAATGGATGCAGATTACATCAGCATTAGACCATAATGTGTAACTTATGCCATGAACAAGCTTTAGTACTCATAGCTCTTGTCAACGCATTTTGCAGATAGGATCTGCTTCTTCAGGACTAGTCTGTCACACCTATATCAGAAATTGGCTTGAATACTTGTCTGACATATCTAGAAATAAATATGTGATATCAATAGGTTATAAATTACTTCAAACACTGTATCCATCTTATATTTATGTCCTGGACTGTTCCCTCGGCCACCAAAGGGATGGTGCATCAAAAAAACAGGGTAAGCCATTAACACAAAAAAGGAAATGCTGCAAAAAATCCTTTATTGTAATTTAAGCTGTATGTAACTTGAATTTGAATCCTCACCCAAAAATATCCCATCACGTACATTAAAAAAACACAATGACAATGTTGTCAACCAGCAACTCTCCTACACACTCCCGCATCTATCAATAAGATATAGGATTGATGGAGGAGAACCTGTAAATGAACCAAGTCCTGTGAGACAAAAATCTAACACGGAGCCATCTATGAATCATCACATATACTGTATAGATCACGTGGGAATATACATTTTCGTGTTTAAGCGCAGTGATGTGTAGGATATCTCATACGGACCTCCGAGGTAAATATAATGAAATGTTGTTTATAAATGGTATCTATAGACCAGGGATAGGCAACCTTAAAGAGGTGGAGATCTACCTGAACAACATGGGAGAAGTCAAAGATCACCGGCACAGTGTCAGCCAGGGTCACCTTCTCACACCTCATTTAAACCTCTAATTGCAGTACTACCATGTCAAAATCACATGCATTACACAGCAATTATGCGTTTAACGCGGGTGTTGAGAAGGCAACATATCGCCTCCTCACCACCTGTCAAACACACTTGGATCACTTTGCAGAGGAGCAGTAGTGTCTGCCGCACCTGTGAATGAGTTGCATCCTGCAGCGGCACTCTTAGGGCTTGTTCAAGTGTAAAGTTGGGGGTGGGAAAAACCCTGTGGTTGAGTCATGGTTTTACCGCCCCAATCCCTTCCCCCTTTAGCTGCTGAGGCAGAAGCCAAAGGTATACAAATGCAGCAGCAGGAAATACACCCCCTGTTGCTTTTAGTAGGTGCTATTGCCTGTCAGTAGGTGGTGAGAAAGCAACACACTGCTGCCTGTTTAACCCCTTGTTTGCTGTATTGCACAGGGTACTAGCAAAGTGACCTCATTCACTTGAATGGGTCATGTTTGGCAGGTGCTATACCCATCAATCATGACAGGGTGTTGGAGTCAGCACTACAGAGCAGTCATCAACTTGCTCCCTACTACAGCTCCAACTTTACAAGTAGTCCCTCTGCATTGCACTCTGATGCTCTGGGATGGTGGGTCAGCAAGCCCAGACCGCGATCTACGAGTCACCTGGCCGAGAGCTAATGGTAGATCACGATCTACTGGTTGCTGGGCTTACATAGAATACCATATTATAATTGTGCCATTCCTGATGATTATAATGGCAGTATGCTGGCCATATAAGAAGCAAGACTCCACCCAGCTCCAATAAACATAATCACCAGGTTTCACATCCGTAATATACAGTTACATATACTTTCACTATTGATTATGAACTCTCACAAAATGCTCCAGCGAATCCAGCAAACTGAAAAAGCACAGCAGGTGTGTACTATAGCCAACTGTGGCACATGTAAATACAGCAGATAAATGTGTATATGAAATGAAGACATCAAATGTTATGTCAGTACACAACGTATCCATAGAGCTGTAGTTAGACTTTCACTCATGTATAGAAAACACAATCTTCAAGAAGCATCATGCACATTTTCATAGCCGATGTGCTCTGATCATGAATTGTTGTGCTTTTTTCGCTGTTAATGTATTGGAAGCCTTTGCTGTTTCATTATTTATGTGATCAGAACATATATGCTATCTATCAGAAATTGCATTCCTTGAAGACTGTGTTTTCTGTAGAATCCCATTCACACCAGCCTTTACCAATTATGCTCCATATAACGTTCACGTGCTGGCTGTGTGATGTGTAGGGGTGGTGCAATACATTGTTGCAATGCTTTCACTCTGTTTATTTTTTTTCTTTAACTTTATGGAAAGCTAAAAAAAAACACCTAATTTAACTTTAAAGGGAATGACACAATGTGGACACAATGTGATATTAGCCTCTGGTATCAAGCATGCTTCTCTGGCCACTATCTTACAATGTGTCTCTGCTGGCTCATGTCCTGGGGTTTCTCTCACCCTGGTGCCCTTGTGAGTCTCCCTGGTAGTTCACATGTGCCTACAGAAGGCAGCATGGAAGGTTGGCCAAAACCTCCCTGGTATCTAGTGGGTTCCCATTTCTGCAGGGCGGTAGATCATTCTCTGCTCTTTTGTGGCTTGTGTGAGCTCCAATTCCAGCCCACACCTCCTCCACTTGTGTGGCACTCTGATTCCTTCTTTGATGGTTTGTCTCTCTACATTCACACCCCCCTTTGCCCCCATCAGCTGGACTTGACCATACACTCTGGCCATGATGTAGCCAATCAAGTCCTCCTTGCACTGGTGGCCGGGCTTAGTACAAGGCCCCTGATGCATCCAGTAATGCTGCCCAGGCTGTGTAGCTTCCACCTTTTAAAGGCAACGCTAGCCAGGGATATAAAGGAGTGTGTAGAAGTGTTGCTGTTGCTTGACAATGTTGTCATCTTCTTAATTTGGATATTTTGGAGCAGGTTTTGAAATTTAAATTGTATATAGCGTGAATTGTATACAATATGAAAAAAAATCTTTTGCAATATTTCCTATTTAGCCGGATTGATGCAATTGTCCACAATAACAGGCAACTGCAAATGCTATATCAAATATTAGAAAGCACATGAACATTAGCAAAGTGGATATAAATGCTATAAGCTTCCAATTTACTGGGGATTACTGTAAAATATTTTATTGCACATATTATACTTAAATGTTAGTGTTGTATCCTGTAGTCTGGAAGGCACAGTAGTTATAGAGTGTTTTCTTAACAAGTTCAGGCATTCATACTCCATGTGCAGTCTTCTGAGTAAAGAGGAACATGAACAAACTTGTCAGAGTATAGAACGTATTTTACCCGTAACAACTGCAATTAGTGACATCTACAGGTCAGAGGTAGAAGCAGCACAGTAAGCAATACTATGTCAGGTAAAATAATTTTATAGATGTTTGTACTCTTAAAGTTTGTCCAAGTTGATCAAATAGCCAGGAATAATTGTTTATTAATTTGAAAGAAAAGTATAGATAGCTGCTTTCCTGGAGTTCATATTTAACCAATAGCCCTCCAGAGGATTTACCCCCCTTCCTGACCAGGCCATTTTTTGCAATTACGGCACTGTGTTACTTTAACTGACAATTGCGCAGTCATGCAACACCACACCCAAATGAAATGTATGTCTTTTTTTTCCCACAAATTGAGCTTTCTTTTGGTGGTATTTGATCGCCTGTGCGGTTTTTATTTTTTGCGCTATAAGCAAAAAAGACCAAAAATATTGAGAAAAAAACAATATTTTGGACTTTTTACTATTAACCATGTCCAGTAAAAAATTTTTAAAAATCTATTCTGCTACATGTCTTTACTACAAAAAATCCCAATACGTGTAAATTAATTGGTTTGTGTGAAAGTTATAGCGTTTACAAATGGGGGTATACATACTGGGATTTTTTTTTCTACTAGTAATGGCGGCAATCAGCAGGACTGCGGCGGACATTCTGACACTGGGGCGAACTAACTTGGTGTCGCTGACATCCCCAGTGACACCAATAGCACTGACACTGTACTAATGGCACTGGGCAGGAAGGGGTTAACAATGAGGGGCAATCAAAGGGTTAACAGTGTGTAGGGAGTGTTTTACTAGGGGGTGGGGGGGTGCTTTACTGTAAGCACACTGATTGGGATTTGTACAGTCTTCCTCCCTGTCGGTGATTGTTGGTAATCACTGGGTGCCAGCGGGTAATCACCGGCTGGGATCCGGCAACTGACATCCATGGCCGTGGGTAGGGTGCGTACCCCCTACCCGGAAATGCAAAATCATGTATATATATACGTGATTTTGCACACCCGTGCTGCCGTGTAGCAGTATATCTTTATCGGTTAAAGAGTAATTCCACTTTTGTTGAGAAAAAAAACATTCCCCTCTGGGTGATCAATTTACATTATTATTATTATTATACAGGATTTATATAGCGCCAACAGTTTGCTCAGCGATTTACAATATAACGGGAGACAATACAGCAACAATACAGTTCAATACAAGAGAGATTTGAGGGGCTAGTGGTACAAAAGGTAGTAACTGTGGGGGATGGACTGGTTGGAAGAGTAGAAGATTTCAGTATTAGCTGAGGGCAGGATAGACTTCCCTGAAAAGATAGGTTTTCAGAGATTGCCTAAAAGTGAGCAGAGTAGGTGATAGTCTGATAAATTGGGGTAGAGAGTTCCAGAGGATGGGGGAAGCTCTGGAGAAGCCCTGGAGACGAGCATGGGAGGAGGAGTCAAGGGAGCTAGTAGGAGGTCTTGCGAGGAGCGGAGAGTACGTTTTGGGTGATATTTACATTTCAAGGATTTTAACAAACTTTGTTGCAGATTCCAACATTTTGTTATTCTCAAGAAATAACTATTTGTTTATCTGTGTACATATGGAGAGTGAATCTAATTGGAGTGGATTCATAGTTATCAATCAGCTGCTGCACTTGCAGAGCTCTAATGAGGGAAATTGCAGGGTGTGCATCCTTTTAGATGTGATTTCCTATAGGGAATATCTCACCAAGAGTTTTCCTAAAATCTGACTTGTATCTTAGTGCAGACTTCTGGGAAAACCAATAGGCCAATCACACAGCAGGAAAGCATGTTTCTGGGGGTGTTCTGTACACATTCTGTGCACAGAACACCTCCAGGCTGACATACTGCATTTTACAGCAAATCACAGAATTGTGGATTGAAAAGGAAAGGTAATTTTTAATAACATTCAATTACTATATTACTTGTGTCACAATTGTATATTCATTTTTTTTTGCTAAATTAAATGTTAACAGCAAGTGAAATCTTGAACTACTTTCGAACAAAATTTTAATGTTCTGAGAATTTTTGTACAAATTTTCTTAAGAATTTTCATTTAAAATTCTACTAGTGTATACCCATCCTAAATCTTAGGTCTATAGAACCAGTCAACAAATGCAGAGATAGTGCTGGGCTTTCTTAGACAGCCCAGCATGCACTGCACATTGAGGCATGGAAAAAGTTCGATGTATAATTCATTAAATAAAGACCAAATTTAAATAATACACAGAAATATAAATTATTACGGTAGTCAGTAAACCTAAATTAAAAATTAAAGTCAAATTGATCAAAAACCACCAGGAGCGGACTGACCATTTGGAAACTCGTGAACTGCCCAAGGGCCCAGGGGTCAGTAGGGGGCCCCATGAGATGCCCCTGGTACCTTTTTCATAGGCTTTTTTGAGTTTGGGCAAGGACATAGGGGCCCCATGATCCCCTATTGCCCGGGGGCCCCATGAGTTGTCAGTCCGCCCCTGAAAACCACTATAGTTTTCAATTAAGGATCTTTATCTAAGCATTCATACAACTAGTACTGTGGTTTATCCAAAACAAAGGTTATGTAGAAAATCTATCCAGAAAAATACCAATGAAGCATTCAGTGCGTCCAAGAATCTCAGAGAGGAAAAGTGCCTGATTGTTCATTTTTCAGCAGATTGCCCATTAAAATGAAAGGAAGTATAATGTTATGATGGCCAAGTGCCTGTTTCAGACAGTATGAAATTTTCCCACAGGTCTTACATAAATTCATACGCAAGGTCTCTGGCAGCAAGTGAAACACAGCTGCTCTCTAGCAAAGAGAGTTTCTGTGCAGGTATCTAGCAATACATCATTAAATGTGTAGAACATTTTTTGCTAGCCTCTCCCCACATCGTAGCTTGGTATGCCCCTGGCTCTGTCCTACACAGCTGTAAAAGATGAGTCAGAACTGTAAAGTTCACATTGGGAGGGGGCTTGGCCTCATTCCCAGGTATTAGGTCTCCTGGTGGTACCAAAGTCACGTGACTACACACATTCTCCTACAACACCTTAAACCAGAAGAAGCTAGCTACAGATAAACAGGCGACCTTACATGAACAGATCTTTATGGATTGCTTATGTTCAAGTGTATGTCTGGACAAAATACAACAAATATATTCAGTACATATTTGCAATGCCTACACATTTTCCAGTGTTTTGTCTCTTTAAAAAATACTTTCAGTACAGAAAAATACCTGTTGTAATGGACAGAAATCAAGTAAGATTCTCTTTCCCTGTACTGAGCTGACAGCACTGTAATCCCAAGCAGTGTTGTCAATAGTTAGGTCACCCATGCTGGTCTACAGAATGCCTTCCCTTTATGTCATGAAAATGAGGAGGGGTAAAACCAGCTGCTGTGCTTTTAATCACACTGGAAAGTAACAGTAAATGTCCAGTTCACCTCTATCTTATTCACATGGCTGTCATTCAAGCCCTGAAGAATGGGGCACACTTGGACCCCCGAAACATGTTAGCAACTTATTGGATTGTCCTCATGACTTTTATCAGAAGTGCCTGTACCATTGGTACAGCTGGTAAGATTGGTATAGCCGTCACTCGTCTTCCCGAGTAATAACCTTTATTGAACGAGTAAAATGTGAATATAAAATGAGTTACGCGTTTCGGCAATAAGCCTTAGTCATAGCCATAAAATGTACCAGATACCTGGACCTTTTAGCCATGGTGTGGTACTTCAATTTCATTTTTGTTATAATGCTGTAAGCCCAAGCTGTGTTGTCAGCAATGAGTTTACCCATGCTGGTCTACAGAATACCTTCCCCACAGGGTCCTTAGGGTTCCGTCTTATTCATCAGTTCAGTCACATTTTTTTCGAAGAAAAAACGGATCAGTTTACATCAATTTACATCAGTTTTCATCAGTTTCTCGTCAGTTTTTACATCAGTTTTTTACATCCTTTACCAATGCAAAAACAGATGCACAAATGGACCGTATGTCCATTTACATCTGTTTTTCATCCCTTCCGGTTTTGGTAGTAGTTGTAGTATGACATGACTACTAACCATTTAGTAGTAGTAGTAGTTGTAGTATGACATGACTACTAACCATTTAGTAGTAGTAGTAGTTGTAGTATGACATCCTGTCAAATCATAGGGTCTAATCTATAAAGTTAATGTATAATAAACACATACATGTTTTTTTATACACATGCATGTGTGTTCTTTCTATAAACACGTACATATTTTATTTACTAAAGTAGTTATAGTAAGGAACAAAAAGTAACAGTTATTTTTTTGGAGAAAATAGGAATTCATGCATATAAATATTTTTTTTCCAGACAGCCAACAGCTTTCTGCCCTTTTTTTTGTGTTCTACAGTTTCTCCTTACCAACGGTTGGGGAAAAAAAAAAAAAAAAAAAAAGCTTGGTTACAGTGTCCAATAGCTTAAAGTGAAATATACACACACAAGGGAATGCATCATGGCAGTAAATTATCCCATCTTGGATGGCTCAGTCAGTGTAAGGTAAGGGTGCTCAACCTGTGGCCCTTGACCTCAAACCAGGGAAGCACACTTCCATTATAGCCTGCAAGTTTGGTGCGCTTTCTAAAAGAATACCAAAACTCCTGAAGGCAGGAGTTTTTGTGTACTTTCAGAGAGTGCACCCACCACACCTGCAAGATATAATAGACATCTCTGTGTGTAAGTGTAAGTGCAGCTAACTTGCAGGAAAGCAACAGGTGCACTGTGCTGCACCAGTGTTGCAGGTAAACTGCGGCGAATCAGTGTGAAAGCAGCCTTATAGGGGGCGCAGGGCAGTAAGGGCTCACTTACAATTGTGGTTTTGGGGTGGTAAAACCCCATAGTTGGGATGTGTTTTTACCACACACCCCCAAACACTGGTGTAGCTTCAGGGGCCGCAATGGTGCCCCTTCCCCATGCTCCAGGAGGCCCGTGTGGCCTCCCTGTCACATTCTGTTTTACACTTGGACAGAAGGGGCGGCATATACAGGAACTGATCCTTTCCATCTTTCTCCTTTAACCGCTGAAAGCCAGCTTCTCCTCCTCTCCCTCCCACTGGCATTCAGTGGCTACAGGAGGAAAATAAATTTCATTTTTCTATTAAAAATAAAAATTCTAAATTCTGAACCATTTCATTTTATTGTGGCCTGCAACTGGTTACCAAATCACTTAAGTGGCCTTCGCTCTTTAAAAGGTTGAGCACCCCTGGCCTAAGGTTTTAATGAATGAGATTGTGAAAGGGGAAGTCTGTGCTGTACTGAACTTTAGCAAACCTACAGCACTCTGGGAATCATCTGTCATCTGTATTAAATGTAAAAAAAACCAAATATAGAATGTAATTTTTAAACATATATGGTTTAAAAACATTATAATAAAATGTATGTATAAGTGTAAAGGAAATGAAGTGTATCTCAGCTTTGCATGCAGCTGGTAAAGTGAGAGGTGAGTCAGAACTAATCTGCATACTTGTTTAGGATAAATGACTCTGAAATTATGGGAATCTTTGAAATAC
The DNA here is from genome assembly GCF_062004578.1 of Staurois parvus. Taxonomy (NCBI): domain Eukaryota; kingdom Metazoa; phylum Chordata; class Amphibia; order Anura; family Ranidae; genus Staurois; species Staurois parvus. Next base: position 10,462,669 of record NW_028317971.1, read on the forward strand.
CTTAACAGCCAGGCAACTAGAATTTTCAAATCAAAAGTTTGGCAACAGCAGCCTTTGTATTTTCTCAGTATGCGTTCTTTAACCACCTTTGTTGACTTTATGAAACAAATGAAGGTTTGTATGTGACATTGTATCTGAGGAACTTTGTTTTGTGATGTTACTCCAATCTTCACCTTCAGGGAGAGCAGGACCATCTCATAATGGCCACAGTAGGTGGGCTAATCTGAAAACTCAGGCTGAGAGATCTCACTGTTATATGAGAAATGTAAGGTACCATTAGATGATTGAAAGATAATTGTGTGTTCATTAAAAAAATTATAGCTTTTTTCATTTGATACATACGCTGTTCATCTGCTCAGTGTGCTGTAACTGCTGCCATGCTGGCACAGAGCCCTTTTCACCATTATCATTGTATGAAGGGGAAGAGAAGTTGTATATAGAGTTTCTAATGACACAGGCGCCCTTCTATACACTCACTGCTGACAATACCTCCTTTATTCACAGGCAGAGCTTAACCAGCAATATATACATTCCTGACACATATTATCCATTATCCCTCTTTTTCACCATCCTTTTCAGTTTTCTTTTGCCACACAAATTGTTTGTGTTTGTTTCATGTGGAATGCACGAAAAGGGGATTTGGGGACAAGCAATTAGGCAGAGCCTCAGGCTAAAAGGGGTTGCATGTATTTGTGTAACACCAATGTCATTCCGTTGATCTTTCACAATAATACAAGTCTTTGATCAAAGGAAGACGGAAATGCAGGCTCTTAGTAATACTGATATTTACTAACAAGTCCGTTCTAGCCTGATTGGAACTATTAGCACACCAACAGAATTTTTAGTGTTTACTTATGAAGAAGACTACCATATATTCATGGACGGTGTTAGTGGAGCTGTGTCTTATGAAAATATTTATCAGCTACTCTTTAATCTACCTAAGAAGATCAAGGATCATTCTGCAATTAGACTTTGCATAAAAATAAAGAACATCTAAAGATTGTATGCCAGACCTACAGAAATTTGTTCTACTATATCGTACATTCCCCTTAAAAAGGAAGCCTGTCCCTTGTCCTGGTAAAGTAGCTTCAGTCTAGGGCAGTGGTCTGTCTCCGACTACTAGGATGCATGCTCCTTCTGGGACAGTGAAGCTGAACCTGCTTTACTGCCAGTGACATCACTGCACCATTTAAAGCTAGCCAAAGATGGTTCGAATCTCACCCGGTTCAGCAGGGACCAGCCAAGATTTGATCCATGTATGGGCAGGCTGATTGTACCCAAGTGGATTCACCGATCGATGAATGAGCAAATCTTCATGATGGGTTGGGATGGAACGCCAACAATGGAAATCTCACAGTTCCCAAATAATATTAGAAGCATTTAGGTGACTGAGACTTCCAGAGTCCATTCATTACTGAAATACAAATTTAGGGTTAAGGTGACACTAAACAATAGCATTATTCTACAAAAATATCCCATGTACATCCACTACTTAATGGACCTGTAATCTATTTTTCTTTAAATTGTTTCTTACTAAGTTTTTCTTCCTATTTGTAATGTCCTGCGAGCTCCTTGAACCTCTTCTTTCCCTCTCACTTCCACTTGTTTGGAACAAGCAGTGCACTTTAGTTGTGGTCATGTGCACTGTTCTATACACACTACAAATCCCCTAAGTCTTAGTGCCTAGTCCATCAGAATCAAGCAAAAGAGGGTGACTACATTTCTCCATACAGTGGGACCATGAAGAATGAACATAGCCACCATCTTACAGGGAGTCAGCAGCAGGAAAAAAAAAGTAAAGAGTATGGAGATCTGGAGGAGGTTGAGAGCAATAGAAGGTTAAGAATACATACTGTACCTGAATACAATTATTTATTATAAAACCAGGATTTAGTGTTCCTTTAAGCGATGGTTCACCTCTCTGTGGTGCAATTTTTGTGCGTGGTGTTTTAGGTGCATTGTATACTCGTTTTTAGGCGCTATACCATTGAACCCTATAGAATGCCCATTTTGGTGAAAGTGTATCAAAGGTGCGCTTTCATTAAAACGTGTGTTCTAATAGAGTCCAATGGTAATGCCCCTATAAATGTGTGTAAAACGAACCTAAAAATGTGGCCAGCCAAAACGCACCACACAGATGTGAACTGCCCCTAACTGACCTTTAAAGTGTTACCAGTTAGAAAAGCCTTTCTCACCCATTTAATCTCAGAGGAACCCTTGAAATAATCCTCAGGTCTCAGGGAACCCCTGGTAAGGTTAGTCCATCAGGAAAATGCTCCCTAAATTGGTGGCCAGTGGGAAGAATGCTACCCTTACACTGATGGTTAGACTTCCACCCTTACCAACAGCAAAAAAGATCATTGATGTCATGCTACTGGCAATGGACCTGGAAGTAGGCCAGCATCATTAGATGGGAGGTCAATTAACTACAACTCAAGAAACCTCTGAACTCTGCGTGAGAATGGCTGAGTTAAGCTGGCCATAGATGGATCAAAATGCATCCTGTTCAGCAGGGACTGGCTGAATTTCGATCCTTCTATGGGCGCAACCGTTTGTGCGAAGTTGAACTAAAGATTGATTTCTCACTAACAGGGTTGTTGGAAAATTTTTGTTTGATCAGTGATGTAGCCAATTGATTTCAGTGCTGCTCAGTGTATTCTGATAGCAGAGGAGTCCCATTGTCAGTAGTCAGAATACAAAAAAACACCAGGGAAGATCCCTCCAGTCACCTTGCTTGTGTAGATGAGAAAATCCATTCAGCTAAGGGGCTGATCAAAAAAAAAAGGACCCATGTATGGCCAGCTTAGACTGAACGTTTCGCTTCATTCAATGCATGTGCACTCCCTATGCTGTAGAAATGCATTTATTTGCTGATGATATAGGAGTAATCCCAAATCCATAATCTTTTCAATCCTGAAAACCAAACCACTTTCAGATCTGGATACTACCGTGACTTTTTAATGTAGCCTGTTTCATATTATGCTGCATCTAATGATGTATCCATTGACATGATTTATTTGTAAATAGATAAAAGGGTGATCCGTTATCTCTGCAAAACAAGTGTTCTGACTAGTATACAAACTGACAAAACTCACAATAAATATTATTTATTACTGTAATCTTACTTTTTATACAGTACTAGCTGTTATTTTTTGTGGTCATAATCTAGAACTTCGGGTATTTATCCATCTACATGAATGTCTTATACTAGATGTTACAGAAAAAATCAATGGATTATTTATTTAAACTTTACTCACCATTGTCATCATAGTACTGTAGTGGCAGTTCCAATTCATGGGGACCTGGCTCCTGGTCTAGGCAGTTCATACTGATGACCATCATTGGCAAGAGCAAAGCACATCCTGATGGCATTGGCAGCATCATGCTGAGTGGTACTACAGAAAGCCAAGGCTACATGCCAGGGGGCTACAGAGGACTGCGATGGCAGGTGCGTTCACCAGTCCCTTCCATAGGACGGCAGGACTGTAAAAATTCCACACATGGAATATTACAAGTTTCACTCTGTAAAGTGCTATACAGCTTTCCAGAGGCTGGAAGGTGTGTTGATGGCAGAAGACATAAAACCTGTGCAAGACTGGTAGGGCTGGGGTTTGGCAACATTAAGGTCACTGCAGTGTGCAGGTAATAGATATACAATAGTATTCCCCAATTAAAAGTTGTCATCAGTACTCACTGCATCCTACAAAGGGTCCACTGATCCCCCATCTGTGTCCACTTTAATACATTCTCATATAGACAAGGAAGGCTGATTGGCAGCACAGTACGCACAGGTGACGTTCAGGAAGGCTTGCTGAGGTTTGCTGCAGGGCATGAATAATGATGACTCTTATAAGATTCCTTCTCTGGTCCAGAGCAGTGCAACTTCACCTAGAGGTAACTGCAGAGTAGAGGGAGGGGGATCTGCCCTCCTTAGATACATTCATTAGTTTCCCATAGGAATGGTGACACCAAGGTGTCCTGTTAGTGTCACTGTGAAACTCCTCCTGCTCATTAGGGTCCTGGCCAGCACCAGTGAGTCCCAGTATGGTAATGCTGTCAGTGCAGTGCCTCCAGTTAGGAACAGAGTGACTAGTTAGGGCAAACTTCCCCCCCTTTGTGCCTCTCTCTCTATCCCTCCCCTTTCTACTTTTTCTCTTTGCCTCCCTTGTTCCTCCAATTCTCTCTGTCTTTCTTTCTGTCTGTTTCTTCCCATATCCCTCCCTCCCCTCTGTTTTCCCACCTCTTGATTTCACTATCCCACCCTTCTCAGATCCTCCAAATCCCTGCATCCCACCCTCTCATTATCTTCCCATACCTCCCCTCCTGGGTCCCTCCTCTGACATTCACACCAAATTCCTTCTCTCATCTCTGCCTAGTAGTATTGAGTAGTAATGGGGGCTGGGGTGGGGAGAAGAGGCTGGCTGTGCAGCTGAGGTTACCTCTGGAAGGTGGTTCACAAAGGTCGAAAACTGGACGATCATGCTCTGGGAACTAATGGGTTAACGCGGACATTGGGGTTAATAATGAATGGGGGTTTGCTTCTCTTGCATGCTTAGTATGTATATAACCAGACTGTAAAATAGCCGTCTTCTGGATAATAATACTAATGTATTGCACTAGACATACTATTGTTCATTGAGCTAATGGCAGCAGACTGTGTGATTGCATATCCTATACCCATATAATTACTGACATATGTAAAAGAACATACATACATGTCTGCCGTGATTAGCGCTCACAGACAATTCTTGTAATACGAGCAATCCAGAATAATGAGACAGTTGTGCTACTAGAGTTTTTGTTTTCTTCTTTGTCAGAATTACATGCTGATATATGGGGGGGGGGGGATTTACTAAAACTGGTGCACTCAGAATCTGGTGCAGCTGTACATGGTAGCCAATCAGCTTTTAACTTCAGCTTGTTCAACTAAGCTTTGACAATAAAACCTGGAAGCTGATTGGTTTCCGTGCAGAGCTGCACCAGATTTTGCATGATCCACTTTTAGTAAAGCAACCCCCTAGCACACAGGTAGAGAACAGACAGTGTTTGCAGGTATTGAGTTACACCATTCTTTGTGGGTTCTTTCTATAGAATTCTTTATATACAGTAGAATGCTTTGCATCAGAATAAAAGCTTAACCACTTCAAGTGCGGACACTTTCACCCCCTTCCTGTCCAGACCAATTTTCAGCTTTCAGCGCTGTCACGCTTTGAATGACAATTGCGCGGTCATGCAACACTGTACCCATATGAATTTTTTAGCATTTTTTTTGAGACAGATAAACTTTATTTTGGTAGTTTTTATTCACCTCTGGGATTTTTATTTTTTTTGCTATATAAAAGAAAAAGTCCAAATAATCTTTCTTCATAAATCTTGGCCAAAATTTATTCAGTTAAAAAATAACCCAAATTAGTTTATAACCAAAAATTATAATTTTTAAAAAAAAAATGTCTACATTTTTATTTTATTTTTTTTATATTATTATTTATGTGCTTTTTTTTAACATACTGTCACCCCAACAGTACAGTGTCACCACAGAGACACTGTACTACTTGTGGAGGGTGATGAAGATTTTTTTTTTTACACTGATTGCTTTTACACACATAAACGCTGTAAAAGCAGTCATTTCTCCTTCACTCTGGCTCCATTCTTGCAGCCATTGAGAAATACTGTGTGAGTTGTGATTGGTCACAGTTTGTCACATGGTACAAGGCTGTTGTGAATAGCCTGGTACCATGTGATCTCTGCCATCATTCACAGATTTCACACGTAGTAAGCAATGATGTCAGAAGTGACATCTTGCTTACACCTATTCATGTGATCACTGATTGGCCAATCAGTGATCACATGATCGGGACCTCACACAGAGGTCCCGTACAGTGATTGGTGTTCCGCTGTGTCCGGAGGACACATCGGGCACCGGATAACGGTGCCGCACGCTCCCAGGGAGCGCGCACAATCAAAAATGGCAGGCGCCGTTTATGAATGGCAACCCGCCCCTGGACTGCCACTGTCCGGCCGTTTATATACAGCGGCCGGACGGGAATTGGTTTAAGTGTTACTAAACCCACAACAGTAAAATCAGTCTGTATATGCAGGAAAGCATGCTTGCTAACTCACTGTGGGACCTAAGGGGTTAATCCTCTGCATTGTGTTAAAAGGCTGTTTGATCCTGTCTCCTCGGATCCTCCCCTTCTTCTACTGTCCCCTATCCATCTGATGATAGTACAAAGCTCTAGGAGGTACTCTGCACGTGCTCAGTTTGGTGTGTATTGCTAGAGAGTTTTTTCTTTCTTTGGGAGGGTGCATGTGATCAGCACAGGGCCAATCAGCACTGCCCACATAGAGGGTCAGGGGTTATGCAGCCTCATTGGACAGTAAGAGCAGAATGAAAACTCCTCCCACAAGCTTTAACCAGTGCTCATCTGGACATTGATAGAAGTCACAAGACTGCTATATACTGCTGATGAGAAAAGGTATTTAGCAGTTTATATTTACTAAAATACTTGCATTTCCATGTTCTGTGTACTGTGGGAGACCAGATATAGTGAATGCAGGGTCATGGGTTTAGTAACACTTTCAAGCTGAACTCTAGACACAAAAACTTTCATTTAAAAATATTCCACAAATGTTACCAAGGATATAAATCCACTTTGCATACAACAAATGTGTTTTGCAAACACAGATATTACTTTGTAAATGTATCAGTGACATAATCACTGTGCCATACATAGCCTGTACAGAGAGCAGAGCTGTGGGAGGAGCCCACCCACTACAAGCTGCCTCCAGGAGAGGGAGGACGCAAGACCAAACACACTGCACAAGGAAAGAGAGCAGCAGTGACCGGTCTTCATTACAGGAAGTTCTGCATGGAGGCAAGTTTTACACTGGATCACAGCACATATCTGGAAGAAATACACAAAGTACTAGGATTAAAGCAAAAATACTCATGCCCCTTGTATGTAAACAAATTTTGCTTTGCCAGGAGTTCAGCTTTAAAACAAATGCAGGCTGTGTTTCAGTTTAAGCCTGATTGGCACCTAGTGAATCACTGACCTAGAACAAACAGCAGTCCAGACATTTCTGACTTCACTAGCTGCATGCTTGCTCCAAGTCAATGACTGGCTAGGTAGTGAATCCAGGTCAGGAGCAGGCTGAAAGCCACATAGGATCCATCATCTTCAGGAGGGCAGTATTTTCAATGTGAAGCTAACATCAAGAACACGAGGACCTGGCCTCAAAGTAGTGAGAGGAAAGTTCCAAACTAAGCATAAAAGGTATTTTTCCAAAAAAGTAGTAGATGCCTGGAACAGACTTTCAGCCAGCAGAGGTAGTGAGTGAGTCAACAGTACATGAATTTAAACATGCTTGGGACCAATATAGATCTATTTTTAGACAAAAAGATTTAAAAAACAAGCAAAAATAAATAAATAAATAAAAAAAGGGCAGTTATTTTCTTCTATCGTTTTTATGCAGTTTTCCTGTGTATGGCATATATTGATCTACTGCTGTCCCAGGATTGCAGCATTAAAGGCACGTTGGCAATGGCTGCTCCCACATTTCCATTCTCACAAGTGCCCATTAAGGAAGTAGTGCAGTGTATCTTTGGTCAAATGGAATATTTTACTAATGACTGGAGGTAGGTCAATGAAGCAAAGAGATCAGCAATACTCATCTATACAAGGGCATTTGTCAGATGCAGGTTTTGTGCATCCTTTTTTTCCTCACCTACAATATATCTATAATTATTAAGCAATGGCTTAATGTTTTCTAGTTCCCATTACAAAACAGATAAAACCTCCTGTCTGTAACACACGGTATGGTTTTCTGTTAGTACATCTCAATTACAGATGAACAGGTACCCTGAAGACCAATGCTGGAGAAAAGGGGGGATTAATAAGACCAGTGCAGGAAATAGACTGTAGAAGACACTTGTGTGAAAGTTATTTACTCCTCCTCCTTAACCCCTTGGCACTGGCACCTTCCGGCCCTTTAAGGGTTTCAGAAGCCGGGAGGTGTGGCGGGGTTTTAGAGTCATGTGACTGCTGTGATTCGCCGTCACGGCGGTCACATGATCAGGAAAGGTCCCAATCGAAAGAGGAGATCGGGACCTTTCTGTGAGTACCGGACATGTGTGCCGGGAGCGCGCAGGGCGCTTGCTCTCAGCATATATGTTTTTCTTAATTGCACACAAATGTGTGGCCGCTCGGCGTCTAGGCCCAAACGCCGGAAGGCTGCACATTTGTGTGCGGCCAGCGTGAAGCGGTTAAGGTGAAGCTAAACCGTAAATGTAAGTGTATACTCCAACATAGATAGATATAAATATCCTAATTTGAATAACAATGGTCTTAGAAGAGAAAAGGTCCCTTTATCTAGAGATTGCAACTTGAGTCCTGTGATGTATAAAGTTCCTAATATAGTGGTGTCTGTTATCTTCCGCTAGCAATGGTGTGGCCCATAAACAGTAGTGAATACTGGTACATGAAGTTAAACAGATAGGTCATGGTACTTTTCAAAGCAAAAATCTTCTGATACTGAGGTGTAAAGTGTCTGCATGCAGTGATGACAGGAAAGGGTTGGGCATCTGCCAGCTCACCAATCCTATGGATAGGATGGAGAGCTCTTGCCCAGGCTCTTGGCTGTTTGCAGGGAGGTGCAGAGTTAATGCCTGACTGCCTGTCAACGCAGTGAGCAGAGATGTCTGTGTGAAGACCAAATAGTGACAGTCCCAATGCAGAGAACCTAATGAGATCCCAGTGTGGAGTTCGGCATCACCGCTGTGCTGAACTGATGTGCAAAGTCCTGCAGCAGTAGGCCAACAATCTGTCTCTGAAGGAGAATGGCAGTCCCTCTGTGCTCAGCTCTGAATCCCACACCACGACAGTGAGACAGTCCCTCACTGTAGAATATATTTACTTTCCTAGAATCCTCTTCGTTTGCCAAATCTCTGGTAGTTGTAGTTCAATCAGCACTCAGAAATACAGGATGTATTGGCTATGGGACTACAGGTCCCAAGATCCTCTGCTGTCAGAAGAACTGGATCCACTATGCTATTAGAAAGTGATGTAGCAGTCCCAGTTCTGGGCACTAGGGGAAAAGGTTTAATTACAGAATTACAGTCTCATCTGTAAATGTCCTTGAAAGGCATAATGATTTAGACGACACCTGGCTACACCTTCATTAGGGTAAAAAACATTTTAGCACTCGCACCCCCCCCCCCCTTTCCCCATACACTTACCTGAGTCCACTATCAATCCAGCTCTGTGCCCGACTGCAGTTATTCTCTCCTCTCTCTCACAGGCTTCACTGAAATCAGTGGGAGCCATTGACCCCTGCTGCTGTCAGTCAAATCCTGTGAGGTGGGAGCTGGTGCAGGGCTGAGCTGCTGTGTGTGTCTATAAAAGTACACAGCCCTGCAGGTGTGCCCCCATAGGAAGTGGCTTTCTATGGTGGTCCACCAAGAAGAGAGGGAGAGAAGGGAGCAAACTGACAGCCTGGCTTGGGAGCACACCAGCATGTCTGCCCCCAACACACAGATTGCTATGGGGGCACACACAGAGGAAAAGGAGTGCACAGCATCAGCAGGGGACCCCAGAAGAGGCGGTAAGGGACTGCTCTGTGCATTAAAAGATGAAGAGACCGCATACTTAGTAGGTGATTAAATCAGCTGCTAAAAGTGCTTAAAAACCTGAGGTTTTAATATCGCTTAGTCCTCTTGAACACAGACGTAAGAAGTTACTGATGTTTAAACTCAGGAACTTTTTTATTTATATCAATCAACTTGTGTACAACCACCCAAGTTTTTAATTCACAGGAAGGCAGTGGGGGACCTCTGATTACACTATATGGAGAGTGATCACAACTGTCAAGGTGGTGGATTTAATACTTCAGGAGTTTCACTGGGACTATTTAATGTGGACTTTATGTTATTTCATTTGACTTCATTTTTTATACTCTGTATTTCTTTGATCACGTTTGTTATTAAGCAACTATATTGGTGGCGCTGCACTTTTTCAGGAGTTATATGTAATTTATTATTCAAATCTGAGATTCTACCAGCGCATTGCTCTCTTGGTAAAGGACAAAATTGGTTTTAAATGTGTTTTTAAGAACGTTTTTTGAATGGTGTCAACAAATGATCCTGATTGATTGTGTGTACACACCAGAAGAGATTCCATTCCATCTCCTTGCCTAAGTACACTATGTGCGGTAATCCTCAAACAAGAGATCTGCAAGCTGAGAAAGCAGAATAGGGTCAGGAACCTTTATTTACTGAATAAAATAATTAGCATCAATTTATATCATCAAGACTCTCTATAGGGCATTATATGCATACTTTCTCCAGTTAAAGCTAAAGTCAGAGCAGATATAAAAAACACTAGTGTACATTGTTTTACAATGATTTCTAACCTACTACTATTAATTTGAAATTTTTTTGAGGTTTGTAAACTTACTTTGTGAAGATCCCCACACATTTACGTCCTGGAATTATGTAACACGTAGTCACTACACCCTGTGGGTAGGCACTGCCTGTCACACATTTCACAGAGCCTGCCTTTTGATCTACAGAGGTGATGAGAGGAGGAGATTCAGGAGGCGGAGTCAGTACAGGAATCACTGCATGCAGGAAGCAAGGTACTATGGGATATGTAGTCCTTAGACATTGAAAGTAAAAAGCAGAGGAGAAGCTACAAAGCATTTGGGGAATACAGGAAGTTGTGGAAAGAGATGACCAGCAGACAAGAAAGGAGATTTTTCAGGTAATGTTATATAGGATTGCAAATTATAACAATTGTTTGTATTGCTATTATAATGCTGATGTTATAAAATTACACAGTATTATTATTGTACAGGATTTATATAGCGCCAACAGTTTGCTCAGCGTTTTACAATATAAAGGGAGACAATACAGCAACAATACAGCTCAATACAAGAGGGATAGGAGGGCACTGCTCCTTGGAGCTTACAATCTAAGAGGGAGGAAGGTATAATGCGACCATTAATCTCCTTTAGCCTGGGTTCACATATGTGCGGTGCGGTATACCCAGGGGCGGACTGACAACTCATGGGGCCCCCGGGCAATTGGAAATCATAGGGCCCCTGTGTCCTCGCCCAAACACTCAAACCACACCCAAAAAAGCCTATGCAAGGTACCAGGGGCATTTCATGGGGCCCCCTACTGACCCCGGGCCCTCGGACAGTGCCCGAGTGGCTAAATGGTCAGCCCGCCCCTTGGTATACCGCATGTGATTCGCACAGAAACTGCACCACATACCTGTGGAATTCACATGCGAATTGTGTGTGGTGCGATCGGAGCCATATATTTTGTATGGCTCTAATCGCACCCACACCAAAAACGCGCAGGACCCTTTTTTGGGTCCGCACTAAAATCGGATCGCATAGGTATTCACACCTATGTGATCCGATTCTGCACATCACACCGCGATTCTGATGCGGTGCAGAATTCGCACTGAAAACTCTGCGAATTCTGCACCGCATCAGTGTGAACTAGGACTTAATCATTTTCCCTCTGGATGTCCTCATGCCATCCTTGTGTACAAGGCCATATAGAGAAGTTAACGCAGGTCTGTATCCAAGGTCTCTGCCTGTCAGTTGTTCAAGTGGACCCGATCGGACCATCCATAGACCCCAATGGATCGGCAAGTGTCAGCGGACAAATGTCCACCTGAAACCTGCCGCCATCCGGTACAATCCTGTACACCAAAAACTGATGGATGGGGATCGTTCCCCATCTGTCTGGTGGATCGGATGGCAGTCAGATGGAAACAAGCAGGCAGTCCATTTCCATTCGACCACCCCATAGAAGACAGCTGGCAGTGTCTTTGTCTGCTCTGCAGCGGCAGAGCGGACACAAACCTGTCATCCACCTGCTCAGTGGTGATCAGCGGAGAGATCCCCCATTGAACAGGCGGATCCGCTGACAGGTCTGCCCCATCTGAAAGGGGCCTAAATATGAACTGCTTTCTAAAAAGCAAAATACACAGATATCAAACCTACAGTGCTTGTGAAAGTAGGTTTGTTACCTTAACTAAAGGCAAATCCTTTTTTTTTTATTATTATTATTATTATTATTAAGTTTTGGATAGAATGCAAACGGATTAGAACACCTGTTGGGTTTTGTTGCTGTCTGTGCCTCTATTAGAGAGATTCATTCTCTCTATTTGTCCTGTTTACCATTATCATTGAAAGTGAAAGAAAAAGGAAATTCCAGATTTTGGGTTGTCCCCAGAAAAGTAATAGAGGGGAAATCTTCCAATTAGAACACTAGTTCTGGTGACCTGGGTGTCCCCAAGGAATTCCCTTAATTTGCAGGGATTTCCTCTCACTTCCTGTTTTGCTATAGAATAGGAAGTGAAGGAAAATCTCTGAAATGGGACATAGATGATGATTAAAAATCTGACATAGTTTTTAACGCTCCCTTGCTCTATCCAAAATAAAAAAAAAAGTTTTGCCTATAGTTCTACTTTTACCTCCCTGGTGGTATGATTATTTCAGATTTTTGCTGCTGAAAGCGGTACCATTATTTTGCATGGAAATATGTAGTTTTTTTATTGTAGGCCTGTCATTTTTAAGAATAACTCACTGAAATCTGTCCGAACAAGAGTCTAGTAAATATTCCGGATATGATAAAACTTGAAACATGAAATCATAAATTATAATTTAATAAATAATCATAAAAAATAATAATATAATAATAATACATTTAATTCAATAATATAATCAAACCAAAAACACTGAAATTTGAAATATAGCGCCAAGTTCGCACATCACTGAGCAAAGTCGCAGAATCCTTTTCAGTGTCTAATGATGAATTTCCCTACAAATCATTATCACTCAATTTTGCAAGTGGTTCTGATTTACTATCGCTGTTCTCTATCTGATCTAAAACTGCTTTTGACCTAAAGGGACGCTTATTGGACGCCATGGACTTTTCCCAGTTTCCAGGCAGAAAGAACAGTCAAAATGCAGGGAGGGCACAGGACAAAGCAGTTGGGACAAAATGTATGTGAAATGCTTTGAATCAGCAATGTTTTGCTATGTAATAATCGTTTTTAAAAAAATGAAATTTTTATAAAATTTCAAATTTGCCGCCGATTCCGGCCCCCGTACGTCCCGACATCACAGGGACAGGAACACGGAAGTCGGATGCCGGCATCGGCCGGAGGAGATGGCTGGGGACGCTGCAGGGGACACATCGCGGGAGCGAAGGACAAGGTAAGCGCTACAGGAAATCCCTGAGCAACGCCACATAGTAAGCCCGAGTGTAGCTCGGGGATACCGGTTGTGGTACTGAAATTTTACCCCAAGCTACACTCAGGAATACCGCCAGGGAGGTTAAAAGGTTACTAAACCTGGGACCCTGCATTCACTATATCCAGTCTTCCACAGTACACAGAACATGGAAATGCAATTATATTAGTATATATGAACTGCTAAATACCTTTTCTCATCAGCAGTATATAGCAGTCTTATGACTTCTTTCAGTGTCCAGCCAAGCACTGGTTAATCTTGTAGGAGGAGTTTTCATTCTCTTTTTACTGTCCTTTGAGGCTGCATGACTCCTGACCCTCTGTCCCGACAGGGCTGACTGGCCCTGTGCCAATCACATGCACCCTCCCAAGAAAAAAAAACCTCTCTAGCAATACACACCAAATGGGGCAATCACAGCCAGTGAGGCGGGAGCAGGGAGGCAGGGAAGGGTTGTACTTTAGAGTTTTATAGACACAGAGAGATAGATTTGAAGTGAGCATGCACAAGTGCCCCAGGAGCAAGCAGCTTGCTATGGGGGCATTCAGCAGGGGGAGAAGGCAGGAGCACTGGCAGGGTACCAGAAAAAAAAGAGGATTGGGCTGCTCTGTGCAAAACCATTGTACACAGCAGGTAAGTATAACATGCTTTAAAAAAAAAAATGTATATATATATATATATCCATTCAGTCGTATCCGACCCTTGGCGATTGCATGGACCGTCACTCGTAAGCGACTTTTTCCATGCATTCTCTTAGCAATTATTTTACAGGGTAGGTTGCCAGGTCTTTCCCCAACCCCTACCATGCAGGAGATCCCACATGGCCAGGGATGAAACTAGGACAATTTAAACAGGAGCCAATTAACCTACCAGCATGTCTTTAGAGTGTGGGAGGAAACGCATGCAAACACAGGGAGAACAAGCAAACTCCATGCAGGAGGTGCCATGGTTGGGAATTCAACCCATGACCGAATTAATACAAGGCAGAAGTGCTATCCACTAAGCCACTGTGCCGCATATAAATATATTCAGACAGAACAAGCATATATATATATATATATATATATATACTTCTCTGTCTGAATTGATCTTTCTCTTCTGCAGTTCTGCAGTTTCACTTTCACTTATAGGTTCTCTTCCCACCCCCACCCTGAGACTGAAAGGTTAAAGAAGCAGAACACCCAGGAGATCATCTCTTTCACTGTGGTCTCGCCTACTGTCAGCATACTCCTTGCCTTGCAGCACACTTGATTGACTGTGTTGCTTCTTCTTCAACCTCTCTGAGCTCTGCTGTAGTACAGACTGTATGGTACTCTGCAAGAGGCTGACATTAATAAAAGTCACTTTTTTTTACTCTTGTATCTGCCCTGAGTTCAGTTTTCAAGATACATATTTCATTACTTTTTATTATTCTCAAGGGAATATGCATCCCCCCCCAAAAAAAGCACATAAAAACTTACTGGCTCAGTGCCTAAAACTTGCATAACATGTTGTCATATGCCAAAATCCAGATTCATTTTATACTGACAATACTAATTTTATTGTGAGTGATGCCCATCTGAATAATTATCTCCGTGTCCGGTGACAAGAGCTTTCCGTTCCACATTTTTTTCTGCTATGTTGATGAAAAATTAGGCAGAAGATTTCAAAACTGCTTATTGCTCAACAACAGTAATGTGAGTGGAAAAAACTCCTTTCTTACTACATTTCTACAATAGAAGGGCATATCACAATTATGGATATTACAAACTGCATATTCATTGCACAGAATCCTCTGTCACATACAGACGTGCATTAAAGGATAAGTTCACCTTTTAACAAAAAATAATAAATGTGCATTTTTTTTGTAGGTAAAAAAATGTGCATTTACTATTTTTGTTTTTGCAGGTTGAAAAGCATTGCACCAGCGGTCAGCAGATCGCTGGTACCATACAGAACTCCTGCAGATTGTCAGTGTAATCTGTCTGCTCATACTGGTTCTGACAGGAAGAATCAATTACTGTTGTGTTCAAAATAATAGTGTGTTGAAAAAAGTGAATAAAGCTCAAAATACTTCTAATAGCTTTTATTTCCATACACATAAATGCATTGGGAACACTACACATTCTATTCCAAATCAAAACATGAAGAAAAATATATCAAATTTGTGTTGTTCCTCTAAAAATATTGAAGAAAAGTGAATATTAGACTGTTCAAAAAAATAGCAGTGTTTGTATTCTTCTTTACAAACTCAAACATTCACTATATAAACTGAAAAATGTTTGAAGATTTTGCTTTCCTTTGAATCACTTAATGAATATTTAGTTGTATAAGCACTGTTTCTGAGAACTGCTGTACATCTGTGTTGCATGGAGTCAACCAACTTCTGGCACCTGTGAACAGGTATTCCAGCCCAGGATGATTGGACTACATTCCACAGTTCTCTATTTCTTGGTTTTGCCTCAGAAACTGCATTTTTGATGTCACCCCACAAGTTTTCTATTGGATTAAGATCCGGGGATTGGGCTGGCCACTCCATAACGTCAATCTTGTTGGTCTGGAACCAAGATGTTGCACATTTACTGGTGTGTTTGGGGTCATTGTCTTGTTGGAACACCCATTTCAAGGGCATTTCCTCTTCAGCATAAGGCAGCACAACCTCTTCAAGTATTCTGATGTATTCAAACTGATCCATGATCCCTGGTATGCGATAAATAGGCCCAACACCGTAGTATGAGAAACATCCCCATATCATGATGCTTGCACAACCATGCTTCACTGTCTTCACAGTGTACTGTGGCTTGAATTCAGTGTTTGGGGGTCGTCTGACAAACTGTCTCCGGCCACTAGACCCAAAAAGAACAATCTTACTTTCATCAGTCCACAAAATGTTGCGCCATTTCTCTTTAGGCCAGTCAATGTGCTTTTTGGCAAATTGTAACCTCTTCAGCACATGTCTTTTTTTCAACAGTGGGACTTTGCGGGGGCTTCTTGTAGATAGCTTGGCTTCACATAGGCGTCTTCTAATTGTAACAGTACTCACAGGTAACTTTAGACCTTCTTTGATCTTCCTGGAGCTGATTGTTGGCTGAGTCCTGGCCATTTTGGCTATTCTTCTATCCATTCGAATGGTAGTTTTTCGCTTTCTTCCACGTCTTTCAGGTTTTGGTTGCCATTTTAAAGCATTTGCGATCATTTTAGCTGAGCAGCCTATCATTTTCTGCACTTCTTTATATGTTTTCCCCTCTCCAATCAACATTTTAATCAAGGTACGCTGTTCTTCTGAACAATGTCTGGAACGACCCATTTTCCTCAGAATTTCAGAGAGAAATGCACTGTAACCAGCATGTACAACATTTGCTGCCTTCCTTCCTTAAATAAGGGCAATAATTGCCACCTGTTTTTCAAAGAATGAATGACCTCACTAATAGAACTCCACACTGCTATTATTTTGAACATGCCCCTTTCAATTAGTGATTCAATTACACAGAATCAGCAGCATGCATGTCATGACTGTTGGGTCTGTTGGATTTCTATTACTCTACTACACCTGCTAGTAAATTATTTGCCATGTAGAAATATCATTTCTACCTAAAACAGTGATTGATCAGGTTAGTGATGTCTGACTGCTATTATTTTGAAAACAACTGTAACTACCATAGAGCTCAACAACGCCATGGTAGTTCATAGAGATCTACAAGCCGACAGCCTCAAAAACTGTCAGAACTTGTAGTTTTCCCATTCACAGAATACTGTGAAGGAGTGACATGGCTGGGTGGGCAGATCCCCCATTAGTTTTCACAATAGGGGATCAGAGAAGAGCGGGGGGGCGGTCCTTTTCATAACATGTTACACCCTGAATATGGGTGTAACTTGTAACATGGTATGAAAGGTGAACTTATCCTTTAAAGTGTTACTAAACCCCGGACCCTGCATCCACTATATCTGTTCTCCCACAGTACACAGAACATGGACGTGCAATTATTTTAGCAAATATTAACTGCTAAATACCTTTTCTCATCAGAAGTTAGAGCAGTCAGTGTTCAGCCAAGCACTAGCTAAAGCTTGTAGGAGGAGTTTTCTTTCTGCTCTAGGAGGATGCAAAACCCCTGACCTCTGTCTAACCAGTGCTGATTGTCCCTGTGCTGATCACATGCACTCTGCCAAGAAAAAAAAAAAAAAACCTCTTTAGCAATACACACCAAACTGAGCATGCACAAAATGCCTACGATTCAGTCTATCTTATTAGGATATAAGAGGTGGTCACTTGAAAAAGGGGAGGAACTGAGAAGAAAGGATCAAAGGGCCTTTTTACACAATGCAGAGGATTAACCCCTTAGAATCCACAGTGAGTATAACAAGCATGTTTTACTGCATATACAGGCTGATTTTACCATTGTGGGTTTAGTAACACTTTAAGTACATAGCAGGGGTGGACTGACAACTCATGGGGCCCCTGGGCAGTAAGAGATAATGGGGCCCCCTGTGCCCCCACCTACACTCAAGCACACCCACACAACACCCTACCTACATATTGCAGCTCAGCTGCATAGAATGGGCATTTACATATTTGTTGCAGCAAAGACTGCATGAATGTTCCCGGCTTCTTTCTGTAGAAGCCACTGCCGACTGATCTGGACAGGGGAGGCAGAGCAGATCCTCTCTCCTTTGCTCTGTAGTGGAGGATGGGGGGAGGGGCTGGACACTGTCAGAGAAGACCAGGCATCAGAGACCTGCGAGGGGGGGCCTGAGGATCACAGAGGGGGGGCCCAGGAGGGAAATCCGATACACAGTCAGGGATGATGGGTGCAGTGAAGGGACAGTGACAGCACCGATCTCCCTGCATGGATTTCAACAAGGCAGCTGGAAGTCTCTACCTCCCGCTACTTTCAGCTGCTTCATTGAAATCCATTCAAGAAGATCGGTGCTGTCACTGTCCCTCCCCTGCACTGATCACCTCCGATTTTGTTCCTGATACATATCCATGGGGGAAGGGTGTGTGCAGTGAACACCCCGCATCCATGGATGATATGCCTCTCACTTTCCCACTCCCCAACGGCTCCATCACCAGCACAGTGTCCCGACCCTTCACCCGACTCACTCTGCCACCAGGTGAAATGACAGGTGAGTTACTTCTGGGTCGGGGTCTGCGACTGCCTTCTCCTCTGCTCCCCACACTGTCACTGGACAGTGATCCTCTCACGGGCCCCCTACTGACCCCGGGCCCTCGGGCAATGCCCAAATGGTCAGTCTGCCCCTTGTACATAGACTATTTTACATATTAGCCTCCCTGCACTTTTTATAGGCAGAATTAAAGAAGAATTATCATTATTTGTTTACACTATTCAGTTCCCTATGGGGCATAGTAAATGTAGTACTCTGCCCCATCTTCCTGGGTGCCTTGTAACACTAGCTACTATATTATACAGGCGCCCCACCTTGGTCTCACCTCCCTGAACATTCCTATTGCCAGTGCTTGGCTTGGGCAAGTGCTGTGAGAGGGACACAGGTGTTCACTATTAAAGCAGCTGTCTCCTTGCTAACTGCAGTTTTGAGCTTCCATGCACCAAGGGGGGGCATGCTATCTGCCATTGAAGTTAGAGTTACAGGCCACCTAGGAAGATGGCACAAAGTACTCCATATTCTTTGTCCAATGGGGAACTGAATAACATAAAACAAAATAGTGATAGTTCTTCTTCAAAGCTGATATCCGACGAAAAAGTATTTACCCTTTGTGTGACCGGTCCTGTGAAGCCTCTTCCATTTGTTGCCCAACCAGTTCCAGCTCTCTGGCATCATCCCGTATAATGCAGGGCCAGCAGTCATGCAATCTACATATATTATATGCACAAGTAGGGCCAGATTTAGACCTTTGGGGGCTTGGGGCACTTCAGATTCAGATGACCCCTCATTTTCAATGACAGTCACATGTTTTCAAAATGCACAACACAACATGGAGGAGTGGAGGAGCTCAGCTATGAGGAAAGATTAGAGGAACTGAATTTATTCTCTCTTGAGAAGAGGATATTAAGGGGGATATGATCAACATGTATAAATACATCAGTGGTTCATATAGTGAACTCTGTGTAGAGTTATTCACCCTGAGGTCATCCCAGAGGACAAGGGGGCACTCTTTACGTCTGGAGGAAAAGAAATTTAATCTCCAAACACGGAAAGGTTTCTTCACAGTGAGAGCTGTGAAAATGTGGAATAGACTCCCTCAAGAGTTGGTTCTGGCCAGCTCAGTGGATTGCTTTAAAAAAGGCCTGGATTGTTTCCTAGATACACAGAATATACCGTATTTTTTCTCCATAAGACGCACTTTTTTCCCCCAAAAAAAGGGGGGAAAATGTCAGTGCGTCTTATGGAGCGAATATAAAGCGGCCGGTCCGGTATTTTTGTGGCCACCATGTCAGAATACCGGGCCGGCCGCTCAGCTGTTGTCTCCTGCAAGGCCTTACCTGTTCCTCGCTCCAGTGCTGCACAGTCTTCCCGCGCTGGCTTCTGTGATAGCCGGGTGCCCACTGCGCATGTGCTGCGCTTTGTGAATGATCCGGTGTCTTCTGGGACACATGAAAGGTCCCAGAAGGCGCCGGGCCATTCACAAAGCGCAGCGCTTCTCGCACATGCGCAGTGGGCACCCGGCTGTCACAGAAGCCGGCCCGGGAAGAAGAGGGAAGGACAACTCCGCGGAAGTGGGAGCGGGTACCTGTCAAATTCAGGTACTCGCTCCCCCTCCCTCTCCAAAGGTCAGCAGTCTCTGGTCATTCCCTTCACTGTCTGCAGTCTCTGGTCATTCCCTGCACTGTCTGCAGTCTCTGGTCATTCCCTGCACTGTCTGCAGTCTCTGGTCATTCCCTGTACTGTCCGCAGTCTCTGGTCAACTCCTGCACTGTGTCCGCAGTCTCTGGTCATCTCCTGCACTGTGTCCGCAGTCTCTGGTCATCTCCTGTACTGTTTCTGGTCATCCCCTGTACTATGTCCGCAGTCTCTGGTCATCTCCTGCACTGTGTCCGCAGTCTCTGGTCATCTCCTGTACTGTGTCCGCAGTCTCTGGTCATCTCCTGCACTGTGTCCGCAGTCTCTGGTCATCTCCTGTACTGTGTCCGCAGTCTCTGGTCATCTCCTGCACTGTGTCCGCAGTCTCTGGTCATCTCCTGTACTGTGTCCGCAGTCTCTGGTCATCTCCTGTACTGTGTCCGCAGTCTCTGGTCATCTCCTGTACTGTGTCCGCAGTCTCTGGTCATCTCCTGTACTGTGTCCGCAGTCTCTGGTCATCTCCTGCACTGTGTCCGCAGTCTCTGGTCATCTCCTGCACTGTGTCCGCAGTCTCTGGTCATCCCCTGTACTGTGTCCGCAGTCTCTGGTCATCTCCTGCACTGTGTCCGCAGTCTCTGGTCATCTCCTGTACTGTGTCCGCAGTCTCTGGTCATCTCCTGTACTGTGTCTGCAGTCTCTGGTCATCTCCTGCACTGTGTCTGCAGTCTCTGGTCATCTCCTGTACTGTGTCTGCAGTCTCTGGTCATCTCCTGCACTGTGTCCGCAGTCTCTGGTCATCTCCTGCACTGTGTCCGCAGTCTCTGGTCATCTCCTGCACTGTGTCCGCAGTCTCTGGTCATCCCCTGTACTGTGTCTGCAGTCTCTGGTCATCCCCTGTACTGTGTCTGCAGTCTCTGGTCATCTCCTGTACTGTGTCCGCAGTCTCTGGTCATCTCCTGTACTGTGTCCGCAGTCTCTGGTCATCCCCTGTACTGTGTCTGCAGTCCATTGGTTCAGAATACTTTTTTTTTCTTGTTTTTCACCTCTAAAACCTAGGTGCGTCTTATGGTCAGGTGCGTCTTATGGAGCGAAAAATACGGTAACTGGATACTAACATTTATAGGTAAAGTTGATACAAGGAATATCTGATTGCCTCTTGGGATCAGGAAGGATTTTTTTCCCCTGCAGGAGCAAATTGGATCATGCTTTGCTGGATTTTTTTTGCCTTCCCCTAGATCAGTGCTTCTCAAATAGTGGGAGGCTCCGTCAAGGGGGGCGCGTCGCCGCCCCCCCCCTTCCGACAGAAGGGACACTAAGTACAGGGGTGGGCAGAGGGCTGCTGTCTC
The DNA here is from genome assembly GCF_062004578.1 of Staurois parvus. Classification (NCBI taxonomy): domain Eukaryota; kingdom Metazoa; phylum Chordata; class Amphibia; order Anura; family Ranidae; genus Staurois; species Staurois parvus. The sequence continues at coordinate 10,484,022 of NW_028317971.1, forward strand.
TTACCTGGCTCCCACGATGATCCATCCAGGAAGCGCTGCTCCTTCCGTCACTCTGGCCACTCCCTCACTCCTGCCGCTCGGCTCCGCCTCCTCACCGGTGATTGGCCGCCAGAACTGTAGCTCAGGAAAGGTACACAGGCGGCCAATCACGGGCGAGGAGGCGGAGCCGAGCGGACCCGCGAAAATCGAGTGAGGGAAAAGCCGGTAAGTGTGCAGTGCAGAGGTGCTGCTGCAACCACATACTGTATGCTGGCTGCAACAGCACCATACTGCAACAGGGGTCAGCAAGTGTCATTGGTGTCAGTGGGAGGAATAGTGCCGCATCATTGGTGTCACTGATACTAATGATGGGGCATTATTCCTCCCACTGACACCAACGATGGGGCACTATTCCTCCCACTGACACAAACGATGGGGCACTATTCCTCCCCCCCACTGACACCAACGATGGGGCACTATTCCTCTCCCCACTGACAGGGTACTATTCCTCCCACTGACACCAATGTTGGGACACTATTCCTCCCACTGACACCAATGTTGGGACACTATTCCTCCCACTGACACCAATGATGGGACGCTATTCCTCCCACTGACACCAATGTTGGGACGCTATTCCTCCCACTGACACCAATGTTGGGACACTATTCCTCCCACTGATAACAATAATGGGACACTATTCCTCCCACTGACACCAATGTTGGGACGCTATTCCTTCCACTGACACCAATGTTGGGACACTATTCCTCCCACTGATAACAATGATGGGGCACTATTCCTCCCACTGACACCAATGTTGGGACACTATTCCTCCCACTGACACCAATAATGAGGCACTATTCCTCCCACTGACACCAATGATGGGGCGCCAATGATTAGGTCCTAAGTAAATGTTGGTGATCGGTTTGAATTCATTATTATTTATTGATTTTATGTATTTTTTCAGTATCATATGGTTTGACATGTCCAATCAAAAAATGTTTATAGTTTATATAAGGATTTAATTTTTTTTGAATTTCTAATGCACTTTAAATCTTTTCTGCTACAGTTATAAAGCTATTCTTTGTTGTAAATTGATTCACATTTCTTTCTTTTTTTATTCTCTTATACGTTAATAAGGATACAGTGTTATGCAGAGGTGTACTTATAACAATTTTATAGACAAATGATACTATTTACAGTCGCGCGGGGGGGCGCGAAATGTTTTCTTCTTCCTAGGGGGGGCATGACAGAAAATAATTGAGAAGCACTGCTCTAGATAAACTGTGGGCATAGGATTATAACTTTTATTTTTTTTTAATGGTTGAACTGGATGGACTTTTTTCTTTTTTCAGCCAGACTAACTATGTAGCATCATTCACGTGTGCACACAGTCATTGACTACATTCCTTAAGAGTGTAAGCACTGTATGTGTGGTTCGCTTGAGCTAGCAAAATTTGTTTTTAAAAACCAATACAATATACCAGTCTAGAGTAAAACATTTTACAGCTGATGGCAGGCATAATATTACTTCCCAAGATACATTCAATAAAATAAATTGTATTATTATTTATTTTTTATTATTTTATATAATTTTTTTAAACTGTTTTATATTTTTTTTGTATAGAGGGGACCCCTTCTGTCAAGGGGACCCAGGGCGCTCATGCATTTGCAAGATGCTTGGGGTGCCATTAAAATTAAAATTATTGGCACCATCGCACGTCTGCTAAGGGGCGGTGCAATTTTTGTGTGTAGCGGTAAAGCATGCAATGTTATACGCATTCTTGCAACACACTGGTGTGAACAAACCCTGAGGGCTATAATCCTGCTGTTATAGGATGGCAGTGTATATTCCCAAACTTACTGATATAATTTGGGGAAGGAGTAGTTCACTGCATTGGTTTTGACATAATGGGGTTGATTTACTAAAACTGGGGAGTGCAAAATATGGTGCAGTTCTGCATAGAAACCAATCAGCTTCCAGGTTTTATTGTCAATGCTTAATTGAACAAACTGAAGTTAGAAGCTGATTGGCTACCATGCACAGCTGCACCAGATTCTGTGTGAACCAGCTTTAGTAAATCAACCCCAATGTATTTACTCTAGGATTTGCAGAAGGCTTGCCATTATTCATCAGAACCCGTATTAGGCTACTTTCACACTGAGGAGTTTTTGAAGCGTTTCTGCATTAAAAAAAAGTGCCTGAAAAGCTGAAGAAAAATGCTTCCCTATGTATGTGAATGTATGTCTATGTATGTTTTCACACTAAGGCATTGCGCTTGTGGTGCGGTGTAAAAACTCCTGCTTGCAGCATCTTTGGGGCATGTTTGGTGAGTTAAAAAAAAGCCTCAAAAACGCCTCTTCCCATGGAAATCAATGAAAATCGCCTGAAAAAGCCTCAAAAACACCTAAAAAATGCAGCTGGGAAACGTTTTTGGTCCAGTTTCTAAGTCACGTGTCCTTTAAAAACGCTCAGAAAGCACAACAAAAGCGCGGTAAAAGCGCCTATGCGTTTTTGCAGCGAATCAGTGTGAAAGTGGCCTTAGACACCCTGAGATGGATAGCAGCATCTGTGTGTTCACGTGTAATAGTCCTATACTGCTCTCCCATTTTTTCATCCTTGGTATGTTTCCAACAATGAAACATTTTTATTTAAAATGTTTTTGTATCACCCACATTCCTCCCATTCCTTCTTTACTTTTATGTGCACCCAACATTCTTTTATGTCACTTTTACTGCATACGTTTGTGAAGTACACTCACTGGAGAATCCACAGCATATCTTTTGGCCTCTAAATTGTTGAAAAAATGTGATCAGCCTCCTTCAAAAAACATTCTTAGTCTTCTTTTAGTTTATATTATGCGTTAGTCCTTAAAGTTGAATTCCAAGCTAATATAAAAGACACAAATTAGTATAGATCTGTATTCATTAATACATCATTAAATGCATTTTTATTTTTGAATCCAAACAGTGTAAGGTGTTAGTACCCTAAGCCTGGTTTCACATATATGCGGTGCGGTATATCGTGTTTCGCACAGGAACCGCGCTGCACTCCTGTGCAAATCAGATGCGATTTGTGTGCGGGGCGATTGGAGCCATACATTTTGTATGGCTCTAATCGCACCGCACCCGCACCAAAAACATGCAGGACCCTTTTTTTGGTCCGCACTAGAATCGGATCGCATGTGTATTCACACCTATGCGATCAGATTCTGCACATTGCACTGCATTTTACGGACTAATTTCGGGGAGTTGTTAACTTAACATACACACCCGCAGAGGTTTGCATGAACGGGGTGCGATTCTGATGCGGTGCGGAAATCTTTGAGAAATACAAGCTTTTGGCTGAGGTGGCAGAACAAACTTGTAGCTCTCTCATTTCTTAGATTCCTGTGAATGAATGGCATGACTGTGCGGATGGAGCCCCGATCAGCTGCACTGTTTTTTTTAACTGTTTATTTGTATTTATTCAACAATTTTTAAGACCATATTAAAGTATAACTAAAGGCAAAACTTTTTTATAGTTTTGAATAGAATGGAGAAACCCCAAATTTTGGGTTGTTCCCAGAAAAGTAATAGACAGGAAACTTTCCAATGGAGACACTAGTTCTAGTGATCTAGGGTTCCCCAAGGAATTCCTTTAACCGCTTCAATACCAGGCGCTTTCACCCCCTCCTGCCCTGGCCAATTTTCAGCTTTCAACGCTGTCGCACTTTGAATGACAATTGCGCGGTCATGCAACACTGTACCCATATGAAATTTTTTGTGTTTTTTTCACACAAATAGAGCTTTCTTTTGGTGGTATTTAATCACCACTGAGTTTTTTTATTATTTGCTAAATAAAACAAAAAACATCTGAAACTTTTGAAAAAAAAGCACTTTTCTTTGTTTCTGTTATAAATTTTGCAAATAAATAACATTTCTTCATACATTTAGGTCAAAATGTATTCTGATACATTTCTTTGGTGAAAATAATATTAATAATTGAAATTGTATTTTTTTGTTTCTATTATTTTTTTTATTTTTTATTACATTTTTTCTTTTTTTTTACTATTTTATTTTTCAGCACACTGTGACCAAAGCAATACAATGTTACCATAGTAACATTGTACTACTCTGGGAAAGTGATCAGGATTTTGTTTTTAAACACATTATGATTGCTAATACCAATGTATTTCATTGATATTGGCAATCATTGTTACTGAATGAAACTGATTCATTCAGTCTTTTGTTGTGATTAGCTGTGATTGGGTAAAGCTGATCACATGATACAGATGGGCTGTGATTGGCCCTGTTCGTATCATGTGACTGCCTTGACAAGTCCCAGCTAACAACATAATTGTATACAATGGATGGCATGACAGGAAGCCATCCATTGTATACAATTGACATGTGATCTGCTGTGATTGGTCACAGCGGTCACATGATACTGGCAACGGGTCAGTGTAGTAATATGTCGTCTGCTGTGTCCATTGGACACAGTTGGTGACAGATCGCGCCGCTGCGCGGCCGCGTGAGTGGCTCGTTTTGACATGATGTCATATGACGCCCAGTCACAATGGCGAGTGTCCTGCCCGACCTTCTGGAACCCTTAAAGGGCCAGGAGGCGCCAGCGCCAAGGGGTTAAACAGCCCATGAGAATGAATTTACCTACAAGCACAGCCAAATCTGCATTGTCCTTTTCTCACTCTCCGCTCTTCTGCTGCAGGTCCTACCATGCACCTCCATCTTGAATCTTCCATAATCGGGAGGCGGATGTCTGTTTCTTATTTTCATAGCCGGCCTCCTGATGACACTCCTTTGGTTTAACATAATTACAAAGTTAGTCTGGTTGAAAAAAAAAGCCACAAGTCCATCCAGTTCAGCTCACAGAGAAAAGAAACACACATGCAAATAGAACACCTCCACATCCTATACCCACAGTTGATCCAAGCAAAGATGAAGGCAAAAAACACCCAATAAAGCATAATCCAATTTGCTCCAGCAAGGAAAAAAATCCTTCCTGATCCCCCAAGAGGCAATCAGATATACCCTGGGTCAACTTTACCTATAAATATTAGTTTTGTTCATGTAGGTCCCCAGGTCTTGAATGCAGGTCAGAACAACATTATACTTCGGTATATACTCAAATCCAGCCTCTTGGGATGGGTGATGTGGATATTCCAGGAGGCTGTGGGTGGCTCTTGCATGGATGAGGAATATGTACCACATTATGATTAAAGGAATAAAGATATTTAGACAACAAAAAAGCTGCAATTGTGTACGGCAGTAGTGCTCAACCTTTTGAAGAGTGAGGGCCACTTAAATGATTTGGTAACCGGTTGTGGGCCACAATGAAATGACATGGTTCAGAATTTGCAATTTTTTATTTTGAATAGAATAATGAACATGCCAGCGGGAGGGCGAGCAGGAGAAGCCGGATTTCAGTGGTTGCAGGAGAAAAATTGAGAGGATCGGTTCCTGTCCAAGCGTACAACAGAATGTGATAGGGAGGCCGCATGGGCCCCCTGGAGCATGGGGTGGGTCACCATAGCAACCCCTGATACTACACCAGTGGTTAGGGGTTTGTTAAAAATATGTCTCAGCTATGGGGTTTTACCACCCCCCAAAACGCAAATGTAAAGAAGCCCTTACTGTCCTTAGACCCCTATAATGGTGCTATTACACTGAAGCACTGCGGTTTACCTGCAGGTTAGCTGCACTTTGCTATAGACTTCTATTATATCTTGCGGGTGTGGTGCACTTTCTGAAAGCGCACCAAATCTCCTGAATTCAGCTTCCCTTGTTTGAGGTGAAGGTCCATATCAGAGGGCTCCAAGGGCCAAAGGTTGAGCACCCCTGGTGGAAGGGGAGGTGGGGGAAGCAAATGCGAGAAAGTTGAATTCATACGCGAAGATCCCATTTCATTTGCCTTGGTATGAGCCCCTTGTAGCCTTCTGTAATGCAAAGCTCCAATTAGAGGAAGAAGAAGCAGCACAAGGAGCCAATCGTGTGTTGCAGAGCAAGGAGCATGCTGATAGGAGGAGAGAAGGATGACACGGAGAGATGGGTTCATCAGTGTTCTCCTTCTTCTTTCACTGTCCATTCACAGGCTTAGGGAAAGCCAAGACCTATAAGTGAAATGGAAACTGAGAAAAATCTGGTCTCGAGTCCATTTGCTGTGTGCTGGAGCTGTGTAAACCGGGCTGTTCATTTTTTTCTATTTCAGCCAGCAGGCTTAATGAAAAAAAAACTAACAGATTCCTCTATCCACACAAGCAAGACAGTTGGGGTATTTAGACATTGGATTGACTGCAGCCAATGACTGTCAAAAAATTCACCGACACGTCCCTTTCAAAGAAGTCAACAATATCAAACAGTGTATGGCCAGCCTAAAGGTATAAATAAAGGCTTTTTTTTGGATTTTGGATTGAGTGGAGAGGGATTCAAATTCTTGTGAGTTATTACTGCTATCTGTGCTCCCGTTCAAGAGATTCACCCTCTCTATTTGTTCTGTTATCATTGAAAGTGAAAGTAAAAGAAAATACCAAATTTTGGGTTGTCCCCAGAAAAGTAATAGTGGGGACATCTCACAATGGAGACACTAGTTCTTGTGACCTGGGGGTCCCCAAGGAATTCCCTTAATGTGTAGGGATTTCCTCTCACTTCCTGTTTGGCTATGGGACAGGAAGTGAAGGGAAATCTCTGCAATGGGACACAGATGGCGGGAAAAAAAATCTGCCAGGGGTTATAACCCTCCCTTACTCTATCCAAAAGGAAAAAACAAAAGCTTTTCCTATACTTCTACTTTAAACCTCAGGGCTTGATGGACAGGAATACAATCCTTTATCAGGTAAAACAAGTCTCATATATGTATTTAATTCGTATATTTAGCTGTTTGCCCAGGGTTCAGCCATAATGATAGGCAAAAAAATACTTGATACGTAGCCCGAAGCCAGCGGGCGTGTTGTGGTTCTGATGGCTGTTTCTCTTGTATAATCATAGATAAACACTTATTTATTGCCATGCTTATTGTTACTATTATAATTATTATTATACAGGATTTATATAGCGCCAACAGTTTGCTCAGCGCTTTACAAAATAAAGGGAGACAATACAGCAACAATACAGTTCAATACAAGAGGGTTAGGAGGGCCCTGCTCCTTGGAGCTTACAATCTAGGAGGGAGGGGCTGGTGGTACAAAAGGTAATAACTGTGGGGCATGGACTGGTAGAAGGAATAGAAGATTAAATTATTAGCTGAAGGCAGGATAGGCTTCCCTGAAGAGATAGGTTTTCAGAGATCGCCTAAAAGTGGGCAGAGTAGGCGATAGTCTGATAGATAGGGGTAGAGAGTTCCAGAGGATGTGGGAGGCTCTGGAGAAGTCCTGGAGATGAGAATGGGAGGAGGAGACAAGGCAGCTAGAGAGCAGGAGGTGATGATTGCCTTGTTCAAAAACAAGCTTTTTTGTCAGTTTCACACATTTAGCCTAGGTTTGAATTAGTTGAGGACTAAATTGTCCAGTGCTTATCTGCTCCTGTCCAAATTAATCATTCTAGCTTTGGAATGTGCGCACACTGGAAGAGACTCACGCTGACACACAAGTTCAGTCTATGAACACTTCTAGTTTATCATAATGAGAAAATGAGCTTATATATGCAAAATGATGCAAGAGTCCTGTGAGAACAGCATAAGCATTATATTAGTCTTTGATTGGTCATTTCCACACGAAAACAATCTCTGTCATGGTATAGGTGTGATCTTCTTCCAAGCCTTATCTATAGAAAGAAAAACATTCCTTTGTCTCAAGTTGGCACGATGGGAGGGGGTCGGTGCGTGTGAGCAAACATTTCTTAAGCAAGGATTTCTTATAGTACCACAAAGCCCAGCAGGCAGAAAATATTCACACAACATATGTATGCATACTAAACATTTATAAATATGAAGAAAGAAATAGTATTAAAGTATAAAAGTAAATATGTATAAAAATGTGTAGAAAAACGTATATATATACATATTCAATAGGAAACCAAATAGGCATTTTACCATATCCATCACAGGTTCACACTATGGATTGCATGTGAATTGCACAGGAACCGTACCGCATTCCTGTGCAAGTCACATGTGATTCTGTGCAGTGCGATTTGGGCCATTCATTGTGCATGACTCATATCACCCCACGCCTGCACCAAAAAGGTGCCTGCAGTTCATATAACTTTTGGGAAAAGCACTGTGTTTGTGACCTGTTTTTGGGGTGTTGTAACTTTGAATTGACACCCACAGCAGAGCGCAAAACACAGTGCATTTGCAGTGTGGTGCAGGAAACGTACAGCGATTGCAGCATTTCCCACACTGCACATGTGTGAACCTAGTGTAAAGGTGAAATATTCCATTTAAATATTGATAAATGATTCCATGTTATTTGCTCATTTGCATGGATCATTTTTAAATGTCTGAGCCCTAAGAATTGTATGGGTTTGGCTAATTTACTTTTGTGTATTCCCATTAGATTTTACAGCGGCACCAACCGTAATCCCAAGTAAAGCCGAATGAGTGCGTTACAATATGATTGGACAAATGTAGATCTTGCAGCATCACAAATACAGAATTAAAGGCATCTGCAAGAATAGAATTTTATCTTAGTTCACATAACTTAAAAGAGAAGTAGGGGTTTCGGGTTTTTTTGCTCAATCATACTTACCTAGATGGATGCTGCATCTGTCTCCAGCTGGCTCTATTGTGAGAACTCAGCAATCCCATGACCATTGATCCCTGAGTACTCACAGCCATTCTGGAGCGCTGGGCTGTGGAGGGGGAGGGAGTGGGTGGCTCAGGCTCTCAGCGGATTGCTGAGAGACTGAGCCAGGTCCTGCTCCAGACTTTGAGGTGGATCCCGACATTTAAGTTGGGATCTTTCCCCAGCCTAGACTGGATGAGTGACGTCAGCTGAAAACCGGTCACAGGAGACTTACAGCCAAAAGAGCTTTGGCTGTACTTCTCCTTTAAAGCACTATTAAAGTGTTACTAAACCCACAACAGTAAAATCAGTCTGTATTTGCAGTAAAGCATGCTTGTTATACTCACTGTGGAACCTAAGGGGTTAATCCTCTGCATTGTGCAAACAGGATGTTTGATCCTGTCTTCTCTGATCCTCCCCTTCTTCCACGTTCCCCACTTTATCTCCTGATAGAACACAGCCTCAGGGACACTCTGCACATACTTAGTTTGGTGTGTACTGCTAGAGAGTTTTTTCTTTTTCTTCGGAGGGTGCATGTGATCAGCACAGGGCCAATCAGCACTGTCCAGACAGAGGTCAGGGATTATGCAATCTCATAGTGCAATGGGAGGAAACTCCTCCTACAAGCTTTAACATGTGCTCAGCTGGACACTAATAGAAGTCATAAGACTGCTGATGAGAAAAGGTATTTAGCAGTTTATATTTACTAAAATAATTGTATTTCCATGTTCTGTGTACAGTGGGAGACCAGATATAGTGAATGCAGGGTCCTGGGTTTAGTAACACTTTAAACCCAAAAGTAAACATTTATAACTGTCTATTGCAGCTTACCAATCATAAGAAGTGTTGGCTTTTGGTTTTATACCGCTTTAACAGCTTGTACTGTACTATTTCTTGTGTCTTTTTATCCAAGATTCAAACAACTTTCAGGTAAAATTCACACATTTTCCAATGGAATCTTAGATGAATATGTATAGATCTTGGGTGTAACTAATGTGACTGTTGGGTAAAAACATTGATTTTTGCACTGTACCTTTAAGTAAATAAATAAACAAATATGATCAACCTCCCAAGTGGTTCAAATCTTATTCCAAATGGGCCAAAAATATCATAACAAAACAAAGTCAACTCAAACAGTGATCTGGTGACACTCATAATCTTCTATGAATATCCTTGTGTGTTCCACTACCACTAATAACATTAGCAGCTTACCGAAGGGAAGACCCCAAATTAAAGGAGGTCTACAGTGCTAACGGACTTCAGAAAGCCTCTTTAGCAATTATGTGTATCAACCAGGAACCTCCAGGGTAATCAGGAGGATCCAAATCTGATCATCAATTCCACTCATCATATGCCATTATTCCCATATGAAACAAATACAAAGTGCTTCATAGTGTCATTTTTATTATTGTAAATACAGGTACTCACATTTAAAAGCAAAACTCCACTGCCACTGGACTAGAACCATGATGACAGCAGCGTAAGCTCTGCCCCAACATGTTTCGTCATAAGATATATCTTTATGGGTCTTTTGTTTTGTTAAGATATTTTTGGCACAGTTGAAATAAGATTTGCACACTTGGGAGATCATACATAATTATTTATTTGAATGCTTAAAGGTACAGCGCAACAATTGTTTTTTTTTCTTTTTTGTATACTTGTATTGAGAGGTTTTTGAGTGCTGCTGTACATGCACTTACACTTTATTCATTTATTGATTTGTTTCACACTAAGCGCAGTTTTTTGGCTTAATTTAAAAAAACATTGATTAACAGACTTGTAGGGCTCATTCACACATGAGGTTGTGGGAGAAGTAAAACTCCCCAACTGAGTTAGGTTTTACTGCCCCCCAACTGCTCCCATTTTAGCTGCAGAGACAACAGTCAAGTGTACAACAGTGCATACTCTCCAGTGCTCCAGGAATCAATTGCCAAAGGAAGGCCAGTGGACCAGAGCAAATGGTGGCCTATGGATAACGTATAGGGAATGCAGCCCTCCTCAGATGGGGAAATTCAACAACTGGAAAAGAGCAAACAGGTGGCGCAAACAGCTAGTGCATTAGCCACGGTTTATTCAAAATGTGTAAAAGACAAAAACATACTCACAAACGTAGCATGTATATAATGCTTAGTATGACAATGGAGATGGCCACAATAGGCAGGGTGTCCACCTGTCACTGCGGTCAGGGACTGACGCGTTTCAGGATCAAATCCCTTTCCTCAGAGCTTGTGGTAAAAGACAAAAACATACTCACAAATGTAGCATGTATATAATGCCTAGCATGACAATGGAGATGGCCACAACAATAAGCTAGGTGTCCAACTGTCAGTGCGGTCAGGTACTGACGCATTTCGGGGATGAATCCCTTTCCTCAGAGCTTGTGGTAAAAGACAAAAACATACTCATAAACGTAGCTTGTATATAACGTTTAGTATGACAATGGACATGGCCACAACAATGAGCAGGGTGTCCGTCTGTCACTGTGCTCCAGTACTGATGCATTTCGGGGACGAATCCCTTTCCTCAGAGCTTGTGGTAAAAGACAAAAACATACTCACAAATGTAGCATGTATATAACGCCTAGCATGACAATGGAGATGGCCACAACAATAAGCTAGATGTCCACCTGTCACTGCGGTCCGTGCTGACGCATTTCGGGGATGAATCCCTTTCCTCAGAGCTTATGGTAAAAGACAAAAACATACTCACAAACGTTGCATGTATATAACGCTTAGTATGACAATGGAGATGGCCACAACAATGAGCAGGGTGTCCGCCTGTCACTGCGCTCCAGTACTGATGCGTTTCGGGGACGAATCCCTTACCTCAGAGCTTGTGGTAAAAGACAAAAACATACTCACAAACGTTGCATGTATATAACATTTAGTATGACAATGGAGATGGCCACAACAATGGGCAGGGTGTCCAACTGTCAGTGCGGTCAGGTACTGACGCATTTCGGGGATGAATCCCTTTCCTCAGAGCTTGTGGTAAAAGACAAAAACATACTCACAAACGTAGCTTGTATATAATACTTAGTATGACAATGGAGATAGCCACAACAATAAGCTGGGTGTCCACCTGTCACTGCGGTCCGGTACTGATGCGTTTCGGGGATGAATCCTTTTCCTCAGAGCTTGTGGTAAAAGACAAAAACATACTCACAAACGTGGCATGTATATAACATTTAGTATGACAATGAAGATGGCCACAACAATGAGCAGGTTGTCCGCCTGTCACTGCGCTCCAGAACTGATGCATTTCGGGGACGAATCCCTTTCCTCAGACCTTGTGGTAAAAGACAAAAACATACTCACAAACGTAGCATGTATATAATGTTTAGTATGACAATGGAGATGGCCACAACAATGAACAGGGTGTCCGCCTGTCATTGCGGTCGGGTACTGACGCACTTCAGGGACGAATCCCTTCCCTCAGAGCTTGTGGTGTACACATGCCGCAGCAGGAATTAAACCCCCCTGTCTCTTTCAGCAGGCGATACTGCCCACAGATCACGACGCATTCAGGTGAGTGCAAGCACTGTGCAGCACAGTAGTGCTTGGTCCAAGGGGTTAAAAAAGGCGGTGAGGAGGCAATACAATGCTTCCTCACCGCCTGTCAAATGCAAACCGGAAATGGATCGCTCCTCAAAGATCAAAGCTCATGTGAACAAGGCCTTTGAGTAAACCGCAACATTTCTTTAGTCAAATTGTAACAGTCTGACATTCCTAAACTGTTAAGAGACACAGAAAGGAATAAGTCTATGGTTTACCTATAACAGGCTCGTTATGAGCTGGAACTGTGGCTAGGTGTAAGGACCCAGATTTAGTGATGTATAAATGAACTATGCTGGGCAAAGTGAGTCATGGAAAACTAAAATAAACAGCTATCTGCTAACTTTTTATTATATTAATGGCTGCATTTTACAGAATGACCCCACTCCCAACTTCCAGAAACAATGTGCTATTGAAGAACATCCACAGCTGGAAAGACCCCATTAAGGCTACCATCCTGAAGAACTGTGAAAGCATAGATAATGTTCATTGCATATCATTAGATTACTGGGCAGGAATGTTACCATTAGCCCACTGAAAAGACAAAATGCAGTGAGATGGTCTCCTGGGAGTCCTCTAATCTAGGAGACAAAGCTGGAGTATGAACCATTCTGGAAGCTGGTGGTGATATCATTTCTTTCAATTGCTGTGTTTGCTTTAAAATAACTTCTCTGCAGCCATTCTTGATTTCACAATTTGAAATTAATATGTAACTTTTATCAGTCATCTTCCATGACCTATTCCTCCACAAACGTACATTTGGCACAAGAACCTCAACATGTGGACCTATTTAGGACAGCAAAATATATGCAAATTATACTAACTCATGCTTTGTTTCTTTACTTTTAGATACAGAAAAAAAGATGCATCCTTTGAAAATCTGCTAATGCCACCCTCTTCCCAAGCTGCTTATAGATGGATCGAAATGTGAATGGTTCAGCAGGGACTGTCCGATTTCTGGTCCACGTACGCTTGTTTCTCACAACAGAAGTTGATCTAATGATTGACTTCTGTCAAATGGGAATATTGGAAATCCTTTGCAGAGTTCCAGTATCAGAATACGACACAGTTGGGAAGATTCCTCTATCCATCTTTCTTGTGTGGATGGAGGAATCTGTTTGTTTTTTTTATCAGTCCATTTTCCTTATTGCTGTATATTTTCTCATAGTGAATCCTTGAGTCAGACTGTTCCTGACCCAAGACTCAGGAACAGGGGCGGACTGACCATTTGGAAATTCGGGCACTGCCCGAGGGCTCGAGGTCAGTAGGGGGCCCCATGAGATGCCCCTGGCACCTTTTTCATAGGCTTTTTGGCTTTTGGGCAAGGACACAGGGGCCCCATGATCCCCTATTGCCCGGGGGCCCCATGAGTTGTCAGTCCGCCCCTGCTCAGGAACTTGTCAGTCCGCCCCAGCTCAGCATCAGGCATGCACTAAGCAAGGGTCTCCAAACTATGGCCCTCCAGATGTTGAAGTTCTACAAGTCCCATCATGCCTCTGCCTCTGGGAGTCTTGCCTGTGGCTGTGAGAGTCTTGCAAGGCCTCATGGGACTTGCATTTCTTCAAGGAGGTCCTGGAGGACCATAGTTTGGAGAATCCTGCGCTAAGGGCTCTTTCACACATGCAGTGCTCTCTAAAGAGTGATCCATGCTGAATCACTCTTCACAGGGTATTTGAAAGGCGGTGAGGAGGCATTATGTCACCACCTCACCTCCTGATTTAATCAAATGCAGCACTATGGTGCCACAGCCATGTGCATTGCCTGCGGCTGCAGTGCGGCCCCATAGACTTGCATTGATCATGTTCAGTGGCAGAACTGCAACATACTATTTCATTTTTGCCGTAGCATGTGTACAGTCCTGAGCGGCCCTGTGCCCAGCTTCAGGTGGGTGGTTGGGGAGCAGTAAACCCGTGACTTATCCACCTGGTTTTATCACCCTCTAGCTGCCCACGTGAATGTAGTCTAAAAGTTTCGACCTGATTGATGGATGTGGTGAAATGAATTTGACTATCGTTATCTGTGAGGTATCTGTAGAGTGGAAGCAGCCGTCTGAAGAAATTAGAGTGCATTTGCACCTTTGCAGCTAAATTTGAATAACGCCTCATTTCTATTTGTTATATTTCCATTACCATAGCATAATTGCTGCTTACCTTTTTCAGTGCTTTTTACTTGCTGAAAGTGGTATGAGACCCTAAACCAAAAATGTAATATATTAGATGTGGTGGCTGCATTTGTTTTCTTTTTTTGGGCTTTTTCTCCTTTGTTTTCACCTCGTGATCTGACCAGTAGCACACCTCAGGGTTTATTTACTAAAGCTGGAGAGTGCACATTCTGTAGTAGCTCTGCATAGAAACCAATCATCTTCCAGTTTTTTTTTGTCAAAGCTTAATTGAACAAGCTGAAGTTAGAATCTGATTGGCTATCATGCACAGTTGTACCAGATTCTGCACTCTCCAGTAAATCATCTCCCTCCTGTAGTACCCTAGGTTCACACCTAAGCGTTTTCTGCAGCGTTTTGCGGAAATGCAGTACATTTCATTTAACATGATTTCCTATGGGACATGTTCACATCTGAGCGTTTTCACCCAGTGCGTTTTTTTGAAATGGTCAGGGACTTTTTTGAATGTAAAACGTTGCATTTTTGGTACTATAGACTTCAATGGGAACGCTGCAGAAAGGCATGTATTGCGTTTTTGCCGTATTTTTGATGCATTCTTTATCCATTTTGCATTTAAAATCTGCCTAGCAACAAGAAAAATTTTTAAAAATGAAAAAAAATGCGAAACGCAGGCAAAAGCGCAAGTAAAAAAATGCAAAATGCAGTGCAAAAAGCACTGCAAAAATGGATCAAATGCAACCTGCGTAGACCTAGACTTAGTGTGCCCCCACTTTGGGTGAAGGTGCACATTTGGTCAGCAGCATTGTCAGCCTGGGGGGAGGGGAGTGTTAGATGCACTTGCAGATTTAGATACACTAACAAATTGAAACCAAACTTAAGGTCACACTGCAGTTACACAAACAGTTACATCAAACGTTTTTTTTTTTCTTTTGGGATAAAGGTTTTATGTGAATTTAAAAAAGCTGATCATTGTAAGAACCCATAAGTTGTAAATGTTTTGACTCAACACAACCTGCTACATTTGCAGAACAGCTTGTTCTGGCTGGATCACCAAATGAAAATAGAAGAAAGAAAGAAGCCATAAAAATAAAACGAATACGGCCATCACATCTATGAAATTAGATGCTGCAATATAATGTTTGCTTTTGGGTTTAATACGGCTTTAAAAATCCTCTAAAGCTTTAACCTGCCATGTCATTTTTAAGTAGAAGTCCAGGCTAGAACTAACTGAGCTTAAAGTATGGTAAAAGGCAAAACGTTTTTAAGTTTTGGATGGAGCGACGAGGGATTAGAGCCCCTATTAGGCTTTTATTGCTGTTTGTGCCCTTTAGATTCGCCCTCTCTATTTGTCCAGTTTACCATTATCATCAAAATTGAGAGTAAAAGTAAAATTTTGGGTTCTGCACAGAAAAGTATTAGAGGGGAAATCTTCTAATGAGGACACTAGTTCTGGTGATCTGGGGGCTCCCAAAGAATTCCCTTATTTTGCAGAGATTTTCCCCCACTTCCTGTTTTGGCTATGGGACAGGAAGTGAAATTAAATCTCCCCAATGGGGCACAGATGGCAAAAAATAAACTGACAGGGGTTATAACCCTCCCTTACTCTAACCAAAATGAAAAAAACAAGTTTTGCCTACAGTTCTACTCCAATCAGAGAGCTCCTTGTATTCACTGAAAAAATAAAGGGCGTTTTATAAATTGAGGCACCGAATGAGGAAAACCCTTTGATCAGTGCACAGAAGGGAAGCCGCTTGCACAGAACCCAGGAGATTGTGACTTACTGTAGCTAGAGTGGAATAGTACAGTGATTTACAGCATCCCCATTGGTCCTCCAGATATGCACACTTACCATGCTGACCCAATGTAAGTATGCAAAAAATATAACTCCTGGAGTTCAGATGTAAATGCAGCTTTTCCTATACCTGCCAATTTTGCTAGCATATCTCCTATGTATATTGCACAGAATCCTTTGACATTCACCCTACACAAATAGTATCACCAGAACTTTTGAACTGGAATGGAAACCAACCCATCTTCACAGGCCAAAATAGTACAGTACACTGTCAGGGCTCCCAGGTGTGACCAGAGGTGTGTGACTGACGCAGGGAAACGCAGACTTCAGATATGTGATAAACAATATAATTTATTAACACTAACAATACAAACATAAACGCAGTGCAATACTAAACATAATACAGTGCAAACAAACCAAACCAACCACCCACAGATAACAGTAGATACAAGCAAGCGTCGTCAGGCAGGCCGGGTCGATATCAATTGGGCAGGTAGGTACAGGGGGAGCAAGCGGAGATTGGTCGGGGTCACAGGCCAGGTTCAGCAGGTAGCTAGCAGCGTGGTACAGAGGGTCAGGCAGAGGGATGGTCAGGGTCACAAGCCAGGGATCAGAACAGGTAGCAGGCAGCGTAGTACAGAGGGTCAGGCAGAGGGATGGTCAGACAAGCCAGGGATCAGAACAGGTAGCAGAGAATCAGACAGGAACAGAGAGCAGGAACAGGATACAGGGCCCAAGAGAAACACAACACCAAGGCAGAGTCTGCAAGTCTGGCCATCCCTTAAATACCCCAGCATAATCAGTTCCAGGTGTTAGCTGGCTGCAAAGTTGGGTCTCTGATTGCTGGGAGCACCCGCTGGCCAGCCCTGGTACTGCAGATCAAAAGGCAGGTGAGTCCCACCATTGCTGGCTAGTCCATTCCTGACAGTACCCCCCCCTCAAGGAGCGGCCTCAGGACGCTCCAAACAGTCCTAGCTGGGCAAAATGTTCCACCGCCCGGGTCTGGTAACTGGCGGGATATCAAAGACTGGCACACCGGGCAGGACTCCGGGCAGCGGCACTCCGGGCAGCGGCACACCGGGCAGGGGCACACCGGGCAGGGGCACATTGGGCAAAGGCACACCGGGCAGGGGCACATCGGGCAGGACTCCGGGCAGAGGCACATCGGGCAGGACTCCGGGCAGAGGCACATCGGGCTGGACTCCGGGCAGAGGCACATCGGGCTGGACTCCGGGCAGAGGCACATCGGGCTGGACTGCGGGCAGAGGCACATCGGGCTGGACTCCGGGCAGAGGCACATCGGGCTGGACTCCGGGCAGAGGCACATCGGGCTGGACTCCGGGCAGAGGCACATCGGGCTGGACTCCGGGCAGAGGCACATCGGATTACCAGGCGAAGCAGCAGGCAGCGGGCCCCCGGGCGGAGCGGCAGGCACCGGGCCCCCGGGCGGAGCGGCAGGCACCGGGCCCCCGGGCGGGGCGACAGGCACCGGGCCCCCGGGAGGGGCGACAGGCACCGGGCCCCCGGGCGGGGCGACAGGCATCGGGCCCCCAGGAGGGGCGACAGGCATCGGGCCCCCAGGCGGGGCGACAGGTCTCGGGCCCTCAGGCGGAGCGGCGGGCGCCGGACCCCCAGATGGAGTGACAGGTCTCGGGCCCCCAGGCGGAGCGGCGGGCGCCGGACCCCCAAGTGGAGCGACAGGTCTTGGGCCCTCAGGCGGAGCGGCGGGCGCCGGACCCCCAGGTGGAGCGACAGGTCTTGGGCCCCCAGACGAAGCGGCGGGCACCGAGTCACCAGGCACGACAGTGGGCACCGAGTCGTCTGGCAAGACTGCGGGCACCGAGTCGTCTGGCAAGACTGCGGGCACCGAGTCGTCTGGCAAGACTGCGGGCACCGAGTCGTCTGGCAAGACTGCGGGCACCGAGTCGTCTGGCAAGACAGTGGGCTCCGAGTCAACAGGCACGACAGTGGGCACCGGGTCATCAGGTATCGGATTGTCTGGCTCGACAGCGGGCATCGGGTCACCAGGTATGACAGCGGGCACTGGGTCACCAGGCATCAGGTCATTTGGCTTGTCAGCGGGCACCGCGTCATCTGGCAAGGCAGTGGGCACCGGGTCACCAGGTATGACAGCGGGCTCTGAGTCAATTGGCACGACAGCGGGCACTGGATCAGGTACCGGATCATCTGGATCAACAGCGGGCATCGAGTCAACTGGCCTAATAGGATCGTCGGGCTGGATCAGTTCATCATGCTGAGTAGCGGCATCAGGCTGAATGCAGGCATCAGGCCGAGTAGAGGCTTCAGGCTGAGTAGAGGCTTCAGGCTGAGTAGAGGCTTCAGGCTGAGTAGAGGCTTCAGGCTGAAGAGAGGCTTCAGGCGGAGTAGAGGCTTCAGGCTGAGTAGAGGCTTCAGGCTGAAGAGAGGCTTCAGGCCGAGTAGAGGCATCAGGCTGAAGAGAGGCATCAGGCTGAGTAGAGGCTTCAGGCTGAGTAGAGGCTTCAGGCCGAGTAGAGGCTTCAGGCCGAGTAGAGGCTTCAGGCTGAGTCACGGAAGGCAGGTTCACCGGTTTGGATACTGGCAGGATGGTATTGGTTGGAAAGAATTTTCGCTTTTTTCTGGTTTTAACTACTGGAGCACTGCAAGTAAACGCAGGTCTGCAAACGAATGGAGCAGCTGGAGACAGAGAAAAACTGGAGGATGGAACAGGAGAGGGAGCAGTTGCTACAGAGGGCTTTTTTACAGGGTTAAAGGCAGGATAGGTGCAGCGAGTGGGAACAGGGTACTGACATGCGGTAGATAGCCAAGTATACTGGGCTGTAACTGGAGGAGCTGATGGGAATACAGGAGTAGAGTTAGAAGCAGGACTGGGTTTTTGTAAGCTGACTGAGGCTGGGTGCAACAAGTCTGTCCATGTCTGCAGTATGGGTTGAACAAAGCTGAGCTTACACAAAGCCTGTCTGGTCAATGACTGCACTGCGTTTATACAATCTCTTAGTGTCTGTGGTGAACATGTGGAATAACGCTCCAGAAAGTAACCCACATCATCCTCTAATAACCACACCAGGGACTCTATCTGGTCTGCACTAAATGGTGGCAAAAATTCATCCCTGCATTCGGGGGAACCAGATGAAACCAACTCAGCACAAACCTCAATCAAAGGCTGCACCTCAGAGAACTCTGTGCCCTGATCTACTAGAACATGAGCAAGCCGTATACATTCTAGTAGTTGATCCCTGGGATACTCCTTCAGAGTTTGATAAGCATACTCCCTGTCATCAAACACTAGCAGATATAAATACACAACCTCATCAAGATCCATCCTTCCCAGCAACAAGCCAAGATGGCTTCCCTGTGCAGCCACTTCTGGTCAGGATTGGCCTTGGTGTAATGTCAGGGCTCCCAGGTGTGACCAGAGGTGTGTGACTGACGCAGGGAAACGCAGACTTCAGATATGTGATAAACAATATAATTTATTAACACTAACAATACAAACATCAACGCAGTGCAATACTAAACATAATACAGTGCAAACAAACCAAACCAACCACCCACAGATAACAGTACATACAAGCAAGCGTCGTCAGGCAGGCCGGGTCGATATCAATTGGGCAGGTAGGTACAGGGGGAGCAAGCGGAGATTGGTCGGGGTCACAGGCCAGGTTCAGCAGGTAGCTAGCAGCGTGGTACAGAGGGTCAGGCAGAGGGATGGTCAGGGTCACAAGCCAGGGATCAGAACAGGTAGCAGGTAGCGTAGTACAGAGGGTCAGGCAGAGGGATGGTCAGACAAGCCAGGGATCAGAACAGGTAGCAGAGAATCAGACAGGACCAGAGAGCAGGAACAGGAACAGGATACAGGGCCCAAGAGAAACACAACACCAAGGCAGAGTCTGCAAGTCTGGCCATCCCTTAAATACCCCAGCATAATCAGTTCCAGGTGTTAGCTGGCTGCAAAGTTGGGTCTCTGATTGCTGGGAGCACCCGCTGGCCAGCCCTGGTACTGCAGATCAAAAGGCAGGTGAGTCCCACCATTGCTGGCTAGTCCATTCCTGACATACACACACTGCATGGCCATTGCATGGTATGGAATATTGGCCTTACTTTATTAAACGTTTCCCGTCTGCCCTCTAGCAGAAGTACTGTTACAGGGTGGCACAGGTGCGCAAAATCACATATATATACATGATTTTGCAGTTCCAGGTAGGGGGCGCTTATGCGTCCTACCCGCTCCGCCATTTGCGGTCTCGACTGTCAATCACCAGGTCCCAGCTGCTGATTACTCACTGGCGCCCAGTGCTTGCCGAGCATCTCTGACGGGGCGGGGTTGGGGACTGGAGAACTGTTTGTAAACAACACAGATCTCTCCCCTGTCAGCTCCTGCACACTGCTTTGCATTGCTGTTCATAGCACAGCCATACAAAGCATACAGACACAGCCCACTATGTAAAACAGCACACAGTTAACCCTTTGATCACCCCAAAAGTTAACCCCTTCCTGCTCAGTGCCATTAGTACAGTCTCAGTGCTTTTTATTAGCACTGATCACTGAATTGGTGTCACTGGGGATTTCAGTGATACCAAGCCAGTTCTCCCCAGTGTCAGAATGCCCGCTATAATTCGCTGATCGCCGCCATTACTAGTAAAAACAAATCCTAGTATATATACCGCCATTTGTAAACGCTATAACTTTCATGCAAACCAATTAATTGACACTTATTGGGATTTTTTTTTCAGCAAAGACATGTCACAGAATACATTTGGGCCTAAATTTATGATGAAATTTGATATTGTAAATTTTTATACTGGACATGTTTAATAGCAAAAAGTAAAAAATACTGTTTTTTTCTCAAAATTATCGGTCTTTTTTTTTACACAGGCAATCAAATACCACTGAAAGAAAGCTCTATTTGTGGGAAAAAAAGGACGCAAATTTCATTTGGGTGCAGCGTTGCATTACCGCGCAATTGTCAGTAAAAGTAACACAGCGCCATAACGCAAAAAATGGCCTGGTCAGGAAGCGGAGTAAATCCTCAAGAGGGTAAGTGGTTAATACAGTTATATTATTTAGGGTTATACTTTCACATACCTAAAATGCTACAAACTGCAAGTAAGTGTTCAGTTACACCAAATCCAACTTTGAAATCGTGCGACTTCACTTGAATGTACACGATTTCAAAGTCGGATGACATCCGACTTCAGGTGCACTTGGAAGCAGGGGCAGACTGACAACTCAAGGGGCCCCCGGGCAATAGGGGATCACAGGGCCCCTGTGTCATCACCCACACCCAATAAAGTCTATGAAAAAGCCAATTAAAAGGTACCAGGGGCATCTCATGGGGCCCCCTACTGACCCCGGGCCCTCGGGCAGTGCCCGAGTGCTCGAATGGTCAGTCCGCCCCTGCTTGGAAGACATCTGTGCGCCTTTATGCTCAGATGTCTATGCAAGTTGCACCTGAATTTGCAAAAAGTAGTGTATGAAGTACTTTCCAAACTGGTGCAACTCTGGAGTCGGAATCGCACCGATGAGACAGCTTCCATTGTGGACAATAGGGTGCGACTTGTGCAATATGAAACTATCAAATCGCATGACAATTCACACCAGTGTGACTGGGGACTTAATGTCTCTCCTGTGCTCAGCAAGGTTCTCTTACCACTGGACTGGGCACAGGGGCGTCCCTAGGGTTGGTGTCACCCGGTGCCATAACACTTGTTGTCACCACTCCGACGATCCCCGCAGGATGGATCGGATCTGCGGACTGAGCATAATGGATCGGAGTCCAATCCATTATGCTCCCCAATCCACAGATCCGATCCATCCTGCGGGGATCGTTGGCTTGCAACCTATACGGGGTTAACTGATCAGTCCAAGAGCTCCACGAAAAGGAAAGTTTTAAATCAAGCCGACGATCCCCACAAGAGGGATCAGATCTGCGGACTGAGCATAATGGATTCGAGTCCGATCCATTATGCTCCCCAATCCACAGATCCAATCCATCCTGCGGGGATCGTCGGCTTACAACCTATACGGTGTTAACTGATCTCTCCACGAGCTCCATGAAAAGGAAAGTTTTAAAGCAAACCGACGATCCCCGCAAGATGGATCGGATCTGCGGATTGGGGAGCATAATGGATCAGACTCCAATCCATTATGCTCAGTCCGCAGATCTGATCCATCTTGCGGGGATCGTTGGCTTGCTTTAAAACTTTCCTTTTCGTGGAGCTCGTGGAGAGGGTCCGGTGTCACCCCATGCGATAGATGTCACCCGCAGCAGCGTGCACCCCCCGCACCTGCCTAGGGGCACCACTGACTGGGCATACAATCAGATGCTATATAATAAGAGTAGTGTCAATTCAGTAACTTATTTTAGACACAGAACTAGTTTCTTTTCTCCTTTTCCACACAGGGCAGTGTAATTGATTCCTTAGATACACAGGCACCCACAGAGCGTGTTGACACAGAGTATCACAGAGCAGCTGTAGACTTGTAAAGACATGACTGTCTCGCGGTCTCAAGTGTGTGTGAGTCTGTGTCACACTTCCTTCTACTCACACAGCTGTGTTTGTGTGGAATCTCGAACACACAACTCAAAGTGTGCATCCTAGTGTGACTGTGTCATATAAACCCCTTTGCTGGTAAGAAGTCACGGCAAGTCCTTTGGTTACATCTACCTAACAAAAGATGAATGTGATCTTATCTATGATGCTAAAGGTACTCATAGGAAAGGGCTTCCACTCTTTCCATCATTAGAGATCAGACCTTGGTCTGGAACAATCATATTTCAACCAGCGGAGCTGGCTAATCGCTGAATATTCAGGATATAATGGTAGCAATTATCTGACAGTTTTTACAGTTCACCCCATTGATGTTCTGGCAGTTAGTACTTGTCTGTTGATGTCAGATAGTTAGTCTGGTTGAAAAAAGGTATAAGTCCATCCAGTCCAACCCACAGAGGAAAAAATACACACACATGCACGCGCACGCGCACACACCAAATCCTCCATATACACAATCCTATACCCACAGTTGATCCAGAAGAAGGGAAAAAAATAAACCCAATAAAGCATGATCCAATTTGCTCCAGTAGGGGAAAAATTATTTCCTGATCCCCAAGAGGAAATCAATATTCCAGGATCAAGTTTAACAATAGTTATTAGTATCCACTGCTCAAAAAAGTAAAAGAACACTTTTTTAATTCCTTAGATTGTACACCCTTGAGGGTTAGGGACTTACGTGAATGTGCAATATATATGTAAAGCGCTGCGTAAATTGACAGCGCTGTATAAGTACCTGAAATAAATAAATAATCAGAGTATAGTATCAAGTCAATTAACCACTTCAAGTCCGGACACTTTCACCCCCTTCCTGTCCAGGCCAATTTTCAGCTTTCAGTGCTATCACACTTTGAATGACAATTGTGTGCTCATGCAACACTGTACCCATCTGAATTTTTTAGCATTTTGTTGAGACAGATAAAACTTTATTTTAGTGGTATTTATTCACCACTGGGATTTTTATTTTTTTGCTATACAAATGAAAAAGTCCAAACATTTTGAAAAAAAAAGTGTTTTTCTTCATAAATCGTGGCCAAAATGTATTCAGCTATCTTTTTATTTTTTTATTTCAGCAATGATGCTTTTCACAGATGAGAACAGGTTCACCCTGAACACATGTGACAGATGTGAAATGGTCTGGAGAAGCCATGGAGAATGTTATGCTGCCTGTAACATCGTTCAGCATGACCATTTTGGTGGTGGGTCAATGATGGTTTGGGGAGTCATATCTATGGAGGGGCACACAGACCTCTACAGGCTAGAAAATGGCATCCTTACTGCCATTAGGTATCAGGATGAAATCCTTGGACCCATTGTCAGACCCTACGCTGGTACAGTGGGTCCTGGGTTCCTCCTGGTGCACAACAATGCCCGGCCTCATGTGGCGAGAGTATGCAGGCAGTTCCTGGAGGATGAAGGAATTGATATCATTGAATGGCTCCCACGCTCGCCTGACCTAAATCCACCTCTGGGACAGGGGCGGACTGACCATTTGGAAACTCGGGCACTGCCTGAGGGCCTGGGGTCAGTAGGGGGCCCCATGAGATGCCCCTGGTACCTTTTTCATAGGCTTTTTTAAGTTTGGGCAAGGACACAGGGGCCCCATGATCCCCTATTGCCGGGGGGGCCCCATGAGTTGTCAGTCTGCCCCTGCTCTGGGATATAATGTTTCGGTACATCCAACACTGCCAGGTTGCACCTCAGACTGTCCAGAAGCTCAGTGATGCCCTGGTCCAGATCTGGGAGGAAATACCTCAGGACACCATCCGTCATCTCATTCGAGCATGCCCTGACATTGTCAGGCATGCATACAAGCATGTGGGGGGTCATACAAACAACTGAGTACCATTTTGAGTTGCTGCAATGAAATTTCTGCAAAATGGACTAGCCTGCTGCATCATTTTTTCACTTTGATTTTCAGGGTGTCTTACTGTAGGTTGATCATTTTCATTTCCTTCAAACGATGGGGCATCCTTACATTCCTAACACATTACCCAGTCCACATCAGTATAGATATCCAGCATGATATTTTTCCCCGTTGAGATCTGATGTGTTTTCAAAGTGTTCCTTTAATTTTTTTGAGTAGTGTATATACACACTTCCTTGACAAGCCATATTGATGTTACATTGCATTACTATAAGAGAGGGGGGATGTGGTGATATTTTTTTGAGCAGTGTATTTTGTGCATTTAGACCTTTTTAAAACAATCTACTCAGCTGGCCAGAGCCAGCTCTTGAGGGGGTCTATTCCACATTTTCACAACTCTTAATGTGAAGAAGCCTTTCCGTATTTGGAGGTTAAATTTATTTTCCTCCAAATGTAAACATTGGCCCTTTTTCTTCTGTGATCAGCTTAAAGTGAATAACTCTACACCTAGTACACTATATGGACCACTTATATATTTATACATGCTGATCATATTCC
This sequence comes from Staurois parvus, assembly GCF_062004578.1. Lineage (NCBI taxonomy): Eukaryota > Metazoa > Chordata > Amphibia > Anura > Ranidae > Staurois > Staurois parvus. The sequence goes on from NW_028317971.1 coordinate 10,509,156, forward strand.
CCCTTAATCTCCTCTTAGCTCAACTAATATTTTCTCAACTTGCTCATCCATAGTCACATAGTTGGATCATGAAGCATGTCAGATGTATGTACACCTTAAAGTGGAGTTCCAGTCAGTTTTGTGTTTATTACCAATCAGCAGCTACAAAAACTGTAGCTGCTGACTTTTATTAAACACACACCTGTCCCAGGGTCCAGCGATGTGCTCACCTACGCCATCCCTTCTCTCCCTCTTCTCTCTCTGGCACTGGCCTCTCAACTGTGGGCACCAGGCTGTGACAGTTTGCAGATTCACAGTCGGGTGCCCACTGCACATGCGCAAGTCGTGCTGCGCATCCTGATTGGTCCGGCAGTCTTCTGGGACCTAGAAGGACTCCGAGAAGACTGCGGGAGAAGGAGGGGGGCCGAACTTCCAGCTCCCTTTGCCACAGCAAACTGACCTGGAAGTGGGAGCGGGTACCTGTCAAAACCAGGTATCCACTCCCCCTTCCACTTTTGGGTGGAACTCCACTTTAAGTCAATGTTCTCTTTGGGGCAAGGTAGAAATGCAACATTGCTGAATGTAGATTCCTTGAGGGGAATGACTGCTCCAGTAAGGATAGGAAAATGGGGTTTAGGCAAAGACTGGCAGATACTCTTGGTGAAGGACTCGATTATTAGAAGAACAGACAGGTTAATCTGTCAAAAAGACTGTGATTGGTGAACAGTTGCTTTTTACCAGGTGCTCAGGTTTGAAGCATTGCAGATAAGGTTGATAGATTGTGGGGTGGGGCTGGGCAAGACCCAGCTGTCATGGTACGTATTGATACAAATGACAAAAATAGAGAAAGATGGTACATCCTAAAAAAGATTTCAGAGACTTAGATACTATGTTAGGGAAAAGGACCCTCAGGGTAGTATTCTCAGAAATACATCCTGTACCACGAGCCACACCAGATAAGCAGCAGGAGCTTAGGAGTTGAACAAGTGGCTGAGAAACTGGTGTAAATAAAAGGGGTTTGATTTTCTTCGCTGGTGCTCCCTTAACCCAGGCATTACCCGCCCGCTCACCAGTGTTGAATCATTGTGCCATGGGGGGAACCAGTACGTCATTGTCTCTCCCTGCTTTATGCCTCTTTGACTCACCCTGGGGAGGATTATGCGCCCTCCTTCCTCACAAAGTGGGAAATCCAATCTAGGCCCACATCTTACTCCCATCCAGAGAAAGAAAATTTCCCATTTCGCCCAAAAGTTGTCTATCGTCACCAGGGTTCAGGAGACTAGCTGCAAAATCCTCACCAGATGGTACAAGGTCCCTACCTTGCTTCATCATATAATTCCCCAGATCTCTGATCCATGTTGCCCCTGTGGTGCAGAAGGTGGAACCATACACCACATTGTCTGGAATTGTCTGAAAATCCAGCCGTTTTGTCATTAAACAACTCACTGTTGTCGATCTGCATGAGGACCCGGCAGCTGCCTATTGCACTTGATGGAGAGACCTGTCAAAAAATACAAAACTTCCCTTAAAAAATAAAAAAAGACTCTTGAATGCTGGAGAGATGCTGTCCCTCCTACGAAAGCTCTCTGGTTTGCTAAAGTTAATGACCTCTGGGACATGGAAGACCTTACAGCCATGCTGCGCAGCACAAAAAAGTTGTGCACTGAAACTTGGAGACCCTGGAGTATGCCGAAACCTACCTCAACAAGCTGTTTGATAGTGATAACAGTAATACCGAAGACTTTTTACCAAGGGTACTGACAGAAAACTAGGTAGAAAATTAACCTCTTGCCCTCCAGATGATTTACACCCCTTCCTGACCAGGCCATTCTTTGCGTTACAGCGCTGCATTACTTTAACTGACAATTGCATGGTCATGCAATGCTGCACCCAAATGAAATTTAAGTTCTTTTTTTCCCACGAATAGAGCTTTCTTTTGGTGGTATTTGATCACCTGTGCGTTTTTTTTTGCGCTATAAAAAAAAAGACCAACAATTTTGAGAAAAAAACCTTTATTTTCTTTACTTTTCGCTATTAACCTCCCTAACGGTATTCCCGAGTGTAGCTCGGGGTAAAATGTCTGTACCAAAAGCGGTAACCCCAAGCTACACTCGGGCTTACCATACGGCGCTGCATAGGGAGTCCCTGCAGCACTTACCTTGTCCTTCGCTCCCGCGATGTGTCCCCTGCAGCGTCCCCGGCCATCTCCTCCGGCTGATGCCGGCATCCGGCTCCTGTGTTCCGGTCCCTGTGACGTCGGGACGTACGGGCGCCGCCGGCGCCGGGAAATTTGAAAATTTTTAAAAAATGTCATTTTTCAAACCGATTTTACATAGTAAAACATTGCTGTTTCAACCCATTTCACATACATTTTGTCCCTAGCGCTCTGTCCTGTCCCCTGTCTGCATTTTGACTGTTCTTTCTGCCTGGAAACTTAGAAAAGTCCATGGCGTCCAAAAAGCGTCCCTTTAGGTCAAAAGCGGGTTTAGACCAGCTAGAGAACAGCGATAGTAAATCAGAACCACTTGCAGAATTGAGTGATAATGATTCATGGGGAAATTCGTCATCAGACACTGAAACAATTTTGCGACTGAGCTCAGTGATGTGCGAACTTGGCGCTATATTTCAAATTTCAGTGTTTTTGGTTTGATTATATTATTGAATTAAATGTGTTATTATTATATTATTATTTTTTATGATTATTTATTAAATTATAATTTATGATTTTGTGTTTCAAATTTAATCATAAACGGGATGTTTAATAGACTCTTGTTCGGACAGATTTCAGTGAGTTATTCCTAAATAGTACAGCCTACAATAAAAAACTACATATTTCCATGCAAAAAAATGGTACCGCTTTCAGCACCAAAAATGTGAAATAATCATACCGCTAGGGAGGTTAAACATGTCCAGTAAAAAAAATTTAAAAATATAATTTCATCATAACTTTAGGCCACAATGTATTCTGCTACATGTTTTTGCTAAAAAATAATCCCAATAAGTGTAAATTAATTGGTTTACATGATAGTTATAGCATTTACAAATGGTGGTATATATACTGGGATTTAAGCTGGGATTTTACTGGGACTTATAGCGGGACTGCGCTGGGCATTCTGACACTGAGCGGAACTGAATTGGTGTCACTGACTTCCCCAGTGACACCAATACAGTGATCAGTGCTAATAAAAAGGACTGACACTGTACTAATGACACTGGGCAGGAAGGGGTTAACATCTGGGGTGATAAAATGGTTAAATGTCTGCTGTGTGTGTTTTACTATGGGGCTGTGTCCGTGTGCTTCACTGTAAGCGCACTGCTTTGCATGTTTTGTTTACAAACAGTTCTCCCCCCCCGTCGGAGATCCTCGGCAATCACCGGGCGCCAGCGAGTAATCACCGGCCAGGACCTGGTGATTGACAGCCGTGGACGTAAATGGCGGCACAGGTAAGGCATGCGCCTCACGTGCCCCTTACCCGGGGCTGCAAAGTCACGTGATTTTGTGCATCCCTGCCGCCCTGTAGCAGTATTTCTGCTATAGGGAGGACGGGAAGCAGTTACTGAGAACAAATCACCAGGTCCAGTTTAAAGACACCTTACTGACTGGAATTGTACCAACTGATCAATGAAGAGCAAATGTGGTACCAATTTACAAAAAAAAGATCTAGATGTATACCAGGAAACTACAAACTAGTCAGCCTAACATCTATAGTATGTAAGGTATTTAAGGGAATGGTAGAGACAATAGAGGTATACATAAGTGACTAAAAGCATGGATTTGTGAAAGACTGTTCATTTCAGACTAACCTGTTATCATTCTATGAATGAAGAAGTAAGAAATGGTATGGTGGAAGTCCAGTGGATGTAGTTTATCTAGATTTTTCTAAAGCATTTGATACTTCACCTATGGGTGGAGCTTCAAAGGAAAGAACTAAGCTGGAAATTAATAGTGGGGGGTACAGGCCCCTTAAACTGAAGGATTAGGAGGAGATGGATCTCCTGTCACAGGTAGAAATAGCAGCGAGGTAGGGCAATGTCATCATTATGGGGGACTTCAACTATTCAGATATTGACTGGACAGAAGGTAAAGCTAAATCATTTAAGGCTTGTTATTTATTAAATGTCTTACAGGACATCTTCATGTGCCAATTGGTGGATGCCCCGACTAGAAAGAATGCATTACTAAATCTAGTAATTACAAATAACATGGATCTAGTGGCAGATGTGGAAATACGGGACAGCTTGGGAACCAGCCATTACAGGATAATTACATTCAGCATAACTCATACATAACTCATATGAAAAGGAGGCACACTTAATTTCAAAGGAGCCAGTTTTCCTAAACTGCGCACAATAATCCAAGATATTAAATGGGACCAAATCCTAGAAACACTGAACACTGAGGAAAAATGGGAGTACTTTAAGAACATATTAAATAGATGTATTAGCCAGTGTATTCCAACATGCAACAAATATAAAAGAGCAAAGATTAAACCTGGGTGGCTAAACTAATGTAAAGAGAAAGAAATGGCCTTTAAACAGAACAGTATAAGGCAGAGGGGTCATTGTCAACATTCCAACACCACAAGGAATGCAATAAAAGATGTAAGAACGCAATCAGGACGGCTAAGACCACAAGAAACACATAGCAGAGAGTAAAAAAAATCCCCCCAAATTATTTAAATATATTAATAGCAAACAAACAAGGTCAGAACATATTGGGTCCATAATGGATAACGAAGGGAAGTTGTTTATAATTGACAAGGAGAAGGCAACTGTACTGAATGCATTCTTCTCCTCAGTTTTTTAATAAGGAAAAGAAGGGGTATAGTAGTCAAGATTGCATCATTAGTAACGCATGACAGAATGTACTTCTGTGGCTTATAGAAGCTGATGCTTGAAAAAGACTTGAAAAACTTAACGCAAATAAATCACCAGGACCAGATGGATTACACCCAAGAGTCCTCAAATAGTTCAGTCAGTTTATAGCCAGGCCATTATTCCTAATTTTTATGGACAGAATACTAACAGGAATGGTACCAGCTAATTTGTAAAGGGCCAACGTGGTACCAATATTCAGCTGCTTTCTGACCGTGCTATAGCCAAAAAATGGTTACAGTGTGGTCATCTAGTTCTGGGAAGACGTCCATGGATATCTTCCAAGAACCTCCCTGGTGTGCGCATCAGGCACGATTTGTGATCGCTACATCCTTTGGCAGTCTTCTCATACTGACAGCGCGTGAGGAGAGAAGAGCTGGTAAGCTGCTATCTAAACAGGGGACATCTATACTAATAATCAGTGCCCTGATTATAAGTGTAGCCCCATCAGTGCTGGTTATCAGTGCCCATCAGTGATGCCTGTCAGTGCCACCTATCAGTGCCTCCTCATCAGTGCCACCTATCAGTGCCCATCAGTGCCGTCTATCAGTGCCACATATCCATGCCCATCAATGCCGCCTCATTAGTGCCCATCAGTGCAGCCTTTCAGTACAACCTATCAGTGACCATCAGTGCAGCCTATCAGTGTACATCAGTGAAGGAGAAAAATCACTTATTTACAAAACTTTAGAACAGAAACTAAGAAAACTTTTTCTTCAAAATTTCTGGTATTATTTTAATTTGTTTAGCAAAAAATAAAAACCCAGTGGTGATTAATACCACCAAAAGAAAGTTATATTTGTCTTAAAAAATGATAAAAATTTTGTTTGGCTACAGTGTTGCATGAGCTCGCAATTGTTTTTTAAAGTGTGACAGCACTGAAAGCTGAAAATTGGCCTGGGCAGGAAGAGTGTAACAGTGCCCAGTAGGCAAGTGGCTAAAAAAGGGAAGAGATACATTACAGGCCAGTTAGTCTAACATTGATTGTATGTAAACTATTGGAGGGGATGATAAGGGACTATATCCAAGATTTTGCTGATGAAAACAGTATCATTAGTAGTAATCAGCAAGGATTTACAAAAGGTAATTCTTGCCAAACCAACAGAAGGAAGTGAGCTAGCATCTAGATGATGGAAGGTTGGTAGATGTGGTATACTTGGACTTTGCAAAAGCATTCAATAAAGTTTCCCATAGAAGCTTAATTAACAAACAGGTCTGTAGGCATGGATCCGAGGGTTTGTACATGAATAGAAAACTGGTTACAGGGGCGCGTCCAAAGAGTGGTGATTATTTGTGTATATGCAGACTGGTCTGGAGTGGTAAGTGGGGTACCCCAGGGCTCTGTCCTGGGACCAATTCTTTTTAATGTTTACATAAATGATATAGAGGTTGGTATAAATAGCTCAATCTCAGTGTTTGCTGATGATACAAATTAGGGCAATAACGTCACAGCAGAATACTTTACAAGAAGACCTCAATAAAATAAAAGACTAGGCAAATACATGGCAAATTAGATTTAAGATTGAAGAAAGTAAAGTAATGCACTTGGGGCTATAAATATAAATGCAAGTTTCATGCTAGGGGGAGAACCCAGGATGGAAAAGGATCTGGGGGCCTAGTAGATGATAGGCTCAGCAACGGCATGCAATGCCAAGCTGCAGCAAGCAAAGCTATCAGAATATTAGCCTGCATAAAAAAGGGGATTTACTCCAGAGATAAAACTTTAATCCTGCCACTGTATAAAACTCTGGTCCGGCCAAATCTGGAGTATGCCATCCAGTTATGGTCACCAGTCCTCAAGAAGAATGTGCTTCAGCTGGAGAGGGTCCAGAGAAGGGCAACAAAGTTAATAAGAGGACTGGAGGACCTCATTTATGAGGAAAGACTTCAAACATTAAACTTATTCTCCTTGGAGAAAAGACACTTGAGAGGAGATATGATAGCGATATACAAAAACCTCAGTGGTGATTCTAACATAAAGAATAAACAATTCAGTCTCAGGGAATATAAGAAGCCACTTGATGAAATTGGAGGAGAAGTGGTCTAACCTTTATCTGCGTAAGGGTTTTTGCACTGTCAAAGCGATAAAGATATGGAACTCACTTCCACAATCAGTGGTGTCAGCGGGAAGTAGTGATAGTTTAAAAAAAACTCCTAGATGGGCATCTTAGTGAACGCAATATATAGAGATATGGGATAGGATTTTTGACAAGAGCACACACACACCCACATAGGTTGAACTGGATAGACTTGTGTCTTTATTCAACCTTACCAACTATGTAACTATGCACTTCATATATGTTTAATCTATAAAATATTATTCTGAATGATCTAAATGTTATAGTTGTGTGCTCCAGGGATCAGTCTTGGGGCCAATGCTGTTCAATTTGTTTACTAATGATAAAGACGTTAGAATCAAGGGCTCCATTTCAGTGTTTGAGGATTATACCCTACTATGCAAGATAACTTTGGCATCCAGTTCAACCACAAAAAAAAAAACAAGTTATAATCCTATACCCAAAATTGATCCAGAGGAAGGCAAAAAACCCATCAAAGCATGACCCAATTTGGTCCTGCAGGGGAAACAATTCCTGATCCCCCGAGAGGCGATTGGATCTTGACAAAACAGCTGCAGTTAAGCTAGCAAAATACTGCCGTGCATTAAAAAGGGCATACATTAAAGAGATACATTGATGATTCTACCCCTTTAACCCTTGCACTGGTTCTGCTTCCTCTTGAATAGGCAGTTCAGTTTTGGTCACCAATCCTCGGGAAAGACATTGCTGAATTACAAAGAGTCCAGCAATGGGACATCAGTTATCTAGGTGAAAAGAGACAAGCCCTTTGCTCTTGTAAATTGTTGTGCATTTTTTCCAATTTAAATAAAATGTTTTTTAATACGTATCTATGGTCAAAATGTAAAAATATTATATTCATTAACACATTGTATTTCAATTCTTTCTAACCTCATCCTATGATCTTTATGTTTGTAAATCTACTTTATGAAGATCCCCACACATTTACTCCCGTGAATTCTGCAGCAAATATTCTCTACGTTCTGTGAGTAGGTACTCACAGAATTCAAAATGCCTGCTTTCTGAACTACAGAGGTGATGAGAGGAGGGGTTTCAGGAGGCGGAGTCAGCACAGGAATGACTGCATGCAGGTAGCAAGGTACCATGGGATATATAGTTCTTAGAAATTGGAAGTAAACAGCAGAGGAGAAACTGCAAAGCATGCAGGGAATCCAGAAAGTTGTGGAAAGAGATGGCCAGCAGACAACATGAAAGGAGATTTTTCAAATAACTATATTGGATTGTAAACTATAACTATTGTTTGTAATATTATAACAATGCTGATGTTATAAAATAAAAATGAATGCTGTGACCATTGCTTGCCTTTAAATGCTAAGAATGTGTTGATGTGTGAATAATGAAGTGAATGAAGAGTGTGTGGCTTTTTAATTTTACAATACAGATCCATGCAAAATATAAAAGATTTATCACATATAGAATGTATTTATCCTATGTGAGATAAGAGGTTGTGCTTCTAATCAGCAAATGTAACGGTCAGTGAGATGAAAAACAACATTTCCAGATAGCAAAAAAGCATTGTCTATGGCCAAAGACATGCTATATAAAACATTTTACTGAAAAAATGCATATTTTGTTTGTGCTCTGTAATATTTGGATATCTTTATACTTTTCTGTTATCACAGTGCTCCCCCTAGCAATACCTTTGATCTGCTTTTCTCTCCAGAAGGATGGAACCTTATTTGTTTATATATTATACAAGAGCAACATCTTCTTAGATTTAGCTGCTAGTTAAGGGATTATTATTATTGTAATACAGGATTTATATAGCGCCAACAGTTTTACAAAATGAAGGTAGACATTACAGTTACAATACAATTTGGTACAAGAAGAAACAGAGGGCCCAGCTTGTTAGAGCTTACAATCTAAGGGCTCATGTACACTGCAGCTGATAAACTCACGTTTAGGAGCTTTTCAGTGTTTTATCAGCAGCCCCTGAACTCACCCTAATGTTTTCCTATGTGTCCATTACACATTGTCATTTACAGGCAGTTGAGTTTTACAGTCATTTTTTTGAACGCAGAAAACTTGCGTTCAGCAGTCGATTTTATCAGCGTTTCAAATGCAAAATGCTTGTAAATGCGGCTAACCACGTTTATAGGCATTTGAGTTTGAAACATTTTTTCCATTTCTAGATGCTGTCCAGAGCCTTTTTTCATCATCAAAAATGCCTGCAAAGCGTTTTCCCGGTACTCAAATGGACCTAGCACACCATCCTTTGAAGTTTTGCACTGATTAGACACTGCTGCAATAATTTCTGCACAGAAATGAGCTGGAACACATCCAAACACCTCAAAAAAAAAGACAGTTAATCTCAACAAACACTGCTCTCTCTACTTCTGCTCTCTCTGTTTGTCTCAAAATGTCTGAAATAGTTCATTTTTAACTGTTTTCAGTGCATTCTGGGCATTTTGGAAGGTCTCCTGAGGTTATCTTTAAAAGATGCTTCTAACCGCAAATGTTCATAAATACGCATAAACGCGGTATGCAAATGCGGCTAAACAGACGTTTTTAACCTACATTTTCCAGCAGTCAGTTTCCATCATTCAGAAGTGTCCCGTGTACATGGAGCCTAAGAGATGACAAAATCATGTAAAAGCTAGTCTAGTGCCTGTACTTTTGGCTGTGTTCACAAATGTCTGATACACAGGCCCCTGCTGATAAGCCAGGTGTTTTCACTTGCTATAAAGTTACAATACTGCAATCTAAGAGGTGGAGAGAAGACTAAAAAAATACATTCTTCTGTCTGCAGCAGACTGATAATATCATCTCATGCTAGCCAATATTCACTTGCCTGCAGCTCAAGAACTGCTATTTAATAATTATAGGTAGTGCTTTTTTATTGCTTTTTATTAATTGTTGGTTTGTAATGGTATTAAAAGGTCCATTGTAAGTAAAAATGTTAAGTAAAATTGGTTCATAGTCATATTAAGAATATATATGTATTCAGTAGACGTGCAGAACATGTCTGGTCTGGTGTGGATTTTAAGGGAAACCCCGCGCCAAAAAAAAAAATGGCATGGGGTCACCCCCAAAATTCATACCGGACCCTTATCCAAGCATGCAGCACGGCAAGCCACAAAGGCGCTCACTCATCCCCTTCCTTCCCTTTCCTGTCTGGCTATGCTTCATGCCTGGATAAGGGTCTGGTTTGGATTGGGGGGCACACAAGGTTCCCTTAAAAATCCATACCAAACCCAAAGGGCCTGGTAGGGATTGGGTGGGACCGCCACGCTGGTTTTTTTTTTTTTTTATTAAACCGGCATGTGTTTTGTTTACATTCTGCTAACAGTGGGGAATCCCGGTTGTTAAGGACCTGGTGGCCGGCTTCCTGGCCTGCTCCTTAACAACCAGCTATTTGAATAAATTGTTTCATTTGAATTCTTAACACATCCAAATTAAACAAATTAATGCATTTAATTCAATGTCATTTTATTCAGATTCATTCATTCATTCATTCGGATACCTCGGAATAACCAAAATTTCATCCAAATTTAGATTTTGGACAAAACAAATTGCACATGTCTGAAATTCAGATTATTGCATTGTATATAAACTTACCAGTATCTTCAAGTTGTAAAAAAACCCTTTTGAGTGTTTTGTATTATAGCATAGCAGTACAGGTTTTCATCCTCTTAGTAATAAGAAGATGAAACTAGAAAAGCTACAATTTCTGGGGAAATTGTGTGAAGTGTTCTTGCCTCCACCAGTAGTCTACAACTGGAGTGGGCAGAGTAACTGGGTGGAGTGGCTTGAGTAACTGTTGTGTGTTTGGACTGGCTGGAGTAACTATGAAAAGGTTGGACTGGGCAGAGTACTCCAACTTGCTCACTTCACTAGCGGTTGCCATCTTCAAATGGTTGTAGTTTACAAATTATAAATCTTACACCGAAGAGCTTTATATTGTGAGAATCACAAGACCCAGACCTACATGCATAGTATGTCTCTGAAATATTAAAAATGAAGGCACAGTCGCAGTTTAGAAATTGCCCTTCAAATTTGAGGTGGCTAGAGTGCAGTTTCAATGAATGTCAATGCAAACAAATGGTCATATTGTGAAAACTATCAGGACTATGGCTTAGCCGTGGACATTTTTAGTGGCAGCAGGGACAGCTGAATGTTTTAATATAAGATTTGTGTAGGTGGGCTTGAAAATGAGGGAGTGATGGCAGTTTAGAAATCATGTCCTGATTTTTCAGCTCACACTCTAGCTTTTGTCAGCTCCCTCTCTAGTTTTGAAGATTCCGCCATTCATTCCTTTGGGACCAATTTCATCACAAAAATGCTGATATTTTGTGAACCATTCGGTGAAACATTCCACAAAGTAATAGCACACCAATCGGGAACAATCGCACGTTTCGGTATATTACTGTCTATGTAGTGTAAACTCTGTGGGAGGAGTTAGGGTGGTAAATTTGGCTATAATAATAAGAATATATATGTGAGATAACAGCAAGTAGTCTTGCCATGCAAGAACACTTAATAATTTGCAAATCAAGCAAATAGCTCCACTGAAAGGTATGCAGATTTGTCCAATCTTTGGAGAGATACTGTATGTAGTTTATAAATCATGATTGTCTGGATTCCCGAATTGCAAGATCATTAAACTGGAACAAGTGGCTCTGGAATTGCAATTTAGCGATAATGCTGTTTACAAACAAGACCCAATTAAAAAACATGGACAAAAGTTGAACATTATGTATTTTGTTCTAAACACTAGTGTATACTTGTTGGCTGTTGAACTGGGGAGGCTGACATAGGAGCTGTATAATGGTTCTCGTAAAGGTTCCACAGGATTCAGACTTAAATCTTACTGATCTTACTGACAACATTGTAGGAATGGGGGCTCATGTATATGAGAATTTACTTTTAAACATTGACAGTTTTTTTTTCTTTTGTATAAAGTTCTTGTAATAGCAGTCTCCTGTCTAAAAAGCCCTAAGGACTATTTCCTCTTGAGTCTTTTGCCACGTAGAACATTTGCTAAGAGCAGGCTGCTTGTAAAACTAAAACAGACAGTGAGCTCTTTCTTATTTCCATTCTCTAGCAAGTGGAAGATGAAAACAGATATGGATCTAAGCAGATTTAGTCACACCATTTACCATTTACCTTTACTTGCTCCATGCTTTAATTACTTCCTAGGCTGATTTTTGTTGGCACCAGGACCCTTTTAAGACATTTGTGGGCCCGGGGCAAGCATCTCATGGGTGGACTCCCATCTTATCTTTTTACTGTCTTAAACACAAAAATGTTTGCCAATAGTGTTTTCCAAAAAAAAGAGAACGCTATCAATATTGTAAAACTACAAAAACATGCATACTGGGCCCATCAGTGTCACGTAGGTTGATATTTTTCTCTACCATGTGTGTTACGGGAAAACCACAGTTCTATTCCATATGTTGGTGGTCTAGTTTTTTTTTTTGCAACTGTAGCAATCCCGTATTGTAGCACACTGCACATCTCAGTGAACCACGCAGTAGTCTGCAGGTTCCTCTCAGAATGAAGACCTGACATCAGAATGCTTGAAGGGTCACCGAGATTTGGGGAAAGGACAGAAAGAAGAATTGCTTTCACACATTTTTAAACACCAGGATAGAAATTGCTCTTTATAAAATAGAACCCCAGTCGGCCTATCAAAGCTTTCTTTTTCTGTCCATATGGCAAGCTTGACCATGTTTGCCATTAACTAAAATAGAGCATGAAGCAGAAATTAGTATAATCTAGTATGTGGCCACTGCCTTATCACCTAGTTGAATATTATCACTTAACAATGCACAAATGGATTCCAACATTTCAATAAAATGTAATAAATGGTAACAAAATCCAGTATGTCCTATTTATAGGAATGTAATCTAAATCCTAGAGTCTGGTTGCTGTTAATCCTGGTACAGGCTACACTGCTAGTTTTTTTTGTTCAACCCAGCAGGCTGAATAAAGAAAAAAAAAACTGACAGATTGCCATACCAACATAAGTGATGTTGGTTTGGCAATCTCCCCAAATGTGAATTTGTATTCTGACGGGGACTCCAATGGCTGCAAGCACTGATTGGATGCTGGTTTTCCAGAATGTCCCTTTGACAAAAGATGGTTTTTAGACCGGCTTCTGTCTGAGAGACAGCTGTACACACTGATGAATGTTGGCCAGTTCCTACTGAACCAGCTGATATTATGGTGTCTCATTCTTAGGTGTATTCCTTTGTTGGAAGTTTGCTTGTCCATATTGACAGCCCTTGGCAGTCTGACCTCTTCCACCTGCCAAGGTCCTCACTCTGAACTTCCGCTGTCATGCTGCAATGCATTTTTATATTTGTGCAAGATTTCTTGGCTTCATTATCCGCCACACAAGTACCCAAGTAATATGACACGTATGGAAAGCATATCAGAAAAATAGCTGCTATAAGTAGTACATATCATACAAAAAAGGTAAATATTTTACCAGTGGTGGCATGGGGCAGCTACATGGCATTCATTTCTGACATTATATATTGCAATTGTATAACAAATTATCTTAACAGTTACAATTATCAAGTCTACAGTAATAGCTTTGGATGGAATTATGTACATTGTTCCCTTACTAAATCAAGCAGGACTGCATAGCTAGAATGTGTGCTTTCATATAAAAGTATATTCATGAACAGAGAGGAAAGCAGCTTCACGTGCAAGCGTAGAGTGGCAGGAAAAAAAATAAGTATTTTGGTTGAAAAAGGAGGATGCAGGTGTTGTATCCTGTCACAGCCCTAATGTCTGTTATATGGAAAACAAGTCAGAGTAAGATCACAGGCTGCACAGATTCCTTTATTTCTAATAACAATCACTGTTAGGTCACGAGAATGTAGCTAGAAATATTCATAAAGGTCTAAAAAAGATATTACACATTAAGTACTGACATTGCTGAAGAATATACAGTCATGGCCAAAAATATTGTCACCTCTGCATTTCTGTCAGATAATACACCACGAAAATTGTTGCAATTACAAATGTTTAGGCATTCTCATGTTTATTTCTTTTGTTTGTATTGGTATGGCACAAAAAAAGTGAAGAAACAAAAGCCAAATCTGACACATTCCACGCAAAACCCTGAAAATGGACTTAACAAAATTATTAGAACCTTCTCAAAATTGAAAGAAATAATTGCATTCCAAGTTTGTGATGGTCCTGTAATTTGTAATTAAACTCACCTTGTGACAAGCGCGGCGTCAGACCCCAGACCTTCTCACCAAACTTGTGACCGAAGGACTAGCCAATCTAAAACCGCGATGTCATGTGCGTAACAATGCCACGCCCAGCTGCACCCTGCACAACGATTTTCCAGCTAATTGGACCACAATTGATGTACCTGCAGCCTGGGAGCGTTTGTTACTGGGTCAGGTTAATTATGCAATTAACCCTTCACACTGCCACCACCTCCTTTTTATACAGAGAAAGAGGAAACTCAGCAATACACTAGGATGATTGGTTAATCGTCAGTATCCCGCTATCTCTACAGACCGGTTATACAGAGGGTTAAATACTCATAGTAGCGCTCTTCAGCAGCAGGGATTCGTAAGTTACATTCAGGAGCTATAGAAACAGTTCAACACTTTTAGAAAGTAATATTTTTTACCAAAAGGTCGAAAGGGGGCAGTAAAAATATTTACAGAAAGAAGATGTAACCAATATATATAAATATACAGAGCACAACAGCACAGCAAACAGATAACATAAAGAAGTTTAGGTAAATAAGTACTTGCCAAATAAATGCCTGGGGTTAAGCAGTTTCAAGTCTGATGAGCTAAAAAGGGATTTCTGGTCTCGCACTCGGTTTTGTTGTTGCAGCGAGATTCTCCTTTTCTTTCTGTCCGATAGATGTTATATCGCAGACGGTCCTCACTTCTCTGACTACTCCCAAAACATAACAGCTTCTTTTTCTACACAGCATCAACTGGTATCTTTACTACCTTATTTGGCAAGAGGATGGTTTAAACAGCTACACTGAACGCATTCCAGAGGGAGGGGGTGGAATGAGGGGATACAGAAGACTTCTTAATACAGAGAGCTTGTGCCTGGCTCTTGTATGCATGATACTACACCTCCCTCCCCCCCCCCCCTCAGGTGATGGCATATGAGTTTAAGAGCAATACCAAAATGTAAAAGTTTGGAGTAAAATGGAGAACCGCACCTCTCCCTGTGGGCATGATTGTGACACACCTGTATCAATTAACATATTTTAATGTTCATGTGTCCACTGTGTGCAACATTGTCGAGAGGTTTACAGTTCATGGCTCTGTAGCTAATCTCCCTGGATGTGGATGAAAGAGGAAAACTTGATCAAAGATTGAAACAAAGGGTCGTTCAAAGAGTGGATAAAGAACTTTGACCAACTTTCAGACAAATTCAAGCTGACCTTCAGGCACAGGGTGCAGCTGTGTCAGCTCTCACTATACGTCGCCATCTGAATATAAAAGGATGCTATGGTAGGAGACCCAGGAGGACTCCATTGCTGACACAGAACATAAAAAAACAGATTAGAGTTTGCCAAAACTTAAGAAGAAGCCAAAATCCTTTTGGGAGAATGTGCTGTGGACAGACAAAACAAAATTACAGCTTTTTGATAAAGCCCATCATTCTACTGTTTTCAGAAAAAGCAATGAGGCCGTTATAGGTAAGAATACAGTCCCTACCGTCAAACATGGTGGAGGTTCACTGACGTTTTGGAGTTGCTTTTCTGCTTCAGGCACTGGATGTCTTGACTGTGTAATGGCATTATGAAATCTGAAGATTACCAAAGAATAGCGGGGTGCAATGTAGGGCCCAGTGATAGAAAGTTGGGTCTCCATCAGAGGTCATGGGTCTTACAGCAAGAGAATGACCTAAAACACAAGTCAAAAAGCACCCAGAAATGGTTTAAGACAAAGCCCTGGAGAGTACTGAACTGGCCATCAATGAATCCAGATATCAATTCCATAGAGCACCTGAGGAGAGATCTCAAAAGAGCAATTGGAAAAAGGAAGCCTTCCAATCTGAGAGACCTGGAGCAGTTGACGAAAGAAGAGCGGTCCAAAATTCCAGTAGAGAGGTGTAAGTAACTCATTGATGGTTACAGGAAGCGATTGATTTCAGTTATTTTTTCCAAGGGGTGTGCTAGAAAATGTTACATTGAGGGTGCCAACCATTTTGTTCAGTCCATTTTTGGGGGTTTTGCAAGGAATGTGTTAGGTTTGGCTTTTTGTTTTTCCACTTTTTTGTGTCATACCAATACAAACAAAAGAAATAATGCTTAAACATTTGTAATTGCAACAACGTTCTGGCCGAAGTGGTGCAGTGTCTGACAGAAATGCAGGAGTGCCAATATTTTTGGCTGACAACTATACACTTTGTTCTGTATATGAATGTGAAGACAACAGACATTTAAAGTAGTTGTAAACCTCAGACCTGAAATTTGAACAAAGCACATATTTCCATAGTGTTTATTTGCCTCTCTCCAAAGCACAAAGTGTCATTTCTCTCTGCTGTCTGGTTCCTCTGCTATCACTTCTGACATGTTCTCCTGACACCAAGTCAAAAAAGGTGACAGCTTCAGCTCTGTTAATGTGTGCAGTGTGAAGGGTGTGTGTCCCTTCCTTCCAATCAGCTCTCAAAGCTCTTGTACAGTGTGTAACTGCAGCTCCCCTCCCAATGCTTTGTGTGTCTGTGAAAAATTATTTTCATCTCTGAGTTTTACAGGATGTAGAAGACAAACGGTTGCTGATAAACCTATGTAGGAGGATTTGTTTCATCTCTTTCTATCAAATGAAACCAGTCACTACACTGACTTTAAGTAAGGGTTTGCAACCTGTCACGTACCTGATGGGAGACTGAACTGATGAGGTCGGCCTCACTTGTGTAACTAGCCCTGACCCCGCTGAAGTTGGAACAGAGGGAGTCTAGGGACCAGGGGGACAAGAGCGCCAGTGGTTGTTGTTTGCAGCTCTTGCAGATGATGACCTTGGAAGGCTGATGATCCTCTGATTTGGGCACCATAGTAATAGGCAGAGCAGGTTTTGTAGATTGCCAGGCATGCAGCAGAGCAAGGCAGGTAGTGAGGACAAGAGACAGGAGCAGAGTCATGGAATAGCCAGGGTCATCAACAGTCGGGCAGCACGGTACAGAATCAGAAGGAAAAGCCAAGGTCAGGAGCAGAGCTGAAGTCAGGATCCAGTATCAGGAGAGTAATCGAAGTCGGGTCAGGAACAAGCCGGGTCGGTAACGGAGGAATCGTACAGGAACAAGCAGGACACGGGGGGGGGGGGAGCTGAAGACCAGTCAGCACTGAACATAAGCAGAGGCACTCCTTAAATAGGCCGTCTGGTGCCAATCTTCGCCGTGCGCGATCACGCATTCCTGCGCGCATGTGCACAACCGGCAACTCTTCTGTGGGAATTCCTATGCGCATGCGCATTTACGATCGCGATTCTTCTTGCCGAAAATCCCTTACATTGCCCCCCCCCCCCTTAGGGGCAGCCTCCGGATGCCCACTAGGGCTCATTTCTCAGGGTGAAGATGGAGATAGGCTTGAACTATCCGTGGGGCATGGACATTAGTGGATGGTTCCCAGGAATTATCCTCTGGTCCATAACCTTTCCATTTGAAGAGGAACTGGGTCTGTCCGCCCCTCTTCCTACAATTCAAGATAGCCTCAACCTCATACTCTTCATTTCCCTCAACCAGCAGTGGAGCAGGCGCCTCCGGATCTCGATTGGGAAACCCACTTGGGATCGCGATTCTTCTTGCCGGAAATCCCTTACACAACCACTTTAAGGTAAATCTTTCCTTTTTCCACTCAGGGGGAAGTATCAGGTCCACATAACTGCAGATCAGCCCTGATCTGATGATACTTTCCCTTCCTTTACTGACCACTGCTCCAATCACCCACAAGGGTGAAGAGAAAAATCCTGGGCTAAGACTTCTCTTTCAGCCACCATGTGAGCTTTGTAGTGTATGTGTTAGGTAGCACTAGACCTTAGTGGTGGTGGGTCTGTGGTGGCTTGTCTGGTAGCAGATCCACAGAGTGGGTCCCTTTGTGTGTGTGAGAACTGTAGAATACAATACTTTGAAGTATGTAGAGAATGTGACTCACACTCCTTCCTCCCAGACAGCAAAGCTAGGTACCTGTGTGTCCAATCACTAAGCACCAGTGCTGTAACATGGTGATGGGGAGATTGTGAAGGTAGGTGAGGAGTGCCGTGGTGCATGGCATAAAACTATGTCATTGTGTTTTGAGTGCTTTTTCAGGGCATTGGTAGTGTTAGATCTGCAGGTCATTGGGACTGCAGTGTCCTAATATGATATCAAGATTCAGAAGTATTTGTTGAGCCTGGAGTGGCAACTAAAACACAATGTTAAACATTTAACATAATCTTAACTACACACTAATGTCCTTGGACACCAATGCAGGTACAAGTGATACTGGGGTAGATTTACTAAAACTGGTGCACTCAAAATCTGGTGTCAGCTTCTCATTTCAGCTTGTTCAATTAAGCTTTACCAATAAAACCTGGAAGCTGCTTGGTTTCTATGCAGAACTGCACCAGATTTTGCACTCTCCAATTTTGGTTAATAACCCCCATTTAAAATTGTTCAAAATTATTTCATCTGACGAGCCCATTGCTTATAAAACATATGTGTGCTAAGTGGTTAGCACTTCCGCCTAGCAGCACTAGGTCATCGGTTCAAATCCCAACCATGGCACTACCTGCCTGGAGTTTGCTTGTTTTCCCTGTGCCTGCATGGGTTTTCTCCGGGTACTCCTTTTTTCTCCCACACTCAAAAGACATGCAGGTAGGTTAATTGGTTCCTGTCTAAATTGGCCCCAGAATGTGTATGTATGAATGTGAGTTAGGGACCTTAGACTGTAAGCTCCTTGAGAGCATGCACTGATGTCAGTGTATAATATATATGTAGAGTGTTGTGTAAATTGATGGTGTTATGTAAGTACCTGTAATAGATAAATAAATAAAAATATCGACTTCATTGTCTGTATCAATCTTTCAGATTTTTGTCTATATTTGCAATGTGCTCTAAGCAGGGGCGGACTGGCAACTCATGGGGCCCCCGGGCAATAGGGGATCATAGGGCCCCTGTGTCTTTGCCCACACTCAAAGCACACCCAAAAAAGCCTATAAAAAGGTACCATGGGCATTTCATGGGTCCCCTACTGACCCCGGGCCCTCGGGCAGTGCCTGAGTGTTCAAATGGGCTGTCTGCCCCTGGCTCTAAGAGAATAGCAGCTCAAATCCAGTTGGTTGCAATGTGGTGAACACTGTTCATGGACCTACAGATAGGAGAGAAAAGGAAAGGAATAGATAGAAGCAACTCTGGCCTGTTTTACCTGGAGTACAACCATGCCGAAACTTGATTTTAGTACGTCTAACAACTGTTTGTATTTAGTAAAGACATTCTCATTAAAGAAGTTTTGTTCAGCTCTCAAAGTATTTTCCAGTAAACAAACTCTGCTTTTAGTACATCTGTATAGTTCATGAACTCCGACTCCTTGGATTTATGAACTTTCTCATTCTCTGCAGACAGGATGAATCTGCATGCACATACTGTATTTAGGAGAACTGAAAATTTGCAATTTGCTAAAAAAGATGAGAGTCACCAGATTTGCAAATCAATTCTCTCCTAAGACACTCTGTGATTGATTTACTACAGGAATACAGCATGTAAAAGGGAATTTTTGCTTAGCTTAGTGAATATGGTGAAAATACTACTTTCAAAGAATAGCTATTCACATGTAAGGAAAATTAACCTCCCTGGCGATATGAATATTTCAGATTTTTGGTGCTGAAAGCGGTACCATTATTTTGCATGGAAATTTGGCGTTTTATATTGTAGGCCTGTAATTCTTAGGAAAAACTCACTGAAATCTGTCCGAACAAGAGTCTAGTAAACATCCCGGGTATGATAAAACTTGAAACATGAAATCATAAATTATAATTTAATAAATAATCATAAAAAATAATAATATAATAATAAATTTAATTCAATAATATAATCAAACCAAAAACACTGAAATTTGAAATATAGCTCCAAGTTCGCACATCACTGAGCAAAGTCGCAGAATCGTTTTCAGTGTCTGATGACGAATTCCCCCACGAATCATTATCACTCAATTCTGCAAGTGGTTCTGATTTACTATCGCTGTTCTCTAGCTGGTCTAAAACCGCTTTTGACCTAAAGGGACGCTTTTTGGACGCCATGGACATTTCTCAGTTTCCAGGCAATAAGAACAGTAAAAATGCAGGCAAGGCACAGAACAAAGCACTAGGGACAAAATGTATGTGAAATGGTTTGATACAGTAATGTTTTACTATGTGATTTTAGTGAATGTCACTTTTTGTCATTTTCAAATTTCCCGCTGTTCCGTCCCCCATAAGTCCCGACGCTCGCAGGGGACGGAACCCAGAAGACAGATGCCGGCATCCGCCGGATTACATTACCAGGGACACTGCAGGAGGGACATTGCGGGAGTGCAGGACAAGGTAAGTGATCGAGGGATCGCGGAGCAGCGCTGCATGGTATTCCCGAGTGTAGCTCGGGGTTACCGCTTGTGGTACTGAAACTTGGGAATACCGCCAGGGAGGTTAAAATAACAGCTTTTTCCCTGCACATGATGGGATTATGGAAGTCAGCAGAGCTTCATATCATTCTTCATATCATTCAAATCAGGAATTCCATCAAGCAATCTAACAATAAGCAATCCAATTTTCCTCCACACTTGGTTAGGGTTTCTTCAATCTGATTGCTCAGCAGCCATTTAAAAAAAGTGGATTAAATACTCAATTTTTTTTGATATTAGTAGAAAGTTAAATTGAAACCGAGATGCAATTATCAGATTTCCACTTGAATGGCCAGCTTAATGCCGTCCTACAGGTGTATGAGTACTTTGAGTGTACTATGAGGGTAATTTACTAAAACTACATGGTGCAAAATCTGGAGCAGCTTTGCACAGAAACCAATCAGCTTCCAGGTTTTATTGGCAATGCTTAACCTCTTCCATACAGGGCACTTTTACCCCCTTCCTGCCCAGGCCATTTTTCAGGTTTCAGCACTCTCACACTTTGAATGACAATTGCGCGGTCATACAACACTGTACCCACACTAAAATTTTATCATTTTCTTCACACAACTAGAGCTTTCTTTTGGAGGTATTTAATCACCACTGGGGTTTTTGATTTTTGATGAATTAACAAAAAAAGAAAAAACACGATTTTATTTGTTTCTGTTATAAAAGTTTGCAAATAAATAATTGTTCTTCATAAATTTAGGCCGAGATGTATTCTGTTACATTTCTTTGGTGAAAATAACCCAAATTAGGATGTATTTTTTAGTTTGTAGGAAAGTTATAGAGTTCACAAACTATGGGATATATCTCAATATTTATCAATCCTGAAGTACTGACAGCCAATCTAATTTCTTGAGGTCCAAGAATGTCAGAACAGTACAGATATCCTCCAAATGACCCCTTTTTGCAGAGTAGACAGTCTGACATACTTCATAAGAGGCATGGTGAGCTTTTTGAAGTTGTATTTTTTTTGTCATAATTTGTCATAATTTTTCGGAAAATTAAAAAATTAAATTAATTATTTTCACTATTTTTTTTACATACTGTCACCAGTGCAGTACAGCATCATCATATAACTGGCATGGCGGTGATCA
This sequence comes from Staurois parvus, assembly GCF_062004578.1. Taxonomy (NCBI): domain Eukaryota; kingdom Metazoa; phylum Chordata; class Amphibia; order Anura; family Ranidae; genus Staurois; species Staurois parvus. The sequence goes on from NW_028317971.1 coordinate 10,530,779, forward strand.
GGGACACTGACTGGTGACAGTATGAAAAAAATATTTTTTTTTTTAATTTTTTTTATTATTTTTAAGTTGTTACTACATTTTGTTTCTATTTTTAAGATTTGTTTTTCATATTACACTATGACCAAAGTAGTACAATGTTACCATAGTCACATTAAACTACTTTGAGGAAGTGATCAGTATTTTTTTTTTTTGTTTTTGTACACAATTTGCTTATAGCAAAGAATTACTTTGCTATAAGCAAGCATTTACCTGAATGACATTGATTCATTCAGGGTTTTTTTTTTTTTTGTGCTTAGCTGTGATTTGGCCACGGCTAATCACATGACACAGATGGGCTGTGGTTGGCCCAGCTTGTGCATGTAATCGCTGTGACCATTCACAGCTAGACACACTAGTATACAACGGATGGCATGAATGAAGCCATCCATTGTATACAACTGTCATGTGACCTGCTGTGATTGGTCACAGCAGGTCACATGGTACCGGCAACGGGGTCGGTACTCAGATCTGTCATCGGCCATGTCCGAGGCACGCAGCCGGTGAGAGATCGCCGCTGCGCAAACTGCGCATCCCCGAAATAACGCCATATGGCATCCACCCGGAAAGGTGAGTGTTTTTGCCGGCCGCCATTCGGGCATAGGCCGGGCGGGAAGAAGTTAATTGAACAAGCTAAAGCTAGAAGCTGATTGGCTACCATGTACAGCTGCATCAGATTCTGAGTGCACCAGTTTTAGTAAATCTCCCCCTATATCCATTAAAGCCCATCCAGAATTGATGGGCATTCAATGTTCTATCCTCTGTCAGCACAGCCATAAAGATTTCATTGGCTTTTACTGGAGCTCTAGTGGCATGCAACTAGTCTCTGTGTTTCATAAGAAGACGACAGATGATTCAGCCTTCCAGTATAACTAGGAAACAGTATTTAGCACACTTACACTGGTTACTCAACTGCTTGCTATATAAAATCTAAAACATCTAAAACACAATAAAAAATAACTAAAAGCCCACTGCTACATCATATTACTAGTTCTCTTGGAGGAGGAGAGTTTGTCTCCTAAAGGAGCTAAACAAGTGACCAAGGACTGTAGATTTCACTTAGTGCAGGTGCATAGTGTGCTATTTAAGGCTGCAATAACACTTAAACAGCAATTCCAGGCAACAAGTGAAAGAATTCATTGAGCTGCTAATAGTATTGAGTAAACACAGCAACCATGCTAAAGTTAGAAAGTTCATTCAGTGTCCCTTAATCTGAGTTCTGAATGATCTCATGCAGGACAGGCACTCTATAAAGGGTCAGTAGATGAAGCCTATGTTATGTAACTTCCTCTTTCTCTTTCACTGCTTCAATTACCGGTCACAGTGAAACCTCTGAGACAGGGTTTAATCTGATTGTGGGCTGTGGGAAACTTCTTAGTACTGTTTTTTTAAATCAGTCTTTCTGTGTGTGATAGTCACTAATGTTCCAGAATCACAAGATTACAGACAAGGGAGTGGGTGGACTGGTGCAGTACATCTGGTTGAAAAAAACTGCTAAGCTATATTGCCAATATGCATTTTAAGGTTTAATTTCTAAATTTTGACCAAAGTGTAACTTTAACAGAATCAACTTTTTTTCATCCTAATTTGAATATTTTAAATTCTGTGGATCAGATCCATTACTATCAGAAGAGAAAACCTTTTCTGAGCTTCCAGTGAAAGACTGGTTGTCTTTGGCCTGGAGGACAAACACAACCAACTGGCCCTTTCATGGTAAGGACATATTTGTGAGCTAAAGAAAATGTGCCTTACAAAGTGTGTCATGATGCAGCAGTTATTCGAGGTCATGATGAAAGCTGAGTGTTCATAAAGGACGTGGTTTATTGTGACACATGTTTTTACACTTCCAGAATCAGCTCTTTTGCTCCCTTGGCACAGGCTTAAAAAACATCTCAGAGCCACAAAGGAAGTTGGTGATGGAAGACGTCTCTCTGCCAGATGCTATGATCACAGGTCTTTATGGAGGGTAGATAGATATAATAATAATATTAATATGTAGGTAGGTTCAGTTTGTTTTCTCCACTGTAAGTGATACTCAACCCAAGTGGTACCATAGCCTGGAGAGGAAGTAAAGGGGAAATACAGTTTCTATATGGTTTCCTGGGTCAATAGAGCAGCATTACTGTTGGCTGTGCTACAGCCATGTGACCCATGTTGGACATCTTGGGTCAGCAATGTCTATTTAAGTCCCTGGGTTTTAGCGCATATTTTGTGAGTGGCTAGTGTAGGGAGAGAGACCCCCACTTGCTAGGGATAGTGACTAGCGATAGAGAAAGGTTCCAGATGAGTAGGGGCAGGCTACGGACTCACTACCTGGGAAGAAGCTTCCCTGTTTTTGACCTGACTGTTCAGGCCACACGCCAAGCTTTAAAAACACACGCTGTTGGTACCTCTCTTCAGCCACATCTCTTATTGCATTGAACTGTGAATTGTTTCCCTAAGCAGTGCTCTTTTGGCATTCTGCTCAATACACGTTGCACCTCCCCACAAGTATCTCCACCCAGGGGCACAGCACAACATATTTATTGCTGTTGTTACTAGAGGAGAAAAAAAGACAAAAAATCCTGAAAAAAATGGGAAGAGAGTACATAGCCTTCAGAACTACAACTAGAAAATACTATATATCAAAAACAAAATTTCGAGATACAAAAGTAACTATACACACACTACACACATTCAAAAAAAGATCAAAATAATATATTCAAATATGCTTTATTTGGATGATGACCCAAGGGTAAGTGCTTAGAGCCCCTTACATATAAAACCAATTGAAAGGAGAAGCCACTGGGCTCTAAGCACTTACCTTTTGGTTTTCTCCCAAATAAGCCTTTTTTTAATTGTTATTACTTTGGTCTTTTTTGCATTTTCATAGTATGTATTGTTACATATATTATCTTATGATAATAAAGCTCTTATGATATATAGTATTCACTGCATAGTGTATTGTTATCTGTGCCTTCCTGACACAGTGACAACCACATCCTCAATTCTTTTACAGGGGCCACAAGAACAAGAAGTTAGTAAAAATCTCCCCAATAGGGTCAAAGTTGGAATTAAAAAACTGACCAAATTCAAACTCTTCCCTTTCTTTAATAGTACCATTTATAGATTGACATGATATATACTGTAATGTAAAGCATTTTTAAAATATTTTAGAGGATTATCATATTATATGCTAAGACTGTAAAGAAAATTGGGTATACTACCAATAAATAAAACGCAACTCTAGATGATGCTCATTGGACATTAGCCTCACTAAAATGTGAGTCCAAGTAACCAGCAAGCAGAGCTTCAGCTGATTGTTGTTTATCAGTCCAGTCCAAACGTATCGTGTTCTGAGTTTATCTGTTACACCCTCATGATAATGTAATACATAGAAGACTATTGCGTACTCACACAGGAACAGAGCCATACAGAATCTCAGAGGGACTATCTAGCCAATGGAGTGCCAACTGGACAGCTCTCCTTTGGATGATTTCACATTCAGAAAAGGCAGAAGAACAAAGGTATATCATATGGTCTGTAACAAAAGGTTATAGTGGAACTAATGATGCTGCTTAATGTGCACCCTACGTACTTTATGAAAATAATTAGCCTGCTTTTCTCTGGTGATCCCTTGTCTAAGGAGCTGGTAAACTATTACTCTAAAATTGGGGGCTTGAATATTTAACAATACTTCCTGCGGTTGTTAAAAGAGAAATCTGGGATATTGAATAAACAATCATACTCATCTAGGTGGATGTAGCATCGGTCTAAAGCTGCATTTATCCCCCACTGCTTCTAAGACCAAGAACTGAGTGATCAAAGACCTCTGATAGCTCAGATCTTGGTTTTCAGTGAGCAGAGAGCCAGTGACTGTCAGTCTCCATCTCTCTGCAATGCTCCTCAAGCACTCACTGGAGTGCCGGGCTGTAGAAGGGGTGGGAGCAGTGGCTACCGTTCCAGACATCTGAGTGGACCTTGACATTAAATTACGGAATTCTCCAGAATCTGGACCCGCTCTGTGACATCAGCCGACAGCATTTATTGCTTCAATCGGTGGCATTTTCAATATGATTTTTTTACCATGACTTACTGTACACAAATGTACCTATGAACTGTTAGATGTAGTATATTACTGTCCACTTATGAGGGGGTAAGTGGAAAACTATAATAATATATTCAAGCATTATCAGTCCCAGATCCAATGACCAACCAAATGCAATAATACCCCTACAAAAATAAATTATTTTCTAACATTTAAAGGAGGACAGTTAATATTGAATTGTTTGCAAAGCACAAACACCCAAATGTTTTTAGTGCTTTACATACATTTATGCTAGGTAATGTAACTTGCATAAAATATATTATGAATATCTCATATGCCAAATTCAGCAGATATCTTAGGCTATTATATTTGGTAAGGGAATGTGACTCTTATGCTAGTGACTTTTTTCATTACTTTATTACCTATTGCCCATTTAATTCCGAGTAGCTGAGAACAGGAATGACATAAGCAGAAGACTGCAGTAAACTATTTGAATTCCCCTAGGAATATACCTAATAATTGAATGTGAATGAGATAGTTCCCTGGTTTCAGTAATGTTAGATGTATCAAGAAGCCACATTCTACCAACCATCCAACCAACCAGCCATTTTCAACAATTAGCTAATGAAGACTGCCAATGAAGATCCAATGCCGAGAGATTGACCTTTTACGTAATTGCATACATTTATATTACTTCCCATAATACCTCCATGGTGTCAACTATGGTTGAAAAGTTTAAATGGACCCAAATCCAAACACTAAAGTTTTACATACTATTTAACATATTAAATCTCAGTCCCAAGTAGCCCACAAATTTCTCTGCTATCTTTGTTTTTATTCATTTCTGTTATGATACCTTTTTTCTGTCCAGTTATGTCACAAAGTTCTCTTCCTCTTCTGTCCTTCAGTGGGTGGGTGGTCCTGAATGCTTCAGAGAATGGTGCTGGAAGTAACGGTAGCACTGGTGTGAGCACAGGTCTCTCCAGCACTGTAGATGTGTCCATGACAGTCTGGGCTCAAAGGAAGTCTGTTGAATAGTGTTCAGCATCCTTTAAATCAGAAGAGGACTGGCAGCACTAAGCACTGATTGATACAAGATGAGTAATGAAGCAAAAACTGGGCAGTTTCAGTTTTACTTTTCACCTTCAATGTAATTTTAAATGTAAATATACTTTACATTAAATTTGCAAGTTTCATTAGAACAGCACCTGGTAATCTTGCCATGAAGGTACTTGTCCAAGCACTTCCTGTTATGGGGTGACAATGCTCTATCCATGTCTCCCAACTGGCCTCTTTCATTGTCACCTTGTCACATGCGATTTCAGTAAAGACTAGAAACAGCCATACCAATGCTCTTCTTGCAGTCATGCTTCACTATTATCATCATCAGTAAACCATTCCAGCATAACGACATGTAGATATTACTGGCCAATGACAGCTGTCTAAAAGAGAAATTCTCTAATTTTGCAGAGATTTTCTCTTATTTCCTGTTGTTTCTATAAGACAGGAAGTTAAGGGAAATCTCCCCACCGGGGCACACATGGAAAAAATAGACAGAGGTATTAACTATTCCAAACTCTGTCCAAAATGACAAAAAAAGTAATCGCCAGTGACAAATTTCCCACTAAACCACAGGGGCACTGTTCTGTCTCTCCAATCTAAGCATTGAAAGTGTGGTCTCTGTAACTCACAGTTGTGATGAGATAGCGATAACTCCAATCTTAGTTGAATATCACAGGCAGTGACTCAATCAGATGACACCTTGTAGATCTTATGAAGTTTATTTCATAAACTGAGAGAATCTCACAACAATGAACATCGGATAGGTCAAAAGATCATAATGTGATCTGCTTCATGACATGAGGCTTGAAGCTGAAATGCATTTCTGGGAAAAAGGGTGGGTTATCTATACAGCATTAACTAAACCAGAGGAAAGGAAGGAGCAGAGACAAAATACAGAGAACACTTAAAGGCATATGACAGTCATATGAAACACGACAGGCACATTCTAGGGTGTCTTGTCTGCCAGGGGTGGTACATAGCTGCTCAGGCCACTCTAACCAGTTCCCGACTGAGCTATAGCCAAAAGACGGCTACAGCACGGTTGAATAGTTCTGGGAAGGCGTCCATAGACGTGCTCCCAGAACCATGCCCCCTGTGCCCCCTGGGCCATGCACCAGGCGTGGCCTATGATTGGTGTCCTTCAGACACAGATGATCACAGGTCCACGTAAAGGGCCAATCAGAGTGGCCTTTTACCATATGATCAGCTGTGCCCAATCACAGCTGATCACAGTGTAAATAAGAAATGCTGGTTATCGGCAGAACTCTCCTCACGCTGACAGTGTGTGAGGAGAGGATAGCCAGTAAGCAGCATTTCTCAGAGGGGACATCTACACTGATCGTCAGGGCATTGATCATCAGTGCTCTGATGATAAGTGTAGCCCTATCAGTGGCCATCAGTGCGGCTACCTTCAGTGCTTTGTATCAGTGCCCATCAGTTCTGGCTATCAGTGCCCATCAGTGCTGGCTGTAAGTGCCTCCTCAGTGCTGGCTGTCAGTGCCCATCAGTGCTGGCTATCAGTGCCGCTTATCAATGCCCATCAGCGCTGCCTATCAATGCCCATCAGTGCCACCTATTAGTATCCACCATTGCTGCATATCGGTGCAGCCTTATCAGTGCTCATCATTGCAGCTAATAGTGTCCATCAGTGCTTTGTATCAGTGCCCATCAGTGCTTTGTATCAGTACCTATCAGTGCCTATCAGTGATGCCTGTCAGTGCCCATCAGTGGCACCTATCAGTGCCCATCAGTTCCACCTATCAGTGCCCATCAGTGTCACCTATCAGTGCCGCCTATCAGTGCCCTTAAGTGCCACATATCTGTGCAGCCTCATCAGTGCCTCCTCATCAGTGTAGAAAAGAAAAAACCTCAGCGCCCAGGACTCTCTTATTACACACACAATTCCCCGTGAGATGCTGCTGTACACAGGTGTAAAAACCAAAAAAACTTATATCAATAAATACCAGCGCAAACCCACATAATAAATTGCATCACCCAACCTATTAAATTAATAATTAATAAATAACAAACTTAAAAAACTGTGACACAAAACCACTTTTGTGTTAATGAAATATTAAATAAATAAATAAATGATTTTAGAATAAATAAGTCCAGTGACAAAAAATCCCAAAGTAACAGTCCCGTGACAAAATTAATTATATTGTAATTATATTGTAATTTTCATTGGATTCTTCCGTGCCTTTGATCCCTTCACCATCCACCAGTGCAAAACCAACATTAACCGCACTCACCAGATAATGGTGAGTCAAATGCCTTTCAGGAATATTAAGGGCTCCTGGACCCCCTTTACTTTGTGTAAGACCTCCAAATAATGCCTCCTCTCGGATATGGATACCTCTTCTGGTTACTCCTCTCACCGAATCCCCCAAGGAAAATCAGGAAGAAGAAAAACCATAGTGTGATACCGTAGTGGTTTCCCATCAAAAGACTCTCTCCAGACCACTCACATTTTAGCAGGATATAACCCGCATTTTATTGAAACAAAGACGATCTTTCCTTAAAAACGATCCATTTTTCTTGTACAACAACTTTTGTATGAAGACCCCACAGCCTAGTATACAGCAGGATGGCAGACCTCAGATGCAGACTCATCCACTATGCAAAAATGGCCCCTTGGAACGCACCGCTCGGCGTGCGTTCCACTCACCGGAAATGACGTCAGACACCGGAACAGGCAACCGGAAGTGCGTCAACGCGTTTCGCCCCACCCACAGGGCGTTCTCAAGATATCAAGTCTTGATAACGCCCTGTGGGTGGGGCGAAACGCGTTGACGCACTTCCGGTTGCCTGTTCCGGCGTCTGACGTCATTTCCGGTGAGTGGAAAGCACGCCGAGCGGTGCGTTCCAAGGGGCCATTTTTGCATAGTGGATGAGTCTGCATCTGAGGTCTGCCATCCTGCTGTATACTAGGCTGTGGGGTCTTTATACAAAAGTTGTTGTACAAGAAAAATGGATCGTTTTTAAGGAAAGATCGTCTTTGTTTCAATAAAATGCGGGTTATATCCTGCTAAAATGTGAGTGGTCTGGAGAGATTCTTTTGATGGGAAACCACTACGGTATCACACTATGGTTTTTTCTTCTTTCTGATTTTCCTCCTCATCAGTGCCCATCAGTGCAGCCTCAACAGCGCACATCAGTGAAGGAGAAAAATCAAAGAACATTTTTTTGTCTTTTTTCATCTGTTTAGCAAAAAATAAAAACATAGTGGTGATTAAATACCACCAAAAGAAAGCTATATTTGTCTATAAAAAGTGATAAAAATTTGGTTTGCGTACAGTGTTGCATGAACCCATAATTGTCATTCAAAGTGCAACAGCGCTGAAAGCTGAAAGTTGGCCTCGGCAGGAAGGGGGTAAAAGTGCCCGGCAGGCAAGTGGTTAAATATATGCTGGCTACTGCTACTTACAGACTCACAAAGCCTGGCAGGAAACCTTCAGTGTACCTTTTTCCTACATACTTGTCTTGTCTACAAATGTAGATCCCTTAGAGCTCCCTACCCTAGAACTCCTCCATCTCTAGCTATTCCTGCTGCCACAACTACCCCCATCTACTCCTACACTACCTGTGTCTCTGTAGAAAGATTGGTGAGAATTTAAAAAAACAATTTCAAAATCGTGGTATGGTCCATTTAAAATGTCTTGCGTCGAATTAATAAAAGCCTTGTGACAGTTTAATAAACAGTTTTAACATTCAAAAAACTGTTTTTAAATTCAAAAAGAGTTACCTCCAGTTCATAAACAATTAAACTGTAGTTAATTAGGACCTACTCAAAGTTGGCGTAGACTATGGGACTAAAAAATGACTTTGGAATCAACCCACTGCATTCTGCTGTCAGTCACAGTGCAGACAGGCCTGATGAAGAACTAGTCTCCCGCAGATCCCAGTCAGGCTCTGCCCACCCACAGCAAAACTTTATGGCCACTGCTATTGTGTCTCTCTGAACACATTTTGGGTCTACAGTACTAATTGTGCGTCTTCAGATACATTTTTGGTTGTGTTGGTATTGTACTGATTATGTCTATGTGGACATGTTTCTGGTTTGTCAGTACAGTACTATTTGGGGGAGATTTAGTAGAAATGGAGAGTGCAGCTCTGCATAGAAACCAATCAGCCTCCAGGTTTTGTTCTCAACGTTTAACCACTTCCCCTCCTGAGCATTTACCCCCCCTTCCTGACCAGGCCTTTTTTTCTATTCGGCACTGCACTACTTCAACTGGTAATTGTGCAGTCATGCAATGCTGTCCCAAACAAAATTTATGTCCTTTTTTTCACACAAATAGAGCTTTCTTTGGGTGGTATTTGATCACCTGTGCGCTTTTTATTTTTTGAGCAAAAAAAGACAGAAAATTTTGAAAAAAACGATATTTTTTACTTTCGGCTATAAAAAATATATAGTAAACTCGAAGTTGTCATAAATATAGGCCAAAATGTATTCTGCTACATGTTTTTGGTATAGATACTGCAATGGTATGATGCTGCAATTTACGCCATTTTTTTTGCTATACAGCACTGCACCAGTTTAACTGACAATTGCACGGTCATGCAATACTGTACATAAATGAAATTTATGTCCTTTTTTTCACACAAATAGAGCATTCTTTTGGTGGTATTTGATCACCTGTGCGCTTTTTATTTTTCATGCTATAAACAAAAAAATACTGAAAATTTTGAAAAAATGTTCTCATTTCTGTCATAAAAAATATCCAAAAAACTCAAAATTTATCATAAATTTAGGCCTGCTACATGTTTTTGGTTAAAAAATCCCAATAAGTGTATATTGATTGCTTTGTGTGAAAGTTATAGCATCTACAAACTATGGTATTTTCTGACTGCCTATCACATTTGTTGAGGTGCTAAAATATCAGGACAGTACAAACATAACCAAATGACCCCTTTTCGGAAAGTAGACACCCTAAGCTATCTGCTGAGAGGAATATTGAGTCCATGGAAGATTTATTTTTTTTGGAAAATGACAAAAACATTTTTTTTTTACACAAAGTTGTCATTTTAATGATATATTGCTCACACAAGCTATGGGTATATGTGGAATTACACCCCAAAATACATTCTTCTACTTCTACCGAGTATTGGGATACCACATATGTGAGACTTTTTGGGAGCCTAGCCACATACAGGAGCCTGAAATCCAATGACCACTTTGAAAGCCTGAAGCTGCGTAACTTCCTCATTTCACTTCCTCACTACCTATCACAGTTTTAGAGGCTCTGAAATGCCAGGATAGCACCAAACCTCCCAAAATTACCCCTTTTTGGAAAGTAGACACCTCAAGGAATTTAAAAAGAGGCATGGTGAGTATTTTGCAGATGCTTTTAGCTCCCGATTTCTTAGACTATAGAGATGATTGGCAACATTCCGGTCTCCAATCAGCTCTATGTTCAGCTGGCAGAAACACCGGCTGCATTCTCAGGTTCCCTTGATGGCACGGGACTGCCCGAGAAGGCCGTGGAAGGCAGTGAGGGAGGGGGGGCATCTTCTCCTGCTGCCTGTAAAAGCAATCCTGCAGCTAATTAGCCACTAGGATTGCTTTTACATGAAAGCCAATCGCCGGCTGAAAAAAATGATACCAGAATGATGCCTGCAGCTGCAGGCATCATCCTGGTATAACCACTCAAAGTCCAGTGATATACCAGTACGTCGCTGGTCCTTCTTGGGTGAATGAAAAATAGATAAAAAATCTTTGCCAGAAAAAGTGTTGTTATCTTCAGCATTAGAATATACCGCCCTGCATCCACCCACTTCTAATGGTGGGCACACATGAAATGTGCCAAAAAATATTATAAAATATATATGCCAAAGCATAGGGGCCATCCACCCACTGGCCACCCCAGTGCCCAATGCTACGGCATATATGCTCTTTTTTTTAACTGCTGATGGAAAATCTCATTCAACTGGGCTGCCCATACTGACTTATGTGTATTCTGAGCACAAGTTCCTGTTGCTGTCAGAATAAACAGGTTAGTGCTGCAGCTGAATGACATTCCTGCAAAGAAAACAGCAATGGTTAACATAAAAATAGTAACTCAATAAAACAACTTTTTTTATTGAAATATGTGTAAAAAATATTATAAAATCTATATGCCAAAACATAGGGGCCATATGTTATGTTCTTTTTTTTATGCAGCCTGTGGGCTGAATAAAAAAAGAGAAGAAATCTCTGCCAGAAATTGTGTGGTATGCCTACCATTAGAATATACTTCCCTGCATCCACCCACTTCTAATGGTGGCACACATAGTTACATAGTTATTCTGGCTGAAAAAAGACAAAAGTCCATCCAGTTCAACTGTCAGGGATGCGGGTGTGACCAGAAGTGTGTGGACTGACACAGGGAAACGTAGGCTTCAGATATAGTAAATAATATAATTTATTAAGACTAACAATACAAACGCAGTGCAAAACTAAACATAACACAGTGCAAACAAACTGAACCAAACCTCCAACAGATAACAAACATATGATACAAGAGTAGTCAGGCAGGGTCAGTAGCAAACGGGCAAACGGAGTACCAGGAGCAGGCGGGAGAGGGGTCAGGACTAGCCGAGGTCAATACAGGCAGAGTTCAGGCAGCGTCAGGACAGCAGAAACAGGATCAGGAAACCAGGGCCAAGCAAACAGTACAACAAGGCACAGACTGCAGGTCTGGCCATCCCTTAAATACACCACCTGCAATCAGCCCCAGGTGATGGCTAATTGCCGAAGTGAGCCTCTGGTTGTTGAGAGCACCTGCTGGCCAGCCCTGGTACTGCAGCCCACAAGGCAGGTGAGTCCAACCACTATTGGCAAGTCCATTCCTGACATCAACCATTAAAAAAAAAAAGTTATAATCCTATACCCACAGTTGATCCAGAAGACGGAAAAAAACCCCCAGCAAAGCATGATCCAATTTGCTCCTGCAGGGGAAAATAATCCTTCCTGATCCGCAGAGAGGCAATTGGATATTCCTTGGATCAACTTTACCTATAAATGTTAGTATCCAGTTATATTCTGTGTATCTAAGAAACAATCCAGGCCTTTTTAAAAGCAATGCACTGAGCTGGCCAGAACCAACTCTTGAGGGAGTCTATTCCACATTTTCACAGCTCTCATTGTGAAGAAACCTTTCTGTGTTTGGAGATTAAATTTCTCCAGACATAAAGAGTGCTCCCTTGTCCTCTGTGATGACCTCAGGGTGAATAGCTCTACACCGAGTACACTATATGAACCACTAATGTCTTTATACATGTTGATCATCCCCCCTTAATCTCCTCTTCTCAAGAGAGAATAAATTCAGTTCCTCTAATATTTCCTCATAGCTGAACTCCTCCATGTCTCATATCAGTTTGGTTGCCCTTCTCTGTACTTTCTCCAGTTCCCTAATGTTCTTTTTGTGAATTGGTGCCCAAAACTGAACTGCATATTCCAGATGAGGTCTTACTAATGATTTGTACTGGGGTAAAATGATATATCTCTCTCTGGAGTCTATACCTCTTTTAATACAGCAAGCTCCCAGCACAAAGACTGGGCTGTCACTGGGAGTCCCAGCTCCCGTTCTAATGATCAGGATCCGGGACTCCAGATTCTGGGTCACATGATCGCAGTGTTAGCCTCTGATTGGCTATCACAGTGATCAGTCACTGTACAGCCTGGCCCCGTTTTTTTTCTCTCTCTATGAATGGAGGAGAAAGATACATTGTATCTCTCTAACTCCCAGCATAGAGGGGGAAAAAAAGTGTTTGTTATAAAAAAAAAAAAGATAAAAAAATATTAAAAAATAAAATAAAGAAAAAATACCTAGATCAAGGTTTGATCTAGTTCAGTGCCAGAGTAAGTGTTTGGTCCAAGGTCAGGGTCAAAGGTCAGGATTTTTTTTTACATTGGTATCAGTGTCAGTTGGTGTCAGTGTCAGTGTGTTTTAGGTACAAAAAAAGTGTACTATTGTTTCTGGGTTGCACTATGGGTACAAACAACAATTAACATACACATATATGGTATCGCTGCGATTGTCAAGAGCTGGAAAGTTTATTGTGGGTTGTTCTTTGGCGGTAGGTTATGGTAGTAACAAGAAACACACAGTTACATTTAAAAAAATGGGTTTTTTTTAGTATTTTGGGCCAGTTTTCCGTTGATAATAAAAAAACAAAAATCAGGAGATATCCATTACCATTTATCACCAATCGAAAGCCCAATTTGTCCTGAAAAAAATAAGGTATAATTCACCTGGATGTACAGTAATTGTGATGATATGTATGGTTTTACTAACACATGTTAACGTTGCAAAATTGTGCTTGGGCATTAAGATTTGTTTTACCCTTAGGCGTGAAGGGGTTAAGCTTGTGATCTACCAGAACTTTCTCCACCATTGATTCCCCCAGTTGTACCCCCCCTAGTATGTATGATGCATGTATATTCTTAGCCCCCAAGTGCATCACCTTACATTTATCAACATTAAGCCTCATTTGCCACATAGTTGCCCCCTTAAAGAGTGCATCAAGGTCAGCTTGTAAATTGGAGACATCCTGTAAGGACGTTATTCCACTGCACAGCTTGGTGTCATCTGCAAAGACTGAAATTGTATTTTTAATCTCAGACCCTATATCGTTTATAAATACATTAAAAAGTAAGGGTCCCGACACTGAACCTTGGGGTACACCACTGACAACCCATTCAGAGTCCATTCAGACCATTTAGAGTGTGAATCATTAACCACTACTCTCTGAATACGATCTTTTAGTCAGTTTTCTATCCATTTACATACAGATTTTTCCAAGCCTGTAGACTTTACCTTACACATTAACTGTGTGTGGGGAACTGTGTCAAATGCTTTTGCAAAATTTAAGCATACCACGTCCACCGCCACCCCTCTGTCCAAGTTTTGCTCACGTCCTCATAAAAAGAAATCAGATTTGTTTAATAACTTCTGTTCTGTCTTTCATAAATCCGTGATGTCTGTTGCTTAAAATATTTTTTTTCCAGCAACAACTCATCTATGTGGTCTTTTATTAAACTCTCCAGTATCTTCCTGACTATAGCAGTTAAACTAACAGGTCTATAATTACTTGGTAAAGATTTTGACCCCTTTTTAAATATTGGCACCACATTGGCCTTATGCCAATACAATGGTACTATGCCAGTCATTAAAGAGTCCCTAAAAATTAGAAACAATGGCTTTGAAATGACAGAGCTCAATTCTTTAAAGACCCATGGGGGTATGCCATCCAGTCCTGGTGCTTTATTCACCTTTATTCTGTCTAAATATTTTTGGATCATATCAATTGTGAGCCAATGTGGATCATCTGGAGCTGTGTCAATACCATGCCCATTATGGACAAGAGCTCCCCCATGCTCCTTTGTATACACAGAGCTGAAGGTATTTAATAAATTTGCCTTCTCTTTGTCCCCAGTCACCCACTCTAGATTATTTTGTAAAGGGCCTACATGCTCGGACTGATTCTTTTTACTATTAATATATTTTAACATTTTTGGGGGTTGGTCCTGTTATCTTTTTCAATCTGTCATTCATTTTCAATTTTTGCGGCCTTTATTTCCTTTTTGCATATTCTGTTATATTCTTTGTAATGTTTAAACGATGCTAGCATTCCTTCATTTTTATATTTATTAAAAGCTCTCTTCTTATTATCTATAGCTTGGCTGTAAGCCACATAGGTTTGATTGTTAGCCTTTTAAACTTGTTGCCCATGGGAATATATTTTGCAGTATATTCACAAATAGTCTTTTTGAAAAATTCCCATTTCTGTGTTGTGTTCATTGATGCCAATATTCCCCCCCCAGTCTGCTTGGAGAGCAGCTCTCAGCCCTGGAAAATTAGCTCTCTTAAAATTGAGCGTTTTTATTTCTCCTGTATGTGCTTGCTGTTTACAGCTAACAATAAATGAAATCATGTTATGGTCACTGCTACCCAGATGTTCTTTTATATGGACATTTGTAATAAACTCTGCATGGTTTGAGATCACCAGGTCCAGCAGAGCATTATTCCTAGTTGGGGCCTCTATGAACTTTACCATAAAATTGTGCTGTAGTAGGTTTAAAAATGTTTACCCTTTAACTGTTCCTGCAGTACCATTACTCCAGTCAATTTCCGGGTAGTTAAAATCCCCCATTATTATCACTGTCCCAGCCTTTGCAGCCCTTTCAGTTTGTGCAAGGAGCTGAGTCTCCACCTCTTCATTAAAACTGGGAGACCTATAACAAACTCCAATGATTACCTTTGTATTATGCAACCCCATGTGCAGTTCCACCCATAATGCTTCAGCCTCATCACACTCTCCATCAACTAGGTCCTCTTTCACACTCGCTCTGAGATCACTTCTCATATAGAGACAGATATCACCACCTTTCCTATTTACCCTGTCTCTACGAAAGAGAACATAGCCAGGAATATTAATGGCCCAGTCATGTGAAGAATGAAGCCAAGATTCAGCAATACCAATTAACCTCCCTAGCGGTCTGATTATCTCCATATTTCTGTGCTCAATGCGGTAAACTTTTTTGCATGGAAATATGTATTTTTTTTATTGTAGGCCTGTAATTTTTAGGAATAACTCACTGAAATCTGTCCGAACAAGAGTCTAGTAAACATCCCGGGTATGTTACAATTTGAAACACGAAATCATAAATTATAATTTAATAAATAAGCATAAAAATAATAATATAATAATAATAAATTTAATTCAATAATATAATCAAAACAAACACACTGAAATTTGAAATATAGCGCCAAGTTCGCACATCACTGAGCGACTTTGCAAAATCGTTTTCAGTATCTGATGCTGAATTTCCCCACAAATCATTATCACTCAATTCTGTAAGTGGTTCTAATTTACTATCGCTGTTCTCTAGCTGGTCTAAAACCGCTTTTGACCTAAAGGGATGCTTTTTGGACGCCATGGACGTTTCTCAGTTTCCAGGCAGAAAGAACAGTAAAAATGCAGGTAGGGCACAGGACAAAGCACTAGGGACAAAATGTATGTGAAATGGTTTGATACAGTAATGTTTTACTATGTGATTTTAGTGTATTTAGTTAATGTAACTTTTTGTCATTTTCAAATTTCCCGCCGTTCCGTTCCCGTACGTCCCGACGCTCGCAGGGGATGGAACCCAGAAGACAGATGCCAGCATCCGCCGGAGGACATTACAGGAGACACTGCAGGAGGGACATCGCAGGAGCGCAGGACAAGGTAAGTGAAGAACAGATCCTGGAGCAGCGCCGCATGGTAAGCCCGAGTGTAGCTCTGGGTTACCGCTTTTGGTACTGAAACTTTACCCCGAGCTACACTCGGGAATATCGCCAGGGAGGTTAAATCATAGATCTCTTCATGCACCAAAGCTTCCAACTCACCTATTTTGCTTGGCAGACTTCTGGCATTGGTGAACAAACACTTTAAATAATTGACACCTTGTTCACACGTATTTGAAATGTGGCAAAAAACATTATAAGAAAAGAAGAGGGGCAGAGAGAGAACAAAGGCTCAAACATCCTTTTTACACAATGCAGACGATTAACCCCTTAGTTTCCACAGTGAGTATAGCAAGCATGCTTTACTGCATATACAGACTGATTTTACTGTTGTGGGTTTAGTAACACTTTAAGAACCCATGGAACTGTTAGTAACACAAATTTCACCTTTACACACAGACTACGGCTATTACATTTTTTTTGCATTTGACTTTAGGCTGAACATTGCAGGCAAATCCTTAGGGTACTTAAACACACAGGCATCTGTCCACAAACTGTTTTGTTATTTTTGAGTGGTTGTAATCTTCAAATAAAATAGATATAAAAACAAAAGTAGCATGAGGAACAAAGTATGTTTCCCAGTATTCAGGCAGCTACACAGGAGTGGTCTGCAATGATGTAGGTCGTGACAGCTTTTCTGCTGCCCACTAGCTGTGTGTGGGGTGACCTTTTGCAATATTTGGTCACGGAAAAGCTTTAGACTCAGCCAGATAAATGTTTCTTAAAACAGCTGAACTGGTAATACAACAATGAAAAATACAGTGACCCTGATTTACTAAAGAAATTGAGCATGAAAGAGCAGGGCCCTCAATCCCCTCATGTTTTGCATTGTATTGGTATTGTTCTGTCACATGTTCTGTCCCCCTTTGTAATGTACAGCGCTGAGCGAACTATTGGCGCTTTATAAATACTGTATAATAATAATAATAATGTTCGCTTTGCAAAGGGAAATCCACTTTGATGAATATCCAATAACATGTAAGATTTAAAAACAAGATTTTGCTCGCACATGATTGGATGATTGACGTCAGTTCAGATTGCCGACCTTCACTAGGCTAGAAGGAATTTTCTGTGATTATGAAAATTCACATTGAAAAGTGAACATGCCCTACACATTTAGTGAATGTTGTGAGTGATATTTGTAAAGGAACACAAATCACTATGAAGAATGCACAGACTTATTGATGGTATGTGGTTTAGTAATATGAATGTACTGTACATGACGTGTTAAACAGTGGAAATATCACGAAACAGGCCAGGGTCTTATCACCCTTCAGCAATCAACAAGCCAAATAAATGGGTGGTTTAACCACTGTCATGTAACGCTGCCCCAAAATTAAATTTATGGCCTTTTTTTGCCACAGAGATTTCTTTTGATGGTATTTGATCACCTGTGCGGTTTTTATTTTTTGCACTATAAACAAAAAAAGGCGAAAAATTTTGAGAAAAAAACAATATTTTTGACTTTTTGCTATTAACCACTTGCCTACAGGGCACTCTTACCCCCTTCCTGCCCAGTCCAATTTTCAGCTTTCAGTGCTGTTGCACTTTGAATGACAATTGGACGATCATGAAACACTGTACCCATATGAAATTTTTATTATTCTTTTGAGACAGATAGAGCTTTATTTTGGTGGTATTTAATCACCTCAGGGTTTTTTATTTTTTGCTAAACAAGCCAAAAACAACAGAACATTTAGAAAAAAAATTTTTTTCTTAGTTTCTGTTATAAGATTTTGTAAATAAGTGATTTTTTTCCTTCACTGATGTGCCCTAATGAGGCTGCAGTGATGGGCACTGATAGGCGGCACTGGTAGGTGGCACTGATGGGCATTGACAGGCATCACTTATGGGCACTGAAAGGAAGCACTCATATATGGTACTGATAGGTGGCACTGATAGGAGGCACTGACTGGCACTGATAGGCGGCACTGACTGGCCCTGTTAGGTGGTACTGACTGGCACTGTTAGGCAGCACTAATAGGCAGCACTGACAGGCACTGATTAGCAGCACTGATAGGTGGCACTGACTGGCATTGATAGGAGGCACTGAAAGGCAGCTCATATGGGCACTGATATGTGGCATTGATGTGGCACTGATGGGCACTGCCAGGTGGCATTGATAGGCAATAACAGGTGGCATTGATGGCACTGCTGGGGCTACACTGATCATCAGTGCCCTGATGATCAGTGTACATGTCCCCTCTGAGTAATGCCGATTACCAGCTCTCCTCTCCTCAAGAGCTGTTAGTCGATAACCGACATTTTCTAATTTACATTCGATCAGCTGTGATTGGACATAGCTGATCACATGACAGAGCCAACGCCTTCGGCTCTTTCTGTTCATCGGTGATCCACTGTGTCCCAGGGACCCAGCGCACCACCGATCGCCGTGCTGCCCGGGGGTGAGCATGCGTGCTTAGAGTGGGATGCTGTCCTCCCAGAACGAGAGAACCGCCTTGCGCCCGTCATTTCCCTATATGGCGGACGGGAGGCAGTTATACATGTCAAGTAAAAAAATTTTAAAATCAAATTTCGTTATAAATTTAGGTGAAAATATATTCTGCTACATGTCTTTGCTTAAAAAAAATCCCAATACATGTAAATTAATTGGTGTACATGAAAGTTATAGCATTTACAAATGGCGGTATAGATACTGGAGTTTTGTTTTTTTGTTTACTAGTAATGGCAGCGATCAGCGAATTTTAGTGGGACTGCGGCGGGCATTCTGACACTGGGGGAACTGACATGGTGTCACTGGTGTCACTACAGCTAAAAAAACTCTAGAAACCCACTAGTCCTGGGGGTTTTTTTTAACCAAAATATGCCCCAGCCAAAAAACGTTGATTACAGTCTATGTGTGCATGGACACATAGGGTAACATGCTGGGGGGGTTACTAGCGGTAGAAAACGTCAAAGCCAAAAACAGCAGCTATAAAAACATCAAGTGTGCATGAGGACTAAATGCTTCATTTACAAAACTGCTCAGTTATAACTAGAGATGAGCGAATCGAACCAGGCGAACCGGAATTCGATACGAATTTCAGGAAAAATTTGATTCGCGGCGAATCCGAATATTTGCCTACTTCGGGTGCGCGAATCGGATTTTTCCCGATCAGCCGGCAAAAGTGTCCCTGCAGAGAGCTCCGCTATTTCTGACAGTTCTCTGACAGAAGGAACACATGTACAGCGGTTGAAACATTGTATCTATTAGTTTCCATTTAGGATACAGATGTTTCAACCGCTGTACATGTGAAGAAGCTGTCAGAGAACTGTCAGAAATAGAGGAACTCTGCACATACACTTTTTGCCGGTTTGGAATTCTTATTTTCATCCTACTTCTTCTTCTTCTTCTTCTTCATCCTCATCCTCAGAAGAAGAAGAAGAGGATGAGGATGAGGATGAAGAAGAAGAAGAAGAAGAAGAAGTAGGATGAAAATAAGAATAATTCCAAGCCGGCAAAAAGTGTATGTGCAGAGTTCCTCTATTCTGCAGATACACTTAGAGGAGCTCTGCAGATACACTTAGAGGAGCTCTGCAGATACACTTTTTGCCGGCTTGGAATTAATCTTATTTTCATCCTACTTCTTCTTCTTCTTCTTCTTCTTCTTCATCCTTATCCTCAGAAGAAGAAGAAGAAGAGGATGAGGATGAAGAAGAAGAAGAAGAAGTAGGATGAAAATAAGAATAATTCCAAGCCGGCAAAAAGTGTATCTGCAGAGCTCCTCTAAGTGTATCTGCAGAATGTCATTTATGGAAACAAATAGATACAATGTTTCAACCGCTGTATGGAGTGAATGTCCCAGAACTGTCAGAAATAGACTATTTCTGACAGTTCTGGGACATTCCCTTCATACAGCGGTTGAAACATTGTATCTATTTGTTTCCATAAATGGATCCATTTATGGAAACAAATAGATACAATGTTTCAACCGCTGTATGGAGTGAATGTCCCAGAACTGTCAGAAATAGACAGAAACTGTCACAGAACTGTCCTTCTTCTCATCCTTCTCCTTCTTCTCATCCTTCTCCTTCTTCTCATCCTTCTCCTTCTTCTCATCCTTCTCCTTCTCCTCCTTCTCCTTCTCCTTCTCCTTCTCCTTCTTTTCATCCTTCTCCTTCTTCTCATCCTTCTCCTTCTCCTTCTTCTCATCCTTCTCCTTCTTCTCATCCTTCTCCTTCTCCTTCTTCTCATCCTTCTCCTTCTCCTTCCTCATCTCCAAGGGCATTTAAATTAAAGGTACAGTGTTCTGCACTAATTTAAAGGCTCTCTGAAGCCTAGAAACCCTTTTTATAAGTTAACTTCGTAGCGAATTAATTCGCATCGAATCGAATTTCTTCCTGGAATTCGCCGAATCAGCCGAATCGAATTTTTGAAAAATTCGCTCATCTCTAGTTATAACCATTTAAAGTTGAACTCCAGACAGACAAAAAAAGCTACAATAAATAATAAGTTATTAATTCCTTGTACAGCAGAAGACAGCCTGGGAAAGGGAGGGGCAGAACTTGTGGCAAGTCTTCTCAATTCACATGTGCTGATAAAGAATATGCTGACAGAAGACAAAAGCACACAGATGACTTCATCAGACTGGGGCAGAGAGCTGACATAGCTGTGTTGCTTAATTCCAGCAAATAAAAGTTAGGCCACCAGGCAGGCTTCACTGTTTGGTAGGGCTGTGTAACTTTCAGGACTGGATGGAATAAAATACAAATCCTTTAGAAGCCAAGACAGCTTACATACTGTACATTTAAATTGCATTTAAACTGTATATTTAGCTGTTTTCCTGAAGGTCAGCTTTAAGACTCAAAGGGGTAGATTTACTAAAAAGGGTGCACTCAGAATCTGGTGTAGCTGTGCATGGTAAACAATTAACTTCTAATTTCAGCTTGTTCAATTAAACTTTGGTGATAAAACCTTGAATCTGACTGGTTTCTATGCAGAGGTGCACCAAATTTAGCACTCTCCAGTTTTAGAAAATAACCTGCAAAGTGAATTAGTACCCAGGATATACATATTAAAATATTTACACATTTAAACAAGCCCTTATTCACCTCTGTAGTTATATGCATTGCTGAGAAATTCATCTTAAAAATTCATTACAGAGGCACTCGTTTGTCCTTTCATTTCTGTAGGGTGAAGAATCTTGGAAGCCTGCTGACCTTCTAACACAGCAGGTTTTTCCAAGTTGTTAAGCTGTTATAAACTGATTAAAATCCAACTTTATAATCTTTGTTGTGATCCTTAAGAATTAATTTAAATTGAGAATCAATTTCTTCACAGTAAAAGCAGCTAGAGAAGTCAGTGACAGCTTGTTTGAAAGCTCTGTTTAAATGATTTCATGTCCATAGTCTGGACAAAGGTGTCCTTTATTATTAGGATTCCTGCCCAGGGACTGGTTCTTCTTAAAGTGATGATTGGGTCACAAAAGGAGATAATCATACATTTAAGATTAAATTGCAAGCACCTTGCGCCTGCAAGTATTTTTCTAAGGATTAAGCACCACCCATTTTAAACACTAGAGAAGCTAAGTACAGTTCCCACCAGCAATCTAATGTACTGCATGTGGGGGCTAATGTGGCCCCTGTGGCTGTGAATTTGGAGTAACTAAAACGTGGGCAGAAATCCCAACCACGGCACCACCTGCCTTAAGTTTGTATGTTCTCCCTGTGCCTGAGTGGGTTTCCTCTGGGTACTCCGGTTTCCTCCCACACTCCAAAGACATGCTGGTAGGTTAATTGGCTCCTGTCTAAGCCCCGGTTCACATATATGTGGCCATGCGGGCCGTGTTTTGCACGTGCACGAGAGTCCATTCATTTGAATGGACTCCCGTACCCGTGACACGCAGGGAAAAAGTCCCTGCACTTCTTCCGAAAACGCAGCCCGCACGGGAACCTCGGTTCCCAGTACGGTTGCGTTTTCCAGTGCGGGTGGCGTACCATTAGAACTAATGGTACCTGCCCACGGTTCCGCATTCTTCTGTACGGATGGTGTACCCGCACAGATTTTCATACGGATCTGCAGCAGCGCCACCTGCACAGATGTGAACCAAGCCTAAATTGGCCCCAGTATGTGTATGTATGAATGTAAGTTAGGGACCTTAGATTGTACACCCCTTGAGGGTTAGGAACTGATGTGAATGTACAATATATATGTGAAGCACTGCGTAAAGTGACTGCACTATACAAGTACCTGTAATAAATAAATAAATAATAAACCGAGGCAGGGGCGGACTGACCATTTGGAAACTCGGGCACTGCCCGAGGGCCCGGGGTCAGTAGGGGGCCCCATGAGATGCCCCTGGTACCTTTTTTATAGGCTTTTTTGAGTTTGGGCAAGGACACAGGGGCCTTATGATCCCCTATTGCCCGGGGGCCCCATGAGTTGTCAGTCCACCCCTGAACTGAGGTCAGATGTGTAGCCCATTCTTTGAACGTACCCTCCTTTGACTCAGTAGAGTTGATCTTTTTTTTACTCTTTGCACCGTCTCCCTGCATGCTGCGTGAATCTCTCTTGATTCTGCTCACTCACCAGGGACCTCACCAGGCCCCTTTCCTGCACAGCTGCCAGGTGACCCATATTTTACAAGATGTGTTCACAGGCAGTCAATGTGTTTTGATTACTGTCTCTAAAAGGTTAACAGATATTAGAGCCATATGTGTACCAAATGTTTATTTCTTGCGGACATTGAACTTTTATCTATTTTAATCATGGATAGGTTGAGGCAGCTTGGTTCTCCAGGTTCAGTTTGGTGGAAGAATGGTTTGTTTTGACTGTTTTGCTTTTGTATTCTTGTTTTTTTGTGGTCTTTTGTACTCTTACGTAATTTTTTGTTTTTCTAAAAAACATGGAAAATATTGAGGTTTGGGATCTGTACTTATGTCTTCTGTGTACTTTGATATATACTCCATTGGTACTTTATTGTTGAAAATTGTTATTAATACAGCTATCCCCTGATGGAGGCTGGAATTGTATAACTTTGTATATACATGGATCCAAACTTCAATAAAAAAAAAAGACCTGATCTAAAAGGTTAACAGTGCATTGCATAGTACTACTTTTTTTTCATTGTGTATGATTTTGTTTTTGTTCTTTAAATGGTAACATGATGCACTTATGTTTCTTAATTCTATAGTGTGTATTTGTCAGTATCTGTTGTATTTCAGTATGTCTGGGTGATGCATTGTGCCATTTCTCTTGTACTGTATGCTAAGTGTAATTCTCTGTAAGTGGTAATATGCCTGCATGGGCACTGCACAATGCTGCTCTTGCACCCTGGAACGGATTCTTAGCATCTGTTTTTATTAAAGATGCACACTGTACAACATCCTATGTCTACACTGCACCTTTTTTACTGTGTGCATTTGTCCTTTTTTTATGTCTGTTAAGCCATAGAAACATGCTGGAACAACTTATGGCATTTATAAGGCTCCATGCACACTGGGCCTTTTAATAACACTGGTAGAGTTAGCTGTGTAAAGTCGCGTTAAAAATGCGAGTTTTTCAGCGTTTTGTAGCGTTTTTTTGCATTACCGCTCAGCTGTGTTTTTCCACATTTTTCAGCGTTTGTGGTTTTTAGCGTTTTTTTTACACAAAAAAATTAATAAAATTTTTGCTCCAAAAACACCCCAAAATGCCAGTTTGCCGCGTTTTGCTGTGTTTTTCAATGTTAGAGCATTTTTGCTTTAGCATTTAATCGTGTTTTTCCGTGTTTGTATTTTTTTGTGTTGTTAACACAAAAAAATAAAAATGTTTGCTCAAAAAAGCCCCAAAACGCCGGTTTGCCACATCTGTCCGTGTTTTTTCATGTTTACCATGTTTTACACCTAAGAAAACTCCTCTGGAAACCCACTAGTTCTGTTTTTGTTTTCAGCCAAAAAACGCCCCTGCCAAAAAACACTGATTAAAGTCTATGTGTGCATGGACACATAGGATAACATGCTAGGGAGTTTACTGGCTGTAGAAAAAAACGCCAAAAGCCAAAAACAGTGCTGTAAAAATGTCCAGTGTGCATGAGGACTAAAGAACAAGTCTGACAAACATTGTAAAACTTGGGACACCCTGGTTACTGTATAAGAACTCACTCTAAATCTGACAACTTTGATAAGGAATTGCTGCAGAGGAGAAATCAGTCCCCCCCCCAACTCTCTTTTTTTCCCCCTTTTTTTCATCCCTTTTTTCTTATTCCTTTTCATAGCCTATTCCTAGTTGCTGATAAGTATGTGGGACTATCCTGAAATACAGATCTAGAAACTTATTGAACTATTTTATTTTCAATTTACTCGACCTTTGCCTACTATTTTTGATATAGTGATTCTGCTCTAAATACCATCACATTTCCTTGTATAAATTTATAATTAAATCTTATGAATAAATATGTAATGTACCTATTAACAGAAACTTGTATTTACTTGATGTCAATGTGACCCATTTTTGTTCCTATATATCTTTGAACAATAAAGAATTAAAAAAAAAAAGAAACACAGAAGAGTGACAGGAGAAAAAAGACCAAGTGGTCCATCTAGTCTGCCCTACTTTTTTATTTATATATGTTTCTGGGGGATTTTTTTTACTTTTTTGTCTGAGTATAAAGTTTAAATCCACTTACTGTCGACCAATTCACTACCACTACTGGAAGTCTATTTCAAACATAAACTACTCTTGCCATAAAATAATACTTTCTAAAAGTAGTTTTGAGCGTTGCTCCTGCTAGTTTGAGGTCATGTCCCCAAGTTCTATGATGCACCCCGCCGGAAGATAGTGTCCAGCCTCTCATCTTAGAAGTCGTCCTCTCTTTTGCTCTAACATATGTTTTTGTAAGTAAAAAATTATTTGGTTATGTGGTAAAAAAATTATTTTTTTGATATACTCATTTATGATTGCTTATATATCTACTAGAAAGTCATTTGTCTCTCATGCTCCCTGAGGAAGATTTAGAATGTGGAATGATCGAAACGATCTTTCTTTTCTGTGTAGTTTCATATTCTTGTATTAAGAGTTCTCTTGTAAGAATACTGTCAGAGCAATATTCTTTTTAGAAATTATGTATTCAATATTACAATGGAAATGTGTATGTAATAAAGTTGATAAAAATATTTTTTAACCAAATGTCTCTTTCAATATATATATTATCCTATTGCTGCATTAAAGTCCCACTGGGGGTTCTTTGGGTATAAGTGTTCTTGATCTTGGCTTCATATTGAAAATACTGACCTCCTGAACCTTATTCACCCCCTTGATCAGGGGCGGACTGACCATTTGGAAACTCAGGCACTGCCCGAGGGTCTGGGGTCAGTAGGGGTCCCCATGAGATGCCCCTGGTACCTTTTTCATAGGCTTTTTTGAGTTTGGGTAAAGACACAGGGGCCCCATGATCCCCTATTGCCCGGGGGCCCCATGAGTTGTCAGTCCGCCCCTGACCTTGATGTATTTAAAGGTTTCCCCGTTCGATTTTCCCATGTTTCCTCTTTCACTTCTTTCCTCCAAACTGTACATACAGTATGTATTAGGTTCATGACGTCTCTCCTGATACATTATCATCCCATAGACCTTTCACAATTTTGTTTGTCTGTCTCTTGACTCATTGGGGTTTATTTACTAAAGCTGGAGACAGGGATGGACTGACAACTCATGGGGCCCCCGGGCAATAGGGGATCATGGGGCCCCTGTGTCCTTGCCCAAACTCAAAGAAGCCTATGAAAAAGGTACCAGGGGCATCTCATGGGGCCCCCTACTAACCCCGGGCCCTCGGGCAATGCCCGAGTTTCCAAATGGTCAGTCCGCCCCTGGCTGGAGAGTGCAAAATTAGGTGAACTTCTGCATAGAAACTAATCAGCTTTCAGGTTTCATTGCCAAAACTTAACTAAACAGGTTAGAAGCTGATTAGCTACCAAGCACAGCTGCACCAGATTCTGAATTAACCAGTTTTAGTAAATCTGCCCTATTCTGTCATATCAATATCTTTTTGTACTTGAGGTTTCAATAACTGGACACAGTATTATAAATTTTAGTCTAACTAAAGATCAATATAGAGGAATCAGGCCCTCTGCTGGTGACCCCTCTAGTGATACATTTTAGAATTCTATTCGCTTTTCCATGTCGCTTAACAAAATTAGCTATGCTTATGGATTGTCACTGCCTATAAATCGTTCTTCAAGGTTATTCTCCCTGACAGTGGGAGCCTAAATCCATAGGTACCCCAAGCCTACAAGAAAGAGTTCAGAATGCCTGCATTTTGACATCATTGTTAATTGGATCACCTCTGATTACAAGATGGGTTGATTTAATACAAAATAAAAAAAGCAGAGGAATTAAAAAATGTAAAGCCTAAATTGGTTCATTAGTTTTGGATGACACTATCTTAACAAGTCCTTTTATATGTATAGTATTACAATAGTACTTGATTTGCTGTAAGGAAAATAGTCACTGCTGAACACTAACTGATTCATTGGGACAGGTGAAAGGATGTTATTTATAAGGAAAACCCCTTCCATATTATATACCTACTGAGAACAGTGCAGTACATAATGGGCTTTTTAGTCAGATATTACATTGAATTTGTATTGTTTCCACATATTTCAAAGGCCTGCCGTATTAAACTTTTGTTTTATTTAATTACTCTTAAAATGAACTGTCATTAAGTAAGAATGTCTTTATCTCTGTGTTTCCTCTTGTGGTCTTTCCCTCTACCATTGTTTTCCCACAGCCCTCATGTTGGTGTCCTTTTTCTCTGGGACCTTTATTTATTTTGCCTCTTGGGCTCTGTTCACAGCTGGGGACATCTGTATCTCACCCCCTCATACTCACACATTCCATAGAATCACATTCAAACTAACTCTTTACAGCCCAGGGGTTTGTGAGGCTTCTCAGCGGTCCTGCATGGTACATCTAGCCACATCACTTTATAAACCATGCCATGAATTCCCCATATACAAAACTAGCAACTCATTCACTAAAACCTTTATTTAAGAGCAGTGGTGGACTGACAACTCATGGGGCCCCCGGGCAATAGGGGATTATGGGGCCCTTGTGTCCTTGCCCAAACTCAAAAAAGCCTATGAAAAAGGTACCAGGGGCATCTCATGGGGCCCCCTACTGACCCCGGCCCTTGGGCAGTGCCTGTGTTTCCAAATGGTCAGTCTGCCCCTGTTTAAGAGAAACTGTTCACCAAGCTGTTCTGTTTAGGTTGCTCTACATACAGCTTGAATGTTGTTGGTTATAATATTCTTATATGTAGCTTCACTCACTTAACTGACAATCTATAATGCTATATAAAGGCATACTAGATAACCTATGATGCCAGTCTGTATTATTTATTCATTCCTTGCTACAAGCCATAGAAACCCAAGACCACTGCAATTCAAGACTTGATTTCAGCTCTACTGGTGCAGTGCTTCTATGAGACTGCAGTGGGATTGATTTGAAAGTAGAAATAATTTTTAATCCAGAATAATCAGGGATGTACCCAATAAGTATGAAAATGTTATGCAGCATGAATAATGAAAAGGATTTACAGTATATATAGACATATGATTCTCCTGTGTTTTCAGATAGGCTGAGGTTGTAGTCTTTCCAAGGTAATCCTCAAATGCCTGCTCAATATGGCTGCAAGGGATCATGGGAAGATAATATAAGGTTTGATTCAGTCTTCGCTAACTAATAAGCTATTGATCTGGAACAAGCATCAAGAAAGTGTGTTTTCAGTTTTCACAAGGTTGAATGTTTGCTCCAAGTAGGTAGGTGACAGTGGTGTCCGAGGCTGTGTGGGGGCTGCGGCCCGCATCGGGTGACACCTACCGCACAGGGTGACACTGGACCCGCTCCACGAAAAGGTAAGTTGTAAAGCAAGCCAACGATCCCCACAGGATGGATCTGATCCATCCTGCGAGGATCGTCGGCTTTCTTTACAACTTATCTTTTCGTGGAACGGGTCCGGTGTCACCCCGTATAGGTTGCATGCCGACGATCCCTGTAGGATGGTTCGGATCTGCGGATTGGGGAGCATAATGGATTGTACTACAATCCATTATGCTCAATCCGCAGATCCAACCATCCTGCGGGGATCGACAGCATGCAACCTATACGAGGTGACACCGGACCCGCTCCACAAAAAGGTAAGTTGTAAAGAAAGCCGACGATCCCCGCAGGATGGATTGGATCTGCGGATTGGGGAGCATAATGGATCGGGTCCGATCCATTATGCTCAATCTGCAGATCCGATCCATTCTGTGGGGATCGTCGGAGGGGGTGTCACCAAGTTTTATCGCACCGGGTGATACCAACCCTAGGGACACCCCTGGGTAGTGAAGCTAGAACCAGGTTAAAGGCCCTTGACTCTGATCTTTTACAAACCAAGTATGTAATGGCAGCTGCCATATATCTGTCCTCACAGGGTCTCCTAAGAGTTTAAAGTTTTTGTTACACGCTAATTGCCTGGCCTCTATAACTAATTAATTTGGTTTAATTTTTAGAAAATACAGTGCACATGGTACAAATAATTGCAATGGAAAATCTACAGGGAAAACTGAAAATTGTGTTTGGCTATGAACTTGTTTTCCATAGCAAGTGAAACAATAAAACTGGAATTGCAGTTTAAAGAGTATCAGTGGAATAGGCTGAATACAGTATGTGTGTGATGTGTCAAGTATTATCAAGGCTGAACCCTAGTATGGGGTCCTTTGGACACCTTTGCTAGGTTACTTCATCGGCTGATACCTGCAAATATCATATCCTGCTAAGTGGATCACAGAAGCCAGTGGAATGGATATTAGTTTCAGGACTGTAGTTTGGCCACCTACACGTAATAAGAAATTCTTTCCAAATGTAACACTTCTTTTAACACCAAAAATCTAAATCGGACTTTTATGGTAAAGTCATAATAGAGTGACTCACTACAAGCTGCAAAGCCTAGTATGGGGAGAATAGTTTCTATAGCCTACATTTTTTTCACTTCATCACATGAAAGAAACAACTGATCTTCCTGCAGATTTCCAGTTCAGCAATTTGACTACAAAAAAATGTACATACTACTCTTATCATAGATGTTTGCTGATCTTCTCTTAAGAATAGTACTTGCTTTTCTTAACTCCTAAGGTAGAACATATATGAAAGTAAGGTCATATATCAGATATATCTATATATCTGTGATAAAGATCTGTGATATATACGTATGCTGTGTAAGGTATACTTTGGCAAATTCATCATAACACTTTTAGGCCTTATTTATATGGATGGGCAAAGGGTGATAAAAGTAGGCGGTTGATCCTTGGTTTTATCACCACCCCCACCCGATCCCCCCGACCACCAAGCTACATGTTGCCATGACCAACTGTGGTTACATTGTAGAGAAAACAACCTGTTGAGTTTGGCAGGCGATACTGCTGCTCACAGTTGTGGCACAGTATTTTCATTCAAAATCAACCTCCAGCTAAAAAAAGGCATTCAGGAGGCAGCATTATTGCCTCTTTAATGCCTGGCAGCTGCCGCTCTAATGTCCTCTGAAAAGCAGTGTAAAAATGCCTTTTGATTCTACCAAAATCAGCTGCAATGAAATTAAATCTCAGTCCTGCCCAGCTCTCTTCTGTGGACTAAGTTGAACCAACCCTTTTTCTATATATGTATTGATTACAAGTTTCGGTGACCACACCCAATAATTATTGGGGTGGAGTCAGCAATCATCTGGTAGCCGATATGAGTGTAGGGTAACTTGTATCCACTATTGCCTCCCGTATTGGCTATAGAGGCCTTGAGCGTACCTTTTTTTTTATTTTTTATTTTAATGGACTAGGTAACCATGTTATGAAGATGAGGAGAAGGGTAAATATTTTGTTCTCCAAATAAGAGCAACCAGCCAATGGTGACATAGGCTACAGTACAATGAGTGAGCATTATCACACTGGGACAGAAAGTGTAGGATCGCCAGAAAAAAAGAAAACCAATGCAACCACCTCATTTAGGGACTGGTAAACTGTAGTATATATTAAATCTTTTATCCCCTTCCTAGCATGGGTCTTTGCTTAGATACTCCTATACCTTGAGCCACACAGTTGTATATGTAGCATCCTCCTAGATAGGTGCTAGGTTTAGATAGATTTAGTTTGTATTTCGATAGGTAAATGTAGTTGTCACATTGCAGATAGTGTGGTTGAAATTATTGTTAGGTAAAAGCATAATTTGCACACTGTAATCGGTGTTGCTGTGTTCTGCTAGTTAGGTCTGCTCAGTGTGTTCAGCTTCTGCCAGCCTAATAGCTACTTCTGCATCCAGGAAGCTTGAGAAGCTTCTGGATAATGGGTGTGGAGCTATGCCGATGGCAGCATGAATACTGATACAACCCTGGCCTATTCCAGAGAGAGAGGCTCTCATGGAATGCTGGGTAACTGTATATATTCAACGAGCACACTGAGTTCTGGGTCTTTTCTTGTAAAATATTGGTCCAGCCTGGAGGGGCATGCTCCCTTCCCAAGCAGTATTGCTGGATCTACTGCCCTAGGCCTCAGGTGGGTGACTTGAGGGTCTGAATGCTGAGATCCGGGTTCTGCAAAAGCTGACTGACGGTCGGTCTACTGAAGATCTGGTCTGGTATCACAGAGAAAGGCAACCATCTGTCCTTGGGCCTTGTGAGTATAGCCACCTCTGAAAGGGTCTTAGAGACTTTGTGCTGCTAAAACCCCTCTGGTGCTAGGGACTCAGCTGAGGTTCTAGCTAAAAGGGACACCGGCTGGTGTTCCGAAGAGCTTTTTCCACTTAACCTCCGACCTAAAGGGATTCTGCTTTAGTTTGCTACTACTACTGCCTTAAAGCTGAAGTCTATAGCTTATTCAAAACTGTACATAGTTTACATTGTTGGAGTACCCCACCTAATTCCATTAACCCTATCCAAGTTCTCCAACAATAAAAATAATACCCCTAGACTGGACATTGAAGAAATTTATGAATGAGCCTATGTGCCTGGCTGCGGGGCAAAGCTTTTGGGGAAGACCTGGACAGTATTCCTGCGGCTCCTACGGGAGTAGCGGTGCATAAATATACAATGTGAGATCATCTAAGGTACTGCTGCCTCTGATTGCTAGTCTCATGAAATTGGTGATGTCACTACTGTGCTGCTGCTGTTCTTCCTGCTGAAGAAGAAGCTCTATTTGGTGACCTGCAGCACAAGTATCTCCCTGGTTCTACTTCATAAGTTCTGCAGATGTGTGATTTTTGCACCTCTCCTACTGTTTCTTGAATATTCCCCAACCAATGAGCAGATTACCAGTCATCAGGGGTGCAACTCTGACCTGAGTAAACAAAACCTAGTTTACAAAGGTGACATCATCATCAATACAGGGAAAGCTACAAGTCTGTTAAGAGGAAAAGATCAGCTGATGGGAGACCACAGGCAATACTGGTGACTAGTTATTTGCCCTCTGCATGCCTTTTCTGGGCACATCTCTGGCAGCCTGGGTAATCTTTAGTGTCAGAAGAATTGCAATACACTATATGTTGTTCAGTTACCTTATTCAAACACTATTTACTACTAGAAGTTACACGTAAAAATGTCAAGTGCTTATAGTTCTTCAAGAAACAAAAGTGTTTTATTATTCAGATGCTAACAACCACAAAATAAAAGTTATTTAAACCCAAAATGAGACAGAACCACATCCCCCTCTCTTGTAGTAATGCAATGTATTATCAATATGGCTTGTCAGGAAAGTGTATATAGAGTTCCATCTGGAAGAGAACCTATATCCCAAGTTATTAAAATGATAAAGTACACCCGTGCCCAGACTCTTGACATTAAACTATTTATGTATTCTTAACACACTGTAAACAAACAATCCCTGACCTCCCTAGCTGCTTTTAATGTGAAGCTATGCATTCTCAAAGATCTGTTAAAGATTGCAATAAAGACTCTAAAGTAGGTTTCAGTTGGGTTCTAACAGCTTAAGGCTACATTCACACTGCAGCGTTTTGTAAAATGCATGAAAAATGTGTGTCACATTTGTAGTGCCATTTATTGTTAATGTGGCAAAACAAATGTATATTTTTAGCGTGAAAAAACGTGCGCAAAATGGGGCAAAATGTGTGGTTGAAAAACACCCAAAGCTCAAAAAGCTTCAGGAGTTGATGCAATTGCTATTCATATGGTAGCCCACTGAAATGAATGGGCTGTTTTATGCATGTATTCTGACAACACGCAAAAATGAGCATGACATGATTTTGCACATGTTCAAAAAATGCTATAATGTGAATGATGCCTAAAAAAACCAACTGCTGTGTGATTACATTAGAAGGCTGGCAGGCTGCCAAGATCTGATCCCAAATTAACTCCTCATGCACACTGGACGTTTTTCCAGCTGCTGGTTTTGGCTTTTAGCATTTTTCTCTACAGCCAGTAAACTTCCCAGCACGTTATCCTATGTGTCCATGTACATACAGGCTTTAATCGGCATTTTTTGGCAGGGTGGTTTTTTTGGCTGGAAAAAACCCCCAGAACTAATGGGCTTCTAGAGGAGTTGATTCGCTGTAAAAACATTCTAACGCTGAAAAACGCAGTAAAATGCGGCAAACTGGCATTTTGGGGCGTTTTTTAGAGCAAAATGTTTATTCATTTTTTTGTGTAAAAATGTGCAAATGCAGAAAAACATGGAAAAACGCAGATAACCGCTAATGCAAAACATGCTAAAAAACGCTGAATGTGGCTTTAAAGAGCTTACACTACCAGCATTATTAAAACGCCCAGTGTTCATGGAGCCTAAAAAGCTGTGCCTGTTTTGTGAACATTGAAAAATAGAGCATATCTAAGATCAAAATGTAAAATCATATACTCATTTCCACCTTGTATTTAACCACTTGCCTACCAGGCACTTATAACCCCTTCCTGCCCTGGCTAATTTTCAGCTTAAAGCGCTGTTGCATTTTGAATGACAATTGCGCGGTCATGCAACATTATACCCATATAAATTTTTATAATTTTTTTGACACAAATAGAGCTTTCTTTTAGTGGTATTTAATCACCACTGGGTGTTTTATTTTTTGCACTATAAACAAAAAAAGAGCAAAAAAAAAAACAAAAAACGTTTTTCTTTGTTTCTATTAGAAAATTTTGCAAACAGGTAATTTTTGTCCTTCACTGATGTGCGTTGATGAGGCTGCACTGATAGGCAACACTGATGGGCACTGATGAGGTGGCAAGGATAGGTGGCACTGATCGGAGGCACTGATGCAGCTGCACTGATAGGCAGCACTGATGATGCTGCACTGATATGCAGCAATTATGGGCACTGATAGGTAGCACTGAATGGCGGCACTGACTGGCAGCAATGACTGGCGACACTGTTGGGCACTGAAGGAGAGCACTGATGGGTGGCACTGCTGGGCACTGGTGGGTGGCACAGCTGGGCACTGCTAGAAGGCACTGCTGGGCACTGTTGGTTGGCACTGCTGGGCACTGATCAGCAGTGCCCTGATGATCAATGCTGATCTGTTCTCTGACAGTTGCCGGTTATCGGCAGTACTTTCCTCATACTGTGACAGCGTGAGGAAAGTGCAGCTGATAACTGGCAACTGTATTTACCCGGTGATCTGCTGTGTCATTGGACACAGCTGATCACATGGTAAAAGGCCACTGTGATTGGCCGTTAACCACATCACGTGATCAGTTGTGTCCGTAGGACACAGCATTCATGGAGATCGCCAGGTGCGCGCCGGCGATATGACGCCCTCCCAGAACTGGATAACCATGCTGTAGCCATCACTCGGCTATAGGTCAGTTGGCAAGTGGTTAAAGTATTTCCAGCCTACTCCTATTAATCCAAACAATCACATAGTTTGTAAACTTACATTGTGAAGATCCCCACACATTTATTTCCATGAATTCTGTGACATGATTTCACTACCCTGTGAGTGTCACACATTTCACAGAGCCTGACTTTTGAACTACAGAGGTGCTGAGAGGACGAGCTTCAAGAGGCGGATTCAGTACAGGAATCACTGTGTGCAGGCTGTAAGGTACCATTGCATATGTAGTCCTTAGAAATGGGAAGTAAACAGCAGAGGAGAAGCTGCAAAGCATGCAGAGTCCAGGAAGGATCAGGAAGGATCGGGAAAGAGAGGGTCAGCAGACAGGAGATTTTTCAAATAAGCTTATATTGGATTGTCAAGAATAACTATTGTTCTTACAATGTTGATGTTATAAAAAAAAAGTGTATGTTGTGACCATAGAACTCCTTTAACTTCTCTATAATACTTATAGATACAATAAATGTAATCTACAAATACAGAAAGGTTTCTTCACAGTAAGAGCTGTAAAAATGTGGAATAGGCTCAATCAAGAGTTGCTTCTGGTCA
Source organism: Staurois parvus (assembly GCF_062004578.1). NCBI lineage: Eukaryota > Metazoa > Chordata > Amphibia > Anura > Ranidae > Staurois > Staurois parvus. The sequence goes on from NW_028317971.1 coordinate 10,565,505, forward strand.
GCACAGTGAATTGCTTTAAAAAAGGCCTGGATTCTTTCTTGGATACACAGAATATAACTGGATACTAACATTTATAGGTAAAGTTGATCCAGGGAATATCTGATTGCCTCTCGGGGAATCAGGAAGGAATTTTTTCCCCTGCAAGAGCAAATTGGATCATGCTTTGCTGGGTTTTTTTCCTTCCTCTGGATCAACTGTGGGTATAGGATTATAGCTTTTTTTTTGGTTGAACTGGATGGACTTTTGTCTTTTTCAGCCAGATTAACTAAGTAACTATAGTCTTTCTTATATGTGCTTTAAAAGAATATTGCACTTGGGTGCTAGAGCCCTTGCAATGTAAATTCCGGCATATTTATGTCACCTTGGAAGGCCAGGTGCTGTGTACAGCTGCTCATAGACATGAATGGCTGTGTGCGGCTGTACTTGGGTATACACCAGTACACACATAAACACTCATATAGCATACAGCACATTCCAAAATATAGAACATTTCCTATTCCTCTAAAACACATACTCTATACGAGTGTTTATGTGAGTACCAGCACAGGTCTGAATACATCTGTGCACAGTCATGCATGTCTATGGGCAGCTGTACACAGCACCTGGGCTACTCAGGTGGGGAAAATACACCAGAATGTATATTGCACATGCTCTGGGCACCCATGTGTAGGACCCCTTATTTTTTAATTCAGAATATGTAGATACTTTAGTGTATATGATCTGGGCACGGGTTCCCTTTAAGCCAAATAGAGTTTGAAAACCAAAGCAAGGAGAGTGACAAACAAAAGTAAGACAAAGGACATAGCTGTGAGATAGCCGAGGGGGACACTACTGAGCCACACTTGTATTGTGCCTAAAAGCACTTCATAACATTGCACTTTTGTACAAGAACTCATATCTTCTGCACATTACAGTTGCAAGAAAAAGTATGTGAACCCCTTGGGATTATGTGGAGTTTTGCATGAATTGGGCATAAAATGTGCTCTGAACGTCATCTAAGTCACAACAATAGAAGAACACAGTCTGCTGAACATAATACTACACAAACATTAGATGTTGCCATGGTTTAATTGCACATAACATGTAAACATTCACAGTGCAGGGAGGAAAAAGTATGTGAGGCCCTAGCTTAATGACTTCTCCCAGAGCTAATTGGAGCCAGGAGTGAGCCAACGTTGACTCCAATCAGTGTGATGATATTGGATGTGTTGCTGACAGCTGTCCCGCCCTTAAAAAACACACACCTGTTTTGGGTTTACTGGTTTCAAGAAGCACTGTCTGATGTGAACCATGCCTCGCAGAAAAGAGCTCTCAGAAGACCTACGATCAAGAATTGTTGACTTGCATGAAGCTGGAAAGGGTTACAAATGTATCTCCAAAATCTTTGATGTTCATGTGTTCACGGTAAGACAGACTGTCTACAAATGGAGAAAGTTTAGCACTGTTGCTACTCTCCCTAGGCGTGGTCGTCCTGTAAAAATGACTGCAAGAGCAGAGCGCAGAAGGCTGCATGAGGTAAAGAAGAATCCCAGAGTGTCAGCTAAAGACCTACAGAAATCTCTGGCACATGCTAACATTTTTGTTGACACATCTACAATAAGGAAAACATGAAACAAGAATGGAGTACATGGGAGGACACCACGGAGGAAGCCATTGCTGTCCAAAAAGAATATTGCAGCACGTTTGAAGTTTGCAAAAGAGCACCTGGATGTTCCACAGCACTACTGGCAAAATATACTGTGGACAGATGAAACCAAGATTGAGTTGTTTGGGAAGAACACACAACACTATGTGTGGAGAAAAAAAGGCACAGCACACCAACATCAAAACCTCATCCCCACTGTGAAACATGGCGGAGGGAGCATCATGATTTGGGGCTGCTTTGCTGCCTCAGGGCCTGGACGGATTGTTGTCATTGATGGGAAAATGAATTCCACAGTTTATCAAGATATTTTGCAGGAAAACGTGCGACCATCTGTCCGCCAACTGAAGCTCCGCAGAGGATGGGTGATGCAACAGGACAATGACCCAAAGCATACAAGTAATTCAACAAAACAATGGCTGCAACAGCACAGAATACGCCTTCTGTAGTGGCCCAGTCAGAGTCCTGACCTCAACCCGATTGAAATGCTGTGGCATGACCTTAAGAGAGCGATTCACACCAGACATCCCAAGAATATTGCTACACTGAAACAGTTTTGTGAAGAGGAGTGGTCCAAAATGACTCCAGATCGTTGTGCAGGTCTGATCTGCAACTACAGGAAACGTTTGGTTGAGGTTATTGCTGCCAAAGGAGGGTCAACCAGTTATTAAGTCCAAAGGTTCACATACTTTTTCCTCCCTGCACTGTGAATGTTTACATGTTATGTGCAATTAAACCATGGCAACATCTAATGTTTGTGTAGTATTATGTTCAGCAGACTGTGTTCTTCTATTGTTGTGACTTAGATGACGTTCAGAGCACATTTTATGCCCAATTCATGCAAAACTCCACGTAATCCCAAGGGGTTCACATACTTTTTCTTGCAACTGTATATCAGTCCTATATGAATTGTAATTAAATTTGCACTTGCTTACAAAAGGTGAGAGATAAGTCATACCATTTGATTTTATCATGAATCTCCTATGAATTTTATACTTTGTGTATATAATATGAATTAAATATTTTCTACTTTTTTAAACACAAATGGTCTATATAGACCTGAAACTGACATTTCTGGGGCAATATTCATTTCCCAACAGGGAATCTGCCTTTTTAAATAATTTGATGATACATTTTGTTACTGTCTTATTTTGGTTTTAACTGGATTTTTTTGCTTGTGATTAATAAATCATTGTGATTTTTTTTCAAATAATTTTTATTGGGAATAATACTGGTTATACTAATAGTTTCCAAGATATATCAAAACGTAGCCATAACATTCAAGGGAGTCAAGTCATATATGAGGAGTGGCTATGTAGCCTTCTCTTTTTTCAAATCAGAGGATCACGGAGTTTACCACCAGGCATGAAGTATTTCTAACATACTGATAGCAGTGTGGTAATGATAGAAAGCACTATAGTGTGTCAATAGGTAGAAACATAGAAAAATGACGACAAAACAAAATGGAGTGGTCTATCAAGTCTGCCAGTTTTGGGGTTTTTTTGTTCTGCTTTTTTTTCTTTCTTTTTTTTTGGGTGGGGGATTGTTTTTTTGTTTTTGTTAACTTTTTTGTCTGAGTATAGATCTATGTTTGTCCCAAGCATGTTTGAAGCTATTTAATGTTGACTGGCTCACTACTTCTGCTGGAAGTTTATTCCAAGCATCAACTACTCTTATAGTAAAACAGGACTTTCTGAGATTAGTTTTGAACTTTCCTCCAGTTAGTTTGAGGTCATGTCCCCATGTTCTTGATTTTGGTTTCATACTAAAAATACTGCCTTTCTGAATTTTATTCACCCCCTTGATGTATTTAAAGGTTTCAATCATGTCTCCCCTTTCCCTTCTTTCCTCCAGACGGTACATCTTAAGTTCCAGAAGTGCTTTTGATATGTTTTGTCCCCCAGACCTTTCACCATTTTTGTTACCCCATGCATGTACTAGCTATTGGGATTTGAGCACAGGTATATCTTGTTTGTTGTATTGTGGGTCAGTAGTGAGACCTAAACCTGGTAGCTCTCCCCCACTTTGTCTTTTCCCCTACATTCACATTGTGCCCACAGTAGCATTTGCGTAGGCACAGCAAAGTAGGACTGGCCATAGTGGGATTACTATGACGCAGTTGGCCACTTTTAACGTGTTTTGCGATATGTGTGAACCAAATATCCCTATTTACTGAAACGTCTGCTGGAAAGGGTATATACCAGTGTGCAGTTCCATTTTTGTTACCCGTCTCTGGACTCGTTCTATCTTATCAATATCTTTTTGTAAGTGAATTCTCCAGAACTGGACACAGTATTCTAAATGAGGTCTAACTAAAGATCTATATAGGGAAATCAGGACCTCCTGTCTCCTGTTGCTGACACCTCTAGTGATGCATCTTAGAATTCTATTTGCTTTCCCCACTTCCTAACTGCACTGTTTGCTTATGGAAAGTAGGAGGTCAACAGTAAGTGTGTAATAATAAGAATACTTTTAGTAATTAAAATATCTGTAAAAGCGAAAGGTTTTTTACCTTAATGCATGCTTCCCCCCTGCCCCCTTAATATATTTACCTGAGCCGATCTCGATCCAAAACTGTGTCTGAGAGCATCGGCGGTGCATTCTCTCCCTCCTCACTGGACTCAGTATAGCGGGAGCCATTGGCTTCTGCTGCTGTCAATCAAATCCAGTGGTCAGGGAGCACAGGGCAGGGCTGAGCCTCACTGTGATGTGTAAATAGATGTGTAAATAGATGCACACAGTGTGGCTGGGGATTGAGTATGTCCGATTTCCCCCCTAGGGAATGTACTTGGAAGGCAGGAGGAGCCAGGAGCATTCGTGGAGGACTTCAGAAGAGGAGGATCGAGACCGCTCTGTGCAAAACCATTGCACAGGGCAGGTAAGTATGACATGTTTGTTATTTTTATTTGTTATTTACAATCACTTTAAGGGCCTGGGGTGGTAAAGAAACCTGAAGATGGTGTACAGGGAGGACTAATGGGAAGAGTCAAGGTGGCAGGAGAGATTAAAGGTAGGGTTGTGAGAGGAGGTTCAGAGCCAAGGAAGAGGCACATAGGGATCCAGAGAGGGCATTTTTAAAGACATTTTTTATGCCATTAGCTTCCTTGAAAGTATCCAATCCCTGTCTCACTGACCAGGTAGACCACCCAACAGGCCCTACTCTGGTTGGGTGGAAGTGTTTTTGAGAGGGCTTGAGAATTTAGAAAGTGGAGGTACAGACTGAGCTTGAATATTTATGGAGTCTTCTTGCTTGAGGTGATTAAAACACTTCCAGCCCACCTACATTCAGAACTTATAAATGCAATTCTGGGGACTTCTACATGCTGCCCAAAATGCACAAGCCAGGAAATCTAGGCAAACCCATCATAACAGGGATGAATACACTCACCGAACAAATCTCAGGCTTTGTAGAAAAATTTTTAAAACCGTTAGTCAAGAATACTGCTTGCTTTCGTTATATTGATGATATTTTCATCATATGGACAGAAGGTGAAGAAAACCTAAAACAATTTTACTCATTGATCAACACTTTTCATCCATCAATCAAACTAAAAATGGAATACTCAAACACACAGGTCAACTTCCTAGACACCACAGTATACAGCAGGGATGATACGCTTCACACCTCAATATACAGGATACCCACTGACAGATGCAACTACCTCCACAGTTCTAGCTTCCACCCCCAACACACAAAATGTGCCATCATACACAGTCAGGCCATAAGATACCACCGAGTATGTTCTGACCCAAGAGACAGAGATAAACATCTTGGGACACTAGCAGACGCCTTCCATAAGAAAGGTTACAAGGACAAAACGATCAACAACAGCATAAACACAGCCTTGAGAACCCAAAGAGAAAATCTACTTCAGTACAAAGAGAAAAAAACAAACAACCGTGTACCTCTAGTAACCACATACAACCCAGCACTAGAAGGAAGAAGAAAATAATCAAAGATTTACAACCCATCATAACAGAGGATGGAACTCTGAATGAAATATTCCAGCAACCACCAATACTAGCTTTTAGACAACCCCCCAACCTCAGAAATAAACTAATCAGTAGGAAACTTCCTTATGATTATGATGTTACAAATAATGGAAGCAAACCCTGCAATAAGAAACGCTGCAAACTGTGCCACCAAATCAATCCATCAAAAAGTGTCAGACACTCAAAAGGGATCTTCAATATCTCCGGATCATACAGCTGCACCTCTAGTAATGTTGTGTACCTTATCCAGTGCAGAAAATGTAGCAAAGGATCTTATGTTGGCGAAACAGGACAGAAGTTGCAAACAAGGATGAATTTGCACAGACATACCATCAAGGAACATAAAGAAGATGACCTTTGCACACCTGTGGGACACCATTTCGCACAACCGGACCACACAATGGGACACCTCAATATTTTAGTTCTTAAAGAAATTTCAAATCCATCCAGGAAAGAAAAACTTTTGAACTAAGAATGATAATTCTATTTGACACAAGAGATAACGGCCTGAATTTGGACATGGGATTCCTCAATCATTATCCAACAGTTTTATGACTATCAGCTCAAGCATGACTGCCTCTGCTAGTGTTGTCTCCCCCCCCCCCCCCCCAGACTTTGCTTTTGCTGTATCTTATCTCTGTTTTTTGTTTTGTTTTTTCCCATCCCCTACAGCTCTTCCAACATTCTGCTAAATCTTTGTTTCAGTACTGCTTAGACCTGAAGAAGGGGACATTCCCCAAAAGCTTGTCCTCAAAATTGTATGTTAGTGCAAATATAAAAAGTATCACGGACAGTACTCAATTGTTCCTGGAGTCTTCTTCAATCCCTGGGCAGGAAAAGCCCAGAAGGGGGGGGGGGCAGGCCATAAATATTCAGGAGCCTGACCATGTGGCAGCAGAGTCCAGAGTCCAATTGCCTGGAGGGGACCCAAGTGAAGATGGGGGAGCCAGATGAGAAAATGAGAGACTTGAAGCAGCCAAAGCCTCACACCCTTTCAGCCTTAGCTAGGCTTAGCTGAAGCCATTCTGGGAGCCAAGGTCAGGAGTCAGGACCTGTTCAGCCGGAGGTCTCTTCAGCAGTTTCTTGAGCTTCAGGACTCACCAAAGGGACTGAGTGAGTAGCTTCAACCACTACACCCCAGAACCTGAAAGAGAAGCAACAACATGCAACCCTACCTGCTTCCTACCAAGCCAGTGAAGCCACCCTACACCTCTTGCTTGGGGATCTCAGGAAAAGCCCCGTGTATCAGCATTTTCTACAAAGAAAGAGCATTTGCATTCAGTGTTAAGAACTGTTTCTGTTACCAGTTGAGCTGATCCATTAATCCAATGGGAGGACAGCATAGTGACTTTTAACAGCCAGAAAGTTAATAAGTCCTCAGTCCTGCATTATTCAAGTTACAGTTCCGGGCATCCAGTGCTTTCCCTTACCTATCCAAGTTCATCCCCTAAGAAACCAAAAACAAAACAAAACACCTTGGACTGGTTCTTGAAGTCTGAGCGAGTGTTGAAAAATTTCTGTTGCCGGACTGTGTATGAGAAGGTAGACCCAAAAATACAGCAGTCCTTATGGGGTAGCACTACAATTGCTTCTGACTGCAGAGGTAAATGAATATGCCTTCACGGTTAAGTTATACTTACCAGTAGTTCTGAACACAGCACAGCCTGCCCAGGTCTTCTGTCCCATGCAGTGCTCAGTCAGTAGTTTCTCCCACCTACCTCCTTGTCACTACTGGATAGAATTGCAAAGTAGAAAGTCAACAGAAGGAACCAATGAGCACAGCGAGGGACCAGGAAAGGAACACTTTGAAACATCCCCTGACTCTTCAATGGAGGGGTGTATGGAAGCATGGCCAACAGGAGTATTTACATTCTTTTTTTACAGAGGTCTTCTATTTTTACATATTCGATTAGCCACAGGGTCGCTTTAAACAGTTTTTACTTCTTTTCATTACGCAGTATAGTATCACCAAATTAAACATTCTTTTTCAGAGGACTTTACAAATATGCAATTTATCGTGAAGCGTGTGCATAGCATTACTAAGGCAAGTATGATGAAACGCTCTGCTACCAGTAGATAAACATTCTGCATCTGTAGCAGACGGTGCAGATGTCCGTATGCAAAACAAAGCATAGAATCATTTTTTTGCACTTTAAGATTACAGTCTTCAGCTGGAAACTTGCATTTCTGGAATATATAGCGTTTTCCAATTTTTATTTATTTAAAAAAAAATAAATAAAATCAGGTAAACAGGAAAAATGCATACTAATATTTATTGTTAAACATTTGAAGCCAACAAGTGGGGAGTATCAAACAGGAGTACCCATTTCTTTGGTGGTCAAAAACCAGCTATGCTATGAAAGAGAGCTGAAGGTCAGATTACACACACAGCCAGGGGTGGACTGACCATTTGGAAACTCGGGCACTGCCCGAGGGCCCGGGGTCAGTAGGGGGCCCCATGAGATGCCCCTGGTACCTTCTTCATAGGCTTTTTTGAGTTTGGGCAAGGACACAGGGGACCCATGATCCCCTATTGCCCGGGGGCCCCATGAGTTGTCAGTCCACCCCTGCACACAGATAAATGGCACAACTCTCCCTCTACGTATTTTTAGAAAGCTTAGCATGCTATTCAAACTGTTACAGAGATACCTGTATTACATTTTTTAAATAAAATAATGGTTGTATAACAATAATTAGAGTTAACGGTTTATAAACTTGTAAACTGTATAGCTTGGTAGACGAAGGCTGAAATCAAGCTTGTTTGAAAAATGTTCACCCAGCTGGCTGTAGAAGTGATTTGCATGGATGAAAATCCATTAGATCACTTCTAAATTCTCCTAAAGTTGGAACATTGCTTTTATTATCATGTGGTTTGAGCTCACCCTGAGATGTTCTCTATCACCAAAGAACACAGAGACAGATTTAAAGACTAAGTTCACCTTTGTCCACTTTTTTTCAAAATTTTACCTTCCCTATGTACCAATATAGCAATAATGTACTTTTTTGCAGAAATAAAAAGCCTTCTATTTATTCTATACACCCAGATGGCTGTATAAAACAGGACAGTTTGGGTGATATTTGGAGACAAGATCGGTGATGTAATTTGGGGCAGAGTTATAAATGGTTTTATATGTGATTGTTAATGTTTTAAATTTTATTCGTTGGGCAATGGGAATCCAGTGGAGGGATTGGCAGAGAGGGGTGGCAGATATGGAACGGTTAGTAAGGTGGATGAGTCTGGCAGCAGCATTCATGATAGACTGAAGAGGGGATAGCCTGCGATGAGGTAGGCCAATGAGGAGGGAGTTACAATAGTCAAGGCGAGAGATAACAAGGGAGTGAATAAGTTGCTTAGTAGTTCCAGTGGTTAAGAACGGGCGTATCTTGGAGATGGTGTGGAGGTAAAGTCTACAAGATTTGAACAGTGATTGGATTTGGCTCTGAAAGGACAGATTCTTGTGTTTTTTCATTTATATCGCAAAAAAATAAAAAACTCAGTGGTGATCAAATACCAGAAAAAGAAAGCTCTATTTGTATGAAAGAAATTATAAAATTTATATTTATGTACAGTCTTGCGTGACCGCGCAATTGCCAGTTAATGTAGTGCAGTGCTGAATAGCAAAAAAATGCTCTGGCCATGAAAGGGGTAAAACCTTCTGAAGCTCAAGTGGTTAATATTTCTGTCTTACAGCTAAAATTGGTGTCAAGTTCTATTTTACTAGCGAGATAGCAAGTCAAGTTGCTATGGGGAGCAGACCTTTTTTCATTGATCCAGTTAAAAAAAAAAAAAAACATAATGTAAAAATCATCCATTATTCTGCTGTGTGGAGGTGACCCCTAGTGTCCAGAAAGTGTACTACTATAAAATGTTTCCATATTTGTGTTCTAGTAGCAAGATCACTACATAATAATTCCACATTTTACACATTTCAGTATTGTGGCACTTTGTTTACCCAATATTTGTCTATAGCTTTCTGAGTTGAAGACTGTCTTTGGTCTCTCCTTCTGAGCTGTGGCATCTTCCTTGCAATGTAATCTGATCTATTTTTACAAATGAAAAATTCCCCATGTGAATCTGACACAGATAAAAGAATGAACTAGGATCACTTGCAAACATTACACCCCCTCACATTCTTCATCTAGTCTGAGTTCAAACAACCTCCCCAGGGACTATTTTAAATGACCCCACAGATCCAGATGGATTTAATCAAAGTGTGCTCATATTCCTTATACTGCAGTGCAATAGATTCGCTAACCCAATTCATAGCATTGCATTGTGAGACAGGCCTGGTGTCCCATATCCACTGTGTCTGAGCAGTGGCTCTAAGTCAGTGTTCTGCCCTTTTATGTTAGCGTATACTATCTCTTAAACATCTAGTAGTGTTTCCTGTACTAGTCATCAAAGCTGATCTTATAATAGAAAAGTTTCCCATGAACAGATTTTTCCCCATTTCCAATCCACTTTAAATGTCAGTCTTGGATGTGTCTTATCTCATTTTTGACATTGCTTGCATGCTTCCTCTGTATTCATGTAGAATAACAATTCCCCTTCCAAATATCTCCAAAATCATTCATCCAGGATATTTGTGTTTTCATTTTTTTTAGGTCAAATCTTATCTTACCTATCAGGGGAGACATGACTGAAATCCTTTAGATACATGAAGGGGGTGAATAAGGTTTAGGAGGGCAGTATTTTCAAAATGGAGCCAAGATGAAGAACATGGGGACATGATCCCAAACTAGCAGGAAGAAAGTTGAAAACTAATCTTAAAAAGTATGGCTATATTGAAAGGGTAGTTGATATTCATAATAAAGTTCCAGCAGATGTATTGAGTAAGTCAACATTGTGTTCAAGCATGCTTCGGAAAAACATAGTTGTATGCTTAGGCAAAACAAAGGAAAATAAAAATGTGGCAGGCTCTATGGAACACTTTTTTTTCCAGTCACTTACTCTTCTGTATTTAAATGAGAAACGTTTTATTACAATTTTTCTTCTTGCAATGAACTATCAGTCCCTCCCTTCACACCAGGGTGTGTTAGATGTACTCTGTCCTTTTGGCCCCACATCCAATATGTCCTTCACCTTTGTAACATTTCCAAAATATTCCCCTTTCCTAACCATGGACACCACCAATATACTAATTCACTCCCTTGTTATCTCAACTACTGTAACTCCCTCCTTGCTGGTCTACAGAGACTATCCTCCTTTCAGTCTGTCATGCCAATCTGCCAATCCCTTCACTGGCTTCCGTTTGCCAAATTAATAAAATTCAAAATGCTAACAAGAACATACAAAGCCAATAGCAACTCTTCCTGCAGCTACATCACCATGCTCATCTCAATATATCAACTAAACTGTTCTCCTTGCTTCTCTCAAGGCCTCCTGCTCTTTAGCTCCCTCATCACCTCACCCCATGTTCACTTACAGGACTTCTCTAGAGCCTCTCCCATCCCTTTGCCAATCTGTACGGCTATCTCCGACTCCATCTGCCAAGCAGTTCCTGAAAACACATCTCTTCAGGAAAAGCTATCCCACCTCCACATAATAAACTGAAATTTTACATTCTCCATCAGCTCATCCCACAGTTACCACTTTTTGTATCACTTGCCCTCCCCTTTAGATAGTAAGGTCTCACAAGCAGGACCCTCCTAACCCACTTATGTTGCATTGTTTTGTAAACCATACCGTCTCTCTATTTTGTAAAGAGCTGCGCAAACTGTTGATGCTGTATAAATCCTGTATTATAATAATAATAATACATGTGTGCATAACTTGAAGCATGTTTTTAGCATGTGTGTTTTAACAGCTTCCCGACCGCCCTATAGCAGAACTACTGTTACAGGGCGGCAGGGCTGCGCAAAATCACGTATATATACATGATTTTGTTTTTCTAGGTAGGGGGCACCATAGGCAGCTTCAGCTGTCAATCACCAGTGATTCCCCGCCGGCACATGACAATCACCGAGTATTATGTAAACAATACAGATCTCTCCCCTGTCAGCTACCAGCACACTGCTTTGTATGGCTCTGCATAACAGAGCCATACAAAGCAGCGTGCTTACATAGTAAAGCACAACACACAGTAAAACACACACAGCACACAGTTAACCATTTGATCGCCCCAGATGTTAACCCCTTCCTGCCCAGTACCATTAGTACAGTGTCAGTGCTTTTTATTAGCACTGATCACTGTATTAGTGTCACTGAGGATGTCAGTGACAGTTAGTCAGTTCTCCCCCAGTGTCAGAATACCCACCACATTCCCGCAGTCCCACTATAAGTCGCTGATCGCCGCCATTACTAGTATTACAAAAAAAATAAAAATTCCAGAATATATAACGCCATTTGTAGATGCTGTAACTGTCATGTAAACCAATTAATTTACACGTATTGGGATTTTTTTAGCAAAGAAATGTAGCAGAATACATTTTGTCCTAAATTTATAATGAAAGTAGATTTTTTTAATTTTTTTACTAGACATTTTTAATACCAAAAAGTCAAAAATATTGTTTTTTTTCTCAAAACTGTCATTCTTTTTTTGTTTGTAGTGCAAAAAATAAAACCGCACAAGAGATCAAATATTACCAAAAGAAAGCTCCATTTGTGGGGAAAAAAAGGACACATATTTCATTTGGGTGCAGCGTTGCATGACCGCGCAATTGTCAGTTAAAGTAACAGCGCCATAAAAATGGCCTGATCAAGAAGGAGGATAAATCCCCTGGAGGGCAAGTGGTTAATGAACCTAAATGTCTGTTAGATGTGATTTACTATTTTACACTTCAGAGAGATTTTTTATGTGTTTTAAAAAGCAGCCTTTAGGTAAAAATCTACAAACTGGAAGTGTTTAATAACTCCTTTAAAATCAGTCAAAAACATCCCTTACACTGTATACTGTACTGTATATACCTATTTTAATGTTCTTAGGAGTGGCTTCATGAAAGTAGCTTTAACCATTGCATTGTTTCAAATACATTTCCACAATCAAACCATGGAATTCAGAATTTTCTTAAGGGAGTGCAAATATTTTCAATGGTTATTAGAGGTATATGCCCCCCCACCTCACCAGTGAACAAAGCTATATAAAAAGATGGTGACCACCCCAATTTATAACTAGCCTTTGAAGTAAGGCATACATGGAACCAACAATAATTTCCTAGCACATTTACCAGCCAGCCTACAAACAAATCAAATTGACCCTGTCTAACAATTCACGTTAAAAACAAAGGGCTTAGTTGCACACAATTGCAATTATATGTGGAAGCCTCAGTGCCCAAGGCTCCTCTGAATACTGTGCTCCTAACTCTATATTTTTTAGAGTCTCCAATTTGGAGCATATAGTAGGGGATAAATTAAGGGCAGGTTTGCCCGGAGGGAACCCATTCCTCCTTAAAGGCACAGGGACACATTGGACGCCCAGCACAATGGCAGCAAGAGGCATCCAATGTATCCCCAAACCAAATCAGCAAACAAGCTATACAAAAAGATGGCAACCACCCCAATTTAAAACTAACCTTTGCAGTAAGGTGCATATGGAAGGGCAACGCACATCACAAACAAACAAAACTTTCCAAGCTCACTTACTAGCTAGCCTGCAAATAAACCAAATTGACCCTGTCTAACAATTCACATTAAAAACAGAGGGTTTTGTTGCACACATTTGCAAATATACAATATTGTCAAAAGTATTGGATTCAGGTGTTCGAATCACCTCCATGGCCACAGGTGTATAAAATCAAGTACCTAGGCATGCAGACTGCTTCTACGAACATTTGTGAAAGGATGAGTCGCTCTCAGGAACTCAGTGAATTCAAGCATGGTAGTGATAGGTTGCCACCTGTGCAATAAGTCCATCTGTGAAATTTCATTGCTACTAAATATTCCACGCTCAACTGTTAGTGGTATTATAACAAAGTGGAAGCAACTGGGAACAACAGCAACTCAGCCACAAAGTGGTAGGCAACATAAAATGACAGAGCGGGGTCAGCGCATGCTGTAGCGCACAGTAAGCAAAGTCGCCAACTGTCTGCAGAGTCAATAGCTAAGGTCCCCCAAACTTTATGTGGCCTTCAGATTAGCACAACAACAGTGTGTGGAGAGCTTCATGGAATGGGCTTCCATAGACAAGCAGCTGCATCCAAGCTTTACATCACCAAGTGCAATGCAAAGTGTCAGATGCAAAGCACGCCACCACTGGACTCTATCGCAGTGGAGATGTGTTCTCTGGCATGACGAAGCACGCTTCTCTGTCTGGCAATCCAGTGGACATGTCTGGGTTAGGCGGTTGCCAGGAGAACGGTACTTGCCTGACTGCATTGTGCCAAGTGTAAAGTTTGGTAGAGGGGGGATTATGGTGGGGGGGGTTGTTTTTCAGGGGTTGGGCTTGGTCCCTTAGTTCCAGTGAAGGGAACTCTTAAAGTGTCAGCCTACCAAGACATTTTGGACGATGCTCCCAACTTTGTGGGAACAGTTTGGGGATGGCCCCTACCTGTTCCAACATGACTGTGTATCAGTGCACAAAGCAAGGTTCATAAATACATGGATGAGCAAGTTTGGGGTGGAGTAACTTTACTGGCCTGCACGGAGTCCTGACCTCAACCCAACAGAACACCTTTGGGATGAATTAGAGCGGAGACTGTGAGCCAGGCCTTCTCATCCGACATCAGTGTCTGACTTCACAAATGCGCTTCTGAAAGAATGGTCAAACATTCCCATAGACTCACTCTTAAACCTTGTGGACAGCCTTTCCAGAAGAGTTGAAGGTATTTTAGCTGCAAAGGGTTGGCCAACTCAATATTGAACCCAACGGACTAAAACTGGGATGCCATTAAAGTTCATGTGTGTGCAAAGGCAGGCATCCCAATACTTTTGGCAATATAGTATATGAGAAAGCAACATTGCTGGCTCCTACCATCTCTTGGGATCTCCAGCTGCAAACCATAATTTATGGAGCTTCCCCTGCCAACCTTGGTGTCCCACTCCTTTTACAAATAGCTCTGTCTAGTTTCTGGTGGATTTGCACATCATTGGTATGTCCATTGGTGGATCAGATTGCATTGCCTACAAAAGTCAACTTCTAGAAATTATAAAGGAAAGCTTGTGTCACTGTACATTCTATATATTAATCACAGGCCAAAATGGGTCCCTCACCAAGCTACTGTATTACATTTTCAGGATTCTTCTCCTTTAAATTACACTCATTAATGTCCTGAAAGTATTATTTTTTTCACTTTTCACCACGTTATTACATATCCTGAGCCATTCACTTACTCTACTATTCACTTTTTCTCTCTGTTCATTTTCTCCTAGTGTGTTCCCTCCTCCTCTCTTTCTTAGCAGATGTTCTTCCCTCCCCACGTTGGTATTACTATAAGCTCTCTGATGAGCTATATCTCCTTTCTGCTGCTTCCCTTTTACAGGCCACCAGCTCTACTGAAAGATCTAGCTGACCCCTTACCTGGATATGGGCACAGTCACATTGTAGGAGCATCGAGTCATGCCAGGACTACGGAGAGGCCAAAACATTTACCCAAGAAGTTAGAAAGTGTTGACTTCTGAGCAGGTTGAGTATCTAATAAGCTGATTTCCAGCAACTAGAGTTAGAGTATGTTTAGAACGCAGTGGTCAGACATTCCCATTAATTATCTAGTAGCTTGATTCTATCTGAAAATATGTTGTTTGTGTTCTCATTGATTTCTTGCAATTGCAAAATCAAGTAGACTTGGTTTAATTTGGCTATATTCAAATGTCTGTGGTATGTGCAATGTCCTAAAAATATCAATGCTTATAAAATATCTAGAAAACACAACTAAAATGAATCCCATGAATGTGGATGTAACCTTAGACAATGAGCAATGTGTATGCAAATAAAAAAACAATTAGATTTTAATATAAATACCTCTCACAGCATTGTACTTTTAGGAAGTGGGATGCTCCTTATTGCTTTTTGTTCTGTCTTGAAAAAAGCCTAAGCATACCCGATTTTTCAGTTCATTTAATATTGAATGCATTGTGAAACATTACAGCAGAAGTCTAGATAAACAGTTGTTGTAGTTTAGGATAGGGTTTGTAACGGTTATAACCAGGGCTGGTGCTTCCACTAGGCAAACTAGGCAGCCGCCTAGGGCGCACTGCTGTCTAGGGGAGCCTGGGCACAGCATAGGCCAGCACTCTTTCTGTGTGGGATGCTGCTGAGCCATGAATGATCCTTCAGCTGAGGGAAGGGGTGGCAGAGGGGGAAGAAGAAAGGAGAGAGGAAGATGCCAGATGTCTGTGGCCAGTGTAGCAACTGAGTTGCCACTCCTTCCAGTGTTCCTCTCTCGGGACTCAGAACTTTAATGCAAGCCGGCTGGTGGCTGCTGATCACTGTGGAGTTCCAGCCCTTCTCTTCCCATTTATCAGCAGAGCTGTGCCTGCGGAGGAAGGTAATGTCTGAGTCTGCCTCTGATGTGATGTCTCGTGTCTGTGTAAGTCTGACCCGGTTGACCATCACATGTGCAATGTCAGTGTATGATGACATCATCAGATTCGCGATCCCACACAGCCTGCTCTTCTAGTGCCCACTGGGCCTGCTGAACTGTGTCATTGTTTTTGGTGGTGTGTTGTGTCAGATTTGTCACTGTGTGGGATCGCTCAGTTCGGGTGTCCTCTGCGTGTGTGGGCTGGGCTGCCTGCTGTCACAACACTTTATCTCCCCCCATTGCCTGTTGAATTCCAGCCTGGGATCTCTCAGAGTGTGGATCTATCATCCTCCACTCGCTGCAACTGTCACCCTGCCACTGCCAGCCACAGATACAACCCATCCGTGATACTGATTAACAGAGCCTGGGAGGGAATTGGTAAAAATATTTGCAAAGGAAAAGGCACGAAATGTTGATGTGTCTGAAACAGAAACTTTTATGAGACATTTGTAACTCTGTCTTTTTTTTTTGTTTGTTTGTTTCTCTGTCTGATTGGTTAATACAGATAATTTATATTTGGTTAATATATTCTTTTCTCTTTAATATTGGTACTGGTGGCATCTTATGGCACTTATTTTTGCAAATTAAAAGAAATTTAGCAGTTTCCTGTTTTGTTGTTTTAATATTTTCTACTGTTTTTGAGAATTTAGACTTTTTTTGGGGGGGGGGGGGGTTACAAGTAACTGGTCTTGCTTAGGGTGCAAAATAGTCTATCAACGGCCCTGGTTATAACCTCTTCCTGTTCCTCTCTGTCTGGTAATATTGCAATGTGTGACCCCAGTGGAGAAGATTCCCCTCACTTCCTGCGTGGTTACCTTGACAGGAAGTGTGATGAATTTCTCATATAGGGGCACAGACAGAGTGTGAACGTGTTAGTACCTTTGTTGGGCTTTTATTTCTGTCTGTGTTCCTGTTAGGAACACACTTCCTGTGTGGTACCCAGGATAAAAATTGACAGAATATCTTCAATGTGGACACAAGACAAAATGCCTAAAATGTCTAAAAGAGATTATAATCCTTTCCTGTGCTGTCAAAAACTTAAAAAAGAACATCAAATCAAACAAAAAGTTTTCAATACAGTTGTGTTTTAAAGTGTCTTCTGCAGATTTTTTTTTTATTATTCTACATATTATTCTCCAAAATGTTTAACAAGATATAACATTTTGCTAAACCTTTTTGTTTTAGTACTGCTTTGACCTTAGAAGAAGCCTATCCTGAAAAAGTAACTATTTGTGCACAAAATAATGTATCACAAAAATGTATCACAGACAGTGCTCACCTGTGCTTGTTGGAAGTGGACTAATATGGCTACAATCACCTTACCATATACCCTAAAAATCTTAAAATAATTAAAGGTCATTACCCTGATATGCTGAACAACAGTGACAAGAAAACCTGATCTGTTAGTCATCAGGGTTGATTTACTAAAGGAAAATAGACCGTGCACTTTGCATGTGCAATTGCACTCTGCAAGGGAATTTGCTCCAGAGCTTAGTAAATGAAGTGAAGCT
The DNA here is from genome assembly GCF_062004578.1 of Staurois parvus. Lineage (NCBI taxonomy): Eukaryota > Metazoa > Chordata > Amphibia > Anura > Ranidae > Staurois > Staurois parvus. The sequence continues at coordinate 10,583,109 of NW_028317971.1, forward strand.
TCACTTTGCAAAGAATGCCAAATTACATCCAAAGAAAAGTTTAACAAAACTGCATTTTTGATTTCGCATGATTTGACGATGGAAATCAGTAGAGTTTCCCCTCATTTACTAAGCTCTGGAGCAAATTCCCTTGCAGAGTGCAACTGCTCTTGCAAAGTGCACAGTTTATTTGTCTTTAGTACATCAACCCCACTATACCCTAAACAAGAGATTACAAAACAGAGATAACAGCAAGCATCCAACTGATTCTAAGGCCTCATACATAATGGACATTATTATCGCTGCTGTTAGAGGTGTCTGGCATTTATTTTTGTTCTGTGTCTAAATGCCCCTGAACACATAGGCATTTAGAGGTGTTTGGAGGCAGGAAAAAAAACACTGCCAATGCATCCAGGAGTAGCAGCCTTTTGGCAGACAAAACACTTGACTCTTGTAAAGTCTAGGCGAGCACTTGAATGTTAATTCATCTCAATAGCTAGAATAAATTATTATTCTTGCCTATAAAAAAGAATTAGCACCCAAGCGCCTGACACACCTAAATGCGTCTAAACGCATTTACAAGTGTCAAACGTTTTTCCTGCCAAAGCGCAGCTGCCAGGAGGAAAGGCATCTAGGAAAGATGGTCAAATGCTCTTTTCTGTTAGAGGTGTCTGGCATTTTTTTTGTTCTGCCTCTAAATGCCCCTGCACACATAGGCATTTAGAGGTGTTTGGAGGCAGGAAAAAAAACCATTGCCAACGCGTCCACGAGTAGGAGCCTTTTGGCAGACAAAACACTTGACTCTTGTAAACTCTAGGTGAGCACTTGAACGTTAATTCATGTCAATAGCTAGAATCAGTTATTATTCTGGCCAATTAAATGAATTAACACCCAAGCACATGACGCGTCTAGATGCGTTTACAAGCATCACATTTTTTTGTTGCAAAAACGAAGCTGCCGGGAAGAAAGGCATCTAGGTAAGTTGGGCAAACGCCGTTTATACACAAGGGTTTAGGATGGCCATACACTGATAAAAATTTGGCCTGTTCAGCAGGGACCAAATGAATTTCAATCAGTGCGTAGCCATCACAACTCGACTGAAGTTTACTGTTTAATCGACTTCTTTCAAAGGGACATTTTGGAAAATTTTCTTCCATCAGCAGCTGCAGTCACTGATTAGTGTATTCTAAGACAATGGTCCTGGTGGAGCAGGGGCGGACTGACAATTCATGGGGCCCCCGGGCAATAGGGGATCATGGGGCCCCTGTGTCCTTGCTCAAATCAAAGCACACCCAAAAAAGCCTATAAAAAAGGTACTAGGTGCATTTCATGGGGCCCCCTACTGTCCTCGGGCCCTCAGGCAGTGCTCGAATGGTCAGTCTGCCCCTGTGGTGGAGTATTCCTCCATCCACTCTGTTAGTTTTTTATGTTAGTCCCCTGGCTGAACGGAAAAAAAACTAACCATAATATGACCAGCTTAACAGACACTTTGAAGGGAATCTGTAAGAAAAGCTATCATTAGCCATTAACCAATCCCAAAAGTAGTGCTTGTTGCAGGGAAGAACACAGCTTATCCAGTGGTGTATTTAGGTTTTGTGCTGCCCTAGGCAACGCAAAACTTGTCTGCCCCCACGGACACCGACCAACACCACCCCCCTTCCCCCTCCTGTGGAGAGAGCCTGACATTGACCAACAACACCCCTGCCCCCCACCTGGGAGAGATTTCCATTAACCCCCCTGGCAATAGAGAGAAAAAGACACTCGTCTTCACAGCTCCGGACATCCCCGGGAATGACGGTCTGGCTCTTCATACACCATCAAGCAGCCCGCAACTTCTCTCGGATCCCACCTGGTTCCTGTGGCGCGCATGTCCCTTCTTTCATCCCTTCTTCTGGGGTGGACGTGCTGACCCCCTGAAAAATGCCACCCTAGGCAAGTGCCTTGTTTGCCTTGTGGTAAATACTCCCCTGAGCTTATCCCAGAATTGACACCAATACCAGACGTCAAGTATTGGCAGCCTCCCGCACTGGAGAGGAGGCTTGGCTTGGACAGATAGGAGATTGTTAACAGCTCTTCTAACAGGTTCCCATAAATAGCCAGATTTAGGATCTACAGCTACCTGCTGCTGCTGAGATCTCATTTCACTCCAAAATCCAAAAGGTGAACTTAAAACAATTCAGTCTAAAATGAAAAATGTCCTGTTTTGCCTTATGATAGTTAAATGTTAGTTTGTTAGATAATAAGCAAGAACACAGTGTTGTAGAACACATTCAACAAGAAATGTGTTTTGTTTTTTACATTTAAGATACCATTGTTGAGTAATCATCGGCATAAAATCGTCATCTGAGGGCACTGCTTGTAAAACAAGTCTATAGCAGAAAGTTCCATAGAATCTAGAATCTAGAATCTAGAATATAGCTCTGTGTGAATAACACATTCAAAATGCACTGAAATATTAAATTCTCACTGCAGGTTTCTTTTAATGTGTTCTGTTCTCCAGGGGACAAAGTACATATATATACTAAGGTATATATACTTTGTCCTGTCTTACTATGTGCTGTCCAAGGCACCCCTCCTCCCTTCACAGATGTCCGACAATGCAGCTAACAAGGAGACGGCTGTTTTGACAGACAACATTTTTCTCTGTCTCCAAGCACTTACCGAGACAAGCGTCTCATATGAAATGTGTGTGTGTGTGTGTGTGTCAGCAATAAAAGTTCAAGGCAAGTGCCTGAAAATGGAGAAAAGGACCATTTGTTAGAGCAGCCATCTGCTTGCTAGCTGCGTTGTTGGGCGGTTGTGAAAGGAGTAGGGGTATCCAGTCCAACCTTACAGCTACCCTCAGTGGTGTATGTAGGTTTTGTGCTGCCCTAGGCAACAAAAAAATCTGCCACCCCCACACCTCCCTGTGGAGAGAGCCTGACACCAACCAACGCCCCCCCCGTGGAGGAGAGAGCCTGAGACATTGAGCAACAACACCCCTGCCCCCCATGCAAAAGAGCCTTACACTACCATTGCTCCCCAAACACCGCCTTCACCACCTGGCGAGAGAGAGAAAAAAACTCACCATCACAGCTCCAGATATCCTAGGGAATGAGAGTTGGGCTCTGCATAAACCATCAAGCAGCCAGCAGCCTCTCTCAGATCCCACCTAATCCCCTCTACAGTCCCTTCTTCCAGGGGGCAGCACTGCCCCCCTAAAAAATGCCGCCCTAGGCAAATGCTTGTTTGCCTTCTGGTAAATACGCCCCTGGCTACCCTTAGACATCACATAGGAAGATGGAACAAAGTACTACATGTATTTTGTCCCCTGGGGAGCAGAGCACATTGCTAAAAATGAAATTGGGACTTGTTCTGTAAAGTCGATTTAATCCCAATCACTAGAAACGCTGCAAACTGTGCAACCAAATCAATACATCAAAAAGTGTCAGACACTCAAAAGGGATCTTCAATATCTCCGGATCATACAGCTGAACCTCCAGTAATGTTGTGTACCTTATCCAGTGCAGAAAATGTAACAAAGGATCTTATGTTGGCGAAACAGGACAGAAGTTGCAAACAAGGATGAATTTGCACAGACATACCATCAAGGAACACAAAGAAGATGACCTCTGCACACCTGTAGGACACCATTTCACACAACCGGACCACATTATGGAAGACCTCAATATTTTAGTTCTTAAAGGAAATTTCAAATCCATTCAGGAAAGAAAAACTTTTGAACTATGATAATTCTATTTGACACAAGAGATAACGGCCTGAATTTGGACATGGGATTCCTCACTCATTATCCAACAGTTTTATGACTAGCAGCTCAAGCATGACTGCCTCTGCTAGTGTTGCCCCCCCCCCCCCCCCAGACTTTGCTTTTGCTGTATCTTTTCTCTGTTTTGTTTTTTTTTACCATTCCCTACATTTCTTCCAACATTCTGCTAAATCTTTGTTTCAGTACTGCTTAGACCTGAAGAAGGGGACATTCCCAAAAAGGTTGTCCTCAAAATTGTATGTTAGTGCAAATAAATTAAAAAAGTATCACGGACAGTACTCAATTGTTCCTGATGCAAATGCACTAATACAGTTACAATCACCTCATCCCAATCACTAAAATCTCATATAATCTTTAACATGTTATGCAAAGGTCATTTTCAATATTTTTTAATATCTGCAGCTTTAATTAAATACCAGCTAGTAATCCTTTCATTAAGGGTTTTCCTTCCCGTTATGGGGTAACAATGCTTTATCCCAGTCTCCCAGTTGCTCTTCTGTATTGACATCCTGTGGCATTTACTTACATTAGAGACATTGAGGGGTTGATTTACTAAAACTGGAGAGTGCAAAATCTCATGCAGCTCTGTATAGAAACCAATCAGCTTCCAGATTGTTGCCAAAGCTTAACCCCTTCACAAATATGTGGTCTCACAGAACTGGGCTTTTTTCCGTGGGGCCGCATATTTGCATACCTGTCTTTGTGCTGAGAACGTGCCGCACAGCACTCTCCCAGCACGAAGACTAGGGTGTCACTGAGAGCCCCGAGTCACGTTCTAACGATTGGGACCCGGGACTCCAGATTCCAGATCACATGATCGCTGTAATATCCTCTGATTGAATATCACAGTTATCAGTCACTATGAAGCCTGCCCCTTGATTTTTTTTTTCTCTGAATGGAGGAGAGAGATACATTGTATCTCTTTTTCTCCTTGCAAAGCGGGAAAAAAACACCTCGTGTGTAAAAAAAAAAAAAAAAAAAAAAGATAAATAAATATTGAAAAATAAATGAAAAAATTAAGAAAAAATACCTAGATCAAGGTTTGATCTTCAGTGCCAGGGTTAGTGTTTGGGTCAAGGTCATGGTCAAAGGTCAAGGTCAAAAGTCAGGAATTTTTTTTATTTATTTATTTTTTTTAAATTGGAATCAGTGTCAGTGTTTTAGGTAAAAAATAACAAAAAACAAAATATGCACTATTGTTTCTGGGCTGTAGTACAGCTACAAACAACAAATAACATACACCTCTATGGTATCGCTGCGATCATCAAGAGCTAGAGAATTTATTTTGGGTTGTTCTTTGGTGGTAGGTTATTGAAGGAAACTGGTTATTTTTGGCCAGTTTTCCTTTGATAAAAAACAAAAATCAGGAGATATCCATTACCATTTACCACCAAATGAAAGCCCAATTTGTCCTGAAAAAAACACGGTATAATTCACCTGGATGTATAAAGTAGCTGTGATGATATGTACGGTTTTACTAACACATGTCAAAGTTGTAAAATTTTACTTAGGCTTTAAGATTTGTTTTACCCTTAGGCATGAAGGGGTTAATTGAACAAGCTGAAGTTAGAAGCTGATTGGCTACTATGCACAGCTGCACCAGATTTTGCACTCTTCAGCTTTAGTAAGTTGACCCCTAAGTGCCCAATCATAACGGTGAGATTTGCTACCTGAAATCACATCTAATGAATGTGAATATCAGTTTCTCAACATGTGCGATTTAAAAAGTAGTTCTTGCATTACTACATACAATATAATGCAAATTACAAGAAATCATTGAAAATCTTCACAAGTAGAATTAAAGTCTTCAGAAATAGAACCTGAAATCGTGCTAAAATTGCACACAAATTGTGCGATTTTAAATCGCAGCGGTGTGACCTGTGACTAAGTGTCCTTTCTGATGTTCAATGTGCAGGTATGTTCCACCATTGTCTACATCAGGAAGCCTGTTCTGAGCAAGGCATGCAGTCGCTTCTAGAGAGAGGAAGGGACTGAAGGTACTTTCTAAAGGAAAATAAATCATAAATGGAGCAATTACATGTGGTTAGGGACAGATGAGAGTATTTGCATTCAGTGCCGTTTGTCCCTAAGTGCAGGTAATCGCTTCATGTGCAACTTCATGAGGACCGTTATGAACCTCTCAGCCTGTCATTGATTTGTACAAACTGAATGGCTGCAGCTGAATGTAAACATCTGGCCATACCCACCACAGAAATATGCTGAGCTGGATGGTAGATGGCCCTGAAAGGCTGTGTGAATGAGCCCTCAATGTTAATGTCACCCAGTTAGGCCCTTTTCACGTTGTCCCACTGTGGATTCCCTACACCATGGGTGCAGTGTGGTGTACCTGTCGTTTTTGTGTGGGTTACTCATGCTTTCCCATAGATTTCTATCAGATCCAGTGTTTTGGTGCGTTTTCTGAAAGCGATCCAAAGATGCAACATGTAGAAAACTACGGGGGAAACTGCAGCAGGACAGCGTGAAAGCACCCCTAGGATTTACATATTCTTTAGTTCAGATGCAGGAACTCTCAGGAAAGTGAGCCCTTATGGTGCTAGTAAACTTCATACTGCATATGCCAGCAGTTTTGCTTGGTGCCAGGTTCTCTTGAAAGTTTGGATTCCTTATTACTATGTGATCTGGCGTGGGCATGACTTCGCCTCATCATACATATAGTTCTATCGAACTGTTATTTATAATCCATTAATACGCCCCACAAGGCAAGGGAATGCAGGCCGCACTTTATCCCTCTTCCCCGAACAATTATACTTAAATAATTTAATTTCAAATAATGACACATACAACATTTCTTTTTTGGCATAACATTTTTTGCCCGCAGCTTTTTTATTGGTAATTACATAACATAAATTACATTTGCAATATAATTTATTCAAACATCTTACACTTTATTGTCAACCATGAATAAACGTGCTCAGTCTTTAAGGACTCGAGCTATCTGAAATAATTCTATCAGTAAGTCCCCCTTTTCTATAGAAAAGGTGACACAAACCACATAAATAGTGCCTTGCGACAAGGGCGGGAGGGTGGGGAGCCCGTTGGCCAACTCTGAGCAACTGTGGAGAATTCATTCACGGAGTGCCTTTATATAATGAGCCCCCAATATTCCAGAATGTTTCAAGGTCACATGGTTTTCCCGCTTTTTTCCATGGTCACGTGCTTAAAGCGGAGTTCCACTCACCCTGTCAAAAAATAAAAGTCAGCAGCTACAAAAACTGTAGCTGCTGACTTTTAAAATACAGCCACTTACCTGTCCCTCGGTCCCGTGGTGTGTGTCCCGCAGCCGTTTCACCGGCCGGCTTGTATTCCAGGAGGCCGGCATCTTCAGTGTGGGCACCCGGCTGTGATAGCTTGCGGCTTCACAGCCGGGTACCCACTGCGCATGCGCGAGTAGCGTTGCGCTTCATGAATGGTCCTGTAGTCTTCTGGGACCTGTCACGTGTCCCAAAAGGCTACAGAAAGGGTGGGAGGATAACTTCCATTTCCGATCGCCTAAGCGATCAGACCAGAAGTGGGAGCAGGTACTTGTCAAATTCGGGTACCCGCTCCCCCCCCGCCCCCTAAAGTTGCCAATATTTAATGGGGAGTGGGGGAGCAGTCCTTAATGAGGAACTTCCCCTTTTGGGTGGAGCTCCTCTTTAATCTCTTCCTGCTTTTATTCTTAACTGATTTCTTAAAGGGGCCCTAACTTAAATTTCTACCTATTTCTGAGACTTTTTTTATTTATTTTTTATTTTCAATTTTAAATATGGAGGGATGGCGTCCGCATGCCCATGCTTTCAGGCTCCTATGTTAGAGCCCTCATTTTTCATTGTTTACACCTTTGTTTTGTCTGACAACAGCTACATAACAGGAAAGATGCAGCAGAGCTGGTTTATGACTTTAGTGACCAGTCAAGAAAAAGTTAATTGGCTGCTATGTGCGATTTTTTTTTTCTCATTTATTGTTAGAACCAGTCAATCATATACAGTCCACAGGTACTGTAATAAACCTCCCACACAAAGCATTGAATATGTGTTCAGTCCACTTCTATGATGGTATTTGAAGGATTGTCAGTCTTTCTAACAATTATCATGGCGGCTTGCTGTTCATCTATAATGTGTGTGGCGCTGGCCTAGAGATGATCTTGTCACACACACTGGATTCCTGTATGTCATGCTCAGTCAACACACAGGACGGGGTGACAAGTCTACAGCTTTAAAGATTCTAATCCCCAGGATAACGGGTCATTAGTGACAGCAACAATCTGTAGGCAGCATTGCTGAGATTATCACAGACATATAGGAAGCAGCACACCTATGGAAGAAGTCTTCATTAGACTCACATACTGTGTGTCTTTAATACACTTACCAAGAACATCATTCCTGCCGACAAAACAGCAACTCACCTCTGCAACACACAATATACATTCACATGATAAAGTGTAAACCCTGACAATGAACTTCTCATATTTGCTCCCGTTCAGTCTGTATTCTGTGCTGTATGTTTTATTAAAAAAAAAGCTCTCTACCTGTGCTGCACTGACAGAATTGTGCCCATCTACCTATGTGAACTACAGAACACCTCCTCTTTATGGTTTGGAGATGAGGAGAGGAGGAGCAGCTCTGTAGTCCTAACACACTAAGGCCCCGTTCACACTGGCCCTGGAATTCTGGTATCTGCATTCCAGGCTTTTGTACCTATGCACATGCTGACCTAAGCATAAGTATCACTCATTGCACATGTCAGCCCCATCTAGCTGCTGCAGCTGGCATCCTTTTATGAGTTTGACAGGCTGCTGGCAGCAGGACTGGATTGTTGGTTATGTGTTAGAGAAGATGCTAGTAGCTTGTGATGAGGCAGAACTTGGTTTACTTGTGTGGCTTAAGTTGCAAACATACAAAACATTTCAGCAAACTGTAACAGCAGACATCTTGGTTATGAAGAGAGAGAGGATAAATAAAAGAAAAAAGAAGAAGAACCAACAAGTTTTACAGATATGCACAACTGGTAACCTTAGTGTACAGTGCCATCTACTGGTCAAGTGATATTAACACACAATACTGTATATAGTACATGCTGTTGCATCCCCAACATGGACAGCACACTTGTGCCCCTGGCCTGCTGCTAAATGCTGGACTACATGCACCGTGGCCAAACACTCACTGTGCTTGGGTCCTAACTGACCTCAGGTAACAACCCGCTCCTCCAAAGATATACAGTGAAGGAAATAAGTGTTTGATCCCCTGCTGATTTTGAATGTTTGCCCACTCACAAAGAAATGATCAGTCTAAAAATCGAATGGTAGGTGTATTGTAACACTGAGAGACAGAATAGCAACAAAAAGTTCAAAAGAGATGCATGTCTAACAAATTATGCACTGATTTGCATGTTCATGAGGGAAATAAGTATTTGATCCCCTTCACAAAACATGACTTAGTACTTGGTGGCAAATCCCTTGTTGGCAATCACAGAGGTCAGACGTTTCCTGTAGTTGGCCATCAGGTTTGCACACATCTCAGGAGGGATTTTGGCCCACTCCTCTTGGCAGATCCTCTCCAAGTCATTAAGGTTTGGTGGCTGACATTTGGCAACTCGAACTTTCAGCTCCCTCCACAGATTTTCAATCAGATTAAGGTCTGGAGACTTTAAGGAGTGGTAAACTGCAGTATATTACATTTTTGTTCTTTGGTTTAGAACAGTGGTCTCCAAACTGCGTCTCAAGGGCCTGATGCGGTCTTAAGCTTGCCTTTATTCAGCCCTTGGGGCACTATTCCTCCCACTGACATTAACAATGGGGTATAATTCCTGCCACTGACACAAACAGTGGGGCACTATTCCTCCCACTGACACCAACGATTTGGCATTATTCCCCCCACTGACACCAATGATGGGACGCTATTCTTCACAATAACAGCAATGATGGGAAACTATTCCTCTCGTGTACACCAATGATAGGGCACTATATCTCTCTCTGACTCCAATAATGGAGCATTGTTCCTCCAACTTTTGTGTTACAAAAAGAGTAACAGTAAAATAAAATAGCCCTTTTAATTTAAAGCTCAAGTTTATTCTGCTTATATTTTGCCTTCCCTGGTTCTTCTATCCCCCTCTCATCCACATCCACCCAGTGACAGGATCAGTGGGTCTATGTGCTTTTCTGAGCAATGCAGACAGATCATGGCTGGTGTGTGTGTGTGTGGGGGGGGGGGGGGGGTTGCTGCTGGCAGGGTGTTGCAGATAACTTCCTGAAAACAAGACGCTGTGGTTATGCCCACATGTGATGCCAGGCCTATATAATTGGCAGGACTGAAATCCAGTGAATGACAGGGGCAGTTAACGGGCAATAAAACTGGGGAGAAAAGGGCTAGCTGATGATGGACATCCCCCTGCCAAGTTCTTATCAAATCTGTTTAATAAGTTTAAGCAGAATAATAGATAACAATCATGAACCCTCAGTTACAAAGGTATTGGTTCGAGTCAAAACGTGTCCATTAATACAACTGGAGAACAAACAATGAGAATTAGAGCTCTACATTGGTAAATACTTGATAATCGGTAAGTAATCACATTCAAGAGCCTGTATAGAGAATAACTGGGGATCATTACATGCAAATATGACACTTTCCAGTAACATTAGAGATAGTGGGCCCAGTAAACAAATATAGGATATTGTATATAGGTAAGGCAGAGAATGGTGGTAGCGTCTATAGTTCTGGGAAAAAGAAAGGGAGAAAACAGGTATAGAGACAGGAAGGTAGGTATGTTCCATGGGAGTAGTGTGGCTTGAAATGTTGGGATGCTGGGTGAAGGACTGAAAAGAAGGAGTTACCCAGGCATTAGTAAGGATTCGTCTTAGTCTGTGGGCAAACAATATTTGACCCACGTTTGCCAGACTTTTTTCAAACTTAAGAAATGTATCTTTTTCAGTAGCTTCCATCTTAGCATGGATTATGGTTCTATTCATTCTGTGTTTGGCTTCAGAAACTACAAAGGAGGGGATTTCCAGGCTTTAGCTTTGATTTGTTTAGCAGTTGTAAAGATTTGGGTCTGTGTAACCAAGTCTGGTTTCAGGTTTAGGAGAGCCATGGCTGGGCCCGGCTGTATAGTAGTCTCAAGTAGTTTGGAAGCTAGTTCAAATATAGCCTTCCAGAAACATTGGACTACAGGGCAAGTCCACCAAATGTGGAGTTGCATGCCAGGGTCTGAACAGCCTTGAAAAATAAACTGCTGAATAATTTGGGATACACTTTTCTATTCGGGCTCCCCCAGCCAGGTTCCATCTGACTTTCTGCATCTTCCAATGTACACTGTGAGAAGCTCACAGCGTGCAAGGAAATCAGAGGAAGCAATTAAGGAGGAGAGAAACCTGTACAACTGTGCAAGAGTGAAGATAAGGCTGGAGTTCAGCTTTAATAAAACCATCACGCCATACCTAGATAGTAGAAGTACTTTACGCTGTTGCTTTTTATCGATGACTTGTAGTTGTAGGGTGTTGACATATTCAATATGGTGTCAGTGCTGTTATCCTGAAATCCTTCTCATTCACTGTGCCTAACATCAGCTGTATTTTCATTTGCCAGAGCTTGGAAACTTTGCACTGAAGATCAGGACACTGTGGCCATGCTTCCCTCAGCTGAAATCCTATTATTGACAGTCAGCCTTACTTTCCAAATTACTTCAGGTACTGTATGCAAATTATAGAGTGGGGACAAGATAACTGGGAAGAGAGAGCCAATACTCTGATGAAATTAAGCATGACCACAAAACTCAAGAACAGCATTTAAAGATATTTTTTAAATAGAACGTGTGTTATGTGCACTGAGAAAAAGTTTCTACCGTATTTATGGTTCGTGCCAATTCACCCAAACGTGATATTTTAGGTATAGATGAAGCCTGTAGAGCTAGGTTAGTTCCTGATATGTCTTGGGTAACCCAATTGCATCTCCCAACTCTGCTTGCATGATTTCGACCATCTTTACACATTCCAGCTTTTCCTGTTGCCTTCTCCATAATGCTTTGTTCACACAGGTGTACTTAAGTGTACACTCACGCATAGGGCTGAATTTGCTCACATGGGATTCACAGGTGCTCATTGCCTCTGTGTGTAGGCAGTCCCATTCATGTCAATTGGGACACAGTGGATGCATGAACACAGCTGATGCTCCCAATTTGAAATCCAGGTTGCTGCAGATCCCCAAATGTAGACAGTGTAAGTTCAGGGACACTCACCCACATGGATGTCAAACTGGCAGCAGTGGATGTGTTCGTGGCAGCCACTACATGCCAATTGACATTAGTGGGACTGCCTGCACGCTGATGCACCCCATGCAGGCAAGGACAGCTCTTGCATGGGTTCATGCTTAAGTATGCCCATGTGAATGAGGCCAAACACACACAAAAAATAATACAAAATCCAACAGGGACCCTCGCATGGGCAATAACAGATGTTAGACAGCTAAGAACTCCAAAAGAGATATCTCCCCAGGAGAATTAAACCATTTTATAACAATGTAGGAGGTACAGTGGCTGAGTGGTTGGTAGGCTTCTCTTGCAATACTGGCGTTTTGAGTTTATTTTCTACCACTAACACTACTGTTTGGTCAAAAACGTACATAGAAAATCCATGCAGTTAGTGCATAGTTTGTGTGCTTTTATAATTATTTTTGGGACATTTGATTGTAAGCTCCTACAGGTCAGCTATTTATGTAATTTATACACTGCATAACTTATCAGAGCTTTATAGATAAATGAGATATAATGTATTTGTTTTCCATTTACACATTGCATACCAGCATAATCCATATCAGACTTTGTAAAATAAAGTGTCAGACCTTTAATGTATGACTTTGCATGACTCCACATTTTCATATACTAACAATATCTCTGCACCTTTTTTGTACTCAGGAGATCAGTGCTCTAGTGGTAGTAATATCTTCACAGAGATTATGGAAAACAGCCCTAATGGGACATTTGTGGCTAATCTTAGCATGTTCGGGGACCCAGTGACCAGCACAGTAAAGCTCTGTCTGAGTGGTACAGATGCTGACTGGTTTTACTTGGATGGGAAGAACGTCTGGCTCAATGTGTCATCAGGAAAAACTCTAGACCGAGAGGTACAAGGGATCAGTGCTAAGTACAATTGTATAGACTCATGATTAGTGGTCCTCTTAAAGCTGTTGATCTTTAAACATCATAGAATGAATGAGGCTTAAGTTTATTTTTAACTTTGATTTCAGGTGCTGAATTCCTCAGTTCTCCTAGTTAGTTTATCCTGCTCGGAAGAAGGATACGCTACGGTAATATACTATTATAATATTATATATGTTGTACAGGACGCCAAGGATGGGTGTTGGACAGATGCTATATTTCACCTATATTTAGGCTGAAGTCTCTTTAAGGGGGGAAATGTGCTGCATATGGTGTGTTCATGAGTTCTCACCCATGCAGGGTGAGGGGTTCTGGGGTAGTCTGGTCAGAGAGGAGAGGCTTGATTGACCGTGCTTTCTGGATTAGTAAATCCTAATTTGGGACCCAGAATTCAGTGCCTCAGAGAGATTTTTTGGTGGGAAAAAGCCTCCAACTCTGACTATAGGGACTCTGGTCCCAAAAGAATTAACCTACCTCCAGGAAGAGGCCCTTAAAGGTAAGAATCTGCTAGAGCAGGGGTGGAGTAATGGAGTAGTGAGAGTGGATAAGTGTCTGAAAACCATATAAGGCCTCTTGCGCAAAGGGCATCTGTTTAGACCTCTGAAATCCAGAACAACTTGAAGAAAAAAGCTGCCTAAAAAACGCAGTGAAAGCCGTGTACTGCACACACGTTTAGGTGCGTCTAGTGTTTGAACAGTAATGCATTCCACAGGCCAAAATATTAATTTATTCTGACCACTGGAATGCATTAACGCTGAAACGCTAGAGATGTTTACGTGCATCAAGTGTTAATTCTGATCTTCAGCGCCTCTTCTAAATGTGCTTTTGGTGGGGGGGTTCCTGCCTGTAAATGCTCTTCTACTTATATGCCTGTTAATGCCTCTGTGTGCATGGACACATAGGCTAACATAGAGGAGCTTTTTTTAAAGGCTGAAAAAAAACCCACCAAATGCCTGTAACAGTGGCGTTTTTTTAGCTCTGTGCATGAGGCCTAACTGTTGCATTCTTTTGGGAGCTGCGACTGCAAGCACACAATAGGATCCTTCAGATGGAGAGTGGGGGTATGGCCCGGTAAATATGTCATGTTTATTAGCTCCATCCTTTCCGAATGAACACAATGAGCGATCGGTACTAATCACTCACTGTGTTTATTCATAACTGAAGCATCATAAGCTTTGGTTTTTTTTGGGGGGGGGGGAAGGGGCCCTGTAAGGTTGGCTGTATGGGGCCCCTTGGTTTCTAACAGCAGCCCGGTCTACAAGGGGCATAGGGAGTGATCTGAAGATTAACAGAGGCACCAGAAAATACCACGATGTGTTTGCAATTCTTCGATGTCTTTACCTTAGAAATAGCTTTCACCAGTTGAAATTCACTGATCAGCTATAGCTCCTGTTCTCTATTTTCTCACCTCTAAAGAAAATCTATCATTAGAGTATTATTAAGTTTGCCATTTTGGACTTCACTTTCTGAAAATGCTAATTGCCTGGGTGTCGCGTTGCGAGTCACTGAAGCAAGAGAAGCATGCAGATACTGTAACGACCTTTGGCTTTTCCTAGTGGATCAGTTTAACAGCAAGACAACAGATCAGCAATGACAGACGCTGTATTCCTCCCATAATATATTTATGTCATTTTTTTCTAGGTCCAGTATAGGATAATAGTCCAAGTCTTAAATGAAAATGACAATAAGCCCATTTTTTTAGAAGAATCAATATTACCACAGAACATCAGCGAGGTGAGTTACACATACAAGCACTTTTCATACTCTGCAATATAAAACTGTAGTCACTGGACACCTCGTAGACTTCAGACACTAGAGAGGAGGTAAGTATAGTACCTTTACTTCCACTTTAACATTTTTATTGCAGCTTACTAGTCCTGAGATGTGGTGGTTGCATTAGTTAGGTGTTCTTGCATGGCAAGACCACTTACTGTTATCTCACATATATATTCTTATTATAGCCAAATTTACCACCCTAACTCCTCCCACAGTTTTTACACTACATGGACAGTAATATACCGAAATGTGTGGATTGTTCCAGATTGGTGTGCTATTGCTTTGTGGAACGTTTCGCCGAATGGTTCACGAAATATCGGCGGTTTTGTGGTGAAATTGGTCCCATAGGAATGAATGGCAGAATGTTCAAAACTAGAGTGGGAGCTGACAAAAGCTAGAGTGTGAGCAGAAAAATCAGGACATGATTTCTAAACTGCCATCACTCCCTCATTCTCAAGCCCACCTACACAAATCTTATATCAAAATGTTCAGCTATCCCTGCTGCCACGGCTAAGCCATAGTCCTGATAGTTTTCACAATATGACCATTTGTTTGCAACTCACACTGCCCATTGACATTCATTGAAACTCCACTCTAGCCACCTCAAATTTGAAGGGCAATTTCTAAACTGCGACTGTGCCTTCATTTTTAATATTTCAGACACATACTATGCATCAAAATGTAGGTCTGGGTCTTGTAATTCTCACAATATAAAGCTCTTTGGTGTAGAATTTATAATTTTTAAACTACAACCATTTGAAGATGGCAACTGCCAGTGAAGTGAGCAAGTTGGAGCAGTTTGTTTTTAACCGCTCTTCTCTGCCCTTGCTGTAAAGTGAGTTGCCATAGGAATCCAGGTGTGTGAGCAGGCAGCAGGGTGACAAGCCACTCCACCCAGTTACTCCGCCCACTCCAGCTGTAGACTACTGGTGGAGGCAAGAACACTTCACACAATTTCGCCAGAAATTGTAGCTTTTCTAGTTAATATACTTATAATAATGAACATAGGGATATTGGGAGAGGGGAGGTGTGTGTAGTCAGTAGAGCAATATAGGGTGACAATTCTGCTCCTCCATTGATATAGTGCAGTATGTGAGCGTTGCCACACTAGGACAGACAGGTAGGATCACCAAATCAAAATAAAGGAAAAAAGTCTAAAAGAACCAATTGCAGCCACCATCTCTAAATATTGATAAGCTGCAATATATTACATTTTTTTTTTGGGGGGGGGGGTTAGATATGCTGTCTATGTAGAGAATGTCTCTATCACTGCATTCTGGGGAGGTGAAACATGTGTAATAGTGGAAGGGGTTGAGGCATAGGAGTTGATTTATTAAAGGCAAATAAATGGTGTACTTTGTAAAGTGCAGTTGTACTCTGCAAGGGCAGTTGCTCCAGAGCTTAGTAAATGAGGTAAAGCTTCACTTTGCAAGGAATACCCAATCACGTGCAAGGAAAATAAAAAACCATCATGATTGGATGATGGAAGTTAGCAGAGCTTCTGCACATTTACTAAGCTCTGGAGCAACTGTGTGCAACTGCACTTTGCAAAGTGCACAGTCTAATTGCTTTTAGTAAATCAACCCTATAGTCTGCATGGACAGCAGCAAATGCTGAGCTATGAATGAAGACAAACAGGCATGTCATGCTGAACACACTGAGAGGGACATGTTACAATAAAAATGTTTTAACTCTGATATGCTTAGCTTTCGGGAACTCTTTCAGGTATGTTTTGGGCAAACTGGGCATAATTCCAGGGAAATATTGAACAAGTGGGACACTCTGACAGGGACATGCTGACAAAAGGAGCACTCTGCAAGGGACATGCTGACAAAAGGAGCACTCTGCAAGGGACATGCTGAACACATGGAATTTTCTGTTGTGGACATACTGGCCACAAGAAATTCATTGTAAAATGGAGAACATCCTGACAGGGATATGCTAAGAACACAGTTCTCTGCCAAGGACAGACTGTGCTGCAAGGATATGCTGTGCACAGTAGGCACACTGCCAAGGACACGCTATGTACATGTCACATTCTGAGAGGGACATGTTAATGATATAGGGTACTCTCCAGGTTATACAGAGCAGAAGAGGCAACTTACCAAAGGTATGCACTTTTCTGAGAACATGATGAACAGAAAGGACACTCTGTCAGAGCCACGCTGAGCATGGCTTTCTGCTAGGGACATGCTAAGACCTACAAACACTAGTGTATGGTCATACTTGGCTCTCTGCCACAGATATGCTAAGGACAAGAGACATGCTGAACACCATGTATTGTGCTAGGGACATACAAGGCACAGGGAGCTCTCTACTAGGAGCATGCTGAGCACAAGGATCATTTTGTTAGGGACATACTTGTGGGTGGGGCTTAGGCACCCTACTGGGGACACTGAGAACTACACTTACTGAATAGATTCTAGGCAGACGTTTGCGTTCATATGAAAATCAGCATTAAAGCGGAGCTCCACCCGAAAGGGGAAGTTCTGCTTTAATGACTGTTCCCCCACTCCCTATTAAGGATTGGCACCTTTGGGGAGCGGGTACTCGAAATTGACAGGTACCCGCTCCAACTTCCACTGCGATCACCTAGGCGACCGGAAGCAGAAGTTGTCCTCCTACCCTCCCTCCCCATAGTCTTCTGGGACATGTGACAGGTCCCAGAAGACTACGGGGCCATTCAGGAAGTGCAGCGCTACTCGCGCATGCGCAGTGGGCACCCGGCTGTGAAACCACAAGCTGTCACAGCCTGGTGCCCACACTGAAGATGTCGGCCCCTGGAACACCAGACAGCTGGTGAAATAGGCAGCGGGGAGGACACCATGGGGTTGTGGGACAGGTGAGTGGCTTTTTATTAAAAGTCAGCAACTACAGTTTTTGTAGCTGCTGACTTTAATTATTTTACAGTGTGAGTGGAACTCCAATTTAAGGGACAACCCAAGACTTAGAAGTGAGCCACAATGAACACAGCTAACCTACTAATAACCCATGGCATAACTGAAGAGCCTGCACTGGCATCCACCAACCCAGCAATACCTGTCACCTCACTCCCAATGACATGTCCACAGTTACCAGTGTATACAGAATGAACCTCACTCTGTAATTATGTGCTTGTTTTCTCTCTCTCACTCAAGAACCCCTCTACATCTCACCTGTGACTCCTAGGCTACTCTGTGCTGCAGATCCAGTCTCTAAATGCAGGGAGCCATCTGCTAGTGAAGGGGACAAGCACAATATCCCTTCACTACCAGAGTAACCATCACCCTACACCAGTCACCCATTCCTTGGCTGTTTGGCTATGTTAAGCTATGACACATGTATGGCTGTACCTAGAAATGGCAATATGCCTACACTAGACAGCAAACTACATACTGGACTAAAATGTACTGTATCTACTCTAACCTACAATCCCTTTGTTACAAGCCCTTTTCTTTGGATACACCATGCAATACACCACTTAATTGGATCTTCAGACCAGGCATTAAACAGTTAACTGTAATTTTACTGAAGAAAGCAACATACAGGAACAGTTCTTGTAAGACAAATTCTCACATGAATTTCAAAAGGTGTGTTAGTGCCCACAACGTAGTCATACATGAATAACAGCAGAACCAATAGTCCACTTCAGGCAAGTGTTCATGATTGGCAAATAATCCATAGAATCTATATAGTCCATGTTTGGTAAAGATCCTTAAAGGCAGTTAGAACAAATTGGTAGTTGAGTCCTCAGGTTCCCAGTCCCTTTGGGAACCAAAACTGTCCCCCCCCCCCCCCCCAAGCTGGAGGAGCAGTCCGGCAGCATAACAGCCTACATTTTGACAGTGATTCCAGCAGTTCTGTCCCAGGGCACTGAAGGGCTCATTTTTATGTGGAAGATCTGTAGAAAATTGGTGAGAAAAACTATCCAATCAATTCCTCGGATCCACCACACATCAACCTTATAACAGTTTCACAGGAGACAACAGACTTAACTCCTAATTACTCCTATGAGTCAGCATACGAAAAAACATTATTAAGCATTCTTTAGGAACCTGCCTACATGCTATCTGCACTGGACACTTTGCCATGGCCATGATATTCTCATAGAATTTTGATATATTTAATTATAGTCACATTGTGAGAGGGGACCTCTGTGTATAATGCAGCTGTGTATTGACCGCAAAATGTTTTGAGGCTGCCATAATAAAACTGAAGAACACTTTTTAATTACAACATTTCTTCATTTCTGCCATGGCACATTTTTTGTTAGTGTAAATAGAAGTTTCATTTTGTGATGTATTTCCGTAACTCGTATAATACTCTAGCATTCTGAGTTCATATTTGCCTTTAATTCGGATCTTATTCTCTACAGCTGGCAGACATAGATTCTGTAGTATTTACAGCAAAAGCTGTGGATCGGGATGGAGATACCTTAATGTATGTAATTGACCGAACTATGGTGAGTACAGTTTCCTAATGCACTATATAAACACAATTTTAAGCAGGTTCCTAAATATTTGTACTGCAGATACATGTTTTAATGTCAAGTCAAGCATGATAAGTGTGAAAACAAAACTGACCACCCTTGGGAAACAGCCACTTAATTTTAATCCCTAATTTTTATCTTGGCATTCATGCGCTAGGCAACTCCCCATGGTTGTCAGTTACTTTATTTTTTGGAATAGCTCTTGAATAGAACCTTTGCAATATGTTCCCTGTTTCCAGCCACTGTAGCCTTGCTTACACACACAGTGGGCCAAAAGAGGACATTTTTACACCCCTAAGTCATGTGACAAGAACCTGCAGTCCCACCCAGATGCAGTATGAATAGTCAGATTAATATGGCTGCATAACTTTATACAAAACTGTCTTAAAGTGGTAGTAAAGTCTACAGAAAAAAAAACCCCTGCCCCAGCAAGTTAAGGGCATGATGTGCTAGTATGCATCGCACATTAGACTTACCTAAAAGCAAAGCCCTCCAGCAGTGTTCTGTCACCACTAATCAGGCTTCCACTTTCACCCGGTCTACCATTTAAATGACCGAGCCACAATGATAGCACTCCCATCCATGATCAGGGCTACTGTGCCAGTGACTTCACAGGCTACAGATATCATGAATATCTCCTAAATGATGCACATTTAGGAGTTATTCCTTGTACCTACAGGTAAGTTTTGTTGCGAGCTTACCTGAAGGTACAAGTCATCAAGAGGTTTTTACTACCACTTTAAATGTTTTCAAGATAAGTGTCCGTATTTATATGCATTGTGGCGGAAGCGTAGGCAGGAACACACAAAGAAGATGGTAAACACACAGAGCTTCATTGAACTATGGAAGGCACTCAATCAGGGTTGGAAGATAGCGTCCAGGTACCCAAAAAGGGGAAGAGAGTGGAAGAGAGCCCAAAATAACTGTAATCTGGCCCACGATAGGTAGCGATGGCCCGAGCACTCGGGGGGGGGGGGGGCAGTCCAGGTAGCTACGGTACTCCAGACATGCAATAGGCAGTCCGAGCAAGTATTAATCCCAGCACACAATAGGGGCAGTTCAGGCAGCACTGATCCAGGCACTCAATGGGGCAGTTCAGGTAGCAATAATCCGGGCCCTCAATGGGACAGTTCAGGTAAGGGTAATCTGGGCACACAATAGGGGCAGTTCAGGCAAGCGTAATCTGGGCACACAATATGGGCAGTTCAGGTAAGGGTAATCTGGGCACACAATAGGGGCAGTTCAGGGCACTCCGCAACACGCGGCTTGTAGGAATACCCACCGGAGGCGGCTTGCAGACACTCAGCTTTCCAGGGACAACAGCGACAGCAGGCAGGAGTAACCTCTAGGGACCCAGTGACAGCAGGCAGGAGTAACCTCTAGGGACCCAGTGACAGCAGGCAGGAGTAATCTCTAGGGACCCAGCGGATCAGCAGAGCACTCGGCGGGGTCTGGCTGTGGGGTCTGGCCTCAGCTCAGACCCTGCACAGCACCCTGTCCCGAGCAGGGGATGAACAGCCACCTGTTGGGTCCCGCGCCGGCCTTCTTAAGCCGGCGCAGGACGCTTCCTGGGTGCCCCGGCCACGGCTGGCCCAGTGTTGGGTTGCCGGGGCAACGAGGCATGCCCCCCTCACTCGGGCCATGTGCAGGGAGTGCAGCCTTTGTCTCCGGCGGGTGCAGAGCGCGGGAAGCCTCATGCCCGTGTTGCGCCCACCGGGGGGCGTGTGGAGACAGGTCGGCGGCACTGCACCAGGGATTCTTGGTGGGGGGGGCCCGAGAGGTGCTAACCACACCACAGGGGCCACTTCCTCTCATCCTGCACAGCCTGTCTTCAAACACTGCGGCAGGATAAGGGAACTTGGCAAGGGGGGGAGGGAGGGGTGAGTTGACAACAGAGGGGTGAGGTGACAACAGGCCGGGGGACAGCAGGCACAGGGGGGTGGGGGAGGCACAGGCAATCCGTGACAACTATCATGCCATATTTATGTATTTATTTAAATAAATAGAACTAGCAAAAATGTGCCTATCCCTCTTCAGAAGGCCAAGTCACTGCAGTGAAGCATGCATCAGTGCAGTGGCACAAAGGCACTGATACAGTGGCAATTTAATTGTGGGCATATAGGATAGAGCTGAGGAGGAGTGTGGAGGGAGGAACATGGGGTTAATTTTTGGTACTTAGAGTGTTGAGGGGGTAAAGTGGTATCAAGGTGAAGTGATGGAAAGGTATCAGACATGGTAGTAAGAAGGGGAGTACAGGCACATAGACACAGTTGTGATGGGGGTGGGGGATGCGGGCATAGTAGTGGTGGGAAGGAGGATGAAGGCTCATTGGTGAGTGGTGCATATGTGAGGTTCTGTCAACTGTAACTCCATATGCATTCCTCACAGCCAGTAGCAGAGCTCAGGTGAAGGTTTGGTGGTGTGATCTGACAGGTCGGAGTGTACAGTGCCTGTCTAAGCTGCAACAGAAGGCAGGGTGTGGGAAGGTGGTTTGAGCTGTTGAGGACAGAATTTAGAAGGCCATGTCCCATTTCAAAACAGACTCAGGAACCATGCTGGATGAGCTTCCTGCTGGGTATGGCTGTTGTGGATAGTGCTGATCTACATTTAAATGTAGATGTTATTGCAGAAGTATAGTGGGTACACAACGCTATTACCAAGAGTGCTACTACTAATGTGTGTGTTCCAATTATTGCCACCATTTTGGGTTATCCCAAAGACTCTACATTCCCCTGGAGATGACCTGGCATATAATAACAGTGCTGCTGATCTCCTCTAACCTGTAGCAGTTGTATCACATGTATGCAATCAGCTCCCAGCATAGGAGGTCTCCCATCACTATGAGCTTAGTTTTGGCTTCTAAGTACATGATCTACTTAAGAGAGATGGAAATAAGTTATTAGCAATGGGAGACTTCCTTTGAGCTGATCGATGGTATGTGTGCTCATCTGTTAAAGTTAGTGAAGATCAGCAGTACTGACATGCACTGTTGAACCCCATAGACTTCTATGGTTTTTGCAGCAGATCAGTGAAGATCAGCAGCACTGTCATGCACTGTAGAACCCCATAGACTTCTATGGTTTTGGCAGCAGATCAGTTTCCTAGACACCTAGAAGTCTATGGGGATCAGCTGCCTACATAGTGAAAAGTTAAAGCAGTATTAAATCCAAAATCCCAAATATAATATATTGCAGCTTACCAATCCTTAGATGTGGTGGCTGTATTAGTATTTTTTTAGGCCTTTTTTTTTGCTTTTATTTTACCCGGTGATCCAGCCAGTAACACACTTCCTGTCTTAGGGAGTCTGCATTCATATTGAAGTAATAAAGCAAACAAAGTTGGACAGCAGCATTGTCAGTTGGGGAGAGGGTAGTGTTAGATGCAGAGCTAGATGGACTTAAAGCGGAAGTAAATAAATCTCACAATAAAAAAAATTGGTCCAGTACAGGTAGTTTTATAATGTGCTAGTATGCATGACATACTAGCACATTATGACAGATTTAACTTAAATCTAGGCCCTCCAGCGGCATGCTGTCACTACTGCTGGGGCTTCCATCTTTACCCGGTCTTCCTTCTGCGGGTGTTTGAATGGCCGAACTGCGATGACCTCACTTCCATACATAAATGCAGGAGACACGGCCATGGCACAGTGCTCTGAATGGATGGCATGCTCTCCGTTAAGAACACAGTGCACATGTGTTGTCTGCAGTGATGTCACATGTGACATCACTGGCTGCTACTAAAATAAATATCTCCTAAACAGTGCAGTACACTTATCTGTAGATAATCAGCATGGAGGTCTTTGCTACTGCTTTAACTAACAAATTGAACCTGAACTCCAACACTTTTCAGCAGTTATAGCAAACAGCTTTTTTCGTTTTGGGATACAGATAAATGAATAAAAGCTGACCCTTGTAAGCACTATTGTCAGCATCAAATAGTTTGTCTCAACTCTTTGACTTCTCTGACTGATACTTTGTTTGGACAGCCTGTTGTGTTAAAGGAAGTTTAAAAATCCAGACTTAACTGGCACATCACCAGATGAAATAAAGAAAAAAAAAAGCTGTAAAAAAGAATGCAGCTGCCACATCTAAGGATTGGTCAGCTGCAATGTAATACTTTTTTATGTTTGGGTTCAATACCACTTTACGATGCAATAGCAACAGGTAAACACTACTGCAGAACACTGGTGGACGCCAGAACTGTATGAGTCTACAGCGAGGGAAAAGATTAGAATGGGGGAGAAGAAAACACTCAGAAAACGCTGTTTGAAAGTTTCCCTATCCTTTAAGGTAAAACCAATTATAGGGCATTTATATTTTTTTCAATAAATTACATAATGATTGTTTTAACAAAAGAAATCCAACTTTATAAACTCTGAATTGCTTTAAAACATATTTGCTAAGATCTTAAATATATAATATAGTGCTGAGGTTTAATAAGCTGGACAGATAGGAGAGCAAATACTGCCTGCCATTCTGGGAAGCCCCCTACTAAATCATTATAGTCTACACATTACATTGCCAGCAGTGCAGATCAAAATATAAGGGTCCCCTTCACACAATGCAATTTCCTTGCGATGCTCTACTGATAACGTGTTTTGCATTAGGGCAACCATTTCATCAAGAATAAGCTGCCAATGGATGTCAATGGAAACAAGCACAGTTGCACCTTTTTTAATGCAGCATCCCATAACACAAGGCATGTATGTTATGGTGCACTGCAGTGTGAGACCATGGACACTTACTGTGCTTGTCCTTTGGGGTGGTTTTCTACATGGATGGCACCACAAGGTAAAAACTGGCAAATACAGGCCAATGGCACCACAATGTAGAAGCTGGACATTACAGGCCAGTGAGTTTAACATCGATTGTAGTCGAGTAAATGGAATCACTCCTGAAAAGAAGGATCATTGATCACTTAAAAATACACAACTTGCTGGACCCAAAGCAGCATGGTTTTACTCAGGGCAGATCATGTCAGGCTAATCTGACTGAATTTTTTTACTATATTACCAAAGTTTTGGTGGTGCTGTGGACATAGCATGTCTTGATTTCAGCAAGGCATTTGATACAGTTCCACATAATGATCTCATACAAAAGTTGTACAAGCTAGGACTTAGCCCTTAGGTGGTTCAGTGGATATGCAGTTAGCTAAAGGATAGATACCAGATTGTGGTTGTAAATGGGGTTCACTCAGAACAGAGACCAGTCACTAGTGGTGTACCACAAGGCTCTGTACTAGGTCCTGTTCTATTTAATCTATATGTAAGTGACATAACTAAAGGCTTGTTGGGCAAGGTATGCCTTTTTGCTGATGATACAAAGGTGTGTGATAGGGTTGATATCCCTGGAGGTATTTGTAACATGAAACATAATTTGGCATTGCTGAAAAATTGGTAAAAAAAGTGGAAACTGAAGTTTAGTTCAGTTCAGTGTTTGTAAATGTAAAACAATGCACATAGGGAAAAAGAATCCATTGAGAGAGTACAACATTGGGGGTACAATGTAGCCCAGCACTACAGAGAAAAATAATTTGGGGGTAATTATTTCAGATTGCAAAATGAGCAAATAGTGTGACCAGGCAGAAAGCGAATAGATTTCTAGGATGCATTACTACAGAGTGGTCAGCAGTAGGAGGTCCTGATTCCCTAATATACATGTGAAACTCGAAAAATTAGAATATCGTGCAAAAGTTCATTTATTTCAGTAATGCAACTTAAAAGGTGAAACTAAGATATGAAATATACTCATTACATGCAAAGTAAGATAGCTCAAGCTGTGATTTGTCATAATTGTGACGATTATGGCTTACAGCTCATGAAAACCCCAAATCCACAATCTCAGAAAATTAAAATATTGTGAAAAGGTGCAATATTCTCGGCTCAAAGTGTCCCACTCTAATCAGATAATTAAGTCATAACACCTGCAAAGGGTTCCTGAGCCTTTAAACAGTCTTTCAGTCTGGTTCAGTAGGAATCACAATCATGGGAAAGACTGCTGATCTGACAGTTGTGCAGAAAACCATCATTGACACCCTCCATAAGGAGGGAAAGCCTCAAAAGGTAATTGCAAAAGAAGTCGGATGTTCCCAAAGTGCTGTATCAAAGCACATAAATAGAAAGTTATGTGGAAGGGAAAAGTGTGGAAGAAAAAGGTGCACAAGCAGCAGGGATGACCGCAGCCTGGAGAGGATTGTCAGGAAAAGGCCATTCAAAAGTGTTGGGGACTTTCACAAGGAGTGGACTGAGGCTGGAGTCAGTGCATCAAGAGCCACCACACACAGACGGATCCTGGACATGGGCTTCAAATGTCGTATTCCTCTTGTCAAGCCGTTCCTGAACAACAAACAATGTCAGAAGTGTCTTACCTGGGCTAAAGAAAAACAGACCTGGTCCGTTGCTCAGTGGTCCAAAGTCCTCTTTTCTGAAGAGAGCAACTTTTGCATCTCATTTGGAAACCAAGGACCCAGAGTATGGAGGAAGAATGGAGAGGCACACACTGCAAGATGCTTGAAGTCCAGTGTGAAGTTTCCACAGTCTGTGTTGATTTGGGGAGCCATGTCATCTGCTGGTGTTGGTCCACTGTGCTTCATTAAGTCCAGGGTCAACGCAGCCGTCTACCAGGAGATTTTGGAGCACTTCATGCTTCCTTCCGCAGATGAGCTTTATGGGGATGCTGACTTCATTTTCCAGCAGGATTGGCACCTGCCCACACTGCCAAAAGCACCAAAACCTGGTTCAATGACAGTGGGATTACTGTGCTTGATTGGCCAGAAAACTCGCCTGACCTGAACCCCATAGAGAATCTATGGGGCATTGCCAAGAGAAAGATGAGAGACATGAGACCGAACAATGCAGAAGAACTGAATGCCGCTATTGAAACATCCTGGTCTTCCATAACACCTCAGCAGTGCCACAGGCTGATAGCTTCCATGCCACGCCGCATTGAGGCAGTAATTGCTGCAAAATGGGGCCAAATCAAGTACTGAGTACATATGCATGCTTATACTTTTCAGAGGTCCGATATTGTTCTATGTACAATCCTTGTTTTATTGATTGCATGTAATATTCTAATTTTCTGAGACTGTGGATTTGGGGTTTTCATGAGCTGTAAGCCATAATCATCACAATTCACGGCTTGAACTATCTTGCTTTGCATGTAATGAGTCTATCTCATACTACATGTTACTGTTCCTAAAAAATGCACATTACTGCATCATGTAGGTCTTAAGGGGGTCTAATGTCTAACTATACTTTCAAAAAACTTAATTCTAATGATCCCTTCCCTATGGTAACTAAACTCCCTTGCACTTACCCTAGATCAGTGAACGATGCATTCAGGGAGCCAGAGCTTGCACTGTATAGGGTGTCGCTCAGTCAGAGCAGTCTCCCTGCAGGCTTACAAGTAGACAGCATTTGCATTGGGGCTTATGAAGAGCCCACTACTCCTGGCACACTGCACCATGACATGGCATCCTCCTGCTCTCCAGCACCCCTACTACTGCACCCCTGACTGTGAACCTTCTTGCCTGCCAGCATCTCTGTCACTGAACTTCAGACACTGCACCATTTTGCCAGCTGGCAACTCTGACACTGCATATTCCATCTGTGCCCCTTCGCCCCTCACTCCCCCATCCCAGCTCCCCTTGTCTCCAGGGAAATGCAGATAGGTGGAGAGGCTGAATCCTCTTTCAACACTTCTTTCTCACGTTGGTGACATCACTTCTTACCCATGTAGCCTATAGAGGCCAATGAGTCCTCCAGGCTCTGGGCGCACTATACACAATGCATACACCACTTAGAGAATAAGGCTAAAGGGCTGAGAAGTCAAACACTGAACCCACCCATCACCTCCATTACGATTGGACCTTTCCAATGTGACAGCTGCTGTCTAGAAATTCAACATCAAAAGGCACCCTTTAAAATTATGGACAGTCCCGAGGCACCCTTGAAAATTATGGACAGTCCCAAGACACCCTTTAAAATTATGGACAGTCTTGAGGCACCCTTTAAAATTATGGACAGTCCCGTGGTACCCTTTAAAATTATGGACAGTCTTGAGGCACCCTTGAAAATTATGGACAATCTTGAGGCACCCCATTCTAAAATGGGGTGCTTCAAGACTGTCCATAATTTTAAAAGGCCACCCCATTCTACGTGAAAAATGATTCTAATATTTTTATACAACAGCAACATACACCCAACATAAAAGGGGATTTATTCTTCCAAAGCAAATACACTTTTTCACACTGGTATTGACTAGTATTCCAGTGTTTCTCTTCTCCCTAACTGAGCTAATGTGACCCCAGCACTGATGGAGAGAGGCAAGGGAGGGTCAAACAAGGATGCCGTGCAGGCAGCTGACATCCTCCTTATCAACTGATGATGTAATTGGTTGTCAGGACGCTGTTGGCTAGAAGGTTGTTATGGTGCACAATGAAAACCTGTGGCTTTGTGTAACTAGAAGGCAGAATTGTTCCACCAGCTGGCTTGTATACAAGTTTTGGCCAATTCTTAGACATTTTGCCAAACCACCTCTGAAGAAACCTCAAGGCACCCCAGGGTGCCTGGGCACCCTGGTTGAGAAAGGCTGGCTTAGAGGAACCCACAACACAGTGGCTCTCGTGAGGGTAGCGCTACAATAACACCACTATTTATTACCCCTGCTAAATGAATGAACCTTTTAAACTGTTATTTTGAACTTGCAATGTATATCAAACTGAAACTAAGGGGAAAACTTGAATTCCATGTAACTTCCTATATCCTTTTTCTACAATAATTATAAAATAGGATGGGATGCAATGTGGAATGAGGAAATGAAAGGTATATAAGCCTTCCGCTGCCATGGGTGTAGCACTATACAGTATCTGTGGTAGCACCCACATGTAAACAGACTCCGGACTCCTACTGTATACGTATAGCTGGGAGTTTGTTTACCCGTTTCCACCAAGCTGTCAGCTTTTTTGTAGAAGTAATTTGCGCTGTACAGGAAGATTTCTCACAATAAGAACAGAAACATAGCCAAGAAGGGCTTCTTCAGTGGAACATTAGGACACAGTACTGGGGGTCAGAAGAGTAAAGTATAGGGGGGACCAGGGCACAGTAATGGAGGTCAGAAGGGCAAACTACAAGGGCATTAGGGCATGGTACTGAGGGGTGAAGAGGACAAGGTACAGAGGGGCACAAGGGCCCCATACTGCAGGGTCAGGAAGGTTAAGTACAGGGGGGCACCAGGAAGCAAGACACACTACTGGGGGGTTCAGGAGGGTAAATTCCAGGGGGCAGCAGGGCAGAGTAATGAGGGACCCAGACAGTAAAGTACTTGGAGCACCAGGGCATGGCACTGCGGGGGGGGGTCAGGAGGGTAAAGTACAGAGGAGCATCAGGGCACAGTACCGGAGGGTCAGGAGGGCAAAGTAAGGGGGGCACCAGGGCACAATACTGGGGGGCAGCGGCACACAATACTGGGGGGTCAGGAGGGCAAAGTATGGGGTGAACAGGGCACAGTAATGGGGGTCAGGAGGGCAAAGAACAGAGGGGTGCCAGTGCACAGTACTGATGGATCAGAAGGACCAAGTACAGGGAGGGAACCAGGACTTGGAACTTGGGATTTAGGAGGGCAAAATACAGAGGGGCAATAGTACTGGGGGGGGGTCAGGAGAACAAAGTACAGGGGGGGCAGCAAATCACAGTACTTGGGGGTCAGGAGGGAAAAGTACAGGGGGTCAGCAGGGCATGGGGCTGGGGGGTCAGGAGAGTAAAATACAGGGGGGCGCCAAGGCATGGTACTGGGGGGGGAGTCAGAAGGGCAAAGTACAGCAGGAAGAAAGACACAATACTGGGGGGGTTCAAGAGGGTAAATTCCAGGGGGCAGCAGGCCACAGTATGGGGGACAGGAGGGCAAAGTACAGAGGGGCACCAGGGAACAGTACTGGGAGGTCAGAAGGGAAAAGTAGAGGGGGGCATCAGATCGCGGTGCTGGGGGGGGGGGAGCAAGGAAGGCAAAGTACACGGAGCAACTGGGCATAGTGCTGGAGGGGCTCAGGAGTGTAAAGTACAGAGGAGCATCAGGGCACAGTACTGAGGTGTCAGGAGGACAAAAGTACAGGGGGAACAGGGCACAGTAATGGAGGGTCAGGAGGGCAAAGTACAGAGGGACACCAGAGCACAGTAGTGAGGGGTCAGAAGGAACAAGTACAGGGGGGGCACCAGGGCTTGGAACTGGGGATTTAGGAGGGCAAAGTATAGAGGAACACTAGGGCACAGTACTGGGGGGTCATGAGGGCAAATTCCAAGGGGCACCAGGGCACAATTGTGGGATTCAGGAGGGAAAACCACAGGGGGGCTCCAGGGCACAGTACTGAGGGACAGCAGGGAGTACATGGGGGAACCAGAGCATGGCACTGGAGAGTTAGGAGGGCAAAGTACAGGAAGGCACAGTACTGGGGGGCAGCAAAGCACAGTACTGGGGGTCAGGAGGGAAAAGTACTGGGGGGGCACCAGGACACAGTACTAGGGGGCAGCAAAGCACAGTACTGGGGGGTCAGGGGGGCAAGGATAGGGGGGAAGCAGGGCACTGTACTAGGGAAATCAGGAATGCAAAGCACAGAGAGGCACCAGGACCCAGTATGGGGGGTCAGGATGGAAAAGCACAGGGGTGCACCAGGGCACAGTACTGGGGGGGGGGGTCAGGAGGCCAAAATACAGGGGTGCACCAGGGCACAGTACTGGGGGTCAAGAGAACAAAGTACAGCGGGAGCACCAGGGCATGGTACTGGGGAAGGGGGGGGGGGTCAGAAAGGGCAAAGTACAGAGGGGCATCAGGGCAGAATACTGGGGTTCAGAACAGCAAAGTACAGGGGGGCAGCAGGGCATGGTACTAGGAGGTTAGGAGTGAAAAGTACAGGGATGCAATAAGACACAGTAGTGGGGGATTAGGAGGGTAAAGGATAGGGGGCACCAGAGCACAGTACTGGGTAGCAGCAGGGTATGGACTGGGGGGGGGGGTCAGGAGGGCAAAATGAAAGGGTGCACCAGGGCATGGTACTTGGGGTCAGAAGGGCAAAGTAGAGAGGGGCACCAGTGAACCGTATTGGAGGACAGCAGGACACAGTACAGGGTTGCACCAGGGCACAGTACTGGGGGGACAGGTCGGCAAAGTTCAGGGGGAGCACCATTGCACAGTACTGGGGGGGGTCAGAAAAGGGAAAGTACAGGGGAGAACCAGGGCATGGCACTGGGGAGTCAGGAGGCCAAAGTACAGAGGTGGGCTAGGGCACAGTACTGGGGGTCAGAAGGAAAAGCATAGTGAGGCAGCAGGGAACAGTACTGGAGGCAGCAGGGAACAGTACTGGGGGGTCAAAAGGGAAAAGCACAGGCATGCACCAGGGCACAATAGTGGGGGGTCAAGAGGGAAAAGTATGGGGACACCAGGGGACAGTACAGGTGTGCACCAGGGCACAGTACTGGGGGATTAGAAGGGCAAAGTACAGAGGGGCACCAGGGCACAATACTGGGGGTCAGGAGGGAAAAGCACAGGGGTGCACCATGGCACAGTACTGGGGGTCAGGAGGGCAAAGTACAGGGGGGCACCAGGGCACAGTAATGGGGGACTAGAAGTGCGAAGTACAGAGGGGCATCAGAGCACAGTACTGGGGGTCAGAAGGGAAAAATACAAGGTTACAACAGGTCACAGTACTGGAGGGTCAGGAGAGAAAAGTACAGGGGGAGCAACAGGGCACAGTACTGGGGGGGTGGGGGTGAGAAGGGAAGAGAACAGAGGGGCATCAGGGCACAGTACTGGGGGTCAGAAGGGCAAAGTGCAGAGGGGAACCAGGGCATGGTACTGAGGAGAGCAAGGTAAAGAGGGAGCACCAGGGCACAATACTGGGGGTCAGAAGGGCAAAGAACAGGGCAGAACCAGGGCATGGTACTGGCGGGTCAGGAGGGTAAGTTACAGAGGGGCACCAGGGCACAGTACTGGAGTGTCAGGAGGGCACAGTACAGGGGTGCAATAGGGCACAGTAGTGGGGGGGTCAGGAGGGCAAAGTACAGGGTAGTACCAGGGCATAGTAATTGGGGTCTGGAGGGGAAAATGTAGTGGCCAGACCATTTTTGCAATTTTTCCTTTTTGTTTATTATTTTTCACTTAGAGCTTTCAGAGTTTGTTAAATACCCCTAAACCATATATTTTCAGAAATCACATGACCTACAGAATTAAAAAAATGTGCCACAAATTCTTCTGTGGTGGAGATGACTAATCAGAATAGCTCTGGTCAATCCCCAAAACACAGCACAGAGAAGAGGGAGGAGAGGGAGGATTTCAACGCTGTACCTGCTGTGCGACCCCTGACAGTTCATCAACCCCAGAAGTAGGCACAGTTTGAGCCGAGGGGGGGGGGGTTATGGTGTTATTTGAGCCACTTGCCGTCCAGTCATGTACCTGGTACAGTAGTTGTACTGGGATGATGCCTGCAGCTGCGGTACCATTTTTTATAGCCGAAGGTCGTCTCTCTTGTGATAATAATCGGAGTGGCTAACTAGCCGCTCAATTGCTATTACAAGCAGCAGGAGGGGACTTCCGCCGCCTTCCGTGGTTTTACCGGTATCTCCCTGGCACCCACACCTCTCTCCTGCATCAACATCAGATCATTGGCAGTAATTCTAGCACCAGACGTCCTCTGTAAATCTAAAGTGGTAACCTGTAAAGGATTTTAAAGCATCCCTTATGGATAGTAAAATTAACGTAATTTGTGAAGGGCATGTTCAATTGTAAAGCATGACAAGTTTGGTACCTATTTATTTGGCATAACATCATCTTTTATATTTTACCAAACATTGGGTTATGTATTGTGTTGTTTTGCATTAAAATTCAAAAAGGTGTATTAGTTCCCAAAAAATTGCATTTGAAAAACCGTTGTGCAAATACCATGTGACATAAAAATTTGCAAAACCCACCAATTTATGGGGTCTCTGCTTTAAAAAATATATAATGTATAGGGGTTCTAAGAAATGTTCTAGCATACTGATTGCTACATGTAAACAAAAAGTGTCAGAAAGGGCCTGGTCTTTAAGTGGTTAAATTATTTTCTGTAAAGATGAACAAACACTTTAAATTTTGTTATCTATTGACAATTTTGGGTCTGTAGTGTTTCTCCATCTCACGGGCTTGTGCAATTTTAAGGCTTGATTTGTTTTGTATCTGTTTACTCGATGCAACCTCATATTTTTGATTTTTCCAAAAACAATGGGTAATATATTGTTTTGCGTGCACTAAAATATTTGGTCTACAGGGTCTCTGTTTTCAGAAAATATATGTTTTGGGGGCTGTAAAAAACATAGCTTTGGCAGTGAAAGGGTTAAAGTGTTACTAAACCCAGGAGCCTGCATTCACAATATCTTGTCTCCCACAGTACACAGAACATGGAAATGCAATTATTTTAGTAAATATAAACTGCTAAATACTTTTTCTCATCAGCAGTTAGAGCAGTCTTGTCACTTCTATTAGTGTCCAGCAGAGCACTGGTTAAAGCTTGTAGGAGGAGTTTTCATTCTCCCCTATGAGGCTGTAGGACCCATGACCCTCTGTCTGGACAGTGCTGATTGGTCCAGTGCTGATCACATGTACTCTCCCAAGAAACAAAAAAACTCTCTAGCAATACACACAAAATTGAGCATGTGCAGCTTGCCCCCATGGCTCTGTTCTATCAGAAGATATATAGGGGACAGTAAAAGAAGGAGAGGATCAGAAACATCCTTTTTACACAATGCAAAGGATTAACCCCTTAGGTTTCACAGTGAGTATATAAAGCATGCTTTACTGCATATACAGACTGACTTTACTGTTGTGGGTTTAGTAACACTTTAAATGTTACATAGTTAGATAGTTAGTCTGGCTGAAAAAAGACAAAAGTCCATCCAGTTCAACCATAAAAAAAAAGTTATAATCCTATACCCACAGTTGATCCAGAGGAAGGCAAAAAAACCAGCAAAGCATGATCCAATTTGCTCCTGCAGGGGAATTAATTCCTTCCTGATCCCCCGAGAGGCAATCGGATATTCCCTGGATCAACTTTACCTATAAATGTTAGTATCCAGTTATATTCTCAGTATCCAATAAAGAATCCAGGCCTTTTTTAAAGCAATCCACTGAGCTGGCCAGAACCAACTCTTGAGGGAGTCTATTCCACATTTTCACAGCTCTCACTGTGAAGAAAACTTTCTGTGTTTGGAGATTAAATTTCTTTTCCTCCAGATGTAAAGAGTGCCCCCTTGTCCTCTGTGATGACCTTTAGGGTGAATAGCTCTACACCGAGTTCACTATATGAACCACTGATGTATTTATACATGTTGATCATATCCCCCCTTAATCTCCTCTTCTCAAGAGAGAATAAATTCAGTTCCTCTAATCTTTCCTCATAGCTGAGCTCCTCCATGCCTCTTATCAGTTTGGTTGCCCTTCTCTGTATTTTCTCCAGTTTTCCAATGTTCTTTTTGTGAATTGGTGCCCAAAACTGAACTGCATATTCCAGATGAGGTATTATTAATGATATGTACAGGGTAATATGATATCTCTCTCTCTGGAGTCTATACCTCTTTTAATACCAGAGAGGATTTTGCTCGCTTTAGAAACCGCAGCTTGGCTTGCATGCCATTATTAAGCTTGTGATCTACCAGAACTCCCAGATCCTTCTCCACCATTGATTCCCCCAGTTGTACTCCCCCTAGTATGTATGATGCATGCATATTCTTAGCCCCCAAGTGCATAACTTTACAGTTATCAACATTAAACCTCATTTGCCACATAGTTGCCCAATTAAACAGTGCATTGAGGTCGGCTTGTAAATTGGAGACATCCTGTACGGACGTTATTCCACTGCACAGCTTGGTGTCATCTGCAAAGACTGAAATGGGATATTTAATCCCACACCCTATATTGTTTATAAATATATTAAAAAGTAAGGGTCCCAACACTGAACCCTGGGGTACACCACTGACAACCCTAGACCATTCAGAGTATGAATCATTAACCACTACTCTTTGAATACGATCTTGTAGCCAGTTTTATATCCATTTACATACGGATTTTTCCAAGCCTGTAGACTTTACCTTACACATTAGCCGTGTGTGGGGAACTGTGTCAAACGCTTTTGAAAAATATAAGTATACCACGTCCACCCATGTCCAAGGTTTTACTCACATCCTCATAAAAAGAAATCAGATTTGTTTGACAACTTCTGTCTTTCATGAATCCATGCTGTCTGTTGCTTAAAATATTTTTTACCAGCAAGAACTCATCTATGTGGTATTTTATTAAACTCTCCAGTATCTTCCCAACTATAGAAGTTAAACTAACAGGTCTATAATTACTTGGTAAAGATTTTAACCCCTTTTTAAATATTGTCACCACATTGGTCTTACGCCAATCCAGTGGTACTATGCCAGTCATTAAAGAGTCCCTAAAAATTAGAAACAATGGCTTTGAAATGACAGCGCTCAATTCTTTAAGGACCCGTGGGTGTATGCCATCCGGTCCAGGTGCTTTATTCAACTTTATTCTCTCTAAATATTTTTGGATCATATCAGTTGTGAGCCAATGTGGATCATCTGGAGCTGTGTCAATACCATGCCCATTATAGACAAGAGCTCCCCCATGCCCCTTTGTATACAAAGAGCTGAAGAAGGTATTTAATAAATTTGCCTTCTCTTTGTCCCCAGTCTCTAGATTATTTTGTAAAGGGCCTACATGCTAGGGCCGGACCTTTTTACTATTAATATATTTGAAGAATTTTTAGGGGTTGGTCCTGCTATCTTTTGCAATCTGTCATTCGTTTTC
The DNA here is from genome assembly GCF_062004578.1 of Staurois parvus. NCBI lineage: Eukaryota > Metazoa > Chordata > Amphibia > Anura > Ranidae > Staurois > Staurois parvus. The sequence continues at coordinate 10,618,081 of NW_028317971.1, forward strand.
AATTTTTGCAGCCTTGTTGCATTGCAGAAATTATCATCAAGGTCTTTAGAATAGTTTTATCCTCTGAAATAATTCAAATTTTATCACAATTAAATATTTGAGTTACTTTATATACAACAACTGTGTTTCCAGTACTAAGAATACTGTGGTGATATTAGACTTCAATAGCAGTAAGTCTAGCACATTTTTCTCATTGCATTATGACAAAAATCTGTCAGACCATAGTAATGTCTAAGAAATTTCAGCAGTAGTGTTGTTGATGCGTTTCTCGGGGAGGTTGTCTTAGGGCTCAACTAACATGCCTGCTGCTCTGAAAAGAGATCCATGGCAGAACACTTTTCAGAGGGCATGGGACAGGTGGTGAGGAGGCAATATGTCGCCTCCTCACTGCTTGTTTTAAATCTCAAAATTCTGCACCAATACACAACAACCACATGCAATGCAGGTGTAGTGCCCTGGCCTAGTTAGGCTAAAATTTGTTTTTTGCTCTGCTGTACTCAGTGCAGTGGTGATCTGGGTTGTTTTTTTTAATTTGGTCTGGTCAGGTTTCCCTTCATTTAGTGCTTGATTACTCCTGCCTGTCTCTGGAAGAAGCTTCCACCAAATAGAGTAGGTGGGCCAAGCCACTGAAGTTATGACTATTTATCTGATTTATCTGCTCTCAGTCAATCCCTGGGAGGAACACCCAGAAAATGACTGAAGGAGAAGATAAATGTTAGGGAGGCTTGCTCGGAGTGTTCTTGTCCTGGGATGCAGCCTGTGTACTGGAGTTGCTGTTTGGGCCACAGCATGTGCTTGGCTGAGGGCCTGCAGGAGATCTGGTTAAGAGACATTTGCTGGAGGGTATCACCTGGGAAGACTGGTCAGGAGAGGGAACCTTTTCTTCCTCATTGGAGAGTGTCACATGGAGGCTGAGTGGCAGACAGCTGTCCTTGGACTGTAAAAGAAAGACTTTGAATATCGATCCCAGGTGTGCATGTGCTTGGGATGTAAGTGCCAGAGGTTGCTATAAGGACTGGGGCTACTCACATAGAGTTTTAATTAGCTGGCCATTCCCTCCTACCCCCACCAAAGGCTGTTACAAAAGTAGTTTGGCTAAAGTTTGTCTTCCTGCTAATTTTTCCTGACCTTCTGGAGTATCTGGCACCCGCACCCCTCTCCTGCTTAGGTTTTCGACACTAAAATCATAAAAAGACACCCCCTAGACAGAGCCTATATTTGTTGGTGTGCTTGGAATTGTGTCTAGGCCTGGCAAAATCTGTACTAACACGGGAAACCTGGGTTATAATTAGCGGCCCCTCCAGGGGTGAGAGCTACACACACATTTGTATAGCAGTTGTATAGCAGTTGTGACATGGCCTCTTTCACTTGAATAGGTTGCATTTGGTGGTGGTAGCACCTGAGGAATACGACATACCATTTACCTTTTGCCATAGCCCGTAAAGCAAAGCATCTTGACTACAGCCTGAGTACAGTCCTGAGCGGCTGCATTGCTTTGTTTAAATGAATGGTCAATATATATTACATGATAACAGGAATTATGCTCTCAAATAACACCAAAGGTCAACATACAGCACTGTGCAAATGTTTTAGGCAGGTGTGAAGGAATGCTGTAAAGTAAAAATGTTTTAAAAATATACAGTATATTTTAATTGTTTATTCTTCTGTTTGCTCGCTTTGCATTTTGTAAATTGATAAAAATAATCTAAATCAAATCAATATTTGGTGACCAGGGGCAGACTGACAACTCATGGGGCCCCCGGGCAATAGGGGATCATGGGGCCCCTGTGTCCTTGCCAAAACTCAAAAAAGCCTATGAAAAAGGTACTAGGGGCATCTCATGGGGAGTCCTACTGACCCTGGGCCCTCAGGCAGTGCCTGAGTTTCCAAATGGTCAGTCCGCCCCTGGGTGTGACCACCCTTTGGCATCAAACCAGCATCAGTTCTTCTTAGTGCACACAGTGCTTATGCACAGTTTTTGAAGGAACTCAGCAGGTAGGTTGTTCCAAACATCTTGGAGAAATAACTACAGATCTTCTGTGGATGTAGGCTGTCTCAAATCCTTCTGTTTCTTCATGTAATCCCAGACAGACTCAATGATGTTGAGATCAGGGCTCTGTGGGGGACTCAACCATCACTTCTGGGACTCCTAGTTGATATTTACCCTGAAGACAGTTCTTAAAAATATTGGCTGAATGTTTGGGGTTATTGTCCTACTGCAGAATAAATTTGGGGCCAATTACATGCTTTCCTGATGGTATGGGAGGATGAATAAGTATCTGCCTGTTGGATTTTCGACACATATAATACTTCTTTAGTGTCTTGAGGCAATTATGAATGAAAGAGCCGTTGAAATAAAAAATAAAGTGTGATTTTATTCTATCACATAATGGCTTAAAATAACAATGTAAAGCGTATCATGAATAGTTACATGTAGATAAAACCAGACATATCAAGCAGAAGTTATAAAGATGTATCACCATTATGTCCGTTGTCTCATGTGCTTTTTTGTCTGGTTCAATGCAGTTGAGTCTGACCGTGTGGTCTTGTCTTGTTCAATGCAGCTCAGTCTGACCAAGTGACGAGATCTTTTCTTACAGCATGCACCTGTTCCAGCTTCTCAGAATATGTTTATGCATGTCTGTATGGACAGACGTGTGTGTGTGTGAGAGTGTCAGTGTTAGCGTGCGTCCATCAGATTGTCCCTTATGGTCTTTTATGAAGCAAGTAAGCGTCATAATTTGGGATCCTGAGGCCTTGTATGGCAATCAATACTGCTTAGCAGAGCAATTTCATAGAAGGGAGGGGACGCTACATATATGGTGTTTTTGATGGACAGGTACATATGTGATGTCCATAATAAGCTGGTAATGTAACATGTGCTACTCATATTTAAATGATAATATAAATTAAGAACGTATCTTTACAATATCTCAATAATGTATAACCACTAATCTACATATGTAACAATATTACCAACTTATAAATCATAAGCTAAATACACACAGATACTATTAAAATACATTATGTAATAGTTATTCTATAATGAGTCACTAATAACACTATTGACATTTTCCACCAGAGTCCTGTAACCAGCTATGCCTTATTATAGAACACTCAGCTATCAGCTGGTTAACTAGCTCAGCTGTCTCAGTTTAACTGTCTCAGCCTTTTACTGAGGAAATAAATATTATCATCGGCTGACGGCGACCATTCAAACATTTTAATATTAATTATGATTAATCATAAAAACCAAATATTTTGCAAGCTTGCCATCAATATAAGTGCCGAATTATAAATTTGATATAATTAATTTTTTTCACTGCCTGTATTTCTCAGCATTGAGGACACCATTCATTGGGCAGTGAGAGGACCAGTGGTCAGCCAAGGAAATTTACTGCATCAGTGCCATCAGCACAGAACTGGCAAAAACCAGTAGAACCCAGGTACACCCATCTACTGTCCAGTTTGGCTAAAAGTGGTCTTCATGGAAGCATTGTGACCAAAAAAGGCCATACCTCTGAAGTGGAAATAAGGCTAAGCTACTCAACTATGCACAAAAACATAGGAAATGGGGTGCAGAAAAGTGGCAGCAGGTGCTCTGGACTGATGAGTCAAAATTTTAAATATTTGGCTGTAGCAGGAGGCAGTTTGTTTGTAAAGGACTGGAAAGCGGTACAATAATGAGTGTCTGCAGGTAACAGTGAAACATAGTGACGGTTCCTTGCATGTCTGGGGCTGCATTTCTGCATATGGAGTTGAAGAGTTGGTCAGGAACAATGGTGTCCTCAATGCTGAAAAATACAGGCAGATACTTGGCCATCATGACATACCATCAGGGATGCGTGTGATTGGCCCCAAATTTATTCTTCAGCAGGACAATGACCCCAAACATACAGCCAATGTTGTTATGAATTACCTTCAACGTAAAGAAGGACAGGGATTCCTGGAAGTTATGGTTTGGCCTCCACAGAGCCCTGATCTCAACATCATCGAGAATGTCTGGGATTATATGAAGAGACAGAAGGATTTGAGGCAGCCTAGATCCACACAAGGTCTGTGGTTAGTTCTCCAAGAGTGCCTTTAAAAACTGCGTGCACAAACTCCGTGGATACCTAGAAGAACTGATGTTGGTCTGAAGTAAAAGGGTAGTCATACCAAATATTGATTTGATTTGGATTTCTCTATTGTTGATTTACTTTCCTTTTTGTTAATTGATAAAAATAAATTATTTACATTTCTATTTCTGAAAGCATTCTTATGTTACAGCATTTTTTCACACCTGCCGAAAACGTTTGATCAGTACTGTATTTTCCTGACAGCAAGGCCAGTTTCTATTCTGTACAATTGATATCAGGTTTATGGCCTAAATTCCAAGTTTGTGTCAACCCCTACAATTTACTAAGACCTACCTGATATTTGATACCACTAAATGTTTCAGAGTGAAACAAGATAGCATAAAACTAAGAAAAACCTTGCAATCTCCTCGGCTTAACTGTGTTCCACTTTCTTAGAAAAAGAAATACTAGCCACATATCTGATTCTCTGGAAAGAGGAAGTAAGCAAAAATGTATTACCATATGTCAGAAACCTGCATATAATGAAATATCCCAGCTGTCTTTGAATTTGAGGTCAGTTATTCTATTTTAGGTAGACAGGAACCAAAGATGTTTAACTATACTGTAGATGTGCCCATAAACTTGTACAGTACCTTAATACATCAGAGCACCTGAACTATAGAAAATTAATGCATTGATGGTCCAACTGTTTTATTCCTACACACCTATAACCGTAACTAACTGATCTGAATGTTCAGTGCCTGGGCTGATAGAGCAATGTTAGGAATTGTAGTACTTCATACACAGGTAGATCACTGAATAGTCAAATCTGTTCTCCCATTCTTTGGATACCCATTGGTCAATCACGTAAGTCATCCTCTGATGATGATGATGATCAGGGTCACTGATCAGAACAGTCAAACTAGTATTTCACACATTGTGAACACCCAAACAGATGCTGTAAATAAACATGGTTGCCTGTGAAGGAATGGATGAAAACATTTTTAATGTAATGTCAATGTCAGCAGATTATATCCTAGAAACCTGAAGCCTTCATGGACTCCAAGCTGTTAGTTTGTATCTAACATTACATCAGGAACACATTATCTTCAACAGCAACCTAATCTTGTATAGCATTGACTGTGGATAACAAACTATGATGGCTAGAATGAGTTCATCAACTTTTAATGAGTTACAGATCTGGTTCTGAATCCTAGTTTTGTTTTCAGGGTGACTACAAATACTTTCACATGGATCTCCCAAACAACGGCAAAGTATTGCTATCCCGCCCTCTGGATTTTGAAAGTATGCAGCAACTGGAGGTTGTTATTCATGCTGTGGTAAGAATACATTTAGGATCAATTGCTAAACTCTAGCTGGGATTCACTGGGGAAGTGTCAGATTGCTGCGGAGAGACTGCTGCTTTCACACAGATTACTGCAGTTTTACTGACACTGCAGACTCCTGCCTTGGGAGAGGACTTTGTGCTCTTGCTGGAGCTGCTTTCTAAATCAACAGGAAGACATTAAAAAACTGTAGATTATTGCACTCAAAGTATATCTGTTTAGTTAATAATAATACAATTGGGCTTTAATTACACAGCTGTCCTGAGCTCCTAAAGTCCTCACAGAGAACAGTTTTAAGGACTTTTCACATCACTGCCTAAATTACCACTTTTTTGGTATATTAGTTTTATTAGTTAATATTTTAAATGATATAATGTATGCATTATTTGTCTTTATGAATATTATTATAGCAGTTTGTTGCCAGCTCAGTCTGTTCAAATTGAATGTATTGTTACCCCCTCGTCCCTTCATGACAGCAACTCATCATTAGGTATTTATCTTTTGATTACCAAGGAATATACTAAATGTGAGCCTGGAATATTAATGTATATTATATAGGCATCTTTAATCTAAAAAAAATCTGGAAAAAGGATGCAACTACCTATTGGGCAACTTGGCAGGGACATGAAAATTGTATAGGGCACCATGCCAGGGATATAAAGAATATCAGCAACCTAAAGGTGATGTTGTTTGTTACTAATAGTGCTGTATTCTAATATGTTAAAGTGTTGTCAAATGATTGCACACATTTATTTTCTAATATCTGTGCATTTTTCCCAGTTAGCAATAGAGCACACTTTTGTTAGTGTCTTTTCTAATCCAGTATATCCTCATTAAAAGGGCTGAGCTGTTTCTTTTATGAAGGCACTTGTTCATTACTAAAACTGATCGTGACATAATCTTATCAGTTTAGCACGAAGCTTGTAAGAGTCGTCTAGCTGTTGAGCAAAAAAAAAAAAAAACCCAGAATATTTTAAAAAGTATATACGTTGTTAAAATCTTCAATTATGGGCCACAAGCAATTTGGAAATTGTCCCTGTGGGTCAAAAGGTGATCTCTCAGTCAAGTTACTTTAGTGTGAACCCTTTTTAAATGCTCATTAAATAGACTTAACTATGATGAATGTAGTAAGTGAAGACAGATGCAGTCATTCTTCTAGGTAGACGTAAGTTTTAAATAGATAGTAATCCTGGCTATGGGTGTCCCCCTCACACTGCAAGTAATCACATTTAACTTTAATCTGGTAATAGTATTGTCCATAAACCATTTGACACTACTGCCCATTCTGGGTTTTGACTGGTTTTGACTAGGTCATTATAGGACTCCCCTGCTATTACCTTTAAGATTTCAGCTTAACATCCTGATCTTACCTATATATGGTTCCTATCCTCTTAACAATATTGGAGGTATGTATAGTAGCAAACTAACACCATTGTGTTTCTCCTGCACCTTTCTGAACATAAGAGGAAAATAAAACAGTCGCTATATTCAAGGTGACTTTGCGAGTCAAAGCTCCTTAAAGTTGAGAAATAGCCTTTTTTCATTCTTTAATGTAAGGAAGGAGATACAATGGACTTTTTAACCCTGGCTTTTCTTTCTTTCTGTATATGAGGAAAAATAGAAAAAAAATAAAAAAGATACCAAGCACCCTCATGACATCAATGACACCATGCAGGAATACCTGGCAGCCATAAGGTTAGAGACTTTTCAACCATCACACATACAAATTAACCATTAAGGTTGAATTCCAGGTATGAATCTTATTTACATAGTTAAATTGGTCCAGCTAATGTACAGTATCTCACAGAAGTGAGTACACCCCTCACATTTTTGTAAATAATTTATTATATCTTTTCATGTGACAACACTGAAGAAATGACACTTTGCTACAATGTAAAGTAGTGAGTGTACAGCTTGTATAACAGTGTAAATTTGTTGTCCCTTCAAAATAACTCAACACACAGCCATTAATATCTAAACCGCTGGCAACAAAAGTGAGTACACCTCTAAGTGAAAATGTCCAAATTGGCCCCAAAGTGTCAATATTTTGTGTGGCCACCATTCTTTTCCAGCACTGCCTTAGCCCTCTTGGGTATGGAGTTCAACAGAGCTTCACAGGTTGCCACCGGAGTCCTCTTCCACTCTGCCATGATGACATCATGGAGCTGGTGGATGTTAGAGACCTTGCGCTCCTCCACCTTCCATTTAAGGATGCCCCACAGATGCTCAATAGGGTTTAGGTATGGAGACATGTTTGGCCAGTCCATCACCTTTACCCTCAGCTTCTTTAGCAAGGCAGTGATTGTCTTGGAGGTGTGTTTGGGGTCATTATCATGTTGGAATACTGCTCTGCGGCCCAGTCTTTGAAAGGAGGGGATCATGCTCTGCTTCAGTATGTCACAGTACATGTTGGCATTCATGGTTCCCTCAATGAACTGTAGCTTCCCAGTACTGGCAGCACTCATGCAACCCCAGACTATGACACTCCCACCACCATGCTTGACTGTAGGCAAGACACATTTGTCTTTGTACCCCTCACCTGGTTGCCGCCACACATGCTTGACACCATCTGAACCAAATAAGTTTATCTTGGTCTCATCAGACCACAGGACATGGTTCCAGTAATCCATGTCCTTAGTCTGCTTGTCTTCAGCAAACTGTTTGCGGGCTTTCTTGTATATCATCTTTAGAAGAGGCTTCCTTCTGGGATGACAGCCATGCAGACCAATTTGATGCAGTGTGCGGTGTATGGTGTGAGCACTGATAGGCTGACTTCCCACCCCTTCAACCTCTGCAGCAATGCTGGCAGCACTCAAGACAACCTCTGGATAGGACACTGAGCACTTGCACTCAACTTCTTTGGTCGCCCATGGTGAGGCCTGTTCTGAGTGGAACCTGTCCTGTCAAACCACTGTATGGTTTTGGCCATCGTACTGCAGCTCAGTTTGAGGGTCTTGGCAATCTTCTTATAGCCTAGGCCGTATTTATGTAGAGCAACAATTCTTCTTTTCAGATCCTCAGAGAGTTCTTTGCCATGAGGTCCCATGTTGAACGTCCAGTGACCAGTATGAGAGAGTGAGAGCGATAATACCAAATTTAACACACTTGCTCCCCATTCACACCTGAGACCTTGTAACATTAGTGAGTCACATGACACCAGGGAGAGAAAATGGCTAACTGGGCCCAATTTGGACATTTTCACTTAGAGGTGTACTCACTTTTGTTGCCAGCGGTTTAGACATTAATGGCTCTATGATGAGTTATTTTGAGGGGACAGCAAATTTATAATTATACAAGCTGTACACTCACTACTTTACATTGTAGCAAAGTGTCATTTCTTCAGTGTTGTCACATGAAAAGATATAATAAAATATTTACAATAATGTGAGGGGTGTACTCACTTCTGTGAGATACAGTAAGTTTCTATGTTCCATACCTGGCTGATTCTTATGGAAGCTGGAAATCACTGTAGTAGGCAGCACTACTACAGTGATTGCTGCTAGTTTCTAGGTCTTGTGCTGAACGGCTGCCTTACTGCATAATAAACACAGGAAGTCACTCGCTTGGCAAAGGAGCCATAAAGAACACTTTGCAATTTCTTAAAGGGTAACTCCACTTTCTTTGGAAAAAAAATGTTAATAAAAAGAAAATAACATAGCACATACAATTGCAACACAAGTCATATTGTGACTGAATGTTATTTAAAAATTACCTTTCCTTTTCAATATGCAGTACTGTCATTTTCTGTAAAATTCATTGCAATATGGCAACCTGGAGGAGTTCTGTGCACAGATGGTGTACATACCCCCCCAGATATGTAAATTGCTGCTTGTGTGATCGGCTTACCGAATTTCCTAGAAGAATGCACTAAGATACAAGTCAGATTTTGGGCATCCCCTGCAGCAAAAAAATTTTGGTGAGCTGCTCCCAAAAAGAAGTCATTTCTAAAGGGATGTAGACCTTGCAGCTTTTGTAATTGGAACCCTGCAGGTGCAGCAGGTGGTTGAAAATGATAGAAATCACTCCCAGATTCACTCTGAACATGGACACAGGCAAACAAAAGCAAACAAGGGCACACTCTCATGATGCATTACCATGGTACACCACGTGTTTATTGTGTAAACAAATAGATGTATACTCACAAACCAAAGGAAAATAAAAAGCAGAATATGTAGTCCGCAAATGGCAGTCAATACAATGCTGTGCCCTATTCAGGGATAAACTGATGCATTTCGGGAGATGAACACCCTGAAGAAGAGGGTTCATCTCCCGAAACACGTCAGCTTATCCCTGAATAGGGCACAGCATTGTATTGACTGCCATTTGCAGACTACATATTCTGCTTTCTATTTTCCATTTGGTTTGTGAGTATACATCTATTTGTTTACACAATAAACACGTGGTGTACCACGGTAATGCACCATGAGAGTGTGCCCTTGTTTGTTTTTGTTCATCAGTATCCAGATTTACCGATCTTTGAAGGGCTGCACCTCCTCGGTTGTCATTCAGAATTCCTTCCAGTTTGCATGAAGATTTGAGCTCTGGTTTTGTTTGTTTGTTTATGGACACAGGCAAACGTTAAGATCCTTGCAATGTACATACAGTTGTGCTCAAAAGTTTGCATACCCTGGCAGTTTTGAAATTTTGGCATTGATATTGAAAATATGACTGATCATGCAAAAAAATGCTCTTTTATTGAAGGATGATGATCATATGAAGCCATTTATTAGCAAATAGTTGTTTGGCTCCTTTTTAAATCATAATGATAACATAAATCACCCAAATGGCCATGATCAAAAGTTTACATACCCTGGAATGTTTGGCCTTGGTACAGACACACAAGGTGACACACGGGTTAAAACTGTTAAACAGCACATTATAACTATTATTATTATACAGTATTTATAAAGTGCCCACAGTGCCAAAGAGCTTACAATCTAATAGGGTGAGGACATCCATGAAGGAGATAGCAGTGAACAAATGATAACTTAAACCTGCTCTTGCACTCTTGTTGCATATTTCCTACTGCCTGTGTGATATTCCAGTAGGAATCTGTGGGCCACAAATGACAGGGAAAGCCCAGATATGGCTGATTATACTGTATTTAAAACAACTGTAAAGTAAGTGACCTTTGCAATATCAGTGAAACAAAATATCAAATAACAATAATTGATTTCCTTTGTATTTTCAATAGGAGATGACAACCAGAGAACGTCAGCGCACTACAGTTAAAGTGCGGGTGATGGTGCTAGATGGAGATGACCAATATCCACATTTCCTCCCATGTAACTTCATGTCTCATGATGGTCTTAATGTCTGTGTTAGCCCTACATACTCAGTCAACATCACAACAGGAAAGGAGCCAGTGAGTATTTGTGGGTACAATGTTCCACCCCCTTCATTGTAAGTCAATATTGTGAAAAAATTGTGTAGTGGATATTAATATTGTAATTCTGTTTGTATCTTCAGACAGGGCCCCTTATCTTCTCCCCTGGACCTATATTCGCTGAAGATGGTGATAAAGGAATCATGGCTCCCATCTCATACTCCCTGCTGTCAGGTGAAATGTATAGAGACTAAATGAGCTCATATGGTTTGAGTCACACGCGACCCACATGGAAGAAAAATATATTTGAAATATATTTTAAAACTTCTTCCCAAATATATTCCCATATATTCCCATATATTTGAAATGCTACAATTTTGGCCATATTCTCTCTCTCTATATATATATATATATATATATACACACACTGCATGTTGAAATGCATTTTTATTACAAAATATATGAAGAATATTTTTAAAAATAGATTTCAAATATACTGTATGTCTTTAAAGATACAAAAATACATTTTTGGAATGCATTTACAAATATATGTAAAAATATATGTTAAAATTACTTTTTTATTATGTTAAAAAAAACTGAAGAATATATTTTAAAAAAATATATTTTTAAAAATATATTTTTTTTAAATATATTCTTCAGTTTTTTTAACATATAAATAAGTCATTTTAACATATATTTTTACATATATTTGTAAACGCATTCCAAAAATGTAGATTTGTATATTTAAAGACATACAGTATATCTGAAATTTATTTTTAAAAATATTTTTCATATATGTTGTAATAAAAACGCATTTCACATGCAGTATATATCTACATATATATATATATGTATATATATATATTTTGAAATATATTAAATATGGCCGAAATTGTATAATTTCAAATATATGGCAAGAGCAGGGCCCTTGACCTGCTCGTGTTTTGTTTTGTTACTGTATTGTCTCATGTTCAATGTACAGCGCTGAGCAAACCTTTTAGAGCTATATAAATACTGTTTAATAATAATATAATAATATATTTGGGAAGAATATTTGAAAAATATACTTCAAATATATTTTTCTTCCATATGGGGAGACAATGTGATTGGAGTGAGCTGTGGATGCAAGGCTGTTATCCTTTGTTAGTTTTTAACATGCTCATGTTAATATAGTGACTATAAATCCATTTTTAGAATCTAATAGATCTTGACCTTTCATTAACAGTGTACTTCCCTTGAATATCATGAAATCTCAGGGTTCACAAGAATATTACATGGTTATCCTTTTAGATCCCTTAGGACCTACCCACTAATCCATGTCTGTTGTGCTGTAATCTTAGCATTTCTTGTCTGTGTTATATCAGTCCTAACATTTTCTATTTATGTCTTTATAGGTCCTGACAGTGAAAAATTCCAGATTGATAATGTGACTGGGTCTGTGTTCTTTACTCACACCCTGGAGAGTAATCTTGCCCCTCTAACCTTTAATCTCAAGGTTATGGTGAGCACAGACTTAATTTTCATGCATAAAAAAATACATGTTAAATGAGCAGGATTATTTAATTAAGTCTCACAAAGTCAATTAATTCATGCAACGTAATATTCTATGTCAACTACGTGAACAGTTGGGAGTCAGGATCATTATAAATAAAGTAGTATGAAAGTTCTCAAAGTCAGATAACAGACCCGGAATCCAAATTTGATTGAGCCCTGAATCATACCAATGCGATGTCATGCAACTTGAGGGCTCAAACTCGCATGACATGTCGTACCCCATTTGCCGCAATGGAACCGTTCAAAATGTTGCAACTCAAGTTGCAGCAACTTTGAAAAAGGTTGCTACACCACTTTCATTGTGGCTTGCATTGACTTCTGTTAAATGAAGTTGCAAGCCTCAATAAAATCAAACATCCAAATTGAATCGATCTGCGGTTTTGAAATTGTGTTGAAGTAGCGCGATTTCGAAGTTGCACTGGTGTGAACCAGAGCTGTGGGATAGATAAGCAGTAAGAAGAGTGAAGAATGAAAAGTTGTCAGGGTTTACATCAGGAAACTCTATTCAAGACACATCAACACAAACATAACAACATGAAATAAGTCCTGGAGACACCATCTTCATAGACCTGAGTATGCAAGGATGCCATCATTTGGGTAGAGCAGAATGCAGGATACTGAATACTGGCAGATAAGAAAGGAACACAGTTCCACATTCAGTTTGCTCAATACCAAGGAAACGTAGACATAGACAAAGAAGGATGGAGTGTGGCCAACATACTGGGGACTTGTTGCTAGAGGCAACTGAAGAAGGAGAAACAGAAAATGGCAGAAAATGTAAAACTGAACAGCAGTTTAAAACAAACATCAGACTAATATTACATAGACATACAGTAGTCTGACAACCACCTGCGCTGTCTCCTCCTCCCTGTTCCATTCATAGAAACATGAACACTGGGGTAAATCCAACCTACATGTTTAGGTGATACTAAAGCTGGTTAAAATACATTCCTTTGTGTAGTTGTATTGTGTCTGCCCCATGCAGCTCCCCTCATATGTCTATGGCAGCGATGTCAAACTCAACTTCATCGTGGGCCACATCAGCATTATGGTTGCCCTCAAAGAGCCGGTTGTATTTGTGAGACTAGATGTCCAGGGGACCCCACCCACCTTTACGTAACAGTGCACCTGCTTACCTTGTGCTGCTGCCGAGAAGAAGCTGAGGGCAGAGCTGGGGAACAAGAAAGTGCAGGGTCTAGAGGAGGACCAGAGGAGGGCTAGAGTGAGCTGCCAGGGTCTGCTGAATGCTGAGACCAGGGGAGACAGAGACAAGTGGGTACTGCAGCTGGACAGAGAGGTTTAGGATCTGTAGGAAGAGTTCTGTCCTCCCCTCTGTTGCTGACTGCTGAGACAAGGTGGGGATGGAGACTAGGGGGGTGCCGCAGCTGCAGGAGAAAGGCGAGGGCCACATGAAATGGCCTGGTTGGCCGAATTCAGCCTTCAGGCCTTGTGTTTGATACATGTGACCTATGGTCTGCTTTAGGGATTGTGTAAATTTGCAAATGCAACATGCTGTTAAGTGCATCCAGTTTGCATTTAGGATCAGTTTGAGATATGATTCAGATCCTAAAAAGTTTCTTGAATGGTGCTTCAGACCTTCTTATGAACCTTTTCCTAAGGTGCATCAAGCTGCTTATACAGTAGCTGCTATTGCATTTTCATTGACATTAAGGCTCCATGCACATTGGGCGTTTTGATAACGCTGGTAATGTTAGCTGTGTAAAGTCATGTTAAAAACCTACTTTTTTCATTTTTTTTAGCATTTTTGCATTACCGTTAAGCGGCGTTTTCCCACATTTGCGTTTTTGGCAGTTTTTAGGGGTTTTAGGGGGGGTAAAAAAAAAATGCCGGTTGGTGGCATTTTACCACGTTTTTCAGCATTAGAGCATTTTTATAGCTAAAAAAACTCCTCTAGAAACCCACTAGTCCTGGGGTTTTTTTCCAGCCAAAAAAACGTCCCTTCCAAAAAACATTGATTACAGTCTATGTGTACATGGACACATAGGATAACATGCTGGGGGTTTACTGGCTGTAGAAAAAAATGTCAAAAGCAAAAAACAGCAGCTGTAAAACCGTTCAGCCTGCATGAGGACTTATTGGGAGAAAAGCTCTGATGCAAACTAATGCCCATGGGCAAATGTGCTTAGGTAGAAAAAGAAGTAGAAGCAGAGGATTCGGATAGACAGCCAAGACTGACAAGGATAGGGAACAAATAGCCTGTGCGATCTTGATAAGACATTGCTTAAATAAATGTACCAGTATTTTTTTCTATAACGCTAGTTCTACTCTGCATTTATTTTTACTTTACATATGTTTGTATAGCAGACTTACAGTATTTCTTGGTATACATTCATTGCAGGCCTCACAGGTTGGTGACTCCAGAAAATATTCATTGGCAGAAATACTGGTACGATTGCTGACAGCAAACAAGCATGCACCACGTTTTTTTGCTACTCAGTACCAAGGATTTGTTCAGGAAGATAACAATCCGGCAGCCCTTGTCAGCACTTACAATGGACGCGTGCTCTCTGTCACACCTTCAGATGAAGATTTCCCAAATGTAAGTTCACGTTGTGCCATGACCTAATGTTCAGTTCTAACCAGTGTTAAATAGAAATTGTAACCATTTACCCTTTGTAACCCGTGACATGAAATTCTGCTTCATGATGAAAATATATTGAGGACCATATGGTTCTTTTTTTAAACAAACATATTTACTATTGTAGAATTGTAAAGCTGATATGGTTTAGTGTTCATAAATCTAGTCTCTCTCTCTTTTTCTGCTTTGTGGCCTACTGGTTACAGAACATCTCAATCTTTTTCAGGGAACCAATCCTCAGATTCGTCTCAGCTTAACCCCACAATCCAATCATAGTCAGCTATTTCACATAACAGAAAGTGGTCTTCTCATAGCCAGAGCAAACCAGCTGAAAGTCATGGAAACCTATCCTCTAAAGGTAAGATCTGCAGAAGGATATACAAAGGCAGAGGTTGCAATACATCCAACATATACTGTTTATATGTGTTCTTGTTGCATATACAGTTGTGTGTAATAAGAATATTCATGTGATTGTTTCAAATATTTATGGTTTAGACCCATCAGCCACTTTTTAAAAACTAAAAGAATAGCACCATAAATCCTTATTGTAAGACATGTACTGTAGACATTGTGATATTAATCCTATAATTTCTCAGCATAAAGTGCCTTGAAAAGCTGTTCATACCCCTTGAAAAGTTCCACATTTTGTCATGTTACAACCAAAAACATAAATGTATTTTATTGGGATTTTATGTGATAGACCAACACAAAGTGGCACATATTTGTGAAGTGGAAGGAAAATTATAAATGGTTTTCAAATTATTTTACAAAGAAATATGTGAAAAGTGTGGTGTGCATTTGTATTCAGCCCCCTTGAGTCAATACTTTGTAGATCCACCTTTCACTGCAATTTCAGTTACAAGTGTTTTTGGGGATATCTCTACCAGCTCTGCACATCTAGAGAGTGAAATTTTTGCACATTCTTCTTTGCAAAATAGCTCAAGCTCTGTCAGATTGGATGGAGAGCGTCTGTGAACAGCAATTTTCAAGTCTTGCTACAGATTCTCAACTATATTTAGGTCTGGACTTTGAGTGGGTCATTCTAGCCTATGAATATGCTTTGATCTAAACCATTCCATTGTAGCTCTGGCTGTATGTTTTGGGTCGGTGTCCTGCTGGAAGGTGAACCTCCGCCCCAGTCTCAAATGTTTTGCAGACTCTAACAAGTTCTTTTCTAAAATTGTCCTATATTTGGCTCCATCCATCTTCCCATCGACTCTGACCAGCTTCCCTGTCCCTGCTGAAGAAAAGCATCCCCACGACATGATGCTGCCACCATCATGTTTCACGGTGGGAATGGTGTGTCAAGGGTGATGTGCAGTGTTAGTTTTCCGCCACACATAGCGTTTTGCTTTTAGGCCAAATAGTTAAGTTGAGGTCTCATCTGACCAGAGCACCTTCTTCCACATGTTTGCTGTGTCCCCCACATGACTTCTTGCAAACTGCAAATGGGACTTCTTATGGCTTTCTTTCAACAATAGATTTCTTCTTGCCACTCTTCCATAAAGGCCAGATTTGTGGAGTGCACGACTAATAGTTGTCTTGTGGACAGATTTTCCCACCTGAGCTAGAGATATCTCCAGAGTTACAATGGGCCTCTTGGCTGCTTCTCTGATTAATGCTCTCCTTGCCTTGCCTGGCCTGTCAGTTTAGGTGGATGGCTATGTCTTGGTAGGTTTGCAGTTGTGCCATACTCTTTCCATTTTCAGATGATGGATTGAACAGTGCTCTGTGAGATGTTCAAGGCTTGGGATCTTTTTTTATAACCTAACCCTGCTTTAAACTTCTCTAGAACTTTATCCCTGACCTGTCTGGTGTGTTCCTTGGCCTTAATGATGCTGTTTGTTTACTGTTGTTCTCTAACAAACCTCTGAGGGCTTCACAGAACAGTTGTTTTTATACCAAGATTAAATTACACACAGGTGAACTCTACTAATTAGGTGACTTCTGAAGACAATTGGTTCCACTAGATTTTAGTTAGAGGTATCAGAGTAAAGGGGGCAGAATAAAAATGCATGCCACACTTTTCAGATATTTATTTGTAAAACATTTTGAAAACCATTTATCATTTTCCTTCCACTTCTTCCACTTCACAATTATGTGCCACTTTGTGCTGGTCTATCACATAAAATCCCAATAAAATACATTTACGTTTTTGGTTGTTACATGAGATAGGACTTCTGTTAGTGAGGGTAAATGTAGGTGGGAAGGGGAATTTTCATTTAATTTGTAACTGTACCTTTGATTTACATGTAACACTTTAGGTTACAGTTAGGCTAAATGTCAGAGACTGGGGGTAAGTTTAAAAGTGAGGTTAAGGGTAAGGGATAGAGTTGGGTGTTAGGATTAGGTTATGTTATAATTCTGTTGTTTTGGGTTGGGGGGGTTATTTTTAGGGCCAAGTTAGGTGTTACTTGCTGGTTAGGTTAAGTTTGATGTCCTAATGTTGTGTTAGGGGCAGGGGCAGGTGTTACAATCGCGGCATCAGACCCCAGACCTTCTCACCCAAACTCGTGACCGAAGGGCTAGCCGATCTAAAACCGCAATGTGAGGTGCGTAACAATGCCACACCCAGCTGCACCCTGCACAACGATTTTCCAGCTAATGGATACAGATCAATGTACCGGCAGCCTGAGCAATTGTTACAGGGTCAGGATAGTTACGCAATTAACCCTTCACACTGCCACCACCTCCTTTTTGTACAGAGAAAGAGGAAACTTGGCGTTATCAGCTATAACACTATAATGATTGAGATAATCGTCTGTATAAAACGGTCCGCAGGCCGGTTATACAGAGGTTTAAACAACCACATCAGCGTCTCTTTAGAGGCAGGAATTTGTGAGTTGCAATACAGAGCTATAGAAACAGTTCAACACTTTCAGAAAGAAAGATTTATTACTAAAAGGTCAAACAGGAGCAATAAAAATATTTACAGAACAAAGATGTAACTAAGATATACATATAAATTTACAAAGAACCATAGCACAGCAAAGAGATATCAGAGAGAGGTGAACGGGTTAAAGTACTTGCCAAAGTCCTGGGTTAGCAGATCCAAGTTTCAGAGCAAAAGGGCACGGGTCTCTCCAGGTGGTATTGATGTTAAAATGGGAGACGTCTTCAACTTCTTCCTCTTAGGCCTGACAGCCTGTTTTAAAGTCCCCAGCAGTGGGGTGGCTCTGCAGTCAAGGGCCAATCTCCACTTAGGGCGTGGAAATATGGGTGGATGCCTCAACTAGAGCAAAAATCTCCCATAACTCATATTTGCCTATAATTTTTTCATCTGTACAAGTGACAGTCCACCCGCAGGTAGATTATTATGCAGACAAGTCTGAGGATTAATGAGATATGAATTAGGAAATTATATACTGCACGGTTCACAAGATCTATGTTTCTGCTTCCCTGAGTGTCTGAGACAAGGCGAGTGACCCATCAAACTGTTTGTCTGCTCATTGGCCATCTGATGAGGTGTCCGGTTTTTATGTATGTCTCTCATATTCCAAGATATGAGACATAGGGAAAAAATGGATTTACCAGAAGTTATCTGATTCTGTCACCTACACAGAGTTAGGTTTTATGAGGTTAGAATCTCTTTCAACTCCTGAGAAAGCTTGCCTTATCTCTTAGGAGGTGTAACAATTGGCAGGTTCTGTGGACAGAGAGACTCCAACTCTCTTGGGGGCTTTTGCAGCTCCTATGACCCTCCTGTGACATTCCTAACTCACACACATACTGGCCACATGTCGCTGGGCCTCTCAGGAAGGGAGGGGGAAGGAGAATAAGGGAGAAATGGAACTCTTAACAAAATGGAGTCTGCGTCCTTCACTGTGTGTTGCACACGTTTGCGACACCGGGGCCAGTAGGGGGCCCCATTGAGAGGCTCTTGTCAGTTCCAGCTCCAGGGGCATTTTTTTTATGTCAGGTGTAGTCCCCCATGGAGCAAGCTGGCAAGCAACTCCACTCCACTCAGTGTGGCCGAGCGATATGCAGGGAAGAAGAAAGGGGGGGAGGAAGCAAGGCAGATAGCAGGGAGAGGACTCGAGTCTGCTATACCGTGGGATGGGGAGCAGCTCTGCGGTGCCTGGTATTTCTAACCTCCACCCAGCAGTTCACACTATACAGTGGAGGGGAGTTTGACCCGGGCAGGCACCAGCTTTAGTACACACTACACAAGTGAGTGAGCTACTAATCAGTAGTGCAGAGTTTTGTGTATGTGGAAAGGGGGGAGATTGCAGAGGTGTGCAAAAGGGAGGTGCAGAGATATACAAGTAGGTACAGAGGGGTGTTAGGGGTTTATGGGTTGCAGTGGTTTGTAGTGGAGCACATAGATGTACTTGGGGGATGCACTGGGGGGGGGGTGCAATGGTGTGCTGGGTGATATAGAGGATGTTAAGAGATGGAGAAGTGTGCGGGGAGATGCAGAGCTGTACTAGGGGTTCATAAGTGTTGTGGGGGGGTTCAGAGATGTGTGGTCGAGCACGTGGATGTGCCCAGGGGTGCAGAGGCATGCTGGGGGTTACAAAGGCTTTCTGGGGTGTGTAGAGGTATGCTGGGGGATTTAGAGAATGCTGCGAGATGCAGAGGTGTGTGTGTGTGTGGGGGGGGATGCTGGAGGTACAGATCTGTGGGTGGGGGTGCAAAGATGTGCAGCGGAGTACATGTGCTAAGGGGTGTTAAGGGTATAGAGGTGTACTGAAGGATACAGGGGATTCTGAGGGGTGCAGAGTTGTACAAGGGGGCACAGAAGTGTGCTGGGGGTGCAGATGCATGATGGGGGTAACAAAAGCTTGCTGGGGAGTACAAAGGAATGCTAGGGTGCAGAGGTGTGTGAGAAAGTGCAGAGGTGTGCTGGGGATATAGAGGTGTACTTAGAGATATAGAGTTTTCTGAGAGGTACAGAGGTATCGGGGGGAAAGTGTGCTGAGGGCTGTGACGGTATGCAAGGAGGTGCAGAGATGTACAAGGGGGGACAGAGGTGTCCTGGGGGTGCTGGGAATTTTTTTGGAGGCATGGGGATGTTCTGGGTGCATGCAAAGGGTTTGGAGGCATTCTGAGGGGGTCCAGAGATGTGCCAAGGGGTATAGAAGTGAGCTGGGGGTACAGAGATGTGCTGGGGGTATGGAGGTGTGCTGGGGGGTACAAAGCTGTGCTCACTGACCAGTGGCGAAGCTAGACTTTCTTTCACCCCAGGCAAAGACTTAGTTCAGCCCCCCATGTTGGTGTCAGTAGGCCAGTGGGCGGTGTTGGTAGTTATTTATTTATTTATTTTTTAAATTATTTTTTAGCAGCCCCGGGGGGGGGCTTTGGTGTAATATCAGTTGCCTAAACAGTCCCAAATGCCTCGCTTTTGATACAGAGAAAGAGACTGAGGACAGATTCCCCAGTTCCTATTCCTGCAGTCTCAGAGGCATCAGTCAGATATGGCATATACATTCTGTAGTTACATTGGTCCGAGCTGGAACAATGTAACTATGTATAGTATAGCCATGCCTGGAATTATTCTTTAAATTGCCTAGGGATGTACAGTACTGCAGCCATCCCCACGGCTATGATTCTGGGACATAGGCCGGGACAAAGGCACAGCAGGACAGCTGTCTAGAAAATAAGACTGTCCCTGCAGATCTGTGGCACTTGGCAATTATGGGGGTAGCTTTTCTCTGCTCTGAAATTTATTGTCTAAGTCCCCTTTCACACAAAGGGTTCGATCAGGGCTGCCCATAAGTATTTCAGGTGGACTTGATCGGACCCTTCATTCACCCCTATGGACTGGCGAGTGTAAAGAAACTTGTGTCCATTTACACCTGCCAATTTCCAATTCAATCCACTAAAAAAAATGGAGGGGGACCTGTGCTGTTCCCCTCATATTTGTTATTTAACTGTGCATTGTATCACCAATTCTTATTTCACCATGTTTGTTTCTATGTCTTGATCTGTTGCTGCCATCTGCTGGCCAGAATTTGCATGCTGCATGCCTCTGTTATAGCTAGTAAGTGTTTTCTCTGCTGGGCGTGGTTTTAGGCAAGCCTTGGTTCTGGTCACTTCCTGCAGCCATTTTATCTGCTATATAGCTGTGTGACAGGACATTCAATACCCTGGGCTTGTGAAGGCATCAGTTTTTGACCAGCAGTTAGCCTCAGGAAAGATATCACAGGACAGCATCAATACCTCTACTACCTTACAGTATTGTATCACTGTTTGTTGCTGTATTTTGGACCAAATAAACCCACGCTGATTTCATTCCCGTGTATACGTTTGGATCCATTTAACCTGAACATCTGCCGGTCCGGTCTGCTCCACTGCTTGGATACGAAGGTAGGAAGTTACACAGCTATTATCAGTTATACCTTCATTCGCCTTCATGTGGGGACAGAACAGTCAAAAACTGCCTTAAAGTCCATACCCCGCTACAGATTCCCTCAGAGTCCAGTACCACACTCAGGAATCTCCCTAGCAACAGGCCCACTTGCAGCAAATCTGCCCGGCTACAGTGCATGTTCCACAAGCCTATGCGGAAGCACTGCACATACGCAGTATCTATACTCTTGCCTGGAAGTCCTCCACAACTCGCCAAGCCATTCTTTACGTCCTATATCAACCTTTGCTCGCATAATAGAAGTACTGTTTATGCACGCTCCTTACATTGTTGTGGCCGCGCCAAAACCCCGCAATTCACTCTAAACATCTTAGAAATTTTATCAAAGTGCCCTATCGGAGCCGTACTGCGATTTTCAGCGTCCAATTCAAAAGTTCATTTTCTTAAAGAGACAGCGCACCTTAAGTCAAAATGGCCGAAAAGGACTTTGCACAGTTCCCCAGTGATGAACTAAAGCAAATGCAACCTGATACTGATCATTATGAAGGGCAGAGAACAGAATCCACACTTCCAGCAGAACAAGTCGTGCGACCAAAACGCTCTCTCAAACCGACAGTAAAGGTCATTGAAAATTATCACACCACGAAAGATGAGCTATGTGATAACCTGGAGGAGCAATGGGAACGAGTTTCCTCCCTCATGTCCGGACTTAAATCCTCCTCAGGTGATGCCACAGGTTTACAAATTGCCATCGGGCGGCTGGACACAGCTCAAGAAAGATACAAGAGACTGTCCACAAGGTATATAACCTTTCTAAAAGACTCTAATATCGATGAAGCCCTATCAGAACTAAGCAAGGCAGAATCAATAGACAGACAAAGAGACGTCATGGTGCTGGATGTTAAAAGTAAAGCGGAACTCCGTATCTCGCATTTGCAAGAAACTAGATCGCACAGATCAAATTCATCTAAACATTCCTCTCGGTCATACAAATCATCGTGCTCAAGAAGCTCAGTCTTGAGCGACAGATTGCTAGAGGCCCGCATAAACGCAGAGCAATCCAAAGCGTGACGCTCCTTCACAGAAAAAGAAGCTCTTGCAAAAGCAGAGGCCAAGAGGGCAGAAGCAGAGGCCAAGAGGGCAGAAGCCAAGAGGGCAGAGGCAGAAGCAGAGGCCAAGAGGGCAGAGGCAGAAGCAGAGGCCAAGAGGGCAGAAGCAGAGGCTCGAATAAAGATTTTTGAATCAGAGATGCAGGAGGAAATTGCATTAGCTAAAGTAAGACTACTTGAGCAAGCATTGAGCCAAGGTCTTGATCCAGTCTGCTCGCTACCACAGGAGATAGATGATCCAGTTGACCGCACCAGTGACTATGTACTGAATCAGTTATCTGCGCCACCCCCAGTTTGCAGTACCGTCCAAGCCGACAACACTGAAACCTCCAAGTCAGCTCTACCTGCGGTACCAGTGCCACCCACAGCACCTGAGCAACCTAATAATCGTTACCCAGATGTGCCCTCTCAAGGACGGTTGTTACAGCAAGATCGCTATCAGGCATTTTCTGGCCTACCTCCACAGCTCAAGCAGCAGTCATCACAATATACAGAGGCTAAACGACAGCTCAAACCTGCAGCTACATCATTCTACTCGGAAGCATCTCACCCCTTTACGCCAGGCAGCCCATACGCCCCAGGGGCATCACAAGTCGTCATGGCCACAAGCAGTGAGAAATCAGATATGTCTGAGTTTGCCAGGTTTATGGTGAGTAGAGAGCTAATCAACACCAGTCTCTCAAAATTTGATGACCGTGCAGAGAGCTACAGAGCTTGGAAGGCAACCTTCAAGGCCGCCATCGCTAACCTCAACCTAACCGCAGAGCAGGAGTTTGACCTCTTGATCAAATGGCTGGGCTCAGGCTCCACAAATCGCGTCAAGAGCCTCAGAACTGTCTACATGGGACAAGCAGAAGCAGGTCTCGCTGCCGCCTGGCAGAGACTCGAACGTACCTTTGGCAGTGCAGAAGCAATAGAGAAGGCCCTATTCAAGAGACTGCAGAACGTTCCAAGGATCAATCTCAAGGATGTCCAGAAGCTTCAAGATTTAAGTGATCTGCTCATGGAACTGGAGCTTGCCAAGGGTGACCCTCGTCTGTCCGGGCTGTGCTACCTGGATACAGCTCATGGAGTGAACCCAATTGTCGTGAAGCTACCATACAGTCTGCAAGAAAAGTGGGCGGCATCAGTCTCAAGGTATAAAAGAGAGCATGACGTCACCTTTCCCCCATTTATTCACTTCTGTAGGTTTATCGATGAACAGTCCCAGATGAGGAATGACCCCAGCCTCGACTTCCTGGAGTTCAACACTACAGCTTCAGCGACATCATCACCAAGGTATGAAAGCATCATGCATAAACACAGAGACTTCAAGAGCAGCGTGAGTGTTAGAAAGACTAACCTACCATCTCCTGTAGTACCCACGGGTAAACAGTACACTACCTCATCAGGAGATAAGACCTTCAATCGTGAATGTCCCATTCATAAAAAACCACACTCTCTGAACAAATGTAGAGGGTTTAGATCCAAAACCATACAGGAGCGCAAGAAAATCCTCACCGAGCTCGGGGTATGTTTCAGATTCTGCGCTTCATTGGAGCACATGGCTAAGGACTGTAAATCTGTCATCAAGTGTGAGGAGTGTCATAGTGAAAGACATGCCTCAGCTATGCACCCAATCCCACTCTCCAGAGATTCACCCATTGCCATCACCACCAGTCCTGCTCCAAGTCATGGCGGGGAGCCCCAAAATTACGCTAATGCAGCGACTGCTGTTTCCTGCTCATGCTTGGATGTATGTGGGGAGGGCCAGTGCGAGAAATGTTGTGCCCGAATATGCCTAATCAAGGTCTACCCAGAGGGACTACCAGAAAAGGCAGTAAAAATGTATGCCATCATCGACGACCAAAGCAACCGGTCCCTAGCAGGTCCTAAATTCTTTGAAGCTTTTGGAATAAAGGGACCATCCGAACCCTATACCTTAAACACCTGCTCGGGCCGCATAGAGACTAGCGGCAGAAGGGCACAAGGATTCATCGCTTCTCCTGTCAGTGGGGATACGGAAATACCCTTACCGACGCTGATCGAATGTGATCAAATACCCAAACATAGGGATGAGATTCCTACCCCAGAAGCTGCATTTCACCAACCTCACCTAAGGCACCTAGCCAACGTTATCCCACCTATGGACATCAACGCCGAGATTCTACTCCTGCTCGGCAGAGACAATCTAAGGGTACACAAGGTGCGTCAACAGTGTAATGGTCCTGACTATGCACCATACGCCCAGAGACTGGACTTGGGATGGGTAATCATAGGAAATGTATGCTTAGATCAACCAGGAATTGACTCCTTCAAAACGTACGTGCGTGCAGATGGACGCACAACTTGCATTAAGCCGTGTCCTCATCACTATGAGGTGAAAGAGAAGTCTCCAGGCCTCGTACAACTACCTGACGTCATTACTCCCCTCTTTGCCGACAACTTGGGGAGATCAGTCTTTCATACAACCAAGGACGACGATAAAGTAGCCTTGTCAGTAGAGGACAGAGAATTTGTCAAGATAATGGACAGTGAGTTCTTTAAAGACGAAACCAATCACTGGGTTTCTCCATTACCCTTTCGAGCTACCAGGGTAAGACTCCCGAACAACCGGGAACAAGCTCTGTCTAGATTTAACTCTCTTCAGCGTACCATGAACAGCAAGCCTGAAATGAGAGAACACATCGTCGCCTTTATGGATAAAATATTCCGTAATAACCATGCAGAACCAGCTCCATCCTTAAGGAAGGACGACGAGTGCTGGTACTTGCCTTCATTCGGAGTATATCATCCACGAAAACCTAATCAAATTAGGGTTGTCTTTGATTCAAGCGCCAAACATCAAGGTGTATCTCTTAACGATATTCTTCTCACAGGTCCTAATTTGACGAATAACTTAGTCGGAGTGCTGATGAGATTCAGGAAAGAGCTTGTCGCCATCACTGCTGACATTGAACAGATGTTCCATTGTTTTGTAGTCCGAGAGGACCACCGGAATTTCCTCAGGTTTCTGTGGTACAAGACAATAACACCAACGCAGAGATGATGGAGTATCGTATGAGGGTACATGTGTTTGGAAACAGCCCTTCACCAGCCGTAGCGACTTACGGGCTTCGGAGAACTGCAATAGAGGGGGAATCTGAGTATGGTACAGATGCCAAAGACTTTGTGGAAAAAGACTTCTACGTGGATGATGGGCTCAAATCGCTACCAACTGAAGAAGCGGCTATCGATCTGCTCAAAAGGACTCAAAATATGTTGTACCAAGCTAAACTTAGACTACACAAAATTGCTTCAAACAGTCTAACCGTAATGAGAGCCTTCGAGCGAGGTGATCATGCACCTGGATTCAAAGACATTAACCTGGGACTGGACAGTCCACCTGTGCAGAGGAGCTTGGGCCTCAGATGGGATCTCTCGGCTGACTCCTTCGGTTTTCAAATAAGTTGTGCAGACAAGCCATTCACAAAACGTGGTGTCCTATCAGTGGTAAACAGCCTATTTGATCCGCTGGGATTTGTAGCACCCATCGCCATACAAGGTAAATCCCTACTGAGACAGCTTTCTGAAACCATCAAGGATTGGGATACCCCACTTCCCTCCGATAAAGAGCAAAAATGGGAAGCCTGAAAGCAATCTTTGTGTGCTTTGGATGAGATCCACATCCCAAGATGCTATATTAAAACCTCACTTACTTCTAGCGTAAAGAAGGAACTCCACGTGTTCTCGGACGCCTCCACAGAGGCCATAGCAGCGGTCGCCTATCTGAAGGTCACAGAACCCAACAAGCAAAATCACGTTGGATTCGTCTTTGGTAAGGCTAAGTTAGCCCCCAAGCCTGATCATACTATTCCCAGACTTGAACTCTGTGGGACTGTGTTAGCAGTGGAGATTGCAGACTTCATACAAGAAGAACTAGGTGTCAACATAGATGAAGTTCAGTATTACACGGACAGTAAGGTTGTATTAGGTTACATCTACAATCAGACGAGACGATTTTATGATTACGTCAGTAACCGCATAGAGAGAATCAGGAGGTCCTCCAAACCTGAACAATGGTACTATGTACCATCCGAACTTAATCCAGCAGATCATGCCACTAGACCTATGTCTGTAGGTTCCTTTACTAACTCTACTTGGCTTACAGGTCCGGAGTTTCTGCTAAGACAGGCGGACGAATGTGTACAGGAAGTTTTCAGCATCCAGGATCCGGATAATGATCCAGAAATCCGCGCTGAAGTCAGTGTATTGGTCACTGGAACAAAGCAAACCTCCAGCCTCGGTAGCCAGCGCTTTGAATGTTTCTCCAGTTGGATGAGACTCGTCAGGACTATCGCAAGGTTAGTGCACATTGCGAAATGTTATCACAATACTCACAAAGATAAGGATTTTCACGGTTGGCACGTCTGCCATAAACCCTTCTCCGCAGAGAACATCTCTCATAGTGAGTCCCTCATAATACATCACGTCCAACAAGAGGAATTCAATGTAGAATGGAAGTGCTTATACAACAAACAGCAGATTCCAATAAAAAGCCCTCTTGCCGACTTAAATCCAGTTATTGACAGTTTTGGCTTGCTCAGAGTTGGTGGTCGTTTGAATCAAGCCCACCTAAGAGTTGCAGAACAAAATCCTCTCATCATTCCCAGCAAACACCATATCACCGTCTTGCTGATCCGACACTACCACAAAAAGACTGAACACCAGGGCAGGCAAATCACTGAGGGCAAGTTACGGTCTGCTGGCCTTTGGATTATAGGTATGAAAAGACGTGTGGCCCAAGTATTGCATGACTGTGTTCACTGTCGCAAAGCTAGAGGAAAACAAATACACCAACAAATGGCTGATTTGCCTGCAGACAGACTATGTACAGAGCCGCCTTTCACCTACGTTGGCCTAGACGTCTTCGGGCCATGGATGGCGTCCGCACGCAGGACCCGTGGCGGTCACGCAAACAGTAAGCGTTGGGCTGTACTATTTACTTGCATGAGTGTGCGAGCCGTTCACTTAGAGGTCATAGAATCCATGGACACATCCAGCCTTATTAATGCCTTAAGACGGTTCTTCGCAATCAGAGGACCAGTGAAACAGTTGAGGTCTGACCGTGGAAGCAACTTCATTGGAGCCTGTAGAGAACTGAACATAGACACCAAATCCATTCAAGATCACTTGGCGGAAAAGGGTTGCACCTGGATTTTCAATCCTCCTCATAGTTCCCACATGGGGGGCTCCTGGGAGAGAATGATCGGGATCTCACGCAACATCTTGAATTCTATGTTGATGGATGTAAACTCTTCAAGACTCACACATGAGACTCTAGTCACCCTTCTCGCTGAAGTTTCAGCCATCATCAATTCTAGACCCCTCGTGCCAGTATCTATGGATCCTGAAACACCAGCTGTACTGACTCCAGCTACCCTACTTACCCAAAAAGCTGAGATTACGCTATTACCTAGTGGAAAATTTACTTATGCGAATATCTACCAAAAACACTGGAAACGTGTACAATACCTAGCTGATTACTTCTGGAACAGGTGGCGAAAGGCGTATCTCAATATTCTTCAAGGAAGAAGAAAGTGGCAACACCACAAACCAAACCTAAAAGAAGGCGACCTCGTGTTAATGAAGGAGCAACATACCGTACGGTTTGACTGGCCTATGGGACTAATTACAAAGGTTCTTCCTAGCAAGGATGGCAAGGTTCGTAAAGTGGAGTTGAAGATCTTCAGAAAGGGTGAGCTTAAAATGTTCGCAAGGCCAATTAACGAACTCATTTTCATACTACCCATCGAGAACATTCCTGCTGGGTGAACTCTCCTGAACTTGAACTTTGTGGTTCTTCTCTATTCCAACTCGGAATCTACTATATTGTTATGTTTATTGCATTCTAACATGTTCTTTGTTACAGGTTGTTTTATATTTTATGGACATTCCTCATAGTGAAATCCCTTATGGAATTTCAGACGGGGAGTGTGCTGTTCCCCTCATATTTGTTATTTAACTGTGCATTGTATCACCAATTCTTATTTCACCATGTTTGTTTCTATGTCTTGATCTGTTGCTGCCATCTGCTGGCCAGAATTTGCATGCTGCATGCCTCTGTTATAGCTAGTAAGTGTTTTCTCTGCTGGGTGTGGTTTTAGACAAGCCTTGGTTCTGGTCACTTCCTGCAGCCATTTTATCTGCTATATAGCTGTGTGACAGGACATTCAATACCCAGGGCTTGTGAAGGCATCAGTTTTTGACCAGCAGTTAGCCTCAGGAAAGATATCACAGGACAGCATCAATACCTCTACTACCTTACAGTATTGTATCACTGTTTGTCGCTGTATTTTGGACCAAATAAACCCACGCTGATTTCATTCCCGTGTATACGTTTGGATCCATCTAACCTGAACATCTGCCGGTCCGGTCTGCTCCACTGCTTGGATACGAAGGTAGGAAGTTACACAGCTATTATCAGTTATACCTTCATTCGCCTTCATGTGGGGACAGAACAGGACCTGTCCCTGTCTGTCTAGCTGGATGGGATTGGAGGACAGTCGAATGTAAACAGACAGCCGGTCCTTTTGCTCCCAGATGCCCATGGAGCAGAGTAGGCTCTGTCTGTGTCTGCTCTGCATAAACTGAGCAGACACAGACCTGTCTGGGATTGGTGGCTGCCAGGAGAACAGTACTTGCCTGATTGCATTGTGCCAAGTGTAAAGTTTGGTGGAGGGGGGA
This sequence comes from Staurois parvus, assembly GCF_062004578.1. Classification (NCBI taxonomy): domain Eukaryota; kingdom Metazoa; phylum Chordata; class Amphibia; order Anura; family Ranidae; genus Staurois; species Staurois parvus. The sequence goes on from NW_028317971.1 coordinate 10,647,088, forward strand.
TTATGGTGTGGGGTTGTTATTCAGGGGTTGGGCTTGGCCCCTTAGTTCCAGTGAAGGGAACTCTTAAGATGTCAGTATACCAAGACATTTTGGACAATTTCATGCTCCCAATTTTGTGGGAACAGTTTGGGGATGGCCCCTTCCTGGTCCAACATGATTGCGCACCAGTGCACAAAGCAAGGTCCATAAGACATGGATGAGTGAGTTTGGACTAGAGGAGTTCTGACCTCAACCTGACAGAACACCTTTGGGATGAATTAGAGTGGAGACTGTGAGCCAGGCTTCTCGTTCGACATCAGTGCCTGACCTTACAAATGCGCTTCTGGAAGAATGGTCAAACATTCCCATAGACACACTACTAAACCTTGTGGACAACCTTCCCAGAAGAGTTAAAGCTGTTATAGCTGCAAAGGGTTGGCCAACTCAATATTGAATCCTACGGACTAATATTGAACCCTACGGACTAATATTGAACTAAGACTGGGATGCCATTAAGGTTCATTTGCGTCCCAATACTTTTGTCAATATAGCATATATCATAATGTGTGACTGTGCATTTATATTTTTTTAATTGTAATGTAAACATGTGGATATTTGGATTTATTATTATATATATTCCAAATTATATTATTAAACCCAAATAAATATCCACATGCTCATATTACCAATACATAAATATAAATACACATTCACAGAGTATATAGTCACTTTAGCAATTTTCCGCATCTTGTTACACATCATAATGACAGTATGACATCTCAAATAGTAAACCTAAAGTCCTAATGACAATGATAATTATGTGTATCTGCAATCTCTATCACTGCACTGCTATTTACAAACACTTGGATGTTGACAAGGAATCAAATCAAACCTGTAGAGGTATCTGAGCAAAATGGATTCTTCAGCACTAAATTGTGCTGCAGTTGGGGCAGTAGCCACTTCAGGTCATCCTTCCATCCATCCTCATGCCTCTCTTTCTCTCCCAGGCAGGGAAAGATCCCCTGCCCCTCTCCCCAGCAGCTGTGTCCTCTTCACTGCAAGCATGGAGGTGAAGAGGGAGGATGGGGAAAAAAGCTGGTGGCTGAAACAGCAGCCTGTACATTACAGTAAGGGAGGCTCATTCTGTTCCCAGGATAGAGCCCAAGCTGAAAACATCCTGGGACAAACAGCAAACAGGCCTGACTGTAGACTATTATGCAAATCACACTCCTCCTTGCTCCCACTGCTGGTCTGGCAAGAGTAGTGATGCTGCTGTCACTACTCCTGTCAGCAGCGGCGCCCCTCTCAGCGCCCTAGGCAAATGACCTTGCCCCCCCCATAGTTTAGGTCCTGTAACGGACACAGAGATGTTCTGGGGGTATGGAGGTGTTCTGGAGCTAAAAGAAATGTGATGAGGGGCTACAGAGGTGTGCTAGGGGTACAAAGATGTTCTGGGGGTTTGGAGGTATGCTGGGGAGTATGGGGTGTTCTGGAGGTGCAGAGATGTGCTGGGGGATAAGGAAGTGTGCAGTGGGTATGGAGGTGTGCTTTGCTATTTGTGGAGCAACTGTAATATTTGTGGTGAAGCAGCTGTAATATTTGTGGAGCAACTGAAATATTTGTGGTGGAGCAACTGTAATGTTTCTGGAGCAGCTGTAGTATTTGTGGTGGAGTAACTGTATGTTAGTGAAGCATACTATAATATTTGTGGTGGAGTACCTGCAATATTTATGGAGCATGCTTCAGTATTTTTGGTGGAGCAACTGTAATGTTTGTGGAGCATGCTACAATATTTGTGGTAGAGTATGTGTAATATTTGTGGAGCATGCTATAATATTTGTGGTGGAGCAACTGGTGGGGGGTTACATTTTGCAGGTGAGGGGGGTGAGGTAGCAAAATGCACATTTGTCTGTATAGAAAAAGATCCTTGCACTGGCCCTGGCTCCTGGTACCTGTATTGGGTCACCAGCTTTAGGTCTCCGCTTCTCTGGACACTCGGCCTCCTCAGCTCCCCCCTCCCTCCTCAGCTTTATGCAATTCACCCAGTTTTGATCCTCCAAAGAATCCTCACTCACAGTGTACGTCAGCAGTTGCCAATATTGTGGCGCCCATAGAACGTCTGTGAGGAGAGTCGGCGGAATGTCTGGGGTGGGATAGAGCTACAGAGCCTGGTACTGGAGGGGCTTCACAGGGAGGAGGAGGACACCGAGCTCAGTGACTGGAACTTACCAGCCACCTTCATGAAGATGAGACACACCAAGAAGATTGAGGGCTGCAAATCTCTGGCCAAAAGCTGGAGGATGAAGGATCAGATGAGAAAGATACTTGGGACACCATTGGGGGGAGGAGGGGATACTCGTGGGGGGGGGGGTTGTGAGAGAAACTGGGGGTTTGGGAGACCGGGGATACTTGAATGCATGTGATGTGGGCAGTGCAATATGTATGTGGGGCTTTGTGTGGGTGTGACTTGAATATGGGTGGGGACACGGAACCCTATGATCTCCTACTGTTTAGGGGCCCCATGAGTTGTCAGTCCGCCCCTGGTTAGGGGGTTAATTTTAAAGGCTAGGTTACAGTTTAAGTATTACAATTAGGGCTCTAGTCCTACTAAGGGTTCATTGTCATGGTCAAACTAGAAATGCATTTTAAGTGTTGGAGGGAGGTTAAATTAAGTGTTTAATTTAGGGGTCAGGTTTATTGTGAATATTAAAAATGAGGTTAAGAGTTTAGGTGACAATAAATTCTACAGGTAAGGGGGATTCATGTGTTTACTATGAAATGCACATTCATTTTCATCAGGGGTCTCCAAACTGTGGCCTGGGAGCCAGATGTGGCCATTTGCCTGCCATTATCTGGCCCTTGTGGCACTATTCCTTCTACTGATATGAATGATACAGCACCGTTTCTCCAGCTGACAACAATGATGGGAACTTTTCCTTGCACTAAAACCAATGATGGGGCACTATTCCTCCTACTAAAACCAATGATGGGGCATTATTTACTCTCACTAACATTGGGATATTTTCTACTCCCACTGGTGACAGTCTGGCCCCCGTAAAGCCTGAAAGACAATAAACTGGCCCTCTGTTTGGAAGGTTTGAAGACCATTGGTTTACACCATCAAAAGGCCAATGACAAAATGCCCTGCTTCAGGCTCCTGGTGCCAAAAGCTGAGATAGCCTTATCATCAAAAAGGCATCCCACAAGTATATTATAAAACAAACATGCAGCATTGAACCCCTGATGATGTCCCTTAGAATAGAATGCATAGGGAAGAGCTTTGAGTATTGATGTCACTTTCTGTCAGCTTTATATGGGTGATAGCATTTCACATATGTTTTTTGCTGACTTTAATTCTTTTAAACTTTCGAGTGTGGTTTTAATAAAAGACAATGTTGCACTGTTGGAGAGTTTCTCTCTTTTATGATTATATCACTTGGAGGATTATCTGCATTAAGGATCACTTTGAATATCTTGTCTGTTGAAACAGTTTATATTATTAATGCAGTGAGGTCCTACATTCTGGTGAATGTCAATCTGGACTTCTTTGTGACCTTTCAAAATTGAAGCACACAGATACCTAAGATGAACATATACTATATACCTATTTGACCTCCTTTATACTTTGAGGTCGTCACATCTGGTGGCATTTCATATTTATGGAAGTTGGTTTACTGTCCAAGCTGGAGATTGAGAGGAGATCCCACTTCTAGCACTGCAACTTGTGATATACTATTTAGAAATGATTACATATATCATTCCTAGTTGCAAGCTTCTTTTATTACAAAGATTGTTTATTCTAGCTTGCACATTTTAGGATTTTATACCCCCACAACTATATACTTATAGCTAGTACAATATAAGCTGTTATGGAGGAATGGGTCCAGTTCCTACTGATTTCCTAATCTGATCAAGTAGCAATAGTGTTTGGCAAATGATTTTACATATATTAAACATGTATACAGTTCAGACTTCTAAGCAACAGATCATAACATCTTTCTACAACCAATATAAACAGGACTGACTCCTTTCTTAATTGTTGAAAACAAATTTATTTATCTATATTGATGCACCTTTGCTTACCTACTCTTTTCCTTTCAATGCAACTGTTTTCCCTATTCATTTACTGAATATTATCAAAAATCCCATGCTTGTGATTTATGTTCTTGCTAATTAATTTTATTTCCTTTACTGTAACCATGAGTGATTCAGACTGTGATGTTCCTTGTTCCAACAGTTGTTAAGTGTGATTCGAATTAAACCAATAATGTTATTCTTTCTGTGTTAACTATAGATAATTGCAAGAGATGAAGAATCTGGGGAAATAGCAAACTGCACAGTGACTGTGACAATATTGGCTCATGGGCAAGCAGGTATAACATGTGCTGCCTCTCCCGACAACCAGATCAGTGAATTAATGTATGAATGGTAGTACTACATAGTTTACTTTGTATGTGTGAAGATTCCATTTATTTCATGAATATATATATATAAATCCACCACTTGTCACACCTAGATGATTTACAGTTTCTGCAGCTTTTACTAGAAACAAAATCTTTCCATCAAAAAGAATGCTTGGTCCCATATACAGAAAGTATGGCTGGGCCTAAGATATGTTTCGCACCTGTAAATGTATAAATGATACAATAGCCTCCATAAAAGGGCACATTTGCTTTTAAATCATGGAAGTTATTTAAAGTGCTACTAAAACCACAACAGTAAAATCAGTCTGTATATGCAGTAAAGCATACTTGTTATACTCACTGAGGAACCTAAGGGGTTAATCCTCTGCATTGTGTAAAAAGACTATTTGATCCTGTCTTCTCTGATCCTCCCCTTCTTTTGCTGTCCCCAATCCATCTGCCATAGTTAGAGCAGTAGTGGCAAGTCTGCACATGTTCTGTTTGTATATTGCTAGAGAGGGTTTTTTTTGGGAGGGTGCATGTGATTGGCACACAGTAAGTCAGAGCTGTCCAGACAGAGGGTCAGGGGTTATGCAGCCTCATAGGACAGTCAGAGGAGAATGAAAACGCTGCCTACAAGATTAACCAGTGCTCAGCTGGACACTGATAGAGGTCACAAGACTGTCATATACTGCTGATGAGAAAAGGTATTTAGCAGTTTATATTTATTAAAATAACTGCATTTCCATGTTCTGTATACTGTGGATTACCAGATATAGTAAATGCAGGGTCCTGGGTTTAGTAACACTTTAAAGGAATACCACCAAAACATATTCCCTCTTATGCATTCACTCTTCTAGCAAGCAGAATGTTGAGATGTCTCTGATACTTAGATCCCCCCTTCAACTGTGTATTATAGCTTTATAGCACCACAAGGGAATGTAGAGCCACCAAACAAGCATAGTGACATTCAAATATGCCACATTACCCGAGAATTTGTTCTTATTTGTTTCCCAAAATGATTGTTTAAGTAAAAGCTGGCATTCTATTTTTGTTGGCCCCAATCCTCCTGCCTGTCATTTTCCTAGAGGTAGAGAATTCTTAAAAATGTATTATTTGAGACTTTCTCTTTTTCTCATTATTGACTTGTTTTCTTAGCCCCTCTGGATCCATCAGAGCCAAGAGCCATGTTCACGCTGCCAGACTTTCCTGTGATAGGCGCTGGACTTGGGTTTTTTGGGATAGTGTTTGGGTTGTTGTTGTTCCTTCTAATAAGAATTGTGAAGAATCGTCGACAGCAACAGCAACAGATGAGCCAAACTTCACTTGTCACAGAGAAGCATCCTAGTGTGGTATGACATTAGTGGTCTTTCGTGTACCTGATGCTAAAAGAAATGTATTACATAATATACTCTGATTCTATGCAATACAACCTATGCAATATGCATCCCGCATGCTGCTCTTACCACTCATGCATATTGGCTAAGCTAAGGGACCCATCTCATCCTCCATTCCATTCCTTTTTATCAAAAAAGTACAACTGCACTGCCCAAGAGAATCAGGATTTTCAATCCTGCTTTGTTCAGCTTTGTTGTATGGCAATGGGAACAAAGACTCTGACATGTTTCATCCACCCAAAAGCTTAAAAGTGTAAAATGGGTTTACTTTTTTTTAGCATTATCCTATTGCTTGTGAGCTACTAGTATATTGAAATATTTCTGGGCCCTCAGAAGTGCGTCCTGTTAAAATCAAGGTAAATAGCTATGAGAGGCGCTACAGTCTTCCCTGGATTCCCATGCCAACAATATTGTCAGGATCCAACCCCTTTCCTCATCCTGTGTTTGACTGATGCCAGGTCTGGCCTGTCTGCTTGCTCCTGAGACTTCACACAGCACAGCTCCTCTTGCACTCCTCTCCCTCCCACCTCCTATCACAAAGCTCAGACTAATTGTCTTACAGACACCCTCTATCTGCACACTGTGTAGCTGGATTCTATGCTGCACAGTTGTTTTTATACTGGAACGTCACAGGTCATAACTGCAGCATAACAGGTAGCTATACAGTGTGCATGTAGAGGTTGTCTGTAAGAGAATAGATTTAAACTGTGTGCCATGTGAGGGGAAGGGGAGGAGGGGGAGAGGAGCTGTGCTGCCTGTGCCCAGACTGAGAAATACAAGGATGTGAAAAAGAGCTCAACGGTCACACCATCCATGGTGGATCAGGGGCACAACGCTCCCTAACACCTCCACCTAGATCCAGCCATGTCCTTTCCATTATATACTTTCCATGCACAGGAATAGCACCATGTCTGAACTTGTTTACAGTTCAGGTATGTGCTTGTTTAGTAGTCTCAGCCACATCTGCCAGTGGAGGAGAGACAAAAAGAGGGGGTAGATTGCTAAAGTTGTAAAAGAAAATGGACCATTACTGGGACCTACATGACAGGTGAAGTGCCCCTGCTAGAAAAACAAAAGGAGGGAGGAAAGAAATAACAGCTGATTTATGATCATTGTAATATTTGTTAATTATTTAGCTTATCCCATACTTTAATTACAGAGGTCGAGGAAGTTAAGGAGACGTATACACATTTATACACAAATTCCAATATCAATAATAGCATTGTTAAAGTTAGAGTACATCATGTGTAATACATTATTGTAAAATACCAGTAATAATTTAATAATCACCCAATCAGTTCAATTTGCCATAAAAATTAACATTAATTCTATATTCAAAACCTTTAACATTAACTATGAAATTTACAATATAAAACCAATGTATTTTCAAAATCATTGATTTATCCTTATTATACAATTGACTTCAACATTGTTCTCTATAGTTGCATACATGAACAAAGACAAGCAAATAGCTAGTTAAGCTTGTTATTGTCATTTAGCTACTGACAGGGGTGTATTTTGCCACGAGGCAAACAAGGCATTTGCCTAGGGCGGCACTTTTCAGGGGGGCGGCATGCCGGCAGCACTTCCGTGGGAAAGGGACAGGGGCTGCTGTGTCTTACCTGACTTTGTGTCCCACGTCGATCCGGTCCACAAGGCGCTGCTGGAGGAGGGGTGCAGAGGGTGTCCGTCCAGTGTCTTCATCTTCCTGGATCTTGGATGTGGGCAGGATGACAAGCCACCCCTCGAAACTGGCCACACCCCTGGGATCACTGGGCAGCCTATGACAGCCTGTCCCTCCCTCTGCAAGCTCCACCTCCTTGCCTGTGATTGGCCGCCAGATCTGTAGCTCAGAAAAGCCGCACAGGCGGCAAATCACAGGCGAGGAGGTGGAGCTTGGAGAGAAGGAGCTGAGCGGCAGTGTGAAGATTGAAGATCGAGTGAGGGAGCAGCTGGAGCCGGTGAAGAGGAGGAGAGCGGCTGGAGAAGGAAGACAGCTGATGGGTAAGTGTCTGTGCCTGAAGGAGGGAGCCCTGGCTGGAGCAGGGGTCAGCACAGTGATGTAAGTATAATTGGTGTCACTGGGAGTAATAGTGCCCCATCATTAGTGTCAGTGTGGGAGGAATAGTGCCTCTTCATTGGTGTCACTGACACCAATGAGGGGGCACTTTTCCTCCCACTGACACCAATGATGGGGCACTATTCCTCCTACTGACACCAATGACGGGATACTATTCCTCCCACTGACACCAATGATGGGGCACTATGCCTCCGAGCCTCCCACTGACACCAATGATGGGGCACTATTCCTCCCACTGACACCAATGATGGGACACAATTCCTCCCACTGATACCAATGATGGGGCACTTCCTCCCACTAACACCAATGATGGGGCACTATTCCTCCTACTGACTCTAATGATGGGGCACTTCCTCTCACTGGTACCAATGATGGGGCACTATTCCTCCCCGTGAAACCAATGATGGGGCACGATTCCTCCCACTGACACTAGTGATGGGGCACTTCCTCCCACTGATAACAATGATGGGGCACTATTCCTCCCCCTGACACCAATGATGGGGCACTATGCCTCCCGCCTCCCACTGACACCAATGATGGGGCACTTCCTCCCACTAACACCAAAGATGGGGCACTATTCCTCCCATTGACACCAATGATGGGGCACTATACCTCCTACTGACACTAATGATGGGGCACTTCCTCCCACTGGTACCAATGATGGGGCACTATTCCTCCCCCTGACATCAATGATAGGGCACGATTCCTCCCACTGATACTAGTGATGGGGCACTTCCTCCCCCTGACACCAATGATGGCGCATGATTCCTCCCACTGACACCAATGATGGGGCACGATTCTTCCCACTGACACTAATGATGGAGAACTATTCCTCCCACTGATACGAATGATGGGGCACTATTCCTCACAGACTGACACTAATGATGGGGCATGATTCCTCTCACTGACACCAATGATGGGGCACGATTCCTCCCACTGACACCAATGATGGGGCATGATTCTTCCCACTGACACTAATGATGGGGCACTATTCCTCCCACTGATACCAATGATGGGGCACTATTTCTCACACACTGACACTAATGATGGGGCACCATCATTGGTGTCAGTGTGAGGAATAGTGCCCCATCATTAGTGTCAGTGGGAGGAATCGTGCCCCATCATTGGTGTCAGTGGGAGGAATAGTGCCCCATCGTTGTCTGTGGGCGGAGCTCTAATAGAAAGAGGTGGAGCCTAAAGAGGAAGGGGTGGACTTTGCAGATGAAAGGGTGGGACAAATTTAGATGCCGGGGGGGGGGGTGCCCAATTTTAGTCTTGCCTAGGGCAGCACAAAACCAAAATACTCCACTGGCTACTGATGTATCTTAATTACAGATATGTGTAAATATTATTGACATTTTCTTCACAGGTGTCATCAATAAATATATTACGCTTACAAAAGAAGGTTAAACAGAGGGTGTGGGGTGAAATAAGAGAAAAAGGGGGAGAAGAGGGAAGGGAGAGAGGCGGAGGTGGGAAGGAGAAAAACGGAGAATGCAATGAAACTTTTTGAAAAGCCTGATTTGCATGGTCAGGGCAGCTGTATTTTTTTCATAGGAAGTAGAATGATTTTAACTAACCTAACCTAGCCTAACTACAAATAACCAACTGTAATTTTAAGTTTGAGTAGTTTTCCAGACAATTGTTTAGCCCTAAATGTTTACTAATGCTATAATTTTCAAAGGTGTGTTTTTCTGTTAACAACCATATCATACTTATTAATGACACATTAGAAAGAAATGAAATACTCATGACTATTTTCTAAACTGTTTTCAAACACTGCATGGACAGAATTTTTGAATATGGAAATTTTCTTTTAATTTTTTATTTTGTTACATCAGTTTAGATCTTTGTGGTGCGTTACTTTAGGCTGGCATCTGGCCTCAATAGTAAACATCTAAACCAGTTTGGCTAGGGCTGCCACACTGGATGAGATATACTGTTTGCTGCTTAGAATGTACAGAAGGATTTTTTTAGGCTTTAGCAGAGTCTTTTTGTTTGCAATGTTTAAATGCTTTTCCTCCAAACCCTTGCCACACTTATTTCAAGTATAAATAACTCAAGTAATGGTGAATTAATCTGAATTATTGGTTCCAAAAATGTGATCTGATCTTAACTAAATAACAGTAATATTCAAATTATAATAATGGATTAAACATTCTGGGGTTGATTTACTAAAGCTTGAGCGTGCAAAATCTGGTACAACTCTGCACAGAAACCAATCAGCTTCCAGTTTTTTAACTTAGCTGAAGTTAGAAGCAAATTGACTTCCATGCACAGCTGCACCAGATTTTGCACTCTACATTTTTACTAAATCAACCCTTCTGTGTCATCAAGAGAAGAAGAATGTTGCCCTCTAGAACAGTGGCTCTTGTCAACATATGGCATACTGCAAAAAAGCTTCAAATCCTGAAGACACGTCACGCACTTTAAACGAAAACCAAAATTATTACAACATTGCACACTGTGTGTTTTCTTGATTAACTGAGAGAAAATAACATTAACACTATGCCTAAAAAGTACTAGTGATACAAGAAAGATGGTCAAAAAGTAAGTAGGAAAACATACTTTAATTAGTCTAATAGATTTTTATAATCCAAAGTAAAAGTCATAGGTGTAGTCAACATATTTCAGGGGCTCACCGATGTTCAATACTTCTGCGACTCTAACTTTTGAAAATAAAAGTCAACTGGACCTAGTAAACTTGGTCGATACTTGACCATGTATACGAGAGGCATTCAAGTCAAACTGGGACTTTTAAATTTACGGGTATAAAAAGGGATGCTAGCGTGGCGGTAATACACGCAGTATGAAGTGGCAAGTGTGTCTATCACGTACCTGGTGATGGAGGCCAATGGAGAGAGAACCTCCCTTGTGGCTACGTTCCGGACTCCCCTGAGAGTGGGACAGCGGGAATCTGGCCCAAAGTTGCACAGGTCGCCTGTAGGAGTGCTGGTTGGTGGTCCACTCAGAAGCACAGCTGGTGCATGGAGATATGTCTGCAGACAGGAGGCGCCTGTGCATGGTATGCAAGCCCTTCCAGGATTTAGATGTTTACTGGGTAGTCGGTTTAAGCCAAAGTCAGGTACTAGGTGGGAATCAGAGCAGTCGTAGTCAGGTGGGATAGTCGAGGTCATTCACAGAGGAGCAAGAGAGAGAGAGTATCCGTAAGCCAAGCCGAGGTGGGGTCAGGGGTAAATCAGAGTAGACAGGTCCAGGAGCAAGCCGAGTCGGTAACAGGAAATCACAGGTCAGAATCACAGGAAACAGGAACCAGGAACAGGGCACGGGGAGATAGAGATCATCCAGCAACCAGAGGAAGTGATAAGCCTCTTTATAAAGGCCGTCTGGCACCAGACTGAGGCTGATGTATACTTCTGCGGCCATGTAGAGTACTGGCAGAAATGCCAGATCTTCCAGAACTCCTGCTGTGGACAGGACCCTGACAGTGTCCTATTACTGATAGGTGACACACATGTCACGGGCCAGTCCACAAACCATTAACCAAGATGGCAGACAACAGTGTTAGTGAGTGCATGGAACAGTGGGGGAGATTTACTAAAGCTGGTTCACTCAGAACCTTGTGCACCCGTGCATGGTAGCCAGTCAGCTTCTGACCTCAGCTTGTATAATTTAGCTTTAGCAAAAAAACTTGGAAGCTGATTGGTTTCTATGCAGAAGTGCACGAGATTCTGAGTGCACCAGCTTTAGTGAATTAACCCTAGTGTGTGGTGATGAAGTTTCTTTTGAACAAAGGCCTAAAACCTGCAGATATCTATAGAAGACTTCAAGCACAGTACGGTGATGAGACATTTAGCTGCAGTAAGACATTTGAATGGTGTAAATGTTTGAAAGATGGCCACACGTCTGTCAGTGATGATCCCGGCCTTGGTGGTTCCCAGCCTACAGCAGTCATTCAAGTGAACATTCAGCGCATGGAACGCCTGTTCCTGGATAAGTGACAAATCTTTCTGTGGTCAGCATTTCAGCACCGATGATGAAGTGAAGCAGGTTGTCCTAAGATGGTTCAGGCATATTTACAAATCTTTCTATGCTAAAGCTTTCCAGGCATGAATTAAACACTGGGATAAGTGTATACATGTAGAAGGGGAATATATATTTAAAAAAATGCAGTTTCCACTCCTTGAAATTTGCTCTTTTATCATAAAAACTCAAAAGTCCCAGTATGACTTGAACGCCTATATACAGTATATATATATATATATATATATATTTATTTATTTAATTTTTTCTCTCTCTTCACTACTAACAGTGACCTCTGTGGGGTTCACCTGTTTTACAGAGAACTGCCCTCACTACATGCCTGCAAATCATTTTTACACTTGTGTCAAGCACCTCACCAACACAGTTTCTCTAATCCCAACTAATTATGGGCACACCCATTTCTGTCTCTTTCCTTGAGTTGTTCTTGGTGTCTGGTGCATAATTCTCCATTATTTTTTGTCACCAGTTGACTTGCCCTAGACAGAATTCCCTTAAGCCAGAGCATTTACTGTTTCTGCTATGCCTCTGCTCTCAGATTTTTCTTTATACTACTGGACATCCCTCAGTACTTCACTCGGCGCACCTCATCTGCTATACCCTGCCACTACAAAAAATGGTGAACAAGGTCTACAATCATAGAAAAATTTCTGCTCGTTCTTTAAAAACTGTACAAATTGTTTGTAATTGACTACTGCAGCAGCCATTTTGCGTGAGTCTGAATTTTAAAATGAGACTCATATTGGCACAGGCTGCAGGAGATAGGGCGTGGGCAGGTGCAGACAATAGTCAAACCACCATCTATCAGCACAGTTTGGGAACCACTGATTCTGTTAATGGCAGCTTAAAAGAGCGTCGTTGGTCATGTGTTCCAATCATTAAAATAGGTGTAATGCTACTCCCTAAGTAGCCGCTGGATTTTTGGGTCCCCTTTTATCCGCACAGCCAGGCACATTTTTCCAAATTTTTCACGAAGTCAGTAACCATTCCATGGACTTGTTTTTGTGTTATTGAGGGGAAACAACTTGGTTGGGGATAAGGGAATATGGGATACCCAAGTTGACTTGGCAGAACAATTTGAGGACAGATGTTCTTCTCTTTATACATGAAATTGCAGATGCTGAACTGTCAATGATAGTGTCCTCCTGCGCTTATATGGATGTCCCTAAAAATAAGCTGCTATCACCTGACCTAATAGGTGAATGACATTAAATAAATGGTGAAGCGCTAAACAAAATATAAATAAATTGATCTAAATAAAATAAAATGGTCAATAATACTGTACATAAAATATTAAACGTGTTGTAACTACACATACAGTGCTCTGATCCAATCCGGATCCAATCAAGTGCAACTTTAGGATTCAACACTCTGTGAATCCCTTTATTTAAATAAGAATACAACCTCCCCCTGTCCCTGCATGATGGACTAATGTGATGAATAAACAAGTGGTCCCTTGTAACAAAGGGAAAGCGATCAAAGTGTGATCAGTGCCAACCTAAATTACTAATTTAAATATATAATAAATTTATATGAGGATCGTGGGATTATCCTAAAAGGCAAGTTGGCCCTTGCCGGCACGGTTTGGAGGTGAGGGGCCTTTCTGTCATTTTGAGTATTTGAGACCAGAGTGAAGACCACCTGTTCACGTCATCACCTGCATGATTTGTGTTTTAAAGATCACAGATATATGTTATTGGACATTATTTGGGGATTTTTTCATACATTTTTTTTACTTATGTTTATATTTGTGGTTGTTTTTTTCATATAAATTTATTATTGTATTTTGTTTATTGTTGTATTTTTATTTAAATAAAGGGATTCACAGAGTGTTGAAACAGGTAATACTGTGCGTTTCACTAGTGTTGCACTTGATTGGATCCGGATTGGATCAGAGCTCTGTGTGTGTAGTTACAACACATTTAATATTTTATGTACAGTATTATTGATCATTTTATTTTATTTAGATCAATTTATTTATTTAGATGCTGGACTGTACTCCCTCCGGAAAAACATCCGTCTCTAAACATCAGAGAAAAGTTCCTCTTTTAAGAGCTCTATGACCCCTGGGTGAAATTCACAAACACTCCCAATACTTGCAGAAAATACCAGCCCACCTGGCTGCTTATAAAGCGTCCCAGAGCAAGGGATTTAGGTTAGTTGTGACACTGTCCTAATGAAAGCATGCTGGATATTGCATCTGTTAGCCTTCTCTCTTGTAGGCCCTGGGGGTGTAGAGGCACTTACATTGTCCTTTGTATCCTGCTGCTTTGGATAAGACTGTTGTTCAGGCATTCTGCTGTGCTAGTCTTCCCATGCTAGACAAGGTGTCTCCTGGATAAGACTGTAGGGTAGTGAAGATCCCTCTCTCCAGCTTCTTCTCCTTCCTTCCACAGCTTCAGCCTGGAGATAGAACCTCCCTCCCTGGGGAGCCCTTCCCAGACCTCACAACTCTCAGCACTCCATCTTCCACCCAACCACACATACACTCCCGCTGGTCAGGCTCCTCAAAAGTTATATTACCACCCTGCCAGGCCTCCTGCCTGGGGATTAATCAAACATCCATAAATATTCAGATCCTTGCCTCTGCACCTCTGCCCACTAGTTTCTAGAAGTTTCCATGGACCTCCAGAACCAGGGGGAGGCAATAGTGTGCCTGATCTGCAGAGCCTTCCAGCCTGACCTAAAGCTGAAACCAGAGCAATCACCGAGACTCAACTGACTACTGTGAGTCAGCATAAATTTAGCTAACCTAACTGTACACTAGAGGGTATTACATAGGTGTACCAATTAATTTAGGCATGGACTTTCAACCGCAGTATAAAAGGTGGTACAAAACTGAATTCAATTAAAATCCTATTTGACATAGGAGTGGCAAGAGGTTACAAAAATACCAACATACTCCATAAAAAAAAGTCTGGTGAAGCTTGAATTGAAGCAGCTATGTATTCTACTAGCCAAATGATAGTCAGATACTGTGTACTATAATTTTAGCTTTGGAATTTAAAAATTAGAAGACATTGTTATGAAATATAAATTCAGTGCAAATTTAGTGTTATGGTTTTAATTATATGAATGTTAACTTGCATCTCTTCTCTCTCTTGTGCTGCAACAAAGAGCTTGAAATGGTTTCAGCCAGTGAGTATTGGTTGGGAGGGAAAACAATATTTTTGAAATGAAATTTACCTCAGAATTTAAATTTAAAAGTTAATAAATCTGTTTTTTCACAATGCAAAACATCTAATTCCAAATGTTAGGGATATGCAGACTTGCAGTGGTCCAGATTTGTTAGAGGAGCACTGTTATTTTTCCAAATACATACTGTATAGTGGAAAATTAGCTGAAGTGTAGCACTTCCAAGGATGCAGTCCACTTTCAAGATCTTCGTTTTAGGGCTTTCTTGGCCATCTTTTCAAATTTCCAAACATTACTCTTAAGAGTACATTAAGAGTTACCCTTAAAGGGGTTTTCAGCATTCCTCAGCAAAACTAATACTTCATACTAGCCTCCTGGTTTTTCTAGCCTCACAAGCCTCAGGCCCTTGCCTGCTTCTTCTACACACAATTATTAATTACACTCTTGTGCACATATCCATCGTCTCTAGCTGCACTGGCTTCCACCCTCTTCTAGATGGAGCGGTCTTGTCCCCTGTGTGCAGTCCCAATCCACAGTCACTTCTAGACTAAGGGCCCATTCACGGCTGGTTGCTCATAAAGCATGGACATGGGATTAGAGGCTTCATCCCTCCTGAGTTTCTACAAAGCCTCTGAGCTCCAGGACCCAGATCAGGATGTACGACTTCAAATGTGGCTGAACAAAGAGCCCTTCAACCTGTATGGATAAGATTCCTGGGTGACACTTAACCCTTCTCACATACACCCTTTTAAAATACATATAAAATGTATATTTTGTTTATAATCGTTAATATAAATAAAAGTTTGCCATCCACCCTGACACTATAAACCCACAAGGTATGCAAAGTCCACAACCTACTTGCTTTCTGCAGGTGCCAATACTTTGGAAGGGTAACACCTGTTTTTTCGTCACAACTGTCTAAGAGCATTCCCAAACTTTGGAGAAGTTTTGTCTTGCTTTGTACTGTGTGCACAAAACAGGATGAAAACCCTCCCTAATAAGACACAGATGATAAAAAAACCTTCAGTGGTTTTAACCATGTAAATAAAAACAACTTCTGGATTTCAAAATACTTTAAAGTGGAACTAATGTCCATTTCACCCTCCTCTACTCCAACACTGTGACATCCACAAACTCCATTGTTGCTGACATCTTTGCCCTATTTTCTTCTGGGTTTGAGATGATGGAACTCCCACGCTTGTGAACAGGGGTTAATTCATCCTGGCACCAAGGAATGCCAATGTACTATCTTTAGAAATTTGCTAGCAGTCAGGTAGGATGCTTTCATTGCAGAAGAAACATACTGAGTCTCTTCTGCAATAAAAGAGCTTTTCTGCTAGTAAATTTATTTTTCAATGCTAAAGTTCCACTTTAGGTCTACAGATTCATAGCTGTGAATGACATTGTTTATGGTTTGACCTTTGCAGGTAAATACCAGCAAATCTTCACCGCAGAAAGAGGAGAAAGGCTACCAAAATGCAGCTTACAGTGAGAGCCCCGATGAAGTGAAGATTTGTGAAGAGCAAGATAAGGGGATGTCACCTAGCAAACAAAGCAAAATAAAAGAGTTAGGAAAGGCAGACGGGAATCCAAGCAGGCAGCAAAAAAGGACACCAGCCGTAGCTGTGATCTCACCTGGAAACCAGTGTCTTGGAAGCTCTCCATGCAGAAACAGACAAGAATTGTCAGGTAAATACTAAAGCCAAGTAACAGAACAGCCTATTCTAGTTTATTGCATTTCATACTTCCTTATGTAGGGT
This sequence comes from Staurois parvus, assembly GCF_062004578.1. Taxonomy (NCBI): domain Eukaryota; kingdom Metazoa; phylum Chordata; class Amphibia; order Anura; family Ranidae; genus Staurois; species Staurois parvus. Next base: position 10,663,844 of record NW_028317971.1, read on the forward strand.
GGGATTAATATAAAGTATTATAGTCTAAGTAATGTATTATTATGCCTGCCAAATTTGCCACCAGGCATAGAGACATTAATGGACATTTTACATTTATTCTCTGCACATTTTTCATGGATGTGGCAATATTGTCTGTTATATTCCTATAAACCCCACCCCTTTCATTGTAGCTGAGCCTTTGAACAGAAATCAATGTACCCACCAGGAAGCCACGCCAACAAAGGAACTCCAATCAAAAAAAGTTGCGATTACCCAAGCTCTGGTGGTCAGTGAGGAAGTGGACAGCAGTGACCCGAAGCCTGCACTAGACGATGACCTCAGTAGCTGTGTTCAAGCTAATAATGATGCAATCATTAATGCCAATGAGGAAGTATCAGAAAACCAGGATACTTCAGGAATATGGCCTGAACCCCCACAACCATCCCGGCTGCCCATTGTTGAAGAAGTGAATGAGGAAGTGACAGAACATGACAGAGAACTAAATGCTCATACTCCACCAATGGGCAGTGAGATTATCACTCCTGGCTCTCTCATGCAGTTACTGGAAGACTCAATTGAATGTTAATCCCTTTAAGCCTCATGCCTAACAGAAAAGAAATGGATAATCTGATTGATTGTTGTGGACAACAAGGCATGAGGCTGGAATCTATGCCTTGGTACCGTTCAACCCTGTTGGGAATTTAAGGTTGATATTGTTGTGTGAACTATAATAGGATTTGGTCTAATAAACATTACCCCTTTTATACATGTCCAGAACAATTCACATTAATCAGTGATGGTGGAGGGTTATACCAATGAATAGCTCAGTATACACGTGCATTACTGTATTAGCTACACCAAACTCACTCCTGTAATAACTGCAAAAACGGACAGACTGCTATCAGTAGTTGTGAAGTCTGCTTTGTGGTATAAAATACAGCAGATTATGTATATCACCAAGACCCTGTTTCACATTAAAGCTGTAAAAACAGCTTAATAGAGGAATGTGCATACTGTATATGATATATGAATCAGGTAAGGCCCATTTCTACATTACATGAATTGCCTGATATTTTCATATCATGAAATTCCAGTGAGGAACACAGCAAACATATTGTTACTTCATAGTTACCTTTCTGCCTTTAAAACATCTATCTCCATTTTGGTAATGTATCTAGTCAGAGGGAGATGGAAGTTCAGTGCTGGGATGTCAGGTTGCTGCCAATTTGTGCCATTGAGTTGGTAACTGTACTGACTGTCTGATAAAAGTGGAATGCCTGTTTATCATATGTACTTATCAATATTTTCACCTTGAGAGATATCAGTTCACCCAGCACTTTATTTACCGGAACAAGAGCACTAATTTATGCATAATAGTCTGCTGTTAGCTAAATTGCTAAAAATTCCACCTAACACCAGAATACATATACCTACAGAGTAAGCATTACTAAACATGAATGTGTACAAGATCATGTTAGAGCTTAAAGTAGAAGTTCATCAAATACTATTTCTAAATTCTAAACTTAAAACTGGTCTCACCCCCATTCTACGTTCTATACTAACTACCCTGTAAAGGAATGATGACCTATTCCTTGGGGGGGTTATGGTCTGGTCACATGATTGGCTCTCAGCGCCGGCTTTGAGGTAGAGGAGGATGCCCTATAGTAAGCCTTTGGGTGCCAACACCAAATTGCAGCCCTTGTCTCTCTTCTTCACTGAAACTGGAGTGTCCTCCTGGGTAAGTATACACATCTTTCCTTTACAGGGTATTTAGTATAGGGCTCAGAATGGTAGTAGAAGCAGGTTTAAAGTTCAAATAAAGATAAAACTTAACTAACTCTAAACCCACTTTCAGCCACATTCTAAGCCTCGTCTGTCTAGTCCTGTAAAGGAAAAAATTGCTATATTTACCTGTTCTGCAGCCACTTCAGTCCAGTCTCACACTAAGCTGTCAGCGACAGCTTCAGTGTGTTGGAGTGTGTAAGAGAGGCATCCGACAACAGAAGTCCCATAGTAACTCTATGGGTGATGTCACTTCCCTGGCATTTCCCAGCCATTGTCAAATGTCTCCTGCACACAGAGGGAGCTACTGGAGACCAGAGTGGCTGCAGAACAGGTAACTATAGCGTAGGTTTAGAGTTAGTTAGGTTTTGCCTTTACTTCACCTTTAAGTTTAGATAGGGTTTGACTGGACTTCTACTTTACGTTAAGTTAAATATATGTATTTTTTACATCAGCACCAGGAGTGACTGCTGACTTTGCCTACCCTTTTTCTCCAAATGCTCCTTTCATAATAGCTTCCCACAATGGAAATTGTTCAATCAATGCAGGAGGCAGACCATTATAGTACAGCTTTTATGAACTGAGCAGGGGAGGAAAGGGTGGGTATAGTTGGCACTTTTCATGAATGCCTGTGATAGGTCCAGCAGCTTGTATTAACCCCCAGCCAGGGGCGGACTGACCATTTGGAAACTCGGGCACTGCCTGAGGGCCCAGAGTCAGTAGGGGGCCCCTTGAGATGCCCCTGGTACCTTTTTCATAGCCTTTTTTGAGTTTAGGCAAGGACATAGGGGCCCCATGATCCCCTATTGCCCGGGGGCCCCATGAGTTGTCAGTCCGCCCCTGCCCTCAGCATCAGAAGATCACATCTGCAGGGGAATCTGGAGGGCAGAGCAATTAAAATTGCAATGAACATAGCAGACACCAGCACAAGGGACACATTTCATTCAATGTAAGTAGTGCCCCTAGTGCTGATTTGAAGAAGAAAAAAAAAACATTTAACTTTACTTAAAGTGTTACTAAACCCATGGCCCTGTAGTCACTATATCTGGTCTCCCACAGTACACAGTACATGGAAATTCTATTATTTTAGTATAGTAAATATAAACTACTAAATGTATTTTCTCATCAGCAGTATATATTAGTCTATATCAGTGTCCAGCTGAGCACTAGTTAAAGCTTGTAGGAGTTTTCACTCTGCTCTGACTGTCCTATGAGGCTGCATAACACCTGACCTTTTACCTGTACAGTGCTGATTGGCCCCCTCCCAAAGATAAGAAAAACTCTCTAGCCATACAAACTAAACTGAGCATGTGCAGAGTGACTCCTAGAGCTCTGTACTATCAGCTGATGGATTGGGGACAGTAGAAGAAGGGGAGGATAAGAGAAGACAGGATCAAATAGCCTTTTTACATAATGTGGAGAACTAATCCCTTAGGTTCCGCAGTGAATATAACAAGCGTGCTTTAGGCTAGGCTCACGCTTACATTTTGAGTTTTTCCACATGCATTTTTGATGCGTTTTTGCCACGTTTTGCATTTTTTCTCTTGTTGCTAGGCAGATTTAAAACACAAAACATAGCAAAAACGCACTACATGCTTTTCTGCAGCATTTCCATTGAAGTCTATAAAACCAAAAATGCTTTTTGCATTCAAAAAAGTCTCTGACCCTTTCCAAAAAACCCACCGGGTGAAAACACGGAGATGTGAACGTGTCCCATAGGAAATCATGTTAAATTGCCTGTAGTGCGTTTCTGCAAAACTCTGCAGAAAACGCTTTGGTGTGAACCTAGGGTAACTGCATATACAGACTTATTTTACTGTTGTGGGTTTAGTAACACTTTAAGCTTTAAATAATTCCGTACTTGACTTGAAGCATTATGTGGAACAAGCCAATATACCCATCTTGATGGCTCCACCCTGCTAAATAGTGACTACGTCTAGGCTTATGCCATAAGGGGAAAGATAAACATGCAGGGGAACTGTCTGTTATTATATACCAAATAGATTACAGTCTCAATAAACAACCATCATTATTTACTGATCAGTGCATAAAGTATTATTCACTACTGTGGAATACTGTTGGGTAATGTCTAATAGGTATTTTTTTTACAATAAACATTTTAATTATAAATCAAATGAAAACTATGTGTATGTCATTGAATGTTTATTCTGTATTTTAGTATGAACGTCAGGCATTACATCTCTTCCATTATACTAATATTGGTATTCAGCAATTATGTTATTATGCAGCTCATTCCTAATTCATTTACTGTTTTAGGATTCTAGATATAATGTGATGATGGTTAGAGCTCTCATTAGATCCAGCCTCAATGTGATTGATTTAGTACTGAGTAGAGTACAAACCTGCTTCAATGATTTACTATTACTTTAAAATTTCTGCACATAGATGCTTTGCATAATTGTCAAATATATATATATACAGTATATATACAGTCATGGCCGAAATTGTTGGCACCCTTGATATTTTTCCTGAAAATCAAGTATTTCACACAAAAAAGGTATTGCATTAACACATGTTTTGCTATACACATGTTTATTCCCTTTGTATGTATTGGAACAAATATAAAACAGAGGCAGAAAAGCAAATATGACATAATGTCACACAAAACCCCAAAAATGGGCTGGACAAAAGTATTGGCACCCTTAACTTAATATTTGGTTGCACACCCTTTGGAAAACATAACTGAAATCAGTCGCTTCCTATAACCATCAATAAGCTTCTGACACCTCTCACCCGGAATTTTGGACCACTCTTCCTTTGCAAACAGCTCCAGGTCTCTCTTATTGGAAGGACACCTTTTCCCAACAGCAATTTTAAGATCTCTCCACAGGTGTTCAATGGGATTTAGATCTGGGCTCATTGCTGGCCACTTCAGAACTCTCCAGCGCTTCTTTGCCATCCATTTCTGAGTGCTTTTTGACGTATGTTTGGGGTCATTGTCCTGCTGGAAGACCCAGGATCTTGGACGCAAACCCAGCTTTCTGACACTGGGCCCTACAGTGCGACCCAAAATCCTTTGGTAATCCTCAGATTTCATGATGCCTTGCACACAGTCAAGGCACCCAGTGCCAGAGGCAGCAAAACAACCCCAAAACATCATTGAACCTCCACCATATTTTACCGTAGGTACTGTGTTTTGTTCTTTGTAGGCCTCATTCCGTTTTCGGTAAACAGTAGAATAATGTGCTTTACCGAAAAGCTCTATCTTGGTCTCATCTGTCCACAAGACGTTTTCCCAGAAGGCTTTTGGCTTACTCAAGTACATTTTGGCAAACTGTAGTCTTGCTTTTTTATGTCTCTGTGTCAGCAGTGGGGTCCTCCTGGGTCTCCTGCCATAGCGTTTCATTTCATTTAAATGTCGACGGATAGTTCGCGCTGACACTGATGCTCCCTGAGCCTGCAGGACAGCTTGAATGTCTTTGGAACATGTTTGGGGCTGCTTATCCACCATCCGGACTATTCTGCGTTGCAATCTTTCATCAATTTTCCTCATCCGTCCACGACCAGGGAGATTAGCTACAGTGCCATGGGTTGCAAACTTCTTGATAATGTTGCGCACTGTGGACAAAGGCAAATCTAGTTCTCTGGAGATGGACTTGTAACCTTGAGATTGTTGATATTTTGCCACAATTTTGGTTCTCAGGTCCTCAGACAGTTCTCGTCTCCTCTTTCTGTTGTCCATGCTTAGTGTGGCACAGACAGACACACAATGCAAAGGTTAAGTGAACGTCTCTCCTTTTTATCTGCTTTCAGGTGTGATTTCTATATTGCCCACACCTGTTACTTGCCCCAGGTGAGTTTACAGGAGCATCACATGCTTGTAACATTCTTATTTATCCGCAGTTGTGAAAGGGTGCCAATACTTTTGTCCAGCCCATTTTTGGAGGTTTGTGTGACATTATGTCGAATTTGCTTTCTTTCCTCCCTTTTTTTGTTTTGTCCCAATACACACAAAGGGAATAAACATGTGTATAGCAAAACATGTGTTAATGCAATACGTTTCGTGAGAAATACATGATTTCCTGGAGAAATATCAAGGGTGCCAACAATTTTGGCCATGACTGTATATATATATATATATATGTATATTTGACAATTATGCAAAGCATCTATGTGCAGAAATCTTAAAGTAATAGTAAATCATTGAAGCAGGTTTGTATGTATATATATATATATATATATATATATATACAGTGGGGATCGAAAGTTTGGGCACCCCAGCTAAAAATTTGTATTAATGTGCATAAAAAAGCCAAGGAAAGATGGAAAAATCTCCAAAAGGCATCAAATTACAGATTAGACATTCTTATAATATGTCAACAAAAGTTAGATTTTATTTCCATCATTTACACTTTCAAAATAACAGAAAACAAAAAAATGGCGTCTGCAAAAGTTTGGGCACCCTGCAGAGTTAATATCTTGTACTGCCCCCTTTGGCAAGTATCACAGCTTGTAAATGCTTTTTGTAGCCAGCCAAGAGTCTTTCAATTCTTGTTTGAGGTATCTTTGCCCATTCTTCCTTACAAAAGTCTTCCAGTTCTTTGAGATTTCTGGGCTGTCTGTCACGCACTGCTCTTTTAAGGTCTATCCATAGATTTTTAATTATGTTGAGGTCAGGAGATTGTGAAGGCCATGGCAAAACCTTCAGTTTACGCCTCTTGATGTAATCCCCCGTGGATTTCGAGGTATGTTTAGGATCATTATCCATTTGTAGAAGCCATCCTCTCTTTAACTTCAGCTTTTTCACAGATGGCATCAAGTTACCATCCAAAATTTGCTGAAATTTTATTGAATCCATTTTTCCTTCTATTCGTGAGATGTTCCCTGTGCCACTGGCTGCAACACAACCCCAAAGCATGATTGATCCAACCCCATGCTTAACAGTTGGACAGAGGTTCTTTTCATTAAATTCTGTGCCCCTTCTTCTCCAAACGTACCTTTGCTCATTCCGGCCAAAAAGTTCAATTTTAACCTCATCGGTCCACAGAACTTGTTTCCAAAATGCATCAGGCTTGTCTATATGTTCATTTGCAAAGTTCAAACGATGATTTTTGTGGTGAGGACGTAGAAGAGGTTTTTTTCTGATGACTCTTCCATGAAGACCATATTTGTACAAGTATCTCTTTATAGTGGAATAGTGTACCACAACTCGTGTCTGCCAGATCTTTCTGGAGGGATCGTGCAGTCAAACGTGGGTTTTGAATTGTTTTTCTCACAATCCTGCGAGCTGTTCTGTCTGACATTTTTCTTGGTCTTCCAGATCTTGCTTTAACTTCCACTGTTCCTGATGACTGCCATTTCTTAATTACATTCCGAACAGAGGATATTGACATCTGAAAACGCTTTGCTATCTTCTTATAGCCTTCTCCAGCTTTGTGAGCGTCAACTATTTTCAGTTTCAGTTTTCTAGACAACTGCTTAGAAGAACCCATGGTGCTGATTGTTGGGGCAAGGTCAGATGAGTCTGGGCATTTAAAACCTTTGAGATTGACATCACCTGGTCTTCCCAGACGATGATTGAGAACAATCCATGACACTGGCAGGTCTCAGCTTGGCAAAGGGGGCAGTGCATGCTATAAATTCTGCAGGGTGCCCAAACTTTTGCAGACGCCATTTTTTTGTTTTCTGTTATTTTGAAAGTGTAAATGATGGAAATAAAATCTAACTTTTGTTGAAATATTATAAGAATGTCTAATCTGTAATTTGATGCCTTTTGGAGATTTTTCCATCTTTCCTTGGCTTTTCTATGCACATTAATACAAATTTTTAGCTGGGGTGCCCAAACTTTCGATCCCCACTGTATATATATATATATATATATACACACACACACACACATACACTCAAAGAGCACCTGTGGCCAGCCTATGTACATTATTGAAGCGTTTACATATTCTCAACTAGCCATTCCCGGCGTCTTTAGTCTTTAGCTGCATGTACTGTGAAATAATTAATTCTCAAACATTCTTAGGGCTAATTCAGATGGGTAATCTGGAGAGTATATGCTTCTGTGTTCAGAGGCAGATGTATGCTGTCTCTAGATGCAGCAAAACTCTGTACTGTGGTTTTGTGCTGTACTGTCAACTTGCCAACTAGCTACAGCAGGCCCAGATCTAGGGGAGTGCTGGGGTGGGTTAAGCCCCCCAGATTTTAGTTGTGCCCCCCAGGTCTTAAGAGTGCATCCACTGATCCGAGAGGCACTCTGATGGGCACAATTGATGTAAGTGGAACTCTGATGGGGACAGTTGATGGAAGGAGCACTCTGTTAGGAACTATTGATTTAAGGAGGGCTCTGATGGGGACAATTTATGTGGGGGAGCACTTTGATGGGGACACTTGATCTAAGGGGGCACTCTGATGAGGGCAATTGATGTAAGGGGGCACTCTGATGAGGACAATTGATGTAAGGGGGTACTTTGATGGGGAGAACAGATGCAAGGGTACGCTGATGTTGACAAATGATGTAAGGGGGAATCTGATAGGGACAGTTTATATATGGAAGCACAAGTTCTGTTTAATCATCCTAATGTATTGACAGCCTAATAGATACTAGTGTTCCTTGTTCACTTCTGCAATGCTTCTGCACCATCTTTCAGACATTATTTCCAGATTGTAACTCATGGTACAAAAGTGAACAATGAATACCAGTTCCCTGCATCTCTTTTTACTGTTGACATTATGCACCCTGACGTTTTATACTGCACCCCCAGATCAGATAGGCTAAATCTGGCCCTGAGCTGCAGCCAGTTTGTGTGCAGCCAGAAATGCTGTCCCTGAATGCAAACTGTCCTCAACTGTATGAAACCACTTGAATAAGTAGTTATATGCAAATAGCAGCGGTGCAGGTCAGCCTGTCATTTATTTGTACAGGCTGCTGGTCACATCTTTCCTTATACGCTATGTGCATGCCAACCAGCAACAATTGGTAATTTTTGTAGACATCCCAGACCTCCCCTTTGAATGAGCCCTTAAAGATCACCAAAAAGATTCTGAGGTTTAAAGTTTCAGTGGGTTTCAAACAGCTTTGAGACACCTACTCTGCAGGGGCGGACTAACCATTTGGAAACTCGGGCACTGCCTGAGGTCAGTAGGGGGCCCCATGAGATGCCCCTGGTATTTTTCATAGGCTTTTTTGAGTTTGGGCAAGGACACAGGGGCCCCATGATCCCCTTTTGCCTGGGGCCCCCATGAGTTGTCAGTCCACCCCTGCTACTGTGTGTATATATTAGAGGGCTGACAGACTTCCAAGATTATGCTCTCCTTAAAAAATAACTATGATTTTTGTGTCTCTGTTGTGAACGTTAAGTGCTTATTAACACCAGCAGCTGTGGTAATCGCATGGCCACTGGTGTCCACTGGTAGGATTAGTTCCAATGCGCCAATCCCAGCACATCACACTGTTTATGTTGGGATCAGGTATGTCGCAACATGCTGTGCTGAAAAATGCCTCATTTACACAGGAGGACCGATCTGAGCACCTTTACGAAGGATTGCCTTCACCCATACGAGGTGTTCTGTGCAGCCACATGCAAGCAGCCTGTTGAAATCAATGACAGGCAGCCATAGGGTGGCTGATTAAGGTGGTATTTCAAACTCAATTAGTGCCTTATCTGCATTAAATTAGCCTCAGGACTGGTGTGATTAATATGTGTTCAGTTTTAAAGGGATGAGGTGGCACGTATCCCAACAGCAAAAACATACCTTTCCTTTGCTGTCTGCCACTCTGTTCAGCCCTGAAATCCAAAATACCTGGTACTTCAGAGAATGGAGGAGCATTTGACTCATTCCATGTGACAGTGGTAGGCCAATCAGGATAGTCTATAACTCCAGCTTCTTGTAGCTTACACAGGGCTTTGCTCTCACTCATGGACAGCTGAACAGTGTGAAGCAGAAGAAAAGTATATGATCTGTGAGGGTCTGAATCAAACTGAACCTTTTGCTTTGTCCAGCTTCGGCCAAAACATTTTGTAAGATTTGTACATAGGATTGTAGTGGTTAGAATATCTACAAAGTTTTTATTACTGTCTGACCCCTCTTTGGGGAAGATTTAACCTTACTTCTTGTCCCATATACAGGTTGTCACAAATAAAGGAAGTTATTCTGGATATCTCTCTGATGAGGACAGAAATTACATATTTATTTAGTAGAGTAGGGAGGGGTTAGACCATGTAAGATCTGTATTGTTCTCTGCATCCTATGTCTCAGTGACACCTGCATGCTCTCATTTTTTTATCCTGGTGTCATTGTGACAGGAAGTTGGTAGAAATCCCCCAACTGAGGCCACAGACAGCATTAAAAACTTGCCAGATGTTCTGACTCTCACCCAGTCGGAGGAAAGCTAGAAAAAAAATTTGGCAGGCTTTAAATAAATATGCAACATTAATTATTTTTCCAACAACGATACAAAAAAATCCCCGGGTGAAGTTTTTTCTGAAACCAACACAAGATACAGTGGTAACATATGGGGTGTGTTGAGGAACCACTGAGCACAGGGTTGAGATCAACACTCTCTTTAGAGTTGGTATCAGAAGGAACTTCACATGGGGTTTTCTCTGCATCACAGCAGTATTTGGCGGTGGCAACAGGAGCGGTAACTACTTTACTTGTTTACTTGCAGGTACTTCTTATTTTAAGCAACTTTGTTTAAGCAACAAGTCACTACTGGCTTCAGTGGACACTGCAAGAATTTGTATAAAGAGAAACAGGATAAACTTTAACACACTTAAATGGCTGGTAATTTTAGGGTCTTAGACTGTGATACCAAACCTAAAGCAGGTGAAAGACCTTAAAGTGAAAGTCCACCCAAAGTTTTTTGTTTTCTAGTTTTAACAGTTTTTACTCTTATCCGGGGTCTATTATACTGCTATTTAGAACTCTATCATAGTGGCTATACATATAACAATCTGGTTGAACAATTCTTCACAGGATTGGATAATATGATCAGATCTATGAATTATCAAAAACACACATAGGGGTTGATTTACTAAAGCCGGAGAGTGCGAAGTCTGGTGCAGCTATGAATAGAAACCATCTTCTTTTTTTGTCAGAGCTTAACCACTTGTCTACTGGGCACTTATGCCCCCTTCCTGCCCAGGCCAATTTTCAGTTTGGTAATTTTTCTCCTTCACTGATGTGCGATAATGAGGTGGCACTGAAAGGAGGCACTGAGAGGCGGCATTGACAGGCTACACTGATAGGCGGCACTGCAGGGCACAGGTGGGTGGCACTGCTAGGTCACTGCTGGGTGTCACTGATGGGCCCTGATCATCAGTGCCGATCACTTTCCAGTTATCGGCAGTACTTTCCTCATGCTGTGACAATGTGAGGAAAGTGCAGCCGATAATCGACAACTGTATTTACCTGGTGATCTACTGTGTCATTGGATACAGCTGATCACATGGTAAAAGGGTGCTGTGATTGGCCGTTTACCATATCACATGATCAGCTGTGTCCGTATGGGGGCGTGTTCTGGAATGACATCCATGGACGTCGTCCCAGAACTAGACAACCGCGCTGTAGCTGTCTTTCGGCTATACCGTGGTAAGGAAGAGGTTAATTGAAGAAGCTGAAGTTAGGAGCTGACTGGCTACCATGCACAGACGCACCAGATTTTGCACTCTCCAATTTTAGTAAATCAACTCCATAGTGTGCCATCAATCAATTTTAGGGAAAAAAAAATCAATGTGATTGAGTTTATTCTGATCAATCTGAATGAGGGCAGGGACTGATGTGTATGTACAATATATATGTAAAGTGCTGGGTAAATTTTCACTATACACTATACAAGTACCTAAATAAATAAATAATACATGGAAAAACTGATAATAGGAAATCAAACAATTTGATATGATTCTTAGGTCTATGGTGAGAGAAGCAATCGTTTCCCCCTTTTGGATAAGATTTCAATCGAACAGTGAATCTATCTATAATTTGATCTATAAAAAATCGTTCCATGTACAGTATGGCCACCATTTGAGAGATTTCCCTTACTTTCTGTCCAGGTGAAAACAGTTTCACCAGACTTGGATTGAGTAGATATTTTCAATCAGAACTATATCCAGGACACGTAATGATTATGAAAAAGGTAATTTTTGAAATGTGGAAATGTCACCAAAAGACAGCAAAATTCAGCTAATCATATACTGTATTATCGGCCAGTAAACTAAGGTATATTAATCTAAGGACAAGAATGCAGAGTGTTTCAAAACAATTTAATTATGTAATCGGGATTTCCCTTGTGTAAATCGGTGCATCTCTGGCATACCATTCATTTTAATCTTGATGCAAGAAGATACACACATTACCTCATCCATCAGGATCTTTAAGGTGGCATCTGTTGCACTGGTTGACCTGTTCCTTAATATAGTATCTTGTTTAGTCCGGGATTATAGCAGCAATTCACATTCTATTTTAATTCCAAAGTCTGACTAATACTGTCACCAGAGTTAGCAAGCAATTAAAAAAATGTTATCAGTATGAATTAATTTCCTCTTTCACTCTAATTACGATACTTGAAATAAAATAGATGTTCAGTCAACCATACTATTACATAGAAAGTCCCATCAGTTCTGAAACTGATTTGTATCTGTTAAATCAGACAAAAATGTTATTAGAGACATATGTAGGCTACCATTGTTGATTTCCTTCTGATGATGGTAATTCGCTAAATGTTTGGTTGATACTTTGGCTCTGATGTATTGAGTCAGGCTACATTCACAATATAGGGATTAAAAAATTATTAATATTATTATTATACAGGATTTATATAGCACCAACAATATGCTCAGCGCTTTACAATATAAAGGGAGACAATACAGCAACGGTACAGTTCAATACAAGAGAGTTAGGAGGGCCCTGCTCCTTGGAGCTTACAATCTAAGAGGGAGGGGTTGGTGGTACAAAAGGTAATAATTGTGGGGGACAAACTGATGTGAGAAATAGAAGATTTGGTTATTAACTGAAAGCAGAATAGGCTTCCCTAAAGAGATAGGTTTTCAGAGATTGCCTAAAAGTGAGCAGAGTAGGCAATAGTCAGATAGATTGGGGTAGAGGGTTCCAGAGGATGGGGGAGGCTCTGGAGAAGTCCTGAAGATGGGCATGGGAAGAGGAGACAAGGGAGCTAGAGAGCAGGAGGCCGTGGGAGGAGCGGAGAGGATGCTTTGGGTGAAATTTGGAGACAAGATTGGTGATGTGATCGGGGGCAGAGTTATTAATGGCTTTATATGTTACTGTCAATTTTTTGAATTGTATTCATTGGGCAATGGGAAGCCAGTGGAGGGATTGGCAGAGAGGAATGGAGGACACTGAGTGGAGGCCAGTGGAGGGATTGTCAGAGAGGGATGGCAGATATGGAACTGTTGGTAAGGTGAATGAGTCTGGCAGCAGCATTCATAATAGACTGAAGAGGGGATAGCCTGCAATTAGGTAGGCCAATGAGAAGGGATAAACAATAGTCAAGGTGAAAGATAACCAGGGAGGGAATAAGTTGCTTTGTGGTTTTGGTGGTTAAAAACGGGCATATCTTGGAGATGTTATGGAGGTGAAGTCTACAAGATTTGGACAGTGATTGGAGAAGTCAGGGGAGGGGGCACGGACTGGAGGGAATATTGTGAGTTCAGTTTTAGAAAGATTGAGTTTGCGGAAGTGGACTGACATCCATGCTGATAAGTCACTTAGTAAGTTAGTGATGTGAGAGGAGGCTGAAGGGGCGAGGTGAGGAGTAGAAAGATAGATTTGCATGCATTGCATATGACACACTTAAGGAAGAATTCTGGGTGTGAATATTTTACATAGTTACATTAGTCCAGCTTGGATCAATGAAACTATGCATATACAGTGCCTTAGTGCCTTGAAAAAGTATTCATACCCCTTGAAATTTTCCATATTTTGTCATGTTACAACCAAAACAATACATGCATTTTATTGGGATTTTATGTGATAGACCAACACAAAGTGACACATAATTGTGAAGTGGAAGGAAAATGATAAATGGTTTTCAGAATTTTTTACAAATAAATATGGGAAAAGTATGTTGTGCATTTGTATTCAGCCCCCCCGAGTCAATACTTTGTAGAACCACCTTTCGCTACAATTACAGCTGCAAGTCTTTTTGAGAATGTCTGTACCAGCTTTGCACAGCTAGAGAGTGAAATTTTTGCCCATTCTTCTTTGAAAAATAGCTCAAGCTCTGTCAGATTGGATGGAGAGTGTCTGCGAACAGCAATTTTCAAGTCTTGCCAATTGAGATTTCGATTCTCAATTGGACTTAGGACTGGACTTTGACTGGGCCATTCTAACACATGAATATGCTTTGATCTAAACCATTTCATTGTAGCTTTGTCTGTATGTTTAGGGTTGTTGTCCTGCTGGAAGGTGAACCTCCGCCCCAGTCTCAAGTCTTTTGTAGACTCTAACAGGTTTTCCTCTAACAATGCCCTGTGTTTTGCTCCATCCATCTTCCCATCAACTCTGACCAGCTTCTCTGTCCCTGCTGAAGAAAAGCATCCCTACAACATGATGCTGCCACCACCATGTTTCACAGTGGGGGTAGTATAATCAGGGTGATGTGCAGTGTTAGTTTTCCGCCACACATAGCGTTTTGCTTTTAGGCCAAAAAGTCCATCTGACCAGAGCACCTTCTTCCACATGTTTGCTGTGTCCCCCACATGGCTTCTCACAAACTGCAAGTGGGACTTCTTATGGCTTTCTTTCAACAATGACTTTGTTGGAGTGCACAACTGATAGTTGTCCTGTGGACAGATTCTCAAACCTGAGCTGTGGATCTCTCCAAAGTTACCATGGGCCTTTTGGCTGTTTCTCTGATTAATGCTCTCCTTGCCTGAGCTTGTCAGTTTAGGTCGATGACCATGTCTTGGTAGGTTTGCAGTTGTGCCATACTTTTCCATTTTCGGATGATGGATTGAACAGTGCTCCATGAGATGGTCAAAGCTTAGCATAATTTTTTATAACTTTACCCTGTTTTAAACTTCTCCACAACTTTATTCCTGACTTGTCTGGTGTGTTCCTTGGCCTTCATGATGCTGTTTGTTCACTACTGTTCTCTAACAAACCTCTGGGGGCTTCACAGAACAGCTGTATTTATACTGAGATTAATTTACACATAGGTGGACTCTATTTACTAATTAGGTGATTTCTGAAGGCAATTGGTTCCACTAGATTTTAGTTAGAGGTATCCGAGTAAAGGGGGCTGAATATAAATGCACACCACACTTTTCAAAAACTTATTTTAAAAAAATTTGGAAAACCATTTATCATTTCCCTTCCACTTTATGATTATGTGCCACTTTGTGTTGGTCTATCACATAAAATCCCAATAAAATACATTTACGTTTTTGGTTGTAACATGACAAAATGTGAAAAATACTTTTTCAAGGCACTGTACTATACCTGTGGGATCCTTCTAGAAGCTGGAACTCTGTAGTAGACACCATTACTCCAGTGATCTCCACTTGCTTCCAGGTCCCATGCTAAGCGGCTGCCCTGCTGAATTGTGAACACAGGAGGTTGGCCACTCAACAAAGGTGCCATTCAGAAATTGCTTTGCATTTTCTCAATTAATGAAAATCGTTCTCTGATTGGACAAGGTAGGGAAGTGGGGCAGTGATATCATGCTCACCACCTTGTTCAATCAGAAAAGCAAATAAGTAAAATTCATCTGATGTGAACAAAAGCCAGTTGATACAAGCTGTTCCCAAACAAGAATGCAGATCAGAAGTTCTAACTTTACTTGCTGCATGACTGTTCCAGGAATTGCTGGCTAACAAACAAGACTCCTTTAACACAGGGTAGACCCTGTCTGTGTTCTAATTTCTCAGCAGGGGATCTATTTGCTGATCCCCACTGTGCAGGCAGATGACAGGTCCATGTCCGTTGCACCTTTGCGGACATAGTCCAGTATCCTGTATGATCGATCGGTGTAAATGCACTACCTTTCTATTTACATCAAACTGCCATGCGGTTTGATCCACTGGATGGAAGGGGAGCAGATCCTCATCCTTCTGTTTTTGGCAGATCAGATCAGATTAGATGTAGGCGGGTCCGTTTACACCCACCGCTCCATAGAGGAGAATGGAGGTTCCGAGCGGGTCAAGTGGGAAAAACGGAGAAGCGGACCTGATTTAAACATTGTTGTGAAATGGGCCTTAAAAAAATCCAGAGAAATAGCACTTTTTGGTAATGATGGCCCATATATTTCTGTCATTCCAGGCTTTTTCCAAAGAGACACTGTCAGGTCCCTACACTAGAAAACATCTGTGCATCTTTGTGTGTGCAAGCATGTCCCTTGCAGGGGTGTGTGATTAAGTACACACGTGTGAACAAGAACTTAGTCCTCCAGTGAGGTAGACAATGGATCAAGGAACCTCTGTTCATCAAGAAGACTAATAACATCTAGTTGTGGAGTGGAACTGATGTAGGGCAAAGCGCCAAAGAGAAGGTATCGCAAAGCAGCAATTATGTTTTAACACTTTCAGTGAGGCTTCTTAAAACTGAAATCCTATGAAAGCCTATAACAGGCTGCACCTGGATGGGGCTGAGCACCGTACTGAGTGGTACTAACATTTAGGGCCCTATGCATTCAGGATGAAGCAAAATAGCAAAATACCTGCATTCCAGACCTTCATTCCTGAACACACAGGGTCTTAAAAGTGAGTACCATCCAGTACAGTATTCACCCCCATCCTGCCATAGACTTTGACAGACTCCCTGCAGTGGGGCTAGACCAGGGGCGGAAAGACCATTTGGAAACTTGAGCACTGCCCGAGGGCCCGGGGTCAGTAGAGGGCCCCATGAGATGCCCCTGGTACCTTTTTCATAGGCTTTTTTGAGTTTGGGCAAGGACACAGGGGCCCTATGATCCTCTATTGCCCGGGGGCCTCATGAGTTGTCAGTCCGCCCCTGGACTGGACGCTGCATCTCTCCCTCCCAGGGGCACACTATAATGCCGGGAGGGACGCTCTACTAATAAATGGGCCTGTGTACATGGCTGTTCATGGAGCTGGTTAATATGGAAGCTGGTAAGGAGGTTTTGCACACAAGGGTAACTTATACTTTGTTGCATACAGTATGTGTGAAACCCATGAAAGTATGAATGTTACTAAAAGAGACATTGTCAGAAATAGAAACTTTTTAATGTAGCTGTTAAGAGTCACATTTCAGTTAAGCATCCTTGTTAAGTTTTACATGCTTTTTTTAAGCGTTTGTACAGGCATTTTTGTGCATTTTATGTGGGCACCTGAGGTTTGACCATTTTTTTTTCAACACTGGAAAGCTATTTACTAGGGAAAAAATGCACAATGTATGCGTTTTGACATGTATTTCTGTGTTTTTCAGGCACTCCTATTGAAGTCGATTGGAACCAAAACTGCTAAAAGCTTGTAGCTCAAAAGAAACCAGTGTACTTTTTTGAGCTTCAAGCGACATTACATTCAGGTGTGAACAGGCATATTTAGGCTGCATTCACATCTATGCATTTTGAATCGTGGGCAGAATCGCCACGATTCTGTCCACGATTTCAAAATGATCTGCTAAAATGGCAAAACACACAACGTGGATTTTAGATGCCATTCATTTGAAGCTCCTGCTCCTTTTTGGGCGACAAGTTTCACGCGTAATGGTTTGCCGCGATTTATCACGTGACAATAGCGGCAGAAACGCACCACGTTTTTAGGTGCCATTCAAATGAATGCCATCTAAAATCATGCGTTTTGTTGTTTTAGTAGAGCGTTTTGAAATCATGGCGATTCTGCCCACAATTCAAAAGACACTGGCTCTGAGGAAGAGGTACAACCTCAAAACGTGTCAGCCACCAGCTATCCAGAGGCTCACAGTCCCCCACCAGACCACCCACAGGGGTTCCTGAACCACTCTGCATCCCTTGCGACATGCTTCCCATTTTAATTTGATTTTATATTTCTTTGTGAGAATTTTACTATTTATTAATAAATCCCATTTTTTAGGGTAATGCACTAGGCCTGTGCGCCCTCTCTTTGTTTTCTATATACAGTTCTCTTTGGATTTCCCTGGTCCGTTGCGGGCAGCAAGGCTTGCATTTCTCTAACTCAGGAATACATGCATTCGGTTGCTACATTCTTCTTTCCACAATTCAAAATGCCTAGGTGAGAAAGCAGCCTTAAAAACCCTACAATTTTGATTTTAAGTGACTTGGAGCTTCAGCAGGCCATACATGGGTCGAACTCTGAACAAATTTTCTTTAGAAAATTGGAAATTTGGTGCATTTTATATACCGATGGCGCCACCATTGTTTTTGAAATTCAACCAACCAAGCCTTCAATTTCACCTCATGTTGCTACAGAAAAAAATTTTCATGGCTGGGAATCTTCTTTTCTTTCCAGGTCACAGGTCATGCTCATTTCTTCTTTTACTATATTTCTTGCATGATTCTCCCATCAATGGTTAGAAATTTGTTCGTTGTTCAAAACATTTCCAACATGCCGATCACTCAAATTAGATAGCCGCATGGAAATCGGCCGATGCTGCGGTCCACTAATGGTGTAAAATTCTAAAGACAATTCTTAGTTACAACTGGAATTTGACCCATGTATGGCCTGCATAAGTCTGCATTCACACCTGAGCAGGGCATATTTCTAGGGATTCTGAAGCATTTTTAAGGGATTTTAAAGGAATTTTACAGGCATATTGCATATATTGGCATGATAAGCTTTAATTTAAAATATTATTATTATACACTATTTATATAGCGCCAAAGGGTATGCTCAGCGCTGTACAGTAGCAAGGGGGACAGAACATGAGACAAGACAGTAACAATACACTACACGAGGGGTTCGAGGGCCCTGCTCTTTCGAGCTTACAATCTAGAAATGAAAGGCAAAACATTTGTATATAGACATAAGAAAACATTATAAATATCTCTTTCCCTGTTTTATAGGTGAGCACATACCCTCTAAGCTTCTTATGCAGTTAAAAACAGAGAGCTGGGGGAGGAGAAACATCAGAATACTGAACTTCCCAATTACTGGCTGTGGCAGGTTGGGGGCATGTCAGGTCATGTCAGGTCAGTCTGATCATTGGAGGAAAGCAGGAGGAGCTCTCAGCACAGCTAGAAAACTGACCATGCTTTGCTCTCACACATAATGTAGTCAGTTTATGATACAAAAGAAGGGGGAGTGGCAGGAACACCAGAGACTAAAGAAAACAATACAAAGAAAACGGGAAACTTTTTCATACTTGGTATGGCAGGCACAGATCAGGAATATTAAATGTTGGGTTTACATACTCTTTAAGAACTTTTTCCTGAGCTAGGCAAGGGGTGGAGAGCAGTTCTATAGGACAAAAATAATTATCCGGCACAAAACATGTGCAAAAGCGTGCATTTGCAAGCATTCCCATTGAAGCCTAGGGGACCAAACACTCTTGAATCACTCAATAAATGTACTTTTGCACACAGGGTATAGAGCATAGAGTGACAAGTGTAAACAGGAACATTTAGAAGGAATGGAATTCTGTGTAGTCAGGTATAGACAGCTGTAAGGCAACGAGCAGAAAAACAGGGGATTATTGATTTTTTTTTAATGTTCCTTTATTTTTTCTCAGGTAATACACATCAGCGCATGTGAGATCTGATTCAAACCTCCCATAGATTTCTGCTGCTATGTTGGAGGAAATTTGCAGACTTTTAAAAGGTGTGATAAAAGCACAAGCACAGCCCAAGGAAAGTACAATAACACAAATATTGTAAAGATAAGCATTCAAGGACAAAAATAAGGAATATGACTGCTTATATAATTTGATAAATATTTACTTAACAGCATGACCAGGTCAGTCACTGACTCATGCGATAATGACAAGACTACACGAAATACCTAGCTGTAGAGCAACATAAATATTTTTACGTGCTTGTCAGTATCTGGACTATCCAGTTGGGCATAGATTTCCCCATTTTGCTGCCAATTGTCCCATAATGAGCAGAGATGACTAAAGGAACCACTTCCTGTTACAAGTACTCATTTGACATTATGACACAGGCAGGCCCTGGCCCAGCCAAGGTAAGTCCACACCCTATACTACACTGCACATGTAGAATGGCATGTTTCTAAAAGACGTGACTGTGTTATTGGTAAGACTGCATTATCTAATTAAAGAAAAAAAAGTCACACTTAGAAATGTACAAAGCTGTAAGCAGTTATAATATTGATATTTTAGGAACACTGCCAAAACGTCTCAGGAAAACATTTCAAAATACAGCACTGCTAATTTTATTCATTTCAAATTTAGCACTTGTTTACACCATGTTCAAAGACCTGCACTTTTCTGCACCTATCTCTGCAAGGGCACAAAGAAAACTATTGTTGTCCATGAAATGATTAAACTAGCAGAACTGTGTTTTGAAACCTTTTCTCAGACTTTTTGGCATAGTGTTTCTAAAATATCAATATTATAACTGCTAATAGAAATGAAAACAATTGAATTGTTTTTCACCACTTTCCTGCCGCCCTATAGCAGAAATGCTGCTACAGGGCAGCAGGGCTCTGCAAAATCATGTATATATACTCGCGCCGCCATCAGAGGTCTCAGCTGTGGATCGCCGGGTGCCGGCAGGGAATCACCGGCCAGCCAAGTATCACTGATAGCAGAGCTATACAAAGCAATGTCCTGACACAGTGAAACACACCCACAGCACAGTAAAACACAGCACACAGTAAAACTGCACACAGTTAACCCTTTGATCGCCCCAGATGTTAACCCATTCCTGCCCAGTGTCATTAGTACAGTGTCAGTGCTTTTTATTAGCAACAATTACTGTATTAGTGTCAGAATGCCCGCAGCACCCACATGGAAGAAAAATATATTTGAAATATATTTTAAAAATATTCTTCCCAAATATATTGACATATATTTGAAATGCTTCAATTTTGGCCATATTCAATATATTTCCAAAAAAATATATATATAGTATTTCTTTATTCCTAATATAGAGTAGATGCTCTGCTTGACTTGTGCACTTGGCTTTCCATTTCCAGTAGCATCGCTCATAGGATTAGATCTGATGCAGCAGACAAGTGGTCACACTGGTCATCACACTGGTCATCACTCTCCATGAGTCCATGTAAGACAGACCCCACCAACTTTTCAGCAAACTGTCCACAGGCTGCACAGATCACATTCTCTATACCATACATGAAGAGATACTCATTCATAGCTCAAGATGCAGCCCATGTCCACCTAATGCTACTCTTCTCTTTTCAAGTTACAGCTATCCTTAAACCTGTAATGAGGTAAAGCAAAGCTAGTAACATCATAGATGGTTAGCATGCACCATTCAGAGCTAAATCTTGCTTTTAAGTACATGTCCTCCTCCCTGAAGCACCACTGGGGTACCTAAGAAACAGAATGTCTGGGTATGTGGAAAATGTGCGAATTCTACCCCCTTCCAACATGGAATGCTCAGTGCCTAAAGGACCTTTTGTCAAGCCCAAAATGTCTCACATGGTACCTGGCCTTGTTAAAATACCAACCAGGGGCGGACTGACCATTTGGAAACTCGGGCACTGCCCAAGGGCCCGGGGTCAGTAGAGGGCCCCATGAGATGCCCCTGGCACCCTTTTCATAGGCTTTTTTGAGTTTGGGCAAGGACATAGGGGCCCCATGATCCCCTATTGCCCGGGGGCCCCATGAGTTTTCAGTCCGCCCTGATACCAACTCTCAGAATTTCAGTAGGATATTTAGGAGGGTGTGGGCATCTGGGGACATAGGGAAGGTTGGCAAAATTACATGGTGACACCAGAGGGGACAGTTCCTTGACTAGGAAGCTTGGCCATTATTTGCATTCCAGATCACCCTGCAATAATTGAGCTCCCTGCGCAGTGAAGAGCTGAGGTAGACTAACTTGGCAGAACTAGTATTTATGCTATCTTAGTGTCACTTAGCATTCATTTTAAAGGGCAATTCTCTCTCATAACCTTCTACTGCTAACCAAGAAACATTGCAACTGTGAACATCGGAAAGTCCACTCAACCACTTAGGGATATAAGTGAGAGTGCAGCTGGATCCTCACAAGATTCTTCACTCTGGCCTCCACAAGCAGAACCATGGCACTTCTGGTATGGGTAGCACCCAGGCAACTGCATGCAGGCAAAGGAGGCCAAGAAGCCATTAGTGAGATCTGGAACTAGATAAATGTCTGACAGGTACAGAGAGATTGCTGATAACAAATCATAGCCCAAAGGATTTGTAAAGATATTGCTAGAAGATGGAATCATCGGTATGATGGTGTCATCATGATTGATCCTTCACGCACTATATGGAGGATACCCCACCATATACTGAAGTTGGAAGATAGAAGGTGTTCATGGCAGCTCGTAGGGAAAGAAAGAATAATAAGAAAATGAAGAGTAGGAAGAGAGAATTGAGGGGAAAGGTTATAGATATGAACTGGATTGTTGGAGAGATATGGACTGGGGTTGTGTGGAAGGTGGAGATGGGGGGGGGGGGAGAGGAGGTTGAAACGGGAAATTTAGGAAAGTTGTTTGTACTTTAGATGTAAATGTTATAAGGTTGTGTTTTTGGAATGAAAAACTTAATAAAAGATATAATAATAATAATAAAAAAAAAAAAAAAAATGTGTTCATGGATTACCAGCAACAAGACAACATTATGCTGTGGGGTGGCTTGTCAGATTTTAACAAACAAACATGTAAAAAAAGCACAGCCAGGCTTGAACAATGACTGAACAGTTTGAAATGCTTAGCAGAAGCTGTGGAAGTACAAATATAGTGCTGCTTTACAACTGCAGGAAACTGGACTGCAGACTTCTTTTGCCACTGGACTGTAGAGTACATCTGTGCCTGAAGCCCTAGGCAGGCAGGCTGTCTATCCTTTTAATTTCAAAGCTTTATTATCACTTTCCACTGATGTGTACTGACAATACCTTTAGGTGGTTTGTTCACAGCAGGATGCCTAACCAGTGATTTTGTAGAAAAATATTGTTAAATAATGCCCATAAACAAGGACTTCTCATTTTTATTACAAAAATAATTAGACGATTGGAAGATCTCCTCATTACTCAATGTGCACTTAGCTTGGCTTGTCTCAACCACACCCTTCAAGGCTGATGCCACAGTTGTGAAAACCCACCAGTGACAAGACCTCTAAAATTTGCACTAAAAATGTTTGTACAAGTTACTGTGTTGCTGGCTGGTTGAGCAAGCTGTCATTCCCTTACTGAGGAAGACATTGCAGAATGTCAATCAACAGCAAGAAAAGGACATCTTGCTAACCTAGCCAGTGACCTGTTGACCTGTGCAAACATGTGAGTCATTTCATGCACCTTTTTAGTAGTCTTGATGTGAACAGTTGCCATCAGCTGAAGAATCGGAAGTGTGATATTAACTTAAGGTGTCATGTGTGGTATTAGCTTATTAAAGGATAACTTCACCTTTTTGACCAAAAATAATAAATGCACATTTTTTTGCAGGTAAATTAATGTGCATTTATTATTTTTGTCTGCAGGAGCCTGGAAAACATATCACCAGTGATCAGTAGATGGCTGATGCCATGCAGGTCTCATGAAGACCTGTCAGAGTATCTGCTTGCCGTACGGGATGTACAAGCAAGCAGATATTCTGACAGGAAGCTTCAATGAACTACAACGTCGCTCCACAGTGCCGTGGTAGTTCGTTGAAAACTACAAGCCAACAGTCACTAAGGCTTCCAGGACTTGTAGGCATTCATTCACGGAAATCTGTGAATAAATGACGCAGCTGTATGGGTGCAGCCCCGCAAGGCTGCACTGTTTTCAAATCTGACAGATAGTAAGGGGAAAGTCCTCCCTGTACTACTTGTCAGAGGGAGGGGGGCAGCGGGGGCAGCTGCGGCTATGGGAACAGGTTACATGTTCCACCCTAAAAACGGGTGGAACATGTTCCAAAGGTGAACTTATCCTTTATATGTCCCACTGTTAATAACTGATTTTAACCACATGCCGCCCAGCCACTGTAGAAATACGGTGGCAAGGCGGCACGGCTGGGCAAAACCACGTTTTAAAACGTGTGTTTTTAAAACAGGTAGGGGCGCGCGCAAGGCCCGCCGATCACGTCCGCTGATGTCAGTCGCCGGGTCACAGCCGGTCGTTACCGGCTATGTCCCGGCGATTAGCGGCAATCAGTGACAGAGAGCACAGCTGCAGTAGCTGTGCTTTCTGTCAGTTCCCTGATGCTATAACTTTCACACAAAGCAATCAATATACACTTATTGGGATTTTTGTTACCAAAAACATGTAGCCGAATACATTTTGGCCTAAATGTATAACTAACTTTGAGTTTACTATATATTTTTTATAGCTGAAAGTAAAAAATATTGTTTTTCTTCAAAATTTTTGGTCTTTTTTTTTTTTTAGCATGAAAAATAAAAAGCACACAGGTGATCAAATACCACTGAAAGAAAGCTCTATTTGTGTGAAAAAAAGACGTAAATTTCATTTGGAAGCAGCATTGCATGACCGTGCAATTATCAGTTGAATTAGTGCAGCGCCGAGTAGCAAAAAGAGGCCTGGTCATTAAGGGGGTAAATCCTCAGGAGGGCAAGTGGTTAAAGCGTTTCTTTTTTTTTTTTTTTAATTTAAATATTTATTAAATTTTTCATATTAATACAAAAGTCCCAAAACAGGGAAAAAAAAAATTCTCAATACAAATAAACATTTATAACATTTCTATCTTTCCCTTATTAAAAAAAAAAAAAAACTTTTCTTTCCCATCCCACTATCTCCCCTTCCCGCCCCTCATCCCCCCTCTTCCCTCTGCAGACTCCAATCCATTCTGATCTAATAAGGCTTATCCATTTTATTGTTAACCTCTTAGTTTATATTTTCTTATATTTCTCCTTCAATCTTGCTCTTTCCCACTTTTCCCATCTCCTAGAATACACTCCCATCCTATCTTCATGCATATGGTATGATTTTTCCATTCTACCAATCTGGTTCACTCTGTTAATCCAGTCTTCCTCCTTCGGTACCTCGGCTCTTCTCCAAAACTTGGGTATCAGCCCTTTCGCTGCATTCAAGAAGTACCAAATACCTGAATCTTTATGTTTATTTACAGATGTCTCTACCTTGTGTAGGAGGCACGTCGTTGGGTCTAACCCTATGTCAATTTCGGTTATTTCCTCAATCAGTTTAACTATTATCTTCCAAAAGGCCTGAATTTTCGGACATTCCCACCATATGTGAAACACCGTGCCAATCTCTCCACATCCTCTCCAACACTTATTTGAGTTTTCCCCATTCATCTTATGCTCTACACTCGGTGTAATGTGCCATCGTGTCATACACTTGTAATTAACCTCAACCTCTCTCATACTAACATTATCGTGTATCAATCTAAACATCTTTCTCTGTCTATCTTCGTCAAACTCAACTCCCATGTCCCTTTCCCATTTTGTAATAAAAGTTGACTTTGTGTTTGTGTCTAATTCTGTGAGTATTCTATACACTTTTGAAATACCGTGTTTCCCATCACCTCGTGTCCCCAACAACCTTTCAAACATATTCCACTCCTGTTTTATTCTCAGGGGTTTCGGTAGATTTCCAATAAAACATTTCAATTGATGATACTTCCACTCATCTATTCTAATAAAAATATCTCCCTTCTTCTCTATTAAATCTTTAAGTGATCTCAGTTCCCCTTCCACCAAGACATCACTCAGTTGGGTGTCCTCCTTTCTAAACCATCTCCCTGATATCTTATTCTTTCCCGGGGGGAAATACTCAGTATTTGTGAGAGGCATTAATATAGAATTGAATTCCCATTTCATGTTTTTGTGTAAAGTGTCCCATACCCTAAAAACATTTAATGTGTACATACTTGTGCTTTCTTTAATTCCCCTAAACTGTGTTGGGACCCATATCATCTGACTCAATCTAGTGCCACTAAGATCATTTTCAATTGTTACCCAACTTTTCCCCTTATGGTTAAATGTCCAGTCATATATTCTTGCCAAAACCACTGCTTTATAATATCTCTTGACATCTGGTAGACCCATTCCCCCTTTCTCTTTAGTCCTACTCAATGTTTCATATGCTATTCTGGGTTTCTTATTCCTCCATATATATTTTGTTAACATTCTTTTCATTATCTTAAAGAAGGCCTCTGGAATTTTAATTGGTACCATTTGAAATCTATACAGTATTTTAGGCATAATTACCGTTTTGACTAGGTTTATACGTCCTATCCAGGCTGGGTTTCCTCCTTCTAATCTTTTTAAATCTTCCCTGATCTCATTTATCAAAGATATATAGTTTAATCTATACAAGTTCTTAAGTGAGGCAGTAAGCTTTATTCCTAGATACTTTATCTCTTTTTCTCTCCATATAAAGGGGAATTCTTTTTGTAGTTTTTCTTTTTCATTCTTTGGTATATTAATATTCAGGATCTCTGTTTTCGTTGGATTAATTTTTAAGTTTGAAAGTTCACCGTACTCCTTCAGAATCTTCATTATATTTGGGAGAGTTATTCGAGGATTCCCCACATAGAACAATAAGTCGTCCGCAAAGGCCGCTACTCTATGTTCTGTGGATTCTATCTGTATTCCCTTTACCGATCCACTATTTCTTATTATTGACAACAGAGGTTCGAGTGACAATACATATAACAGAGGGGACAGTGGACAGCCCTGTCTTGTCCCATTAGACATTCCAATGGGTTCTGATCTCTCCCCGTTTACCGTGATGATTGCAGTAGGCTCACTATATAATTTGCTTATCCACTCTCGCATTCTATCGCCTATCCCCAGCACTTTTAAATTATCCATCATGAAGCCCCAGTCCACTCTATCGAATGCCTTCTCTGCGTCAATCGACAAGAGCACCACCGGGGCTTTCCCTTTTCTACTCTTCTGAATAAGCATCAGGGTTCTCAAGCCGTTATCTCTACCTTCTCTCCCTGGTACGAAGCCCACCTGATCTCCATGGATCCATTCAGGCATCAGATCCCTCAACCTGTTTGCTAACACCTTTGCATACAGTTTAGTGTCAGTGTTCAGTAATGAAATAGGTCTATAGCTGGAGCACTGAGATGGATCTTTTCCTTCCTTATGAATAAGTACTACATGGGCCTGTAGGGATTCTCTCCTCACTTCCGTCCCACCTCCCAGAGCATTCATATATTTCTCCAGCTTGGGTAGCAATACCTCACTGAATTTCTTATAGTACCTAACTGTATAACCATCCGGGCCTGGGCTTTTTCCCCCCCCTGTGCTTTTCAATGCTCTTTTAATTTCTTCCTGGGAGATTTCTGCATCTAGGGATTTCAACTGTACTTCACTTAGTTTTGGTAATCCCGCATTTTTTAAGTATGTCATCTTTTTTTTATTAATTTCCTCTTGGGCTTCTTTTAGAGGGCCTTGGGTACTGATATTATATAATTTCTTATAATACTCCGTAAACACTTTAATAATCTCTTTGTTTGAGTGGACCAACTCCCCCTTTGAACTTTTTATCTTTTCTATGTAGTTCCTATTTTTCTTTTTATTCAAGGCTCTCATTAAATATCTTCCTGGTCTGTCTCCCCATCTATATCTTTCGTTCAAAACCCTGTTGTATACTCTTCTCTTCTCCTCCTCCATCACCCTCTCTAGCTCATCTTTTTTATCCACTAGCTTCTGTCTCGTATCTATTGTTATTTTCTTCTTATGGATCTGCTCCAGTTCCAATATTTCTTTTAAGAGCCTACTGACCCTCTCTCTTCTTTCCTTTTTTTTCCTTGCACCTGCCGCGATCAAGATTCCTCTTATAAATACCTTGTGGCTTTCCCAAACTGTAGCTATCGATACTCCCTCTGTTTCGTTCTCCTTAAAATATACCTTAATCTCTTTCTCGATTTTTTGAACTATATCCTCATCCAGAAGAAGAGCCTCGTTTAACCTCCACCCCAATCCTCCAGTCCACCTTCCTCCCCATCTCATTTTCATCACAACCGGAGCATGATCCGAGAACGTCCTTGTTTCTATGTCGATTTTAACCAGATGATCTATCAGTTGGTGGTCTATTAAGATGTAGTCTAATCTCGAGTATATCTCGTGTGCATTCGAGAAGAAGGAATAGTCTCTGTCTTTCATATGCGTTATTCTCCAGGTGTCCACTAGTTGGTATTCATGCATCGCTTTTTTCAAAGCTCTCAGAGACCTACTCCCCTCTCTTTGCACAGAAGAGGTATTATTCTTTTGTGGGTCCATACAGAAATTTAGGTCTCCAGCTACTATCAAACGCCCTTTTTTAAATTCCATTAATTTTTTTAACAGACCCTTCATATATATCTCCGGATTTTTATTAGGGCAGTATATATTGGCTAAAGTGCACTCAATCCCCTGAAGTTTACCTTTTAAGAATAAAAACCTCCCCTCCGGGTCGGTTCTTCTATCCTCCAGCTCAAATCTCATATTCTTTGCCAAACCTATTGCAACCCCTTTTGCTCTTTTACTTGGAGAATCTGCATAGTACCATGTTGGATAGTATTTGGATCTCAGTTTTACATTTGCCTCTATCTCAAAGTGTGTCTCCTGTAAAAATACCACTGACGTCGCCCTATGATGTAACTCATTAAACAACCTAAATCTCTTCCCTGGGCAACTCAGCCCGTTCACATTATATGTTATAAACTGTATTTCTTCCATCGTTCCCAATTGGCTCCATCCCTCTTCCTGATTGCCTTTTCCTCTTTATCTCTTCTGTCTTGCAGAGTATTGACCCCGTACCTCCTCCCCTCCCTCCCTCCCCTTCCTCCCTCCCACCCAGCTTCCATCCCTCCCAACTTCCCTCCCCTCCCTCCCACCCCCCCCCCTCTTTTTAGGCCTACTATTTGCCTACTAATCATTTGTGGAAATACAATCCACCTTTGATTTAATCTCAGGGCAAAAAAAATAAAGAACTCCACCCATGGACCACTTTTCCCCCTTCTCCAACCTCCCCCTCAACCCCTAACTCCTCCCTGAATATCTCAATAATAGTGGTTAGGAGACGGTTGGGAGAAGGCAGAAAAAGACAGGAGGGAGAGAGAGAGACAAAAAAAAAAAAAAAAAAAAAAAACCCCACGTTATCTCTCTCCCTCTCCCCCTCCCCCCCCCTCCCCCCGCCTCCTCCCTCCAACAGGCTGCCAGCGCTCCTTTCCTTTTATTCTAATTTCCCAGTGTTCTTCTTCCCAACCAGGGATCTCCAGTCTTTGTAGTTTAAGTCTATCACAAAAATACTGCAAATCTTCTGGGAACCTGAGATATGCTGTAGTTCCATTTCTCCACCCTATTAGGCACTCAGGGGTCCCCCATCTATATTGGACGTTCTGTTCTTTCAATCTTTCCAATAGAGGTCTAAGGATTCTCCTTCTCCACAGAGTCTCTGATGACAAATCCGCATATATCTGTATTTCTTTTCCTTCGTACATGATTACTGATTTTCCCTTAATCCTTTTCCAAATTTTATCTTTATCTAGGAAGTCACAAAATTTAACAAGTATATCTCTTGGCCTTTCCTTTCCCGAATTTCCTTGGAATTTTCCTTGTCTAAAGATTCCTTCCATTTTAATCCTTTCCATATCAGTATTGTCCATTATGGAGTTTAATATTTTACAGACCACCTCTTGCAAATTTTCTCCTTTTGAATTCTCTGGGACTCCTCGTATCCTAATGTTTCTCCTCCTATTCCTATTTTCTTGTATCTCAGTCTTATAGCGCAGTTTTTCTTGGGCTTTCCCTATATTAATTATTTCTTTTTCTAATTCAGAGATAATTTGGGATTGTTTTTTAACTTTTTCCTCCGTTTCTTCCACTCTCACCAAGAGATGTCCCAGATCATTTCGAATATTTACAATTTCTTGTTTTATTGTTTTTTCCAGACCTTTAAACATTTCTGCCATTTCCTTTTTATTTGGTATTTGTAACTCTGTCTCCATCACTGTATTAGCTGATATTTGTTGGCTACTAATGTCAAGGCCTAGTGATAGTCTAGGGCTACATTCCAGACTTAGGTCTACTTCTCCTTTTCCACTATTTCCCTGAGATCTTTCTGGAGTTATATTTCCCTGGGAGGTATATTTTTTAATGGTACCGGTCTGAGTCCCTTTAGGCCCACTTCCTTTTGCATTTTTATTTTTCATTCTTCTATGAATCTTATTCTTCTTTATAGGCTCAGGGTTATGGAGAGACAATTATTAATAAACAAATCGCACCTTATCCACTCACTTGGTTTTCACACTTTTCTTTCGTTTACCCTCTTCTCTTTTCCACTCCTTTACATTCCCCAGTCAAGGGGGGTCCCCTTTTTACTCTCATACACTTCTTCCCCTAAGCAGTTTACAACAGGGGACCATACTTATCAAGTGTCGACCAAAGTCACTCACCCTCCTCGTGTCACTCTTCCTCTCGTGACCCGGCTAGGAGCTCTCTTCCACTGTTGTTCGGCTGGGCAGTGTGTGTATTTAGGGGGCTCCCAAGTGTATCTTCCACCTTTGTCTCTCCAATCCCCAGTGTCTTTCCTTCACAGACAGGGCTCTGAACAGTGGGCCAATCAGCAGGACCCCGAACAGTAGACCACCAAGTATGCCTCCATGTAGTTGGCCAGCGGTCAGGTCTTCGGCTAATAAGCCGGCAGGCAGATCTCCGGGTAAGGACCGACCACCAGGGCTCCGGGTTCTAGGTTTAACATAGGGGACTGCAGATCGAGAGCTAGCTAGCTGGGCACCAGATAGTCTGCCGGCAGACAAAAGTCCGGTTATTTGACCCGCAACAGGACTTCATTTAGTGAGCCCGTAAGCCGGGCAGCTGCTCTCCCTCCGCTCCGAACACCGGCCGGCTTCCTGGTCTCCCAGCACTGCTTAGCGGCTGACCACGTGGCCGCACCGCTCCTCCACGTCTCCGAGCAACCAGACACGCCCTCGCCACCAAGCACCGCATCCGAACCCCGTCTCCCAGACTAGCTCTCCCACAGCTCTTCCGTCCATCCAGCGGGGACCACCCTGCCGCAGCAACCCCTTTCACCACGTTTCCTCGTCACAGGTAGGGGTTTGGGGAGGTCGGGTGGAGGAGATTGTCCGAGAGCTCCTACATCGGGCTCTCCTCAGCCGCCATGGTTAGGCTCCGCCCCGACAGCAATCCAGGATTGGGGCTGTTCTGTGTAATGGTTAAAGCGTTTCTGATCCACTCTGTAGAAGGTACTGACGGCCAGCTGACACCAGAATTGCGCAAGAACATGATGTGATGGGAGTCACTTTGGGTGGGGGGTCCATGGAACCCAGCTTACTTTGGAGAGGTGGGGAGACCCCTGTCTCAGCTCCTCATATCCCTCTTATGTGTAAATCACCCTGTGCCTGTTAGGGGTACAGGGTGATCTGTCCTAATATTGGGGTGGGGGGTTGTTGATTGTTTAATGTTATGTGGCTCCATCCCATTGTTCTATTGTCTGTCTGGCTTGGGAGCAAACTATAATGGGATGTATGTGTTTATGTGCATTAGCGTAGTGGGGGGGGGGGGTGTCTCCAGCAGCCCTCCCTCCTGATGGGACTGTCTGCTGATGTGAAGTTGGAATACCTGTGTCTCTTGGTATTAAATGTAGATTGCACCGCCCTGTGTCATTATGCAAGCAGGGGGGGACTGTCCCCTGAGTGTATATATCTTGTATATGTGTTCAAATAAACTAGTCTACCTCCTGGCTTACTTCAAGACTGGTGTCATCTAGTCTTGTATGGTCAGCTGTGTTGTCTGTTGTCGGTGTTCGAACGGGGAAGCAGTATTCTAATGGAGGCAGGGGCGGACTGACCATATGTAAACTCGGGCACTGCCCGAGGGTCTGGGGTCAGTAGGGTGCCCCATGAGATGCCCCTGGTACCTTTTTCATAGGCTTTTTTGAGTTTGGGCAAGGACACAGGGGCCCCATGATCCCCTATTGCCCGGGGGCCCCAAGAGTTGTCAGTCCGCCTCTGAACGCAAGTACTCAAGTGCAGTCTGGGTCAGTTCAGTTACACATGATTCTTGCATTGTTCCTCTACAGTGCCATTTTGCAGCCCATACTTTTGAAAAGACGCCGTACACAATCGCATGGTACTCATTACCATGCGATCTGGTGCCCACAAACACTCTGCGTTTGCAATCTGCTTTTGGGGTGCCATTAAGAAGGCAGTACATTTTGAATGCAGTGTGGGAAACATGCATGGAATGCACCTTTCCCACACCACATTCTGGTGTGAACCAACCTTCAATTCAAGTCTTTGCCAGTCTGTGCATGGACCATCTGTATTGTGAGACAATGTGATCTACATATAGGATGAATGGAGTGATTTTGCCAAAGCGGAAAGGTCTCAATTTCAAATTGGAAGCTTTCAGTTATACTCACTGAGCTGCTTAGGCACAATTTCTTAAACATGTTATACTTACCAGCTCTGTGCAATGGTTTTGTGTAGAGCGGTCCTGATCCCCCTCTTTCTGGCTCCCCCGCTGATGTTCCTGGCTTCAGGGCCATGTTAATAGCATCATGGGCCCCTGGGCAAAGTAATGCCCTGGTTCCCCTACTAGCCTGCCCCAATTTATGCACCTACGTTCAAGAATGAAGGTATAAATAGTTGATAGAATTAAACATTTATTTATTAGTACTTTCAATAAAATAGATTTTATACAATAAGAAAACATGCCAAGAAGCAAAGACTAATCAACACAAAGGAACAGTACTTGGGGGGGGGGGCACAAGGGCACAGTACAGGAAGAGTCAGGAAGGCACAATACTGGGATCGGGAGGGCACAGTACAGGTTCTGGGACACTGCTTGGGCCAGCTTAGTAAAAAGTGTGACTGCAAAACCAGGACAGTTGGCAAGTATGCAAGTAATGTAATGAAAGATTATCAGGGAGCCCCTATGCACCTCGGGCCCCTGGGCAGTGCCCATGCACAAAGACAGCCCTGCCTGGCTCCCCCCCACCCCATGAGAGCCCCCATAGCAAGCCACTTCATTGAAACACACAGTGTGGGTTGGCTCCTCGCCCTAATCTCTTTGATTGACAGCAGCGGGAGCCAATGGCTTCCGCTGCTGTCTCGATTTACAGTGAGGAGAGAGAGAGAGACGCTGCTCTTGTGCACAGCTCTGGATCAAGATCGGGCTCAGGTAAGTATAAGGAGGAGGGGCTGCATACAGAGGGTTTTTTTACCTTAATGCAGAGAATGCATTAAGGAAAAAACTACAATCTTCAGAGCCACTTTAAAAGTTGTGTGTTGTTTGATTGTATTTAGGGTTTATTTCAGTTAGTGCTTTTGTGTGTTTTTGTTAATTTTTATGTATGTACCTTTCTTGAACATTATTTATCTACTGTTGCTTTAAAGCTGAATTCCAGACAAGGCAGTTTTTAAATAGCTGCATTAGTACAGCTTGAACCAGTATAAGTAGATACAGTATGTGCTGTACTTGTGGGATACCCAGGGAAGCTAGATATCACCGTAGTAGGCACTGCTACTACTGCGCTTGCCATTACCTTCTTGGTCCTGTGTAGAGCAGCTGCCCTGCTGCTTACTGAACACAAGAGGTTGCATGCTTGGCATGGGCTCCATTAGAAAACCACTTTCCATTTTCTCAATTAATGCACAGTGTTCTCAGATTGGACAAGGCAGAGCTTGTGATGTCACTGACCTACTTCTCATTCTCGTCCAATCAAAAAACAACTTCCATTTTTTGAGAAAATGCAAAGTGTTGAGTGAATGGCACCCATGCCACCTCCGGTGTTCACAAGGCAGCAGGACACCCGGTCAGGATGAGACCCAGAGGCTTGTGGAGAACATTGTAGTAGTGGAGCCTACTTCAGTGATTTCCAACTTCCACAAGGACCAGGGCTAATGAGGGCATATGTTTTGCCACAGGTCTAGGATAGTTGAAAGGAGATTCTGTAATGCTAAGAAGCCACTTAAAGCCCATTGCCCCCTAAAAACCACCATCATTTTACCGTGCCTATTGACTCCACTACACGTTGTCCAAATGGCAAATTTGGGCTCAAACCTTGTGATTTTCAGAAATTTTGTGAAATAAAAACTCAGTTTCGCTCATCTTGAATGATAACCATATAATGGAGCAATTTATGTGAATATCAGTTGAGCTATCTTATAGAGAAAACCTGCATTTTAAGTTTCCTGGTTTAAAACAGATCTACACTAATTGCTTAATATAAATTAGCTCTCTGCTTTATTGCTTTGAATATCATTGCCAAAAAACAACCTGATCTTTTCAGCAGTAACCCTGAATGAATGATGATGAGCTACAATGAGGATTTCGCCTCGGTCATGTTCTCTGGCATTGTCAGGTTAGGCAATGCACAGCAGGTTATGGCAGGTCCTGGTGTACTAGGCATGACCCGCCCTTCCAGACAGTGTACTGCTAGGTTACTTCTGTATTACATGTACAAACTTGCTGTAAAACAGACAAGATTGCTAAATATAAACCAATATTATGCATGCAGTGATAGCACAATAGGCACAAAGCTCCATTTTATCTAGAACTGCCTATAAGCATTACACATCGAAGATCCGGCCACCTAATGCCCATCATCAACCGTTGAAATACATAGAAACACATACTTGTATTGCACCAGCTTTATCTCAGTGGAGCAGTGATCAGCTGGGAAAATCCAGTCCAACTGATACACCCTCCACCAAGGGGGCCCAAGGAATCTGTGAGCACCAGAATGTGTAGTTCAACTCAACTACCTTCCTCCAACATTTAGATTGGTATTTGTACCATATTATCATATGAGTCGAGGTATAAATTCATTACCATCCGTAATACATATTAAAAATTAGCCAATGGAATGGTAAAATCTACAGTATATAGTTTCCAGCCTGCACCAATGCATATACAACATTCTACATAATTTCTTGCAGTATACATCCACGCTTGATCATTTGTCATAATCCAAAATAAATAAATAGGGGTGCACTTAAAAAGGAAAAAACTCATAACTACTGGTCCTTTGAAACTGCGGGTACATTCATCTGGTGCAAATGCTGACAAAATCAAGTGTTACTAAGCTGTTCTATCTCCAGGTTGAATGTATCATGGCCATTAGATGAAGCTAAGGCTCAATAGGAAATTAATACTGTGATGGGTGCGGCGTCAGACCCCAGTCCTTCTCACTAACTTGCCGAAGGACTAGCCAATCTAAAACCGCGCTGCCACTTGCATAACAATACCACTCTCAGCTGCACCCTGCACAAAGATTTTCCAGCTCACTGGACCCTAATCTAGGTGCCAACAGCCTGAGAGCGATTGTTACTGGGTCAGGTTAATTACACAATTAACCCTTCACACTGCCACCACCACCTTTTTACAGAGAAGGAGGAAACTCACAAATCTTAGCAGTAACATGATGTTGTTTGAATAAGCGTCTGTATACACACTGTCACTGCAGACAGATGTATCCAGAGCAGGGGCGGACTGACCATTTGGAAACTCGGGCATTGCCCGAGGGCCTGGGGTCAGTAGGGGGCCCCATGAGATGCCCCTGCTACCTTTTTCATAGGCTTTTTTGAGTTTGGGCAAGGGCACAGGGGCTCCATGATCCCCTATTGCCCGGGGGCCCCATGAGTTGTCAGTCCGCCTCTGATCCAGAGGTTTTAAAACACACAGTAGCACTCTTCAGAGACAGGGATTTTTAGCTTGCATTAAAAGAGCTTTAGAAACAATTCAACACTTTTCAGAAAATAGGATTTATTACTAAAAAGGTCAAAATGGTGCAATAAAAATATTTACAGAAAAGATGTAACTATATATATATAAACAGAGAGAGAGATAACACAACAGAGAGATAAAGAAAGAAGTTTAAGAAGGTAGAATACTTGCAGAAGTCCTGGTTTAAGCAGCGTTCAAGTGTCCTGAACAAAAGGGTGCCTTTTCTCCCAAAGTTGGTTCCTGATGTTAAAAGGAAGAAACTCTTCATCCCTCTCTCTCCAGGCATGACAGCTTTTCTAGTGTCCCAGCAGGGAGTGTCTACTGAAGCCAAATGCCAATCGCCTCATTTGGGGAGGGGGGTTAGGCGGAGACCCAGGCTGTGACCCAAAACCCTCACCAGTTTATACCATGGTCAATAACCTTCCATAGGTGCATGCAGCAACCTAGCCACTGGCAGGTTAATATGCAAAATGATATTCTGAACGTCCAGACACCAAATATGACATATCCGGTTGTGACGGATAACAAGATATCGCTTTCTACTTTCTGGTAGATGTTATCTAGGGGTGTAAGATATCAGGTGACTCATATTAAACTGACCTATCTGAATATATGCTTTGTTTTATTGTACCTTGTTCCTGCCAGGATTTATGAAATTGTATGAAAAAGTGGTTTCAAGTGGGATGTCTGTTTTACTGCCACTCTGGAATGCTTTCATGTCCAGTGACTGACTGGTTTATAGCTTTACGACCAGGCCAAGGCAAGAGCCTGACAGACATCCTGGAACCAGCTAATTGGGTTTTTAACCATGAAGCGTATCCAGAAGGAGGAGAGAATGATTTGGAGTGAGAATGACATTTGCAGAGTATGATCCAAATTATGGTTGTAATTGTCCATATCTGTGCGCACAATTATCACAAATACATATTTACAAAGCATATTAGCTCCATCTAGTGGCCATAATGCGGTACTTTCTCGATTTACACTTTTTTGATGAATGCAAAACATTTGACCTGGAGAGAAAAAATCCTAGCAAACTTTGATTTTGCTAGCATTCACACAGAATGAATGTATATGCAGTTTGGCAGGAGAAATAGCACTGTGATGTTTTCCATAGGGCACCCCAGAATATTTCATGTTGCCCCACAAAGTCTAAAGGGAGCAATAAAGAAATAAATAAATACCATGTCCATAGATCACATAGCGGTTTATGCCAAATAAAACAATTTACAGAGCCCGAAGGTGCACTTCTGTTGATGTTAAAATGTAGTGTACACATCTGAAAATGTCCTCCCTGGGACACACATTCTAAAGTGTCCTGTCCATGACAAACATCCTGCATGCCGATGATCATGCTATTAAGAACCCCCAGCCAGGGCCGTGGATAAGGGGGTACCACCAGTCCTCCTGTATGGTGCCCAGGCAGCTGGGTGAATCAGGTGTGGGCAGGGAGGCTGATTGGCACAGCGGGGGGAGGGGCAATTACTGTAACTGATCCCCTGTATGGCTGTCTCTGCAGCACCTGAAAGCTGGCTTCTTCTCCTTTCCCTCCCGCTGGCTTTCATCTGCTACAGAGAGTGAACATGTGCGGTTTGTTTCGTATCAAATTTTGGACAAATTTTTTCGTTAATCGGAGATTCAGATGTATTAGATTTCTGAATTACAACAATAACGAATTTAAACTAATCCAAAATAATGAAACAAAATACGGCCAAAATTCAATTTGAAAACAAAATCGAAATCAAATTTGAAGTTAAAAACAAAATCGAACAAACATTCGAAAACAAATTTAAAGCTGAGCTCCACCCAAAAGGGGAAGTTCTGCTTTAAGGACTGGTCCCCTGCTCCCCGTTAAGAATTGGCACCTTTGGGGTGCAGGAGGGCAGTACCCGAAATTGACAGGTACACGCTCCCACTTCTGCTGCGATCGCCTAAGGCGATTGGAAGCGGACGTTGTCCTCCCTCCCTCCCCCTGCAGTCTTCTGGGACACGTGACAGGTCCCAGAAGACTACTGGTCCATTTGAAAAGCGCAGTGGGCACCCAGCTGTGAAGCCACAAGCTGTCACAGCTGGGTGCCCACACTAAAGATGCCAGCATCAGGAACACAGGATGGCTGGTGAAAAGGGCTGCGGGAAGGACACCACGAGATCGAGGGACAGGTGTGTGTCCAGGAGAGTCAGCAGCTACAATTTTTCTTCCTGCCCCTTTTAATTTTTCCATCACTGCTGTCAAAACTGAACACTGATTTGACCCCACTACTGATTAGAAAATCAAACAAATATTCTTGAAATGATTGCTGAAAATCTACACATGTATGGCCAGCCTTATTCAAATTTTAAACAATATCAACCTATTTTGAAAAGATTTCAATCGAATTCAAAATTCTAATTTTTTCCCCCTGATTTTAAGCTTAGATTTTCGGTCAAGTATATTCGTAAGAAAAGTCATACGAAAATTGTTTGCATATTCGATGAATGGACAACTGTCGTTCATAAACTGTCTTTTGCTTTGAACATTCGATTTTAAAATAAATGTCATTTCTGAATGAGAACCACATACACTGGCCGAAAATTCTTTGATGGAGAAAAGTTTTCCTTCCTGTCCCTTAGAATTTTTCCGTCACTGCTGCAATTTGACCCCACTAATGGTTATATAATCAAATGAATATTTTTTAAACTAATATTTTTGGATGAAAATCTACATTTGTATGGCCAGCTTAACTTTTTGGATTTGTTTGAATTTTTTGAAATTGGTTGAATCTTTTTGATTTCGAATGACTTTTTAAATTTTATTGAATCAATTTCGAATTCAGTTGAACCCATTTCGAATGTGAATGATTTTTTGAAATTGGTTGAAATGTTTTTGAATTGAATTCGAATACGAATTACTGAAACAAATCCCAAAAACGAATTGAATTCATTTACCAAATCCAACTACACGAAATTTGTTAGATTTCGAATCAAAACAAAGTAAAACAAATTTTTTCATTTTGCACATGTCTAACAGAGAGAGCCATACAGGGGATCAGTTCCAGCCATTTCCCCCCTGCCGCACCCATCACCCTCTCTGTGCACCATACGTTTCCCTCTGCTGCCCAGGTTCCCCTGTAGTGCTGCCGGGTCCCCCCCTCTCCTTTCCACCAACAACTGCAGTCACCCAATAGGATTCTTCAGGATGGAGACTGAGGGAAGGGTCCAGAAAATAGGTCACATTTACCAACTCCTTCCTTTCCTGAATGAATGCAATGAGTGATCGGTACCAATCACTCATTGTGTTCATTCATAACTGAAGCCTAGTAGACTGTGTTTTTTTTTTTTTGAGGGGGCCCTGTCAGGTTGGCTGTATGGGGCCCTGTGGTTTCTAACAGCAGTCCTGCTCCCAGCTCCTACTACTAGGGCCTGCAGCCAGACCAAGACTATAGCGGGTATTAAAGTGTTACTAAATCCACAACAGTAAAATCAGTCTGTATATGCAGTAAAGCATGCTTGTTATACTCACTGTGGAACCTAAGGGGTTAATGCTCTGCATTGTGTAAAAAGGCTGTTTGATCCTTTCTACCCTGCCCCTCCTCTTGTTGAAATGACCACCCGATACAGACTGAACCCATAGTCACATGCACATGCTTAGTTTGGTGTGTATTGCTAGAGAGGTTTTTTTTTCTTGGGAGAGTGCATGTGATCAGCACAGGGCCAATCAGCACTGTCCAGATAAAGGGCAGGGGTTTCACATCCTCCTAGAGCAGAAAGAAACTCCTCCTACAAGCTTTGACCAGTGCTCTGCTGCACACTGATAGAAGTCACAAGACTGCTCTAACTGCTGACGAGAAAAGGTATTTAGCAGTTTATATTTACTAAAATAATTGCATTTCCATGCTGTGTGTACTGTGGGAGACCAGATATAGTGAATGCAGGGTCCTGGGTTTAGTATCATTTTAAGTAAACAGAACAGAATCAGCTGAAGTTGTTGATGTGCCTGTAGAATGGGTGAATTATAAAACAGAGCATCTGTACATACAATGATGTTAAAGGAGAATTACACTGCTTCTGAGCACCACAAACCAAAAACATTACTTAACCCCTTCACGCCTAAGGGTAAAACAAATCTTAACACCTAAGCACAATTTTGCAACTTTGACATGTGTTCGTAAAACCGTACATATTTTTATTATCAAAGGAAAACTGGCCTAAAATAGTAAAAAAAAATTTTTTTTGTTAAATTTAGCTGTGTGTTTCTTGTTACTACCATAACCTACCACCAAAGAAAAACCCAAAATACATTTTCCAGCTCTTGACGATCGCAGCGATACCATATATGTATATGTTATTTGTTGTTTGTATCTGTACTACAGCCCAGAAACAATAGTGCGCATTTTGTTTTGTTTTTTTACCTATAACACACTGACACTGACACTAACTGACACTGATACCAATTTAAAAAAAAATCCTGACCTTTTGCCCTGATCTTTGAACCTGATTTTGACCCAAACAATAACCCTGGCACTGAACTAGATTAAACCTTGATCTAGGTATTTTTTTTTATTTTTTAATATATAATTTATTTTTATTTTTTTATAAACAGTTGTTTTTTTCTCTCTCTGCAAGGAGAGAGAGAGATACAATGTATCTCTCTCTCCTCCATTCAGAGAGAAAAAAAAAAACAAGGGAGGCGGGCTTCACAGTGACTAAACACTGTGATAGCCAATCAGAGGCTATCACAGTGATCATGTGACTCGGAATCAGAAGTCCTGGGTCCTGATAGTTAGAACGGGTCTTCATGACACCCTGGTCTTTGTGCTGGAAGCGCGCTGTGCGGCAATGCTCCCAGCACAAAGACAGGTATGCAAATATGCAGCCCCCTGGAAAAAATCCCAGTTCTGTGAGGCCACATATTTGGGTTATGTGGGCGTGAAGGGGTTAATTCCTTTTTAATATTCAAAGCAAATTTCTCCATCCATCCAC
The DNA here is from genome assembly GCF_062004578.1 of Staurois parvus. Classification (NCBI taxonomy): domain Eukaryota; kingdom Metazoa; phylum Chordata; class Amphibia; order Anura; family Ranidae; genus Staurois; species Staurois parvus. The sequence continues at coordinate 10,704,260 of NW_028317971.1, forward strand.
CCATGTCTCCATGTTTTATTTGATAAATCACTTTGAAAAACACCTCCTTGCATTTCTGGCCACAACCATCTTGAGTACATGATTCATTTTGCATTCAGATGATTCATTTAGCATTTACTTCCCTGAAATCACCTGCCTTTAGCTCAGGCATGCAGGCAGGAGGGTGTGTTTAGCTGAGAAACCCCTCCTGAAGACTCCTGGGATGTATGACATAATTTCCCTAGGCCTGGAAACTAGGAAGTAACTGAAGATATGTAAAAAAACAAAAAAAGTTTAAAACAAGTAAATAGGATTTACTTTCCTATCTATTTACTAATAGTAGCAGCATCAGAATTAAAAATAGTTCATGTTGATTGACAGTGTGACGTTCTGCTTTAAAGTGTACAGTACAACATGGATATGTGATGTATTATTTATTCTGTGGTCCCAATGACCAGGCCCAGGCAGGCAACTTGAATACCCTGACGTTTATAAGAAAAGCTGATGGGATCAGATAAGTAGACAAACGTTTATATATATATATGTATAAAAAACAACAATTAATGTGTATTACCTGACAGAAGACTAAAAGGCAAAGCTATGTATCTGAGCTGGCTCTATATTGTATAAACAGGTTACATCTTATACAGAACAGCTACAAAAAGTTAGCAGTTATTTATAGTTTAGTTCTCCTTTTTAGACAATAGATCAGGAATGCCAACCACCCATTAGTTTCTGTTTGCCTTTAAAAATTGTGCATGCACAGTTATAGTGTATTTAATCCGATGCACAAAAATGAAATATATTGCCACTTACCAGTTCTTAGATGTGGTGGCTGCTTTAGTTTTACTTTTTTTCCAGGCTACGTATATATTGTCTGCAATTACAGAAGAATATCTTTTGTCAGAAATGCAGGGTCCTTGTAAATTCTTGTGTACTGAACTGGAATATCAGACAATCTTATCAGATTTTCAGCTATTTTCTATAAACTAGAGAAAACCTCCCAACTCACATGGGCCATAGAGTATTAGGAGCCGTTTGTTCACTTTTGTGTTCTAGCACTGAGCTGAAGGCAGGCCCCCAGTTTAACTGCCTCCATACCGGGCACTTTTACCCCCTTCCTACAAATGCCAATTTTCAGGTTTCAGCGCTCTCACACTTTGAATGACAATTGCACGGTCATACAACATTGTACCCAAACTAAAATTTAACATTTTCTTCACACAACTAGAGCTTTCTTTTGATGGTATTTAATCATCGCTGGGGTTTTTATTTTTTGCTAAATTAACAAAAAAAGACCGAAAATTTTGAAAAAAAAAAACAAGTTTTTCTTTGTTTCTGTTATAAAAGTTTGCAAATAAATAATTGTTCTTCATAAATTTAGGCCAAAATGTATTCTAATACATGTCTTTGGTGAAAATAACCCAAATTAGGATGTATTTTTTAGTTTGTAGGAAAGTTATAGAGTTCACAAACTATGGTATAGATCTGAATATTCATCAATCCTGAAGTACTGACAGCCAATCTAATTTCTTGAGGTCTAAGAATGTCAGAACAGTACAGATATCCCCCAAATGACCCCTTTTTGCAAAGTAGACAGTCCGATGTACTTCATAACAGGCATGGTGAGTTTTTTGAAGTTGTAATTTTTTGTCATAATTTATCGGAAATGAAGAAATAAAAAAAAAGGATTTTCACAATTTTTTTTTTTTACATACTGTCACCAGTACAGTACAGCATCATCATATAACTGGCATGGCGGTGATCAGGGACACTGACTGGTGACAGTATGAAAAAAAAAAAATTGATAATTTTTTTTTATTTTTTATTTTTCTCTCTTTTAAAATGTATTTTTCATATTTCACTATGACCAATGTAGTATAATGTTACCATGGTAACATTGTACTACTTTGGGGAAGTGATCTATATATATATATTTTTTTTTTTTACACAATTTGCTTATAGCAAAGAATTACTTTGTTATAAGCAAGCATTTACCTGAATGACATCGATTCATTCAGGATTTTTTTTTTTCTTAACTGTGATTTGGCCACAGCTAATCACATGACACATCTGGGCTGTGATTGGCCCAGCTTGTGCATGTGATCGCTGTGACCATTCACAGCTAGACACACTTGTATACAATGGATGGCATGATAGGAAGCCATCCATTGTATACAACTGTCATGTGACCTGCTGTGATTGGTCACAGCAGGTCACATGGTACTGGCAACGGGGTTGGTACACAGATCTGTCATCGGCCATGTCTAAGGTACACGGCCGGTGACAGATCGCGCCGCTGTGCAGCTCTGCTGGCATGCAAACTGTGCATGCCTGAAAGGACACCATAAGACGTCCACCCGGAGGGACGAGGGTTTTTGCCAGCCGCCATTCGGCCATAGGCCGGGCGGGAACCAGATAAGTAAATGGACAGGCATTGGGTGTACGAACTCACCCACACAGCCAAGTTTCACAGGTATGCAGGGGCAGGTGCACAGAGCTTGACATAGAATCTGTTCTGCGTACCTGTCAAATGGGGAATTTTGAAGAGACAAGTTGAGCATCACTCTCCATCCAGCATCCAGAATCTAAAACAGGTCGTTCTTGAAGCATGGAAAAAGATAGATATGCAATATGTCTCCAACTTGTTCATTCCATGCCTAGAAGACTTCTTGCTGTCCTTACAAATCATCAAGGTCATACAAAATACTAGATGTAGTAGTTTTTGTTGTGGTGTGTATTCATTTTTGCATTTGAGTAGAACAGAAGATTTTGTAAACTAAGTTATATTATTAACCCTACGTTCATGTAATGAGCTAAGCAAATGTTCTATAAAACTCAGTTTTTTCAAAATTTTGGAGATTGTTCTTGTGTTCATTGAGATATTGATTAAAATCTTACTTTTCAAAAGGGGGGGTAGTGCAGATGAATGAACAGAATGATACAAAAGTAACAATATGTTACATTGTATCTTTCTGTAGCCTCTGAGCAAGTGTTCTTGATAAACACTGTCAGTCTGCTTTTTTTGACAGTTGAAGCTGCTGACCTTCTCTGTAATGCCAGCTTTCATTAATGAAGGCCAACATAGTTGTTTACTGGGGGAGGGGGGGGTCCTGGCACACAGGAAGAGAGACTAAATGTGCTACATATGTCCTATGTGTAGCATGTCCAGTTAAAGTCAGCAACAAATTAAATAAAAAAATATACACACTCTACATACTGGCCACTTTATTAGGTACACCTTGCTTGTACCGGGTTCGACTCTCTTTTGCCTTCAGCACTGCCCTAAATCTTCATGGCATAGATTCAACAAGGTGTTGGAAACATTCCTCAGAGATTTTGGTCCCTACTGACATGAGTTACTGTTGCCCTTCTATCATCTTGAACCCATCTGCCCGTTCTCCTCTGACATCAACATGTCATTTTCATCCAACTGCCGTTCACTGGATATCTTCTCTTTTTCAGACCATTTTCTGTAAACTCTCGAAATGGTTGTGCGTAAAAGTCCCAGAAGATCAGCAGTTTTTGAAATATTCAAACCAGCCCATCTGGCACCAATAACCATTCCATGTTCAAAGTCACTTAAATGCCCTTTCTTCTCTGTTCTGATGCTGAGTTTGAACTTCAGCATGTCATCTTCACCATGTTTAGATAACTAAGTGCATTGAGTTGCTGCCATGTGATTGGCTGATTAGCAATTTGTGTTACCAATCAATTGAACAGGTGAGGATCAGCAACATGTCTAATGTCTCCTAATGGCTCACAGATCCATGATGAATAACTAATGCATTGAAGTGACAGAAACAATCTTAGACAAGTCTGTTAGGCTGATTCAGAAGAGCGATTCTACACCTAGAGACAAATTCCAGAGGCGGGGTCACTAAAGAGCTGCCTGTCTGTCCCAATGGACATGTTCTCTCTGTAGCCAAATTCAGTGAGATGTCAATCTATCACAGGCCCGATGCTGCTTATGGCAAGGGCATTCGTGGGGCAGTTGGTGATGAAATATTCATGGAGTCAGTCCTCCGCACTGTAATATAAAGGGGCACTGTGATATAAAGGGGACTGCACTGTAAAGGGGCACTGTATTGATTACAGTACCCCTTTACAGTGCAGTTTCCCTTACATCACAGTGCCTGTAGAGATCTAATCACAGTGACCCCTATATATTCAAAGAGATGGCTCAATCCAGCAAAGAGAAATCCCTCTATAGCAAAGACGGGATGTCTCTTTGCTGGACGGGGATGTCTCTTTGCTGGACCCAACTGTGCCTGTCACAGTGTGACGGCGGCTGCAGGTGATGAAGAGAAGCCGCCATTCTCCTGTCAGTGCAGCAGCTGGCCTAGGAGGTGTCCGTGTGTCAGCAGCACTTCCTGCTTGTCTTCAGGAGCCATCACTGCAACTTCTCCTGTCAGCCCTGCTTTGGGCATAGCCACACAGAAGGAAGTGAGTGGCGCCCGGAGTCTGTATTAGCCCCATCCAGACCGCGGTCACCGCTTATCTCCCACAGTGTGGCCCAGTCATCTTAAGCCCAGCGGCCCCAGCCCACTGGGCAAATGCCCGGTGGTGTGCCCTATGGCCAGTCCGGGCCTGGGTACGTCGATGTGCCTGCTCATGCCACTGGTCAGCAGTAAATGTATTATTTTTGGTTGGCAAGTGGTTAAAGTGGTTGTAAAGGCAGAAGGTTTTTGACCTTACTACATTCTATGCAGCAAGGTAAAAACCTTCTGCATGCAGCTTCCCCCGCAACCCCCCCTAAATACATGTCTCAGCCCGATCTCGGTCCAGCGCTGTGCACAGGAGCCAAGGCTGCCTTGGCTTTCTTGCTCCTCATTGTTGTCTTATATCAATTGGAGGATGATGAGTGTATTTGTAAATGTATTTTCCCGCAGCAACAAGTTCAATGGTTCTTTTCCAGAGAGAGAGATGCTTTTATCCAGATAAGGATACTTGCAACAGATGACAAAAATCCAGCAGAATTCTTGTAAATATTACAATGAACAACAGCCCTCAGAGTCCCATTTAAGATACTTCATATCAAACACGGAGATACTATACCGTCCAACATACATCCGATCTATAATATGCACCTAGGTAGCTTCCATGCATGCAACAAGGAGAGTTATGATCTATACCTGTGCTTCCATATTAATGAAAGAAAGAAGCTCTACTGCCAGCCAAAAACTCCCCTTCTTATATAGTTTACTACCAGAAAGCAAAGCTGGAGGGTTTCTGATTGACAAAACACTTTTGATCTTAACATGAAAAGACTTCACTTACCATTACTGTAAATAACAATTAAGGTCACTTTAGTGTTTACCAGATAAACAAGTCACCTTTCACCATTTCTCATGAATACCCCCTTGAGTCTAATTACCATCAATAAATACTTCTTGTATGATAAAATCACATTCTTTATCATCCTGAAGCATGTAAACAATGTACCCTTTGAAATATCTAATTAGATAAACAGGCTATTCCCCAAACACCAAGGTGACCTTGCAAAAAATGAACAGAGCAAAGAGTTCTTTTGATACGTAAAGTGGTTTTGTCACTGGCTTGTCCAAGAATGAACAGTGTGTGTTTCAATATCTATCTATCTATCTATCTATATATATATATATATATATATATATATATATATATATATATATAACACACAATATACTACACTCATTAGCTCAGACACAGCAGCAGGAACCATTGGCTCTCCTCGATGTCAATCAGAGCCAGTAATGAGCAGCAGGGGGTGGGGCTGAACCCCATTCTGTCTGCCTTATGGACACACAGAGCAGGGCTCGGGAGCAAGCATGCATGAGAACCCCCAAAACAAGTGGCTTGATCTGGGGGCACTCGGGGTCAGGGGCGGACTGACCATTCGAACACTCGGGCACTGCCCGAGGGCCCAGGGTCAGTAGGGGACCCCATGAAATGCCCCTGTTACCTTTTTTAAGTGTGCTTTGAGTGTGGGCAAGGACACAGGGGCCTCATGATCCCCTATTGCCCAGGGGCCCCATGAGTTGTCAGTCCGCCCCTGCTCGGGGCTGTGGAGCCCGGAGCGCTGACAAGGGACCCCAAAAGAGGAATATCGGGGTCACTCTGTGCAAAACCACTGAACAGGTAAGTATAACATGTTTGATATTTTAAGGAAAAAAAAGAACCTTTAAACGAGAAGTATGGGGTATTTTTTTGTTTTTTAAGTCATACTAGGAAGATGCAGAATCGATTCAAGAACTGATTGATCAGACAGCGCTGATCGCTCCGTTTTCCTCTCCTCTCTGAGCAGAGAACAGTGACTGTCAGCTGCCTGCTGTGCCCCCTCCGAAACTCACTGGAGTGCTGGGCTGTCTAGGGGACTGGAGTGGGACTGGCTGGCTCAGGCTGTTAGTAGCTTGCTGAGAGGCTGAGCTAGGTGCCTGTCAGGGCTCCTGGGTGAATCCCGACCATATGGTTGCAGTCTTTTCCCAGCCTGGGCCGGCTCTGTGACATCAGTTGACAGTGGGCTTTAGCCCGCTGACAGCTGAAAATGGGTTGAAGGAGTGCAGAATGAACTGCACTCCTGTGATCCACAGAAGTACAAAGAGCTTTGGCTGTACTTCTCCTTTAATATCACTTTAAAGAAGCGTAAGAGTAAGGAAGGGTTTTAACCCGTTAGTTTCTTTTGGAGTTTTTTTGCCTTTTGTGTCCCATTGTGGAGATATAACCTTCACTTCCTGGGACATAGTCAAAAAACAGGAAGTCCTGTGTCACCAGGGTCACCAGAACTAGTGTTCCCATTGTCTTGTGATTTTCTTTCACTTTCACAGATAACAGTAAACAATACAAATAGAGAGGGTGAATTTCCCTAACAGGGACACAGACAGCAATAAAAAGAGGTGTCTTTAGCTTTGTCTTTAGCTGTACTACAATGTGATTGTAAACCCTTTTTTTTTAAGTAGCAAACATGTTATACTACAATGGTTTTGCACAGAGCAGCCCCAATGCTCCTCTTCTCGGGTCCCCCAACGGAGCTCCTGGCTCCCCTGCCAAATGCTCCGAGAGGAAGCCGCATGCATTAGGTCCATTGACACACAGAGTGTGGCTTGTCCCTCCTCCCTGTTATTGACAGCAGCAGCAGCCAATGACACCTGCTGCTCTCTCTGAGCCAATGAAGAGGGAGAGAGTGAAGAGAGCCGCTGCTGTTGTGCACCTCGCTGGATCAAGGTAAGGCTCAGGTAAGTATAAGGAGGGTTTGTGGGGGGGAGCTGCACTTAGAAGGTTTTTTATACCATTATGCATAGAATGCTTTAACCACTTGGTAGCCACACTATAGCCAAATTATGGCTACAGCACAGTTACCCAGTTCTGGGAGGGCATCATATGCAGCTGTCACAGAGCAGATTGGCCCTAATGATCAGTGACCTGATGATCAGTGCCCTGCAGTGCTGCCCAGCAGTGCCTCCCAACAGTGCCCCAGCAGTGCCACCCACCAGTACCAATCAGTGCCCAGCAGTGCCTCCCACCAGTACCAATCAGTGCCCAGCAGTGCCTCCCACCAATACCAATCAGTGCCCAGCAATGCCTCCCACCAGTGACACCCATCAATGCTGCCCAGCAGTTGCACCCATCAGTACCGCCCATCAGTGGCATCAGTCAGTGCTGCCTATCAGTGACCATCATTGCTGCATATCAGTGCAGCATCATCAGCACCTTGTCATCAATGCCCACCAGTGCCACCTCATCAGTGCAGCCTATGAGCGCCCCTCGGTGCTGCCTATCCATGCCACCTGATCAGTGCCCATCAGTGCTGCCTAGTGCAGCCTCATCAACGCACATCAGTGATAGAGAAAGTTTGCCTGTCTGAAAAATTTTATAATAGAAACAAAGAAAAACTTTTTTTTTTTTGCTCCTTTTTTGTTTATACTGCAGAAAATAAAAAACCCAGTGGCAATTAAATACCACCAAAAGAAAGCTCTATTTGTGTGAACATGATAAAAATTTAATATGGGTACTGTGTTGCATGACCGCATAATTGTCAAAGTGTGAGAGCGCTGAAAGCTGAAAATTGGCCTGGGCATGAAGGGGATGAAAGTGCCCTGTAGACAAGTGGTTCAGGTGAAAAACCTTCAGTTTTTGGAACCACTTTAATAGGTGAAGCAGCCAGCTTGGGTTCATTTGAGCTAACTAACCTACCTGTATGTCTTTGGAGTGTGGGAGAAAACTGGAGTATCTGGAGGAAACCCACACAAGCACAGGGAGAACATGCAAACTCCAGGCAGATAATGTCCTGGTTGGGATTGGAACCAGTGCTGCAAGGCAGAAGTGCTAACCACTAAAGCACTGTCCGGCCCAGTTCTGAATGTTAGTCCCTGCACTGTGCACAAGGATTTTCTGGTGCGTCTATAGTATACGGTGAACTTTTCCCCCTCTTAGCTGAGCACAGACACACCTGACCTGACTGAGCTGTGTACCTGCACACTCCAGAACACTGATCACAGCCCAGCACACTGCATGGAGGGAGGATCCATGTCACCTGAAACTCTGTCCTGCCCTCTTACTCCTCTCACCCTGACAAGAAGAATTTCTAACCAGGAAGTTCACCTCCCTCCTCCCCTTCTGCTTTCAGAGGCAGCTTCTGCTTTTTGTATTTTGTGTGTTCAGTCATCGTCTTGGAAGTGCTGTCCTTCCTTCCTTCCAGGGAGCTGGCTGGAAGAATGACTTCCCAGGAAAGTGGCCCTTTCTCAGCGTAGTAAAGCCAAGACACACCTGGAGAGCAGATCCTACGAAACTTTACACCTTGCTGGGCTCTGCATAGATCACCTGGGAAGTACAGTAAGTCCTACAGTAAGTGCCATTTGTTTGTTTTCATGAGCTGGGTCATTGTTATTATACAAAGTCAGTCAGGCGGATGCAGAGACCCATCACCTGTTCTGAGCCGCTTGTTGTTGTGTGTGCGTCCACCTTGGAGCTGTGTGCAGGCAGCCTATAGAAGTGGACGCAGACACAGCGGATGCATGGACACAGTTGCGTGTCCAAATTTGACATTTGGATAGAAGTAGGTGCAAAGACTCGAATGCAGACACTGTGCGTTCAGATCCATGCACTCACTTCTGCTTGCACCCTCCTGCAAACAGGAGGAGGCAATGTATTCACTATGGATCGCTTTTCAGAGGGGCTTCATGAGCTGCCAAACATATGAATGAGGCCCAAAGCCTTGTCCACATGGGCAAACTTAATTGTACGCCTGTGTGAGGGCTGTGTTTGCCCACCCAGGGGTGCAAAGGTGTACCCTACACTCCTGTACAGGCAGTCCCATTCATGTCAATTGGGATACAGTAGCTGCAAGGACCCAATTTGACAGCCGTGTGGGTGTATGTCCCCGAATGCAGAGTGTGCGTTCATGCACCCGTGTGGCTGTGAAATTGGGAGCAGTGGCAGTGTCCATGCAGCTGCTGTGTCCCAATTGACATGAATGGGATTGCCTACATGGGAATGCACGAAACACCTGTGTTGTGTTCAATCAGACGCAACACCTGGGGCTGCTAGAATATCAGAAGAGTTGCTGCATCTGATAGAATGAGTCACAGTTTGGCTGAAAATTTTCCACAGCCTTTGGTTTTTCAGTTGTAATTCATCGAGTCAGATGGTGCCCATGCGGTCACCCAAAGCTGGAATTCGAGCATTGTATGGGTAAAATAAAGGCAATTATACAGTCATATAGTAACGTGTGGTGATCTGTATTGTGAGATAAGTCTCTACAATGGTTCAGTTGTTCTTTATTATCCCTTTAGGGAGAACCTACCTATCCTTTAGAAAATTTTTCACCATCATTGCTCAAATAGTCCTATGTACGGACACCTAAAGCCTGGAGTGCGAAGTGCCTCTTCTGGTGGTACTAGCTGTCATAGTGGAAATTTCTAAGTTCTCTGCCCCCCCCTCCCATACCCCAAAGCTGTAATCTTCTGGTGCTGTATGGGTTAGTATCAGCCCTGGACCTGTGACAGGCACTCACCAAGAGTGACAACTATGTCCACAAAAGTAATCTATAACTGGAGGACATGGACCTTTCATTCATCCGCCTGTCCTCCATACACAGAGCGCTTTTCAGTCATGGAAGCTATAGTAAAGCTTCTATGAATGGAGGAGTGGTGGCAGAAAGGACAAAGTTGGCACTCTTGATAAGTCCCTGTGACAGGTCAAGCACTGGTATTAATATGGTATTAATATCCACAGCACCAGAAGATTGCAGCTACGGGGGGACAGAGGACTTCAGATTTTTTTCCATTGTAACAGACGGCACCAGTACAAGGGACATTCACAGACCATCAATTTTTTGTTTTTTTCACCATCATTGCTCAAATAGTCCTATGTATGGCCACCTAAATCCTGGTCTGCGAAGTGTCTCTTATGGTGGTACTAGCTGTCATAGTAGAATCTCGAAGTTCTCTGCCCCCCTCCCACACCCCAAAGCTGTAATCTTCTGGTGCTGTATGGGTTAATATCAGCCCTGGACCTGTGACAGGCACTCACCAAGAGTGACAACTATATCCGCAAAAGTGATCTATAACTGGAGGACATGGACCTTTCATTCATCCGCCTGTCCTCCATGCACAGAGCGCTTTTCAGTCATGGAAGCTATAGTAAAGCTTCTATGAAAGGATGGACAAAATTGGCACTCTTGATAAGTCCCTGTCACAGGTCCAGCGCTGGTATTAATATCCACAGCACCAGAAATTGCAGCTGCAGATAAGGGGGGACAGAGGACTTCAGATTTTTTCCATTATGACAGACGGCACCAGTACAAGGGACATTCACATTAAATAGAAGTATCACATTAAATGGAAGTAATGTCCATTGTGCTGATTTATTGATTTGTTTTTCATCTTACCTAAACTTAGGCTTTGATGTGTTGGCTGCTCCCTCCCTTGTTTATTCACTGAATGTCACTGCAAAGCATCTTGTGTCTTGAGCTATCCATAACTGACAGCTACAGCGATGAAGTGGTTACATGCAGCTGTCAGTTCTGTTAAGCCTCCAACATGTACTTGACTGTTTAGATGTTTTGTAGACCTTTTTAATAGTAGTTTTTTTATAGAATGAGATTTATGTTTTATGAGATTACATTGTAACGCAGTAATAAAACACAAACAGTGCTCTAATAGTGAAGAGAAGCAGCTATTTTAACAATATAATGCCTCATGCATACGATCACACTAGGGGCGTAGCGCATACAATTCTGGCTTTTGTCTGTGCCCAGAAAGCCCAGGTGCTATGTGCAGCTGCCCACAGATTTTAGTGTTACAAAACCCACAACAGTAAAATCAGTCTGTATATGGAGTAAAGCATGTTTCTTATACTCACTGTGGAACCTCTGCATGGTGTAAAAAAGATGTTTGATCCTGTCTTCTTTGATCCCCATTTTCCACTGTCCCCAATCCATCTGCTGATACTATAGAGCCATAGGAGGCACTCTGCATATGCTCAGTTTGATGTATATTGCTAGAAAGTTTTTTTTTTTTTTTTTTTTTTGGGGGGGGGGGGATGTTGCATGTGATCAGTACAGAGCCAATCAGCACTGTCCAGACAGAGGGTCAGGGGTCATGAAGCCTCATAGGACAGTCAGAGAAGGAAAACTCCTACAAGCTTTAATAAGTGCTCGTCCAGACACTGCCAGAAGTTACAAGACTGCTATATACTGCTGATGAGAAAAGATATTTAGCAGTTTATATTTACTAAAATAATTGCATTTTCATGTTCTGAGTACTGTGGAAGATCATATAGAGTGAATGCAGGGTCCTGGGTTTAGTAACACTTTAATGGTTGTATGCGGGTATATGCAGGTACTCGCAAATAGCACAAGGACATATTTCCTGAATGCAGACTTTTTGCGATTAGGGAATACATCCATATGCTATATGCAAGTTTAAGTGGGTACTGTGTGCCCCTGTAAATGAGGCATTAACAGGATTTTATTAATAAAAAGGTTTGATAAGTAATTATAGGAGGTCCTCTTATAAACATAAAACAAATAGATTATGGTAAAAACTAAGAACAAGAAAAAAGCATATAAAAATACAGAAATCAGTGAAAAGTACTTGCTAATAAAAGGTCCTCAGACAGTGTGAATGTGTTAGAAGAGCACTGGACCATAAACCTGAAGAGCAGTAAGGGTTGAGATCCAACTCAAGACAGCTCTGTGTCACTTGGGTGTCCTCAAGTGTCCCCAGAGTAGACAGAGAAATGTAGAAAAGGTGAAAGCACCAGAGTACTAATATGCATCCAGTCTATTTTTATTGTGCATGACAAAAAGGAGATGGTGTCTTATGTGATATAGAAGAAAAGTCTAACGAACTCATACAAGTATGGTGGCACTCTCATCTTTACTACTTTACTCAGACAGTGTGAAGACCATGTTAAAAATATCCAGTTCTAGCTCTTAATAATACTGTGGCTTCCTGTCCCTACAGTGGACCTGTGCTTTGCCCACACAGGTAAAAGAAACAGGTTCACATTAAAGCCTAAGTTTACCTACCAACAAAAAAAAATACAAAATAAGTGTAATGTGTTCCTTTTGTTTCAGTCTCCTAGTTCAGGAGAAATCTTCCATCCAGTTCAACCAGCTGGTTGAACAAAAAAAAAATGACCCATGTATGGCAAGCTTAAATATAGAGCTTTGTAAGCAACAATTTGGCGGAGTCATGGCATACAAAGGGCCCAAGGACTCACCATGTGACTACTTCTTTAACCAAGTTACAGAGGCAGCTGTTTGTTTGCTTAATGCAAAATGCTGATGTAGAGCCTAGAGGTGCAGCTGAGAATATGCCCAGATCTCTCATGATAGTACAGAGGCTGCCATCCACAAGCACAGTTCCAATGCAAATTGACAATTTGGCTTAGTCTAGTGGATGGCTTTTAGAAGGCATTTGCGCCCCCTGTGTGTTCTTTTACAATATATGGTTGTCTAAAGAGGGCTGCAACACTAAAGCATTGTCCGTAGGAAATACAGACCATGCATTATATCCCAGTCTGGTGACTGTCCTTTTGAGTGCTGGAGAAATTTTGTTCTTTTGCAGGTGTCTTTTTAGTCTTTATTGCTGAATAATAATACTCCAAAACAGAATCTGCACTCGGTGTGACAACAGCTTTCTAGTGAAAAATCCTTTCAGGAATGGGCATGCACATTACAGTCCCAGATCAGGTCTTACTCACAGGTTTCCTAGGATCCATCTGCCACCCAGCATCCACAGAACGACCATTAGTGCAGCAGATAAAAGATCCTTCTCCACAACAGGACTTCAGGACAGTGCCCTCCAGCATAAAATCCATTAGCAATCTCCTCCATGCCCTCCGCCCAGACTACATTCTTCTGTCTCGATAGCAGCAGCCCTAGGAACTGAAATCCTACCTGGAGAGGAAGGAACACTCTGGCAAGGTCTCTCAAACATTTATCACCTCCTCAGCCACCTTTTGGACACCCCTTCTGGGATTGGATGAAGAGTGGTAAATATTCATGCTGGCTATTTGAAGCTCCCTGCACTATATACTGATCTCTTCTTCCAGAAGCACGTGAGAAAAATCAAACACCCAGGAAACCCTGAACAGACTAAACAATTAATTGCTACACCATTGGTTACAGTAAAGCCAAAAACTAAATTAAACCTACCAGCCTAACTAAAGGAGGGTGCTACATTGACAAACCAATTTCCCTGATATTGAAGATTTTTGTTCTTGTGACATTTAAAGGGATATTGAGGAGTTCAATGTGTGAATGATTTAAAGCAAACCTGAAATGCAATTAAAGTACTTAACACTGTCAACATATAGCATGTGTCTTCGTTTGCCCACATCTCAGGTCCATCTTACAACTCAACACCCTGGGTGCCCTGCTATGTACATGTTGACCCAGCCCTCAGGCTGTGGCACCCTACTAAGCCTTACTGTTGACCAGTGAGGTCTCCTATAACAGTGGACCTCAGGTAAGGCTGGCTTTTTGTCACTAGATCTTGTAGACAAACAGCATTTGGTGCCTTAATTACCACCTGTCTGCTACCATCCTCTCTTTTACAGAGGACATTTCCTTGTTTTACTTGTCCTAATTTTCTTAGAATAGGGTGGTAATGTTTATTGAAGCTTTATGAGATTATTGCCACTGGTGATGGAAAAAAACCTCATCTTTGTCTCTGCCACATGTAGACACATATCACCTGTGCCTCATGGTTAACCCAGCCCTGCTGTTAGGTCAGTAATGGAATCTGGGATGTGGAAAGGAGCAGAGCCAGACTCTGAACTGAGAAGCTGGGTTGATATATACTTACCAAAGAACCTCACAAATCAGGGGAACTTGGGGTGTTGTAAAACTGTACCAATGTGCAGCTCCATGGAGGTGCCTGCTATGTATGGACAGCCACAAGTTAGATACTTAAATTGCATTTTGGATTTGCTTTAAGCCTGTCATTTGGGATTATATGGTATGCATATATTGCCGCACACTGTACCCAACTCCGGTGTGAAGTAAACGAAAGACAGGTTTCAGCTCAAATCCCCGCCCATTGGTCATGCCCCTCTGATATGTTTCATCCACAATGGTGTAATCGTAGAGGATAATGTGTCAGAGGGACGTGACCAATGGGCGAAAATTTGAGTTGAAGCCTATATATTATTAAGTGTTCTTGCATGGCAACACCACTTACTGTTATCTCACATATATATTCTTATTATTATAGCCAAATTTTCCACCCTAATTCCTCCCACAGTTTTTACACTACATAGACAGTAATATACCGAAACGTGCGGATTGTTCCCGATTGGTGTGCTATTACTTTGTGGAACGTTTCGTCGAATGGTTCACAAAATATCAGCGTTTTTGTGGTGAAATTGGTCCCATAGGAATGAATGGCGGAATGTTCAAAACTAGAGTGGGAGCTGACAAAAGCTAGAGTGCGAGCTGAAAAATCAGGACATGATTTCTAAACTGCCATCACTCCCTCATTTTCAAGCCCACCTACACAAATTATATCAAAACGTTCAGCTATCCCTGCTGCCACTAAAAATGTCCACGGCTAAGCCATAGTCCAGATAGCTTTCACAATATGCCTCCCATTGACATTCATTGAAACTGCACTCTAGCCACCTCAAATTTGAAGGGCAATTTCTAAACTGTGACTGTGCCTTCATTAATATTTCAGACACATACTATGCATCAAAATGTAGGTCTGGATCTTATGATTCTCACAATATAAAGCTCTTCGCTGTAGGATTTATAGTTTTTAAAACTATGACCATTTGAAGACGCCAATACTCTGTCCAGTCCAACCTTTTCACAGTTACTCCAGCCACTCCAACCACACAACAGTTACTCAAGCCACTCCACCCAGTTACTCCGCCAACTCCAGTTGTAGACTACTGGTGGAGGCAAGAACACTTCCCACAATTTCCCCAGAAATTGTAGCTTTTCTAGTTATTATTATTATTATACAGGATTTATATAGCGCCAACAGTTTGCTCAGCACTTTACAATATAATGGGAGACAATACAGCAATGATACAGTTCAATACAAGAGGGATAGGAGGGCCTTGCTCCTTGGAGCTTACAATCTAGGATATATATATGAATACAGTGTGTGGCGATACTTGTGTGCTTTATTGGGGACAATTCATCGTGTGAGATTTTACCGCATCCGAGTATACGGTAAGATAACTCGCATCATTTTTAAAAAAAACCCTCTGTAATTCACTAAGAAACACTCCTTAATATCTCACATGCATTATATTTCCGAATTATGTGGTAATTACTGCATGAAGCAGTATATGCGGTGCGGTAAATTATCGCAAACATATTGCATAACTGTCACATCCTGTCACATACCACTTAGATATTAAGAAGTGGTAACTTTTCCTGTTGCGGTAGATATGCACCTTTAAAAGATGGTGCAAAAAAGCAGTGTGTGTACAGTCAATTGCACCAAGCACATCTGGGATTCCGTCAATCTGATAAAAAACATTTATATTTGATCCCACTCTTGACGAGATTCCAGAAAGTTAAAATATTTGGGTGCTATTACACAGAAACCGTGCAATATATAGGTGATGAAATGGGGAAATGATGCCTGCGAAATTCCTACTATCTCGCTACCATCTGATAGGACGCTTTCCCGAAAAAATGTAATCCAGCCAACTATTTAGTCATGGCTGGTATGGCTTGGTTGAGGGCTCAAGGTAACCTATGAGTTGGGCACAAAGCTCCATAATTAGTGCCTGGGATAACCGGAAGTTATGGAGGGTATCCGCATCCATGTAATTATCCAGCAATGTGCACTCCTTAAAGCATCTTTCATTTAAAATTACCTCTCTTTATCTTCCCCTCTTCCTCTTCTGCATTTCTTTAATTCCACTTTCCCGCCTTTGTTTTTGAACCCATCCCTGACCCCCTGAACTGGGTCTGACAATTCCCATACTTATCTCAAGCCTGGACCACTACTTAGTTACTGCATGTATTTATTTATTTCCTTTTATGAATTGACTTTAGTGCCTTTTAATGCTGTATTTATCGAGCCTTTTTTTCTGTTTGCGGCAAATACCACTAGTGAATTTAAACTTTCAGTATAGCATGCGATACATGGTCACGTGACCAACAGAAGGCATGTGATAACTTTTAATGAATTGTCCCCATTGTATCTTAGATTGAGACGTGCTTTGTCTTTGGCATTACCTGAATACATAGTGTAAATAGGAGAGGCCTCAGTAGTAGAGAATTAACACAGTCAGTTTATTGTAAAAGGAGATTGGATACCGCTGTATACCACTCCATAATGCAAGCTGCATTTTATATCCCATTCTTAAAATACCAGATGCAGTGTAGAGCCTCTAATGTCCGAAAGAAGAGTGGATAAAATAAACAGGCTGCCGCACTCCAATGATATCACACAGGTTGGTTTATTGGAACTAACAACCACAAAAACAGTCCTCACCCACTGGGCTTCCTCTCTGACTCATTTCACCCAACATGACATTTTATTGAGTTACATACAAGTAAGCCCAGTTGGGTGAAATGCATAGAGGAGTCCCGTCAGGCAGGGACTGTTTTTATGGTTGTTAGATCCAATAAACCACAATCCATGTGACATCACTGGGGTGCAGCATCTGTTTTGTTTTTTCTTTTTCTACCTGTGTGTTTGGAGACAGTGTGGGAGGACTCTGCTTGGAGTGGAGGAGAAAATCATCACACATCCTTTGGAAGAGAGGGCGATTACATGACTTTTATAGGTCATGGGAAGGGGATTTCTCCTTCATGTTTTTTTTTATATATTTTTTTTAAATAATTTGAATGGCACTCCACTTGTTTTGGAGTTCCACAGAAAACAGAACACAATGCAAGTTTGTAATACATATTGTTGAGTTTTAGAAATGTGCAGTGTTTTCTTTTCAAGCAAGGCTATGGTCGTGGTAAGGCCTTACCACTGCTTTATAAATAGAGGTGTAATGCTGATGGCACGCAGGAGACTCTACCACTAGCAATCTTGCTGCTGAAAATTTGTAAGTCCTCGTCCACCTGGGTGTACTACAGCGTAGAGTGCGAGGTCCGATTTTGCCTGCATGGAAAGGCACAGGTGTTCCATGCGTCTCCGTGCTGACAGTCTCCTTCATACCACTCAAGGGACACAGCTGCTGCTCCCAATTCGACAGCCGTGTCCCATTTGACATGAATTGGATTCCCTGCACAGGACACCTATGCAAATGCAATAAAGGGCTGTCGAATGAGTGTTCGCTGTAGTACGCTCATGTGAACAATGCCTAAGAGTCTGCTTGTTTGTCCCTATGAAATCGCTCTTCCATAGCTGAAACAGTTTGATGTCGCTCTCATTTCTAGCGACCAAGATTCATCAGTGTTCAGTCCAGTGACCGTGACATCTCGCTTCATGTGACTACAGAGGTGGAGATTTCACACAAGCAGTGTGACCTTGCCGCTGCCAAATTGTCTCTAGTGGCAGAATCGCCTGTGTCATCAGTCTAAGCCTAATGTCTGTCTACATTTGTTTGTGTGTCTCAGAGCATTTACAGGAAATATCGCTTTTTCTACAGTGGGTTCATATCTTAACTGCATTAGTCAGGTAGTACAATTTAAAAATATTATTCTTTCATTGATAGTGCATTCCCGATTAAAGCATAAGTTCCTCTTTTTTTTTTTTTTGTTTTACAGAACAGAATGTGCATCTGAAAGTTGGGAAGTTCAGAATGTTTTCATGATGCTTTTTTTTTTTTGTTTTGCACAAATGTAATTGTTTCATTTTTGACGAACATGTAAGGTAAATAATTAAGAAAAGTGTATTTTTTTTGGGGGGGGAAAGGATAAGTGCACCTTATCTACACACTGATTCACTTAAGCAAAGCTTCTCATGAAAATGCCAGGTAGGAGCACTACTCCAAAGGGTCTCTACCCCTGGGAACCTCAAGTGGGAGCTGTACTCCAAATGGTCTCTATCCCTGGGAATGTTAGGTGGGAGCTCTACTCCAGATGGTTTCTACCCCTGGGAACCTCAAGTGGCAGCTGTACCCCAAATGGTCTCTACCCCTGGAAACTTCAAGTGGGAGCTGTACCGAAAATGGTCTCTATCCCTGGAAACCTCAGGTGGGAGCTCTACCCCAAATAGTCTCTACCCCTGGGAACCTCAAGTGGGAGCTGTACCCCAAATGGTCTCTACCCCTCGAAACCTCAGGTGGGAGTTCTACGTCAAATGGTTTCTACCCCTGGGAACCTCAGGTTGGAGTTCTACCCCAAATGGTTTCTACCCCTGGGAACCTCAGGTGGGAGTTCTACCCCAAATGGTCTCTACCCATGGAAACCTCAGGAGGGAGTTCTACCCCAAATGGTCTCTACCCCTGGAAACCTCAGGTGGGAATTCTACCCCAAATGGTCTCTAACCCTGGAAACATCAGGTGGGAATTCTACCCCAAATGGTCTCTACCCCTGGGAACCTCAGGTGGGAGTTCTACCCCAAATGGTCTCTACCCCTGGGAACCTCAGGTGGGGGTTCTACCCCAAATGGTCTCTACCCCTGGAAACCTCAGGTGGGAGTTCTACCCCAAATGGTCTCTACCCCTGGAAACCTCAGGTGGGAGTTCTACCCCAAATGGTCTCTAACCCTGGAAACCTCAGGTGGGAGTTCTACCCCAAATGGTCTCTAACCCTGGAAACCTCAGGTGGGAATTCTACCCCTGGGAACCTCAGGTGGGAGTTGTACGTCAAATGGTCTCTACCCCTGGAAACCTCAGGTGGGAACTGTAGCCCAAATGGTCTCTACCCCTGGAAACCTCAGGTGGGAACTGTAGCCCAAATGGTCTCTACCCCTGGAAACCTCAAATGGGAGCTATACCCCAAATGGTCTCTACCCCTGGAAACCTCAAGTGGGAGTTCTACCACAAATAATCTCAAGGTGGACATACTGATACCTGTGCTACCCCTAAGGCTTCTGAATGCAAGAGGGGCTGCCCGGCATTATAATGGTGAGACCCATCAATGCCGTAAGAACACAAGTAGAAAGCAGGCCTATGCCCCCTACATTTTAGTCAGAGCGTATGTCTTGGGGCTGGTTACGGGCTTCTGTTGATGGCATCAGTTTGAGACACATCTTCAAAATTCATTGCCAGCTGAAATTGATCTGCAATTTTCCTTCTGACCCACATTTGTATGGGAATGCAAAACCCCCTTCAAAGTGAACATGGGTCCAAAGTGCTTCGGTGACGCAATGAGGGATAAACATGCAAAAACTCCCACAAAGCTTAACTGTAGCCAAACATTTTCTTTTTTTTTTGTCTTGGTGGCCATGTTATAAGGAAACCAAAAATGATGGGAAATCCAACATTGTACAGTTTTCACCAGAACAGAAGGATAGGGAAAGCCTTCTTGTAAGGGCATATGTTCTAGTGACAACTCCAGTAATGGGAATTTTTCCACATTTAGGAGAGATTTTCTCTAATGATCGCAAAAAAGAAAAAAAAAAAAACAAGAAGGTTGCTAACATTTCCCTCCGAATAAATTAAAATGATTGCCTAAAGATACTTTAAGACAAAAATGTAAACTTTCATTGTTTTCGAGTTACTGCACTCAAAAATGTAGCATGTTAAACCAGTTCTGTTTATAGTCACTAGTGTTGAATGTTGGAGGTAAAGACCTACTTTTACAGTGACTATAGCCAGGTATGTTCTTTTTAGGTTTTGCTGTTGACGGCTCCCAATATCTCTATTATTCTGCAGTCTCAAGCATATGTGTGGTCTGTCATAATATCCTTCAGATTTACAGCAGGGGTTCACTGGATTACTTAGAGCTGTGATCTCCTG
Source organism: Staurois parvus (assembly GCF_062004578.1). Taxonomy (NCBI): domain Eukaryota; kingdom Metazoa; phylum Chordata; class Amphibia; order Anura; family Ranidae; genus Staurois; species Staurois parvus. The sequence continues at coordinate 10,724,552 of NW_028317971.1, forward strand.
TGGCATTGTACAAGTGCTAAAAGGAAAAGTAAATTATACAGACAGGTTAAAGCCAAGGAAAGGCCTAACTATAACTTTTATTAAAAATGTTCCCTCCCCCCTACCTATCTTGCCTAACCCGTATAAAAAGATTTGTGTTGTTACCTATTTTCAGTCCATTCATAACATTGACATACAAAGCCATTCATAACGCTGCCCCAAACTACCTCACTGACCTGATACCCAAATACCACCCTACCCGTACTCTTTGCTCCTCACAAGACCTCCTACTTTCTATCTCCCTGGTCTCCTCCTCCCACGCCCGACTGCTGGACTTCTCCAGGACTTCCCCCATCCTCTGGAACTCACTACCTCAGTCCATCAGACTGTCACCTACCCTCCTCACCTTTAGGCACACCCTGAAAACCCATCTCTTCAGGGAAGCCTACCCCACACTCACCTAACAGCCGATCTTCTACAACTCCATCCCCCACAGCCACTTCCTCCTGTACCACTATCTCCTCCCTCTTAGACTGTAAGCTCGAAAGAGCAGGGCCCGCGTACCCCACATGTAATGTTTTGTTACTGTATTGTCTCATGTACTGTCCCCCACTATAATGTACAGCACTGAGCAAACCTTTTGGCACTATATAAATACTGTATAATAATAATATTAATAATTGCGGTCTGGTCACGTGATCCTGCAGCTGCCCTGTGTCAGTGCTGCAGGGGAGAGGAGGGAGTACTGACAATAGGAAAATATAAGTGACATCATGTCTCCCAAAATTCACAGCCATTGTGGAGCGCTCCACACAGAGCTGAAGGATCACATGACCGGACCAGGGTGGTTACCTGAAAATAGGTAAGTACATAAATCTTTTTTTCTATAATTTATAGGTTAGACAGCATAGGTGAGGGGAAGGGACAATTATAATAATAGACATAGAGTTTACTTCCACTTTAAAGCTGAACTCCAGGCACATTAAAAAATTTCATATATTCATTAAAATCATTAAAATATCAGATAGTATATGATTGTGTAATTTATATAATGTTGTATTAATCCCCTACACAGCAGGACTGGGAGATGAAGGGTTAGTATTATAAGATACTAAGGCCTGTGGGGAGGTGCAGCGTAGCAGGTGGGAGACCACTGGTTGGGGAAAACACTCAGAGTTCAGTCAAAGGCAGAGATGCAGTGGGGAGGGATGCACCGACAGGGTCTGTTTCAGAAGGTGAAGTGCGGCCTAGCCAGTCTGGTTCCAACAGGGGAGGCTTCCTTGAGGATAGCGGATCCCTAACCTGTTCCTCTTCATCGGGAATCTTTCCCTGCCACTAGTCAATTTCCCTGTCAGATGGGGTCTCCCTCCCTACACTACCCACTTTGCAAAAGCGCGCCAAAACTTTCCCTCAAGATGGCCATCAGGGGTCACATGGATGCAGCGTAGTCAAACAGTATGACCAAGGAAACCATAGAGAAACCAGGTTTTTCCTGGATTCCTATCCAGGCTGTGATGACATTTGTTTGAGTGCCCCCTACAGTGGAGTAATAGACTGCTCCAGCCTACAGGCCTCATGCACACTGAGTGTTTGTTTAGCCCCTCTGAACACCAGAACTCCTGGAAGGAGAAAAAGCTGTGTATTGCACATATGTTTACATGTGGTTTAATTGCGTTTAGGCGCATGAAGCATTTGAGCATTAATGAATTCCATTGTCCAGAATATTATTCTATTCTGGCCATTGGAATGCATTATCACTCAATTCGCCTTTGGTGGTTTTTTGTTTTTTTTTCTGCCTGTAAATGCTCCTCTTCTAATATGCTTATAAATGCCTATTTGTGCATGGACATACAGGCGTACATAGTGGTGCTTTCACAAGCTGAAAAAAGTACCAAATACCTGTAGAAGTGGTGTTTTTAAATGCAGGTTCTGATGCCGTGCACATGTGCTGTCAGGAAAAATGCAGCTGCATAAAGTGTTACTAAATATTTGGGGGAAAACTGTTCATTTAAAAAAAAACTTTTTGTTTGGGAAGATATTGGTGTCTTGGCATGAGTGTGTGTGGATGTACTAACTGCATTCCACAATGCATACTAAAACATCACCTGATATTCATCAAATGAGACTCATTATTCTAAAATGACGCATCATAAAAAAAAGTCATTAAACAAAGGAAAGCTTCATGCAGGTCACATGGTGGAATTCCCATGTTACACTAATTCTGGATATCTGTAATTGTTGGGAGTCTCCATAAGGACTAAAAATAACACTTCTTTCGTCAGGCTGATTCTCGTCATCTTGTGCTATTATAGAAACCAGCAAGAACTGATTTGCATTATTAGCCCATATAAAATGACATCACGTTCCCAATAAAACACCAATACACAGCCTCTGTGGCTGACAGTCTGGGAGTTGTGCCTACCAGAAAGGTTGCTTTATGTAAGGATATGTGTGGTGTGATAGAACCATCCATAGAAAACTTTGCATCTATGAAGGTAAATTCACAGCAAGCTATTCTGCACTTCTGGATGTAGGGCCAATCATATGCCAATCAGTGAGGTCCAGCAAAGTTTGATCAGGCTTCCAAATCTGGATTGACACATTTTAGGGCTGAACTCTAGGAAGATATACAAAAACACATCAATGCAATTGTATAAGCATTAATACATCATTAAATGTATTTTCAAATTCAAGCAGTGTAAGCGCCTGAATTTGACCTGGTATTAGCCCTTTGAGGTCCCTGTACAGCAGGGCTGGAATGTTAGAGGAAAAAGCAGCACAAGGAGCCAATCCGTTCATGTGCTGAGAAGAAGCATTCTGAAAGGAGGAGAAAGAAGAGTGACAGAGACATAAGCTGATCACTGTGCTGCTACTCCTGTCACTAGCCAATCACAGGCTGGGGGGAGTTCAGGATGACATGGGCTCAAAAGAAGTGGGTTGAATGAATGCCCATTAGACTACACTTAAGAGCAGACAACAGTACCACAGTTTAAAAAGCTGTATTTTTTTATTTTATCTTTTAATAGACTTTAATTAAGTGTTCTTGCATGGCAAGATCACTTACTGTTATCTCACATATATATTCTTATTATATTAGCCAAATTTACCACCCTAACTCCTCCCACAGTTTTTACACTACATAGACAGTAATATACCAAAACGTGCGGATTGTTCCCGATTGGTGTGCTTTGTGGAACGTTTCGCCGAATGGTTCACAAAATATCGGTGTTTTTGTGGTGAAATTGGTCCCATAGGAATGAATGGCGGAATGTTCAAAACTAGAGTGGGAGCTGACAAAAGCTAGAGTGTGAGATGAAAAATCAGGACATGATTTCTAAACTGCCATCACTCCCTCATTTTCAAGCCCACCTACACAAATCTTATATAAACGTTCAGCTATCCCTGCTGCCACTAAAAATGTCCACGGCTAAGCCATAGTCCTGATAGTTTTCACAATATGACCATTTGTTTGCAACTCACGCCGCCCATTGACATTCATTGATACTGCACTCTAGGCACCTCAAATTTAAAGAGAAATTTCTAAACTGCGACTGTGCCTTCATTTTTCATATTTCAGGGACATACTATGCATCAAAATGTAGGTCTGGGTCTTGTGATTCTCACAATATACAGCTCTTCGGTGTAGGATTTATAATTTTTAAACTACAACCGTTTGAAGATGGCAACTGCCAGTGAAGTGAGCAAGTTGGAGCAGTTTGTTTTTAACCACTCTTCTCTGCCCTTGCTGTAGAGTGAGTTGCCATAGGAACCCAGGTGTGTGAGCAGGCAGCAGAGTGACAAAAGCGAGAGTGTGTTTTGTAGACTATTGGTGGAGGCAAGAATACTTCACACAATTTCCACAGAAATTGGAGCTTTTCTAGTTTTTATCTTGTTATTTCTGGCTGACACGTCATATTCGCTCTTTTGAAACTGCTTTTAAAGATTAAACCAGAATTGTAAATGTGAAAGGCTGTTGGGTGTTGTGGTTTCTAGTCAGGGATGTTCAGCTTTATGTACTTCCCTTTTCATTTCTGGATGCTGGTTTAGTCCAGATGTACTTGTATAAATACAGTGGGGAAGTCCCTTTATGTATTTGCAAGTCCTACTGCTATCATGTGAGAACAGGCTTTATATCATCTTTTCTCAATTATGGGGCATGTGGTTGTAAAATCCATTCGGGGGAGTAATGATACTCATTCTTCTATTTATTCTCTATAGCCGTGTTCTCAACTTTTTTCCAGTCAGGGCGCCCTTGAAAATAATTTTTATTCTCGAGGCACCCTAGTTAAACGTTGGTTCACACTACTGCATGTTGGGGAATGCACGCAAAATCGTATGTATTCCCAACATACACACAAATGCATTGCTCTTTAGCAGATGCATAAGGGTGTGATCAGAGGAGGGCTGACAACTCATGGAGCCCCCGGGTAAAAAGGGATGATGGGGCCCCTGTGTTCTCGCCCAAAATCAAACCACACCCAAAAAAGCCTATGAAAGGTACCAGGGGCATCTCATGGGGCCCCCTACTGACCCTGGACCCTCGGGCAGTGCCCAAATGGTCAGTCCGCCCCTGGGTGTGACTAATTCCTAATGTTACCCCCCTGCATTAGCAAATGCAGTGTGTTATCGGTGTGGTGCAAGCACAAGAGAGTGGTTTAGGGGCCAGTTCACGTTCACGCCAGAACGCGGTACAGGAAAGGAGTGCTCCATGTGCATTTTGATGTTCCAAACAATCAGAAAGGGGATTCATCTAAGAAAATGACTTTACCCCAGCAATTTTATCCCTGTACCTTTTGTAGAATATCAGTCTGTCCCTGATGTTTTTTCCCGGAGAGCAGTGGCTTCTTTGCTGCCCTTCTTGACACCAGGCCATCCTCCAAAAGTCTTCCCCTCACTGTGCGTGCAGATGCACTCACTCCTGCTTGCTGCCATTCCTGCACTGGTGGTGCCCCAATCCTGCAGCTGAATCAACTTTAGGAGATGGTCTTGGCGCTTGCTGGACTTTATTGGGCACCCTGAAGCCTTCTTCCTGACAACTGAACCTCTCTTCTTCAGGTTCATGATGATCTGATAAATGGTCTATTTAGGTGCAATCTTAGTAGCAGCAAAATCCTTGTCTGTGAATCCCTTTTTGTGTAAAGCAATGATGACTGCACGTGTTTCCTTGCAGGTAACCATGGTTAGCAGAGGAAGAACAATGAGTTCAAGCACCTCCTTCCTTTTAAAGCTTCAAGTTTGTTTTCTAACTCAGTCAGCATGAAAGAGTGATCTCCAGCCTTGTCCTCATCAACCCTGACACCTGTGTTAAGGAGAGAATCACTGACAAGATGTCAACTGGTCCTTTTGTGGCAGGGCTGAAATGCAGTTGAAATGTTTTTTTGGGGGATTAAGTTCATTTTCCTGGCAAAGAGGGACTTTGCAATTGACTGTAATTCATCTGATCACTCTTCATAACATTCTGGAGTATATGTAAGTTGCTATCATAAAAACTGAAGCCGCAGACTTTGTGAAAGTTAATGTGTGTCATTCTCAAAAACGTTTGGCCACGGCTGTACACAACTACTAGTAGGATAGTGGATGTCCAATGGCAAAAAATAGATTTGAGAAAATCTATATTGCATATATCGTGTGGTTAGAGAGATCACTTCTGTGGAACACTCCAGCTTGCATGAGAAGTGTAACTTTCATAACTGGGAAGTAGAAAGGGGATTAAGTGATTTGTAACGCCAGCAAAATACTAATAGTCATGAGTTGAATCAAATTTGCATGTTGCTGCAACTGTTCTCTCACATGTGAATCCCCTAGAAAACAGTTACTCAATGAATCTGCATTGGAAGAGATATCAAAATGAAACTCATTTATTTTTAAAGATCTGATACACAGTATTCTTTTGAGGAGATGCATGTGTTTTTAGCTACACATTAAATTTCAAGGGAGTACAGGTGATAAACATATACCAAGGATTGCTCAGCGCATAACAAGGGGTCCACAGAAAAGCAAAGTGTATTGTACTGCAAAGAGCCATATAGTGGCCTGAGCAGGTTTAAGCTACATAAACTGTAGATTTAGTAAACCCAACACTTCATATTCCTGATATGTGCCTGCTGTACCATGTGCTTATATGAAAACGTTTTCTGTTATCTTTGCATTGCTACCTTTGTGTGAAATCCATGGTGTTTCTGCCAGTCCCTCGGCTTCCCTAATAAAAACTGACCACATTAGGTAGAAGAGCACAGCGTGGTCAGTTCTCTAGGCATGCTGAGAACTTAGCCAATGGTCAGACTTTTGCTGACATGTTTTACAGCCATTCACTGGGATGATCAGTGTGCTGCTGCTTCTCCTCCCCTAGCTCTTTGAGTGCCTTATGCAGCTGAGAACAGAGGATATGTGATCACTTAACCATTTTTCTGCTGCCCTATAGCAGAAATGCTGCTACAGGGCAGCAGGGGTGTGCAAAATCATGTGTGTGTATATATACGTGATTTTGCATTTCTGGGTATGTGCGTGCCCTACTCACACCACCATTCGCAACCTTGGCTGTCAATCACCGGGTCCCAGCCAGTGATTACTCACTGGCACCCAGTGATTGCCGAGTATTACCAATGGGGGAGAGAACTGTATGTAAACCATACAGATCTCTCCCGTCCGCTCCAGCACACTGCTTTTTTTTTTTTTAATTTTTTTATTGGACATGTTTAATAGCAAAAAGTCAAAAATATAGTTTTTTTCTCAAAATTGTCGGACCTTTTGTGTTTATAGCGCAAAAAATAAAAACCGCACAAGTGATCAAATACCACCAAAAGAAAGCTCTATTTGTGGGAAAAAATTACATAAATTTCATTTGGTTGCAGCATTGCATGACCGCGCAATTGTCAGTTAAAGTAACACAGCGCCGTAATGCAAAAAATGGCCTGGTCAGGAAAGTGGGTAAATCCTCTGGAGGACAAGTGGTTAAAAAAGAGATTGTGTTTTTTTTTTTGTTTTTTTTTATATCTATACACAAAGGTTTTTTTTTAATCTGCACTCACCGGCCACTTTATTCGGCACACCCTGCTAGTGCCAAGAAAATATCCCCCACACCATTGCACCACCAGCAGCCTGAACCCTTGATACAAGGTAGAATGGATCCATGCTTTCATGTTGTTTACCACCTGAATGTCGCAGCAACCAGTCTGTCCATTTTTCTCTGACCTCTGACATAAACAAGATTTTCCTCCACACAACTTCTGCTCACTGAATATTTTCTCTTTTTTTGAACCATTCTCTGTAAACCCTAGAGATGGTTGTATATAAAAATCTCAGTAGATCAGCAGTTTTAGAAATACTCAGACCAGACCATCTGGCACCAAAAAACCATGCCATGTTCAAAGTCACTTACATCCCCTTTCTTTCCCATTCTGATGCTCCATTTGAACTTCAGCAAGTCATCTTTACCACGTCTACATGCGAAAATCATTGAGTTGCTGATTGGCTGATTAGCAATTTGTGTTACGAAGCAATTGAACAGGTATACCTAATAAAGTGGCCAATGAGTGTATATTTTAAAAGGAGTGGATTGTTTTAGAAGGTGAGGGTTTACATATACTTTAAACAGTACACTTTTCAAGAAGTTTACATTGCTTTTGAGAAAAGGGAAAACGTTTTTATTGTATTTCTCACAACAGCATTTTTAACGTGGGCTGCACAGTTTGACAGCCGGCACCGCCTGTCAAACTTGCCCATTGCGTTCCATGTGGCCACACTGGAACCAAGAGCCAAATGCTTGGCTCACAGTTGTTTAACGCCGTCCTGCATTGTAAAACTGATCTTCAGCGATTAAAAAGAAAACTTAAAGAAATAAATAAAACAGGCGTTTAGGAGGCAGCCATAGTGCCTCCTGAATGTGTGTCAGCTGCTGCACTACCATAGTTCATAGAGCGGTAAAAACTGAAGTCTTGTCTGAAAGAGACCTAAAGCTCTCCAGGCAGAAATCAAAGAGGCCCTTTAATGCTGCATTGTACAGGGATTAGACAAAAATATGGAAACACTACATGATTTGCAGGTGTGAAAGTATTGATATGTTTCGCATTGAAAGCGGAAGTGATGTAACATTCTTTTGCTTCCGCTGTGTGATAGCTGACAGGTGGGAAGCCTCACTTTCCTCATTCACTGCGTGAAGCCTTAGATTGAGCTCTGCTGTCTCTTTTGCAGCAGTTGTTTTCTTATTACGGGGCGCAATCCTGCGAAATGTCCTTTTTTTGTCTCTTCCGGTCAGTTGACCACGGCGACCACGCTTATGCTTATCAGACAACAGTGTCCCGGAAACTGTATATATGCCGTCATAACCATTGATACTGTACCTCGCAACACGGCAAAGAAATTGGCAAGTCACAGAGGCACCAGCTAAGCGGGCACCAACAGTTTGGCCTCTTTGAAGCTTATTAACCACTTGCCCTCCAGAGGATTTACCCCCTTTCCTGACCAGGCCATTTTTTGCGTTCTGGTGCTGTGTTACTTTAACTGACATTTGCGCGGTCATGCAATGCCGAACCTAGATGACATTTACGTCTTTTTTTTTTTTTCCATAAATTGAGCTTTCTTTTGGTGGTATTTGATTGCCTGTGCGGTTTTATTATGTTTTGCACTATAAGCAAAAAAAGGCTGCCAATTTTGAGAAAAAATATTTTTGACTTTTTGCTATTAAAATGTCAAGTCAAAAAATTTTAAAAATCAAATTTCGTCATAAATTTAGGCCAAAATGTATTCTGCTACATGTCTTTGCTAAAAACAAAACCTGTAAATGAATCAGTTTACGTGAAAGTTATAGCGTTTACAAATGGCGGTATAGATACTGGGATTTTTTTTTTCCCTACTAATAATGGCGGCGATCAGCGACTTTTAGCGGGACTGCAGCGGGCATTCTGACACTGGGAGGGAATTAACTTGGTGTCACTGATATCCCCAGTGACACCTATACAGTGATCAGTGCTAAAAGACCGCATTGACACTGTACTAATGACACTGGGCAGGAAGGGGTTAATGTGAGGGGCAATCAAAGGGTTAACTGTGTGTAGGGAGTGTTTTACTATGGGGCGTGTTCTTCACTGTACGCACACTGATCGGGATGGCTGTGCTGTGCACAGCCATTCCAAGCAGTGTACCCGAGCTGACAAAACAGTCTTCCTCCCCGTCGGTGATTGTCGGTAATCACTGGCTGGGACCTGGTGATTGACATCCGTGGCTGCGAAAGGTGGTGCAGGTAGGGCGTGCACCCCCTACCTGGAAATGCAAAATCACGTATAAATACGTGATTTTATGTACCCGTGCTGCCGTGTAGCAGTATATTTGCTATACTGCGGCGGGGAAGCTGTTAAGCTCTGACATCACTCCCTATTACTAGCAGTGAATGACAAAAGTGATGCTTCCCACCTGTTAGCTAGGTGTCTCATCACACAGCAGAAGCAAAAGAATGTTACATCAATTCCGCTTTCAATGCAAAACATGTTGTCACTTTTACAACTGCAAATCATGTAATGTTTCCATTTATTTTGTCTAACCCCTGTATTCATGAATACATCATTTTGTTAAAAAAAACATAATTTGCAATCAGTGCATGTACCTGGTTTTGTCTTGGTATCAGCCTCTTGCTGTCCCTTTAAAGCAGAGCTCAGACTGGGAGAGGGAAAATCAACACAAGGAGCCAGTCATTTGTGAAGTCTTGCTCATGTGCTAACAAAGATCATGCAGATAAGAGGAAAGTATTCTGCTTCTTTTGTTTCACTGCCCAGTCATAGGCTGGAAGAGGGACAAGATGTGTAACTATTAGTTGATTGCAGTAGGGGAAAATAAGGTCTTCTGCCCTGGCAGACATGGTTGTGCTGTGTGGCAGAGGTGTGTAAATCTCAGGACAGGAGAGACAGAAATACAAATCCTATGACAGGGAAAAACCGCTTACTTATATGAATTTCATCTGTTTTAGCAAATTGCCCGGAGTTCTGCTCTAATCAACGATTATATTACAATACCATTTTGAATATGAGTGTGTATTGTAAACTACATTTAATAACAACATAAATCCTATATATAAAAAATATCCTATTTACAAGCCATTTCTCTGGTAATGGATGTTAAACCCAGCGCTCAAGTGTCCCCAATCAGCTGCTAGACTGCACAATAACACCCCCTGGCAAATTTCAGTATGTAAATTCAAAAAGTCCAGTGTTTAAATATATGCAGCTGTTTATTCAATCAATCAACAGGCCAAGTATATCCAGTTGGTTCAATCTCAAAGATTCTTACCAGATTTTCCGACCCATACGCCAATAAATGCGTCTAATATAGCTTTTTTTTTCACTCCTACGTCTCCATGTCTTCATCCGGTAACAGAAATTGCACAGGAGCCACAGGAGGAAAACAACATTGTATGGGGGTCAGGGGTGAAAAGAAGTTGAGAAACAACGCCAATGATCATTAACTAGCACTGCATAAATAACTGTAATGAATATTTCTTGTAACTGTAAGATGAGAGCTTCAAACTAATACTTTTAATGTTCACACATTTAGAATTGTTTTTTGTTTTGTTTTTGTTTTTTTAAGATGGTGAGGTTGGTGTGCAGTGCTGCTGTCAAGGTTTTCTAACCATCCACAATTCAGCACCTGGAGATGAATCCGCATCCACGCCGCATCCGTCTTAAGCCATGGCTGGTAGCACAGGTGGACAGTGGGAGCTATCCAGGCCTACACTGGGAAGACAGGGACCACAAGCTATTCCGCATTCCATGGCGTCATGCAACACGTCACATACCAATGCAAGATGATGAGAACACCATATTTAAGGTGAGCACATTATAACAACACTTTAATGGCCTTCCAGTCAGAGGACATCATATGACTCTGGCATGCTTCCTATAGGTCTTTCTTATTACATGTTTTCTTACATGCAATGGATCTTTAAAATACTGATTTCCAACTAGGAGACACGTGATGACTGCATTTTTCAGAGTTGGATAAAATACTCTCTTCCTTTATTTAAAAAAAACAAAAACAAGTTAAGACTTTTGAACATGTTTTGATGCATATGCAATGTATTTTGCTGTTTTAAAGTGGACCCCCCCCCCCAAAAAAAAATGCACACAGGCAGACTTTTTAATACAGAAGAGACCTGTGTCTGCATTAAATCTTCTTACCTGCCTCTCCACACCAAACACAGTGTATACTGTATACAATTTCAGCATCTGCCAAGATGGAGGAACTCCAGTGCATGCACAGGAGTGATGCCATCTCCACCTGTCTAATCAAAGTGGCTGAGGATCGAAAATCTGGAAGAAGCCCAAGGAGAACATGTCAATGGCTGACAGGCAGGGAGCTCCTGAACATTGCATCACTGGAGTGGAGGTGAATATAATTTCACTTTAAACTGAAGTTTTGATTGGGCCTTAAAGTGCACAAGGTGTTGAGCTACCTATAGACAGCCCATGTACAATCTTGTTGTCATGAGAAGTCTTTTGGGTTGGCTTGCTACATTATCATGAACCTCACGGCCCACTAAGATAAACTTAACTCAGGAGAAACAATAGTGACAGCAGGGGCGGACTGGCCATTTGGAAACTCGGGCACTGCCAGAGGGCACGGGGTCAGTATGGGGCCCCATGAGATGCCCCTGGTACCTTTTTCATAGGCTTTTTTGAGTTTGGGCAAGGACACAGGGGCCCCATGATCCTCTATTGCCCGGGGACCCCATGAGTTGTCAGTCCGCCCCTGACTGATTGGATATTTTCTAACCTGACCTCTCATTATTCTTCTTGAGGACTCTCGGCTATAACTATGTGCAGGGCACACATATGTCTAAAATTGTCACTCAGTTTGACTGAAAAAGGCAACATTATGTCTGGCATGAATGATTATACATAGAGATGAGCGAATCGAAGTATCCGAAGTGGAATTCGAGTCGAATATCGGAAAAATTTCGATTCGTGCCGAATCCGAAAAATAGCCTAATTCGGACGCGCGAATCGAAATTTTTCAGAAAATGGCGGCTGACATGTGCGGCGACGGAGCGGGGATGTCTGGGAAGGCGCGCAGACAAGGCGCGCTGACCCATAATGCATTCCTCAACTACATGTGATCGCATCAGCCTATCAGCAGCCAGCCAGCCAGCACTGTGTAATGGTCGAGCTATAAATAGCGGCCATTTTGGAATTCTTCATTTGCCTGCAGTTATTGAACAGAGGCAGACCGCTCTGTACTAGGGACAGGGACAGAGTTAGGGCCACAGAAACGATAATTGGGGACAGAGAAAAGTTACTTAGGGACAGAGAACCATTACTCAGGGACACAGACTTGTTAATGAGGGCAACAGAATCGTTATTTAGGGACAAAGAAACGCTAGTTAGGGCCACAGAATTCATAATCAGGGACAGACAGAATTGTTACTCAGTGCCAGAGAATTGTTACTTAGGGCCACAGAAACGTTATTAGGGCCACAGAATTGTTACTCAGGGACAGACAGAATTGTTACTGAGTGCCAGAGAATTGCTACTCAGGGACAGACAGAATTGTTACTGAGTGCCAGAGAATTGTTACTTAGGGCCACAGAAACTTTAATTAGGGCCACAGAATTTTTACTCAGGGACAGACAGAATTGTTACTGAGTGCCAGAGAATTGTTACTCAGGGACAGACAGAATTGTTACTGAGTGCCAGAGAATTGTTACTCAGGGCCACAGAAACTTTACTTAGGGCCACAGAATTTTTACTCAGGGACAGACAGAATTGTTACTGAGTGCCAGAGAATTGTTACTCAGGGACAGACAGAATTGTTACTGAGTGCCAGAGAATTGTTACTTAGGGCCACAGAAACTTTACTTAGGGCCACAGAATTGTTACTCGCACAGACACAGAATTGTTACTCGCACAGACACAGAACTGTTACTGAGGGCCACAGAACTGTTACTTAGGGACAAAGAAACGCTAGTTAGGGCCACAGAATTCATACTCAGGGACAGACAGAATTGTTACGGAGTGCCAGAGAATTGTTACTCAGGGACAGACAGAATTGTTACGGAGTGCCAGAGAATTGTTACTCAGGGACAGACAGAATTGTTACTGAGTGCCAGAGAATTGTTACTTAGGGCCACAGAAACTTTAATTAGGGCCACAGAATTTTTACTCAGGGACAGACAGAATTGTTACTGAGTGCCAGAGAATTGTTACTCAGGGACAGACAGAATTGTTACCGAGTGCCAGAGAATTGTTACTCAGGGACAGACAGAATTGTTACTGAGTGCCAGAGAATTGTTACTTAGGGCCACAGAAACTTTAATTAGGGCCACAGAATTTTTACTCAGGGACAGACAGAATTGTTACTGAGTGCCAGAGAATTGTTACTCAGGGACAGACAGAATTGTTACCGAGTGCCAGAGAATTGTTACTCAGGGACAGACAGAATTGTTACTGAGTGCCAGAGAATTGTTACTTAGGGCCACAGAAACTTTAATTAGGGCCACAGAATTTTTACTCAGGGACAGACAGAATTGTTACTGAGTGCCAGAGAATTGTTACTTAGGGCCACAGAAACTTTAATTAGGGCCACAGAATTTTTACTCAGGGACAGACAGAATTGTTACTGAGTGCCAGAGAATTGTTACTCAGGGACAGACAGAATTGTTACCGAGTGCCAGAGAATTTTTACTCAGGGACAGACAGAATTGTTACTGAGTGCCAGAGAATTGTTACTCAGGGACAGACAGAATTGTTACTGAGTGCCAGAGAATTGTTACTCAGGGACAGACAGAATTGTTACGGAGTGCCAGATAATTGTTACTCAGGGCCCCAGAAACTTTACTTAGGGCCACAGAATTTTTACTCAGGGACAGACAGAATTGTTACTGAGTGCCAGAGAATTGTTACTCAGGGACAGACAGAATTGTTACTGAGTGCCAGAGAATTGTTACTTAGGGCCACAGAAACTTTACTTAGGGCCACAGAATTGTTACTCGCACAGACACAGAATTGTTACTCGCACAGACACAGAATTGTTACTGAGGGCCACAGAACTGTTACTTGGGGCCACAGAAACGTTAATCAGGGACACAGAATTGTTACTGAGGGCCACAGAACTGTTACTTAGGGCCACAGAATTGTTACTCGCACAGACACAGAATTGTTACTCAGGGACACAGAATTGTTACTCAGGGACACATAATCGTTTAATTAAAGAGTATGTCAGACAACATGCAGAGGAGTGGCAGAGGAGGCAATGTTTTAGGAGCGAGCAGACGTGGCAGCAGAGGAAGGGGTCGAGGCAGCACTATTCGCAGCCAGAGGCCAGTGCTCCCGGTGTCATCCAGCGGTCGTGTCTCCACCGACAACCCTGCCGTCGTCGATTGGTTGGCTCGGTCGTCTTCCTCTTCCCAGGTCACCTCTGACACCTACAGCCAACGGTCGGTGGGTACGTCAGACACAACCGTTAGTTGGCATGGCCCGGGACCAAGCCCACTGAAATCACGTGTCCTCTACCTGCCCCTGTCCTTTGGTGTTCCCTCACCAAGCGAAGTATCGCATGCTGTGGGCTCAGCCCCACTGTACAGTGAGGAAGAGCTAACAGAGGGCGGTCAGGAACGGGGGGAGACATCCGCCTTTTCAGCAGCCAGGCGAAGAAGTAGTGGCGAGGAGAGTGGCTCGGTAGCCGGTCTAGAGACAGGTCTGTCTCCTGACCCAGACGCAGCCGAGGGGGCTAGTAGTGAGGCGGAGACCCTACTTGATGATGAGGAGGTTGATCGCACTTGGCAGCCTCGTCGTCATCAGGCAATTTCTTCCGCATCATCAGGAGAAGAGGGTGGCAGCTTGGCAGCGAGCAAAACAGTCGGTGGGTTGCCCAGGAGACAGCAGCAGGGTCGCAGCAGTGTCAGTGGAGCCAAACGGCCACGGAGTAGAGCACCAGCTCCACTGCAGCCTACCACCACGGCCAGTAGTGGTGCCGGTGTGCACGGAGGAAGCAGCAGTCAGCCAGTGAGGAGTATCGGGGGCAAAGTTTCCTACTCGGCGGTGTGGCAATTTTTCGTCAAGCCGCCCGAGGAAGTAAACGTAGCCGTATGTCGACTATGTGGCCAGAAAGTCAAGCGTGGCCAGGGGGCCCATGTTGGGACTATTTGGGCCATGTTGGGACAATGGGAGACCTCCCATTGCTGCTGTCTCCATCGCCACACTCTGCCATGTGCCACTTTCAGGTCTCCTCACACACTGCTGGTGTGTAGAATTTTTTGACATAGGGTGCTGGCAGATTACGGGCCTCCCATAGCTGCTGCCAGGCCCCTAATCTGCCATGGGCCCCTATATACCGCCTCCTCATGCTGCTGCCAGGTCCAGAGTCTGTCATGGGTCCCTGTACGGCCTCCCATTGCTGCTGTCTCCATCGCCACACTCTGCCATGTGCCACTTTCAGGTCTCCTCACACTGCTGG
Organism: Staurois parvus; assembly: GCF_062004578.1. NCBI lineage: Eukaryota > Metazoa > Chordata > Amphibia > Anura > Ranidae > Staurois > Staurois parvus. The sequence goes on from NW_028317971.1 coordinate 10,739,969, forward strand.
TGTGTTGAATTTTTTGACATAGGGTGCTGGCAGATTATGGGCCTCCCATTGCTGCTGCCAGGCCCCTAATCTGCCATAGGCCCCTATATACCACTTCCTCATGCTGCTGCCAGGTCCAGAGTCTCTCATGCCATGTGCCACTTTCAGGTCTCCTCACACTGCTGGTGTGTAGAATTTTTTTGACATAGGGTGCTGGCAGATTAAGGGCCTCCCATAGCTGCTGCCAGGCCCCTAATCTGCCATAGGCCCCTATATACCGCCTCCTCATGCTGCTGCCAGGTCCAGAGTCTGTCATGGGTCCCTGTACGGCCTCCCATTGCTGCTGTCTCCATCGCCACACTCTGCCATGTGCCACTTTCAGGTCTCCTCACACTGCTGGTGTGTTGAATTTTTTGACATAGGGTGCTGGCAGATTATGGGCCTCCCATAGCTGCTGCCAGGCCCCTAATCTGCCATAGGCCCCTATATACCGCCTCCTCATGCTGCTGCCAGGTCCAGAGTCTGTCATGGGTCCCTGTACGGCCTCCCATTGCTGCTGTCTCCATCGCCACACTCTGCCATGTGCCACTTTCAGGTCTCCTCACACACTGCTGGTGTGTAGAATTTTTTGACATAGGGTGCTGGCAGATTATGGGCCTCCCATTGCTGCTGCCAGGCCCCTAATCTGCCATAGGCCCCTATATACCGCTTCCTCATGCTGCTGCCAGGTCCAGAGTCTCTCATGCCATGTGCCACTTTCAGGTCTCCTCACACTGCTGGTGTGTAGAATTTTTTTGACATAGGGTGCTGGCAGATTAAGGGCCTCCCATAGCTGCTGCCAGGCCCCTAATCTGCCATAGGCCCCTATATACCGCCTCCTCATGCTGCTGCCAGGTCCAGAGTCTGTCATGGGTCCCTGTACGGCCTCCCATTGCTGCTGTCTCCATCGCCACACTCTGCCATGTGCCACTTTCAGGTCTCCTCACACACTGCTGGTGTGTAGAATTTTTTGACATAGGGTGCTGGCAGATTATGGGCCTCCCATTGCTGCTGCCAGGCCCCTAATCTGCCATAGGCCCCTATATACCGCTTCCTCATGCTGCTGCCAGGTCCAGAGTCTCTCATGCCATGTGCCACTTTCAGGTCTCCTCACACTGCTGGTGTGTAGAATTTTTTTGACATAGGGTGCTGGCAGATTAAGGGCCTCCCATAGCTGCTGCCAGGCCCCTAATCTGCCATAGGCCCCTATATACCGCCTCCTCATGCTGCTGCCAGGTCCAGAGTCTGTCATGGGTCCCTGTACGGCCTCCCATTGCTGCTGTCTCCATCGCCACACTCTGCCATGTGCCACTTTCAGGTCTCCTCACACTGCTGGTGTGTTGAATTTTTTGACATAGGGTGCTGGCAGATTATGGGCCTCCCATAGCTGCTGCCAGGCCCCTAATCTGCCATAGGCCCCTATATACCGCCTCCTCATGCTGCTGCCAGGTCCAGAGTCTGTCATGGGTCCCTGTACGGCCTCCCATTGCTGCTGTCTCCATCGCCACACTCTGCCATGTGCCACTTTCAGGTCTCCTCACACACTGCTGGTGTGTAGAATTTTTTGACATAGGGTGCTGGCAGATTATGGGCCTCCCATTGCTGCTGCCAGGCCCCTAATCTGCCATAGGCCCCTATATACCGCTTCCTCATGCTGCTGCCAGGTCCAGAGTCTCTCATGCCATGTGCCACTTTCAGGTCTCCTCACACTGCTGGTGTGTAGAATTTTTTTGACATAGGGTGCTGGCAGATTAAGGGCCTCCCATAGCTGCTGCCAGGCCCCTAATCTGCCATAGGCCCCTATATACCGCCTCCTCATGCTGCTGCCAGGTCCAGAGTCTGTCATGGGTCCCTGTACGGCCTCCCATTGCTGCTGTCTCCATCGCCACACTCTGCCATGTGCCACTTTCAGGTCTCCTCACACACTGCTGGTGTGTAGAATTTTTTGACATAGGGTGCTGGCAGATTATGGGCCTCCCATTGCTGCTGCCAGGCCCCTAATCTGCCATAGGCCCCTATATACCGCTTCCTCATGCTGCTGCCAGGTCCAGAGTCTCTCATGCCATGTGCCACTTTCAGGTCTCCTCACACTGCTGGTGTGTAGAATTTTTTTGACATAGGGTGCTGGCAGATTAAGGGCCTCCCATAGCTGCTGCCAGGCCCCTAATCTGCCATAGGCCCCTATATACCGCCTCCTCATTCTGCTGCCAGGTCCAGAGTCTGTCATGGGTCCCTGTACGGCCTCCCATTGCTGCTGTCTCCATCGCCACACTCTGCCATGTGCCACTTTCAGGTCTCCTCACACACTGCTGGTGTGTAGAATTTTTTGACATAGGGTGCTGGCAGATTATGGGCCTCCCATTGCTGCTGCCAGGCCCCTAATCTGCCATAGGCCCCTATATACCGCTTCCTCATGCTGCTGCCAGGTCCAGAGTCTCTCATGCCATGTGCCACTTTCAGGTCTCCTCACACTGCTGGTGTGTAGAATTTTTTTGACATAGGGTGCTGGCAGATTAAGGGCCTCCCATAGCTGCTGCCAGGCCCCTAATCTGCCATAGGCCCTGTTGGTTCTGTTGACCCTTTAGACCCCTGGTCTTAATTCTCTGTCACTCGTTCTGTCTCCTCAGGCCTGGAGAAGCATTGGTTACAAGTAATCACACATGACACCGTCTTGTCAGTAACCAAAAAACTTCTAATTTATTCCACAACGAAAGCTCTCTTTTATAGTACAATATAACGTGCAAGTGAGAATACAAGCATTTACGTCAATCCTGAATAATGATGAGAAGCAAAATTTAATTATCCCAAGAATAAGGAATGTCTATTTCATAAAAACTTATCTGCTACATACAATAGAATCTGGCTAGATACTTTTCAAGGCTGTGAACATGATCTTTCTCAGGCATTTGTAATTAGTTATAAGTAACAAACAATTATTTTCTCATGGAACAGAAATATTTGACATTTAATTGTATCATAACAGAAACAGGTGCTTGTTAATACAAAGAAATAGTTGAATACTATCACCGTCTCTACCAAGGCTAAGCTAAGATAAAAAATAGAAGAATGTTGTGAGTATAGTTCTGTAATACATAACTGACATAGCATATTTTCATTAACTCATTCTGGTTATAATACAAAACAATTAATCAACATGTTAGTACAAAATGGAGTGGGGAAAACAAAATGACAGACCTAAAAGACATACATTTCCCTTCAATCCCCTCTTAAAATCATTATTTACATATATGATTTTTATTCTCCCTTATACAACATAGTTCTTTTTCTGCTTCTCTCTGTATTTGGCTAGATAACTATTGTACTCTTTGGGTTTTGGGTTCAGTGGGGCAGTTTGTTCTTGGATCACTTCTTCATACATAGTCATACCTATTCCTTTGTTCATAAGCTTCTTAATACACGGAATCACACAGCACACTATCAGGGCTAGAAGTATCAGGGTGACTACAATAATCACTCCTATTTGTGCTAGCATCTGCTTCCATCCCTTGAGCCATCCAAAATATTGATCCCATGGATCAGTGATCCCTGAATTCCTTTTCAACTCTTCCGACAGATCAGACAGTTTTTTTATAGCCATAGTGACCTTGCCATTTGGCCCAGTGTTGTCTGGGATGTAGGTACAACAAGTACCTGTTCCTTCTATCATTGCACACACACCACCCTTTTCTGCAAGCATCATATCTAAGACCATACGATTTTGAAAGGTCATGGTGGAATCAGCCTGCAACTGCTCCGCTATCCCCTTCAATGCATCCCTGGTGTAGTTGACAAACCTCTGTTGATTGTAATATATATAATTTATCCAATCAACATTCTTGTTGACGGTGACAATGAGAAATATAGACTCAAATCCTGCTGCTGCTTGGTTTTTTGGCCTTGAATTCGTCTGGAACCCCTCTTGGTACCCCTATGGCATCTATATATACATGGCTAACATCATGTGCAGTATGATACATATTACACAACCAGAGTAAGTGGGAGTTATGGGGACATTGTACACTTTGGCAGTAATCAATAATAAAGGTAGCAACCTCAGTATTTGATGAATTATACCACAATATGGTGTGGCCTGAGTCCTGTATTATCACCACTTCACCATGGCTAGGTGCCAACAAAATCAGTATAATCAGGAGAAAGTGGCAGAACCATGGTCCAAAATTGGGGAAGCAGTTCATCTTCTTCAGGGTCAGGGTTTTCTACCCCCGTTAGTACCCTCTTTCCTTGATTGTCCTGTTCGAGGTCAGGGCTTTCTGCCCCCGTTAGTACCTCCTTTCCTTTTTCCTTGGGTCTGGTCCTGGGCCTTTCTCGACCAGCTTCGCTCTGGAAGCATGGATCCAGATGGAACTATGTTCAGTGAGGACTGCTGTTCTGGTTACTGCTACAACCGTAGTTTCTGGTCCATAGACGAAATCCTGCTGTTTCTTGTTTCTCGTCAGCTGTTTCACCACAATACGATCTCCGGCCTGGAATGTGTAGGTATTTTCCTGTAAAAAAAACGGAAACTTGCGGATAACATCGTTCTCTTTTTGTGGGATACATTTCTTGCCATTGGGGAAACACACATCTGTGACCACACAAGCTGGTTGTTGTCCTCCCTGTTGTTGGGGTATGTGTGTAAAGTCAATTTGAAGATGTGTAAAAAAGTGTTGTGGGGTAAGGCAGGTATTGATGCATGGCTTTATTTGGGTTGTTTGGGTTACTCCTGATACATGTGATGCATCTTTTCACAAAATCTTGTACTAACTCCACCACTTCTGTGATATAAAAAAATCTTCCATCCTATATGTCCTATCCCATGGTATTGTGCAATGTATATCAGGGTGTGCAATGTATATCAGGGTGTGCACCGTGGGATGCATGGTTCCCCTCTTTGCAGATTAATCCAGTCCTTGGATTCTTCTGTAAAATAGGGTAGCACCAGTCTTCGAACTCCTTTGTGGAAGCTGACTGCTACAAAGTTGTGATCAATTAAAAATCATCTGGGAGGATGGGGCATAAAGTGGGCATCTGCAGTAAAACAAATTATTACTGAGCTACCTTTTTTTCTTCATAAGCTGCTAGAGCGTTACCTTTTGTTATATCATCGTCCCCTTTGGTATGTGCTCTGCAGTGTATGACAGCAAGTTCCTTGGGAAGTGTGAGAACCTTGAGCAAATTGGCTATTAGTTGGGGATGGGCAATCTTTTTCCCATCAGCTCCTATGTAGCCTCTGAGAAACCATAATACACCATGGTCATACACTGTTCCATAGGCATATTAAGAATCTGTGTAAATAGTGACAGACTGATCTTTGTACAATTCACATGCTTTAGTGAAAACAATTCATCAGCCTGGGCTGATTGAAAAAAGATTGGTCATTTGGCCTAGTGCAGGAGCCATCTATGAAAACAACATCAGCATTTGGGATTGGAATCTTTAATAAATCTAGTCTGGATGAAATATTAGCCTTAATGGATTTGAGGAAGTCATGAGCCTTGGGTCCCAGATCGTTTGACAATTTGAGACCCAACAGTGCATTTAGGATCATGGCTGGACCTGAGTTGTTATACTTGATATGCAACATGGGGTTGCTCATCAAAATAACCTCATATCCGCTGAATTGTTGGGAGGACATGTGCTGAGTGTGTATATTTCTTAGTAAAATAGCTACATTATGTGTAGTGTGCAATATCATAGGGTGTCCTAAGGTGAATGACATAGACATTTCCACAGTCACAACGTAAAATGCCAACACTTTGAGACCTGTAGGCATGCCTTGGACCTGAACTGGCACCATTTTTGAGAAAAAAGCTACAGGGCGAAGTCTGCCTCCATGCTCTTGGGCGAGTACACCAGCCATGGTCTTACAATTGTCCCTTGCATACACATGAAACATTTTTACATAATCAGGAAGGTCAAGGCCTGGGGCAGTTACCATTGCATTTTTCAAATACACATATGCATCAACCATGTCATCTGACCACTTAACAATTTCTGACATTTTCTCTGGGTTGTGACTTATCATAATAGGAACAGTCAGGTATCCACTGGCGGCAGTAACCAATGGCTCCAAGAAAGGTGAGCATGTCTTTCTTGGTTTGTGGGCGGGCAAGTTTCAGGAGAGCCACAGCTCTCTTTGGACTGACTTTCCTTTCCTCCTTTAGTAAACACAAAACCCAGATATTCAACACTTATTTTACACCATTGTAGTTTTTTTCTTATTCACTTTCAAAGAAACATTTCAACAAACTCTCCCCATCCCTCAGGCCGGCCCCCTTAGTGAGACTGCAGAGACAGATGACATCTGCGTACTGCAGCAGGACTGACCCATAGTCCGGTGTCCATTCCCTCAGAGTGGCTTGGAGAACAGTTGTGTAGATTACAGAAAAATCTACAAAAAACCCTGAGACATTAAACAGAAAACAAAAATGGGCTGTGTCTCTGCATCAACAAGGACGCTAAAAAAAAATGCATTTGCTAAATCAATTATTGAAAAACATTCAGCATCAGACGGTATGACTGCAAAAAAAAAGAATGTCAAACACCAACAGAACAATGTTTTATAACACAGTCAATGTCCTCTATTTCTAAACATTTAATTATTAATGTGTCTCCTACAGTGAGAAATTGATATTGCTTGGTTTATATCGCCACCTTGTATCTGGTTCTACCTGCCTTTCCAGGACTGAAAATTTTATCTATTCCTGCTTTATTTGCCAAGTCTACTAATAAGGACCCTGATATCTCTTTTAATCCTTCAGCAGGAAAAAAAAAAAGTTTCCTCATTCTGTGTGGAATCAGGAATTCCTTGGGTGGGGGTTTAGGTTGATCTTCCACAGCGTCCTGGACTGGGACAGTGGATGAGGCTGTGGATTGGATTTGCTGCTGTGCTGCAATAAAAAATTCACATCCTCTTTGGAGAAGGAAGGATATATTCTGACAGTACGGAGCTGACAGTACGGAGCGGGTCTAGTGACACATAACCACTTATCACTCTCAACAAAAGATAGACAATAAGAACTTAAATATTGACTCTATTTCAATAACTTTGACCCGTTCACTTACCAACCAGGTTCACTTATTTGCATAAACAAATTATCTTATTACTCTATACATTTGATAATAGAAACAAAGAAAAGAAAATTGATTACCCCCAACAGACTAGTTAAGACTCTGTAATTAACCTAGACCCTGTCTAGGTATTTCAAATGTAGACCCCGTCTACATAAATCACCTTTCCTTATCTGAGTCTCCCGGAGACTCAATGAAAGGTTGTCCATAGCCCCTGGCTATCAGTCTTTATAGTCAGTTTCAGGTACGGACGCGTCGGGGAGATTGACTTCATCTCAGAAGAGAAAGACAACAGACATACACATACACACAGTGATAGGTAAAATCAATCTCTCAAGTTTGATACTGTCAAAATGAGATCAGAGTCCTTTCCCTGACTGTCTTTCTGAAAAATCACCCCACAGACACAATATTTACAAGTCATTTACAGATAATACCTTCTTTCAAAGGATCTTAATTGTCCCAACGTTTGGCCTATAAACATATGCGGCACTGGTATATGACAATTAATTTTATACAACTGACCCCTTCTGGTATATACTTCACCTTGATTATAAGGTCTATTTACAACATCTATAATAACGTGATTATTACTATCACGACCTTTATAATGTATCAGCAACCCACATTTACACAATGTACATGTCATTACATAGACCTCCCAGTTGGTGTCACCATGCGTTCACCTTTCTCAGGTCAACAACCAATAAGGTCTAGCTGAGATGGTGGTGCGTCTTACACCTTCTGACAATAGGTCTTCAGTGATTTCGGTCTGTACACTTACCACCTCAGACTTATTACTCATACAAAACAAATTATCTTATACTTCTATATGTGGAAAATAATAAACTTTAGACACAGAATGAGTGACTATAGGCAATCTCCCTGAGATTGTTTAGTCTCCCTGAGACTATTTTTCTAACACTCCCGGAGTGTTGTGTTCCCTGAACACTTTATTGGCAATCTCCCTGAGATTTCTTAGTCTCCCTGAGACTATTTTTCTAACACTCCCGGAGTGTTGTGTTCCCTGAACACATTTTGGCTTAAATGGATATCGGACTAATCAGAGCCTCCCAGTTTCCTTGTATCCAACTTGTACAGGTTATATAGAAAATAATTCTACTTACCGGACAAGTGGATGGTCACTGAGCGGATGATACCGATATCCCGGACGAGCCCCCAAAACTGTTGGTTCTGTTGACCCTTTAGACCCCTGGTCTTAATTCTCTGTCACTCGTTCTGTCTCCTCAGGCCTGGAGAAGCATTGGTTACAAGTAATCACACATGACACCGTCTTGTCAGTAACCAAAAAACTTCTAATTTATTCCACAACGAAAGCTCTCTTTTATAGTACAATATAACGTGCAAGTGAGAATACAAGCATTTACGTCAATCCTGAATAATGATGAGAAGCAAAATTTAATTATCCCAAGAATAAGGAATGTCTATTTCATAAAAACTTATCTGCTACATACAATAGAATCTGGCTAGATACTTTTCAAGGCTGTGAACATGATCTTTCTCAGGCATTTGTAATTAGTTATAAGTAACAAACAATTATTTTCTCATGGAACAGAAATATTTGACATTTAATTGTATCATAACAGAAACAGGTGCTTGTTAATACAAAGAAATAGTTGAATACTATCACCGTCTCTACCAAGGCTAAGCTAAGATAAAAAATAGAAGAATGTTGTGAGTATAGTTCTGTAATACATAACTGACATAGCATATTTTCATTAACTCATTCTGGTTATAATACAAAACAATTAATCAACATGTTAGTACAAAATGGAGTGGGGAAAACAAAATGACAGACCTAAAAGACATACATTTCCCTTCAGGCCCCTATATACCGCCTCCTCATGCTGCTGCCAGGTCCAGAGTCTGTCATGGGTCCCTGTACGGCCTCCCATTGCTGCTGTCTCCATCGCCACACTCTGCCATGTGCCACTTTCAGGTCTCCTCACACTGCTGGTGTGTTGAATTTTTTGACATAGGGTGCTGGCAGATTATGGGCCTCCCATAGCTGCTGCCAGGCCCCTAATCTGCCATAGGCCCCTATATACCGCCTCCTCATGCTGCTGCCAGGTCCAGAGTCTGTCATGGGTCCCTGTACGGCCTCCCATTGCTGCTGTCTCCATCGCCACACTCTGCCATGTGCCACTTTCAGGTCTCCTCACACTGCTGGTGTGTTGAATTTTTTGACATAGGGTGCTGGCAGATTATGGGCCTCCCATAGCTGCTGCCAGGCCCCTAATCTGCCATAGGCCCCTATATACCGCCTCCTCATGCTGCTGCCAGGTCCAGAGTCTGTCATGGGTCCCTGTACGGCCTCCCATTGCTGCTGTCTCCATCGCCACACTCTGCCATGTGCCACTTTCAGGTCTCCTCACACACTGCTGGTGTGTAGAATTTTTTGACATAGGGTGCTGGCAGATTATGGGCCTCCCATTGCTGCTGCCAGGCCCCTAATCTGCCATAGGCCCCTATATACCGCTTCCTCATGCTGCTGCCAGGTCCAGAGTCTCTCATGCCATGTGCCACTTTCAGGTCTCCTCACACTGCTGGTGTGTAGAATTTTTTTGACATAGGGTGCTGGCAGATTAAGGGCCTCCCATAGCTGCTGCCAGGCCCCTAATCTGCCATAGGCCCCTATATACCGCCTCCTCATGCTGCTGCCAGGTCCAGAGTCTGTCATGGGTCCCTGTACGGCCTCCCATTGCTGCTGTCTCCATCGCCACACTCTGCCATGTGCCACTTTCAGGTCTCCTCACACACTGCTGGTGTGTAGAATTTTTTGACATAGGGTGCTGGCAGATTATGGGCCTCCCATTGCTGCTGCCAGGCCCCTAATCTGCCATAGGCCCCTATATACCGCTTCCTCATGCTGCTGCCAGGTCCAGAGTCTCTCATGCCATGTGCCACTTTCAGGTCTCCTCACACTGCTGGTGTGTAGAATTTTTTTGACATAGGGTGCTGGCAGATTAAGGGCCTCCCATAGCTGCTGCCAGGCCCCTAATCTGCCATAGGCCCCTATATACCGCCTCCTCATGCTGCTGCCAGGTCCAGAGTCTGTCATGGGTCCCTGTACGGCCTCCCATTGCTGCTGTCTCCATCGCCACACTCTGCCATGTGCCACTTTCAGGTCTCCTCACACTGCTGGTGTGTTGAATTTTTTGACATAGGGTGCTGGCAGATTATGGGCCTCCCATAGCTGCTGCCAGGCCCCTAATCTGCCATAGGCCCCTATATACCGCCTCCTCATGCTGCTGCCAGGTCCAGAGTCTGTCATGGGTCCCTGTACGGCCTCCCATTGCTGCTGTCTCCATCGCCACACTCTGCCATGTGCCACTTTCAGGTCTCCTCACACACTGCTGGTGTGTAGAATTTTTTGACATAGGGTGCTGGCAGATTATGGGCCTCCCATTGCTGCTGCCAGGCCCCTAATCTGCCATAGGCCCCTATATACCGCTTCCTCATGCTGCTGCCAGGTCCAGAGTCTCTCATGCCATGTGCCACTTTCAGGTCTCCTCACACTGCTGGTGTGTAGAATTTTTTTGACATAGGGTGCTGGCAGATTAAGGGCCTCCCATAGCTGCTGCCAGGCCCCTAATCTGCCATAGGCCCCTATATACCGCCTCCTCATGCTGCTGCCAGGTCCAGAGTCTGTCATGGGTCCCTGTACGGCCTCCCATTGCTGCTGTCTCCATCGCCACACTCTGCCATGTGCCACTTTCAGGTCTCCTCACACTGCTGGTGTGTTGAATTTTTTGACATAGGGTGCTGGCAGATTATGGGCCTCCCATAGCTGCTGCCAGGCCCCTAATCTGCCATAGGCCCCTATATACCGCCTCCTCATGCTGCTGCCAGGTCCAGAGTCTGTCATGGGTCCCTGTACGGCCTCCCATTGCTGCTGTCTCCATCGCCACACTCTGCCATGTGCCACTTTCAGGTCTCCTCACACACTGCTGGTGTGTAGAATTTTTTGACATAGGGTGCTGGCAGATTATGGGCCTCCCATTGCTGCTGCCAGGCCCCTAATCTGCCATAGGCCCCTATATACCGCTTCCTCATGCTGCTGCCAGGTCCAGAGTCTCTCATGCCATGTGCCACTTTCAGGTCTCCTCACACTGCTGGTGTGTAGAATTTTTTGACATAGGGTGCTGGCAGATTAAGGGCCTCCCATAGCTGCTGCCAGGCCCCTAATCTGCCATAGGCCCCTATATACCGCCTCCTCATGCTGCTGCCAGGTCCAGAGTCTGTCATGGGTCCCTGTACGGCCTCCCATTGCTGCTGTCTCCATCGCCACACTCTGCCATGTGCCACTTTCAGGTCTCCTCACACTGCTGGTGTGTTGAATTTTTTGACATAGGGTGCTGGCAGATTACGGGCCTCCCATAGCTGCTGCCAGGCCCCTAATCTGCCATGGGCCCCTATACCGACTCCTCATGCTGTGACGTTGCAACAAGGTGGAATTCAACCCTACATATGTTAGACCGCCTTTACGAACAGCAAAAGGCCATCACAGATTTCCTGATGTTAAAAGCGGATAAAGGTATTCCCTGTGTAACTTAGATGTCAGCCATTGGCAGCTCATGCGTGACACCTGCGCTTGCTCAGGCCCTTTGAGGAGGCCACGCTATTCGTGAGTCGGCAGGACTATGGGATGAACGACGTCATTCCTCTGTTGCACGTCCTGGAACAAATGCTGTTAACAATGGCTGGTCAGGGTGCGGTAGACGTGGCGCACAGATCTCAACGCCACATGACCCCTGTGGGGGCAGGACAGGAAGAAGAGGAGGAGGTAGAGGAGGACATTGGTGCTCAGGAATTATTGAGTGAAATGGGTGGTTTTTCCACTCAGCGGACAGGAGTGGAGGAGCAGGAGCATCTGGTAGAGGAGGAGGAGGAGACAGAGGACCCAGACGCACCGTGGCAGTATGCTGTGGAGATGGAGGCAGGGAGTCCCTCGCATTCCTTGGCACAAATGGCCCATAGCATGCTCGCTTGCTTGCGTAGCGACAGCCGAATAATAACCATCAGACAGAGGGATGACTTTTGGCTGTCCACCTTGTTGGACCCTCGCTACCGTTCCAAAATGGTGGCCTTTTTCACACCTGCTGAGAGGGAGTCCAAAATAACGTACTATAAAAACCACCTATGTAGTCAGCTGGTCTCTGCCTGTCTGCGCCAACGTCCATCCTCAGACACTGTGGGCCCTGTGCGCTCGCGTTCCGCTGCCATGGCAGCAGGGGAGGGGTGGGGTGGTAGGAGCAGTGGCAGCTCCACCAGCAGCGGCTGCCTCAGTCTGCAGTCGATGATGAGTAGCTTTCTTCACCAGCGCAGTGAGGAAACTACTAACCAGCCGCAGCAGCAGCAGCAGCAGCATCAGGTGGACCTGGAGCAGGACCTCAAACAACAGGCTTAGGCCTACTTGGACAGCACCCTGCCAACCGAGGTAGACAATCCCCTTGACTACTGGGCAACGAAACTTGACCTTTGGCCCCAACTAGCTGAATTTGCCCTTGAAAGGCTGTCATGCCCGGCCAGTAGCGTGGCATCGGAGCGCGTGTTTAGTGCGGCAGGAGGTATTGCAACTCCGCGGAGGACACGACTGTCCACCCAAAGTGTGGAGAGACTGACGTTTGTGAAAATGAATCAGGCGTGGATTAGTCTGGATTTCAAACCACCAGTTCCTGACACAACTGACTAAATCCGCCATGAATCATGCCCCAAACATGTGCCACTTTCAGGTCTCCTCACACTGCTGGTGTGTTCCATTTTTTGTCATAGGGTGCTGGCAGATTACGGGCCTCCCATAGCTGCTGCCAGGCCCCTAATCTGCCATGGGCCCCTATACCGCCTCCTCATGCTGCTGCCAAGTCCAGAGTCTCTCATGGGTCCCTGTACGGCCTCCCATTGCTGCTGTCTCCATCGCCACACTCTGCCATGTGCCACTTTCAGGTCTCCTCACACTGCTGGTGTATTCCATTTTTTGTCATAGGGTGCTGGCAGATTACGGGCCTCCCATAGCTGCTGCCAGGCCCCTAATCTGCCATGGGCCCCTATACCGCCTCCTCATGCTGCTGCCAGGTCCAGAGTCTCTCATGGGTCCCTGTACGGCCTCCCATTGCTGCTGTCTCCATCGCCACACTCTGCCATGTGCCACTTTCAGGTCTCCTCACACTGCTGGTGGGTTCCATTTTTTGTCATAGGGTGCTGGCAGATTACGGGCCTCCCATAGCTGCTGCCAGGCCCCTAATCTGCCATGGGCCCCCGTACCGACTCCTCATGCTGCTGCCAGGCCCGTAATCTGTCATGGGCCCCTGTTGTCGCTTGTTGGCATATTCCGCTCATTCAGATGCTCCTTCTCCTGCTACTCCTCTTCACGGATTCCGTCAGCAGTCTTTCTTGGAATCCGTTTCCAAGAGACAACAGTTTGCGAGCACGCACCAGACGGTGCAGAAACTGAACGTCCTCCTGTCCAAGTTGCTGCTGCCAGGCTCGTAATCTGTCATGCGCCCCTGTACCGCCTCCTCATGCTGCTGCCAGGTCCAGAGTGTGTCATGGGCCCCCGTACCGACTCCAAATGCTGCTGCCAGGCCCGTAATCTGTCATGGGCCCCTGTACCGCCTCCCCATGCTGCTGCCAGGTCCAGATTGTGTCATGGGTCCCTGTACGGCCTCCCATTGCTGCTGCCAGGCCTGTAATCTGCCATGGGCCCCCCTACCGACTCCTCATGCTGCTGCCAGGCCCGTAATCTGCCATGGGCCCCTGTACCGCCTCCTCATGCTGCTGCCAGGTCCAGAGTGTGTCATGGGTCCCTGTACGGCCTCCCATTGCTGCTGTCTCTATCGCCACACTCTGCCATGTGCCACTTTCAGGTCTCCTCACACTGCTGGTGGGTTCCATTTTTGTCATAGGGTGCTGCATGGCCTCCCATTGCTGCTGCCTCCACCGCCACACTGTGGCTCCACACTCTGGTTTTGGCCCCGTGACTGGCCAAATGAGTGAAGTGTGCGGTGATTCTAAGATCGACGGCACTCATCTGCATGTCATACTGCCTGACAGTATTATTTCTCTTCCCCAGCAGACTCCAAGGGCATTTAAATTAAAGGTACAGTGTTCAGCACTAATATTAAGTCTCTCTGAAGCCTAGAAACACCCTTTTTTAAGTTAAATTCACAGCGAATATATTCGACTCGAATCGAAATTTTTCTACGAATTCGCCGAATCAGTCGAATCGAATTTTTGAATACTTCGCTCATCTCTAATTATACATGTTTTGTTTTTTTTTTTCATTTGTACCCCAACTTTGAGATTTTCCCATCACTTCCTGTCCTGTAAACACAACAGAAAGAGAGATGAACATTTTTCCAAAGTGAGATAAGTCCCCTCAGTAAGTAAGTAAGCACTGAAACAGGAAAATTTCCCCTCTTTTCTCATACAGGTGACAATTAAAAATCTTGGATTTTTACTCACTTGAATATAATAATAATAACAGTGGTCACCAAAACAATCAGAAGGTGAATCTGTTCCAAAAATATTGACAGCAATAAAAAATTGACAAGGGTTCTAACTTTTAGGAAGGTGCAGTCCACTTCCTCCAATGTAGGTGGCGCTCAACCTGAGTGGTACCGCAGCTGCAGGGGAATTCAGGAGAAACTTGATTTCTCTATGGTTTCTGGGTCCCCTGAGGCAGCATTCTATGCTACATCCAGGTGATCCCTCCCTGGTAGCCATCGTGGGTCAGCAGAGTCTTTTTAAGTCCCTGCTCCCAGGTTTTGGTGCGCATAAGTGGATAGGAGAGAGCACCCCCCTGTCAAGAAAAGTGATAGCGGTAGGGAGAGGTTCCTGATGAGGAGGGACAGGCTAGGAACAGCCATTCTACACTGGAAGCCTCCCTTGTGTGACAAGACTGGCCAGGCTGCATTCCGCTGTCTGAGATAGAAGCTGTCGGTGCATCTGAACCTGCTGTGTATTCACGTTACTTGGAACTGTGTTTCCCTGGAGTGGCACTCTTCCACTGGGCTGTCTGTTTAGTTGAGCCTTTCCTTTAAAAAAAAGTTTATTCCTGCAACTGGTCTGTGTGATTATTCTACTGCACCACTTCACAAACTAATTCAAAACTAATATACACTTCAGTGCTGAACTTTAGTGGAAAAATACTATTTCTAGGAGATGGAAATTTTTAGCTGAAGAAAATTTGTATATCTGTTTAAAAAAAAACAAAAACAAATTTTTGTCCTAGCAATCTTTTAAAAAGTGTACACTGCCTGTAGTACATATGCAGTATAGTATACATTCCCTTTGTGGCATCTGTAAGATGCCAAAAATAGAGTTGGGTGCTGAAAAGATGTAACTCCTGTGTGCGTTCCAAGGAGTTACACCATCAGTGGCCGGAAAACCGGGAAGACCGGAAGAAGACGGTGGTGGTAGTGGACAAAGCGAGGGGGAATAGTAAGGGACAGCTTTGATCTGTCAGTGCTGGAGAAGAGGTAAACAGTCACATGCATCTGCCATAATGGGTAAATATGCTTGGAATAGTTGTACATTATGACAAGAGCCACAGAACTATAATTTGACTTTAAGGAAAGAAGGAGAGATCTTTTGGTGGTTAAATTGTTCCCTGTTGGATATACTCTGTCTTTCACCTATAAGTACCACAAGGGCTGCCCTGGTACTTGAGCAGTGGGGCTATAGAACAACTTCCCTGAAAAATAACATTCACAAACAGGTTTTCTACTTTTTTTTTTTTTTTACAGGCCTGGGCAAAGGAAACGGGCAAATACCAAGAGGGGGTAGATGAACCTGACCCAGCAAAGTGGAAAGCAAACTTGCGCTGTGCTCTGAACAAGAGTCGAGAGTTTAAATTGTTGTATGATGGCACTAAGGAAACCCCCATGCAACCCTTCAAGATCTACCAGCTATGTGACCTTTCTGGGCAGAATGAAGGTACAACTAAACTATAAAGTGAGATTTAAAAAAATCAGTTATATACCTGTATATTCAAAAAGGAATTTTTATCACAGTGAAAAACATATGAAAAGTTCTATCTCAAAATTATACAGCATAGATTACAGTATAACAAAAAAAAACGGAGTAAAGTTCTATCAGCATTTCAAATATAGTATCTCCATTAACACAGTTGTCAGAAGAAGTGACGTGAATTTTCATACTTTAGCACGGTCATGACAATGACTAATTCAGACACATAATTCTGGTCTCTCCGCATTCATGTAAATTGCAAAGTGCCCATGGGTTTTTTTTCCCAATCTGACCATAATCAGCTGGTTTGAGCGATGATCATCTTTTGGACATTGCACCCTATGTGTTAGGCATCTTGTGAAAAGAACCACTGTCAAAACATTGATGACAATTTTTTTTACTCTCTTCACTTTCCTGTCTTCAGTTCAGCTAGTATGTGCATCATCGTTAAATTTTGCATTTTTCATTTCACTTCTGAAGTTTATTTAATATCTTTAGATGCATTTTTGTCTGTATGATGGAATTGCAGGCCGTATATCCCACCAATCTACCCCATTTACCGATCTAAAAACACATAACACAGTTAAATGGCTTGAATAATGGCCGTCGCACTTTTATTGGTATAAGTCAAATAACTCATATACATCAAATGTTTAATAAATAATATTACAGAAATCTGGTCAGTCATAGGAGTCGAGCTCAAATCATAACTTTAACAAATCCATCCCCCCTTGATTCAAGGGTGACAAATCGCACAAAGTGCCTGCGACAGGGAGGTGGAGTAGGGGATCAAAGTCCAGTGTCCAGCCAACAGTCCAGAGCCCGGTCGGCTGCTGCCTTTTTATATGGTCCAGACGATTTCCAGGAAGTTCTTTAAAGCCACTTGCTTATATTGGACCACTCAGGAAACACCTGTACAGGTAAACTAAAAAAATTTAAAGGGCCGGTAACCTTAATTAAAAAATACACTTGAGGTCAAATAAATTAATTTTAAACAAAATGAGAAGTTGGGGGGGGGGGGGGCAGTGACTGCAAACCCATGCACGTGGGCACAAATTAATTGTGACTCCTTTTGCCCTTCTTTGTCATTTTAATTTCAATTCTTTGAGTATATACATATCTCTGTATTTTTACCAGCATTTTGGATATGCCGTTTTTCATTACACTGTTTTATCACTGTAGCACTACCCCCACAGGGTTCGCTTGATAATGCTTGTCCCCAGTTACCGCATATAAGCGAAGCTCTGATATATATATATATATATATATATATATATATATATATATATATATATATATATATATATATATATATATATATATATATACATACACACTCTTAGGAGCTCAGGGAATTTAGGCGTGGTCCCGTGATAGGTTGCCACCTGTGCAATAAGTCCATCCGTGAAATTTCCTTGTTACTAAATATTCTACGGTCAACTGTTAGTGGTATTATAACAAAGTGGAAGCAACTGGGAACAACAGTAACTCAGCCACGAAGTGGTAGGCCACAGAAAATGGCAGAGCGGGGTCAACTCATGCTGCAGCGCACAGTGCGCAGAAGTCAGCATAGCATATACAAAATAAAAATTGCAAGCATATTCAGTGCTCACATGATGATATAGAACTTGTAAACAGGTCCATATAAACAGTGAAATAGTAACAATAGTCACTAAATACAATGTAGCCAAACTTGCAATTATGCAGAGCATAGCAGGTATTAAACAATCCGTCCTTCCAAATGGTTTTTGAATGAGGAAAGGTGTGGGCGATGAAGACTAAAACACACACAATCACCGGCAGCTCCTTGCCAAGGATGGGGGAATCCCTCAGAAGACATGCAAAAGGAAACATAGCAAGGCACCAGGTCAGTGTGATTTAAAACAACTGAAGTTTATTGAAGAGGCACTTACATGTAAAATACTCCACAGTCAGTGTCCTGATTCAGTGCATTTAGCAAAGACCGCGCTCTCTTCAGAGTTTTGGAACTGACAATCGCTGTAGGGAGTGAGGAGAGACCCGCTGGAGATGGAGGTACACGGTGTCCCTCCGTGCGCCCCCGCTGAATGGCCGGGGTATCTAACAGGTGCCGTGAATGACAAGTGGGTGGACCGCAACATGTTTCTGAGGCTCCGCCACCTTTTTCAAGTCTAAGCTTGCCTGACTGCACTGTGCCAAGTGCAAAGTTTGGTGGTGGGAGATTATGGTGTGGGGTTGTTTTTCAGGGGTTGGGGTTGGCCCCTTAGTTCCAGTGAAGGGAATCAGCATACCAAGACATTTTGGACAATTTCTGGCTCTCAACTTTGTGGAAACAGTTTGGGGATGGTCTCTTCCTGTTCCAACAGGACTGCGTACCAGTGCACAAAGCAAGGTCCATAAAGACAGGGATGAGCGAGTTTGAGGTGGAGGAACTTGACTGGCCTGCTCAGAGTCCTGACCTCAACCCGATAGAATACCTTTGGGATGAATTAGAGCAGAGACTGTTCCAACATCAGTGCCTGACCTCACAAATACACTTCTGGAAGAATGGTCAAACATTCCCATAGACGCCCTCCTAAACCTTGTGGACAGCCTTCCCAGAAGAGTTGAAGCTGTTATAGCTGCAAAGTTTGGGCCAACTCAATATTGAACCCTGCGGACTAACACTGGGATGCCATTAAAGTTTATGTGCGTGTAAAGGCAGGCGTCCCAATACTTTTGGCAATATAGTGTGTATGTATATAAGTGTGTGTGAGTGAATATATATATATATATATATATATATATATATTATATACAAATACACTCAACGGCCACTTTATTAGGTACACCTGTTAAATTGCTTGGTAACACAAATTGCGAATTAGCCAATCACATGGCAACAACTCAATGCATTTAGGCATGTAGATGTGGTGAGGACGACTTGCTGAAGTTCAAACCAAACCGTGCATCAGAATGGGGCATAAAGGGGATTTAAGTGGCTTTGAACATGGCATAGTTGTTGGTGCCAGACAGGCTGGTCTGAGTATTATGAAAAACTGTTGATCTACTGGGAATTTCACGCACAATCGTCTCTAGGGTTTACAGAGAATGGTCCGAAAAAGAGAAGAATGTGATTCAAATAAGTAAGGCCTGTATAACGTTAGAAGCCTTATTTCTGACTGTGTTTATGCACTTGTATTTCAGATTCTTTACCTTTGGAAGCCTTGCCTGACGAAATCGCAAGCGATGATGAGAAAGATGTAAGAATGCTTTATTTGTTATATTAACATTTTAACATCAACATTTTCAATGCTGTTATTACATTATATGCAGGTTAAATATGGGCAGCACAGTTTCTAAATGGTTAGCACTTCTGCCTGGCAGTACTAGAGTCATTGGTTTGAATCCCAACCACGGCACCACCTGCATGGAGTTTGCATGTTCTCCCTGTGCCTGCGTGGGTTTCCTTCGGGTACTCTGGCTTCCTCCCACACTCCAAAGACATGCTGGTAGGTTAATTGGTTCCTGTCTAAATTGGCCCTAGTATGTGTATGTATGTACGAATGCAAGTTAGGGACCTTCGATTGTACGCCCTTTGAGGGTTAGGGACTGATGTGAATGGACAATATATATGTAAAGCGCTGCGTAAATTGACTGTGCTATAGAAGTACCTGTAATAAATAAAATATGCTGGCACAGTCAAAATGCTGAACAATTGTGTGGAGAGGGCCAGACATCACTGATGTGGGACTTAAAGTAGCAATCACACAAAAAAATGCAACCAAACTAATTGGATATTTGCTGTTGTATACAATCAACTAAGTAGTGGTAGTCAACTTGAAAATTTATAAAGGGCCTTAAGTGCGACCCCTGACATTCCCAAAGGGCATTTATGGTCAATGGCAATGCTGTAACCCCTCAACCCCCTCCCTTGTACACCTCGACAGTCTTTAGGAATATTGCCTTCCTGGCATTTTGGTGCTCAGGATACCCCATTAGCCCACAGGCTAAACCCTTGTGTTTGGCATCTCCCCATAATATTCTTCATCTCCTTTCATATTGAGTTCACTATCTTATCAAATTGTCATGAGTTCCTAGTACCCTGGAACCCCTTGTTCCTGTTCATATGGGGACTTGGCTTCAGGTGTTGGACATCCAAATTTATGGTCATTTCTACAGTTGAATTCTATATCCTTGGATACGGTTGATCCCTTTTGTGGTACCTTTCAGCACTCCACTTCCCCTTCACTTTAAAGAACTTGAACCCTCTG
Organism: Staurois parvus; assembly: GCF_062004578.1. Classification (NCBI taxonomy): domain Eukaryota; kingdom Metazoa; phylum Chordata; class Amphibia; order Anura; family Ranidae; genus Staurois; species Staurois parvus. The sequence continues at coordinate 10,760,281 of NW_028317971.1, forward strand.
TTTCCTTTTGGAGGCACTTTCCTTGGAGCACTGGACCTTATGTGCACCCTAGTGCCTTTTAAATGGCATCCCCACAATGGAACACTCAGATGACCTTTCCCAAAGCGGGTCAGGTTTTTTTTGTTTTTTTTACCCTTTCATTCAGAGCCCTTCTGAAGGTCCAAACACCTTCAAGATTGTACTGGATAGGGCCTCACAGGTGTATAATTATGGTAATTATCAGTCCCCAACATGCGAGGCTGTTGAGCTCAAATCCATGCAAAAGGGACAGAACAATTTGCTCTTTTTCATATTCCAATCTATTCTGGGGGCCTGGAATCAATGCAAGACATCCACATGGTCTCTATGGATATGAAAGTCCCTGGCATGGCACATACAGTGAGGAACAGAAGTATTTGAACACCCTGCGATTTTGCAAGTTCTTCCACTTAGAAATCATGGAGGGGTCTGAAATTCACATTGTAGGTGCATTCCCACTCTGAGAGACAGTATTTAAAAAAAAAAATTAAGGAAATCACATTGTATGATTTTTAAAGAATTTATTTGTCTTGCACTGCTGAACATAAGTATTTGAACACCTAAGAAACCGCAAGTATTCTGGCTCTCAAAGACCTGTTACTGTGCCTTTAATATGTCCACCTCTACTCCACTCATTAATCTAACTTAGTAGTACCTGTCTGAGCTCTTTAAAGACACCTGTCCACCCCACAGTCAGTCAGACGGCAACTACTACCATAGCCAAGACCAAAGAGCTGTCAAAATACACCAGAGACAAAATTGTGGACCTCTACAAGGTTGGAAAGGGCTAGGGGGCAATTGCCAAGCAGCTTGGTGAAAATAGATCAACTGTTGGAGCAATTGTTAGAAAATGGAAGAGGCTAAAGATGACTGTCAGTCTCCCTCAGACTGGGGCTCCATGCAAGATCTCACCTCGTGGGGTATCACTGATGATAAGAAAGGTGAAGAATCAGCCCAGAACTACAAGGGAGGAGCTGGTCAATGACATGAAGAGAACTGGGACCACAGTTTCAAAGGTCACTGTCGGTAAAACACTACGCCGTCATGGTTTCAAATCATGCATTGCACGGAAGGTTCCCCTGCTCAAGTCATCACATATCCAGGCCTATCTGAAGTTTGCCAATGACCATCTGGATGATCCAGAGGAGAAAGTCATGTGATCAGATGAGACCAAAGTAGAACTTTTTGGTCTAAACTTCACTTGTCGTGTTTGGAGGAAAAAGGATGAGTTGCATCCCAAGAACACCATCCCTACTGTGAAGCATGGGGGTGGTAACATCATGCTTTGGGGGTGCTTTTCTGTGAACGGGACAGGACGACTGCACTGTATTAAGGAGACAGACAGAAGTAAAGCGCAACTGTTGGGCACTGAGCCATACTTTGATTTCTTATTGGGTGTATATGTGGTCTCTGACTTCTTTAGACCCTGCTAATATTAACCATATTTCATTTTGATACATATGACTTGGGGTTACTATGAATGCTATTTATATCTGTATATTTTCTGTGCAGATCAACCACATGTTCCCCATGCTTGAAATTCAAGGTGAGTATATAGTTTTCCCAGGTAATGTCTCACCATAATGTGTAGATATATATTTTTCGGTTTCAAATTTCGATATATGCAATGACATACCTCTTTAGACCCAGTCTTTGTCTTTCAGTATGACTACTTGCAGCATCCACCAGCAACGTAAATCTTCACTCAGTTACAGAATTTGAATCCAACACAATTTTACTTCAGATAAGCACAGTAAAGAAGATGTGGTTCCAGTCTTTTGATGCGTAGTAACGAGAATGTGTTTCTAGTCTTTTGATGTATACCTTATCTCTCAGATGACTAATGCTCACTGAGAGCACATGGAGTTTAGCTAGGACTGGACTAAAACTAAACAGGAGGGAGTAACAGAGGGGGATACTAAATCCAGAAAATAAACAAGTTGTAGTCATGCTGAATTACTAATAAATGTCAGTATATATTAGGACACCAATAACATGATGCAGTTCAAAGCAATGACAGAAAAATACATCAAAAGTGGGACACTGAGAGACCTTCTACATTTATCGTACCTGTTGTAGTGCATTTAGAATGGCAGATTGTAAGGGCTGAGTCACAAGTAAAATAGAAAGTAGCAGTATCATCCTAATATATTTCTGGCTATACATTTGTATTGTTTCTCTAACATGTTCTGTGAAACTTTCTTTTCAGATACACTTCCTCCTTACACTTGGCCCAAGTCTGAACCTGTTTTTAGTTCCTGTCCGAACCTTATACAGCCCAACCTTGCACTAGCTGATCCTGTTGTGACCCCAGCAACTCCTGTAACATACCCTGGTGTGGAGCTGTCACCACAAGGCTTGGTAACACAACCTGTAGTAATACCCCATCCAGAGCTGGTTGCCCCAACAGGTCTGGAGACCACACAGAATGCAGAACTTCCTATACCAGGAGTGATGACTGCACCTGTCGAGTCGGGGATTCCAGGCTTACTCATTAGTCCGCAGATGCTGCCATGTAAGTACAGTGGAAGTCATATACAGTATATTATCCCTAATTTATTAACCACTTGCCCTCCAGAGGATTTACCCCACTTCTTGACCAGACCATTTTTTGCAATATGGAGCTGCATTACCTTAACTGACAATTGTACGGTCATGCAACGCTGCACCCAAATTTAATTTCTTTTGGTGATATTTGATCACCTGTGCTTTTTTTTTATTTTTTGCGCTATAAACAAAGAAAGACCAACAATTCTGGAAAAAAAAAACCAATATTGTTGACTTTTTGCTATAACATCTATCCAGTAAAAAATTTTAAAAATTAAATATCTTCATAAATGTCTTTGCTAAAAAATAAAAAAAACAATACATGTAAATTAATTGGTTTATGTGAAAGTTGTAACGTCTACAAATGGAGGTATATATATAATGGAATTTTTATTTTATTTTTTTTTTTTACTAGTAAAGGCGGTGATCAGCAACGTATAGTGCGACTGCGGCGGGCATTCTGACAATGGGTGGGAACTGACTAACTGCCACTGACATCCCAATGACACTAATACAGTGATCAGTGCTAATAAAATGCACTGACACTGTACTAATGACACTGAATAGGAAGGAGTTAACATCTGGGGCGATCAAAGGGTTAACTGTGTGCTGTTTTACATCATGTGCTGTGTGTGCTTTACTAGGGAAATATGCTGCTGTGTATTTCTCTGTTGTGCAGAGAAATACACAGCAGCATGTGTTTGCTGGCAGGAGAGAGACCTATGTTGTTTACTCACAGGTCTCTCCCCTGTCAGTTTTACTTGGCAATCGCCAGGTGCCGGTGGGGAAACTTCGGCTGGGACCCGGTGATTGACATCCATAGCCGCCAATGGCAGTACGTGTGTCCCATACCCTGAAATGCAAATCACGTGTGTGTGTGTGTTTGTTTGTATGTATGAATGTGTGTTTGTTTGTATGTGTATGTATATGTGTGTGTGTGAGTGTGTGTGTGTGTGTGTATGTATATGTATATATATATATATATATATATATATATATATATATATATATATATATATATATGTATATATATATGTGTGTGTGTATGTATGTGTATATATATATATATATATATATATATATATATATATATATATAAATAATGTGTGTGTGATTTTGCGCAGCCCTGCCGCCCTGTAGCAGTACTTCTACTATAGGGCGGCAGGAAAATGGTTAAGCTGCATTTTGAGCCGACATGATAATATTGATTGTAAGGTCACTTTAGCATACCTTAACGCTTATGAATACAAGGTTTCCTCTGATCGGCTGAGGTGGAGAGGCAGGTGGATAACATCACAATCTCCACTTCAATCAGAGGAAGTCTTGTTTTCATACAAAAAAGGGGGCTTCCTGTGAATGGCTGAGCATCACTCATCCCGTGTTGTTTCTTTTTTTTTGTTTTTTTTTCTAGCAGAGACGGAAAGCTTCCATTCCATACAAAGCTCTGTATACTCTATACAGCTGATGTTACATACACTATACACAGTGCTGGCAGCATCCACATTGCTTAGCAATGGAAATAGTTTGTTTGGAACAGCCTGTCACCCAAATAATGCATAGAGGGTGGTCTTTAACACGCACATACGTGTATATGGACGGTCGAGGTTTCTGTTTTGAGAGCGTGCTCACTGCACATTCCCAGCATTGTGACCAAACTGTCATAGCTCTTCATCTCTCATTATGATTAGGAGTCGGCGGGACAGGCTTCTGATCATGTGATCACCATGACAGCCAATTGCAGTGATCACTTGATCGGGAAGTCCATCCTGCTCCCCAGGCATATAGAGTTAAAGGAATTCCAGGGTGGGATGAAAAGGGTAGAAAGTAACAAAAAACCTGGAGTTAGGCTTTAAGCGCACTTTAACTGCCTCCCGCCCACCATATAAAGAAAAGGACAGGCAGGCAGCGGTTCTCTTGTTCTGGGAGGACGTCATATGACGTCCACCCACTGTAACTGGGCATACGCGCCAATCGGTGATGCACTGTGTCCCTGGGACACAGCGGATCACCGATCAGAGTAAAGAGCTGATGACGGAGGGTCTGTCATGTGATCAGCTGTGTCCAATCACAGCTGATCGCATGTAAACAAGGTAATGCCAGTTGTCGGCAGTCCTCTCCTCACGCTGACTGGCACGTGAGGAGAGCCGAGCCAGTAAGCGGTATTCCTCAGCGGGGACATCTTGATGATCAGTGCCCTGATGATCAATGTAGCCCCATCAGTGCCACCTGTCAGTGCCCATCAATGCCACATATCCATGACTACCAGTGCACATCAATGCCACATATCAGTGCCCATCAGAGCTGCCCTTCAGTGCCAACTATCAGTGCCATATACGAGTGCTGCCTTTCAGTGCCCAAAGGTGATGCTTGTCAATGCCCATCAGTGCCTGCTCATCAGTGCTGCCTATCAATGCCCATCAGTGCAGCCTCATTAGCGCACATCAGTGGAGAAAAACTACTTATTTACAAAATTTTATAACAGAAACTAAGAAAAAAACTTTTTTTTTTTCAAAATTTTCAGTCTTTTTTTTAGTTTGTTTAGCAATAAAAAAAACCCCACAGTGGTGTTTAAATACCACCAAAAGAAAGCTCTATCTGTCTCAAAAAAATGATAAAAATTGTGTTTGGGTACAGTGTTGCATGACCGCGCAATTGTCATTCATATTGCGATGGTGCTGAAAATTGGCCTGGGAGGGAAGGGGTAAAAGTCCCTGGTAGGCAAGTTGTTAAGTACTGCTAAGAACTTGATGAATCTGGGCCACTGTGTCATACAGATGTCTCTCAGAGTTATCAATCATTGTAAGTGTACATAGTCTGGATATAGACTTTTAGCAGAAACAACCTACTGTATACTGTATGATAAAACAACATTTCCACAGCCAGTTGATATTAGGTCAGCAAAATGTTTAGTGTGTAAGGGCTCGCTCACATGTGAGGCAGTCCTTTCTCCACTTATGAAAAGTGATCCATGGTGGGTTTTCACCATCTGTCTTAACTCTGTAATGTCACACCACTGCACACCCTACACCTGGTTGCAGTACAGCCCCTATACACTTAAGGGCTCTTTCACACGGTCGTTACAATTGGGTCTGCCTGCCCGTTTTTTAGACGGACCCGATCAGAACCTCCATTCTCCTCTATAGAGCAGTGGGTGTAAATGGACATTTGTCAGTTTACACCCGCCGACATCTGATCCAATCCCCCAAAAAGGGACAGATGGGGATCCAATTCTCCTTCCGTCGATCGGATTGGATGAAAATGGACAGGCGGTCCATTTTCATCCAACTGCCCATTGAGGAGAGCCAGCAGTTCTGTGTCTGCTCTGCAGCAATGGAGGGGACACAGAGCTGTCATCTGCTTGCTCAGCGAGAGATCCCTCGCTGAGCAAGCGGACCCGCTAAACGGGTCCGTCCCTTGTGAAAGAGCCCTAAAAGCGTTGCGTTCAGCAGTGGTACCGCCCACCGAATACAACATGCTGGTTAATGTATGCCATGCCAGGAAACAAAGCTTCATGGCCGCAGCCTGTGTACAGCCCTAAGCGGCTACATGACCTTCCTCTTTAGATGGCCGATCAGGAAGCGGGTGATTAAAAACGCATCTCAACCTCATGCTTTTACCATTTATACTTATTTGTTAACATTCTGATTACAAAAAGAATTCCTATTTGCTTTGAAAATATGCTCTAATTCAGTGGTTCTTAACCTTTTTGGAGGTACTGAACCCCACCAGTTTCATATGCGCATTCACCGAACCCTTATTAATTTGAAAAATAAAATATGATTTTTAAAATTCAAAACATAGGTATATATTTATACATAGGTGCACAAAATGAACAAAACCATTAAGAACAAAGAACAAAACCATTAAAACATGATTTTCACACAAAAACAAAATAATGAATATTTACCGCAAATCAGTGTGACTTCTGCTGTTGTCTTTCAGAGGTCAGTTCAGAAATGCGCGGCATTACCTTGGCAAGTGCCACTCTCATGTCATTTTCGCAACAAAGTCTGTTCCTTTTCTTCGTCTTTATGTCCAGCATCCTCGAAAAGGATTGCTCGCAAAGATATGTTGTAACAAACGGTATGAAAATTCATCCCCCATAGTAATTCATCCCCCATAGTAATTCATCCCCCATATAGTAATTCATCCCCCATATAGTAATTCATCCCCCATAGTAATTCATCCCCCATATAGTAATTCATCCCCCATATAGTAATTCATCCCCCATATAGTAATTCATCCCCCATAGTAATTCATCCCCCATATAGTAATTCATCCCCCATAGTAATTCATCCCCCCATATAGTAATTCATCCCCCCATATAGTAATTCCATCCCCCCTATAGTAATTCCATCCCCCATATAGTAATTCATCCCCCATATAGTAATTCATCCCCCATATAGTAATACATCCCCCCCATAGTAATTCATCCCCCATAGTAATTCATCCCCCATATAGTAATTCATCCCCCATATAGTAATTCATCCCCCATATTAATTCATCCCCCATATTAAGTCCCCAAGTCCCCCCTGTGTCAATTCACTTACCTTTGCTCCACGCGTTCCTTTCCCTGTATTCCCGCGCCGTTCCGGTCTTCAGGGCGGACTGTGAGAGGAGCCTAGCTCCTCTCACGTTCGTCACGCTGCCCCGCCTACACACATCCTGACAGCCAATCACTGGCTATCAGGATGTGAGTGGCAGCGAGACTGGCCAATCATTGCATTTGAGTCCCTGCCGCCCGAGAGGAGGGAGGGGAGCGGGCGCCCGGCACACAAGAGCCGCGGCTTGCCGACCACTAGGCTAAGCGATGTTGCGTGACCACCTGCAGCCAATGATGGACAAGCGGGGCATGTCATCACAAATCATATGAGTCGGGTGTGGGTCACCTCCGCCGAACCCCCGAGACTGACTCACCGAACCCCTGGGGTTCGATCGAACCCAGGTTAAGAACCACTGCTCTAATTTATACTGGAATGCACAGTGGGCAGGTGTCAGAATATTTTCAACAATGCTGATTAACTTGTCACTTTGTATCTGCAGAAACAATTAAGTACTGTCCATGATACATTTTCTATTTGCACTAACATACAACTTTTCAGGACAAGCCTTTGGGGTCTACCCCCTTCTTTAAGGTCCAAGCAGTACTAATCTGTGTCTGCAGTCATTCTTCCAGTCTCAAATTGCCACTCAAAGGCCTCATCATCATCCATCTATAGGACAACTGACTATGGGGTTTATTTACTAAAACCAGAGAGTGCAAAACCTGGTGCAGCTGTGCATGGTAGCCAATCAGCTTCTAATTTCAGCTTGTTCAATTAAGGTTTGGCAATAAAACCTGGAAGCTGATTGGTTTCTATGCAGAGCTGCACCAGTTTTCGTAAATCTCCCCCTATGACTATGTTCAGCTAAAATTACAAAAAGAGCCTTATAAGTAGCTTACAGAGTGATGAATGCTTCACTCATTTCTATTTTTATGCATCCCTGCTCTGTTGCCATCAACACTGATTGCACAACTGTACAATGAACACAGATATGTTTTGTAATCTTACATTTTTTTTATCTTGGTATCATTTTTTATTATCGCAGTGACTGATCTGGAAATGAAGTTTCTATACAGAGGGAAGCAAGTTGGAATGATGACAGTTAGTAACCCTCATGGTTGCCGCCTCTTCTACAGTAACCTTGAGCCTACCCCAGAGCAGGTGGAGCTGTTCGGCCCAACTACACTGGAACAAGTTCGATTTCCTGGAACAGATGAAATTAGTAATGAAAAACAGAAGTTCTACACTAACCATCTTCTGGATGTAATGGACCGAGGGCTGATCCTTTGCCTGCAAGGCCAGGATATATATGCCATTCGCTTGTGTCAGTGCAAAGTCTTCTGGTCTGGGCCATGTGCCCCTAATGTAGGTGGACCCAACCCTATAGAAAGGGAGAAGAGAGTCAAACTATTCAGCCTTGAGACCTTCTTGAATGGTGAGTGTTGGGGCTTTAGTTGTTGGGAATATGTAAAAAGGTACTGTACATTATATTGCTGATTCCATATAACATTTTTTGTTGGGATTTGAATGAGACAGTACAGATCCAGTCATGACCAAAAGTATTGGGATCCTTCCACTTTTAACCAAAGAATCCCAGTCTATCGTGAAAAGTTTAACCACCTCAATAATGGCCACTTTCACCCCCTTCCTGCCCAGGCCAATTTTCAGCTGTCAGAGGTCTCAAATGCAATTACTCAGTCATGCAACACTGTAGCCATATTACACTTTTATAATTTTTTTTCACACAAATAGAGCTTTCTTTTGGTAATATTTAATCACCAGTTTTTTTTTTGTTTTTGTTTGTTTTTTTTTGAGCGCTATAAATGAACATTTTTTCAACATTTTCTGTGTTTTTCTTAGTTTCTGTTATAAAAGTGATTTTCCTTCAGAACTTTTGACCAAAATTTATTCTACTCGATTTCTTTGGTAAAAATAATCCAAATTGGTGTATATTATTTTGGTCTGTGTGAAGTTGTAGAGTCTACAAGCTATGGTACCTATCATTGAAAATTTATCTCACCTGACATACTGATTATGCATCTCATTTCTTGAGGCCCTAACTTGACGGGACAGTTCAAATACCCAACAAATTACCGCTTTTTTCACAAAAATGTCATATTAAGTTTTCTCACACACGGCATATGCATACTTGCAACTACACCTCAAAGCACATGCTGCTTCTCCTCCTGAGTATGGTGATACCACATGTGTGAGACTTTTTCACAACCTAGCCACATAGAGAAGCCCAACATCCAAGGAGCACCTTCAGACATTATCCACTTTAAGACTAGGCCTTCTAGAACATTTAGAACCCCAAACATTTATGTTTTGTTTTTTTGTTTTTCTATCAGAGGTCCTAGAGAATAAAATGGTGGGTTTCGCAATTTATTTTATGTAATACTGTATTTGCGCAATGTTTTTTTCGATCACCTTTTTTTTGGAAAAGATACATTTTAATGAATTTTAATGCACACAAACAAAATATAATACCCAATGTTTTGGTAAAATATATAAGATATGGTGTTGTGCAGAGTAAATAGATAACAAACATGTCACACTTTTTAACATTTTGCACGCTTGTGGAATTGCGCCAAACTACGGTATTTAATAAGCTCCATATGTGATGCTTTATAGGCCTTTACAGGTTACCAGCTTAGCGTTACAGAGGAGGTCTGGTGCTAAAATTATTGCTCTTGCTCCAACATTTGCATCAACACCTCACACGTGTGGTGCAATCAACGTTTACTTGTGCATATGGGACCAGCACGTGACGGGGCACTTTAAAATCTTGTTATTTTTACAGTTTCTTTAAGTTTTAAATTACATCCCTTGTGACAGCAATAAAAGTAAACATTCCTTGTGAAAGCAATAGGCAGTGACTGGTACTCTATATGGGGAGATCTGGGGTCTATTAGACCCAGATGTTTCCTCTGCCCTAAAAACATCTGATTACACCAAGATCGGTGTGTTCAGTTGCTTTTCCTATTAAAAAATGGTGCTGTTTACATTTGGGGAAACCAAACTTGACCTCGGCACTCGTCCCTTCCAGTTTCAAACCGCAAACAGGTCATCAGAGACCTTACGGTCCTCCGTGGCTTCTATGGTAAGCCAGCTTCAGTTATGGGATCTCTGGTGGGATGGAGATCCTGGAGAGGTGGCAGTGGAACACCAACAGATGTTGATGTTGCAAGGGGACACTATTGCAGATGTTGATGGGACACTGGTACACTGTGACAGATGTTGATCGTCCATGGGCAGACACCTGGTCCACTAGTGACACCGACAGATGTTGATGTGCAATGGGACACTGAGAGATGTTGATGTTGCATTGGGACACTATTGCAGATGTTATGCACTGGTATACTGACAGATGTTGATAGGACCCTGGTACACTGTGACAGATGTTGATTGGGAAGGCCAATCAGAGAGCCTATATCCCAATCTGTGATGTCCTGTGTCTGAGAGACACAGCTATCATGGGATGATGCCGCTGCACGGCCCCAGGTTCTGACAGGACGTATAGGTACATCCAGTCAGACCAGGTCTTGTCCCACCCGGCTGTTTATGTACAGTGGCTAAAGCAGTTGATAATCTACACAAAATAAATTTAGAGCTTTATCACTAACATTCTAATCATGTAAAAAAATCCTATTTATTTATTTCATCTCCAAAGGTTTGGCATTTAAAGTGAAAAGGATTTTCTTTTCATATATTTAAATATTTGAAATGAATATTCACTCAATTTAAGTGAATTTTCTCAACTCCTTTAGTAATTAAACCTCACTGCTTTTGCTTTATGAGTTTATTACAGTCTGTTTAAAAATATTATGGTTTATAATAGGTTAAGTCCAATGCAGTGTATGCCACTTTGTGGAATTTACTCTTTTATTTATTTTACATTTCCCTACAATTACACCTTTACTGAGCACTGTGAGTACAGCGATCGCTATACATCTGGTGCTTTGGACCCAGAACTTCAGATCCTGCAGCTGCAGAGTCGTTAGCAGCATCTCTGTTTGCCCCTTCTCTCCTTTTGCCCAGTCACAGAAGGCTGTGTAGTAGGCGAACCCATTCATAAAATACAAAGTATTCTGAATGGACAGCGGAAAGGAGGGTGAGCAATGCAGCTGCATCTCTTCTGTCAGAGCGCTGGGAGTATAGTAATAGCTATACTCTCAGTACTCATGAAAATGTAAATAGTAAATAAAGGAGAACCCTTGAGGTGGCAGGCACCCTTTTAAACCAGCATATTTTTAAAAGGGCTGTAATTCTTGAAGTTGCACTTTTAACTGGTTTGATAATACAGTTGGCAGTGTCTCCACCCAGCCCAGCCTCTATGAACAAAGGGGATTCCCTTCCTGGGAAGTTAACCAGTAATCTAATCAAAGTAATTCAGAGCAAAACTACTGCAACCAGCATATAACATTAACCATATGTATATAGATGTACACTAGTATGGAATTAATATAAACTTTATATGAGAAAAGATTAACAATAGTACATACATCCAATGTAGAAACCAGTATCATCAGCAAAAGGGCCAACAATAGTCTTGCTGGAATGGTGCACATATATTCAAGTATATATATATTTAATAAAGATACCTCCAGATGAATGTTGCAGCAAAGTCCTGTTGCAGAAGCCCCTGAGGATGATCACAATGCAGCGTTCATCTTGGTGATGACCTGACGACAAGATCTGTGATGATGCGGAAACCCTCCAGATGCTGTCCAACCAGCCTGTAAAGCAGCTTATCAGCAGAAACCAGGGTGTAGCACTGGAACTCAGAGTCAGCCTATCTAGTCTGCTGTTAGCCCCTAGTAGCATCTAATCTGTTATGCAGCCTTGCAACCAAACTAGAACTTTCAAAAGTGGCTACCAGAGACAGGAAAAGCATACATAATCATAGTATCAGCAACTCAGGCATTTACAAATACAGACAGTAGAGGGCAGCAGATCCCTGCTCAGGCACAAATGGATGTCTGTTTACTTCTGTATATTTGTAGCAAAAAAAAAACATAGTTTTGTTTACAATTTTGTCATTCATGACTATTTTTTTGTTAACATTGAAAAAATGGACATTGATATAAACTGAACCTAAGACAGATGAATGAACTAAAAGGATTCAAATTTCGTGCATTTTTTAAAATCAGTTTTTTTGTGATGGAACTGATGACGCCAATGTGAAAGGACCCTAAATTGTGACTCTGTGGGTAATTGTAGTGGGTTACTAATAATTTGGCTGTGACTGTATAACTAAAAAGATGGACTGGTTCTGATTCATCTCTGCTTTATAACAGGATTTATGCTGCTGGCAGCTGATTGAGGTTTTACTGTGCATACATAGTATCTATTTTGTTGCCACGCACCCAAAATGTATTTGATTAATGTGGTTTTTTTTAGCAGTATTTACTACCTGTTTCTAGGCATGGACCTATTAAAAACTTCAGCACTGATTCTCAGACAAAAGGGTGAATCACTCCTTTGTAATTAAAAAAAAACATTAATAATTGCCAGGTCTTTGAGTAAGCAAAAAAGGCATGCAAAAGCATGTTGTAATTTTTCAGTTGAACACCTCGGAATGTCAGTGTATTTTTATTTTAAACCAAAGCATAAAAATTCATGTGGTTTTTAGTGAACTTGATATGAGGATGCCTCAGTAACAGGCAGATTATTGCAAGTGATTTTCAAAGTTTTAAGTGTAATGCAGATTTTTCTCTGAATTTTCCATGGAAAAAAATCCTTTCAAAATTAATGGATGGCTGTAACTTCCACTCTAGAGACCTTAAAGGGCTAGTGCACCCAAAAATAGAAATTTTTGTAATCAAATTTTTTGCTTTAATTTTTTTTTAGTCTATAGTCTTGTACCTAGAATGTGTATTCAGACAGTGGAGTGTAGGCATATATTAGCCTGAACCTAGTCCATGGGATTATTGGAGCATTGGATGCCAGAACTAGAAGATCCTTGGTCCTAGTCAGAATCAGGAGTAACTTGTTCTAAGCCTTGGGGCCAGGATGTTCACATCTAGCGTCTTCCATTTCGGACATAGAAGGTCCATTCTCCTTCGTGCAGGTGATGACAACTGAGGAACTCCGCCTTCCAATTGTCCACTCCCATAATGTGAACAGCAGAGATTGCTGGGAAGTTCTTTTCCATCAAGGAGATGATAAAACCTAGTTTCTTCAATGCTGCTTAACTGCTGGTTCCCCCTGATGATTGATATAGGCAACTGCTGTGACATTGTCAGCATCCAAATTGGGTGTTCCTGGAAAAGGGGGCCCAGTGGCATAGAGCCAATTCCTTGGTCGACCAGGTTCCCTGAACTGAGAGATTGAAACATTCCTTCCCAGGCTGTGAGGCTGGCATCTGTTGGTATCATGTTCCATGAAGGTGGGAACATAGAGTTGGAAATTGTTTATTCCAGACAAACAGACTGTTGTGTTGAAGGGACAGAGTGAGGAAGACAGCTTAGAATGAGGCAACTATGAAGCCTAGGACTCTCATAAAGAATCTCACAGAGGGATGCCTTTTTGATCTTAAGTATGAGCATGAGACCTTAGAGAGAGAGAGAGACGTTTGTTTGGTAGAAGAAAAACTTTTCCCTGAACTGTGTCTAGGATGAAACCTAGATATTCTAGTACAAAGAAGGCTAGAAGGTAGACTTTTGGCAGTTGATTCCCTAACCAAAAGCATGGACAATGTAGGTAGTCTTTTTTGGAAGTTTTCAGACAGCTGTGAGGGAGATGAAACCTTCAGAGGAGGGTTGTCTATGCACTCGAGTTTTTAAGATAACAAGAAAGAGTGCAAGCACCTTTGTGAATACAAACCGGATAGACCAACAGCAGTGCATCAAACTGGAATTGCTTGTCTCCCACTACAAAACACAGAAAGGGCTGATGAGGTAGCTAAATGGGAATATGGAGGTAGGCTTCTTGAATGTCTACTGATGCCAAGTATTCCCCTTGTCTCTGAGAGGCAATAATTGGCCTTGCAGATTCCATGCGAAACCTGTGAACACAAAGGTACTTTGAGTTTGGTACTGTGAACAGGTTTGAATAGTCCTCCAGACTGGAACAACCACTTCCTGGGAAAAGAGATTGTCCAGAATAGTATGTAAATCTAAATGTCCCTGGGCAGATTTTGGTTGGTTTGAGAGAAGAAAACTGTGAGGGGGTGGAGTTTGAAACTTTGATTGTGTACCCCTTCTGAGTGGTGTGAGTGCTTTGCATGCCATCAGCAGAGTGAATGTTTGCCCAGGATTTTGCTGCAATTACCTGAGTAAGGTGCAGGAATGGGGTAAGCATGTCCTAAGACGGATACGCAACAACCAAGGTTCCGACTCTCCTGTAGGGACGTCCTTGAGGCAAAAGGGCAGGGCGAGTTGCCTGAGTACCTTTTATAAGGGCTATGGGCGGAAGTTGGTGGTAATAATGCAACCTGTGGTGAGATGTAACATCTGCCCCTCCACCTGAGACTAAACTCTAAATGGTGGAATTTTTTTATTGTCAAGATTGAAAGTTTAGAACACTCAAGAAGTACTAAAGTCAAACAGAATTCCTCATGGTTTTAATCATAAAAATGAATACTATTAAGTAGACACAAATACGTGCACTACAAGTGGTGGAGATAGTAAGTCTCATACATATAAGTCTGCAGTAACAGTCTGAAAACAGGATGAACCTGTTCTACCTTTCCACATTGCTGGTCCAGGCTTTGTCTGTCATGGTGAGCATATCCTTGGAGAGGTCTTCAGGGTCTGGGAACCATAGGAAAGGACTATGGCCATAGACCTGTATAGCACCCTGCAGCAAACTACACGCGCTGCAAGTGCCGAGGTGAATGCCAAAGCATGATCCAGTGCCCAAAGCAACATTATAGGCCATCTCCCACAGTGTGGGGTCCAGGTACAGTTGCCATTATTTCTCCTGGGGTTGCACGGATCCACATTCACTACTTTTATTGTTGTAGTAGAAGGCAATGAAGAGGTTGACTGAAGAATTTGAAGTAAATAAGAACTAGCTAAGCACAGAAACCTCTCCATAAGGAAGGTGCATCACCTACAAGACACTAGAAAAAATGAGTCTCACAGAGTGAGGTAGGGTTAGGCTGGCCATACATTATACAATTTTCTTGAAAGTTTTGCTTTAGATTTACCAAAACCATAGAACACGAGGTAAAACCTAAACAACACTCCCAGTTGTATCCAGTTAGGCAGGCCCTTGCACTACATAGTTGAAGGTAAATCTAAAAGAAATTGAACAAAAAATTGTATAGTGTATGGTCAGCCTTATAGGCATAAGCCCACGTTTGGCTGTGCCAGTGTCCAATCATCTGAAACTACTAGTCTATGACCCAGAGTCTTTGAATATCCAGTCTTTGTCCTGTAATGTACAATAAATATATACTATTTTTATTTTTTGTCCAAGAAAACAAGGCAATAACCCCAAGAAGAAACAATAGAACTGGGAAAGCCCTTCAGCTCAATGAGCCACCTGAAGACCTTTTGTCCAAGGGGTGTAAACTGATGCTCAAGACCATGTTTCAATGATGGTCTGCCTGAGCCAACTAGAGATGTTGAAATGAAAAGGGAATCATTCTTTCTGAAAGAAGCGGTGCCTGAGAACCCAAAGCACATGCAGACATTGGAGGGTCTTTTCTTTTTGGTGAACTGAAGCTGGATAGAGGGAACAATGCCCTGGTTGAGGTGAAAGTCAAACTACCTTGAGCAAGAAGGAAATCCTGGGCTTTAGCACCACCTTGTCCCAGTGCAAAACCTGAAAGTAATAAAGGCCTCTATTGGGTCCAAAGAGCAGTTTTTGAAGTACAATCCCATGGACTCACATGGAAATAGGGAGAGCTACAGGTGTTAAGACAAGAAAAATGGAAACACTACATGATTTGCAGGTTGAAATCGTAAGTGATGTAACACTCTGTGTGATGAGATACTAGTTAACAGGTGGGAAGCCCACTTTAGTCATTCACTGCGTGCGTTGCTAGTGATATGAAGTCATGTCAGAGCTTACTGAGCTTCAAAAGAGGGCAAATTGTTGGTGCCGCTTAGCTGGTGCCTCTGAGACTGAAGTTGCCAATATATTTTCCGTGTCACAAGGTACAGTATCAACGGTTATGACAGCATTTACAGTTTCTGGGAAAACATCATCTGATAAGCATAAGTGCAGTCGACATGGTCAACTGACCGAACGGGACAAAAGGACACTGCACAAGATTGTGACCCCTGAAGAAGAAGATGACTGCTGCAAAAGTGACTGCGGAGCTCATTCTTCCTCCCTTGAAGTCTCTAAAACAGAAGAGAAAGTGTAGAAACCTGACCCTTGATAGTGCTGAAAGCCAAATGCCAGAAAGGAGAGTATCAATTAACAAATTAATCATCACTTAACACTCCCTTCATAGCACACAAGTATCTCTGTAGTCATTTGACACTTTAAATTGGTGTGCTTTGTGGGGCATGGGATGCACTGGCTAATTTGTTGCTGTACATATTTTTACTTGTCCACTCAGGTGGAGTGGATTAGTGAGCTTCATCCTAACAAGGGAAAGTGTGTGTATACATACAGTTGTGCTCACAAGTTTGCATACCCTGGTAGAAATTGTGAAATTTTGGCATTGATATTGAACATAGGACTGATCATGCCAAAAAAATGCTCCTTTATTAAAGGATGATGATCATATGAAGCCATTTATTATCAAATAGTTGTTGGGCTCCTTTTTAAATCATAATGATAGCAGAAATCACCCAAATGGCCATAATCACAAGTTTACATACCCTGGAATGTTTGGCCTTGGTACAGACACACAAGGTGACACACACGGGTTAAAATGCCAATTAGAGGTTAATGTCCCACAGCTGTAGCTTTTTAAATTGCAATTCGTGTCAGTTTATAAATAGTCAATGAGTTTGTTAGATCTTATGTGGAAGCACTGACTAGGCTAGATACTGAGCCATGGGTATCAGAAAAGAACTGTCAAAAGTTCTGCGTAACAAGGTAATGGAACGTTATAAAGAGCAGGGCCCTCAATCCCCTCATGTTTTGCATTGTATTGGTATTGTTCTGTCACATGTTCTGTCCCCCTCTGTAATGTACAGCGCTGAGCGAACTATTGGCGCTTTATAAATACTGTATAATAATAATAATAAAGATGGAAAAGGACATAAAAAGATGTCCAAAGCTTTGAATATGACAATCAGTACTGCTAAATCACCTATTAAGAAGTGTAAAGTTTGGGGATCTCTTGATACCAAGCCAAGGTCAGGTAGACCAAGAAAGATTGCAGCCATAACCCGTGTGTGTCACCTTGTGTGTCTGTACCAAGGCCAAACATTCCAGAGTATGTAAACTTTTTTGATCATGGCCATTTGGGTGATTTCTGTTATTATGATTTAAAAAGGAGCCAAACAACTATTTGATAAAAGGCTTTATATGACCATCATCCTTCAATAAAAGAGCATTTTTTGTCATGATCAGTCGTATTTTCAATATCATTGTCAAAATTTCACAATTTCTGCCACGGTATGTAAACTTTTGAGCACAACTGTATGTACATTTAGTGCCAGGAGTTGGTCTGCAGACCTATAAACGCACATACAGGTACCTCACCAATGGAAACCCCATGGGAAATTAGAAACCATTAGGTGATATTACCTCACAGGATCTACCAAAAACATAACCGCTTGGCCCCTGGAAAGTTTTATCCTCTTCTTGATCCAATACTTTTTTTTGCTATTCAGCACTGTACTACTTTAACAAGCAATTGCTTGGTCATTCAACACTGTACCTTTTTTCTACTTTGTTATAAAATCTATCCAATAAAATCACATTTCTTAATACATTTAGGCCAAAATGTATTCTGCTATATGTCTTTGGTAAAAACCAAACTGCATTTTTGGGGACACTAGTATAGTTCTGATCGTGATCAAGATACTGATCTGTACAGACACTATACTAGTAATGGTCGTGATCAGCAACCTATAGTGTGGTGGGTAATCTGGCACTAACTGACATCGCTATTGACACTAATATAGTGATCAGTGATAATACTGTACACTGTAGTAATGACACTGTAAACCCCTTCATTGCCTCTTGATATTAAACCTTTCCTAGCCAGTGTGCCTAACAAGTGTAATGTATGCTGCTTTTACTCACAGATCTGGCTGCTCTTTCTCCCTGCTTTTTCAGGGAGAAGAAACAGCCACATTGCTGTTCTGTTTACACAGTGGAGAAGCCCTCTTATTGATGGGACTTTTAAGGCTCAAATTTTAGCAAATGGTAGACTAACCATTCAGAAATTTAAAAGAAAACGATTTTTACTTTTACAATCTTAAAAAAAGACATATGAATTACAATACAGAGCATGGCAGTATCATCAGAAATGATTTGACAGTGAAGATATAAAAATAAGTCATGCATATAGTTATACTTGACGCGTTTCGAGACCAATCACAATCTCTTCCTCAGAAGTGCTCAAAATGGCATGACGCCTACAACAAACATATATATCAATATATATTTTTATATAAAATCTTCCATCAGTATAGACAATACAATTATAATCAGCTTAGGATACAATTATGCACTTACATGGCCGAAAATTAGCTTCAGCTACATATATGAAATCTGTGACCTTAGAGCTGACCTTTGTGTGCTGCACCCATTTAGAGAGACCTCTGCGGTATGCTAGAATGCATGAATGGCATTCACTGCTCAGTTTCACTTTGGAAAGTGTTTATAGTGTGAGTACAAGAGACCACCGTGCCGCTCTGAATGTGGCCAGGTATTGCTTTAAGCAAGTGTAGATATTCTGACAGCTCCATCACAATGCTCTTACATTGGTTGTGGTTAAGATGTGTATGGGAGTTATCAGTGTAGTATTTCTTTTATTTTCAGAGCTCATTGCTTGCCAGAAAGGTCAAACAAATGCATTGCCCCCATATGAAATATTCTTCTGTTTTGGTGAAGAATGGCCAGACCAAAAACCAAAGGAGAAAAAACTCATCACCGTACAGGTAATTAAATACTGAAAGATGTGTATTAACCCTTTTGTGCCAGAGGTCACTGAAGCCTCAATACTCAGGAAAATCTCAAATTTAGCAGCATCAGTGTATGTATTGGTATGTGTAATCTAATATTAAAATAGGCATGCATCTATAGGTCACTGTCATGGGTGATATAGTGATTACATAGTCAGGAAGGGAGAGGATAGCTCACAAACTGTTTTTGCCAGAGAGTGAAAACCATCTCACTTCTTTATTTAGGAACAAAGAATGTATTTATTGCATTTTACCGATAGATGTAGTGATTGCATTAGTTTTATATTTTAAACTTTTATTTTCATCTGGTGATTCTGCCAGTAACATATTTCCAGTCCTAGAATGGCAATACTGACCCTTCCATATTAAGACAACCGAAATGACATTGCACTACAGAACCCCACCCCTTTCCTGTTCTACATAACTTGGAATGGCTGGGTACTGTAGTCCTCAAAGATTGCTGAGAACCATATAATTGATAACTTCCTTTTCTTTCTGCTAATGCTGACTGTTATCGGCTCACAAAATTTCTGGCAAAATGAAAAGATTGTTTTTAAATTTCTCAAACTGATATCCAGTAAGCAAACACTTCTAATGGTATATTTACCAGATACACTTCAAAGGCCTGTGTACATGGGCTCTGATATAAAGTTTACCATTCGCATTGTCTTACATGGAGCAATAAAAACAAAGTAGAAACCAGGGGCGGACTGACAACACATGGGGCCCCCCGGGCAATAGGGGATCATGGGGCCCCTGTGTCCTTGCCCAAACTCAAAAAAAGCCTATGAAAAAGGTACCAGGAGCATCTCATGGGTCCCCCTACTGACCCTGGGCCCTCAGGCAGTGCCTGAGTTTCCAAATGGTCAGTCCACCCCTGGTAGAAACTGATCTAACAAGCCGATGTAGACTGGGCTTTTATGTTGTATATAAGTAAAGATACAATGGGGGGGGGGAAACTAGTGTGACTTTATCTGCAGTTTTGTTACTAATTTATTTTGTAATTCTAGGTTATTCCTGTGGCTGCCCGCTTGCTTTCTGAAATCTTCTCCGGGGAGCTGTCCTGGTCTGCAGATAGTATAAAACTCCAAATATCACATCCAGATTTAAAGGACAAAATGGTGGAACAGTTCAAAGAACTTCATCAATTGTGGCAGAGCCAGCAGGCCCAAGCACTTGCTCCACAAGGTGCAGGAACGAATCCCGGGGAAGATGTGGCTTCTGGTCCCTGGCCTATGCATACCGACAGCATGCAATAAGCTCTGTATGATCACCGTTGTTACTTCATGTGGCTTGTAGACAGCATACTGGTTAATTCTCATTTTGGATTCAGTTATGAAGTTGACTTCTTAAGGTGTCTTCTAACTGCCTCGCCTCACCTTGATTTGTGTAGAGAACATCCAGTGATTCTATTGAATAGTCAGGATGTATAAAGAGTTTACAAAAGTCTGCTCAAGCATGAAAACAGACCTAAAAAAACTGAGAATGTATCCTTCGCTTTAAAACTTTCACTGATAATTGCTATTCTCTTTCAGACATTTAACTGAATTAAAATGGTTAAACTTGGTCTGGTTTCTGCAGTCCTCTAATGCCCGTGTTGTACCTCACTGTCAACTTCCTTGCTGCAAAAACTGTTAAAAATAAAAACGCTTTGTAATAATGTGTAGTAAACCAATCAGAAATGTAAGATGAAAAAAAAAAAATACACACACACGTTTAGAAAAAAAGTTGGCCAAAGGAAAACATTTTCTTGGGTTCCAGTGTTTAGTAGAAAGAATAGTCCATTTCACTTTCTGGCCCATTATATCACTAAAGTTCTGCCAGCAGTAAAATAGTTCTGTGTATATTTGTTGTGTAAACCAAAGATAACCCCTAAAAATGAATATAAAGGTAAAAAGAGTTTAAAAGCTGAACCCTGAGATAAACAAATATTGTCTAAATACAAAAAGGTATGAGTGTTTGTTCCAAAGCTGTGCAGTAATTCAGTGAAAACATTGTGTGTGTCTGTGCTGAAGCCTCCTCTATTAAAATCAGTCACTGCTGTCCTCTCTCTACTTGTACAGGGTGACTGGCCCCATCTAGCCCTAGTTTTCTGAAGGCAGCCTGTAGTGGGTGAATCTATTGGGTCCCTCCAACAAATCTGCTCTCTGATGTCATCACTGTTACTTTACAAGGTGATGACTGGGTTTAGAAAGACATTTGGTGCATCCAAAGTGGATTTATATCCTATGTGACTATTGAGGAATATATTCAAATGAAAATATATCCATTGTCCTTTGAAGAACACTGGAATTCAGCAACAGGCAGATTGTTAGCACCTACGAGAGGTTGGGACACTGAAAACTGAAAAAAGTTGAACGCCAGCTGCAGTGTACCCTATCCCCTACCCAGCATGCCTGTTTTTTTTTTTTCTTTTTTTGCTAGTGTCCTAGGTTGTCGGATGCCTTTCCTTAGTTCCAAAAAAATATATATAGTTTTTGCTAGCCTTCTTTTTATTATTTTATCCTTGGTGTTTTTATTCAAGATTCTAATAACACCTCAAGTCTGGCTCTAGGCACTAGTGCTTTTTTGTGGCATTCCTATGAGATCTTTGATGAAAAGGTTGAGTTTTGTAGTCTGAGTCCTTGTGATGGACCTAGCACCTACTGGCCTTGTTTGGATAACCTTGAGTTATCCATACGCAAGGCGATTCAGCTTCAGTTCTCACTAGGGATGCTTACTTCCTGTAGACCTTTTGATTCCTTTTGTGTTGGTCAAGGCAATGCCTCATCCCCTTGCAAGGCTCCTACAGTATTTAGGGAGTACTGATAGTTCCCCTTCTTCTGAGGACTGTCAGTCCTTTTCTGCCTCCCCCTCTATGTCTAGGAGCCTGGACTCAGCAAGACATCCCCATGGTCTCTTTGGACCAAGAAGTCCTAGACATAACCTGTCTGCTTTCTGCATGGGATGGGGTGGTTCCTTTCCTCATGGTGGTAGGATTTCCTGTATGATTGTTTACTAATTTCTTTATTTTCAGTAGTGGGCATAAAATTTCTGCCCATTCGCAGAGTGCACTACTGCACTAGGGGAGGTTGGTTGATTTTTACAATCATGTGTTAAAGCAGGGTTAGGGCGGGCCTGCCTGCCAAACTCTAGGTACCCTTTCTTCGAATGTTAGGTGTCTCACTGATCCTGCTTATGGTGCATGTGTACCCCCCTATCCCTGTCTATCCATTGTACAAGTGCTGCTCACTCACCTTATGCTCTACTTTGGACTTACCTTAAAGTTCCATAAACTGGGGTTTTACCCCTTTTTCCTGATTTATAAGAGACAGACTTTGGACATGCCTGTTGTCCAAATCTCCCTCCAGACACGTTTTTCCTGAGACGTGGCTCAGTGAATATCTACTATTCTTGTTCCCCTTGGTGGTTTTTTCCTTGTCCAGTTTTGGAGCACCATAGTGATCCTCAGTGCCCTCACCCCCTTTGGTCATGTCAGTTTTCCAGAGGGATTTACCTCATCTAAATTTGATTTGGGCATTAGTTGTCCAGATTCCTCTGAAATGCAGCTGGCTCCTGAATTTCTTTTAGGTTTTGTTGGTGACTGTTACCCACCTCTCAGTTGGACCACCTTTGGATGTCCTGACTGTTACAGAATTCCTGTGTCCCTCAATGGATGATGGAGATAAGATTTTTGTACTTGCTGTAAAATATTTTTCTTTGAGACCGTTGAAGGAGACAGGTCCTGTCCCTCTGTGAGCAAGCAGTACCCAGGGCCAGGGAAAAAAAACATATACAGGGGGAGGGTGCTGGTGTCCAACTCTTTGTTTGTCAGTGTCCCAACCACCTGTAGTTGGTAGTATAACTTGTTTCTGAATTCCTGTGCCCTCACTGGACTTGAATAAACCTTTTACAGTAGGTATAGATATTATATTTGTCATGCCTTGTATTTAGCTTTAAACTTTAGTTGAGGGACTTTTAGTGTGCATGTTTAAAACAAAAAATACCAAATGGACATTAAGAGTGGTGGCCATACTACCATTCTCTCTTTTGTAGTCTGTAGATAGTCGCTGTACTCTGTATTAAAGCTGAATTCCAGGCAGATACAAAAGACACATAATAATGCAGATCTCATGTATTATTAATTGATGAATCATTAAATTGATTTTCTGCACTGCAAACAGTGCAAGTGTCTGAATTTCATTTGAAAACAGCCTCTTGATATCCCTGTATAGCAGTACTCAAGCTGGAAGAGAGAGAAACAGCCAAGCAGTTGTGTTGCAGGGCTTTAACAAGAAACCTGCTGATAGGAAGAGAGCAAAATGAATTATGGACCTTCAATCCCCACCACCACCAACCTCTTATATATTCCCTTTGCCAACTATCAGGGAATTGTGTAATGCCTACTTGCCCAGGCCCACCTAGTAGCAGGCGGGGGGGGGGGGTAGTCAAGTGCAAAATGGAACGGAATAGACTGACTCAACCATGGGTACAACTTATCCTGGTTAGCAGGCCCCTGATTTTACAGCCAGGTGTTGGTTACAAGCAGCATTTCTATTGGTCACCTACACATGACAGTTATTAAACAAAGGTGTAGATTACAAGCAGAATTTCTATTGGTCACCTACACATGACACGGTTATTAAACATAGGTGTAGATTACAAGCAGCATTTCTATTGGTTGCCTACACATGACACGGTTATTAAACAAAGGTGTAGATTACAAGCAGCATTTATATTTGTCACCTACACATGACACAGTTATTAAACAAAGGTGTCGAGTTGTGAATAAAGAGAAAACGGGAACTGCTTAATTGTTTTTAACTGCAGTTTCTGCTCTCACTTCCATATTCTAGATCTGTGGATTCTTTGCAAGCTTTCAGCACATAGAAAAAACACCTCAGTATCAATTTTCTGTTCATTTTTGCTATAAAAAAAAAAAAATAGTAGACAAACAGAAGTACTCAGGGTCTATACTTTTAACTCCATTTGTATTTAAAATATATTTCTCTTGAACAATTTTCACTTGCTAGTATTGCCCTGGGGTACTGTTAATACTGTAGATGTTTGTCTTCCGGATAAATGGGAAGCATACAAAGCAAAGAGAGCAAGTCATTCTTATTGTGCAATTCTGTATTAAAGGAAATTGCTGACCTTCACTTAAAAAGTCTAGTTTTCCAAGAGTTCTCAGTTAGTGATACAAAATAAGCATGCAAAGTCAGTGCATCCAAGTGCTAAAATCACTATGACAGCCAGGCAACTAGCATTTTAAGAGATGGCAGCATCAAAATTCTTGTCAGTATTGGCTTTGCTTAAAGGCATTATAAGCCGTCCCACACCTTGTTTTTCACCTGCACAAGATGTGCATGGATAGTGTGGTTTCATAGTGTCATGTGGTGGTCTGTACAGTCTATATTAAAACCTTTATATTCCTGTGAATAAATCAAAGAGTGCGCTAAATATAAGTAAATACAGAAATTATTAGTTTAAAATAATGATGTCCGTGATAAAAAAATATTGTATAAAAGTCCATCCACCATCACAAAGTAATTAAACAGTTCTGAAATCTTGTATAAATCAAACACTGAATTAAATGGGTACACTCACCAGAGCTCCATGCTGACCAGATTATAAGTCAGCAAAGATAGCGTTTGCTCTGGGAGCGATGATCAGCAGAAGTAATCCAAACTGGGAGCAATATACTGCAAGCAGCCAATCAGCACAATATGGAATAGCCTTAATATAATAGCAGGTAGTCATCACGTCTCCATACCATAGATCATGTTCGGGGAATCAAAAAAGGAAATCATGGTGCAGTACGTTTAAAACCAAAATGGTTAACTACTTGCCGACCGCAGATAGCCGAATGACGGCTACACTGCGGCCAGTCAGTTCTGGGTGGGCGTCATATGAAGTCCTCCCAGAACACGCTCTCCGGCGCGCACCCGGCGATCTCCATGATGGCTGTGTCCTACAGACACAGCTGATCATGTGATGTGGTAAAAGGCCAATCACAGCAGGCTTTTACCACGTGATAAGCCGTGTCCAATTGCACGCTGATCACCGGGAAATGCAATTGCCGGTTCTCGGCTGCACTTTCCTCACGCTGTCAGATCGTGAGGAAAGTACTGCCGAGAACCGGCAGTTGTCAGAGCAGGGATCGGCACCGATCATCAGAGCACTGATGATCAGTGCCCTGATGATCGGTGCCCAGCAGTGACACCCACAAGTTCCGCCCACCTGTGCCCAGCAGTGCACCCACCTGTGCCACCCAGCAGTGTCACACACCAGTGCCCAAAAGTGCCACCTACCTGTGCCCAGCAGTGCCACCCACCTGTGCCCACCAGTGCCCATCAGTGCAGCCCAGCAGTGCTGCCAGTCAGTGCCACCAAACCAGTGTCAGTGAAACAAAGAAACTTTTTTTTTTCAAATTTTTTGCACTTTTTTTGTTTCTAGCGCAAAACGTAAAGTGCCCAGCGGCGATTAAATACCACCAAAAGAAAGCTCTATTTGTGAGAAAAAAATTATAAAAATTTCATATGGGTACAATCTTGCATAACCGCGCAATTGTCAATCAAAGTACAACAGTGCTGAAAGCTGAATATTGGCCTGGTAAAGAAGGGGGTATAAGTGCCCGGTAGGCAAGTGGTTAATTAAAACGTCAGAAATGCACTCACAAACAGGGTGTCTAGCCGACACCAGCAATGACAGCCTCAAGAAAGCAGGGACGAGCCTCGCTCACCGCAATATCACAGCTGACAGTCTACGAGGAGCGTCCTGACGTCACATCCAAAAGAAGCCCCGCCCTACTAGTTTCGTCATCCGACGTCCTCACGGGGCGGAATGGATGATAGACGTCTCTACACAGCTATATATCACACATTCAGTCTGCATTGCAGACTAATTGCAGCCAATCAGAAATGGCATTATGGTAACACAATACCGCTCGATCTCTGCAGGTACATAAGAGTGATTGCAGATAAAATACATATAAAAAAATTACTTCAATACAAGCAAGCAATCCCAAAACAAACAAAAAAATTTTTTTTTTAAAATGTTAAATAGCAATTACCCATAATTAATATACAGCAATAATGAAATGGTAAACATAATCATAAATAATTAATATATAATTTATAAACTCTAAACTATAATAATATGCAGCTTAAATAATACATAAAATACATCCGCCAAGCCATATATAGTAATACATGCGTGTAATAATGATGTATATATAAAAATCACTATAATATACCTATAGCAATAGCATCGAATACATTAAAAAGACCAATAATGGCATAGAATTCATTGAAGGGCCAATAATCGCAAAACATGATTATTGAAACATAATTGAAACATGAGGCATGCAGAATGACACTGCACAGATTAACCACTTGCCCTCCTGAGGATTTACACCCCTTCCTGATCAGGCCATTTTTTGTGTCATGGCGCCGAGTTACTTTAACTAACAAATGTGCAGTCATGCAACGCTGCACCCAAATTAAATTTATGTCCTTTTTTTCCCCCCACGAATAGAGCTTTCTTTTGGTGGTATTTGATTGCCTGTGCGGTTTTTCTTTTTTACACTATAAAAAAAAAAAAATGTTTTTGACTTTTTGCTATTAAACATGTTCAGTAAAAAAATGTTTAAAAATCAAATTTCATCATAAATTTAGGCCAAAATATATTCTGCTACATTTCTTTGCTAAAAAACAAAATCCCAATACGTGTAAATTAATTGGTTTACGAGACAGTTATAGCATTTACAAATGACGGTATATATACTGGGATTTTTTTTTTTTTAATTTTACTAGTAATGGCAGTGATCATCGACTTATAGCAGGACTGCAGCAGGCATTCTTACACTGGGGGGAACTGACTTGGTGTCACTGACATCCAATACAGTGATCAGTACTAAAAAAAAAAACCCCAAAAAACCACTGACATTGTACTAATGGCACTAGGCAGGAAGGGGTTAACATGTGGGGCGATCAAAGGGTTAACTGTGTGCTGTTTTACTAACTGCTATGTGTCTGTGCTTCACTGTAAGCACACTGCTATGCAAAGCCAGGGGAGAGAACTGTATTGTTTACTTACAGTTCTCTCCCTCCATCAGTAATGCTCCTCGATCACCAGGTGCCGGCGAGTAATCACCGGCCAGGACACGGTGATTGACAGCCGAGGTCGCAAATAGCAGTGCGGGTAGGGCGTGCGTGGATCACATGCGCCCCCTACCCGGAAATGCAATATCATGTATATATACATGTGATTTTGCGCACCCGTGCCACCCTGACGGGAAGCAGTTACTGCATAACTTCTGTTTGTAGTCTGACAACTGCATTTTCCTGTGAAGAAACTACATATCTCACACACCCAAGGTCTCTCAGTCTAGTGCTGGTGCAGGGAAAAGCAATTAACAGAGCTTACCATGCTGGAAGAGATGCTTGTTCTATAAAACAAAACCATAAATAGTGATATGTATCTAGATATACATATACGTGCCGCGCTCCATATTAAAAAACAAGAACTATATATAATAAATAATAGTGATAATATTGTCGTGGACACACAGTGCTCCAAATAAGTGCAACATAAACATAAAATGTGTGAAGATGAGTATAACAGTCCTCTTCACACTTCTATAGATATTCCAGTGATGGGTGAGATATATAGTGCCACACTCCTGTGCTCTGTGGATGGGTGTGCGCTCACCTCCTTGTCAGCCAGACAAGCTGACTAAACACACTTTTTGTCCTCACTGGACAAGGTGGGTATCTTTGCTTTATCTGCGTGTCTCCATCCGATGCTGGGTTGCCTAATTGCCACCAGAGGTCTCCCTCCTTCCACACTGGGACCTCAAATGGATTTCTTATAGGGCTGATAAAGATGGTATTTCTCCTCTCAAATACACCATGTAAGAAACGAAAAACCACAAATGGTGCCTTATCCTTAGTATGGCCAGAGCCCGTTTATTATCAAGGAAACTCCACTCACATTTTATTCCATAAGTACAGACATCAGCTGGCGTGTATGTCAGTCCTGTGTGGCTGGCGCCGCTCGTCCACCGCGGCGTCGTGACGTCAGAGCCCCTCCCCTACGCGTTACGCCACAGGGTCACGTGGCTTCATCAGGGGGATTGTAAAAACAATTTTACAATCCCCCTGATGAAGCCACGTGACCCTGTGGCGTAACGCGTAGGGGAGGGGCTCTGACGTCACGACGCCGCGGTGGACGAGCGGCGCCAGCCACACAGGACTGACATACACGCCAGCTGATGTCTGTACTTATGGAATAAAATGTGAGTGGAGTTTCCTTGATAATAAACGGGCTCTGGCCATACTAAGGATAAGGCACCATTTGTGGTTTTTCGTTTCTTACATGGTGTATTTGAGAGGAGAAATACCATCTTTATCAGCCCTATAAGAAATCCATTTGAGGTCCCAGTGTGGAAGGAGGGAGACCTCTGGTGGCAATTAGGCAACCCA
This sequence comes from Staurois parvus, assembly GCF_062004578.1. Classification (NCBI taxonomy): domain Eukaryota; kingdom Metazoa; phylum Chordata; class Amphibia; order Anura; family Ranidae; genus Staurois; species Staurois parvus. The sequence goes on from NW_028317971.1 coordinate 10,788,901, forward strand.
GCATCGGATGGAGACACGCAGATAAAGCAAAGATACCCACCTTGTCCAGTGAGGACAAAAAGTGTGTTTAGTCAGCTTGTCTGGCTGACAAGGAGGTGAGCGCACACCCATCCACAGAGCACAGGAGTGTGGCACTATATATCTCACCCATCACTGGAATATCTATAGAAGTGTGAAGAGGACTGTTATACTCATCTTCACACATTTTATGTTTATGTTGCACTTATTTGGAGCACTGTGTGTCCACGACAATATTATCACTATTATTTATTATATATAGTTCTTGTTTTTTAATATGGAGCGCGGCACGTATATGTATATCTAGATACATATCACTATTTATGGTTTAGTTTGTAACACAGTTCATGAGCTATGTGTATAGTGCTGAAGCACCAGTAGTATATTTATGATTTAAAGTTTATACCTATCACGGTAAGGGAAGTATCTTGTTTTGGCTCACGAGTATAACCCAACACACTTGTTCTATAAAACAACTGTGATGCAGCACAGAGAAACGGCTAGGGATGCATATGACCAGGAGCAAGAAGTTGCTTGTCCATCTGGTGAATAGGGACAATGGAGGCGGACCAGTGCATGGACATAAAGAAATCAATCAGCCATGACACTACAATCTGCAGCCACAATATTGATGCTCAATGCCCATCATTACAAAGCAAGGCAAACAGATAACTGATGGATTATAACTACAATAATACCTAGTTAAAACAATAAAAACATATGAAAGTGTGCAAACCCTTCAAGGCCACATGAACTCCCCTAGACATTTAGCTCTCCTGGCAGCAGAAAAATGTGTGTAAACGTGCTACCGCGTTTAGCGCTTGGGACAATTATTCATTTGATTGGCCAGAGTATTTTACATTGACATGAATAATGCCCAAGCGCTAAACACAGTTAGCATTTAGATGTGTTTACACGTTTTTGCCATGTTTAGCATTTTTTCGCCAAAACGTTCCTCTCCTGAACGCAATTCTTCAGGAGAGAGACGTTTAACTGCCCCTAAACTCTGATAAAAGCCTATGTGTACATGGACACTTAGGCTTTTATTGAGTTGCGTTTAGAGGCTATGGAACAAAAAAAACGCCAAAAGCTCCTAAACTCACGTTTAGGAGTAGCAGTGTACATGAGGCCTAAATGTGATTGCAGGGAGTCCACATATTTGTTCAAGCCAAAGTCAGCTCTATAATTATTGTTTGTAATGAAATTTTATTGTGAATTCAGTCCCAAGTCCTACAAATGTGTTACTAAACCCAGGACCCTATCTGGTCACCCACAGTACACAGAACATGGAATGCAATTATTTTAGTAAATATAAACTGCTAAATACCTTTTCTCATCAGCAGTTAGAGCAGTACTGGGACTTCTATCATTTATACACAATGCAGAGGATTAACCCCTTAGGTTCCACAGTGCGTATATGAAGCATGCTTTACTGCATATACAGACTGACTTTACTGTTGTGGGTTTAGTAACACTTTAAATTAATCTCCAACATACAACTTATCAAGCGAATAAAAGGAATTTTGACTTACCTGTAAATTCCATATCTTTGAAGTACAGTACAGGACACAGGATTGATATTCATAGACCATGGACTATAGGCTTCTACTTTCAGGTGATTGGACACTGGCAATGCTTTAGGACACACACCCTGTGTGCATCCCTATAACCCTACCCCACTCAGTGAGACCTCAGGTTTTTGGGGTTTTTTTAGTGAGCAATGCAGAGTAACAAAGGAACAGTTAGGAGGATGATTATTTCAAGGAAAGCAGGAGTCAGCAGCCCAAGGGACACATTTGTTTAATAGCAAGTACTGTCTCCTGGGCAGATTTTTTTTTTATCTGGATAGTTATAGACCCTCACATCCCCAAGCAATGAATCAGATGGATGGGCAACAACTGTTAAAGTCAGTGACTGAGAAGCAGGATGGAGCAGGGAGCCTTGAGACAGGTTTGTTCTATTTGGAAGAGGCTACGGTTGTCTCCTAGAAGTCTGCGAACCATGTGGTTCTGGGCCAGTTTAGTGCAATAAGAATCAGTGATTTCTTCTCTTCCTCTATTTTGCGGAGTAGTAGCAGAAGACTCCATATTGATGGGAATACATATATTAAACAGAAGACAGAAGAGTCCAGGGAATTACCAAAGTATTGGATGCCAGTGCTCGAGGAACCTTGGTCCTGGCCACAAACGGGTAACTTGTTGAACGGGATATTAACATCTGTAGTCCCCCATTTCGTACATAGGAGACTAAAGATGTTGGTATGAAGAGACCATTGTCCCTAGTCCAGGTGGTGACAACTGGGGAGTGTGCTTTCTATCTATCCACTCCCATGACGTGAACAAAAAAGATTGCTGGACACTTTCTCTGGGTGGGAGATGCCAGACACCTCTTAACCCTCTGATGATTGGTATAGGCCACTGTACTGTCTGACTGCACCGAGTGGGTGTCCTTGAAGGAACAAGATCCAGTGATGCAGAGCTAATTATATTGCTTTGAGCTCAAAGATGTTGATGGAGAGCTTTACTTCTCTGGGTGACCAGGTTCTTGAACTGTGATACACAGACGTGAACACTCCTTTCCAGCCTGTGAGGCTGGCAACTGCTACCACCTCTCACTAAGGGATGTCTTTTAGATCTTAAAGTAGAACTAAGGGCATTTTTTTTTTCATTTTGGATAGAGTAAGGAAGAGTTATAACCTCTGTCAGTTTTACTTTTGCCATCTGTGGTCCACTGGGGAGATTTCCCTTCAATTCCTGTCCCATATCCACAACAGGAAGTGAGGTAATCCCTGGCTGTCACCAGGATCCCCAGAACTAGTGTCCCCATTGGAAGCTCTTATTACTCCCACAATTCCATTTTTGTTTTACTTTCGATAAGTAAATAGGACCGACAGAAAGGGTGCATTTCCTAACGGGGCACAGACAGCAGTAAAAACCTGATGGATGTTTTGATTGATCCTTTGAAAGTTTTTTACCTAACCAAAAGCCTGAAAAATCTGAATAGTCCCATTGGATGTTTGCAGAGTTTTTAAGGAAGATGAATCCTTCAGAAGAAATTCAACTAGGTACCCTGTAACCTGGATGCCAAGTTCTTAAAAGGATAAGCAGGGGCACAAGCATCTTTGTGAATGCTTTACAGAATAGAGGATAGGCCAAATAGCCATCAGACAAATTGGAAGTGTTGAAGTGTAGAAAGCACTGATGAGGTGAATGGGTAAATTAATATGTTGGTAGGCATCTTGGATGTCTACTGATGCCAAGTATCCTCCTGGTCTCAGAGGGTAAGTAACTGACCTTGTAAATTCCATGTGAAACTAGGGAACATGAAGGTACTTGTCTAGGGATATTAGGTACAGGATAGACTAATACCCCCCCTTGTTGTGTTTTGGTATTGTGAAACAGCTTTGAATAGAATCTTTTGAACCTGCCCTCCAGAGACCAGAACGTCCATTCCCAGGGATAAGAGATGGCTCAGAGCAGTTTGTAAATCTGACTGTACTTGGAAAGATTTTGGTTTGTTACAGAGAAGAAACTGTACTTTTTACCCGACTGAAACCACTGATTGAACTCCTAGATCTGGAACCCAGAGAAATGCAAACTGCAACAAACATCCCCCCCACTCTTAAGAATGTGGCCACCCCTTTGTTGTTCAGAAAGCCAGGAGTAGACTTGTTGGGCTTTGTGTTTTGAGAATGTAAAGCCTCCTGGAAGAAAGGGGTTTTGGAGTCTTCAGTTGTGGACAGAGGGCCATTCTTCCTGTGACATACTTTAATAATTTTGTCAGGTGATCACCAGAGACATCCTCGTTCAAAATGCATAACAACGGAGCATCTTTTACAGGCAGTTTCAACTGACCAGGCTTTTAGCTATAAGATTCTGGGCATATGGACAGACATAAGAGCCATTCTGGAGATTGTGGCATGACTTGTTCTAGGACATGAACACAGAAAATTAAGGTGGAAGTCAGTGTTTGTAAGTGTTCCAGCAGGACATACAGTGAAGGAAATAAGTATTTGATCCCCTGCTGATTTTGAATGTTTGCTTACTCACAAAGAAATGATCAGTCTCAAAATCGAATGGTAGGTGTATTGTAACACTGAGACAGAATAGCAACAAAAAATTCAAAAGAAATGCATGTCTAACAAATTATACACTGATTGCATGTTCATGAGGGAAATAAGTATTTGATCCCCTTCACAAAACATAACTTGGTACTTTTTGGCAAATCCCTTGTTGGCAATCACAGAGGTCAGCAGTTTCCTGTAGATGGCCACCAGGTTTGCACACATCTCAGGAGGGATTTTGACCCACTCCTCTTGGCAGATCCTCTCTCAACTCATTATTATACAGGATTTATATAGCACCAACAGTTTGCTCAGCGCTTTACAACATAACGAGAGACAGACAATACAGCAACAATACAGTTCAATACAAGAGGGAAAGGAGGGCCCTGCTCCTTGGAGCTTACAATCTAGGAGGGAGGGGCTAGTGGTACAAAAAGGTAGTAACTGTGGGGGATGGACTGGTTGGAAGAGTAGAAGATTCCATTATTAGCTGAGGGCAGGATAGGCTTCCCTGAAGAGATAGGTTTTCAGAGATCGCCTAAAAGTGAGCAGAGTAGGCGATAATCTGATAAATAGGGGAAGAGAGTCCCAGAGGATGGGGGAAGCTCTGGAAAAGTCCTGGAGACGAGCATGGGAGGAGGAGACAAGGGAGCTAGAGAGCAGGAGGTCTTGCGAGGAGAGGAGAGTACAGTTTGAGTGATATTTAAAGACAAGATTGGTGATGTAATTTGGGGCAGAGTTATAAATGGCTTTATACGGTATTGTTAATGTTTTGAATTTTATCCGTTGGGCAATGGGAAGCCAGTGGAGGGATTGGCAGAGAGGGGTGGCAGATACAGAACGATTAGTAAGGTGGATAAGTCTGGCAGCAGCATTTATGATAGACTGAAGAGGGGATAGCCTGCGATGAGGTAGGCCAATGAGGAGGGAGTTGCAATAGTCAAGGTGAGATATAACAAGGGAGTGAATAAGTTGCTTAGTGGTTTCCGTGGTTAGGAACGGACGGATGGATGACAAGCTATTGAAGAAAGAAACAAAGTAGGCTTGTTTGGCAGCATGAAGGGAGGAATTGTATGTTAAGAAAGCAGATTTATATTGGGTGAATGCTTGCTGGGATTTGGTTTTATTCCACAATCGCTCCAGCGCACGACTATGTCGTTTAAGATTTCTGGTGTCGTCAGTCTGCCAAGGTTGTAATGGTCGGGGCCTGATGATTCGTGTTGTTAGAGAAGCAAGTGAGTCTAATGTGGATGAAAGCAAACTGTTGTAGACAGCAGTGGCCAGGTCAGGACAGGGGAGAGATTCTGTCATAGAGTTCGTCAGTTGCAGAGTGGAAAGGAGAAGGGTTCAAGTTGTGAAGGTTTCTGTGGGTAATTGATTGCTACTTGGAGGGATAGGTGTTTGAAGATGAGGAGACTGTGAAGGTGATGAGATTGTGATCAGAGAGAGGAAAGGGGCTGTTTGTGAGGTTGTAGGGAGTGCAAAGATGGGAGAAAACAAGGTCTAATGTATTCCCATCAGACTGAGTGGAGAACTGTATACATTGTGCTAATGCAAAAGATGAGGTTAGGTTGAAGAGTTGGGATGTAGCTGGGTTGTTGACATTAATAGGGATGTTAAAATCTCTGAGAATGATAGTGGGTAGTTCAGAGGAGAGAAAGTAGGGTAGCCAGGCGGAAAAATCATCAAAAAAGCGGGACACCGGTCCAGGATGCCAATAGATCACTGCAATCCTCAGAGAAATGGGAGAAAACAGCTGGATGCAGTGAGTCTCGAAAGAAGAGAAGGATAGAGAGGGAGGGTTAGTTAGGACTTGAAAGGTGCTCAGTGGGGATAAAAGCAAACCAACCCCACCACCTTTCCGACCACTGGGTCTGGGTGAGTGGGTCCAGATGAGGCCTCCATAGGAAAGTGGTGCGGGAGAAGCACAATCTGCTGCTTGGAGCCAGGTTTCTGTAATAGCTAGTAGGTTAAGGGAGCGGGAGACAAAAAGGTCATGGACAGAGGTGAGCTTATTACAGAGTGGGCATTCCAGAGCGCACATGAAAAAGGGAGGGTGGTTTTGGGAGCATCGGGACTGATGTTAAATTGAGGGGATTGCGGCTATTCCCGGAAGAAAGAGAATGCCTGGTGTGGGGGTGAAATAGTGGAGGACCAGGGTTTGGGGAGATATCCCCAGAGGTTAGGAGAAGGGTGAGGAAAGTAAGATGGGATCGGGATGTACACGAGTGCACATGCCTACCAGTCCTGGTGTTTGAGTCAGCAGGAGAGTGAAGTATCAGCAGGAGGTGATGGGAGCAGTAGTAGGGAGATGGTAGCAGTGAGGGTGAGATGTACAAGTTTTGGGGTGGAGCAGAGGGGTAAAGAAGTGAGATTTTGGGAATGTAGGAAAGTAATATGAAAAGGAGTAGAGGGGACATATTAAAAGGTACACAGAATGGGACTCAGACATGTAAGAGATGTTTCCCAGGGTGTTTGCTTGCAGTCTATCCAGCGTGCAGTAGAGTTTCTTGTTGTATCTTCCTGCTGCTTGAGTTATCCTGCTGTGTTTAACTGCGTCTTAGCACTCCCATCAACGCAGCACTCACGCAAAAGCAGCACCCCATCTGTGACTGTGCCCCCCATCTGTGATTTCCCCCCATGAGCGGATCTAAATTTATAGGGAGATGGTCAAATGAGCACTCTTCTCCGCCCCAATCAGGAACTTATAGGGATCACATGAATAGGGGGGGATGTTTCTCAAACAGACCAAAGACTACAGTCATAAAACGAGTGCAACTAGAGGTGAGAACTAATCACTATATAAAAATATATATATACACTATTTGTTCTGAAATTAATAGGAGTCAATGCGTTGTTCTAGTTAAGCGTGGAGTGGAGATAGCAGCATTACCCAGTGAAAGCGGGAGTCAATGCGTTGTTCTAGTTAAGAGGAGAGGAGATAGCAGCATTACCTGTGAAAAGCAGAGAAGGCATGAAATGTTGTATCTTCCTGCTTCTTAGCACTCCATCAACGCAGCACTCACGCAAAAGCAGCACCCCATCTGTGACTGTCCCCCCATCTGTGAAATGAATCATTAAGGTTTGGTGGCCGAGGTTTGGCAACTCAAACTTTCAGCTCCCTCCACAGATTTTCAGTCGGATTAAGGTCTGGAGACTAGCTAGGCCACTCCAGGACCTTAATGTGCTATTTCTTGAGCTACTTCTTTGTTGCCTTAGCCGTGTGTTTTGGGTCATTGTCATTTTGGAACACCCATCAACAACCCATTTTCAATGCCCTGGCTGAGGGAAGAAGGTTCTCACACAAGATTTGAGGGTACATTGCCCCATCCATCGTCCCTTTGATGCGTTGCATTGTCTTGTCCCCTTAGCAGAAAAACACAACCCAAACCAGAATGCTTCCTCCACCATATTTGACAGTTGGGATGGTGTTCTTGGGGTCATAGGCAGCATTCCTCCTCCTCCTCCTCCTCCTCCAAAACATGGTGAGTTGATGCCAGAGAGCTCGATTTTGGTCTTATCTGACCACAACACTTTCAACCAGTCCTCTGCATCATTCAGATGTTGAGTGGCAAACTTCAGATGGGCCTGGACATGTGCTTTCTTGAGCAGAGGGACCTTGTGGGCACTGCAGGATTTCAATCCTTGTGTCGGCGTAGTGTGTTACTAATTGTTTTCTTGGTGACTGTGGTCCCAGCTGCCTGGAGATCGTTGACAAGATCCTCACATGTAGTTCTGGGATGATTCTTCACTGTTCTCATGATCATTGACACTCCACGAGGTGAGATCTTGCATGGTGCACCAGAACTAGGGAGACTGACAGTTTTGTGTTTATTCCATTTGCAAATGATTGCACCAACTGTTGTCACCTTCTCACCAAGCTGCTTGGCGATAGTTTTGTAACCCAGTCCAGCCTTGTGTAGGTCTACAATCTTGTCCCTTGGACAGCTTTTTGGTCTTTGCTATGGTGGAGAGTTTGGAATCTGATTGTTCCTGTGGACAGGTGTCTTTTATACAGGTAACAAAAAGATTATTAGCACTCCCTTTAAGAGACTGCTACTAATCTCAGTTTGTTACCTTTATGAAAGACATCTGGTAGCCAGAAATCCTGATGAATGATAGGGAATTTTCTTTTGAATTTTTTGTTGCTATTCTGTCTCTCAGTGTTACAATACACCTAACATTCGATTTTTAGACTGATCATTTCTTTATGAGTGGGCAAACATTAAAAATCAGCAAGGGATCAAATACTTATTTCCTTCACTGTAGTCTTGGAAGACAGGATCATGCCGATTGTTCATTGCCCAATTCAAGTTAACTGCAGCTTGACAAACTTAAGCAATAGCTGGCTGCAGGACTGTCCTGTAAAAGTAGAGAGTGCATTTAAGAGCGTCTCAAATTTTCTATCTGCAGAATCCTTGAAGATGTTATTGTTCCTTTAGAAGACGTTCCATCCTTTAAGATGGAGACAACAAGATCTACTACTGCAAAAGTCTACTTTTTGTGAATTCTATTTCCACTGGATGTAGCTTGGCAATGATACTCAGAGGGGTGAAAATCTTTTTAGAAGAACCCCCAATCGCCATAAATTGCCTACTCTTTTTGTCCAAGAATGAGGAATGTCTTTTTAGACTTTGCAGGTCTCCTAATACCTAAGGGGCATGGGGAGATGGAGGAGAATTCAAGTGTGACTAAACCAGACATTTTGAGCAAAGCAGAAGTGAGCATATCTACATTGACAAGCATATTGCCCTTAGAACCAGGTCTATAAGAGACTGAGGGTGAAAAAATGTCTGCCGCCTCTAACGCCACCTCTGGGTCTCCTATGTCCTTGGTGTCTACAGTTTCTAGAGCAGGTCTATGCTTTCAAACGACAATTCAAATGGAGGACCATAGCATCCATTTTATTTTACCATTTCCAATTCCAAAATATCAAGCAACAGCCATAGTATTGTAATAAATCCAGGAAAGTTAACACATATACAGTCAGGTCCATAAATATTGGGACATCGACACAATTCTAACATTTTTGGCTCTATACACCACCACAATGGATTTGAAATTAAATGAACAAGATGCGCTTTAACTGCAGACTGTCAGCTTTAATTTGAGTGTATTTACATAAAAATCAGGTGAACGGTGTAGGAATTGCAACAGTTTGCATATGTGCCTCCCACTTATTAAGGGACCAAAAGTAATGGGACAGAATATTAATCATAAATCAAACTTTCACTTTTTAATACTTGGTTGCAAATCCTTTGCAGTCAATTACAGCCTGAAGTCTGGAACGCATAGACATCACCAGACGCTGGATTTCATCCCCGATGATGCTCTGCCAGGCCTCTCCTGCAACTGTCTTCAGTTCCTGCTTTTTCTTGGGGCATTTTCCCTTCAGTTTTGTCTTCAACAAGTGAAATGCATGCTCAAAGGGATTCAGGTCAGGTGATTGACTTAGCCATTGCATAACAGTCCACTTCTTTCCCTTAAAAAACTCTTTGGTTGCTTTTGCAGTATGCTTTGGGTCATTGTCCATCTGCACTGTGAAGCGGTGTCCAATGAGTTCTGAAGCATTTGGCTGAATATGAGCAGATAATATTGCCCGAAACACTTCAGAATTCATCCTGCTGCTTTTGTCAGCAGTCACATCATCAATAAATTCAAGAGAACCAGTTCCATTGGCAGCCATACATGCCCACGCCATGACACTACCACCACCATGCTTCACTGATGAGGTGGTATGCTTAGGATCATGAGCAGTTCCTTTCCTTCTCCATACTCTTCTCTTCCCATCACTCTGGCACAAGTTGATATTGGTCTCATCTGTCCATAGGATGTTGTTCCAGAACTGTGAAGGCTTTTTTAGATGTCGTTTGGCAAACTCTAATCTGGCCTTCCTGTTTTTGAGGCTCACCAATGGTTTACATCTTGTGGTGAACCCTCTGTATTCACTCTGGTGAAGTGTTCTCTTGATTGTTGACTTTGACACACATACACCTACCTCCTGGAGAGTGTTCTTGATCTGGCCAACTGTTGTGAAGGGTGTTTTTCTTCACCAGGGAAAGAATTCTTCAGTCATCCACCACAGTTGTTTTCCGTGGTCTTTCGGGTCTTTTGGTGTTGCTGAGCTCACCGGTGCGTTCCTTCTTTTTAAGAATGTTCCAAACAGTTGTTTTGGCCATGCCTAATGTTTTTGCTATCTCTCTGATGGGCTTGTTTTGTTTTTTCAGCCTAATGATAGCTTGCTTCACTGATAGTGACAGCTCTTTGGATCTCATCTTGAGAGTTGACAGCAACAGATTCCAAATGCAAATAGCACACTTGAAATTAACTCTGGACCTTTTATCTGCCCATTGTAATTGGGATAATGAGGGAATAACACACACCTGGCCATGGAACAGCTGAGAAGCCAATTGTCCCATTACTTTTGGTCCCTTAATAAGTGGGAGGCACATATGCAAACTGTTGTAATTCCTACACCGTTCACCTGATTTGGATGTAAATACCCTCAAATTAAAGCTGACAGTCTGCAGTTAAAGCACATCTTGTTTGTTTCATTTCAAATCCATTGTGGTGGTGTATAGAGCCAAAAATGTTAGAATTGTGTCGATGTCCCAATATTTATGGACCTGACTGTAACAGAGATAACAGCCTTCCAGGTATTTCCATCTGCAGAGGCCTCTCTGCTCATATGCGTACTGCCACTTTTCCACACCAGCCTCTATAGAAGAGGTGCACTGCCAGACATAGCAATACAAAGGTTTCTGGAAAATGGCTATTTGGCCCAGGAGCAGCATTAACAAATCCCTTTCATTTATGTCTGTGGCAGCATTAATAAACCTTCCCCCTTGCATTGGTGTAAGTGACAGCAATAACAAACACTCTTCATTAGGTTCAGCAATAATAACCCCCCTTCATTGGTGTCAGTGGGTATAATAGCCGCCCTATCTCCCCTTAATTGATGTGGGTGGGTAATCCAATAGCACACCCTCCCCCCTTTCACTGATGCCAGTGGGTGCAGTGGTTACTTACCTGAATACACTCTCCAGCGCGCTTCCTTTCACCTCAGCATCAGGCCAAAATTATACGTTCAGGCAAGAGATCACTTGGCCAGACAGGTGATGCTGAAAGCATGCCAGTACCTCACTGATTTACAGTGGTGCCACAACACACAACCCTGCTAACAGAAGAGGAGACCTTTGTATTTACTTATCTACCCTTCAACCCCACTCCATGACTGATCAATGAAAGGAGCAACAGCAGACCAAAGAGCTTCTCTCTCTCTCACTTGGTTCGCATGTTACTTGTGCTGCCTTTCCCAGTCTGGGCTCAGCTGTACAGGGGGACTGCAAGAGGTTCATTCCAAGTCAAATTCAAGTACTTAAATGTGTGTTTTTTCTAATGCAAGCAATGTAAGTATCGAGTAATGAACCTAGGGCTGCATTATTTTGTGTATTTTTTTATATGTGCAGTTCAACTGATCCAATACCTTTAGTACTTTCTCAGTCAATGACCTAGTAGTATGGATAGTAGGTATAGAGTAGTAGTATAGTAGGTATGCAGATCAGGACAGCTCATTTTACTTTCCTAGCTTACATTTTCAGAATGGATCAGTTTTACAGCTAGTAACAGGAAAACTAGCCTTTTCAGTGCCATTTTTCCTGAAGATGAACCACAAGTGGCCTGTAATTCTATCAATTTATCAAAATCATTCATGTTTGTGCTTTTTTTTTGCAGTGCTTTTTGAATCAAGTAGCATTATGACAGATGCAATCATTTGTGTGATAATAGATCACATAACCAAGAATTACTACACCTTTTCACAACCAGAAACCAAAACAATGAAAAATCCTGTTTTTACTTAGTTTTATTTTGCACATTTTACTTTTTTTCATTTCACAGAAAGTTTAGCTGCATATTTTCTCAGTTTGCATCCACGCAAATTTATACGCCGCCAACCAGTGATTTTATCTGACGGCTTTTAGTTTCTTTTTTTCACTTTTTTTTTTGTAATTGCAGTTTTTTTTTTCGTATTTTTTATTTTTTTTTTATTTTAAAATGAGTCCATCAAGGAAAGCTCTAAACCCGTCGACACCACCTCCCAATTCCCGATCCTTCCCATAACAAAATGCATATTTGATGCTTGGGCATTGCCATTAGAACCCCTTCACCCCCGAGGTCTCAGACAATGTGGCACTGCAGGGGGATTGGGATGTCGGGACACATCTGGCACCACCTGTTCACCGAGTGCCTTATTGCTGTGTGTTAGACCTATAGAGCAACCTTTTAACACAGCTCTTTATAGAACATTTGCCCCCGCTCAGAAGTGAAGGGGTTGCGTTTTGACGCTCTTTTCTTCCCAGTTTTGTTACTTTATCTTCAGCCGCTACACACACAGGGACGCTGTCCGCAAACTCGCCTGCCAGCCGTTTCTCTCACTCTGCGTCCCCCTTTTGGCATCACACACTTGGGGGGTTATAGAAGCCAATCCACAATGGTTCTCGGTTCTGGAGGTGCTGTCTGAGTGGGCTGGTAACCTGTCTTCACTGTAGAGTAAAAGAGATATGTGTATAACAAACAGTTCATAAGTAATAAAACCTCCCCTACCTACCACTATGTCATAGTCTACAGTTGCTCATAACTTTGACAGTGTAGAGAATAAAATAAAACAGAAGATGAAGGCAAAACCTTAGATAGTACCATGTCCACAGGTGCACTCTAGTATTGGTTCTTGCCTAGTGCTCCATAGGGGGCACCTTCTATTGTCATTTATTAAAAGGTTCAAAAATTAAAACCTTTTAGGGCCTTTTCATGCAATTAGCCATGCTAGCTGCATGGATGCTGTTGTGTGCTGGAAGGAAAAAAAGTGCTAATGTGTCGTTCTCAGAGCATCACAATTTTTTTTTGTGTCACAAGTGAAATTTAATTATGTTGCATTCCCCAAAGGGACATTGGAATGCAGGGATTTTTTGCAAATGCACTGGAAAAAAAAAAAAAAAAAAAAAAGTACTGTATGCCTGAGATGGGAAGGCTTGGAAAAAAAATGGGAAAAAAAACAGTTCTGCAAAAATTGGGGAAAAAAAAAAAAAAAAAAAAGAAGTGTGGAATATGTTCTTTTACAATGATAAATATCTATGACATGGTATTCAAACTACTGCATATAAGATAAAGACCTAAATGAAAGATTGAGACTTTATGTAAAGTCCTAAATTATTGCACATTCTCTCAGCTGAAGACAAGCAAACCTCAGAACACAGTTCACGCAACACTGTACTTCTGAATGCAGGTCACAAACAAGAGAAATCTGCTTTTCTGGCACCAAGGGGCACTGCAGAAGAAAGGCTCCAGTTTAGTTTGCCTGTAGGCTCCAGCTTGTACCTCCTACAGTTGGGTGATTGTTAGAATACAGTAGATGATAGTTTGTCCTCATCTCAGGCTTTAATTGACAGGTAAGAGGGTAAATTTGTCAAAATTAGTTGATCTTTATAACCTTTAAATGATTCCTATTAATGTTCTCCGCCATCACAGCATAATGTGTGCAAATGCAAATATTCTGAGAAGGCGCAAAAAAGACACTTTACGGCCCAGGTTGCACCAGAGGCTCCTGGGGAAAGGTGAAGGCAAGCTGGGAAAGGTCATTGTGGTAAGCTGGGAAAGGTAATGATCACAAAACTCATGAGAAGCTGCTCACACATAGCACTGGAGCATCTTCTTTTAATGTGTAAGATCTTATTTCCCAGGACCTCACCATGAAGACCCATGACTTCCCCCACAACTAGGTGCAAGAGCTTGTATTTTAGATGCATGTCCAATTACGGCAAGACAGATGTTAGCTAATGTAAGTTCAAGTAGTGAGTGGTTATGCTAATTTACTGAAGGTGTGGCACTGCTGTGTCAAATCTTAAAGCAGTAGTAAAGCTTCAAAAACAAAACAAAGTAAAAAAAACAAATAACCATTTTCCTCCTGCAAAGCAACATCATGATGTGCTAGTATACATCACATATTAGCACAATATGAAAGACTTACCTTAAAATGAGGGTTTATAATGGAGTTTTATAAATGTGCTCTCCTTTAAGCTCTATTTTTCTTTATCTGTTATCTTTCCCTTTGCAACACCCACCCCTCTCAGGCAGAAATCTAGTATAGAACACTACTTACCAAAGAGGACAGGCAAGGTGGTTTAGGAGCGCAGCTATCGGAATAACCTGGTGAAATCTCTGAGAGCCCAACACACTTGCTTACATTCCTCAGCACTGTAAAACACACACATAGGAATATTACCATTGTTTCACTCATTTATTGTACATGTTTACATATGAACAATTTTAAATAAATCAGCTAAACTAACATGACTGTACTCTGAAATATTTATGGGGGCCATGAGATACAAAAGTTCAGGCAATTCCTGCTGAATTTTTTGATGTTCATGACATGGGTGGCCCACAAGCACCCCTCAGCTCAACAAAAATCAATAAAAAATTTGCATAATTTAGGTGGAAAATTACAGGCTAAACAACGATTGAAACTTATCAAATGCAGTCACTGTTTGGCAGCATCAGTGTATTCAGGTAGCCACAGATACCATGGCTGCCTGAATAAAATAGCTGGCACTGCAGAATCCTTCATCCACACTGTTAGTGATGGAGGAACGGACTGATTTTTTTCCTCGTTCAGCCCACTGGCTGAATAGGAGAAAATGAATTCATGAATGGTGGACTTTACAAAGATCAGAATGATGATAGACTGACAACACATGCACAATAAAATGAGCTGGCCTACCTTGTTACTTGTTTGTGGAAATCTGTTAACTGCTTATGTGTTACTGTAATTGCGCCTCCCGATGTCTCCTTTGGTAAACCCTTCAGTGATGTTTCCAACCATCTACAAAATGTCTGAAAAGGGATAACAAATTACAAATTTATCTTTAATGCTGGAACTTTATTACTTCCCTAAAACAAGTAAAATCAGAATACAAACATCTGCAATGGCAAAAACTACTAAAAAATGTTATAACATTAATGGTCCTTAAACTGAACTCTCATGAAAATGACAATGACTGGTCCATGCTGCAGTCAACACGTCAGCCAAAACTGTCCACTGCTTCTTCCACCACCTGCAACACTACTCTTCAGTCACTGAACAGCCACTGATTATGTAACTGCTATGTGCTCAGAATTTACATGGTCCATGCACATGCCCAGCTCATTTCTTGTATGCTGTGTTGTGTACATGACAGAGCCTCTACAAGCATGGTTAGCAGAGGATTCCTGATTTTCATACTTAAAGTTGAATTGTAGCAAAAAAAAAAAAAAAAAAATCTTAGGAAAATTAAAGGTATGTGATATTAATGTGCAACGGAATGTATATTAGAACTATCATGCTTATTGCAGTCCAAAATGAAAACCATGTTGTCCCCCCCCCCCCCCCCTTTTTGATAGTGTTGCCATTTTTATTGTTCCTTCCTGTTCCTCTTCGTGGTAGCTTCACAGTCTATATCATCTCTAAATCACGTACAACTGCACTGTAATATTTAGCTGCAGCTTTGACAGCCAAGATACAGAAATCTCTTCCACTTCTGTGTGTGTGCTCTGTGCTTGGTCCTGCTTTACCTACTGACTGAACAGTGTTCAGTGAGCAAAGAGGAAGGGTTATAAACTGATCTGTGCAATTAGCTCACTCCCCCTTCTTTTGTTTCCCTATCTTCAGTTCCTCCTAACCCTAGGTTCACACCTAAGCGTTTTCTGCAGCGTTTTGCAGAAACGCAGTACAGTCCATTTAACATGATTTCCTATAGGACAGGTTCACATCTCCGCATTTTCACGGAAGAGTCAGGGACTTTTTTTAACGCAAAAAGTTGCGTTATTGGTTCGATAGACTTCAGTGGAAACGCTGCAGAAAAGCATGTATTGTGTTTTTGCTGTGTTTTTCGTTTTAAATCTGCCTCGTAACAAGAAACATTTAAAAAAAAAAAACTGCAAAATGCATCAAAAACACAAACTGCAATGCAAAATGCAATGCAGAAACAGCTCGAATGCAACCTGCACAGGCGTGAAACTAGCCTTAGAATGACTTGATGCCAGCAGTGGATGTAAGCCGACACATCTGATATAGCCCTTTGCAGACTACTATCAGAGTGGCATCCGGAGCTACTCACTGGTGGTGTCACTCTGTAAACCTCTCTCTCTCCAACATACTCACAGCCTCCCCTCCTGTCACAATTCCCACCACTACAGGTTGTGGGCTCAGTGTCTGAGTTGTCCTGCATTGTGTGCAGGTAACATTCACGTTCATCCTTCGTTAGACAGGAATGTACCAAGTAGGGGACCTTTGAGTCAAATAAGAGATGCAGAGGTCAGAATGCAGGATCTGACAGATTGTTGCATACAGCCCAGACCGGTTTTGGAAAGCCAAGAGGAGACAAACTATAGACAGACTCAGCAGAGAGAATCACACAGAGGCTGATGTGATTTCACTTCACTCAGTAACGGAACCTTGAATGAGATGACCGGGATTGAGTTACTAGATGGACAAGAACACAAGTTAACGAGAGGAGGAAGACCCTGTTAACCCGATAACAGCTACTGTTGTTTCCTGGGAGATCCGTCTCCTGGCAGAGTGAACTTTTGGCAGATCTCTCGGATGCCGAAAATGCTGCTCAGGCTGCACATGCGCAGTAACAATTTCAATACACATAATTCTAATATAATAATTAGAATTTGGATTTCACAGCTTGGGGAGGGACTTGGGGAACCTGAAGAACACTGATCATCATGTGCTGAGAAGAGCTTTACTTTGTAAAAATGTTCGAACGTGTGTAAAGTTCTACTTAAATGTAACTAAACACTGTTGTGTTTAAACGTGGCACACAGCTGTCAAAGGTTGAGGACATACATTAGACTGCACACCACTATGACAACATTTAAAAATATTATACATTGAATCTACGATCTCCTTACCGGCCTGTCAAATACCATAATTTCCCATATAACTTCAGCCACATCAGGCAATGTATAGGGTGGGAGACAGAAACAACAAGAATGGAGAAGCTGGCTGACCAGCTGTTGTCCAAACTGATTCATTACTTGCTGAATCAGATCCTTCCGTACTTCAAAGTTCTCCTCATGCTGTGTTAATAAAAAAAAATTACATTAAACTAATCGTTCAAACATATTAACACAGAATAATATGCAGTAGTAGCTTGTGTACGTGAAGAAGAAGTAGTCTTACATCATTGGCTATCCCAGTGTGTACAAGATCGCGCAGAAACTTCATGACACTACAGTTGGCATCTCGGTGGTCTAATGTAGTGGCAGCAATAGCCCACTGCAAGACATGCATTAGCACCTGACTTCTTAGAAGGACAATTGGACATCGCTGTATGAACCTGAGAAAGATGATGGAAAATCGGTCACTGTGCACATACAAATACAGTTGTGGCCAAAATTATTCAACCCCCACTGAAATTGAGTGTTTTGGCCAGTTTGACATTGCTTTTGATCATTCAGTCATCTTGCTTACATTTACATTAAAGAGGCACTTGTAGGTCAGACAAATATAACATAACAGTTATAATGAAATAACCACAAATGTCTTTTCTGTGCTCACAGCATTATCAGTTTTATTCAACCCCCAAGTGACATTCAATCTTAGTACTTAGTACAGCATCCTTTTACAGTTATAACAGCTTTTAAACGTGAAGCATAGCTTGACACAAGTGTCTTGCAGCGATCTACGGGTATCTTCGCCCATTCTTCATGGGCAAAGGCCTCCAGTTCAGTCACATTCTTAGGCTTGCGCACTGCAACTGCTTTCTTTAAGTCCCACCAGAGGTTCTCAATCGGATTTAAGTCTGGTGACTGCGATGGCCACTCCAAAATGTTCCAGCCTTTCCTCTGCAACCATGCTCTAGTGGACTTGGAGGTATGCTTGGGATCATTGTCCTGTTGAAAGGTCCAACGTCTCCCAAGCCTCAGGTGTGTGACGGACTGCATCACGTTTCCATCCAATATCTCCTGGTACTGAAGAGAATTCATGGTACCTTGCACACGCTGAAGCTTCCCTGTACCTGCAGAAGCAAAACAGCCCCAAAGCATGATTGACCCTCCACCATGCTTCACAGTAGGCAAGGTGTTCTTTTCATCATAGGCCTTGTTCTTCCTCCTCCAAACATAGCGTTGATCCATGGGCCCAAACAGTTCTAATTTTGTTTCATCAGTCCACAGAACACTATCCCACAACTTTTGTGGTTTGTCCACATGGCTTTTGGCATACTGCAGTCGACTCTTCTTATTCTTTGGAGACAGCAAGGGGGTACGCCTGGGAGTTCTGGCACGGAGGCCTTCATTACGCAGTGTGCGTCTTATTGTCTGGGCTGAAACTTCTGTACCCACATCTGACAAATCTTTTCTCAGTTCCTCAGCAGTCACACGGGGACTTCTCTCCACTCTACGCTTCAGGTAGCGCACAGCAGTCGAAGTCAGCATCTTCTTTCTGCCACGACCAGGTAGCGTTTCAACAGTGCCCTTTGCCTTGAATTTGCGAATGATGCTTCCTAAGGTGTCTCTTGGTATGTTTAACATCTTTGCAATCTTCTTATAGCCATTGCCCTTCCTGTGAAGAGAAATCACCTCTTCTCTTGTCTTCCTGGACCATTCTCTTGCCTTCACCATGTTTGTAACCACACCAGTAAATGTCTAGAAGGAGCTGAGTATCACAGTCATTTTAAAGCTGCCTAATTGGTGCTTATTATGCTTGATTGCTGCTCGGTGACATCCACAGGTGTTTTCAATACCTGATGGAAAGCACCTGTATGAACCTCTGTTCTTCAGAGTGGTAGTCTTTAAGGGGTTGAATAATTGTGGCAATGAAGAAACCACATAAGAACCATTTACTACTGTATTACATAAACAATTGATGTCATTTTAGTTGCATTTGGGTAGTTACAACGTCCTTGTAGGATTTGATTCTGAATACAATTCCAAATGTACACTATAGTCCCTAAACCCCTTTACAGCATTGGGGGTTGAATAATTTTGGCCACAACTGTAAGTACAAACGTTACCTGGCTACTAACATTACTAAGAAGTTACAAACTGCAGGTTGTTGATCCAGAGTATTGAGTTGTCAGGGTATCATGAAGGAATTTATTCACTATTGGAGCAAATTGCACCATGCATTATATCTTATTTTGCCTTCCTCTGCATCAGGTTTTAGGGCCAGTTCACACTATAGAAACACAGTCAGGATGCGTTCCTACATGCGCGTTCCGGTGCATTTGTGATGCATTTTTAATGCGTTTCGGTGCGTTTTTTATGTGTTCCCGTTCATTTTTTCCCCTCTTTTTCTACAATTTAAATAGGGACATGTGCGCTCCAGTGCGTTTTACCATGTCCCAGCACAGTTCTATGCAGGGAAAAAGCAACATGTTCTACTTTTTTTTTCTGCTTCCGGAACGCACTGGAGCATTGATGTGAACTAAGACATTGACAACCATATAACCTACTTTCTGTGTGTTTTGGATGCAGAAAAAAAGAAACTGAAACGCATGTAGTGTGAACTGGCCCTTAGGGTTTGAAATATGCAGGCATTGTGTTTTAGCATGTGTTTTCTTTCAGCATGACTATCAACACTGTGCAGAGGGGAATACCTAGGCTGCCACTGTAGGCCTCTCCTGAAAATGCTAGTTGCCTCAATGTGTTACTGATTAAATGGTATCATAGTCAGTAATTGGTAACAAAAGATGCAGCTGAAAGTTGACTTCTTTGGCTGAGGTTTTGGGTCAGCTACAAAGTGTTCAAGGTGAAGGCAGTCAGGCAACTGTGATTTTCAAAGGAGGCCAGCCACAGCAGTCAATGTATTTTTCTCAGTACAGCCTTTCTTTATTGTCATATTCAATGCTCATCTGAATATTGGCATTAAAGATATAAGGTTTTTACCACTCATAATTTAGAACATGCAGAGATAATGGGTTTAATTATAGTAAATGTAAAAGAGATTGTTGTTTTACCTATAAAATCCTTTTTTGGAGTACAAAGCAGGACACAGGGTATATTCACAACTCAATGGACCCTGCTACCTTCAGGGTAAGGACACTGACAGAAAAAAAAGGCACGTTTCTCAACCCAGGAATAATCCCTCCCACCACACCTTATAGCAGAACTACACTGCATCTGAGCACCACAAACCAAAATCACTTTTTATTTTTCGAAATAAATTTTACCATCCAGTCTCCATGGTTTATTCTGATGAGAAATCACTTTGAAAAACATTCTCCCCTAACAGTAATAATTGCGGCCACGTTCTGTAAGGGCAGATAATTCATGTAGCATTTACTTCCTGGAATCCTTATACCCTTAGTTCAGGCATGCAAGTAGGGGCTGGGCTGAGCTGAGAAAACCCCTCCTTCCCT
The DNA here is from genome assembly GCF_062004578.1 of Staurois parvus. Taxonomy (NCBI): domain Eukaryota; kingdom Metazoa; phylum Chordata; class Amphibia; order Anura; family Ranidae; genus Staurois; species Staurois parvus. The sequence goes on from NW_028317971.1 coordinate 10,809,388, forward strand.
CTGAATACTCCTGGGATGTATGACAGAATTTGACTAGGCCCGGAAACCAGGAAGTAACTGAAAAAAAATCTTAAAAAAAAAAAAAATGTAAAGTGGTAGTAAAGCCACTTTGTTAATTTTTACCTACAGGTGAGCTTGTAATAAAATATCTGCTATATGTGCACCACTTAGGAGATATTCATTTATTTTTAGAGCCGGCGCATGTGCTCTAAACGGCATACCTGTGCCGTTCCTTCAGAGCACTGTGACGTGTCCCGAGAGTCCCGTGCGCACGCGCGAAAGTAAAGTCACCGTGGCTCGGCCATTCATGCCGCCAGAGCCCGCAAGAAGGAACAAGTGAAGATGGAAGCGCTGTCAGCACGCCACTGTAGGGGTTCGTTTTAAGGTAAATATTACATACTGTGCTAGTATGCGATGCAGTTTCTGCACACTATGCGCTGACCCCGCTGTGTCATTTTACGTGGCCTACCACTTTGTGGCTGAGTTGTTGTTCCCAGTTGCTCACACTTTGTTCACACTTATAATGCCACTAACAGTTGACTGTGGAATATTTAGTAGTAAGGAAATTCCACGCATCAACTTATTGCACAGGGGACAACCTATCACGGTACCACGCTTGAATTCACTGAGCTCCTGAGAGCGACCCATTCTTTCACAAATGTTTGTAGAAGCAGTCTGCATGCCTAGGTGCTTGATTTTAAACACCTGTGGTCATGGAGGGGATTTGAACACCTCAATCCAATGATTTGGAAGTATATCCCAATATGTTAAGGTTTCACCACTATTCCCGTATGTTAGTTTTGGTTATCAGGTTCTATTAGGTGTGGGAACACATTTCAGTGAACAGCAGCAAGCCCTTTATATATTTGAGCAATAAATATATATATTTTTTTCATTATCACAATAGTAGCACGGTGGTATTTGCACATATTTTCTCACAAGTCATGAATATGAAGATGCCTTGTATCCTGTGATGTACGATTAAGACATTTGCAGCAAGGTAACTAAAGTAGACAGCTATACCTAAATAGGCTTAGTGGAGAACTGATAACAGTGCAAATATAGAAAATCTATTTACCTGGTAAAGAGCCTGAAAAGGTCATCAACGGTGTCTGGGTGATTACGGAGTCCATTCTGCTGCTCCAGGAGTTGAAATGTTGGAACACAAAGAGCCTGCACAAGCAAAGCACAAAAATCAATGTACAAACTAAGCCTACATAGGTTACATAATACAAAATATAGGTATTAGTACGGGGAGTCTAAAACCGCTGAGGCATTATGGGTACTGAGCATATAAAGGTATGGAGTGTGTCACATCGCCTCAACATAAAATGAGGTAGAGACCCATTTCACAAATAGAAAGAGCTGCACAAGTTGGGACAGTGGCCATAATGCGAGATTTTAACCAACCTAAATTTGACTGGTGTAACTTGCAAGAATGTTTTATGGGACAAGTATCTTGAATTATCAAATAGAACTATTGTTTGTATTATTACAATGTTGATGTTCTAAAATAAAAGTCTAGGCTGTAACCAAAAAATTACTTTAATTTGAATTGTGAAAAAATTAAATAAAAAAAGAAAACATGCTGGAAAGACTCAAACACTTCAATTAAGAAAACATTAGGAGAATATTTCACAATGTTGAGCGATGCTGTCCAACGCAGACTCAACACAGAATTCTATTTAAGCAAAAGATGGGCAAATATTTTAGAGCAATTCAAATAGATTTTTGGAATCTAAGTAGTAAATTAACAGAAAGACATGACATAAGTATGTAGCCCTCCAAAAAAATGACAATTCAAAGTTGGTAACTAAGGAAAGATGACAAGATCACAAAGTCGTATTAAAGCCAGAACCAAAAATGTAATATATTGCAGCTAACCAATCATTAAATGTGGTGGCTGCATTCGTTTTTTATTTTTTTTTAGGCTTTTTCCCCTGTTTTCAGCTGGTGATCTGGCTAGTAACACATCCGTATTAGAATGTCCGCCAACCTGAACAAAGGAGTATGGGGGAGCACATTTGGATAGCAGCATTGTCAGAATAGGTTGGAGGGGAGTTTTAAATGTACTAGCAAATTTAAATACACCAACAAATTGAATCCAAATTCAGGATCACACTTTATAAACAGTCACAGCAAACAGTTTTTTCCTTTGGGGATAAAGATTTTACATAAATATAACAGATCATTGTACGCACCCCCATCAGTATTGAATTATTTGTTTAATCCCTGTTAACCGATACATCTACAAGAGAGCTAGTTTTTTTGAAAAAACAACAGATTTACTGGATAGATCGCAAGATGAAAATAGAAGAAAGCCTAAATAGCAAAACTAATGCAGCCATCACTTAAAAAATTGGCAAGCTGCAAAATAATAAAGGTTTGCTTTTGGGGTTGTTACTGCTTTAAGACTTTGTCTAGATTTATGGTTGAGGATTCATGAAGCGAATGATCTAAAGTTTGCCAAGGGTGAACCCCAAGGTTTGGATGTAGGACAAATAATAAACTTTTTCAAAAATGATATAGAGTTCAAAACAAGGGATAGAAAGGACCTCCCGGTCTTCTACCTGCAAATCCCATCTCTAATTAAGCCGAAACTAAATCCCAGCTGCAGTACAGACTGTCCCAGCCCACATCACCTCCTCTAGAGAGGGAAAAGAGATGCACAAATACACCCACACACCTCTTACAGGACAATCTTTTTTGGCAAATTGGAATGATCACAACATATACTCCACAGGACTGAAGAATTAAACTAAGAGAGCAGCCACCGAGGGAAAAGAAAACTTCTTATTCAATGATGTGCCATCCCATGTGCTTTCATAAAATGAAAGCTGAAGTGAACCTAAAAAGGGAAGTTCCACCAATCCTCCTCCCCTCCATCCTCTTACACCTTTGGATGTTATGTTTTTTTTCCCTGGGAGTAGTACCCATTTCTGGCAGGTACTAACTCCCCCTTCTGCTCGGCTTGTCTAGCTGCATTCGAGATGTCTGGAGTAAAGTAAAGCAAAGGGGACTTGAAGGAAATAGCCCCAAGAGTTCTGTAGAGGTGGACAGTCAGAAGGCTTTTGGACTTAAGAATTCAAACCTGAAAATACAGAGAATCTGAAGTTTTCCTGAGGAAGCAAAACTCTGGCTTCAGACAAGTCTAGGATCAGGCTGTCCCCACAAGTCGTCTAAGTATCCTTCAATGGTAATGCGGCGAAAACAAAAATGGGCCAATACTGGTGCCAGCACCTTAATGAACACACAACCTGAAGAACGGGCCCATAAGCAGGTAGTGTAGGGCCCCCATGGCAAAGTGTAGAAATAGCTGATACGCTAGAAATATTGACATATGCAGCATTTGTTCTCCACAGAAGCAAGGAAGTCTAACTGGTTGAAGGAGATGACAGATTTTGTGGATTCCATACATAATTTTTGGACTCGAATGTAAACATTCGAAACCTTGAGATCCAAGATGGGGTAAATGTAATCTTTTGGTTTGGGAACAAAATGCCTGAAACTGTTCTGCCACAGGGACTTGAGTCAATGAGACATTGATCCAGAAATGAAGAACAGACTGCAAGGACTGGTTTGCAAGGACGGAGGAGCCTGCAGGAATGGAGGTTTAGGTGAGAAACTACTTTGCCCAGGCCCTCTAGACAAACGAGCCATTAACTTTTGCAGTGTAGACACAGTCCTGTTTAAAGCAACAGACTGATTCCCACGTTTCAGAGTGGTGAACACTGCATAAGAGCCAAAATTATCTCCTTTAATTTAGAAGTAACAGCAGTAAACAGACTCCTCAGTCAAGTACTTGAGTGACTCAGAAAGACCGTCTCTGCGGTCAATGGCTTAGAGGTCGTTAAGATCATATGTGAATCAGATAAATATCTCCTGGAGAGGTAGCAGGAGCATGCTTGTGACCTCGGTGATTACAGTCATCGAACAACTGTGTAATTTGGGTCAAAGTCTTGCAACCAAAAGAACAGAGGATCAAGTCACACCTGATGTAGCCAGAGAACTACAAGGGCAGGTGAGACAACAACACAGGACAATATGAATCTAGACTGCACACATCGGCAACATCAGTAAGCAGCCCCTCAGCGCAATGAACAAAGAAACTGAAGTTGTTCACAGTGCTCGGCTCGACTGGCATATTCACTAAGTGAGTCTTCAGACACAGGTCAAGCACTGAGGGAATGCTGAAAGGTTCTGGGTCTGTAATCAGAATTGAATCTGTAAAGCAAATCAAGTGGAACTCAGTGTCCGAAGGTCACTTTCAGGCTATTCCCCCCATGTCCAGTCCAATGAGGTCTGTATGCAGCAATCCAAAAGCTAGGATGAGGAAAACAATGTCAGATAGCTGCAAATCAGAGGTGTGGCCTCAAGTAGCAGTGTAGAGAAGAGTGAATGAAAAAGGGGAAAAAAAATTAAGAAAAGTGCTAGAAAAATAAAAGGTTAGGCAGCAGAGCTGTAGGAAAGATGTCCATCCTCTTAGGACACTACCACAAAAAAAAATAAAAATAATACAGTTTTTTGCTAGCATCCAATCCTCCCGTAAGTGGTGCTATAACACAAAGTTTAAGTTTAGTCTGGTGTTCCTGAACGGACAGGAAATAATATATGTTGAACACACCAGCATCAGTAGACTGAAGGGGCTGGAAGAAACTCACCTGCAACATTTCAAGCAATCCTTGTTGGCAACCTTCCTCCATCCCATACTCGTCCACCAAGATGCTACCCAGATATAGGAAACATGAATGTTGGTGAATCTGGTAGACATTAACCATCTGAAAAAATATTAACAGAAAACTGTTAAAAACAATGAAGGCATTTTCCCAAGTATAGACAAATTGAAAGTTGCATGAATTTGGAGTCCAGATAAATATTAATTATATTTGATTAATTTACCGTGAAAATACAATTTAAATGCAAAACAATTAAAATAGGAAATTGTAACTAAAGGCAAAACAAATTTACTTAACCGTAGGAACTCAGTGCACACTGGTGGTTGTTTCAAACTCCTGTAGCTGACTATAATTTCAATGCTTATCAAATCTTGTCTGCCCCCTCCAAAACATTTAGTGAGGAGGTGACTGTTTAATCTAGGCTACCAACTGATTTGGCCTAAACATTAATTTAAACCCACTTATATTTCTTTCCTGGTTCCTCTTTTCATCCCTCTTTAACATGCTAATCACATTTTTAAACAAAACCTTTCCATCTTTTACTGCATACCTTATTTTGTACCTAGTCAAGTCATTGCATTGATTTTCTATGCAATACAGGCAGATCATGCCACCTCCTTCAAGTGATTCTAAAGGCTTACATTAAAAAAAAACAAAAACGAAACAAACATGTCTATACTTACCTGGTATGTGCAGTGGTTCTTGCACAGAGCAGCTCAGATCATCCTCCTCTCGGGTCCCCCAGAGATGTTCCTGGCCCCTCCCTCCTGTCGGGTTCCTCCACAGCAAGCAGCTTGCTATAGGGGCACTCGCTGCTCCATGTGTTCATTCACACACTGAGCCGTGGCTAGGTCCCGTCTGCTCTCTCTTCTCATTGGCTCACTGGCTGTGATTGACAGCAGTAGGAGCAATGCCCCCCCCCCCCCCAAAAAAAAAAACTCTCTAGCATTACACGCCAAAAACAGAATGTGCAGACTTCCCACTGCTGCTTTAACTATGGCAGATGAATTGAGGACAGCAAAAGAAGGGGAGGATCAGAGAAGACTGGATCAAACAGACTTTGTACACAATGCAGATTAACCCCTTAAGCTCCATGGTGTGTAAAACAAGCATACTTTACTACATATACAGTCTGATTTTACTGTTGTGCGTTTAGTAACACTTTAAGCGCTCATTCACACAGGTTACTCTAGGCCAATACATTGTAAATGAGTGGTTTGTTTGTGCAGCTGGAGCCGCATGTTACTCTATGGGGAAGCAGTGGCTGTACATGTCCTAATTTGCCAGGTGTGCAGGTGAGTGGCCCTGAATACATACTTTGCCTGTGTTGTCTGTGTTCACGTGCATCCACACACCTCTCAAATTAGGACCTGTGGTTGTGTTCATAAAGTTGCTGCAATCCCAATAGCGCAACACAGGCTAGGTTGCCTGGGCAGAAAAAAAAGATATTTGGTTTGCACTGTACAGGCCACAGCACCCATCTGAATGAGCCCCAAGACTTCCTTCACACAAACAGCTTTATTACCGCAAAACAGTTTTAGCTTTTAGATTTAAGTTATGTTGTGTTTATGTCTGCTAAGAATGATTTTATTGTATTTCTAGTGAAAGGGAAATGATGACCCAGGAAATAGGAAACTCACAGGAAACAAAGCAGCTAAACATGATAGGAGTTTAGAAAATGTGCATAAAAACGTAGGTAAATGCCTATCAGTTTTTACCTGCATTTTTATTCACACAAAAGTGAAGAATGCGAGTCTGCACTTTATTATGTATTAATATATTTAGAACAACCTAATAAGCCAAATCATTCCAGCTCCTACTTTTTAAGAAGATAATGTAAAATTACCTGTGTGACAAGGGGCTGTAGGAGTGCAGCAGATCCTTTTCCAACACAGCGCACAGCAAAGCGCAGACATCGGCAGCATCTCTCCACAATTCTGTTGTCAGCACGATGCTTGTTCAAGGTCTCTGACATCACAGGCCATATCTGAGATGGAAACTATTATTATCACCAACAAATGGACAGTACAATCATTAGATGTTTACAAGACTACCAGTAACCACAGACATTACAAACATATATATCCTTGCACAAAAAGGGCAAGGCCATTTTTAATTACTTACTTCTTGGATGACTTTTTGGCATGGGTGGGTCTGTCCATTTTCTACTGAAGGAATGGTGTGCCTTAAAATAAAACAAAATATATAAAATGCATGCATTGCCTGCTGTACACCACTGTACAAATCAAAAACACAAGAGCACACAGCTGTAAACTGCATTCACCAAATGGTAATAACAAGCTTAATCAGTTGGCCATATTCCATTATCGAAGGGCCTTTAAAAACTCTGCATTGCCCAACAACCGCCAACCACATACAGAATATGTTTACTGCTTACATGACGCATACAGCATGCCCAGTTGAACCCAGGTATACAGGGATACTTTACAGTGTTTACATCATAGCAATAAATGGCCATACAAACAACATATGTCACTTTTAAGCACAGATTAAATTCTGATTTGCTGATTGAGTGCAATGCAGACAGTACTTGTCAAAAATGGTTATAACCAGCTATTATCAAAACAGCAGTACATTGTATTTCATAATGCTATTACACATGTATTGCAGCACTGCTGGTGGTTTGACACCTACCTGAAGATGACTGCCAGTCGGTCCAGAAATAGCGTGGGGTCAGAGGACAAGCCATTATTAGGGTCTTGGGAGAGGAGCTGAACAAAGAAGTAGGGAATATGTTTCTTGACATATTACAAATAAATGCATACAACCACTGGGAACTGCAGTTTACCTTGACATTAGCCAGAAGAAAACCTCATACAGATACGCTTTCACACAACAAGATAAACTAGGAAAAAGGCTTCATTATAGGCAAAGGCGGGGGGGAAAATTTAACTTGCTAAAAATGATTCTATATAAGAGGTGCTTAGCAGCTGCTGACACAATACAGATCGTTTGAATAGGTGCTTACAAAGACTGTTCAGACAGATACAACATAGGGAGACACAAAGTAAAAACGTTACTGTTGTATTTACTATTTCACTTATCTGCTGATCTAAAGGATGCATATTATGTCAATTAAAGCAACCTCACATGCAAAAAAAAAAAAGTGTAAGTGTGTGTGTGAGTGTGTACACACACAGGTGAAACTCGAAAAATTTGAAAATCGTGCAAAAGTTCATTTATTTCAGTAATGCAACTTAAAAGGTGAAACTAATATATGAGATAAACTCATTACATGCAAAACAAGATAGTTCAAGCCGTGATTTGTCATAATTGTGATGATTATGGCTTACAGATCATGAAAACCCCAAATCCACAATCTCAGAAAATTAGAATATTACATGCAATCAATAAAACAAGGATTGTACATAGAACAATATCAGACCTCTGAAAAGTATAAGCATGCATATGTACTCAGTACTTGGTTTGGGCCCCTTTTGCAGCAATTACTGCCTCAATGTGACCAGGATGCTTCAATAGCGGCCTTCAGCTCTTCCGCATTGTTCGGTCTCATGTCTCATCTTTCTCTTGGCAATGCCCCATAGATTCTCTATGGGGTTCAGGTCAGGCGAGTTTGCTTGCCAATCAAGCACAGTAATCCCAAGGTCACTGAACCAGGTTTTTGTGCTTTTGGCAGTGTGGGCAGGTGCCAAGTCCTGCTGGAAAATGAAGTCAGCATCCCCATAAAGCTCGTCTGCGGAAGGAAGCATGAAGTGCTCCAAAATCTCCTGGTAGATGGCTGCGTTGACCCTGCACTTAATGAAGCACAGTGGACCAACACCAGCAGATGGCATGGCTCCCCAAATCAACACAGACTGTGGAAACTTCACACTGGACTTCAAGCATCTTGCAGTGTGTGCCTCTCCATTCTTCCTCCATACTCTGGGTCCTTGGTTTCCAAATGAGATGCAAAAGTTGCTCTCATCAGAAAAGAGGACTTTGGACCACTGAGCAACAGACCAGGTCTGTTTTTCTTTAGCCCAGGTAAGACGCTTCTGACATTGTTTGTTGTTCAGGAGCGGCTTGACAAGAGGAATACGACATTTGAAGCCCATGTCCAGGATCCGTGTGTGTGGTGGTTCTTGATGCCCTGACTCCAGCCTCAGTCTACTCCTTGTGAAAGTCCCCAACACTTTTGAATGGCCTTTTCCTGACAATCCTCATTAGGCTGCGGTCATCCCTGCTGCTTGTGCACCTTTTTCTTCCACACTTTTCCCTTCCACATAACTTTCTTTTAATGTGCTTTGATACAGCACTTTGGGAACATCCAACTTCTTTTGCAATTACCTTTTGAGGCTTTCCCTCCTTATGGAGGGTGTCAATGATGGTTTTCTGCACAATTGTCAGGTCAGCAGTCTTTCCCATGGTTGCGATTCCTACTGAACCAGACTGAGAGACCATTTAAAGGCTCAGGAACCCATTGCAGGTGTTATGGCTTAATTAGCTGATTAGAGTGGGACACTTTGAGCCTAGAATATTGCACCTTTTCACAATATTCTAATTTTCTGAGATTGTGGATTTGGGGTCTTCATGAGCTGTAAGCTATAATCATCACAATTATGACAAATCACAGCATGAACTATCTTGCTTTGCATGTAATGAGTCTATCTCATATTAGTTTCACCTTTTAAGTTGCATTACTGAAATAAATGAACTTTTGCACAATATTCTAATTTTTCGAGTTTCACCTGTATATACCCTTGGTACTTGTTCATATCAGATGCAGTTTGGCTGTGCTAGCAATGAATAGACCAGGCAAAATTCTTGCTTTCTGTGCTGTGTGCTAAGAAAAAGTATTCCACTCACACCTTTAGTTAAAGTGCAGTGGGTAAAGCAAACTACTGCATTGAAATGTCACCATGGGAAACAGAACTATGTAGAAAAAAAAAAAAAAAAGTACACGGCACATCAGCACATACAGCACGCACCAGCAGCCATACATTCAATGTGGTTCGCTGGTGTGACCAGGTCCCCAAAACCATTATTTTCTTTTTTTTTTTTTTTTTTGCATTTATTTTTTCAACCTTTAATATTTGAACTGTTTTCACATTTGTGTTTTGTTAGTTAACTCTGCCATAAATATCTTTGCATCGCTTTGCACCAGAATAACAATGTTAGTGTCATTCTAAACAGGACAAATTAAAGGATAATAATTTTTTAAAATAATGAATAATAAAGTGTGTGTTATTTTTTTCTTTGGATTGCATAAAAAATAAAATAAGTTTTAGAAGACATTATTACCAAAAGGAAGCCTTGCTTGTTCTAAAAAAAAGATACATGTATTACTGTGATGTCCTAAGTAATGACAAGGTTACTGACGAATAGACAGGCCATAGCAAAAACTTAAAAATTGCTCAGGTCTATAGGGGGTGTACAGGTGTCACAACTAAACTGGTTATGCATAGGTCTACTTTAAATATACTAATATAGAAAGAAGAACATTTAGGAGGAGCCAAAAGTAATTAATGTTACATGCATCAAAATTCTCTCACCTTCTTGAGGGATTCAACCTGGACAGAACAAAGCTCGCTCAAGCATTCTGAGATCTTGTCCAGAGGTAGACGTGCAAGGACCAGTGCAGTGCCTGATGTGGGGGGAAAATAGGTCCGTGAAACACATCAACAGGGCTGTATAAATCCCAGGTTCTATGTAAAGGTGGGCTACTTATTTATCATTTGGCTCTGTGCCTTGCAAAAACTACACTCAAACTAGGCTCAAATTTTAGAGGCTGCATCTTGAATTCTACTTTTTTCCTTACCTGTGTGCATTATCTCTTTTTGCAGCAACGTGTTTTTACATTTTTACAAGCTTTAATATTCACCTTAATAGAAGAATAATATAAGATCTTATTTGCCTGAGGATGCCTTACTCTAACAAACCCTATGGAATCACTTTCAAACTATTCTATTTTCTAAAAGACTTTGTAGGTGTTTCAGGCCTGCAAGTATAGTCAGGATTCAAAATCCTCAAAATCACTTGTTCCTCCTTTTAAAATTATTGTAACTCTCCCCCCTTTTTTTGCATTAAAATAACAAACATGTTATACTCACCTGCTCTGTGCAATGGTTTTGCACAGTGCAGCCTCGATCCTCCTCTTCTCAGGGCCCCCACCAGCGCTCCTGTCTTCTCCCCCTTTCAAGTGCCCACCATAGGAAGCAGCTCCCTATGTGGGCACAAGTGCTGGCTCATTCCCAAGTCAGGCTGTTTGCATCTATTCAGACACACAGCCCAGCTTGGCGCAACCCCCCCGATAACACATTTTGAGTGACAGTAGCAGGAGCCAACAGCTTCCGCTGCTCTCAACCAAGCCTGTAACAGCGGGGAGATGGGAGAAGAGCTGCTGCAGACGTACACAGCGCTGGACAGAGATCAGGCTTCGGAGAGTATTTAGGGGGGGCTGCACCAAAAAGGCTTTTTACTTTAATACAGAGAATGCATTAAAGTGGTTGTAAATATCAGTCATGAAATCTGAACAAATCATATATATCTGTAGTGTTTACTTGTCTATCTCCAATGCTATGTCCTTTATCTCTCTTCTGTTATCAGAGTGAGTCACTTCTGACAAAGTTTTCCTGACAGGAGACAAAATTGTGATGGCTCAGCACACAGCTTTTCTGTTTACAACACAGCTCTGCCATTTGTGATGGGGTGTGTCCCTTTCTTCCAACCATCTCTGTTCTGTAACTGCAGCTTTCCACCCCCTACTCTGTGATACTGACAGACCAAAAAGGATTTTATCACAATTAAGGTAAAAACAAAAAACCTTTTACATTTACAACCACTTTAAAAATGTGCAAGACATTAGGAGTGTATGACTTTCAATGAAAGCACTCTTGCATACCCTTTTATAGAGGTTTACTCAACCCAACTCTCTGGCCTGCTTATGAAACTTAGAATTGTGGCTTGCAAAGCCTCTTGGAGAACTAGAACAGCTATAACATGCCATGGTTGGATCATCATGGCAATAAAGTTTACACTGCTACAAAAACTGTTCTACCTCTCCCACCCTGCTAATACAAGTCCCTTTCAAAATGTTAAAGGCTCCACAGAAGCAAATTTAAATTATATATAGGGAAATCTTGGGCCTTAATTAACTAAGATCATCCTTCTTGCCATTGACCGGGGGTCCTAATTCTAACAAACGTCCTTACAATATGGCAGATGTAAACTGCTTCTGTGGAATAGGCATTGAAGTATCAGAATATTCCTGACTGCCCTTACATTCTTTTAACTTAATTCTTTAAAAATGCAGCAGTAAAGAAAGAGTAAGTAAGCTTAACATGTCCACCTTTGCCACATAACAGGAAGGTTCATCGTGGTGTTTTCTATATACAAAGTTATCTTTGCTGTGCTCACTGTCAGATACGCACTGTTGGATATTGACGATTCCATGCTATTTTAATGTAAATAATACTAAGGCTCAAACCTTTTAGAAGTCCTACAGAAGCCTCTGGTGGCAATGAGAAGGAGTCCAAAGACCGAGCGATTTCCAGAAGCCCATTAAAGTGCTGCGCCATGTGGTCCCGGCAGACGCAACAAATGTTCTGAATGGCTTTGGCAGAAGGCGTAGCCAAGGATGGCTGGCACAAGCCCTTCATTAGGTAGGATAACACAGGATCTAATGATATCAGTGATAAAGATAGGACACAATTTTAGCAGGGGAAAAAAAAGGCTCTTCACACATGTGATTGAAGGAGGATATATGTGGACACCAGTGCAGATTCTTTTGCACCCCTCCCCCCCCCCACAAAAAAAAAGGAACAGAAAAGAAGACTGGCTGCCAAAAGTGACCAACTGCTGTCCTGCACAAGAAACGTTCACACAGGTTTCCCAGTACATTCCTTTTACTGCAGTTTTGTCATTTTGGAATAGTGAAATGCTAGATATCAACAAGCAATTTCTCTAGCTTCAGGTTCCAAAATGTGGTACAGACCTCAGAAGATGATGTTGTACAAATTATACCTAGCTCACACAGGTGAGGAAATGCCACCAGCACACCAAGGATTCCTTAAAATGGGTCCATGACTTTATTTTCGTGGCAACATTTTGGGGCCATGCAGGGCCCCTTCGTCAGACAAATGACAAAGTGCAGTGCAACATAAATGGAAAAGTAAGACGAAAAAAAGAAAAAGAAATTCAATAAAAACGTGCAAAATAAAAGAAAAAAATGAAATGAAGAAAAAATAAAGGGAAAAAGGGAAAAATAAAAATGAAAGATTTAAAAATCTTCTCTTTACGTTCTATTTTTTTGTTCTCTCAATTTCACCATTTTTTTTTTATTTTGGTTTTTCCACATTTTTTTTTTCATTTAGCTATTATACTAGTTCTTTTTGGCTTCTTTCATTTAATTCTTTTCTCTTTGCATTCTTTATTTTCTGTTTATCTTTTTTTTACATTTTTATCCATTTTATGTCTTTAATATAGTTTTTGTTCTTTTCCTTGCTTTGATTTTTTAGTCTTCATTTTTTAATTTTTATGTATTTTTCCCTGTTATCTTAATTTTTTGTTTACTTTTATATTGCACATTTTTATTGGATTTCTTTTTTTTTTTCTTGCTTTTTCATTTAGGTTTACTTCACCCTTTTCACCCCATTTTTTTCTTCACCCTTTTTTCTTGGTTTGTTTCCTTTTTCTGTTTCTTCATTTCCTTTTCCCTTTTTTTTTCCCTGCATTCCTTTTCCTCTGACTTTGCTTCCTCTCTTTTCTTTTATTCTCGCTTCTCGGTCTCTTCACAATCTTTCACAAGCTCCTGTTCACTCTGACCTCCCCATGCTTGAGTCCTGCTGCTTGCTCGTCTGGCAGCCGCTTTGGCATGTAGTGTTGCCATAGCACTGTCGGGCAGCCCGCCAGAGAGTGTTACTTCCACTGAGCATGTGCTCCAGCATGCACATCACTGAAGACCAAATAAAACACCTCCATGCTGCTAGGCAACTTAGGTAAATGATTCCCTGGGACTGTTTGGCCCACTGTTTATTACAGATGACAAGCTTCATTGATAATCAAAGATGTATTTTAATTTTACACAGTGACCAGTGCCTTTTTTCACTTGTAAAATGCCTGAAGGAGGGTTTGATTGCTATTACTATGCTGATTGCCACTGTGGGTCTGGCAGTTATGTAATTTGTTTAAACTGAGTGTAATGGTGGGATTATGACATCATGGGGCAGGACTGGGCCTTAATTGTCTTCACTAATTGGTGGATTGTCTGTTAAATAGGTGTGGACTTGCACTGCATTTTGTCACTTGCCTGACGAAGTGGCGCTGCAAAGCTCCAAAACACTGCCTTGTGTTTACTATGTGACCACAAAAATAGAGCTTTGGACCCATTTTGGGGAATCCCTGATGTGCTGGTGACATTTCTTCACCTAGATTTTCTACGGTTCCTAGCCTGTGGTCATTGCAGCACCCAGCAATACCTAAATCACACAGTGGTACATAAGCATACACCTATGTGAAGGGCCGTGTTTGTCTGCACAGGTGTTCCAGTCATGTCAAAAGGGATACAGCAGCTGCATGGCTACAGTCAATGCTCGCAATTTTTCATCCATGTGAGTGTAGGCACATGTCCCCGAATACAGACAGTGTGGGTTCAGGGACACACATCCATACACACCAACACGGATATCAAATTGGGAGCAGCTACTCTGTACCATCTGATATGAACAGGACTGGCTGCATGCAGATGCATGGAACACCAATGTGGGGAAACACGGACCTTTGCTTAAATTTGCTTAGATTCATATGAACAAGGCCTAATCACAGCTACAGCAAAGCTAAAAAGCCTAACATGTTTCATAGTCAGGATGCGATTATTAGTTAGGGTGCCCACCCTCTGTCACACATGCCCAAAAGGTTGCCATGAGTTGACAAAACCTTTAGGCTGTTGACAAGGCTTTCACGCATGTGAGCTGCTGAACACAGTATATAGAAAATAACACTCACTGATCAGAAAAAAAAAAATCAGTAGCCATTATACATTTATCTGCCATGATTGCAATCATGAGACCGATTTTTACAATCTGGTTCGCAGCTACTTATTTGGAGGACTTTAAACAAAAAAAACAACAACAAAAAAAAAAGTTACAAAAAATGAAATGCATGCTAGATAGAATATGACACAGTGCTTTCCTCAGTGTGTTATTCTATTCAAACAAAAAAAATGCCATCTAAAAACCAAAGCTTACCATTAAGAACTTACCGAGAAACTGAGGGTTTCGGTCAATCACCTCGCTCATCTCCCCTACCAGCTCTATGCTAGTGTAGCGCACAGCAATGTGAACAGACTCAGGAAGTCGGACTACTGCATCTAGGACTTCTAGCAAAGTTGGATTGTTCTCTCTGCAAATAAAAAGTTTGAGAGATTAACAAAAACGTTCATGCAAACCGTAAAAGGTATTGATATATTCTGAATTCTTGATATTGTTCTGATGAAACCAGGATAGCAGTGTAGACACAGGAAATTGCAAGGTTTCAAAACTGATTAGAAATTAAATCTATCCTCCTCAGAATTTAAACAAACAGTAGGTGTGTACATCAGACCTACAAAAAAGTGCATACTACTAAAATGGTTTTACTGCACTTATCTTTTCATCCAACCTCTAAATTATTGCATTAAAGTGGTGGTAAACCATTACCCTAATTGAATTAGTTGCAGTTTGACAAATACAAAGTGCAGCACTAGCTGGGCTACTAGAATAATAGCCCAGCTGATGGAGGAGGAGGGACATGATTATTTTTTTTTTCTTTTTTTTTTTTTTTAAAGGGACAGCTCCTCCAAATAAGAGACAGTTGAGATACATTACTTTGTAGCAAGTCACCAGATGAGAGGCAGCTGTAGATATGTGTCAGACATTTGTGGATGCAACCAAGAACTACAAGGCAACAGAATTTACATGACTGAGTCACCTCTGAGCAAGCATCTCAGTCCAGGAAGAAATACCTGACCCTAGATAATGCCTGAATAATGGTGGCTTTGTCGCTCTGGGGACAACATCAGATGAAGGCATTGCCAGAGAGGTAATAAAATGTAAATGTTACCTTTACACATGATCTTGCATAAACTAAAAAAGTCTAATGCTAGACATTGAAGGAACATCTTAACTGTAGGTACAGTAAAGATGCTTAAGACTGAGAGAACAAGGTCTGCAATTTCTTTGTGAACTCTTTCCACCCAGTAGTTTGGCAATGATTCTTGAAGGGGTAAACATTTTTCCTGGATTGACTCGATTTGTTTATGAACAAGAAATGTGTTTTTAGGCTTGGCAGGTCTCTTAATACTCAAAGGGGCAAGGCGAGACAGAGGAGAATCAAGGGAAACAATGCGGAGGGGCTTTTGTGCACAGCAGCAGTGAGCATATCAACCATGTTTCATAAAACCATATCATCATTTGTATAGGAGCCAGAGGGTGAGAAATCTTCTGTGGCCTCTTTTAACACCACCTATGGGTCCTCTTCTTCTTATGACTAAGGTCCATTGAGACCAAAATGCTTCAAAATTTTTTTCCTGGATTTTTTACCTCTGTACTGTATTTACTGAATAAGACAAAGGACTACTGCAGTTCGTCGTGTTGCCGGCTCTTTTGATCGTTTTGTATGTGTTGGCTGGCAGGGGCCAAAAGCAGGGCACTGATATATGGTACATTACATAAGATTGTATTAAGAGTGTTGCAGTGCTGCCCACTTTTGTGTTGAACATTGGTCATCCACCTGAGACTAACCTCTGAGCAGTTGAATTTTAGCTCAAAGTTTGAAAAGTTTAACAATGAATAGGAGAAACATTTTTCAAACACATTCCCAGTTTTCTGAATTTAATGTATAAACGCATACCTACTCAGGATAAACATGAACATTGTAAAGCAAATAATGGTTTTTTATCTCCTACTTGCTGTGGAACAAAAGTAATGCTGAAAGGAACAAGGTGACCCCGTCTTGCCTATTCATTTTGCTAGTCCCTAAATAGGGTTCAGACTTCACCCGTCATGGTGTGCATACCTTCGAAGGAGTCTTTAGGGTCTGGGTTGCATAGGGATGAACCACAGCCATGGACCTGTATAGCCTCCTACGGCTAACTACATGAGTTACACCAAGTGTTGACGCAAACGTCCAAGCAGGATCCAACATTACAGGCCGTCAAGGTCAACGTAAGGCTGCCAAGGTTTTACGAAGGCTGCAGCTATATGGATGCACTGCTTCTATTGTTGTATTAGAGGACAGTGAAACACTGAAGAATCCAAAGGAAAATAATAAAATAGCTAATCCAAGAGTGATATCTTTGTAAGGGAGAAGAGGACCATCATCTTGGTACACTAACAAAAAACTGAAGACACACAGAGTGCGGTAGGGTTATAGATGTTCTCGAAACTTTGCCAATGTCTAAAAGTACGAGCCCAGGGTCTGTGAATATCAACACTGTGTCCTAGGGTTGATTAATGAGTTAGGGTTGATTAATGCAGAGATACTGGCTTGCCTCAGTTACCTTCTACAGTGAATCTGAGGGCTGAATCCTGAGGCACTCCAGTATGCAAATACTGAAAACTATGAAGTTAGCACTTGGCTCCACCCCCTCCCATGCCAATGTCTTCTAGTCTCATTGCAAAATGTAAATTATTACAGGTACTTATATAGCACCGTCAATTTACGCAGCACTTTATAATATATATAAATAAATTGCATATACACAGTTCGGTCCATATATATTTTAACACAGGCGCAATTTTATTTTTTTTGTCAGGTATTTACTACAGCATATTCAGGCTATAGTTATATAATGGATATGGGCTGAAAGTGCGCACTCTCAAGTTTAATGTGAGGGTATGTACATCCAAATTGGAAGAAGGGTTTAGGAATTACAGCTCTTAAGAGTAGCCATCCCCCCTTTTTCAAGGGACCAAAAGTGATTAGACAACTGAAACAAAAGCCGTTTCATGGCCAGGTGTGGGCTACTCCTTCCTTATTTCTTCGTCAATTAAGCAGGTAAAAGGTCTGGAGTTGATTCTAAGTGTGGTATTTGCATTTGGAATCTATTTATGTGAACCTACATCATGCTTTCAAAGGAGCTGTCCATGCAAGTGAAACAGGCCATTGTAAGGTTTCAAAAATGAAACAAATCCTTCAGAGAGATAGCAGCAACATTAGGAGTGGACAAAGCAACAATTTGGTACATTCTGAGGAAAGAAGAATGCACTAGTGAGCTCAGCAACATAAAAAGGCATGGACGTCCATGGAAGACCGCAGTGGTGGACACTCTCCATGAGATGGGCGTATCATTGTCAAAGTCTACAATCAAGAGAAGACTTCACGAGAACAAATACAGAGGGTTCACCACAAGGTGCAAACCATTCATAAGCCTGAAGAATAGAACAGCCAGATTAGACTTTGTCAAAAAACATCTAAAAAAAAGCCAGACCAGAATGAATTCTGCAGTGTTTAGAGATATGTCGCCAGCCCAGATTCAGCCAAATGCAGCAAAGTTGATTGGACAGGGCTTCACACTACAGATGGACAATGATCCAAAACACACTGCAAAAGCAACCCAGGAGCTTTTGAAGGAAAAGAAATGGTATATTCTGCAATGGCCGAGACAATCGCCTCATCTCAACCTAATTGTGCATACATTTAATTTGCTGAAGGAAAAACTAAAGGCAGAAAGACGCACAAAGAACAACTGAAAACAGCTGCAGTTAGAGCCTGGCAAAGCATAATAAAGGAGGAAACCCAGTCTTTGGTAATGTCCATGGGTTCCATACTTCAGGCAGTCATTGCCAGTGAAGGATTCTCAACAAAATATTAAAAATGAACAATTTGATTATATTCATTTATCCAATTACATTTGAGCCCCTGAAAATGGAGGGACTGTGTATAAAAATGGCTGCAGTTCCTAAAATTTGTACTTGATATCTATGTTCAACCCCTTGAAATAAAGCTGAAAGTCTGCACTTCAAATTCATTTGGACTGTTTCCTTTTAATTTATTCTCGAGGCATACAGAGCGAAAAATATGAAAATTGTGCCTGTGACCAAAAAAAGTGTGTGTGTGTGTGTGTGTGTGTGTGTGTGTGTGTGTGTGTGTGTGTGTGTGTGTGTGTGTGTGTGTGTGTGTGTGTGTGTGTGTGTGTGTGTGTGTGTGTGTGTGTGTGTGTGTGTGTGTGTGTGTGTGTGTAAAACATTTACGTCAGTCCCTAACCCTCAAAATAACCAAGATCCTGAAGGCAGAAGGGGTGAGAACGAGTGTGAAATTTGCAGATAACAGTGTAAGGCTTTGGGGATCACATATCACACTAGAACAGAAAGAAGCTCTGCAGGCACTACTCCTATTCCAATCTCAATATACAGCATTTAGAGTAAAAACAAAATTCATTTTAAAATGATTATTTTGCTTCTCCTATGCCAAGAAAAATCCTTCTAATTCCCAACACCTACATAAGCACACCTCATTTAGCAACTTTTCATGATACATAGCACAGGTGACAGTTTGGCAACTTTTATAGGCAAGGAACTAATATTGTAAAGAATATTTTACCCTTAGATGTCAACTTGCACTACAGTAAACTTTCTAATGAAAACTTGCATAGTTAGCCCAATACAATTTAAGCCAAACTCCAGCAGAACAGCTAAATAAACATAATTGAATATAAATTCAGAACGGTCTTGTCTGTCAGAAGATTTGTAATGTAGGTCAACTAGTGCTAAGATATACACAGCAGAACACTGATGAGGTCATTACTTTGGAATCCTTCCAAAAGCTGAAGGAAGGAGTCATAAAAAAGGGGAGGAGTTTCAAATGAATGACCAACCTCCTAGGGGAGATTTCTATATCCAAAGCCAACTCCACACTTACTGATGAGGATATGTGTACTTTAACTACTTTATACCTACTGATGAGGATCTATATTCTTGTGTGCAAAAAAATACCTATGATTTTGAATAGAGTAGGGAATAGTTCAAATACCTGTCAGTTATTTTTTTGGCTATGTTCCATTGGGGAGATTTAGCTCTACTTCCTGTCCTGTAAACAGGAAGTGAAAGGAAATCACTCAAAAGTATGGGAAGCCCATTCTTAGACACTTATTACCACAAGACTTTTTTTCTATTCCCAGTCATAATTATAATCACAAGGTTAAACACAAAAGTTGACTTTCTCCCAGAGGATTTAGACATTGTTAAAAACAAAAATGCCTGACAGAGGTTCCTACCCTTCCCCCCACTATCCAAAGATTTTAAAAAATGAATGTGTGCATGCCAACAGAAAAGCAAAAACTAAAAATGAACATAAATAATTCAAAAGCACAACACAAAAAAGGCACACAAAAGCATTCCGTGTTATACCATGAAAGTATAAACCAAGCTAAAAGGGAATCTCTATTAGTACATACTTCATACATCTCAAAACAGCTTTACACATTTAAAAACCTATAGCAAATAACAGACAGCAGCAGGTGGTTAAACTGTATACCTTTAAGAAAAAAAAAAGAAAAAAGTACAGCAATGCTTACGGATCTATACTTTTAGCTATGGAAGCCATTATAAATAGCACAGCCTCTGTGACTTCCCAGGGTGGATTTCCATCTTTCAGAGTAGAATACAGCTGCGTGGAAAAGAAAAGCTATATAAATGGAAAAAATCAGCATCATAATAATTAAGATCATCGCAGAACATTTATGATGCAAGATATTCTTTGTCTCTACATTCTTTTAGACAAATAACACTGTCATATTAAGTTGAAGAGGACAGAACCTAAGGAGGGTCATGTAAATGTAGTCAGCAAAGGTTACTAAAGGAGACAAGGCCGATGATTTTACAAAATGAACGTTAATAAATAATGTCAACCATGATTTGGTTTGAAAACTCAATCATGTGGTTTAAAGAAAACAAAACAAAAAAAACAAACTATGCTGCTGCTAGGTGATACAGACTCCTCCTTGCAAGAGGCCATGACCACTGTTACTGAATTTGGCAAATTCTCAGGACTAACCATAAATTGATCAAACTCAGTACTAATGACACCAGATGGGGAAATTTCTTAGCCAGTAGCTTCAGCAGGCACTATCCCCACCATCACTTCTCTTAGCTATCTAGGGGTTCAGATCTCCCTGTGATTCGTGATTTCTGTCACTTGAACAATTTCCCTCTTATGCAGTTGTTCTATGACCGCATTAACATCTGGAACTCCCTATGCCTTGATAGCGGGGACGGTAAGTTTGATCAAGATTCTCATGCCACAGTTACTCTAATTCCTTCAGAATACCCCCATAGTAAATGCACTTAAGATTTTCAGAATAATTAATTTCCTTTTTGTGTACCCCAATTTAGAAGGACCATGTTTCTAAAAATAAATTAGAACATAGGCAACACCCCAAAGATCATGGTGGTTCAGCTTTGCCCAACCCCTGGTTATATTACCTGGCGGCCCAACTGCAGCACTTGCTTGGCACTCTGTGAACGACATGGAACTGTGACAGGACTAAATGTAACTAGTCTTCTGAGGTGATGATCTACACCAGTGTTTAACCTTTTTTCAGTCAAGGCACCCTTAAACATTATGGACAGTCCCGAGGCACCCTTTAAAATTCTGAACAGTCTTGAGGCAAACCATTCTAAATGTGAAAAGTTTTAAATAACGCAGCAACATCCACACATTTAGGACACCTAATATTAGAGGTGATTTATTCTTCTAAAGCAAATACACTTTTGCACACTGGTACTGACTAGCATTGCATTGTTTCTCTTCTCCTTCAGTTTTTCTCCATCACTGACCTAATGTGACCCCAGCACTGATCGAGAGGGGCGGGGGAGGGTAAAACTAGGATGCTGTGTAAGCAGCTGACATCCTCCTTATCAATTGATGATGTCATTGGTTGTCAGGATGCCAGCAGTTAGAAGTTCATAATGGTGCACAATGAAAACCTGTGGCTTTGTGTAACTAAAAGGCAGGCTTGTATACAAATTTTGGGAAATTTTTAGATATTTTGTCATGGCACCCCTGAAGAAACCTCAAGGCACCCTGGTTGAGAAAGGCTGATCTACACTATCCACAGGGACTCTATCCCATTTCTACGGGGTCTCTATATCATTTGCTGATCTTCAGAAGAAATTTAACTAACCATCCTCTATGTATCGTTACTATATGCAGCTACATCATGCCATTAAGGATCAGAGTAACATCTCTGATTAGGTCCTGTCCCCTATCCCCATTTGAAACCTAATTATGGATGCCGAGCCCTTCTGGGGCTTTATATCACAATGCTATGCCATGCTTTTATAGTCTTTCCTTAAACTGCACCACTTAAGGGTGATGAAGTGGGAGCAAAATGTAGGTCAGTTGATGAAGAACCACTGTGAAGAGGTCTTCCAATCAGTAGTAACCTGCTCTTTAAATGTGACACAGAGGCTGAAACAATTGTACATTCTTTTGTGTGTATACTCCTCACAGATTATATAACATGAGTCTATTACCAGCTCCCCTTTGTACAGGATGCAAACAGGACTATGAACACCTGATTCATCTACTATTGATATGTCCAAAATTGCACCCATATTGGAAAGGGGTGATAGACACACTGAACTCAGTATTTCAGATATCACTCCCCTTAGATCCAAAATGCTATATAACGCTAGATGAACTAGATCTGGAGGAATTTACAAGAGGCAATACTAAGGGCCCCGTTTCAAGCTTGCAAATTAGTACTTGTACACTGGAAGTTGGAGGATCCCTCCACAATATGGGAATGGATTAATAATGCAGGCAGTAAATAAAGTTTGGATAGAGGTGTATAACAGCACAGAGGATGCTTGAATAAGTATGAAAAAATGATGGGCACCATGGTTAAAGGTTTCTGGTTTGGCACCAGTAGATTTAATTATGGACAGGTTGTTAAGAAGTCACAATGGGTAAAGACGTACTCTAGGCCTCTACTAGATAACAGATTTGGTTACATTTACTGTGAACTGATTTTGACAGTGCCGATATATCATTTCTATGCATTACTTGATTATATTTGTGTTGCCCTGCTTCAACTCAAACAACCAGAATTTTTGCCATCACATGATTGGGAACTGAAAATGAACTGCAGGTTTCAGTGAACTTTAAACAGTTTGTTTGGACCAAGCTGGTCCAAACAATTTACTTCACTAACAGATGTAGCAGCTATCAGCACTGTATAAACTGTATGTAGCCTCAGCTACATACAATATACAGTACTGTGATCCTGCAGAAGGACAGGATCTTCCTGTCTCATTCCTGGAACAAAACCGAATTGGGCTGAACGCTGCTCAGCTTTTCAGAGGGAGCTTTGTATTATATGAATGAATACAAAGCTTCCTTTGATTGGCTGAGGTAGAAATGTCACCTGCCTACTTCTACTCTTCAGCCAATCAGAGGAAGCTTTGTGTTCATTCATAAAATAAAAAGCTCCCTCTCAGTGGCTGAGCAGTGTTCAGCCCAATTAAATGTTTTTCCCAGGAGCAGGACAGGAAGTTCTAGTCTTGATGCAGGAACATAGCACTGTATACTGCATTTAGCTGATGCTACATAATGCTTATACAGCACTGAAAGCTGCTGCATCTGTTAGTGAATCGAATAGTTCTTTTGAACCAGCTTGGTTGAAAGGAACTATTTAAAGTTCACTGAAATATGAAGTTCTGCTTTAAGCAAACATAATCGGCTCCTTTATTAAAGACACTGCTCAAAAAAATTAAAAGAACACTCTGAAAACACATCAGATTTCAATGGGGAAAAATATCATGCTGGATATCTATACTGATATGAACCGGGTAATGTGTTAAGAACGTAAGGATGCCCCATCGTTTGATGGAAATTAAATTTATCAACCTGAAAAAGGACTGGACTCAAAGACACCCCGAAAATCAAAGTTAAAAAACGATGCAGCAGGCTAGTTCATTTGGCTGAAATTTAATTGAAGCAACTCAAAATGTTACTGAGTAGTTTCTATCGCCTCCACGTGCTTGTATGCATGCCTGACAACATCGGGGCATGCTCCTAATGAGACGACGGATGGTGCCCTGGGGTATTTCCTCCCAGATCTGGACCAGGGCATCACTGAGCTCCTGGACAGTCTGAGGTGCAACCTGGCAGCAATGGATGGACCGAAACATGATATCCCAGAGGTGTTCTATTGGATTTAGGTCAGGTGAGCATGGGGGCCATTCAATGGTATCAATTCCTCCATCCTCCAGAAACTCTCTGCATACTATTGCCACATGAGCCTGGGCACTGTTATGCACCAGGAGGCACCCAGGACCCACTGCACCAGCGTAGGGTCTGACAATAGGTCCAAGGAATTCATCCTGATACCTAATGGCAGTCAGGGTGCCATTGTTTAGCCTGCAGAGGTCTGTGCATCCCTCCATGGATATGCCTCCCCAAAATATCACTGACCCACCACCAAAACAGTCATGCTGAACGATGTTACAGGCAGCATAACGTTCTCCACGGCTTCTCCAGACCCTTTCACTTCTGTAACGTGTTCAGGATGAACCTGTTCTCATCTGTGAAAAGCACAAGGCGCCAGTGACGGACCTGCCAATTCTGGTGTTCAATGGCAAATGCCAATTGAGCTCTATGGTGCCAGGCAGTGAGCACAGGGCCCTCTAGAGGACGTTAAGCCCTCAGGACACCCTCATGAAGTCTGTTTCTGATTTTTTGGTCAGAGACATTCAGACCAGTGGCCTTCTGGAGGTCATTTTGCAGGGCTCTGGCAGTGCTCATCCAGTTCCTCCTTGCAAAGAGGAGCAGATACCGGTCCTGCTGATGTGTTAAGGACCTTCTACGGCCCTGTCCAGTTCTCTTAGAGTAACTGCCTGTCTCCTGGAATCTCCTCCATGCTCTTGAGACTGTGCTGGGGAGACACAGCAAACCTTCTGGCAATGGCACGCATTGATGTTGTTGGACTGCCTGTGTAACCTCTGTAGGGTCCAGGTAATGCCTCATGCTACCAGTAGTGACACTGAACCTGGCCATATGCAAAACTAGTGAAAAACAGTCAGAAAAGATGAGCAGGAAAAACAATTTAATTGGCCTCTAAAACCATTCCTGTTTTGGGGGTCGTGTCGTTGCCTATCTAGAGTACCTGTTGTTAATTTTACTTACACCAAAGCAGCTGAAACTGATTAACAACCCCCTCTACTACTTAACTGACCAGATCAATATCCCAGAAGTTTAACTGACTTGATGCTATACTCTGATTAAAAAGTGTTCCTTTAATTTTTTTGAGCTGTGTACATCCAAATAGGTCAGTTTAAACAGGCAGTTCCTACCCACAGCAATCAAGTTAACCATTCATGGTCCACCACAGGGATATACACAGCAGTGTTATAATTATAGTTAAAGGATAATTAACATACCTGAGAGAAACATTCTATGGAGCCCACCAGAAAGATCAAGTCCTTTACCAAGTCTGAAACTCGCATGCGGAACTCTCCAAAGTCATCTGTTTCTTCAGGAACCCCTTCCTGTAGGAAAATAGTTGATAAAAATATAAATTGTATACACACACACACACATTTTTTTTCCCAACAAGATCAAATTCTTTTATCAACTTTTAATAACTAGAAATTTAAAAAGGAGAAATGGCAAATCAAATACTTAACTAGGACTACTTTGAAGCTGAACTCAAGTCAGATTAAAAAAAAACAAAACATGGGGCTACGTGGCGTCATCACGCTGGAAGTCTGAGGTCGACCATTTTACTTGTGTTTTCCGATGGAGGTTTATCCTTAAGGGGGTAATGTTATAATGGTTGTTAAATAGGCGATTTTTCTCCACTGACTTTGTGAGAAGTTTTTTAAATTTTTTGGGCTAATAAAGCATTACATCTTGTTAATACTACACTATGAGAGGCTATTTGTGCTCTTTTTTTCTATTGAATTGGCATTTTTCTGTTCAAGTTTATAATTCATTTGTAATCTACCTTCCTGATACAGTGCAGAGTGCTCTCCAGGCTGTTGGGAAAGTGACCTTACCCGAGTGTGGGTCAAGGCTTGAGGTAAGCAGTAGAAATGAGAGGTGATGGCATGCAGTGGTGTAGCACACAGGCATTTATACTGAAGCACGCATGATATACATGCATGTGGAAATACATATGAAGCACATTAAAGCGAAGTACCAGTTGAAAAACAAAAATAAAAGTCAGCAGCTACAAAAACTGTAGCTGCCAACTTTTAAAATACAGCCACTTACCTGTCCCTCGGTCCAGAGGTGTCCTCACCACCGCTGGTTTCACTGGCCGTCTTCTCTCCCTGGCATCTTTAGTGTGGGCACCCGGCTGTGACATCTTGCAACTTCACAGCCAGGTGTCCATTGCGCATGAAGCGCTGCGCTTTGTGAATGGCCCTGTAGTCTTCTGGAACCTGTCACGTGTCCATGAAGACTATGCGGAGGGAGAGGTCAACTTACGCCTCCGATTGCCTAGGCGATCGCAGCGGAAGTGGGAGCGGGTACCTGTCAAACTCGGGGACCTGCTCCACCCCTGCTCTCCAAAGGTGCCAATACTTAATGGTGAGCAGGGGACAAAAGCATTAAAGCGGAACTTCCCCTTTTGAGTGGAACTCCACTTTAAGGAGATTTGCTGCAAGATTGGGACAGTATTTATGGACTTTTATGTTCACATCTGTGGAGTGGTTCAGGATTTTATTTATTACATCACTGTTATCCAATTGGTAATATTTATTGCACTTTTTGCACACTTTTTTTGCATTTTGCACATGCACGTTTAGTTTTATGGTTTGGTTGCGTAGCATTTTATGTGGGATATTATTGTGATATTGCCCTCTGTAAAGGTCTCCACTACACTGGCAGTTGGTAACATTTGGGGAGGTTTTTCCCACACAGCATTGCTGCTTGGGCGGTTTAAAAATTACCTCTATGACTTCCGGATGACGCAGTTTTGTCCACCATCTTCGCTAAGAGAGCAAGTAGTACATCTGCTTGTCTCTGGGCTGTTTGTGGTTTGAGAGAGACAACCAAAAGGACATTGGTCAGCGTCTGGGTTATCGTGGCTCTTTTCCCAGACATGCTAATACTCTATAATTACGCATCAATTTCAGGCGTAATGCGGCAGATTATTAGCACTTTTACTTTTAAATATTCTGCTGGTAGATTGATAGATGCTTGGAAACCCTATTAATGGCAACCATTGCTCTCGCTGGTCTTGTCTTACAACCAGCCATATGTCAGCCTATCTTTGAGGGCCCTGTTCTTAGGAAACAATTGCAGATAGGGTCTTTTACAGTGCTGTTTTATGTTGTTTCTGCCAGAGAATGTACAGGCCTCTAGGATGTCAATACTGAACAGCTTGTAACAGGCATCTTTTATGCATGCCTTTCGATGGTGAACGCCTCTTTGGTGAATTCCTTTATACATTTACTGACAAAGTTAATGGGAGAGAAAGTACTTTTACCAATGCCTAAAGCCTGCTAAACACTAGTAGAATTAAAAAAAAAAAAGTATGCTTTTTTTTTTTTTTTTTTTTTTTTTAAGGAGCAGAGTGGAAAGTTTTCCTCCTGAACGAACAAATTCCTAACTGTGAATGTGGATTTCATTTGGGAAATTACATTCTTTCCAAAAGCAAAGCGAATTGTTGAAGTAGTTTTCGTACAACAATCATCCAGTCATCGAATTTTCAAATAATTTTCATACAAATATCGGTACAAACATTCATTAGAAAATCTTCTAGTGTACAGCCAGCTGAAAACAGTTTTAAACTCCACTTTTTATCTTGTACCTACAGACGAACCTATTATAAGGCTTACCTGTAGGTACAGTAAATATCTCCTAAACAGAGAGCATATGTAGCAGCTGGTGAGGTCACTGACGAATGCGTACAGCACTCTCAATGGACGGCATACTCTAGTACAAGGGTCCTCAAACTACGGCCTGCCAAAGTCATTTACCTGAACCGCCAGTCATTCAGAGACAAAACGAGGAGCAGGTGTGTATCTGCCGCCCCCCCTTAAGGCAGAAGGGAACAGTGTAGTCACTAAAAGGGGTCAATTGTCCCCTGCCGGAGGTGGACAGTATCGGGATTGGGTGGGCTTGGCTCGGGCGGAGGAGCGGTCCCAGCTGTGGTCTGGAAGGGGGCAGGCTCATCTGTGCTTGGGCGGGGGGGGGGGGGCGGGCTCAGCTGTGCTGGGGTGGGCTCAGCTGCGCTCAGGCCAAGGGGGCGGGCTCAGCTGCGCTCAGGCCAAGGGGCGGGCTTGGCTTGGCTGGAGGGGCGGGTGCACAGTGAAATCAGAGGTTTTCCCATATATTTCACAAACCTGGCTCACAAACCAAACTGACAGAGGTATCTTTTTTTTTTAGCTCCTTCATTATGTCGGCAGTACACTCACCGTCTCCTCTCCGCAGTCTCTGAACATCTCCTGTATCCTCTATGCAGTCTCTGACGTCTCCTGTATCCTGTCTGCAGTTTCTGACTGTCTCCTATATCCTGTCTGCAGTTTCTGACTGTCTCCTGCAACCTGTCTGCAGTTTCTGACTGTCTCCTGCAACCTGTCTGCAGTTTCTGACTGTCTCCTGCAACCTGTCTGCAGTTTCTGACTGTCTCCTGCAACCTGTCTGCAGTTTCTGACTGTCTCCTGCAACCTGTCTGCAGTTTCTGACTGTCTCCTGCAACCTGTCTGCAGTTTCTGACTGTCTCCTGCAACCTGTCTGCAGTTTCTGACTGTCTCCTGCAACCTGTCTGCAGTTTCTGACTGTCTCCTGCAACCTGTCTGCAGTTTCTGACTGTCTCCTGCAACCTGTCTGCAGTTTCTGACTGTCTCCTGCAACCTGTCTGCAGTTTCTGACTGTCTCCTGCAACCTGTCTGCAGTTTCTGACCTTCTCCTGTATCCTGTCCACGGTATACTGACCGTTATGTTGGTTGGACGAGCCAAATGTTTCACAAAAGCACTCTGATACTTATGTTTCATTCTGAAACATCATGCTTTATCTTATTTAAACAATGTTGATTAAAATTGTTCTTCATTTGAAATATTGTATTTTTTTCCCTGTTTTTTTCCCACTACAAAGAGATATGTGTGTGTGCATAGGAAATCGTTCTTATTTTTTTTCAAACTATTACAATACTCTGGCTTGCGGATTTCTTGCTTATGCCATCCAGTACTGGTCACCAGTCCTGAAAAAGGATGTACTGCAACTGGAGAGCCCAGAGAAGGGCAACAAAGCTAAGAAGGGGACTGCAGGACCTCAGTTACAAGGAACGACTAGAGGAGATATGATAGCAAGGAGGAAACAAAGGATATGTTCACCGTTACAAAAAAATAAAAAAGATAAATGCACTTCCTTTTTGCAGGGGAGGCAGTGCAGAGGCTGGTGCATCTATAATTTGTTGCATGTTACACACCTAATAAGGATAACATGTTAAAAAAGTCAACTTATCCTTTAAGAAGACAAAGCCACTCAATGAAATTGGAGAAGTGCTTCAACCATAAACGGCAAAAGGGGTTCTTTACTGTGAGAGCAGTAAAGATGTGCAACTCCCTCACACAATCAGAAGTGTCATCGAAAAGTGTCGATGGTTAAAAAAAAGAAAGGAAAAAAAAGAAAGGAAAAAAAAAATCTTAGATAGGATGTAAGAAAATCTACCTTTTGTGGAAACTACCATCAGACATAGAAAGCCTACTTTGGATGGTGCTAGAGAAGGCACCTCAACCCTTCAATTCCGAAGAATATTCTGTTCCTCACATCAGGGCCTTCCTCCAGTCAAGTCTAGACCAGCAGCTGACTCTTGGTACATTAAAGGGTCAGGTCTTTGCCTTATCCATGTTATTCCAAAAACCTTGGGCTTCACTCTTGTCACTCGGTTTCTTTTTCCACCATTGCTAGGTGGCTAAGGCAACTCAATTCCAGGGCCAATGCCCTCAATGAACGGGTTCTCATTATGAAGGCCCATTTCACCATATCAGTCAGCATTTCTTGGGCCTTCAGCATCAAGCATCAATTTCACAAGCCACCACCTGGTTTTGTGCTCATACTTTTTCAAAGTTTTACCAGGTGGATCTTCAGGCCTCTGCTAATGTAAACGTTGGCCACTCGGTGCTTCAAGCTGGTATAGGTGTGTTTTGGTTATGTTGACCCTTGGTTTCTGTGGGCCTGTTGCTGCTGTTTTCTATGTTGTTTCAAACCCCTGAGTTTACTGCTGGGGGATGTCCCATAGTCTGTTAATTCCTGTCCTCTGTGCTGTACCGTATGATTAAGATAATGAGAGTTGTAACTTACTGGTAAAATTCCATATGTCTGAGTACTTTCTGCTTGCTACAAAACTGGAGTCCCGAAGAGTGGGTGGGGTTATACGAGGCTGGATATTCCCAGCAAAGCTTCTGGCAGTGTCCAATTACCTGACGGTAGCAGCATATGCCCCATAGTCTATCACTAACTTTCCTGTGTCCTGTACTGTATTCTAAGATATGAAATTTACTACTGAGTCAAAGTTCCCATTTGTTTTGGCTGGATATCTAAAAAAACAAAAGAACTACTCATAAAGGGAACCTTTAGTTTCAGTTTCTAAGGTCAGGGGAACATCAGTACAAAGTGCTAAGAGCATGCCCCCAATGCACTAGATAGGTGTGTTTCATTGTTAGGATCTCCAGCCAGCTTCAACATGCAAGAAAAACCTTAAAAAGGTATGAGACCAACCCTTTATACAGAATATCCAATGTAAAAACAGGATCTTTGTGAGTTGCACTGTTTTTGCCTTCCTTCAGGTTAACAGCTTAGTGTAAGGGTGTCATAATGGAGAGGGAATGCTAAACCAGAGAGAACTTGAGTTGCCCATGCTACCATAACTTTTCCAGGCAAATCAGAAAATGAAAAATTCAGGATAATGGCTATGGGCAACACGGACCTTACTTTTTCCAGACAATTCTAAGCAAATGGCCCCTTTTTATTATGAATAAAGAAATGCTAGGACCATGAAACAACCTAAATTCTAGGTGCATCCTATATAATCTTTATTATTACAGCTTTGCATGAATTTCAATAAAAAGCAGATGAGTAATAACATGGCAGGCAACTTACATGGTCTGGATCAAGCTGACAGTGCCTAGCTAAGGCATGGAGAAGCCTTTGTATGTATGGTTTAAAGATACTATTCAGCACGGCATCGTTTATTTTATAAAGGTGCTCTCCAAGTCTGTACCAAAAGTTAAAGGAGATTTCAACAACCTGTTGAAAGAGCAGATAAAACGTTAATTCATTAAGGTAGTGGAACCATAAGAGTCAATATGCAGAAATGGACAAAGTGTTTGTTTTGATGTATAAAAGAAAAACAATTAGGGTCAATAAATTCACAAAATCAATGAAAGAAAAATGTAGGTTTGCTATGGATGTTACATTACAAGTCACCATCCTGATATGGAATAGAATCGTGCACATGGGCTATTAATTCACATTTTCAGTTTCTGTGGTCCTCCTATGCTGGTCAACATGCATTAACAGTTAAGCCAATTAGAGTGATGAGGTGAAGTTTATCTACAAGAAAATTACTCTAAAAGGCAAAGTTCACTTTTGGAACATATTACATGTTCCAACTTTATTTCGCATGGAACATTTAACATGTTCCAGCTCCTGCCCTGTCCCCTTCTCTGACCCCCCTCCTGTCACTTTTTAAAAGTGGTGCAGCTGTGCTGTGCATAGCAGCTTCATTCATTCAAAGATTTCTGTTCATGAATAAACTACAAATACCATTTGCCATCGTGGGCTGTGGGGGCGCTGATGAGCACTCTAAGTCCACTGATATGTCCTTCAGCTTTCAAACAGAAAGCCCATACAGAAGTACAGGAGCACACACTGCACTTGTGATTCACGGGTGCAATGCTTTCAAGGCTACAGCAGGAAAAAATAAATGCAAAATTATTTTTCTGCATAAATATGTGCATTTATTACTTTATCTGTAAAAGTGAACTTAGCCTTTAAAAACTCTCCACTTTTCAAGAGGACGCCTCGCCCTTGCAGTTCCAGCTTTCTCAGAACTGATTTCACCTGTTTTGTAACCTCCTAGTGTCACTACCAACCATAAAACATGGCAGTCATTCCATTTTTCTTGCCATACTTCAGGCCATCAAGCAAAAGGGTAACAGAGAACCTCTGGGAGGTTGGAACCTCTCTAAATGGCACAGGTATGAAGAGCTGTTCCAAGCTACTGTTGGCAGAGAATGATCATTCTTTTACACAATTAATTTGATGGTGCTTTCTTGCAAGTTCTGAAAGGTGAACAACAGTTTGCAACACCCCAACTTCAGTACATTCATGAAGTGTTGCCGATCATTTCATATTAGCTGCAGTACATACAGCCCTGGCCAAAAGTTTTGAGAATAACACAAATATTACTTTTTCACAAAGTCTGCTGCCTCAGTGTTTTTAGATCTTTTTATCAGATGTCACTATGGTATACTAAAGTATAATTACAAGCATTTCATAAGTGTCAAAAGGCTTTTATTGACAATTACATTAAGTTTATGCAAAGAGTTAACACGTGCTAACTCAACTTATGGCAAGCGGCGAACAGGAAGCTGTATGAGGCAACTATAAAGTTATGAAAAAGTAAGTTGTTATGCAGCTTAACATAAGCGGTCATGTACTGCAATGTGCATTTTAAAGTTAAAGAGAAAAAAGCCAGCCTTTAGTACTACATTTAGTTCAGCATCTCTGAATGTTTGTTGTTATAGCATCAATAAATTGGTGGGTGTTGCAATTTTTTATGTCATACGGTATTTTCAAATGCAGTGTTTTTGGAAAAAATAAATTTCTAATTTTAATGCAGAAAAAAACAATATAATGCCCAAATGCTTGGTAAAACATAAAACATGATGTTACACTGAGTAAATAGATGCCAAACTTGTCACGGTCTAAAATTGCGCACGCCCGTGTACCGGCAACCAGCGGCGTAAATTTTACTGTTCACAGGCAACGCTTTAAAAGCCTTTACAGGTGCTACTTTTGATTTACACAGGAGGTCTGGTGGTAAAATTATTGTCCATGATTTGCCGTTCAGATAATACCTCACATGTGTAAAACAATCGCTATTTGCACGTGTACGATTGCCTTTGCGCATGAGCAGGAAGGGGAGTTTTTATTATTATTTTTACACTGTTGGCTTAAATTTTAAATTTTTTTTAATCACCTTTATTTTGACGGAGGAATAAAAATATTCACTGTAATAGCAATAGGCAATGACAGGTACTCTTTATGGAGAGATCTGGGGTCTATTAGACCCCAGATGTCTCTTCTGCCCTTATAAGCATTTGATCACACCAAGGTCGGTTTGATCAGATGCTTTTCATTTTAAAAAAAATGGTGCTGGTTTCCATCCAGGGAAACTGGAAGTGGTGTATACTCATTACTTCCTGGTTTCCTATTTCATGGAGGCAATCACAGCTGTTCTGCATTGCCTCTATGATCGGCCAGGGGACTGGCTGGTCGCTCGGGTCTCCCGATGGAATGGGAGAGCCCAAGAAAGGCGCGAAAGGTAGCGGAAGGGGGGCGTCCCCTACGGCTGCTTGTAAAAGCGATCTGGGACTAATTACGGCTAATTGCTTTTACAAGAAAGCCGACCCAGGACTCAAAAAAATGATAGAAGGATGATGCCTGCAGCTACTTGGCAGACAGGCTACAAAAGTTTACATTTATAAAGCAATGCTACTTTTTGGTTTAAATATGTTAAATATGAGGCAGTAGACAAGACTAAGGTTGGCCATACAATTTTCTTGTTCAATTTCCTTTATATTAGCCTTAAACTATGTAGTGGCCTGCCTGATTGCACACAAATTGAAAGTGTTTAGGTTTGACCTCCAATTATATGGTTTTGGTAAATCTAAAAGAAAATTTTACAAATTAATTGTATAATGCATGGCCTGCCTAAGCCTAAATATATAAATTCTGCGAAGATGAGAGTAATCAGATCACCTCATACTGTGGGTGGCCAGCACAGATTAGGAGAAGTTCCAATGTTCGGAGGTTTCCAAGATCATGCCCTGGAGCAGACACAATTTTCTCCAAAAAGGTTTCACACAGTTCTGTAAACATCCGACAGTAATTCAACACCCTGAAAAGATAAAAACAGAACAGTCTTGAATATATCTTGATTAGATGAAAAGCTCACTCTGGCAACACTTATCACCAAGGTTCCTGTCCTAAAACCCATCGCATGTAACTTACTGACTTACTATACTATATGAGGCATTCATTTGGGTGAGGTACTGGTATCCGGCGGAACGTAGGATTTCCATTATTAAGTGTTCTTGCATGGCAAGACCACTTACTGTTATCTCACATATATATTCTTATTATTATAGCCAAATTTACCACCCTAACTCCTCCCACAGTTTTTACACTACATAGACAGTAATATACTGAAACGTGCGGATTGTTCCCGATTGGTGCCCTATTACTTTGTGGAACGTTTCGCAGAATGGTTCACGAAATATCAGCGTTTCTGTGGTGAAATTGGTCCCATAGGAATGAATGGCGGAATGTTCAAAACTAGAGTGGGAGCTGACAAAAGCTAGAGTGTGAGCTGAACACAAGAACACTTCACACAATTTCCCCAGAAATTGTAGCTTTTCTAGTTACCTATTATCCATAATATGGAAGAATGAGTGGATATCCCTCTAGTGGCTAAATAAGATATTGTGAGGTCTGGATTTATGGAGAGATCTTATTAAATACATGCAAGCGTTACATGCGTTAGAGGTGACTGGTATCCGCTGAGATGGATGATTTTATTACCATCTTAAAAGTATCTATTATATCTGAGGAGGAATGGACTAAGGAGATATCGCAAGGTCTGGATGTGTGGAGATGTCATATTATTAACACGCAGTTTTTACAAGCGTTGGAGATGAGAGTTCTGTGAGCATGGAGCGGCACTGTTATTAGCATGAAAATTCACATTCACCACGCAAAACGCAGTCACTGTGTTGGATCATGTGATATTTGGAAACTTATGAAAGCACTTTAGTATCTTTATTCATATTATTCATTAATTTATAGTCAATGTTCTTGGTCATTTATTCACATTATGATTATGCACCTGTATTGTTTATTAGTACTGATTGATGTCCATTAGCAGCGCTACATCACCTTTCATTTACTTATATCATTGTAACATGTTAAATACATTTTCTATCCTAAATAAAACTTCCTGGTGCAAGTCTTGTGAAAAGTAATTTAATTTGACTCTTAAAGCAGATCTCCACCCAAAAGGGGCTGAGCTCCTACCATATAGGGATAGCCTTTCTATATGATTATAAAGAAACAATCTGATTCTCAAGACCAAGATAGATTGGTCACCATCAGAGGGGAATAAGTCCACATGGAAATACCCAAACCTGGACCATACGAGAGGCTGATCAACCAGAACGCACAAAAACAGGTCAACAACAAATTCTCATGCAGGGAAAAAAAAGACCCACAACCCGATGTGATAAACAAGAAACAAGGTATAGTAAAATCCTTGTAGGGAGTAGGTACTGAGAAGGAACCCAAGATAAAACCAGTCTTGGCAAGCCGATCTAGAAAGAAAATCCCTAAGCCTTTACACCCCTGATGCCCTATAAAGAAGAGAAAAGACCTCCAAGTCTAAAGAGAATGTCTGTCCAACAACCAATGTCACTAAGCAAGACTTACCAAACTCGGAAAATCAACTAGAACACAATCTACAAAAGGGGTGAAGTGACTGCCTAGGTCACCAGAAAACTTCAAACTGCCTTCCCACGAAGTCAACATGACCGAAAAGATAGGGCACAAGGAAATCACCCCCAAAAGGGTAAAATGGAAATGGAAGTTGGAACTTAGCCCAAGATAGGAGCAACCAGCCCAACTTAAAAGGAAGATAATAAAATCCCTGGTACATAAAAGGTGCTTCTGGGGAAATACCATAAGGATCTTGCTGAAAAACAGGATCCTACCTATCCAGGGCCTTAAGTCTTATCTACCAGATCCAGTGAAGCATCAGCATCCATGGAGCAAGGAACAGGAATCCTAGTAGTACATAAAAAAACTTCATACTAGGCAAAAAGGCAAAGCAAAAACGAGGGAAAGCCCTTCCAAAGGCTATTAATCAGCCAATTAAAGAGGGCCTATCCCCAGGTTGATGGGTCTGAAGTGCACCTAGATGTGTGAAACTCTCCTCTATGTTCAAAGGCTACCAGATGACAAGAATAAGCTTCCAGGGGATTGCCCTTAAAGAAATCAGTGCAGAATTGCGCTATCATCCAGCACAGGAATCAGGCTACCTCTCCTGATGCTGAAAGGACTCCTATTCCTTCTAGGTGGTGAAACACAGTAGCATCTAGAGGGTGTCCAATAGAGTTTGAAACAGGAGATCTGTCTGAAAAAAAATTCCACAATTTAGAAGGAACCACCTGTTCTGGAAGACCAGAAAGCAGCCTTGGAGATGGTTCTCCCATGGAATAAATACCTCGGATATAGGGAGAGGAATTACTACTAGTCACTCGATACAGAGTCTGAGTACACCAGGGACTACCTGGTCCACAGAAGCAGATACGTTAGACTACTCAGGAACTAGGTCAGTAACAGCAGAGAAGGGGGCTGAAGTAGACCAAGAACAGATGGAGTAAAGGAGAAAGGACATCTCAGAATGTCACCCAATGCTACTGCAAGGGACGATAGAGGGGTAACTCACTGTTTGATGAGGAGAGAAAATAAATGTGCTGTAGGACAGGTGTCAGCAACCAGTAGATCTCGGCCAGGTGACTGGTAGATCACAGTCAGGGCTTGCTGACTCACCATCTCAGAGCATCAAACAGAGTGCAATGCAGAGGGACTACTTGTAAAGTTGGAGCTGTAGCAGGGAGCAAGAGCTGCATATGTTGATGTGTCCTCTGTAGTGCTGGCTCCTACGCCCTGTCATGGTTGGTGTGTGTAGCACCTGCCAAGCATGACCCAGTCAAGTGAATGAGGCCACTCACAAATGCAGCAGACACTACTGCTCCTCTGGAAAGCAGTCCGAGTGTGTTTGACAGGTGCTGAGGAGGCGATATTTTGCCTCTTCACCACCTGGTTTAAACCCATGATTGTCGTGCAAAGCATACAATTGTGACACGATAGTACTGCAATTAGGTTTAAATCAGGTGTGAGAAGGTGACCCTGGCTGACACTGTGCCTGCTGATCTTTGGCTTCTTCCATGTTGTTCAGGTAAATCTCCACCTCTTTAACGTTGTCTACCTCTGCTGTAGGCCTTTGCAGTGAGGAAGTACAATGGGTTACCGGCACCAACAGTTGACAGTTGCCAAAGCCAGATCAGGACAAATCTTGCAGGCATTAAGCCCTTCAGGTAGATGTTCTCAATCAAGATCCACAATGGCTATACCTCTCACAGGAGGTAATGTGACTGTCCTACAATGGGGATGTTAGAAATAGGTACTAGGCCAAACACAGGTATTAATGCTCTGAGAAATATTAGATGTGTATGAGTGACAATCCTATCCAGTTGGGGATTAGTCAAAGCGGATCCCAGATGACACAGCAGGTCAGAGAATCCCTCTGGAGTAGACCATTTAGGGGTACCAGGTGACCCTAGGGCAGGCAATCTGTCAAAGGAAGAGAATGGTGGCGCAAAAGGACCACTACTTCAGAGGCGGAACCGACACAGAACTGGAGCAAGAGGTCTGAGTAAGAGGAAGGGGACCAGGAAAGGGGTATAAATCTGTGAAGTAGCAAAGGGAAGCAATGAAGGAACAGCTGAAGAGTGTACCAGAGGCAAGAGATTAGTCAGTCAGCCAATAGGGGCCGCTCCCTGCACCTTGTATTTACTTATAAAAGTGGAGGCACACTTCGTTGCATAAGTGTTTTCAGATAGCTCAGGCAGTTTCGAATTTTCAGCCATCTGTCAGT
The DNA here is from genome assembly GCF_062004578.1 of Staurois parvus. Taxonomy (NCBI): domain Eukaryota; kingdom Metazoa; phylum Chordata; class Amphibia; order Anura; family Ranidae; genus Staurois; species Staurois parvus. The sequence goes on from NW_028317971.1 coordinate 10,846,952, forward strand.
AAGGCTCTAAGAGCACCTATCACAGAGGATGACGACGCAAAAGGGTGGGGCGACCTCTCCTTGGACCTTTTACCTTGAGACAGACATGCACTATGTCCTGTGGAATTCCTGATGAGGATATCAAGTGTAGGTCCAAAAAGACATCATCTGAGGGCCAAACAAATCAGATGTTCTTCTCAGCAACTTAGCAAGAAAACTCTGCATATCAGTATGGACATCAGGCCCATGGGGGACACAAGTTTAGATGCTTCTTATATGCCATCACAACTGAGGCATAAGGCTCCAGGCATCTGTTTTACATGCTCTCTAACAAAAGGGGTCTCCTTGTAATGCAGAGATCTTTTTTGGGGAGAGTAACTCATTTTGCCACAGTTGGACTGATTATAGTCACAGCCCAACACAGGACAGAGTGACAGAACTTGCAAGAAAACAATGGGATTTAAAAAGGGATTCCAACTGGTAGTCAGTAGAATCCTTAGTGTTACTAAACCCAGGACCCTGCATTCACGCAAACTGTTCTCACACAGTACATGGAGATGCAATTATTTCAGTAAATATAAACTGCTAAATACCTTTTCTCATAAAAAAACACATCTATAATTAAAGTAAAAAAAAAAAAGGCTAGAAAAAACGGACTAGACATTTTTAAGTAGAATGGAAGAAAATATATTCATGTTGCTAGGACATGAGTAAAAAAAAACTGCTGGGTAGAGGATGAGTTATCCTGGACTGGCCTACAATTTTGGATATACTGCAGGCATTAGTATAACTTGACAATATCTGAATTCTCAATGGATGAGAAAGAAAACCAAACTAATTACCTTGACTAAAGTAATTATTTTAAAAATGGTAAACTAGGCAATGTTTTAAATTTTAGACAGCATGAGGAAGGGTCTGAAACTGACACTCAATCTACTCTGTTTTATTGGCTCATTCTGTACGTAGCTTTTCTCAAAAAAGAAAAATTAAAAAGTAGATAGAAACAGAGTAGAAAAACTCAGGTCCAGGAAACTGATTAACATTTCTGGGTTGTATTGCACAGAAATAAAAACAAGAAACACAAGGAAACTCAAAACACACCTCTAAAGAAAACAAAGAACCTTGAAAGATGGAAAAAGTTTACGCTAGGGAATCTAAAGAGAATTTCTAGAAAGTGAAAATTGGCATTGGTGCTTAGTCCTTTTCCCAGAGCTCTTTATCATCGCTAAGGCTCTGTTCACAGCTTTGTGCTGCTGGACCGTTCATTTCTAATGGCACCATAGTGTACCTTGTAAAGGCACATGCGTTTTAGCACATTACAATGCACGGTTAAGTGTTGTGGCCATTCAAATGTATAAGCTGTCTGAACACAACATATAATAAACAAGATTTGTAACACACGTTAATGCACATTGTGCCAAAGCATGGCAGAAGTATGAAGGGAGCTTAAGGCTATCAACACTTGACACTGTCCATGGCTTTCCTTAGGTGCAGAACTCAAACTCAAATTTTTCAAAAAGGATTTCCAGGCTTGGAGTGCATCTTTCTCACAAGTCTGCAATGGTTTCCGTCAGAACACAATTGCCAAAATTGCATATTTATTTCCATTTTTTTTTTCTTTGTACACCTCAATGTGTACCAGGCTTGAGAGTTGTGAATTGTTAACAAGTGCAGAACTATACAATTATTATTGACTACTGTGTGTTCCTGTGACCCCCGCAGTAATTCAGATTGACTGTTGTATCAACACTTTAATGCTCTCTAACAATTACAGGATAGGGGTGATTGCTGACTGTATGATCAATCCCTCAGGTAACCCCTACCAAGATAATATTGACACTGATGAAATGGAGAGATGTGACTATATATAGTTACATAGTTGGTAAGGTTGCATAAAGACACCGGTCCTTCCAGTTCAACCTGTGTTTGTGTCTATGTCACTACCAATTTTCAATATCCTAGTACATTGCGTTCACTAAAAAACACATTTGAAAATTTATGGCTTTAACTTCAACATCGTCACCATTTTAACAGTAAAAAACCCTTTACGCAGTTTAACCACTTGAAGAATAGCCCATTCATTTTTGTGTTTATTAATAGTCAGCAGCTACAAAAACTGTAGCTGCTGACTTTTCATAAACACATACTCACCTGTCCCAGGATCCAGTGATGTGCTACCAGAGCCATCCCTTCTCTCCCTGGTGTCGGCATCTCAACTGTGGGCAACCCGCCTGTGACAGCTTGTGGCTTTCACTGCTGGGTGCCCACTCTCACGCTGCGCCTCCTGAATGGTCCGGTAGTGTGAAGCTGAACTTCACAGCGAACGGAGCCAGAGGTGGGAGTGACTGCTTGTCAACCCCCCCCCCCCCCCTCCGCTTTAAGGACCAGGCTTTTTCTAGCACTTTTTTTGTTCACGTGTAACAAACGATCAATATTTCTTTCTTGCTAGAAAATCACTTAGAACCCCCAAAACATTATACGTTTTTAACCACTTGCCGCCCAGGCACTGTAGAAATACGGCGGCAGGGCGGCACGGCTGGGCAAAAGCACATTTTAAAACGCGCTTTTGCAAAACAGGTAGGGGGCGCGCACGAAACGCGCCGCCGCCGTACCTGCACCGCCGATCCCGGCCGCGGGTGTCAGTCGCCAGGTCACGGCTGGTCATTACCGGCTGTGTCTCGCTGATTAGTGGCAATCACTGACAGAGAGCAGGGCTGCAGTAGCTCTGCTTTCTGTCAGTTCCCTGACAGCTCCTGACACGCTGATCGGGAGAGAAGAGTTTCTCTCTCCCGATCAGCGTGTCCCTGTGCAGTACACACCCCCGCCCCCTAGTAAAACACTCCCCTCACACAGTTAACCCTTTCAGTGAATAAAAAAGTTAACCACTTCCTCCCCAGTGCCATTAGTACAGTGTCAGTGGGTTTTTTTTTTTTTTCCAGTGATCACTGTATTGGTGTCACTGGGGACGTCAGTGACCCCAAGTCAGTTCCCCCCCAGTGTCAGAATGTCCGCCGCAGTCCCGCAGTACTGCCATAAGTCGCTGATCGCCGCCATTATTATAAAAAAAAAATTTAAAATCCGAGTATCTTTCCCGCCATTTGTAAACGCTATAACTTTCACGTAAACCAATTAATTCACACATATTGGTTTTTTTTTTTAGCAAAGACATGTCGCAGAATGCATTTTGGCCGAAATTTATGACGAAATTTGATTTTTACATTTTTTTTTACTGGACATGTTTTATAGTAAAAAGTCCAAAATATTGTTTTTTTTTTCTCAAAATGGTCAGCCTTTTTTTCTTATAGCACAAAAAATAAAAACCGCACAGGCGATCAAATATCACCAAAAAAAAGCTCTATTTGTGTGAAAAAAAGGATGTAAATTTCATATGTACCGTATTGCATGACCACGCAATTGTCCGTTAAACTAGCGCAGTGCTGTATAGCAAAAAAATGAGGTAAATTGCAGTATCTATACCATAGTTTGTAGACGCTATAACTTTCACACAAAGCAATCAATATACACTTATTGGGATTTTTTTACCAAAAACATGTAGCAGAATACATTTTGGCCTAAATTTATAACCAACTTTGAGTTTACTATATATTTTTTATAGCTGAAAGTAAAAAATATAATTTCTTCAAAATTTTTGGTCTTTTTTTGTTTACAGCGTGAAAAAGAAAAGGCACACAGGTGATCAAATACCACCAAAAGAAAGCTCTATTTGTGTGAAAAAAAGGACGTAAATTTTGTTTGGGTGCAGCATTACATGACCGCGCAATTATCAGTTGAATTAGTGCAGCGCCGAGTAGCAAAAAGAGGCCTGGTCATTAAGGGGGCAAAATCCTCAGGAGGCCAAGTGGTTAAAAGCAGAGGCCCTAGAGAATAAATTGGTGGGTTTTGCAATTTTTTGCATCACACGATATTTACACAGCAGTTTTTCAAATGCAATTTTTTGGGGAATTTTTTTTTTCATTTTAATGCAAAAAAAAAAACACAACACATAACCCAATGTTTTCGCAAAATGTAGAAGATGATGTTACGCCAAGTAAATAGATACCAAACAGGTCACGCTTTAAAATTGCACTCGCCTGTGCAATGGTGACAAACAACGTATATTTTACCATACGTATATTTTATGCATAGGCGACCCTCAACAGTTTACCACTTTAAATTTACAGGAGGGGGTCTGGTGCTAGAATTATTGCCCATGATCTAACGTATGCAGTGATAACTCACATGTGCAGGAGGATTGCCATTTGTGTACGCGCGTGACCAAAGCGTACGTTTGCCTTTGCGTGCAAGCATGACGGGGGGTGGGAGGGTGCAGCAGGGGGTTTGGGGAATTCATTTTTTTTTTTTTACACTGTGGCTACACAGAGTAATTAGATAGATGGTGTGACATCCTATTCTATAGATTTGGTAAATCAAAAGAAGATCGTACATAAATGATACAATACGATTGCATAGTGTATGGCCACTTCTATACACCTAAATTTATCTAGTTGCTCTTTCAGTGCCATTAACTATTAAGGGCATACCAAACAGAAACAAGCATACATTTTGTCACGTGAAAAAACGAGTGACAAATGCAGCAAAACGCACAGTAAAAAGCGTGCAACCCACATCACACCAAAATGTCCCATGAGCTATTTTGCCACTTGTAGCACAGCCATTGGCAATCAACGGGCTGCCCTATGCATGTCACAGGAAAAATTAGCCAAAAATATGTGCTCCCACTACTCTTGGTGTGAAAGGGGCCTGAAAGTTAAATTGGTTTGTTTACACAAGAACAATGAGACTCCATTCAATGTGCGTTTCCGAACGCATGGCAATTTGCACAGAAAATGCGCGCTTTGCTATGCATTTCAGAAACATGTTGCAAATGTGCATCGCGTTTGTCTTGTCATTCATGTTAAAAGTGCAGCAAATGCACCAAAAACTACGGTAACACACGGTTGCTCTGCTCCAAAAAAATGTTTTGGAGCCTTTCAGGGGGTGATTGTCGCATGTAAGACAATTCAAGTGAATGGGCTGCACTATGCGCGTCGAGTGCAAACGCTCCAAAACACCCAAAATAAACGCATGCGGGAGTGTGAGTTTTCACTACATGGAGATGTGAATGGGGCCTGACAACTGAGTGTCCCCGCCCTCTTCCTTCTATGTACTTGTATAAAGATGGCCATACACTATCCAATCTGATTGCACAATCTATGTACAACTTCCTTTAGTTACCAGAACAATGGAATAGGAGCACCTGAACAATCTATTCAATTTGTATAAAATCAGGCAGGATCTTGTACTACCATAGCTGATGGGAGATCTAAAGGTGTTTGTACAATCAGATTGTATAGAAAGTGGATGGAAGGTAGTACTGTAATGGGGGAGGTGTGGTCCAGAGTGGTTAATACACCCTATCACTCCCTCTGTGATTCAAGTGAAGGCTTCTGGGAGATGGCCTACAGAAAATGAATGCTGAGAGATGATTTCCAGGAAGTGATGGAATCTAAAAATCATTCCAAAAATTCAAACAAACTCTTGTGGATAAGGCAAGTGAGAGAAAAGCACATTGGAATGGCTAGGCCAGAAATGGCATTGGTATATACTTCTATTTATTATGAAAAATGAAATTCTGCCAGAAAAGGTAAACTTATCCTTTAAGTGCTTCTCTAGGGCGGTGCAGTGATTTGGTGCTGCACCGATCAATCAGCAGATTCAGGTCAGCATTGTTTGGCCTGGATCTGTGGACTGATCCCTGCCCTATCACACATCATCCTGTACCTGTGTTTACATTTACACAGGTACAGGTAATGATGCAATATACTCTCCCTGGGCACATTCCGTTTCAGAGAGAAAAGAAAGCAAATCCACGTGAGTCAAAGAACTACAGATTTACAGTAAAAGCACAGCTAGGTCACATTTAACCCCCTGATCGTCCCCCAGTTAACCCCTTCACTGTCCTGTCACCAGTGTCATTAGTACAGTGTACACATTTTTTGTTCACTGATCACTGTATTAGTGTCACAGGCGACTTCAGATAGCATTAGCATCCCTCCCAGATAGCATCAGATTGCCCGTCACTACATCAGCCATCACATTTAACCCTTTGATTGCCAGGAACACGCTCACATACACAATAAACCGCCATTGCTAGTATAGTGTCTGAACGGATCAATAGCTTTGGTCAGATCATAACTATACCAGCATTCACAATAGTATAGTGTCCCCAAAAACGCAGTGTTAGCGGGATCAGCCCCAGCACCTGCGTTTAGCCCCTATGCTTAACCCCCCCCCCCCCTTCTCCCCCAGCAAGTGCAGTGTCAGTAGGTCACGGTCACAAAACTGCAGTGTTAGCAGAATCAGACCTGATCTTTGCTACACTTGCAGGTACATTTTTTTTGTAGCCGTTCAAGCAGTCCCTGACAGCCAGGTGTTTTTCTCTCCCATGAGTTGAACTAGGTGCCTACAAATTTAGTAGCCAAATGTGCAATGAAAGGTACTCTAGTGAAGAGGCCTACAGATTTTGAACATGTTAGAGTGAGAGCAAAGGGGAAGCCTCACTGACAGAATCAAGCTCAGAATACGAACATGTAGACAGCAGTGGCACGCTGACCGATAGCTCAGAAGATGGAGCAGAGGTCCCTGCTAAGGTCAGGTGTACCCGACCCTGTTTTCAAGTTGCTGAGGTGGTACAATTGCATAATGATTCTCATATGCAGCAGAGTGCCAGTACTAGTGCCACGCTACCTTTTGGTGAACTGGCGAGCACCAGAAGAATAGTACATCCTGGTCTTATACATACCAGCACTGCAGTATCACTTGGTGAAGTGGCGAGTCCCATAAGTGCAGCACAAGCTGGTGCGGTGGCTGGCACAAGTAGTGTCCCGCAGCCACCAAGAATGCAAGCACCGGCCCGTAGAGCCCATAGTGTTCTTCTGGATGTGCTTGCCAATCCTGTGTGGCAGCCCATAAATTCTGCAGCACCCGTACTTCCCCCATTCACTGCCCAACCCAGAATTCAGGTGGAAACATCACATTTAACTATTCCCCTTGATTTTTTGGAGCGGATTTCACAGAAGATTTGTATGGATTGATTGTGGATGAAAGCAATTTATATGCACAACAGTTTATCGCCGCCAAACCCAAATTCAAACCTTTCCAGACCATTTGCATGGAAACTTATTTCGGTTTCCGAATGTAACAGTTTTTTGGGCCTATCCCTCAACATGGGCATTACTAAAAAAAATGAATTGCAGTTGTATTGGTCCACAGACCCGATTCATCACATGCCAGAGTTCTCTGCTGCCCTGGCCAGGCGTAGATATGAGAATATAATGCAATTTATGCATTTCAACAATACACTGTCATCCTTGGGGTGACCCAGAATTTGACCGGCTCCACAAAATTTGGCCCTTTGTAAATCACCTTAACCAGAAATTTGCAGATGTGTATACTCCCCAGCAAAACATCTGTTTTGATGGGTCCCTCAGTTAATCTGGCCGCCTTGCATTCAAACAATTCCTCCCCTGCAAGGGTGCCAGAATGTATAAGACCTGTGAGAGGGCAATAGGCTATACATATAAGTTTTGAATTTACGAGGGAAAAAATAGTCACATGGAGCCCCCTGGATGCCCACTACATGGGGAGCAGTGGCAAGATAGTTTGGGACTAGGTGTCACCCTTTTTGCATATGGGGTACCACTTATACGTGGACAATTGTTATTCAAGCGTGTCACTATTTAGACATTTGTACTATCTTGGATTCGGCGCATGTGGCACTGTGCAACCTAATCAGTGACGCTTCTCCCCCAACGGTTTCTAAACACCCATTTTAGAAAGGGGGAAAAAGCCTATTTGAAAAATGATGCATTGCTTGCGGTGAAGTGAACGGATAAACGGGATGTTTTTGTCCAGTTTTCCATTCACGCAGACACAACCATCCAAATTTCCACAGCAGCTGGGAAGCTCTGCTGTGTCCACGACTATAACCTGAATATAGAAGGGGTGGACTTCAACGACCAGATGATTAGTTTCCTGTAAAGCCAGACGCTGGTACAAAAAAGTGTCTGTTTATTTATTTCAATTAGCTCTATATAACGCTTTTGTGCTTTACAAAGCAACTGGACGAAGTGGATCCTTCCTAAACTTCCAGGAAGAGATCATCACGGCCCTTTTGCATCCAGAAGGTGCTGTGGCCCAAACCCCCAACCCAGATGCAGTTAGCTGGGTGCATGATGATGGGGCACCATCATTGGTGTCAGAGGGAGGAATAGTGCCCCATCACTGGTGTCAGTGGGAGGAATAGTGCCCCATCATTGGTGTCAGTGGGAGGAATAGTGTCCCATCATTGGTGCCAGTGGGAGGAATAGTGCCCCATCATTAGTGTCAGTGGGGGAGGAATAGTGTCCCATCATTGGTGTCAGTGGGAGGAATAGTGTCCCATCATTTGTGTCAGTGGGAGGAATAGTGCCCCATCATTGGTGTCAGTGGGAGGAATCGCACCCCATCATTGGAATACCATACTGAAATACCATACCATATTGAAATCAAATCTGATGTTTTTTAATTTTTATTTGGTGTGCGTTGGAAGAGGGGTAATCTTATACGGAGAGTATAGATCAAACCCTATATTTTAACAGGAAAAGTAGGGGGTCTTCTTATACGCCCAGTCGTCTTATACGCCGGAAAATACGGTACATACACAATAGCAAAACAGCACACAGTTAACCCTTTGATCGCCTCAAATGTTAACCACTTCCTGCCCAGGGTCATTAGTACAGTCTCAGTGCTTTTTATTAGCACTGATCACTGTATTAGTGTCACTGGGGATGTCAGCAACAGTTAGTCAGTTCTCCCCCCCCGTCAGAATGCCAGCCAAGGTCCCACTATAAGTCGCTGATCGCTGCCATTACTAGTATTTAAAATAAATAAAAAATCCAGTATATATACCATTTGTAGACACTATAACTTTCATGTAAACCAATTTACACGTATTTGGATTTTTTTTTTTTCTTTTTTTTTTTTAGCAAAGACATGTAGCAGAATACATTTTGGCCTAAATTTATGATGAAATTTGATTTTTTAAAATTTTTCACTGGGCAGGTTTAATAGCAAAAAGTCAATAAAAAATGTCAGTCTTTTTTTGTTTATAGCGCAAAAAATAAAAACCGCACAGATGAGCAAAAAAACACAGAAAGAAAGCTCCATTTGTGGGGGAAAAAGGACATATATTTCATTTGGGTGCAGTTGCATGACCGCGCAATTGTCAATTAAAGTAACGTACCGCCGGATCGCAAAAAATGGCCTGGTCAGAAAAGGGGGTAAATCCTTTGGAGGGCAAGTGGTTAAAAAGACTATTTCCTCATTACACATCCTGACTACCTATCACAGTTTCGGAGGCCCTGAAATACCAGAATAGTACGCAGCCCCCAAAATAACCTCTATTTGGAAAGAAACACCCCAAGGAATTCGATAAGAAACATGGTAAGTATTTTGCAGATCTCGTTTGTTGTCACAAGTTTTTGGAAAATGAAGAAAACAAACATTTTTTTCTTTTCTTTTTATGTTTTTAAAAACCTTGTGAGAAAAAATGAGATCTGCAAAATACTCACCATGCCTCTTTTTAAATTCCTTGGGGTGTATACTTTCCAAAAAGTGGTCATTTTGGGGTTTGGTGCTATCCTGGCATTTCAGGGCCTCCGAAACTGTGATAGGTATTGAGGAAGTGAAATGAGGAAGTTACGCACCTTCAGGCTTTCAAAGTGGTCATTGGATTTCAGACTCCTGTATGTGGCTAGGCTTCCAAAAAGTCTCACACATGTGGTATCCCCATAAGCAGTAAAAGTATCAGAATGTATTTCAGGGTGCAATTCCACATATACTCATGGCTTGTGTAAGCAATATATCATTTAAGTGACAACTTTGTGTAAATAAAAAAAAAAAAAAAAAAAAAAGCTTTTTTTGTAATTTTCCAAAAAGTTGTGGTAAAAAAAAAATATTGCATTGACTCAACATTCCTCTCTGCAAATAATCTGGGGTGTCTTCTTTCCAAAGAGGGGTAATTTGTTGGGGGATTGCATTATCCTGGAATTTCAGAGCCTCTAAAACTGTGATAGGTAGTGAGGAAGTGAAATGAGGAATTTACGCACCAGCAGACTCTGAAAGGGGTCATTGAATTTTGGGTTCCTGTATGTGGCTAGGCTCCCAAAAAGTCTCACACGTGTGGTATCCTCATACTCAGGAGAAGTAGCAGAATATATTTTGGGGTGTAATTCCAAATATACCACGGCATGTGTGAGCAATATATCATTTAAATTACAACTTTGTGTAAAAAAATAAATAACTAAAAATGTTGTCGTATTCCAAAAACTTGTGGAAAAATAATAAATCTTCCATGGACTCAACTTACCTCTCAGCAGATAGCTTAGGGTGTCTACTTTCCAAAAAGTGGTCATTTGGGGGTGTTTGTACTGCCCTGGTATTTTAGCACCTCAAGAAATGTGATATGCAGTCAGAAGGTAAAAGCTGTGTAAATTCCAGTATCTGTAAATTTGTAGACACTATAACTTTCACACAAACCAATTAATATGCAGTTATTGGGATTTTTTTTTTTTTTTTTTACCAAAGACATGTAGCAAAATACATCTTGGTCTAAATTTATGCCGAAATTTGAGTTTATTGGATTTTTTTTAATGACAGAAATGAGAAAATATTGCTTTTTCAATATTTTGGGTTTTCTTTGTTCACAACGCAAAAAATAAAAAACCCAAAAGGTGATCAAATACCACCAAAAGAAAGCTCTATTTGTGTGGAAAAAAAAAAGGACAAACATTTTGTTTGAGTACAGCATTGCATGACCACGCAATTACCAGCTGAAATAGCGCAGCGTCGTAATGCAAAAAATGACCTGTCAGATGGGGTAAATTCTCTGGAGGGCAAGCAGTTAAACTTAATCTGCCATATAGCTGTCCACCCCTCTATTTTAACTATGTCTTCTTGTAAAATTTTTATATTCTGTTGTGAAGTTATTTCCCCGCTTAACTTTGTATCATCAAGCAAACCCTGAGATTGAAGTTTTTATTCCAACCTCTATATCATTTATGAAGTTAAACAGAATTGGGCGCAGGACAGAGCCCTTCTAATCAAGTCCCAGAGGATTTCACTATTCAGAGTATTTTGGCTGTATAAAACAGCTAACTACTGCAAAATTACAGACAGGACAGGCTTTTCTCATTTATTTCCTCCCACAGAATCAGTGAATACCCTGAACAGGCAGCCAGCATAATGTCAACTATGACAATTGAGGCTTAGAAGTGACCTGAGTCAGCTGGCAGACTCTGCAAACACTTACAAAGAGAATGTTGTGGTGTTCATATAGATTAAGAAAAACAAACTTAAAGTATACACATACTGTACATAAACCCCTGGGTTAATCTCTAATCAGCAAGTACCAGAAGATTAAAAGGGAAACTGCAGACGTACATGTGAATGTGTACATTATAATGTAAATAGGTTTGAGAATAGTAGGTTAGTTAAAAACTTTGTTCTGTGAGTACTTGTTAACTATGTGTGTGCATAAAACCCACATTTTCTGATTACACGTGCCTTCCCTTGCTGCTTGGTGGGACTGCACAGTGACTAGACTGTCGAGTAACCCGCAAGGCTAACAATGTATCTTGTCAGTTATTAAGCAACCTCGCTGATGCAGTTGACTACTAGAGGAAAAACTTCTAAATCTCCATACAGAATGCAATTGTCACTAAATGAAACAGTAAGCAGGTTAAAGTGTTAAAGGCTTTTTTAGATTTAAGTGTAGCACTAGTTAGGTGCTAGGACTTGTATAGTTAGGTTAAGCATAGCTGTATTTCTCTGCTTAGCAGAGAGACTATTAGAGAAATCTATTTGGGCTCTCTGCTTAACAGAGTGCTGTGATTGATTAGTTGGGTCTGCTCATGATGCTCTGGTGTTTAAGTTTGTCTGAGTTCTGTCCACCTTCAGGAAGCCATGAGAGCCTTACTGAATGTGTGTAGGGGCTAGGCAAATGAACATGAATATGGATACTGTTCTAGCCAATTGCCGGGAAGGTTGGCCCCACTGCATGCTAGGAGTGGTATTTATGTTCTGTGAGCACATGGGTTCAGCATCTTTCCTGGGAGAGGATTGCACCAAGCCAGGCTGGAGGCAGGCATGCCTCGCCTGGCATTTGCTGACATGTGGGCCTCAGGTGGCCAACCTGAGGGCCTGAAGTCAGAGAGAGTGACCCCGCTACAGTAAGCTGATGGGGGAGCTGTATGCCAATGATCTGTCTGGTATCACTGGAGGGTTTTGCTTCGAAGATTGGAAGGAGGCTACCATTCTGGTCTTGGGCGAGTACAGACACAGAATCTTGGGGACTTGTGTGCTGGTTGATAGTCAGCTTGGGTCTGAGAAAAGGGAACACTGGCTAGTTTTCTGAGGAGCTTGTCTAACTGTTGCTAGCAGTAGGACTGTGCAGACAGGACTTTGCTCAGCTATGTCACTTTTGGGCTGTAGCAGTCTGCCGGAACTGTCTTGTACCTGAGGAGCTCAGCCCTGCAACTACTACTACTACTGAAAAACTACTCCCGAACTACTTGTTGCTAAAGAGAAGTCTGCTATCTGCTTTCAGCCAGGACTTCCAACAGTGCTCAACTAAGAGATCAGCTATTCCTTCCCCCAGTTCTACAATTAAACTAAAAAACAAACGCCCCCTAGACCGGACTTTAAGGACAACGAGCGAAAGTTTGTATGTGTACCTGGCTGTTAAAAATACCTGGTGCCTGGCTGTGGGGCAAAGAAGGGGGAACCTGGGCAAAAATATAAGTGCTACATAAAAGACAAACAAGTTATACTTACCTGCTCTGTGCAATGGTCCCACCAGCATTGTCTGCTGCTCCTCTTCTGTGTAAGCCCCCATAGCAAACACTTGCTATAGGGGCAAATGTGCGTCCTAGCTCCCGAGCAAGGCTCTGTGTGTCTATAAACACACGTAGCACTGCTTAGTCCCACCCCCACTTCTCTCTGGATTTGATTGATAGCAGCAGGAGCTAATGGCTCCTGCTTCTGCTTCCTTGTCCAGTGAAGAGAAAGAAGGCAGTGAGGCTGCTGCTCCTCTCAGACACTGTACTGGATTGAGAATGGGCTCAGGTAAGTATTTTGGGGGGGCTGGGGAGGAGCTAACCTAGGAAGGTCTTATCTTAAAGCGGATCTTCACCCTCTTTTTCAACTTTGTCTATGGTTAATAATCAGGCAATGTTATCTTATGTTAACATACTTTTTAGGATTTTTTTCCCAGCAGAAATATATTTATTTTAATCTTCTTGCGGCTTCCAAATTCGGCTGCCTAGGCGTTTGACATCCCATTGATTCCTAGGATAATGGTGACATCAATCCCAGAAGTCTTTGGGTATCCTCAGCAAAGTGTTTGAGCCGCGTAGTGTGCAGGCGTGAGAACTAGAGGTGCATGTTAGGTAGCCAGCTGCAACAAATCCCAGGAGAGAGTGGGCGCCGGCATCAGGTGCCCTTACATAAAATTGCCGCCGGCTCACTGTGGATCTGACGTATTTAGGAACAAATTTAACATGCAAACACTTTTAAATCAAAATTAATAGCCTATTCTGACAAACTGGCCACTAGGCATTCCATGGGTGTATTTCATGCAATTACTGAATGGAGACTGTAGCTCCTCTTTAACCACTTCCAGTCCGGACACTTTTACCCCCTTCCTGACCAGGGCAATTTTCAGCTTTCAGTGCTGTCACACTTTGAATGACAATTCCGCAGTCATGCAACACTGTACCCACATGAATTTACCATTTTTTTTGAGACAGATAAAAACTTTATTTTGGTGGTATTTATTCACCACTGGGATTTTAAATTTTTTTTGCTATGTAAATGAAAATGTCCAAAAATTTTGAAAAAAAGTGTTTTTCTTATAAAATTTTGCAAACAAATAATATTTCATCATAAATCTTGGCCAAAATTTATTCTGTTATCTTTTTAGTTAAAAAAAAAAAAAAAAAAAAAAGCCAAATTAGTTTATAACTAAAAATTATAATTTTTAAACATTTTTTTTTACATACGGTCACCCTAGCAGTACAGTGTCACCATGGTGACACTGTACTACTTTTGGGGGGTGATGAAGATTTGTTTTTTTTTGTTTTTTTACACTGCTTTTACACCCATATAGGATGTAAAAGCAATCATTTCTCTTTCTCTCTGTCTGCATTCTTGCAGCCATTGAGAACTACTGAGTGAGCTGTGATTGGTCACAGCTTGTTACATGGTACAAGGCTGTTGTGAATAGCCTTGTACCATGTGACCTCTGTGATCATTCACAGATTTCACACGTAGTAAGCAATGATGTCAGAAGAGAGATCTTGCTTACTTCTTTGCATGTGATCACTGATTGGCCAATCAGTGATCACATGATCGGGACCTCCCGACTGACGATCGGTGTGTCCAGAGGACACAGCGGGCACTGGGTCACGGTGCTGCGCGCTCCCGGGGAAGCGCGCACAAGCAGGGTGTGGGGAGGCAGTTTATAAACGGCCACCCGACCCTGCAGTGCCACCGTCCGGCCGTTTATATACAACGGCCGGTCGGGAAGTGGTTAACGCAAAAGAATGCATTAAAATTAAATTAAAAAAACCCTTTAGCCTGGGTTCACACTGAAATGGTCTGGATTTTGCAGAGTTTACTGTGCGAAGTCGGCACCGCATCAGAATCGCATCCCGTTCATGCAAATCGCTGTGGGTGTGTATGTTAACTACTTCCCATCTGGCCCATGTACATAAAACGGCCTGACAGGAGCAGTTCAGGAGCAGGTGGCGTTTATAAACGGCCCCTGCATTCATTGCCTGTACGACCTCCCTGGGAGAGCGCGGCACCACGATCCACCGATCGCTGTACAGGACCTCTGTGTGAGGTTCCGATTCATGTGATCACTGATTGGCCAATTATATATTTTTGGTTATACACTAAATTTGGGTTATTTTTGTTTTTACTAAAAAGATAGATGAATACATTTTGGCCAAGATTTATGAAGATTATTTATTTGCAAACTTTTATAAGAAAAAAAACTTTTTTTTTTCCAAAACATTTGGACTTTTTCATTTATGTAGCAAATAAATAAAAATCCCAGTGGTGAATAAATACCACCAAAAAATATTTTTATCTGTCTCAAAAAAATATTCATATGGGTACAGTGTTGCATGACCACGTAATTGTCATTCAAAGTGTGATAGCACTGAAAGCTGAAAATTGGCCTGGACAGGAAGGGGGTGAAAGTGTCCGGACTTGAAGTGGTTAAGTTAACAACACCCCGAAATCGGTCCACAAACCGCGGTGCAATGTGCAGAATCGGATCGCATACGTGTGAATACCCATTCAATCAGATTCTAGTGTGGACCAAAAAAAGGGTCCTGTACCTTTTTGGTGCAGGTGCGGTACAATTAGAGCCATACAAAATGTATGGCTCCGATCGCTCCGCACACAAATCGCATGTGATTTGCACAGGAATAAGGTGCAGTTCATGTGCGAATAACATGCGATGTACCGCACCACATATATGTGAACCTGGGCTAAGCATTTATAACCACTTTAACAAGTGAAAATTGCATTAGGTATTATTTTTAGATGTTGGTACAAAAGCTTGAAATATAATATAGCTGCCCATTAGGTCACAAACTATGCAAGTTATCTTACACTGTCATACACAACTACACACACTAGGTTTGTAAGTACATTCATTCTAATGAGAAGATGTAAAAACTGATATGGGCCAACAGGAATGTGTGGAAGGTAAAAGGAAGTTGGCAAGCTTTGAAATTACCTGAAAGTACTTACACTTCATACATTTCGAGTGGTATCTGAAAGTTTTTGGCAACATACAGTTTTGTTTTGAGGTTTCGTTATCCTTTAAAGTGGTATTAAACCCAGGACCCTGCATTCACTATATCTGGTTTCCCACAGTACACAGAACATGGAAATGCAATTAGTTTAGTAAATATAAGCTGCTAAATACCTTTATTCATCAGCAGTTAGAGCAGTCATGTGACTTCTATCAGTGTCCAGCAGAGCACTGGTTAAAGCTTGTAGGAGTTTTCATACTCCCTTGAATGTCCTATGAGGCTACAGGACCCCTGACTCTCTGTTTGGACAGCGCTGATTGGCCCTGTGCTCATCACATGTAACCCCCCCCCAAAAAAAACTGCTGGAAGCATTGCACACCAAACTGAGCATATGCAGCTTGCCCCCAAGGCTCTGTTATATCAGGAAATGGATTGGGGACAGTAGAAGGAGGGGAGGCTCAGAGGAGACAGGATCAAACATTCCTTTTTACACAATGCGGAGGATTAACCCCTTAGGTTCTACAGTGAATATAACAAGCATGCTTTACTGCAGATACAGACTGATTTTACTGTTGTGGGTTTAGTAACACTTTAATTTACCAGAGTCTGGAAATCATCATTAGTAAATAAAATAAAAATTAAAAAAAAAGCTGCTGGAAGGTATAGATTGTGGGCATTTGCCTTGCATACATCAGCTCCAAGCATCTCTGCCAAGGCTGAACACCAAGCTGTTCTGAATAGACAAAGCTCTGGTCCAACCTGGTAGTGAGAGAGCACTATTAAAGCACAACTAGAAGGCTCCTGTATAACAGTTTAAGCACTAAATCCAGTTACTATATGATGCACAAGCCTGAAAGTATTCAGAAAAACGTCCTTTACCCTTCCTGACTGAGCCCTGACTTAAAGTGGTAGTAAATGCTTTTTATCTTTTACCTAAGCCTACAATAAGTCTTACTTGTACGTACTGTAAATATCTCTTCAACGTGCACAGTTTAGGAGACATTTACTTGTGAAGCCTCCGGGGACTTCTCCAGTGCATGCGGTCTGAAGGAACAGCATACCCCTTCAGAAACCTGTGCCGTAAACAGTGACTCCCGTGTGCATGCGCACTAGTGATGTCATCACGGCTCATCCAAAAGGACAGAAGCCCGCAAACCCAGAAGGAAGACTGGGTGAAATGGAAGCCCTGTCAGCGGGGACAGTGCGCCACTGGAGGGCTTTGTTCTTAGGTACGTTTTACATAATGTACGTACTAGTTTGCAATGCATACTAGCACATTACAATACTGCCTTGCAGGAGGAAAAGTTTTTGTTCCCCCCAACCGAGTTTACTACCGCTTTAATGCATTACACATTTTCCCAATCAGACACTGCAGCTCACAGAATGAGTTCAGTAACAGAGGCAGTCATGTCAATCCTGAAAACAGTGGGCATGACTAGGTAGGTGTGACCTGGTGATGATGGACAGGCTACAGGTTTAAGAGTCAGCAGTGCAAATGCTGATAGCCACGCCCCCTGAACATTTTTTTTTTTTTTTTATCCCAAATAGTGCAAGCCAGCAGGCCCTACATGAGAGTGGCAACTCTGTTCTGAATTCAGAAGTGCAACATCCTTCCACTTACTTTGCCATCTTTTTTATTACTCTGTCCCAACTTTTTTGAGATGTGTTGCTGCCATCAATTTCAAGATTTCCTCAGTTTAAAAACATTTGATATGCTATTTTCTATTATGAATAAGATATAGTTTTAGATCTGCAAATCAATGCAGTCTGTTTTTATGAAGATTTTACACAGCGGCCTAACTTTTTTGGAATTGGGGTTATAATAAGGGGGCTGGAAGACCTCAAATTTGAGGACCAAATACACAGATTTAATGTATTCTCCCTGGAGGAAGCGGCACTTAAAAGGGGATATGATTGCCATATACACATCTTTTAATGGTGACAGCAGTAACGGGGAAAAAAAACCTACTGTTTAATCAAAGGTCTCTGAAAAAGACATCCAGTCACACAATGAAACTGGAGGAGAAGCATTTTAACCCTGCATTGGGGTCATTTACTGTTAGGGCAGTAAAGATGTGAACTCTCTTGCATAGTGGTTTCAGCAGAGTGTAAATATCTTCAAAAAACGTTGATAAGTTTCTCACTGAAAACAATATGCGTCATGTGCGCGCACACACACACACACGTTGATCTCGCTGGATCTGTTTCTTTATTCAAGCTTGCCAACTATAAGTTTTAATGAATTCTTACTTGTCCATGTCTTCTCGTGCCACTGCCATGTGATAGGCAACTTCAAGTGTAAGTACACCCTGGAATAGCTGTGTTCCTAGGTTAAGGTGAGTCTCAACATTTTCAATGGCATAGAGTGCAGAACACACACAGTCAGATGCAGCTTCATGTAAATTGGACGATGTTTGGTCCTGTTGCTAAAACAAACAAAAAAAAGGGCTTAGATTTAGTACATTGCAGATTGCATACACCTTATATGTGACAACATAAACCAGTAGTTTAAAACATTTTTAGAAAACTTTTTATTTCAGGAATCTGACAATTTAGAGCCTAACAAGTCAAAATGAATTCTTTAAAAAGGCAAAGCAGGGTTTCTCAAAAGAGGGTTTTGCCGCGATCTTCTAGTCGGTCACAGGCAACTGACGGGTAGATGGCATACCCTCTACTAACACATGCAGATCTACGCAGGTAAGCGGGTGAAATCATGCTAGCTGTGGAGAGCTGTTCCCCGCCTATCCCTCCTCCACTCCTGTCCTGGGCTTGTATGTGACATCACCTGGGATGGACAGGAGGGGAGAAGGGGGTAGATGGGGAACAGCCCATCAGAAGAGGACTGATCACAGCCACTTACCTGCTTAGATCTGCATATGAAGGAGACCGCTGCCATGAGCCCTGTTATTTTCCCTGATTCCATATAAGTTGCATCTCACATTAGCACATTATGAGATCCTTACCTGTACATGGAGCCCTCCAACATCTCCACCCCGTCTTCCTTCCGGGTTCACGGGCTCTGGCCATCTGAATGCGGCATGGCGCTCTTCATTCAACGGCATACTGTGTGTCCTGAATGTATAGAGTCACTGCACATGTGCGTGTATCATCATAGGCTTTTGCCAATGTGAATATCTCCTAAACAGTGCAAGTTTAGGAGATATTCATTGTATCTACAGTTAAGCCTTATTGTAAGCTTACAAGTAGGTACAACCTAAGATAAGAGTTTACTGCCACTTTAACAATCCCAAGAAGAAAAAACAAACGAAAACAAACAAAAACAGAAAAGGTAACCAGAATGGAATATGGAAAGCACACAAAACAAACCCAGTGTCCAGTGGTCACTTATCCCCAAAAGTCCAGTAAGGCGGGGTTCAGATACAGTACTCCAAAAGCCAAGCTGTAAATGAATGTACTAAATAGCTGCAATTGAAGAGACAGTGCTCCAGCAGTGAGACTGAGAAAGATAATTATAGAAGAATTTGAAGGAAAAGCTTTTGCAAAAATAGGCTAGCAAAGCTGAAGAATATGTCCATCCTCCAAGGACACAAGAAAAACCTGAGGCAAGCTGGGAATGGGAGGAATTATCCTGGGCGGAAATACAGTTTTGTAGGGTCCTGTAAGGAGGCAGTTTAACTTGAAAGTTATAGATTTTGAATATATCAGAAAGAAAAGGAATTTAGACTTAGTACAGTACAGGACATGGGTTTGATATTCATAGACCCTGGGGGCTAAAAGGCTGGTACTTTCAGGTGGATTGGACACTGGCAAAGCTTTCAAGGACACGCTCTCTGGGCATCTCCCTATAACTATCTCATGCTGAGAGTCGTTAGTTTTGTAGTAGCAAGCAATGCAGAGTAAGATTAGAAGAGATGGTGGTCTGTATCCTGCACTCAAAGATATGAAATTTACAGGTTAGTCAAAATTCCTTTTATCTTAATCATACTGTACAGGCACAGACTCTGGGACATATCCAATCAATTGATAAGAGGGTGGGCAACAACTAGGCAAAACAAAACAGTACCAAGAAGCAGAGTGCTACTGCAAGAACCTTGAGAACAACATACTCAAAAGAAGTGCTGGGAACTTTTAGACTTCCCAGCGTGGTCAAAAGAAGGAAAATATTGAAGAGCAGTTCAGGCAGAATTTGCATTGAAGGCAAGGCACAGATTGACCTGAACTGAGTTTAGGGAAGTCCCCCACCTCATTCAGATCAGGCTGAAGATGTTGGGTTGAAGGGCCCATCCTGCTTGGTCCAGATGGTGACAGATGAAGTAATACATCTTCCAGTCGTCCACCCTGGGAATGTGGACAGAGATTACAGGACAGTGGATGCTCGATGATCTGGCTTGCTTCCTTCAAAAGTTCAGGACTCCTGGTGCCTCCTTGGTGACTGTATAGGCCATAGCTGTGGTATGGTCCCACTGCACCCTGATTGGGTGTTGCTGAAGAAGTGGGGTCCAGTGGTGCAGAGGCATTTTGGTAGCTGTAAGCTTCAAGATGCTTAAAAGGAAGCTTGGCTCTTTTTGGTGACCATGTTCCCTGGACTATGAGGGATTGGAACACTCCTAACCAGTCAAAGACTGGTATCTGTTATCACCTTTCAGTGATGTAGCAGAAATTACTTTGTCAAGGCTGGGTTGGAAACCCACCAAGCTAGGGAGTACCGTGCTTAACTGTATAGGAGCATGGGCAAGTCAAGAGAAGGAGGATGTTTATTTCATGCTAGCTAGATTTTGTTGGGAGAATGCTCAAATGAAATTGAGTGAATGGTACAGCTTCAAAAGGAATCCACCATGAGGTTCAGAACTCTCATGAAGAATGTCAGGGACATTCCTTTGATTTGCACAAACTCTAAGAGACAGCAATTTGTATTCTGGAAAGAAGACTTTTGCTTGGGCTGTGTCTAGAATTAGGCCAAGTACTCCAGGCAAAGAGTAGGCTGAAGAATAAGAGATGGTTGCAGAATAAGAGATGGTTGCAGAATAAGAGAAGGTTGCAGAGGATCTTCAGAAGAAGATCCTCTAGATAACCTGTGACCTGGATGAAGTTCTTAGAGGCGGAAGTATCTTTGTGGATACTGTGAAAGCAAAGGGTAAGACAAAAAGCAGAACAACAAACTAGAAGTAATTGTCTCCTGCTGCAAAGGGAAGAAAGTGCTGATTGAGTGGATAGATGGGAATATGCAGACAGCGATCGTGCATGTCTACAGTTGCCACATATTCCCTTTGTCTCAGAGAGGCAATAACTGATACTGGAAATTCCATACAAAATTTTGGAATCTGAGGGTATTTGCTTAGGGATTTTGGACCAGGATAGGGCGAATACTTGGCTGCAGTCCTCTCTCCTTCACACATGGACTTACAGGCATTAGTGGGAGCCATTGGCTCCTGCTGTTGTCAGTCAAATTCAGTGAAGGGGTGGGGCCAAGCAGCACTGTGTACGTCAATAGATGCACACAGCTCAGCTCAGGATTGAGCCCTTACATCTGCCCCCATAGCAAGTGGCTTGTTATGGGGGAAGATGCAGAACAAGAGGAGCCGAGAGTGCAGGTGGGGGATCCCAGAAGAGCTGTTTGAAATACCATTGCACAGAGCAGGTAAGTACAACATGCTTGTTATTTTAGAAAAAATAAGCTTGCAGTACCACTTTAAGAGTGTCTCAAACTTCCTGTCAGCAGGATGTTTGAATGAAGGAACATCTTCTATAGATATAGTAAGATGTTTAAGTGTCACTAAACCAAAGGAGAAAAAAACCCCTTTGTAATAATTATAATGATTTTGTGCCATGTGTTTAGGGCTAAAATCTTTACTTATGTATATGTTCTTTGGCTAACCTACTGGTCACAAATAGCTCATTGGTGGTGGTGGCAATGATCTGTGGGCTCACAGAGCCTCTGCAAAGTTGCCACACCACATGACTTACTGTAGAGGAAATCCCCTAGCTTACTATGGCCCAGGATTGGAAGTGGGTTCTAACCCAATGCCCTGCGACATCCCTCGCTGTTTCAGGCCCTACTCCAGGCATTGCAAAGTGGACTGGAGCTGTCAGTGAAGGATCTGATCTTTTCCAAAGCACTGGTGGGTGGATGAGATCCTTGACAGACAGCTCCACTCTGCTTTGAGCGGCCTGGGGGAGGGCTGGAAACAACGGAGGTGAAATCACTGGACCCACTCGGGTAGTGCTGAAAAAAAAAAAAAAAGAAAGAAAATATTTCACATAACCCACTTTAAATAAAATGAAAAATAGTATTTATTGATTAAATATAAAGCGGTTTACATGTTACTCAATGGCTGCTCCATCATTGTAGCACTACTGTCAAGATTTAGAATCACTTTAAGACTGAGAAGTCAAGGTATACGACAGGAACAGACCACTTTTTTGTGAACTCTTGTTTTCCACTGGATAGAGCTCGGTAATGATCCTTGGAGGGGTGAAAGCCTTCATGAATTTAGCCAATCATAAGAGATTGCCCATTCTATTTATTCATTCAGGGAAAATGTATTTTCAAATTTAGCAGGTCTCTTTATACAGACAGAAGAGCATCAAGCACGACAATGCTGAGGTTTTAGCGCACAGCAAAACTAAGCGTATTAAAGAATATATAAGCCCAACATTTCATGTACCTGATATGTGCCTGCTGTACCATGCACTTGTATGTAAAAGTATCCTGTTCTCTTTGTATTGCTTTCTTTGTGTAAAATCCCCAGTGTTCTTGCCAGTCCATCTGCTTTCCTATTAAAAACTGACCACACTAAGCAGAAGAATATACTGTGTTCTCTAGCTGTGCTAGGAACTCAGTCTGCTCTCCTCCAATGATCAGACTTGTCCTGGCACGCCCATCCCCACTCCCCCTCTGATTATAATAATCCACAATAGCAAATACGGTCAACGGATAAAACAAAATCAAACCCATAAAAATATGATAAAGCCATAGATGTTACAATGAAAGTGTCACTACAGACCAACATATATACACGTGCTTAAAAGTATCATATCATAAACGTAGCTGAAATAGATGTTAAAATCAGCTCAATAAATAAATCAATCAAAAAAAAGTTCTGCAGCATTCTACAACTTTGGAGAGCTTCCCAAGAAGAGCAAATAAACTGCAATAACTGAGCCTGGACTTGACTTAGCAATGGATCATGTGTTAAGGAGATCAAACAAACCCTCATGGGGAGCAATGTTTTGATGATGCTGCCCTTAAACACAAACAGGGCACCTCTTAGAAATCAGGGAGCCCAAGTTTGGAAGCTACCTATACAAAAGGTCCAAAAACAGCATTTCCCTAGGGCTAAGATATAGTATACCTAAAAATACTGTGCTGAGCTAAACAAAGCAATTACAGTGCAAAGAATAGAGAGAAGAGAAGTTACATTTTTTTGGGTGGTGCAATATGCAGACAACTGGAGCTGAACTCAAAAAGTAAAGATTTGCTATGGTCTAGGGAACATTAATACGTTTTAATTGTGCCTAAGCAGTACCCTGAATAGTGTACCCTTTGTCTTGGTTTCCTTCTAAAAATTAGCCTTGCATTTCCTGATAAGGGGTGCCACGGCACTTCTGTTTATCTGCAGTGTGAGATCTGGCTGGTAGTCTCAGGCAATCTGGAGAGAGATTTGGTAATGTCACTATCCTGCGGCTTGCCATTCGCATTTCTGGAGGCTCTGATAAGTGGAAGCAAAAAGCTGCCTAGAAGACCCTGCCTCGCCCAAGATGGCTGCCACCACAGATAGTGCAGTACAAACAATGGTAAGTCAGTAATGAGGGAAAAAACAGCTGCAGGGGAATCACAGGCAATTTTGGTGATGTGTCCTTTTCCCTCTGTCTGCTCCTTTTTAGACACAGCTTCTAGAGTTCAATTCATCTTTAACTTACCAGGACCTGGAAGAGCAGCATCAAGAGACGGTTGTTAGCCATGAAGTTGCTGTCTAGGACCCCCAAGTTAAACCAGCTGCCTAAACATCTGAATGTCTTTATCAGCATCTTTTCATTGTCCATTGCCTTCTCCACACAATTCATCTTGAAAAAAATAAGGACAATACACAATTATATACATTACTGGTAACCCTTTCACAGTTAGGCCAATGTTTCTATTTTTCATACACATGCTAAAACACACATTGCAGGCATGAGAATGTAGTTATCACCCCAAAGCAAGATATATATTTATATAAGCAGAGGACCTGTAAAATAAAAAACTGTTTTTTGAAAAGTTCAGTTGCAAATACATTCAAATTAAAATTTTAGTGCACACAAACACAAGATAATCTCCGGTTTACAATGAGACTGTGTGGGATAAATAAATGTCAATATATGTTAGGACTCAAAATCGTATGTGCACAGGAAATAGCTAAACAAAACAATGCCCAAAACTGTACATAGATGAAGGTTTTAAAAATCTTTTCAGCTCATCAATTTAGAGTTAAACGCAGAAGTTAAATCTGCTCTCAGGAGGCTGCATGACTGAGCACACAGAAAAGCCAGGGGGCAGGCCCAATGCATAATCAGTAGCTGGCTGTTTGTACGCAGAAGAAGCAGTCAGCTGAAGAGGACCAAGATTGTAGCATGTGCGACCCGGTGTATGTAACCTGAACAGCGGATTGCAGCAATACAACGCTGGTTTCACTGTGGGGGTATGTGTTTTGAACAGAAAGCAGCACTATAGCTGAGAAAAAACAAAAACACACACATTGGGACATGGCACGGTATTAAATACTGTAGGATGGCCTTCAAATTCTCCATTTACTCTTGGATCTGAGGCCATACCCAAGGTGTGCCATACGATCTGCATTTATGTATGCGCGTGCCTCCTAGGTTCGCAGGTGTTTACATAGGTGCGTGGGCCTCTCTAAATGATTTCTAAATTTAATTACTTAAAGCAGTATTTTTGCTTAACTTTATTATCACAAGGGGACCAACGTGTTATTACTGTGCAGTGACAGGTTCCTTATACCTTCCCTGCACAGAGGCCAAGCAGATCAGGGACAGAAAACTACCAAACTGCTTTTTACTAATCCACAGAGGGCAAGGATTTAAAAGCTCTGAACCAGGAAGTTCTCCCACATTAGTGGGGTGGCTGGTCATGTCAGCAATAACATTTCTACAAAAAAAGGCAGTGGAGAGGGGTTAACTCTCAGATTGCCATAGAATGTAAATGAAGAAGGAGCATGGCTAGTGGCTACTCAACTGCAGAGATCTGTACATATATAATCCATGGTCAGAATAAAACAAATAGCCAACAATTAAACTGCAAAAGGATTTTCACAGATTCTTACCAGTAGAGACACTACAGTACTAGAATAATAGGCCAAGTCCTCAATGATCTCAGATCGCCGGTTAGCACCAATACGCAGAGATCGGCTATGAACTTCCTCTGGTAGCACAGTAAGAATCTCCAAGAGGAAGGATAATGATGATGGGTCATTACCATAGCTATAAGAAAAAACAAAGCATCAAAAAGAGAGGAAATGTAATATACAATCACCAACCCAACAAACAAAGCGACACGTGACACCAAACACAGAGACAAGACTGGGAGGTTAGGCATACGTGTAAGTACTTACGTTTCTACAAGCGTTTGTACACAGCCTTTCCAGGAAGCCATCTGCAGGGCAAGATCTGCTATTGCTAAAGCCAGCTACAAAGCAAAAAGAATTTTCGGTAAAACCTTTGTAAGTGATATGTTGCACACCTACAGATCCTGATCACAGCCACACTTTTATAAATCTCTTTATGCATGCACGGATAGATATACATAGATATTAATATTAAAACAAGGGGCGTTCGTAAAAATGGAGGTTAGCATGGTGGCACTACATGCAGTAGTAAGTGGCAAGTGTTTCCTATTACTGATAGGCGGTGCACGTCATAGGCCAGCTCAGAGACCGTTAATTAAGATGGCAGACAACAGTGTGTGTGCGTGGTGATTACGTTTCTTGTAAACAAAGGCATAAAACCTGCAGATATCTACAGACGCTCAGCCACATTTGAATGGTGTATATGTTTCAAATATGGCCGTACGTCCATCAGTCACAATCCCGGCAGTGGTGGTTCCCAGTCTACAGCAAACTTTCCTGTGAACATTCAGCATGTGGGAATGCCTGATCCTGGATAATCGGCACATAACCTGTTGTGAAATTGCACAAGAAACAAATCTGTCTGTGGGAAAGGTGAACACAATGAGAACGAAGCGAAGCAGACTGTTCTACGATAGTTCAGGCACACTGACAAATCCTTCTGTGTCGAAGCTTTCCAGGCATTAAACGCTGGGATAAGTGTATAAATGTAGTAAGGAAGTATGTACAAAAATATATGCAGTTTCCTCTAATTCCAAAAGATATGTTTGGCGCAAAAACAACACTGCACATCACCAAAAGAACACCATACCCACAGTGAAGCATGGTGGTTGCAGTATCATGCTTTGGGGCTGTTTTTCTTCAGCTGGAACTGGGGCCTTAGTCAAAGTAGAGGGAATTATGAACAGTTCCAAATACCAGTCAATATTGGCACAAAACCTTCAGGCTTCTGCTAGAAAGCTGAATATGAAGAGGAACTTCATCTTTCAGAATGGCAAAGACCCAAAGCATACATCCAAATCAACAAAGGAATGGCTTCACCAGAAGAAGATTAAAGTTTTGGAATGGCCCAGCCAGAGCCCAGACCTGAATCTGATCGAAAATCTGTGGGGTGATCTGAAGAGGGCTGTGCACAGGAGATGCCCTCACAATCTGACAGATTTTGAGTATTTTTGAAAGGAAGAGTGGGCAAATATTGCCAAGTCATGCTGATAAGCTCATACCCAAAAAGAGTGCTGCAATAAAATCAAAAGATGCTTCAACAAAAGTATCGGTTTAAGGGTGTGCACACTTATGCAACCATATTATTTTAGTTTTTTATTTTTACTACCCTCCACCTAAAGGATTTCAGTTTGTTGTTCAACTGAGTTGTACAGTTTATAGGTTACATTAAAAGGTGGAAAAAGTTCTGAAATTATTTATCTTTGTCTCATTGTTTTACATCACAAAAACCTGACATTTTAACAGGGGTGTGTAGATTTTTTATAACCACTGTATCTTATGCATTGCTCTTCCCTTCAACAACTATAAAATTAACATCACAGTACACATTCCTTTAGGTTGGCCATACATTATTCAATTTACTTGAACAATTTTTCTTTAGATTTACCAAAACCATATAATATGAGGTCAAACCTAAAACACTTTCAATTTGTATGTAATCAAGCGGGCCCTTACACTACAAAGTTGAAGAAAAATCTAATGGAAATTTAACAAGAAAATTGTGGCCAGCTTTAGGCACTATTTGCATGGGCGAGCAGGCTGATGATGTCACAACCTCTGACTCTGCCAATCAAAGGGAGCTTTGTATTAAATCGATGGAATACATTGCTTTCTCTGAATGGCTGAGCACCGTTGTGATAGACTCTACTGTGTTACGGGTCTGATACTGGAAGTAGCTGTAGCTGCATACAGTTTATACCGCACATGCAGCGGCCTAACATGTTAGTGAGGGACATAATTCGTCTGAGCCAAGCTGTAAAGCATATCAAAAGGTGGCGATCAGCTTTATATACTTATTTTTACTCTATATGACAAAGGTTGTTGATTTTTTTGTTTTGAACATGTGGCCAGAATCAGAGGATTGAAGCTACCCCTGCCTATGTTTCCCTGCAGACAAGCTGGAAAAGAGCTGGGTCATGTGACAGCTATACATCGATTAGGAAAAGGGTACTTCAATCTTTTTTTAACCACTTCCCTACCGCCCTATAGCAGAACTACTGCTACAGGGCTGCGCAAAATCGTGTGTGTGTGTGATTGTGCACATGCCGTCCTAGCTGCCTGCTGCTGACGATCACCGGGTCCCAACCAGAGATTCCCCACTGGCACCCGGCGATCACCAAGGAACACTGACAGGGGAGAGGTCTGTATGTAAATACAGGTCTCTCCCCTGTCAGCACCAACATGCCGCTATGCAGAGCAATACAAAGCAGCATGCTTAAACAGTAAGATTTGATAAGTTGTTGCTGATTGTGTAGACTTGTATTTTTTGCTGTCGGTGCAAAAAATACAAGTCTACACAGTCAGCAGACACAAGTGAGAGGGGAATTCTTAGACAATTGTCTGTCAGATTTACTGTTTAAGTCAACTAATCAGACACTTTAATGTGTTTTTCTGCAATTAACTAATTGTGAGGTTTTCTGTGATAGTGCCCATTTTGTCATCGACAAACTTAGTATTTTTAAATGAAAAGTCATTTTCACATTACGCCTTTTCACAGTCTATATATGCAATAGTACTACAACAAAGCACATCTTACCTGAGTTACAATAACAGGAGACAAGTCCTTCAAGTTCTGGATATGTGACAACAAGGAGTCCCGCAAGGAAGCATGGGAGTCTGCAGGCAGCTCATAAAATGAAGTTTGAATTTTCATCTTCATGGTTTGTGCAGCAAAATAGCAGGACTCGACATCCTGATGGATGTGTAACAATTGGTCCGAGATCTCCCATGCATAAACCTAAGAAATGACAACAAAAATGTGTCAGATAGCACTAACGTACAGGTCAATCACTTAGCTGCTAGACACCAATTCTCCTTTCCCACCTCAGATGGCCAAAACCAAATTTTGTAATTTAACAGATTCATATCTGGCATGCAAAACATACTTTCTAACCATTTGTTAACTTATTTTTATAAGATAAGTTCACCTTACACAACCCATATTCAGGTTACGAGAGGACCAGTCCCCGTTCCACACCTCCTCCAATCCCTACTGTGACAGCTAGAGGGGGATCTTCTCCCCCGCTAGCTGTCACAATTTTGCGGCTGTCAGCTTGTAGTTCTCAATGAACTACCAGGGAGCTGTTGAGCGCTGTGGTAGTTCAGTCGTTCTTCTTGTCAGAGTATCTGTTTGACTGCATGAGGACTCAGATACACTGACAGGTGTACAGGAGTCCTGCATGGTACCAGCAATCTGCGGATTGCTGGTGCCATGCTTTCCAGGCTCCCAAAACAAAACATAGTGAATGCCCATTTTTTTACCTGCAAAAAAAAAAAAAGCATTTATTATTTTTTGGTTAAAGGGAAACGTATCCTTTCAACTCAGAAATCTGTGGAAATAAAAGATGGTACTGTTGATTTTACCCATAGCATCAGACCTGAGCACATTTTATTAAAAAAAAAAAAAAGTAAAAAAAATAAGCATACGTTTAAAATTGTGCATTTTTGTAAAACTGCAAAAATCTAAACATCTATGTAAAACTGTACATAATCCATTTACACTAAAGCATTTTTTTACATTACCCATTCATCATTATACTAAAACTCCACCCTGAAACTATTGCTAAGCTTCTAATGTGTGCAAAGACATTTCATGCACTGCAAAAGCGCTCTGGGAATATCTATGCATCCTCATTAGGTGTGGTTTTGTATGTATGAATTTAATTATCATTTTATATACTACCTATGTTTAAAGTTGTCGTACAGGCTGAAGGTTACCTTCATGCAATCTGTGCATGAAAATAAAAAAACCTGTGTGCTACTCCCCCACAGCCCCCCAATTCTTACCAGAGCCCAGCTATGTCTTGATCTAGCTATGTCTGCTCTCCCAGGTCTCTCTCTCCTCATTAGTGGAGACAGAGGAGCAGGAGCCAATGGCTCCCACCTGTCAATCACAGCTAGTGGGGAGTGAGTAGGGGGCGGGGCTGAGCCACGCACTGTGCGTCTTATAGTCACACAGAGTGTGGCTTGGGAGTGAGCTTGCATGAGTGCCCCCAGAGCAAGGGGTAGGGGCCAGGAGCGACAGCAGGGGACATGAGAAAAGAAGGATCGGGGCTGCTCTGTGCAAAAAAAGTGTAACATGCTTGTTAATGGATTCTTGACCGCCCTATAGCAAAAGTACTGCTACAGGGTGGCAGGGCTGCAGAAAATCATACATACGTGATTTTGTATTTCAGGGTAGGGGGCGCGCACCGCCCAACCCGTGCCGCCACTGGCAGCTCTAGATATCAATCACCGGGTCCCGGCTGGCGATACCCCGCCGGCACCCGGCGATCGCTGAGGAACAGTGACAGAGGAGAGGTCTATATTTAAACAAAACAGATCTCTCCCCTGTCAGCACCAGCACGCTGATTTGTATTGTTCTGCATAGCAGAGCAATACAAAGCAGCTTGCATATACAGTAAAGCACACACAGACAAAATAGTAAAACAGCACACAGTTAACCCTTTGATCGCCCCATATATTAACCCCTTCCTTGCCAGTGTCATTAGTACAGTGTCAGTGCTTTTTATTAGCACTGATCACTGTATTAGCGTCACTGGGGATGTCAGTTCGTTCCCCCCAGTGTCAGAATGCCCGCCGCAGTCCCGCTATAAATCGCTGATCATCGCCATTACTAGGATAAAAAAATTAAAATTCCAGTATATATAAAGCCATTTTAGATGCTATAACTTTCACGTAAACCGATAAATTTAGACGTATTGGGATTTTTTTGTAGCAGAATACATTTTGGCTTAAATTTATGATGAAATTTGATTTTTTTACTGGACATGTTTTATAACAAAGTCAAAAATACTGTTTTGTTTTCAAAATTGTCGGGTTTTTTTTGTTTATAGTGCAAAAAATAAAAAAACTGCACAGGCGATCAAATACCACCAAAAGAAAGCTCCATTTGTGGGAAAAAAGTACATAAAATGGCCTGGTCAGGAAAAGGGGTAAATCCTCTGGAGGGCAAGTGGTTAATTAAAAAAAACAAAACAAGTCTTTGATGTCACTTTAATTTTATGAATTTCTTTTTTAATTTTATTGCAGTCATAAGGGTCAGAAAAGTCCCGTGTGACAGCAAGGAGGTGAATGCACTCTTTAAAGTGGTTGTAAAGGCTCAAGCTTTTTTACCTCCATGCATTCTATGCATGAAGGTAAAAAACCTGTGTGCAGCAGTGCCCCCAGCCCCCTCAATACTTATCTGAGCCCCATCAAGATCCAGCGATGTGCACGACAGCCTCGGCTGTCCCGGGTCTCTGCCTCCTCAGTGGCTGAGACAGCAAGTGGGAGCTATTGGCTTCCACTACTGCTAATCACACCCAGTCGGCCAATGACGAGAGGGGCGTGGCCAAGTTGCGGCTCCATGTGTGAATGGACGCACGGAGCAGCAGGTGTCCCCATAGCAAGCTGCTTGCTGTGGGAGCAAACAACAGACAGGAGGAGCCAGGGGAGCCTGCGGGGGACCTGAGAAGAGGAAGATCCAGGCTGCACTGTTGAAAATCACTGCACACAGCAGGTAAGTATAGACATGTTTTTTATTTTACAAAAAAAAAAAAAAAATTTACCTTTTGAATCACTTTAAGGTACCTCCCATCCAACAACACCTGTGCATGATAGTGCAGATACTGGCTGGTATATTTATTAGAACCTCTCCCACATCACAGCTCTCCAGTAATACCTATATTGAGAACTCTGTGAAACAGGATTTTTGAAGACTAGCAAAATATTTTTCTTGGAGTTCATTAGGGGACACAGGAGGATAGTCAGAAATGCCGAGTCATTCAGCTACCTTTAGAAGATTTGATATTGACAACCAATCAGAGCAGTGCAACAGCCCAGCAAACAAATGGCTAACAGGCTTACAATAGCCAACATGTTAACAGAGGTGGCTCAAAAAACTCACAGAACCACCTGGAGAACCTTACAGCCAAAACTGGCATTAGAGGAGGCCTGAGCAACCAACCAGTAGAACCTAGCAAAGGTATGCACAGAGAATTAGATGACAGCCTTACAAATCTGAGAAACAGAAGTCTGATGCTAAAAACCCTAAACTGCACTAACCAACCTTATGGCATGTGCTCTAAAAAGACAATGGTGAAAACTGTCCTCAAGCTGGTAAGCATCAAAAATGAGCTGCCTGATCCACCTAGTAACAGTGAAGCAGGAGGGAGCATGTCCTTCCAGAACCTCTCATGGATGACAAACAGAGCATCAGACCGTTCGAGGGAAACACTTGAACAGCTTTCACCACAGACAGATAGTGGACAGCAACCATCTCACAGCTATTTCACATGGGCATTCAGTCTGGATCCATCTGTCAGTTTTTCAGTCAGATTCAAATAAAACCACAATATAATCTGGGCGGGCAGATGTAAAGGGACATACTGTATGTCAGTTTACATCTCCTTTCATCCAGCATTTCTCCCATCAGAGCCCTAGGAGTATAGCGACATATCAGATGTAAGTTAGATAAGTCCAGGAAGTGGCATGCAACTCATTGGACTTAAATCATAGTGTGTTAGCACATTTTCCAATTTAAATTTCCTTGCTGCAATGCTAATTCAATGGCTGGAAAACTTGCTGCTGATTCAGAACATGAACACAGATCAAGTTCTAACTTAACTGGCTTAATGCTTGTTCTAGGTTAACAAATCGGTATTAAACCCAAAAATAAGAAAGTAATATATTGCAGATTACCCTTTTTTTTTTTTCTTAAGATGTGATGGCTGCATTAGGTTTTTTTTAAGTTTCTTCTCATTTATTTTCACCTAGTTATCCAGCCAGTAACACACTTTCTGGATGGCAGCATTGCCAGTCTAGGTAGAGGGTAGTGTTATATGCACTATCATATTTGGATGGACTTTACTAACAAATTAAAGTGATTCTAAAGTCAAGACACTTTTTACCTTAATGCATTCTCTGCATTAAGGGAAAAATGTCCCACTACTTTACCCTGGCCTGCCCCTACTCCACAACAACTTGAGCCCAACTCAATCCAGCACCGTGCCCGCCTGCAGCAGAGCTGTACTCTCTCCCTCGCTTCACAGGACTCACTGACAGCAGGGGAAGTCGTTGGCTCCTGCTGCTGCCAGTCAAATCCTGTGAGGAGGGAGCAGGGGACAGGGTCGAGCCACACTGTGTCTATGGAAGCACATAGTCTAGCTTGGCAGCATGCCCACATGTGTGCCCCCTCAACACATAGCTTGCCGAGAAGGCACCCAGAGAAGAGGAGGAGCTGACAGCGCCAGCAGGGGACCAGAAAATGAGAAAGGTGGCTGCTCTGTGCAATATCATTGCACAGAGCAAGTAAGTATAACATGTTTGTTATTTTACAGTGATTCTAAACATACACTGTTTAATTTAAAAAGTCCCTACCAGGAGTGTGGAAATTTTTGAAAAATCTACTTGTCCAGAGACTAAATC
Source organism: Staurois parvus (assembly GCF_062004578.1). NCBI lineage: Eukaryota > Metazoa > Chordata > Amphibia > Anura > Ranidae > Staurois > Staurois parvus. The sequence continues at coordinate 10,880,010 of NW_028317971.1, forward strand.
AGGGCCCCAATCTACTTTTCCAGATAAAAATATTGAAAAAATTAACCAAAACCGTATTTAAATTGGAGATGATTTTAGGAATGTCTGGGGCTTTTAAAAACAAAAGAGGCTTTATGGCGACTTAAACGTGTAATATTTTTAACATTGCGCTGTTTATCTCCTCCTCCCCTCCCTGCCTCTCTCCAGCACCGCACCCGGGGACTAGCAGGGAGGGGAGGGACCTTGCAGTGCAATGAGCACCGATTGGCTGCTTGTCAGGAAAGGGTGGGTCAGGGATTATACGTTATCCCTTTTGCTTCCAGAGCAGTTTTTGCATTGTTTGCACACATTTAAAAAATAATTTTAGGCCTGAAGATTACATAAAACCCCCAAACATATATTTTCTGACAGCTGAGACCCTAGAGAATAAAATAGTGGTAGTTCCAATTTTTTATGTCTCATATTACCGAAAAAATTGCTTTATTTTTTGTAAAATATAAAAGATGAGGTTGCAGCGAGTAAATAGATATCCAATTTGTCAAGCCCTAAATTTGTGCGCACTCGAGAAACGGCGATGAACTTCAGTACCCTACATTTTCTATATGTCGACACTTTTAAAGCTCCTTATAGGTTACCAGTTTAGCATTACAGAGGAGGTGTGGTGCTACAATTATTGCTCTCATTCTGGCATGCGCAGTGATATGCAACATGTGTATCGCAATCGATGGGTGAATGCACAGGTGCTCCAGCATGTGCTTTTATGTTTGTACGTGTGTATATGTGGGGGTGGGGGCCTCAATATTTTTTTTGGGGGGGATGGTATGTGCTTGGGTGTAACTTATGTTTTACAATTAAAAAACAAAAACAAGAACCCCCCCCCCCCTTTTTTTTACTTTTTTTTTTTCATTGCATAGGGGACAAAGTTTCCTATGTGATGATTTTTGGTGACAGGTTCTCTTTGAGACATCCAAGGTCTAAAAGACCCTGGATGTCCCCCTCTGCTCCACTGGGGATTGCATTACAATCTCTCAACGGGGACCTGGAAATGACATTGTAACGTCACTTCTGGGTCAGCACAAGAAGGGGAGGGGAGCGAACTTGTCCACTCTTCTCCCTCCCATCTAGCCGACGGCGAACTGGGCCCGCAGATGGGCAAGCGGAGACCAGGAGACATCACACCGGGGGCGCGGAGAGGCTGGCACTGTGTGAAGCAATCGGCGGCAGCGCTGCCACCCATTACGTCACCTGAGAGGTGAGCCCTGCTACTTCCCCGCAGAAGGGCTAAAGGTAGAAAGAAACTACCTGCCCGGCGCCCGAATTACAGGTCCCAGGCGTCAGGCAAAAGGAATCCAACATCCCTGCCCTTCTATTTCTGTATATGGATAATGGCACTGTAAGTATTTTAAACACCCCAGCCTGTCTGCAGGGAAACATAAGCAGGATGAGCTTCTAGTCCTCTGCAGCTAGTCACCTGTTCAGAAAAAACAAACAAATACACGGTTTTAAATGATCACATATATATTTAGAATCAAATGTTTATTATTATTGTGCAAATAATATGGTGTGGGCAGATTTAAGTCAGTCACAGGCTGTGTCCCACCCCTCCAGCCTGTGTCTAATGGCTCGTTCACACTTGCTGTTTTACCAACGCTTGCCAAACGCCCCTATAGCGTTTGCGGAACGGTTTTTAACGCTCCGCAAACACCGCATGCGCGGTTTAGCTGCGGTTGCTAGGCGTTTGCCAAGTGTTAAAAACGCACCACAAATGCCTATAATGAAGTTTGAATGGTGTTACCGCTCCGCAAACGCCCCGCAAACGTATCGCAACAGCACCGCAAACGCCGGGCGTTTGCAGAGCGGTACCATAGGCTATAATAGGAGGCTTCATTGCCTCCTGGCTCGACCAGAGGCGTCCGTTTTGCCGTGCCGCTACCGCTCCTGTTAGAACAGCACCATGTGCTGCAATGTGCAGAATTGGCAGAGGCGTTTGGGAAGCGGTAAAAACGCTTCCCAAACGCCTCTCTGCCGCCTGCACACAACGCTAGTGTGAACGTAGCCTTAGAATAAGAGGGAGGCGATTCCTTCATTAATCTACATGTTATATCCTGCCCTGATTGTGTTTAGCTGGTTAGTGGGTATAGAAGAGGAGGGAGTGGGCTATCATTTACCACTGTGTATATGCCCATGTGTGACTCTATAGTCACATGGACTGCTCAGATATGAAAGGGAGGAAATGCTAGGCATAGAAACTCACTGAAAACTGAGCATGTGCAGAGTTGCCACTACAGGGGCAAAATTCTTAGCTGAATTGAGGACATGAACAGAAGGTGGAGATAGAGAACAGCAGAATCAACCAGGTTTTTTGCAGAACACAGAAAACATGATTATGAAGAGTGGGATATTTTTATTTGGGAAGATCAAACTTATTAAAAGTCCATGTGTTTGCTAAATGTAAACATACATTTCACAATACACATTTACAAAAAAAATAAAAAATTTTAAAAATATGTGTACGATCTTGTTTTGGGCCACATCCATAGCTGTATTGGGATGCTGGTTGGACACCCCTGCTGTAAACGAATAAAAGCTGATCACTATAAACACCACTGTCAGCGGTAAATGTTTTTTCTCCACCCTTTGCTTCTTTTTCTGGACAGCTTAGTATGGTAAAGTAGATTGACAAATATCAGACCTACTGGCCGGATCACCATGCGAAAATATAGGGAAAGGCATAAAAACGGAAAACTAACGCAGCCTTCGCAAGAAATGGTAAGCTGCAATAGAATGTTTTTATTTTTTCTTATTATTATTATAATAGTACAGGATTTATATACTTTAATGACTGACAAAACTGTCAAGTTGGATAGAAGCATACCACCATCATTCTAAAGCTCACCATACATATTACAATCTCCTTTTGATTTGCCAAACTATGTTAAAAGCAGACCTACTAAAAGGCTGATGCTTCATGAATCAATGCACTGTAACACATACAGTGTGAAGAAATTCTGACACCTTGACACCTGCAACACAGGTATTCCAGGTCTGTGACTGAAACCGGTTACAGCCAGACAGCTAGCATTTTCAGAATGTTGCAGCTTCTATACTTCTGAGGACAGGTGGATTTTATGTTACGCAGAAATACTGCAAATTGAATGACGGTTCCCTTTAATGCAGGGGTAGGCACACTTCAGCCCTTCAGCGTCTGCAGAACGACAGTGCATCCAGAAAGTATTCACAGCGCTTAACTTTTCCCACATCTTGTTATGTTACAGCCTTATCCCAAAACGGATTAAATTAATTTTTTCCCTCAACATTCTACACACAATACCCCATAATGACAAAGTTAAAGAAGTTAGTTTTTAAATCTTTGCAATTTATTAAAAATAAAAAAAAAAACGGAAAAAAAAAAACATGTACATTAAGTATTCACAGCCTTTGCCATGACACTCAAAATTGAGCTCTGGTGCATCCTGTTCCCTCTGATCATCCTTGAGATGTTTCCACAGCTTGATTCAACTTGACACAGTCCACCTGTGGGAAATTCAGTTGATTGGACATGATTAGGAAAGGCATACACCTGTCTATATATAAGGTCCCACAGTTAACAGTGCATGTCAGAGCGCAAACCAAGCCATGAAGTCCAAAGAATTGTCCATAGACCTATGAGACAGGATTGTATCAGGGCACAGATCTGGGGAAGGGTACAGAAAAATTTCTGCAGCATTGACGGTCCCAATGAGCACATTGGCCTCCATCATCCATAAAGGTAAGAAATTTGGAACCACCAGGAATTTTCCTACAGCGGGCCACCCGGCCAAAATGAGTGATTGAGGGAGAAGGGCCTTAGCCAGAGAGGTAACCAAGCTCCCGATGGTCACTCTGAAAGAGCTCCAGCGTTTCTCTGTGGAGAGAGGAAAACCTTCCAGAAGAACAACCATCTCTGCAGCACTTCACCATTCAGGCCTGTATGATAGAGTGGCCAGACGGAAGCCACTCCTCAGAAAAAGGCAAATGGCAGCCCGCCTGGAGTTTGCCAAAAGGCACCTGAAGGACTCTCAGACCATGAGAAACAAAACTCTCTGGTCTGGTGAAACAAAGATTGAACTTTGTCCTGAATGCCAAGCGACAAGTCTGCAGGAAACCAGGCACCGCTCACCACCTGGCCAATACCATCCCTACATTGAAGCATGGTGGTGGCAGCATCATGCTGTGGGAATGTTTTTCCGCAGCAGGAAATGGGAGATTAGTCAGGATCAAAGGAAAGATGAATGAGGCAATGTACAGAGATATCCTTGATGAAAACCTGTTCCAGAGCGCTCTGGACCTTAGACTGGGGCAACGGTTCATCTTTCAACAGGACAACGACCCTAAGCACACAGCCCACATAACAAAGGAATGGCTATGAGCCAACTCTATGAATGTCCTGGAGTGGCCCAGCCAGAGCCCAGACTTGAAGCCGATTGAACATCTCCGGAGAGATCTGAAAATGGCTGTGCACCGACGCTCCCCATCCAACCTGATGGAGCTTAAGAGGTACTGCAAAGAAGAATAGGAGAAATTGCCCAAAAATAGGTGTGCCAAGCTTGTAGCATCATACTGAAAATGACTTGAGGCTGTAATTGGTGGTAAAGGGGCTTCAACAAAGTATTGAGCAAAGACTGTGATTACATGTGGTTATTTTCCGTTTTTTATTTTTAATAAATTTCAAAGATTTCAAAATGAACTTCTATCACGTTGTCATTATGGGGTATTGTTTGTAGAATGTTGAGGAAAAAAAATTAATTTTGGAAAAAGGATGCAACATATCAAAATGGTAAAAGTTAAGCGCTGCGAATACTTTCTGGATGTACTGTACATGTCCCATGAGGCATTGAGAAAGTGATAGTCACAAAGTATGACTACCAGGAACCGAGATATGATGGGACTTGTAGATCTGCAAACAACTAGTTTGCCTAGCCCTGTTCAGTGGGCGATCTATAAATCTATTTGAAACAATAAGACCCCTTTCACACGGTTGGTCCAATCAGGCCAGTTTCTTCGATGGTCCTGATTTGAAGATCCATGTTAGTCAATAGGCAGCCAGATGTAAACGGACTTAGCCTGGCTTCACATATGTGTGGTGCGGTATATAGCATGTGATTCGCACAGGAACCGCACCACATTCCTGTGGAAATCACATGCGATTTGTGTGCGGTGCCATTGGATCCATACATTTTGTATGAATCTATTCACACCGCACCAAAAACGAGCAGGACCCTTTATGGGTCCGCATTATAACAGATCGCATAGGTATTCACACTTATGAAATCTGATTCTGCACATCGCAGGACCTCTTTCAGGGTGTTGTTAACTTAACATACACACCTGCAGCAGTTCTCATGAACGGGGTGCAATTCTGATGCAGTGCGGAATTCGCACTGAAAATGCTGAGAATTCTGCACTGCAGAAAAATGAACAAACATGTCACATAAATGACTTCTATTCCACTCGGATTTAACAGGTGATCTGTAGAGAAATATCAAATACTCCCTGCTGATCAGACGAAACATGGCCATGTAAAAGAGGCCTATTACAAATTCTGTAGCGCAAGCATGTGCAAGGTAAATGTCACAGTGAAAGCTACTTTACAGCAAACATCATAAGAATCACTCAAAATATATTCTCACAGAAATTTCATTACACTTTCCCTTTAAGAAACACTTTGTCCATACGTCCAAATGGTGCCCTCAGGGCAGAACATGCTGAAAAGCAGATACCTGGGGTCTGACATTTAAAAAGCCAAGAGACAATTTCATGCTGCATATTCCACGTCCATGTCTCTTCTGAGTGCTTCCACTGTCAGCATGCTGTCAGAAGGCGGCACACTGAGCTACTGCAGCAACATCAGCCTGAGAGGTGAGGATAAAAATACTGTTATAGAAGTGTCCACTGATGTCACCACTGTCCTATTTTGTACAACACTAAAAAAATATACCGAAGAATAGCGACTGCTGAGAATGTGAAATCAATCAGCGTTCCGATGTTATCCAGGGAGCATGACCCTTGTACTGGAGTCAGCAAGTCTGTTCATTTTAATCAGTTTTATGTAAACCATTGCAGACAGATTATGAAAGCTTTACCTATACACTTCTGGGTAGATCGACAGGATTTTAATGCATGATACAGTGCCATGTAATCACCCTATCTGAGAGACAGCAAAGAACCTTTACAACGGGCATAGGTGAAAATACCTGGAATGTGTATCTGTAGGCTCAGGAACTGGTATTACCATAACCAACAGCGAAGAATTACCAACAGCAGCAGCACTTTGTCAGGCTGGTTTGCTGTACAACTAGCTCTTTAACCACTTGACCTCAGGAAGGTTTTACCCCTTCAAGACTAGATCTTTTTTTTCTTTTTTGCTATTCAGCACTGTGCTACTTTAACTGGCAATTGCTCAGTCATGCAACATGGTGCCCAAATTAAATTTATATTATTTTTTTTCACATAAAAATAGCTTTCTTTTGGTGGTATTTGATAACCACTGAGTTTTCTATTTTTTATTGCATAAACGATAAATGACCAATTGAAAAAAAAATATATATATATATATATATATATATATATATATATATATATATATATATATATATATATATATTCTACTTTAGGTTATAAAACATATCCAATTTAAAAAAATAAATAAAATAAAAAAATTAAAAAACTTTTTCATGAATTTAAGCCAAAATGTATTCTGCTACATGTCTGTGGTTAAAGAAAACCCCACTAAGTATACAATAATTGGCTTGCGTAAAAAGTTATTGTGTCTACAAAATATGTCATATATACAGGAATTTACGCAGCTATAGACGCTAGACTGTAATGGCAGTGATCAGCAACTTATAGTGGGACTGTGATAGTATGGCGGGCAATCTGACGCTAACAGACTTTCGCTGGGAGTTACACTGACGTTGCTAGTGACACCAGTCCAGTGATCATATAGAATACTGTACACTGCCACTGTATTAATGACACTAACTGGAAAGGGGTTAACATCTGGGGGCAATCAAGGGATTCACTGTGTGCCTAACAAGTGTAATATCTGCGGCTATTACTTATAGATCTGGCTGTTTTTTCTCTCTAATATTTGACATTAGAATGGGTCTCCTACCCAGAAAAGAAAGCAATGATTAAAACACTGAGGATGATCCAAGTCATCAGGAGGCTCGGAGAAGTACAGGGCTTGCCATGTATTTATCTGCTGTGAGACGGTGTTTGTGCCAAAATCTATATAGCAGTGATATAAAGCTTAAAAACAGCATGTGCCATGCAACATACAAATTAGATGAAAAAGAATTAAGATTTCACATGTCTCTTCCAGCGATAAACTTTGTTGAAGTATGAGATATCTTAAAAAAATATATATATATACACATCACACTTACCTAGGTGGATGCATTATCAGTCCAATGCGGCATCTGTCCCACGCTGGCTGTAAGGGTGAGAACTCAGCGATCACATGACCGCTGATTGCAGAGTTCTCACAGCTGCTCTGAGCAGAGAGTACTTACATGCTTACTTCTGAAATGGACAAAGGCAGGGGGGTAGGCAACCTTAAAGAGGTAGAGATCTACCTGAACAACATGGGAGAAGTCAAAGATCACCGAGCACAGTGTTACCCAGTGGCGCCTCCTCACATCTGATTGCCTCTAATTGCCTAACTACTGTGTCGCAATCGTGTGCATTGTACGACAATCATGGGTTTGAATCAGGTGGTGAGGAGGCAACATATTGCTTCCTCACCACTTGTCAAACACACTTGGATTGCTTTTCAGAGGAGCAGCCGTGCCTGCTGCACTTGTGAATGAGCCCTTAGTTGTATTCAGTAGTGGCACCCACAGGGCTTGTTCACACATAATTGTGGAGTGGTAAATCCCTACTACGGCTTCAACTTTACAAGTAGACCCTACATTGCACTGTTTGGTGCTCTGGGATGGCAGGTTAACAGGCCCAGACCATGATCTACCAGTCACTTGGCCACGATATACTGGTAGATCGTGATTTACAGGTTGCTGACTCCCAGACTAAAGCAATGGTCTCCAAACTGCAGCCCTTTGCATGTCTTTATCCGGCCCTTGGGGCACTTTTCATCTCACTGATATAAGACACTACTCCTCCCACTGACAGCAACAATGGGGCACTATTCCTACAACTGATACCAGCGACTGGGCATTACTCCTCCCACTGACACCAACAGGGTATTGTTCCTCCCCACTATCAATGCTGGGACACAATTCCTCCCACTGAAAACACCCCCCAGTAAACTGTCCCTTTGTTTAGAAGCTTTGGAGACCTCTGGACTAAGATGTGCAGTATGCATGAATCAGTGTACGTGAGCGCAACAAATGTGCACTCCAAAAATACATACACAGGTGCAACTACCACTCAGAATTGTATCGTGCCTGTATCACCATTGCTCTGGCAGAGGCAGCCAACACCTCATCCACACGATTAGTCTGAACAGAAAAGACTGGCACCAAAGTGAATGCAATCATGAATTTATTCAGTAGGTAAACAGCTGCCACAGGATGTCAACGTGTTTCAGCCAGTAATGGCCTTATTCATAACTCATAAATAAGGCTGGTATTGGCTGAAACACATTGATATCCTGTGGCTGTTTTTTACTTGCTGAATAAATTCATGATTGGAGAGCATTCACTGTGGTGCCAGCTTTTTCCATTCGAAAGAATGTGCACTGTTCATTTCAAACAAACTAAAGAGAGAGAGAAAAGGAGAGGTTTGGGAACTCATTATACAAGGAGGCAAAAAAATAAAATAAAACACAGTAATAAAATTGTGTCATTAAATAAACCCCCCAAAAACCTTACAGGGCCATTAGGTAGCAGATGTGTATGAATTATTCTTAAAGAATAAGGATAATAAGAATTAATGGCACCCCCATGCATCTGCTAAAGTGAAGCAAATTTCCCTGTGGTTTGAGAATGCATGCGATTTTGCACATTTCCCAGGCACAGACATATGAACGTAGCCTAAGAAGAAAGAGGGATGTTGTAGAAAGGATCTGACTCATAGTACAAACATGCGATTCGGACCTCTGGTGGAAAAAAATTTTACTGACTGGATCTTAGTGAATTTTAATTCAATATCCCAACTATACAGTATAGTGGAAAGCTAGATTCGCACTATAGGATTATTAAAACAATAAAATTTTCATGTGTTTACTGATCTTCAGGGTGGATTTGATTTAAATCAAGTTGTTTTAAATCACGAATTACATAGTTAGTCTGGCTGAAAAAAGACAAAAGTCCATCCAGTTCAACCATAGAAAAAAAAAAAAGTTATAATCCTATACCCACAGTTGATCCAGAGGAAGGCAAAAAAACCAGCAAAGCATGATCCAATTTGCTCCTGCTGGGAAAAAAATTCCTTCCTGATCCCCCGAGAGGCAATCGGATATTCCCTGGATCAACTTTATTGGATACACAGAATATAACTGGATACTAACATTTATAGGTAAAGAATCCAGGCCTTTTTTGAAGCAATCCACTGAGCTGGCCAGAACCAACTCAAGGAAGTCTATTTCACATTTTCACAGCTCTCACTGTGAAGAAACCTTTCCGTGTTAAGAGATTAAATTTCTTTTCCTCCAGATGTAAAGAGTGCCCCCTTGTCCTCTGTGATGACCTCAGGGTGAATAACTCTACACCGAGTTCACTATATGAACCACTGATGTATTTATACATGTTGATCATATCCCTCCTTCATCTCCTCTTCTCAAGAGAGAATAAATTCAGTTCCTCTAATGTTTCCTCATAGCTGAGCTCCTCCATGCCTCTTATCAGTTTGGTTGCCCTTCTCTGTACTTCTCCAGTTCCCCAGTGTTCTTTTTGTGAATTGGTGAACTAGTGAAATTTAAATCCGTAGTGAAAAGGCTTGATTTAAATCATAATTTTTAAAGAGCAACTATCACCTCTGTCCTGCAGTGGCTCCTCCTCTGACCTACTGTTGACTCATCAACAGTCCTATTCACTTTAATGGGATGGCTGGTGATGCAGCACTGACACAAGGCGAAGAACGTGGAGGCAGCAGGTAAGTGGATGCCAGCTAACAGGCGCTGCCATGATGGATCTAAAATGACAGGGGCTCTTTAAATGTAAGGAATTCGATTAATTCTTGCTGATAGTTAGAATCTTTAATATTTGAAAACCAAATGAAGGTTTCCTTTTTAGAATAATAAGCAGCCAGGTTAGTAAAACAGCGATATTAGACTGATTTTAGGTTAATCACACATTGCAGGAAAACTACTCAAATTCTTTTATTTCATGTTTTTTCTCATGGTTACTGTGTAATTGTGTGAATCCATCAATGCAGTGCATGTTATCTCAGCTTGCAGAGCTTGAGCTCATTGAATGAGTTTACCAAAAAATGTAAATACTGCAGAATATACAGCTCATGCTACATAACTAAGCTCCATTTCATGCCGAATAAACTAAATTATTAATGTATCTTAAATAGAAAACTAACTTTAGATAGATTTTTACTCCAAAAGCATTTTATTAAAATAAATTAGATTTTTTTTTAATCGTCGAATTTTATCCACCCTGCTGATCTTCACTTATTTTGTTGTGTTTTTAATGCAGCAAAAACGAATGACATAAAAACTGCTCAGCCTCTAGCCTTATGTTCTGTTGTCTTAAACTGCACTAAAAAACAGAGGTGGAAAGTAAAACTCAAGATTACATATGGTAAGTAAAAAGTTAAAGTAAAACTAAAGGCAAAACTCTCTTTTAGTTTGGATAGCTAAGGGCTCGTTCACACTAGGCTGTTTTGCCAACGCTTGCCAAACGCCCCTATAGCGTTTGGCAAGCGTTGGTCCGGTGTTTGCGGAGCGTTTTTAACGCTCCGCAACGCCGCATGTGCGGTTTAGCGGCGGTTGCTAGGCGTTTGCCGAGCGTTAATAACGCCCCACAAACGCCTATAATGCATTTGAGTGGTGTTACCGCTCCGCAAACACCCCGCAACCGCATCACAACCGCACCGCAAATGCCGGCCGGGCGTTTGCGGAGCGGCACCATAGACGAGAATAGGAGGCTTCAAAGCCTCCTGACTCGACCAGAGGCGTCCGTTTTGCCGCGACGCAACGCGACGCGACGCAAACGCTCCTGTTAGAACAGCACCATGTGCTGTAATGTGCAGAATTGGCAGAGGCGTTTGGGAAGCGGTAAAAACGCTTCCCAAACGCCTCTCTGCCGCCTGCACACAAGGCTAGTGTGAACGTAGCCTTAGGGAGGGATTAGAACACTTGTCAGTTTTTACTGCTGTCTGTGCCCTATTATATTAGGGAGATTCTTCCTATTTGTCCTGTTTATCATTTTCATTGAAAATTAAAATGCCAAATTTTGGGTTGTCCCAAGAAAAGTAATAGGAGGGGTAATCTTCTAATGGGAAAATAATAAAAAAAATGTAAAAGTGAGCGGTATCCAATCAGCAGCTAAGCACTCAAGGTAACCTACATAAACCTTACACATACAATAAGTAAAACAGTGCAGAGCTAAAATTATGATTCAAAATAAGAGACGGTATGAGTGATAAAACAGTATTTAACCACCTTCCGCCCGCCCTATAGTACGACAGACGCAAGGTGGTTCTCTCGTTCTGATAGGACATGACGTCCTACCATTCTCACTGTGCATGCGCGGCTCAGTGAGCGCGCAGTGTGCCGATCGCGGGTCCACGGTGTCCCTCGGACACAGCGGATCACGAAGAGAGCAGAAGATTTTGGCTCGATCATGTGATCACCTGTGTCCAATCACAGCTGAACACATGTAAACACGGAAATGCCGGTTATCGGCATTTCTCTCCTCTCAAGCTGTCACTCTGAGAGCTCGAGAGGAGAGCCGGTAATCGGCTTTCCACGGAGGGGACATGTACACTGATCATCAGGGCACTGATGATCAGTGTGCCCTGATGATCAGTGTGGCCCCAGAAGTGCCACCTGTCAGTGCTCATCAGTGCCAGTGCCCATCAGTGCCACATCAATGCCACATATCAGTGCATACCAGTGCACATCAATGCCACATATCAGTGCCCATCTGAGCTGCCTTTCAATGTTGCCCATCAGTGCCAGTCAGTGCCGCCTATCAGTGCCAGTCAGTGCCGCCTATCAGTGCCAGTCAGTGCCGCCTATCAGTGCCAGTCAGTGCCGCCTATCAGTGCCAGTCAGTGCCGCCTATCAGTGCCAGTCAGTGCCGCCTATCAGTGCCAGTCAGTGCCGCCTATCAGTGCCAGTCAGTGCCGCCTATCAGTGCCAGTCAGTGCCGCCTATCAGTGCCAGTCAGTGCCGCCTATCAGTGCCAGTCAGGTCTGGTCGAGGTTAAGGTGATCCTCTCTCAGGGTAGTAGTCAGCAAATGACCAGTATCAAATTAGTCGGACCCAGGTAACCAGAGGTCCCTTTTAAGGGATGGGTAGAAGAGGCTGCCGGCTTACAGGATAACGTCCTTCTCTGGGTAGGGAAACTGGATCATAAAAATGGGCTCTGCAAATAAATACTCCTCCTCCAGAGTCAAAAGATGGCCGCAGGGCCTCCACATGGCTCCGGCGGCATAGCGTCACGCAGAGCCCATTTTTATGATCCAGTTGCCCGCTGCACTGTTTTACTTAATCTTCCAATAGGGACACTCGTTCTGGTGACCAAGGGTCCCCAAGGAATTCCTTTAACCGCTTGCCTGCCACCCTATAGCAGATGTACCGCTACAGGGCAGAACGACATACGCAAATATACATGATTTGCATTTCTGGGTAGGGGGTGCGCGCCACCCTACCCGCACCACTATTGGCTACTGGGGATGTCAATCACTGAGTCCCGGCCGGCGATTCTCGAACAGGACTCGGTGATCGTTGGCAAAGTTGAAAGGGGAGAGACGTGTGTAAACACAGGTCTCTCTCCTGTCAGCATGGACATACTGCTTTGTATCTCTCTGCACAGCAGACATCCCAATCCAGCAGAGACAGCCCAGTTCAAGAAGGGACATCCCCATCCGGCAAAGAGACATCCAGTCTTTGCTATATATTTTCTGTGTTGTGTTAGGGGTGCTATGATTTAAAGGGAAAAGAGGACACTGTGGGACTTCTTTAAAGAGGGGACTGTGATCTAGAGGGGACTACAGTGTGAAAGGTACGTTAAAGATTATAATGTACCAGGGGACTGTGATGTGTTACATCGCTAACGAGATTCAGACCTCTGCTGGAAGGAAATTTTGCTGACCGGAACTCTAGAAATTTTAATTCAAGACCCCTGCTATAAACTAGTCCAAACTGTATTTAAAAGTGAACCCGAAGTCAAAGTGTTTGTTTCTGTCTTGTTCTTAATAGTGAGGTTAGAACCGCTGTCAGGTTTTTATTTCTGTTCGTGCCCCTGCTAGAAAGATTCACCCTGTTTTTTTCGGTAATTATTGTCAATGGAAAGGGAAACATCTAAAATTTCAGTCACTAGAAGAGGAATAAAGGTAAAATCTTCCAATGTGGACACAGCGAGAGAAAGATTTTTCTCACTCTGTAAATATTCCCTCACACTTTCTCATGTGTCTCCAAGACAGGAAGTAAAGGGAACACCCCTCAATGGGATACACACAGGAAAAACTCTGCAGGGCTTCAAACCCTTGCAATATTAAAAACAAAATGGCAATGAGGACAATTTATAAGGGACATCTGCAAAAATAGACCAGGCATGACATAATAGAATGTAGACACAAATAAAAAAAAAAGCCACATCTCCAAAAAGGCCACAAATAGCAAAAAATTACAAGCTTTAACCAATTCCTATGCTGAAAAATATTACTTTATATACACTTTAAATAAAAATACCTACTGAGGATACCTTTGTTATCTGACACTCATGGCACCTAGACAGTAGTGAAAGAAAATTTCCCCAATTTTCTTTTTCTGTCTGCATACTGTTGGGAAGGTTTTACTTCACTTAATAGGAGGTAAGGGGAAATTGCTCATACAACAATAATTTGACAGAAGTTCTAACCTTTTACTATATGCAGACTTGTAGCTATACAGTACATCTTAAGTGTTGTATCTAAGGGACTGCTGTCTCTGACTGTTAGTCTAAGATAATAGATTTGACGATGTAATTTTGTCTTGCTGGAAAGGAGGGGAAGTAAAGCCCTGCCTCTACTAATATACACCTCCCTACATAGAAAGAATGCAGAAAAAGCCATGGTAACTCCAGCATTTGCGTAAATCAGCTGCAGAAGACAACAAGCAATAAATACTGGTCCTTTGCTCTCTGTCTGCCTTTTTTGGCAGAGCTTCCAGAGCTAAGTTCCTCTTTAAAGTGATTGTAAACCCCCCCTTTTTTTTAAACAACAAACATATCATACATGTCAATGGTTTTGCACATCGATCCTCCTCCTCCTCCTCTGGCTCCTACCCCTCTCCCGAGTGCGCACCATAGCATATATATATATATAATAATATAATATAGAATGTCTTGGTCCCGCCCCCCCATTCACAAGCTGTGATTGACAGCAGTAAGAGCCAATGTTTTCTTCTGCAGTTAATAGTACTTTCTGGCTAATCAGGGAACAGCACTATACTGATGAGATCATACCTGGGCTCTCCCACTTCTACCGACAAGCTCTGTGGTAGACTGACTACCAGTCAAAGTGCTGCTGACTTAAGAGATATACGCCGTACCTAAAAGTTAAGACTTATTATAAAGGGTACAAATTGAATCACATTTGAATGTTTTTAAGATTAAAGCACTGTGTATTTTAAAAAATTGATTTTTTTTTTTTTTCAATACTTGTTTTCACTTTTTTCATCCTTTGCTACATTCTCGATGTTGTTGATCTCCTGCAGCCACTTCCCATTAACAGGCACTCCAGCAACGGCATTTCTTAGGGCTGCTTTCCTGATGGTGACAACAGTTGAAAACAGCAGTACAGTGTATGTCAAAACGAACACTTGTGGTCTCCATCAGAAGTCCATGTGACAGGGTGACAACACAGGAACACATCTGGGAGACAGGGACACAGTGTTGTCGCCCTATAACAAGAAATTCTTGAACAAGGACCTTTATAGCAGGATCCGCAGGGATACATTTACTAAAAGCTCATGTGAATCAGAGTTTGAAAACACATCCAGAATCGCATATGTTTGAACCAGGGTGGTTCCATTCAAACCTCGGTGTTTTGGGATCACGGCAGAATCGCTGTAATCGTGAAACGCAAGTTCTGGTGCCATTTTTTGCAATGGCACCTAAAACGTGGTGCAGTTTTGCTGTGATTGTTATGCATCAGATAATATCTCATGAAGCTTGCTGCCCAAAAGTTGTTTTGCCCTGGGTGCTGACAACCCACGCTACGCTAAAAAAAAAAAAAACGTTCCTAACTTTTTTAGTTGGCTCCTAGATTCAAAGCAAATTTGCTAAGTTCTGTGTTAAGGATTTTATTGAATACGTACCTGGATTAAACAAGGGTCTCATAAAGGATTCTTAAACCCAAGAACAGGCATTTTCTATACTGCGGCTTACCAATCCCTTAAAAGAGTTGGATCCATTAGTATTGTCCTCAGGCTAAGTACCTTTTTTGCAACCACAGAAACATAGATGTTGATCCTGCCAGATTTCCAGGGTCCTTGTACATTCCTGTGCACTGAACTTATATTTTAAACAATGTTATTAGTTATCTTCTTTCTTTGAACTACAAAAACCCCTCCCCCCAATGTGAAGGTGATGTGAAGAAGGGAGGTGTATGTAGTCCAACTCAATAGTGACTATCTCCATAGCTACAGTACAGTGAATCTGTGATGGAGAAAGATATGTGGATCATTGTAGATCACAGAATATCACGCAATGCCAAGCTGCAGCTAACAAAGCTAGCAGAAAACTCTTGCATTGAAAAGGGACATAAACCAAGGGCTAAATCAATAATTCTGCCCCTCTACAAAACACTGGTGCAACTTCATCTTGAATATGCAATTCATGTTTGGTGACCATTCCACATGAAGGATAATCTTGAACTAGAAATAGTTCAGTAAGCCTTGGTTCACACTGCTGCAAAACCAGGTGCGACATGTGATTGACAAATTACACCTGAAGTCGCATCTAATGTATTTCTATGACACTGTCTTAATAGGTGTGATTCCAACCAGCACGATTTGAAAAATAATTCCCACGTTACTTTTTTTCACCACTTCAGTGCAATTTAACTCTCAGATTATAAGGCAAACGGCACTGAAATCGCACCTGTGTCTATATCAGTCTATATCAGCTGTTCATAACAATGCCCCAAACTACATCACCGACCTGATATCCATCTACCACCCAAAACGTACTCACCGCTCCTCCCAAGACCTCCTACTCTCCAGTTCCCTGGTCTCCTCCTCCCATGCCCGTCTCCAGGACTTCTCCAGGAACTCCCGCATCCTTTAGGCGCACCTTGAAAACCCATCTCTTCAGAGAAGCCTACCCCGCCCTCACCTAACTGATCTCCTGCACTCTCCCCACCACTCCATCCCCCACAGCTATTTCCTCCTGTACCACTCTCCCCTCCCTCCTAGATTGTAAGCTCCAAGGAGCAAGGCCCTCGAACCCCTCGTGTATTTTATTGTATTGTTACTGTACTGTCTCATGTATTGTCTCCCATTATAATGTACAGCGCTGAGCAAACTGTTGGCGCTATATACTGTGTAATAATATTAATAATAATAATATCAGCACTACACTGAAGTGACGTTTTAAATGGGACCAAATTGCACCACTTCAATATCGTATTCGGTGTGAACCAGATCTTTGTTGTCCTTCTCCGGACTCTCTAATTCCCGCACATCTTTCCTGGGGGACTGGTGACCATAACTCGACTACATACTTAAGATGTGGTTGAACTAGAGCTTTTTCGTGATAAAATTATAGTTTTGTCTCTTGAATAAATACCCTAATGCATGATAGTCTGCTGGGCTTGCTTGCTGCATGACAATATCCCGCTGGCAATGAATGCAATTTCTGAGTGATCTACTAGGACCCCCAGATCCTTTTCCATCCTGGATTCCCCCATAGGTTCTCTCCCGAGCAAGCAACTTGCATTCATATTTTTAGCTCCCGAGTGAGTTACATTTTTCAATATTAAACATCTGCCATATAGCTGCTCACCCCTCTATTTCAACTAGGCCCTCTTGTAAAATTGTTGCATGCTGTTGTGAAGGTATCACCTTGCTTAGCTTTGCATCATCAGCAAACACTAAGAATGAATTACAATAAGTCCCTTATATACAAAATAGGTCAGTTCCTAGAGCTCATTCATAAGTCCAATTTGTTTGCAAATCCAACAGAGCTTAGCCCAGTAAACATGTGTACACCTTCCTGTTCTACAGAAGCTGGTCTCGCGATCAGCTTCTGTTGAAGAGGTATGCTAGAAAGCCAGCATCCGACCAGCGCTCGCAGCCAGTGGCTGCGAGTGCTGATCACTGTGTTCTGGTGTCTAGGGGAGGAGTCCCCCAGTCAGAATACAAAGGCACACTGGGGCAGATCACCGCACCAACATCGCTTGGGTTGGTACAGCGATCTATCGGTTTTCATTGTTCAGCCCGCTGGGTTGAACAAAATCAAGAGAGTGAGTACCAAGCTTTATATGATTAGACATGCAAACACATGTTCACATCTTCGAAAGTACTCAACTTAAACATTCATATGTAGGGGACTTACTCTATTTATTCCAACCTCTATATCATTTATGAACAAGTTAGACAGAATTGGTCATGGGACACACTCAAGTAAAATCCCATCATTTCCAATGGCCCCTGTTCACACCAGAGCATTCTGTCCCCTGTAGCAAAACGTGTGTCGCTCAAAAAAGTACTTGCGCTACTTTTCAGGCAGATCTAAGCGTTTTGTCTGCATAGACTGTAATGAAAATGCCTGAACAGTGGGAATGAGAGTTTTTTTCCAACCGTTTTCAGCTCAAAACAGCAACTATTTCTATTGGCCACTGCTCAAACGCCTAAATGAAAAAAGCCTGAAAAACCGCCTATAATATTTGCAAATCTGTTCTAAAAAATACCTGAAAAAAACACTTGAAAAAACGTCTGAAAACGCTCAGCTCAGTGTGAATGGAGCCTAAGACCCCGTTCACACTGGAGTGTTTTTCAGCTCAAAGCTCAAAAACACTCAACAACTATAATCCCATTATTTCCAATGGCCCCTGTTCACACTTGAGTGTTCTGTCGCCTGTAGCAAAATGCCTGTCGCTCGAATACTTGTGCTATTTTTCAGGCAGATCTGAGCATTTTGTCTCCATAGACTTGAATGGAAAATGCCTGAACAGTGGAAATTGGCCACAGCAAAAACGCCTAAATGAAAAACGCCTGAAAAACACCTATAATATTTGCAAATCTGCTCAAAAATGCCTGAAAAAATGCCTTAAAAAGCTCAGTTCAATACGAATGTAGCCCAAAGGTTCTTTCATGCCTTATACTCACTATATGTGTTATGATGATCAGGAAATCTTTGTATAAAATCTGGTAGATAGTTTGTTTACCATATCAAGCTCTCGGATGCAGCAAGAGTTTGTAATGTCTGTGCAGGTGATCACACCTCCCTTGACAGGGTGTTCCAGCCTTTTTCAATCAGGATGCCTTCAAGTTGATTCAGGAGTGCCTTGGCAAAATGCCTAAAAATTGCCCAAAATTGTATGCAAGCCAGCAGGTGGATCAAGTTTGCCTTTTACTTACACAAAGCCACAGGTTTCCATTGAGCACCACTACAACCATCTAGCTGCCGGCATCCTAACAACCAATGATGTCATCAGGTTGATAAGGACTGGGGTCACATTAGCTGAGTGAGGGAGAGAAACTGAGGAAGAAGAGAAACACTAGAATACTAGTCAGAACCAGTGTGTATTTGCTTTGTAAGAAGAAATCACTTCTAATCTTGAGTGTCTCACATGTACTGATGTTGCTGCGTTATGTAAAACTATTACTTTTGGGTCTTTTTAAATTTTAGAATGGGGTGCAGAATTTTAAAGGTTGCCTCGTCTGATCAAAGGCTGAGATGTGCTGGTATAGTCATTCCTTGTATGTTGAACTGTATATATCTGCACACCACCGGACATGTCAGGAGAACAATTGTTTTTTATAGGTCCTGTTCATACCATACATGTGCAGCAGTGTGCAGAAAATGCAGCTCAACCAACATGGTATGAACGCCTACAGTATAAAATATGCATGGAGAAAAGGTTTTATTTTGAATAGACTAGAGAAGGGAGAGAATCTCTGTCAAGCTCTTCTTGCAATCTGTGTCTCAGCTAAGAAGGCTCACCCTCCCTATTTGTCGTTCTGACCACTTCATCAGAGACAGAAAGTGATGGGAAATCCAAAGATTTAGGGCACCTTCACATCAGAGTCACACTGAAAGCATGGGCGCTGGTGTGTGCTGTGAGACACCAAACTGATTGTGGACATTTGCACTTGTTTTTTTTTACTTTTTAATTCAACAGAACTTTGTTGAAATGTTATGAATGAGATTACAATACAGTGCTTTTCGCTGTAGCTGTGCTTCAATGTGGTGGTTTGTCGCACAATCCACTGTGCTTAAAAAGTGCAGAACTGTTTTGAGCACAGACCACAGCAACACTATGGTATAAACTGGGGGGGGGGGGAGGGGCTTACTATCTTCATTTTGTTCCATTAAAGTGGTTCTAAAGTCTGAAAATTTTTTATCTTAATGTATTCCATGCATTAAGGTAGCAAATGACACAAGTTTTGTATCGCCCTGTCAGCCCCCTGCCTATTTACCAGAGTCCTGACTTGATCCAGTGTTATACCTGTCTGCAGCGGTTTTCTCTCTCTGCTTACACAGGCAGCAATGGGAGGTGTTGGATCCTGCTGCTGTCAATCAAATCCTGTGAGCAAAGAGCAGGGCTAAGCCACACTTCGAGTGTCAATAGATGCACACAGCTCAGCATAGGATCGAGCCAAACAGGTGTGCCACTAAAAGAAGCAGCTTCCTATGGTGGCACACCGAGAAGCGGATGAGCTTACAGCGCAATCAGGGGACTTCAGAAGACTTTTTTAAAAAGTTTTAAATAGACTGGAGAGGGATTAGAACCACTGTCAGGTTTGTTTTTTTTGTTTTTTTTCTGTCTATGCCCCTGTTAGCGAGATTCACCCTCTTTATTTCTCCTGTTTACTGTTATCACCAAGAATGAAAGAAAATACCACATTTTCAGATCTTGGGTTGTGACCAGAACAGGACTAGAGGGGAAATCTTACAAGGGGGACTCTGGTGGCAGCCTTTCCTCCCACTTCCTGTTTGGCTATGGGACAGGAAGTGAAGGGAAACCTCCCCAATGGCACACAGATGCAAAAGAAAAAAAAAAAAAAACCATGAGGGGGGTTATACCTACCCCCCATCCAAAATGGAAAAAAAAAAAAAGTTCAGCCTTTAGTTTTATTTTAAGTTTTGAAAAAGAAAGCTAAAAGCTAATTGACCACCATGCACAGCTGCTCCAGTGTTTGTAACTTCCTCCCGGGTCACTTTTAACCCTCCTTAAACTTCTAGTAAACTACTCTGCAATTAATACTATGGACAGCACATAAAGCTGTTCACATTATCAAAATATGAAGAGTTTGCATTGCATTGCTATGCTTCAGAAATGAAGCTTCATGTGGAGTTTGAAAAGAACTGTAGCACCTCAACTCCTTCTATTCAAGTCTATGGTAAAGGGGCATAAATGCACCGGCATGTGTTTGAGGTGTTTCCAGGGAGTTAGGTCTTGCTCAACCAAGAAAAAACCTAGGAATCTGGGTGCATTTTTAATGCTGGTCAAATGAGCATAGAGCATTTTTAAAGGACAAGTTCACCTTAGTAGATCGCTGATGCCATGCAGGTCTCCTGCAGACTTGTCAGAATATCTGCTTGCCGTACAGGATGTACAAGCAGATATACTGACAGGAAGCTTCAATGAACTACCTCAGTGCTCACAGCGCCGTGGCAGTTCACTGTAAACTACAATCCCACAGCCGCCAAGGCTGTCAGGACTTGCAGTTCATTCATTCATGGAAGGCCGTGAATGAATGATGCGGCCGTGTGGGCCCCTCATGGCAGCGCTGTTTTCAAATTTGACAGATAGTATGAAGAGACTTCTCCCCGTACTGTCTAACAATAGGTAATACATCAGCGCTGGAGAGATGGGGTTAAATATTACAGTCCCATAGGTAGTAGGGAGGTATTCAGTTATTTGGATAGCACAGTCATGAGGCAGCACCCTAGAGAGTTAAGCTGGACTCTGTAGTGGAAGATAAAAGGAGAGAGAGGGGCGCCAGACTAAGTGCACTATTTAACAATCATTTACTGCACACAATGGTATGTAACTCACAAGAGGTAAGTAGTTTGCAGGTATGGATACATAGGGACGTCATCCAGATGGGGTTCCAGAGGCAGAGAAGAGAGGGTGGATGGACATCTCACTACAAAGAAGCAACAGCTTTGAAACGCGTTACCACCCCTTCCTGCGGCATTACGTTCCCGTAGTGACATCACTTCCGTCCGGCTGCCATCTCATGGTTCCACACAAGACACAGCCTGTACACGCTGCAGAGGACTCGATGTGAGTCAGGAGACCTGGCTTCCATCACAGCCATGACCCCCAGATGTCCATAGACCCTCTCTTCTCTGCCTCTAGAACATCATCGGGATGACGTCCCTATGTATCCATGCCTGCTAACAACTTACCTCTTGTGAGTTACATACCATTGTGTGCAATAAATGATTGTCAAATACTGCACTTAGTCTGGCGCCCCTCTCTCTCCTTTTATCCCCATACTGTCTGTCAAAGGGAGGGAGGGCGGCGGCTGCAGCTATGGGAACATGTTACATGTTCCACCCTAAAAACGGGTGGAACATGTAACATGTTCCAAAGGTAAACGTATCCTTTAACTCACCTTTAGCGCATGCTAAACATGACTGAAACTCAATGAATGACTCGCATTAACACTACAGGTGTGATTGTTAAGTGTTGGATGGCTATTTCAGTGCACGCCAAGGTAAAATGCCTCGTCTCCTATGTGGCTGGTAGGTTTTTCCAGTGTAGAACATGAGGCAATCCACCGCCATGCACTGAGCAATGGCCAATCCCACGTAATGCAATGTCACTGTGACTTTCCAATAAATTGAACAGTGCCGCGATCAGTACTGCTGCGATCCCACCGCACCCCCGGCTCTGCACTGTAACGCAGCGACTGCCGTGAATGCAAATCTTCCAATGGAGTCACCTGTGTCAGTAACAACTGTGGGAGCAGGAAGCTCCCCCAGCGATTTCTTCTCACTTCCTGTTGTAGAAGTTTAACCCTGCCCCGCCCAATCCAAAACTAAAAAGGACAGTTTTGTCCTTTCCTCTATTATAATGGGGTGAGTGAGGGGCCACATGGATCTGGGGGCAGCCATGTATTGGGGGAAGACTGATCTCACAATGGGGAAGGATCACCCCTGACATGATGATCACATATTGGGGGAACAGTCCAGACCTGACAGAGGAGGAAGGATCCAGCACACCCCCTGGTAGGAGCAGTTCATGCCCAGCAGGATGGGCTCAGCCCTCATACAGACAGGAGATCTCACATCTAATTGTGCCACATCCTGATCCCCCAGCACCAGGGTCAGCCCTCATGTCTGGGAGGCCCATAGGTTGGGGATCCCGCCCTGCCCTCATGAGCCCCATGTCGGAGGTGTGTGTACAGGCCCCTTACCGATCTCTGCAGCTCTCCCAGCCACAGCGAGGCTCTCTCCTTCCCGCTGGGATCCGGGTCATGGTAGAGGGCCTGCACGGCCTGGTAGACGGTCTGCAGGCCGGGCTTCCCCTCCATGGTTCTCTGCATTTTGCGCTCCGTGCTCTCTTACTGCCGCCTCTCCCCAGGCTTCATCCTCCTCCTCGGCCGCAATGGGATTGTGCACCCGCAAACTCGGTCCGGGCGGGAAGCACAGGTCTGCAGTACAGCGTTCCGGATCCTCTCTCTCTCCCCCCGGGTTGTGCAGGGAGGGGGGATTGCGCCGGAAGCCTCAGTGTCCAGCTCCTGTGTGCCTCCTCTCCCGTCACACCAAAACCTCCCCACCTCTCCAGGGGCAGCCCAGGAAAGAGGTTGCTTCCCGGGCAGGAAGTACGTCAGCCGGCGCTTCCTGCCGGTCCCTGAGTGACGAGAGGGCGGCAGGGAGGGTCGTCCAGTCACAGGGTGTGCTGTGTGTCTCCCGTAGGGGAAGGTGCAGAGCGCTGCTCCTTGAAGTGTGAATGTGGTACACGTACCCCCAGAGTCACTGACATAAGCAGGAGCATTGCATGCCATACACAGCTATGGGCTTCATGCACATGGACGTCTGCTGGTGGAACATTCCTGGCTATTACCAACGCCATAGAGCCGCAGCTAGCACGTACAGTCAGGCATACAAGTGATTGGCTGAACGCAGCTGATTCATGTAAACGCATGTTCAGTGTACTTCCTCAGCGCGAAGTATATGCTTTCAGGAAATACAAGCCATGTGTATGTGCTGGTAGATGACAATGCACATAGAGATAGTTTACGCGGCTATAGCTGCGTACAGGCATTCACTTGTATGGAAGGTTGTACGCACCAGCTGAGGCTGCCCGGTACAGGAGAAAGTCAGGAATTATACGCTAAGCCTAGAAATGTCCATGAGGCCATAGAAGCTTCCTCCATCATCCCATTCAGTACGCCGCCATTCACACCTGAGCTATTTGTAATGCATTTCATGATGGCAGACACGAGGATTCCTATGACGTTCAATAGTTCCAAGTCACACTTCATTCTTTTTTTTTGGATGAAAATTTCATTTTTGTAGATTCCAATGTACACAAATCTTCAAATAGACACAGTAATGAAGATCAATGAATAAAAAAAAACGTTATAACAAGATTAACAAATGCATTTGTTCCATTCGGGTGACATCACGTTATAGTAGTTTGGGCCCATGGGGAAAGTAACCTTTTCCCGACGATGTGATGCATATGTGTGGGTGGGCTTTAATGCCAAGAGGCCGCATATGTAAAAAAAAAAAAAACCTCTGTATTGGGAGCATGCGCCCTCCCAGCACCGAATCCGCTGGGGACTGGAAAGCTTCCAATGCATATTAGCGATTGGGAGCTTTCCAATCATGTGACAGCCAATCACAGCGGTCACATGACCCAAGTGTTATCCTCCACCTCCTGGCATTTAAAAAACTTTTAAAGGGCTGGGAGATGGCGGCAAGAAGGGGTTCATTCAATTTTTTAATGTATTCGATAATTCACATTCATATAATGAATGAATCTGAATTTCATTCATTAATTCAGATGCACATGACGTCAGTCGATACTGTCTGTTCAGCTCATGCCATTTCTCTTGGTGGGTTGGACTAGTGTTCCGAATGGATCAAATCCATCTGATTTGATCATATATCAAATATATAGCAATCTTCCTGGAAAAACTGCATCATTTCTCAAATCTACTATTGAACTAAGCCCCAATTGTAAATTATCATCTTTGGCAAATAACAAATTTATACTGGACGAGGGTGCATTTCCCTATGCACCATCTGGCCAATTGATGAATCCAAAATATATAATTTTTATTCAAATATATAAAAAATGTATGCTCAGGTGTAATTAACCCCTTGGCGCCTGCGCCTCCCGGCCCTTTAAGGGTTTTAGGAGGCGGGGTTTAGGGTCATGTGACCCTAAACGCCATCACGGCAGTCCCATTGTCGGGAAAGGTCCTGATCGAAAGAGGAGATTGGGACCTTTCCGTGCGTACCGGACATGTGCTGGGAGCGCACAGGTCACATGCTCTCAGCACATATGTTCTTTTTTAATAGAACACAAATGTGTGGCTGCTCGGCGTCTAGGCCCAGACACTGGAAGGCCGCACATTTGCATTTGGCCAGCGTGAAGAGGTTAATGCCTATTGGAGTGGAATGTACTGCGCACAATATAACTGAATACCATTGCAATTATTTACCTTACATCCAAATGGTTAATAACACCTGACCAAATCAAATACCATACTGTTTTAGATGAAGTGATGGCATACAAAGAGGCACTGTACTTTGATCATAAACCTATCAGCTTGAATATATAATCTCTGTTAAGGAAATGGAGTTACCCCATGGACAAAACTAATTAGATAGTATAATATATCTTGCTACAGATATGTAATCCGGGTAAACTCATCCACGGGCTTATATGTCAGCCTCACATGGATAAGCCCCATACATCACCATATCCACCAAAAATACCTCACTGTCTTGAGGAATGCAAATGATGCACTGTAAAACGCAGTACCGACCTCTCCAAAAAGAGGGGGGAGAGGGGTAAATACCATCTGCATTCAAAAAGTGCTCCCAAAGAAAGACCAAAAAGAAAAATAGAAACTACATGTTTCGCTCCAGAAAACAGCTTCGTCAGGAGTGTAAAGAATAAATATAGGTCACATAGTGGATGGAAGTTGTGCTCAGCTGCACATGGTGGCAAAATGGCCAATTTGAAAGCTACCTGAACCAAGGAATATACAAAACAAATGACGAAGGTATGAAATGAATCCCGGAAAACAAATCAGTTCAACATAATGATGTAATGAAATTCTTCAATGAACGAATGCATCCCAAACAAAACAAAAATTTGCAGCGTGCACATGTCTACAAAAAAAGTATGCTGAGCTTTTCTCAGCCAGAATCGCACATTTTTGGAACCACAGACTTCAAATTTTTTTTCTTTCAGGTGGGCAAAAACTAGACACCAACATGTACCAAAAAAGAACGTGAACACACAGAAATAAAATGTCCTGGGGTGGTCCCCTTCCAAAAACAAAGGTTCTTAACATAACCCCCTGCAACACAAGACTCTTAACGGGTCTAGATATACTCAGATCCACCTAGCCACAAGGCCGGGCAGACCCTGCTCCTCATGGTCAGCTGAAGCTCCTCACCCTAAACCGTCAAGGTATGCAAAAAGACCTGCACCCTACAATCCTTGCATGAAAAAACATACATACAAAACGAAATAAGCCACAGAGTCAGCTAAAATGCCACCTCATGAGGTTTTGTGCAGAATAAACAAGTGGTGTGTTACTCACACAGTTAACACCACAGACTCCCTGACCCCTGGCCAGACAAGGCAGCACTTCACGAATCAGGAAGCACTAGGCCTCTTGGAACCTTCCACAATAGGGAAGCACTACTGACCCCACCTTACCTGGTGGGTACAGAATGTGGATTTCCAAGGAGGGTCCTCAGGACCCCCATCATACAAGAAGACACACTATACAGCCAGTCATCCCAGCCCATGCCAGAATGATGACTGAGCTCCCCTACTAGACACTGATAAGAACAGATACTACACTTGATCTTAGCCAAAAGGTCGAGAAGTGGCCAACTGGTGCACATTTATCATCTTTCGCCTAGCAACCTAATAGTGGCCATACACACTTTGATAAATGATCAATTTCTTTTCTGACTGATCTTTTCTGATCAGAATAATTATTCTATAGTGGAAAACCAAATTGATTGCAAGAGAAGTTATAGCAATTGGATTTTTTTGCAGATACAATTGTTTTGATCACTTGATGGACCACTAGATATTTATCTGCCATCACTCTTTTATGTTTTTATATTACATCATCTCTTTGTCTAGAGTGTCCTTACTTTACTTTGGACCCAATAGTGACAGAGATACACTAAAATTAATGTAATTTTAAAAGTGATTTTTAACATTTTTAAATCTGCAGCTTTCACTAAACGACCTGATGTTCCTGCCACGCCTACTTCTGGAACTTTCTGTTATAAGGCAACACTGTCCCTGTCCCCTACTTATTTGTCACCTTGTCATATGACTTTGTGATGGAGCCTGCAAGGGTCTGTGTCAACCATCAGAACACCTGCCCTGAGAAATGTCATGCAGACATTGCTGAAGTACATGCATTTAGACAGGAAGAGACTGCAGGAGATCAGCAGTAATAAGATGGAATTGTCCTGGACTTGGGGCTGCAGAAGGACCATTGCCGGAGAACTCTGTGTTTTATTGGGTTTCAAGTTATCCAGAAGGAGCCGGTCACTAGTTAACTTTTATGCCCACCAGTACTTCCATCTAGCCTGGGAACTTCATCAGCGTATTACCAGGTCCTAGCCACATTTGCATGGGACTGTATAGCAGCTAGGGCCACTAGGAATACCTATTAACTTTACTAGGAGTTGCTTCAAAGGCCCATTTCCTGCCACGTCACTCTATATACTATGTTCTCCTTTTGGTGGGACATGGGCAGGGTGGTTACTGAGAGGGAGCTTTCTCGGGGACCTCGGAATTTCTCTCACTAGTGTTTGATAACCACAGCTATGGAACTGTTGCTTGGTTACTCTACAAATGGCACCCAGGTAACTCTAATCAGCTGTCACTTTAGCCCCATCCATGGAACATGTTGTTTTTTGGACCCTATCATCTGGGGGTCCGGGGCTATCGAAAGGTATCCCAGGATTGACACCACTCCCTCGGGATCACCCCAAAAGAACTATCATTGTAACATATGGCTTCTTATGCACAGTGGTGTATTTAGGTTTTGTGCTGCCCTGGACAACACAAAAATTGAAAGACCCCCCCCCCCCATTCCCCCAGCGGAGAGAGCCTGACACTGACCAACACCCCCCATCTCCCTTCCCCCATGGAGATAGCCTTATGTTGATCAACACCCCTGCCCCCCCCCCCCACTCAAGAGAGCCTTCCACTACCACCGCACACCATACACCGGCTGCCAAACCCTCTCCCCCAATGAGAGAGAAAGACATTCCATTCACCTTCACAGCTCCGGACATATTCGGGAATGAGAGTTGGGCTCTGAATACACTGTCAAGCAGCTTACCGCCTCTCTCAGATCCCACCTCTTTCCCATGTCGCATGTGTTCCTTTTTCCGTCCCTTCTTCCGCGTGACGGCGCTGCTCTCCCCTTTAAAAATGCAGCCCTAGCCAAATTCCTTGTTTGTTTTGCGGTAAGTACACCCCTGCCTATGCATAATGTATTCCTATGTGGGTGCTGGACTGTTTGGGGTGGGCATTGTCTATGATAATGTGATTATCTCTAATCTGATTGTTTTCTGTTTAACTACTTGCCCTCCTGAGGATTTACCCCCCTTCCTGACCAGGCCATTTTTTGCGTTATGGCACTGTGTTACTTTAACTGACAATTGCGCTTTCATGCAACACTGCACCCAAATGAAATTTAAGTCCTTTTTTTCCCACGAATTGAGCTTTCTTTCCGTGGTATTTGATCAGTGCATTTTTTTATTTTTTGCGCTATAAAAAAAGTGACAATTTTGAGGAAAAAAAAACAATATTTTTGACTGTTTGCTATTAAACATATCCAGTAAAAAAATTTTAAAAAATCAAATTTCGTCATAAATTTAGGCCAAAATGTATTCTGCTACATGTCTTTGCTAAAAAAAATCCCAATACGTGTAAATTAATTGGTTTACGTGAACGTTATAGTGTTTACAAAAGGCGGTATAGATACTGGAATTTTTTTTTTTCTACTAACAATGGCAGTGATCAGCGACTTATAGCGGGACTGCAGTGGGCATTCTGACACTGGGAGAAACTAACTTGGTGTTACTGACATCCCCAATGACACCAATACAGTGATCAGTGGTAACAAAAAGCACTGACGCTGTACTAATGGCACTGGGCAGGAAGAGGTTAACATGAGGGTCGATCAAAGGGTTAACTGTGTGCTGGGAGTGTTTTACTGGGGGGGGGTGGTGTGTGTGGGCTTTACTGTAATCACACTGCTCTGGATGGCTGTGCTGTGCACAGCCATCCAGAGCAGTGTGCCCGAACAGACAGGGAGGAAGACTATTAGTAAACAAAACAGCCCTCCTCCCCATCGGAGATCCTCGGTAATCACCGGGTGCCGGTGGGTAATCACTGGCCGGGACCCGGTGACTGACAGCCGCGGACGAGAATGGTGGCGCGGGTAGGGCGTGCGCTGCCCGCATGCCCCCTACCCGGAAATGCAAAATCCTCTACTTCCGTGTAGCAGTATATCTGCTATAGGGTGGCGGGAATGTGGTTAAATTCAGTGTGTTTCTCTAATAAAGCAGTTCTTGTTTACTCCAAAAACTGGTGTTGTCCTGTTCCTTGGGGTAGCTAAAGCTACAGTCACTTGCCTCATGTTCCAGAGCTTGGGAAGCAGCTTTTTAGTGGAGAAACCCAGTCAAGGTGTCAGGAGTCCATCACAGGAATAAAGGATACAAAAAAGCAGCAATGCTAGTATATTCTGAAAGACAAAAATGTGTATAATACACACTGGGGTGGATTTACTAAAGGCAAATAGGCTGTGCACTTGGAAGTGCACTGAAAGTGCAGTTTGCTCTAGATCTGTAGATCTGGGGGGGGGGAACATGCAGGAAAAATAAGAAAACAGCATTTTTGCTTGTACATAATCGGATGAAAGAAAATGAAACAGAAATCACCAGAGCGTCGCCTCATTTTGGAGCTTCCTATCGGATCTAAAGCAACTGCACGTGTAATGCACAGTATATTTACCTTTAGTAAATCAACCCCTTTGTGTTAGTAAACAAATTTCTGCTGCTAGCAACACATCTGGCGAAGCTGCCATTTACCTCTATGGGATCTCTCCTTTGCAGGCCAGGAATGCAGCTCCATCTCCTTCACCAGTGAAGAAGTAACATTGCTGGTCTGGGTAGTGAGGAAGTGACTCCATTAAACCAAGGGGTTTGTTAGCAATCCAGATGCTGTCAGTTTGTCGCCATTGACATCAAAGCTCGTATGACATGGTCCTAAATCTCATACAGTTAAAGGCTAAGTTCACCTTTTTCCAAAAATAGCCCCAGGGGCTCCAGTAGATATTTAAATCTGTGGAGTGCTGTAAAATGTTATGTAATCCCTAGTGTATCAAAGTACAGTTTTAACATCCCTGGTATTCAAGGGGTTAAACTATTTCTCGGCTGTTACTGTATCCATGTTGAGCTTAATACTGCTTTTTTGGCCAGTGTTTGGCTTTAATGTAAGGGTGATCTTGGTGGCTGTTAAACAAATAAAAATAATTCAAAACATTTAAAAGCACCCCTGTTGTCCCATGCATACAAGCAAATGCAAGACAAAGGAAGATTTCTAATAATAGAAGAGGAGTCAGCACAAGGGACACATTCTACTGACTGTAAGGCTCCATGCACACTGGGCGTTTTAATAACGCTGGTAACATTAGCTGTGTAAAGTCACGTTAGTGGGTTTTTTTGGTAAAAAAAAAGTCCAAAAATGCCGGTTTACCATGATTTAGCGCGTTTTTCAGTGTTAGAGCGTTTTTACAGCTAAAAAACTCCTCTAGAAACCCGCTAGTTCTGGGATTTGTTTTCAGCCTAAAAACGCCCCTGACAAAAAACGTTGATTACAGTCTATGTGTGCATGAACACATAGGATAACATGCTGTAGAAAAAAACGTCAAAAGCCAAAAACAGCAGCTGTAAAAACGTCCAGTGTGCATGAGGACTAAGTCATGTCCCTTGTGCTAATTTTTCTGTTTTTGATTTTGGTTGCATTTAGGCTTTAACTCTAAATTGATATTCTATAAAGACTTTCAAACCATTGCCTGCGGACAATTTGGGGTACCATAGTTTTTCCAATTTCAATGATGCATGTAATTTCAGGACATGACATGTTTGGTATCTATTTGCTTGCAGCAACCCCATCCTTTATAACGCAATCATTTTTTTCTATAGGGCCTCTGTTATCGGAAAGCAAAATTATTTGGAGGTTTAAAGGATAAGTTCACCTTTTGGACAAAAATAATAAATGCACATTTTTTTGCAGGTAAAAAATGTACATTTATTATTTTTGTCCAAAGGAGCCTGGAAAGCATTGCACCAGTGATCAGTAGATCGTTGGTGCTATGCAGACCTGCCAGAATATCTGCTTGCTGTACAAGATGTACAAGCAAGCAGATATTCTGACAGGAAGCTTCAATAAACTACCATGGCGCTTCACAGCGCCGTTGTAGTTCAATGAAAACTAAAAGCGCACAGGTGCTAAGGCTGTTGGACGTCCGTGAATACATGACGCAACCGTGTGAGCAGATCACTGCACAGCCACGCTGTTTGCATATATCACAGATTTTATTGCCATACTTGTGGGTCATTTGGAAGTCTGGCTGAAAAGCTCCCAGTTAGCAATCATCACATCCTGCTTTCATGCTAGGATGCAAAAAAACTTTTCCTCCTCTAACGGCAGAAGCAAGCCGTGAACGGTTTTTGCATACTAACAACAAGGCAGAACATGAGGATTGTACATAATTGGATGAAATAAATCACCAGAGCTAAATTGGAGTTTCAGCCATGCTTCTGGTGAATATGGGGGAGTGGATGAAAATTGCCTACATCTATGACAATAAAATAAATGAACATTATACAAAGTTGCACAACTTTTTTTTGTATACTGGGGCCCCTTGACTCCATAGGCTATTCACTGGAAAAGGGTTAAGGGTTTGCATCCACTTTAAGGGTTACAACAATAGAATTGATTCATACACGCCTCGCTCATCTGCACTTTACCAGTTATAAGGGCCTGCTTTCACTTCATACAATCAAGTACATAGAGGGTAATTAATAAACAGAGAACTATTTTACTCACCCAACCTAAATTAATAGACAAGAGCACAGCGATAGCTACCTTTGAGTTCATGTAGATGGACGTTGAAGCACACATCAAACACTGGTACACAGATTGCCATTTACTTTAACAATGTAGCATTGATGACAGTTTTGATGCTCCTTTTGACCTGCTTTCTGTTGCATTTCTTTGGATGTATTAATGTTTCACTGGGATGCCCTCCATCTTAATCTTGAGGAGCAGACGAGGCTTACCAGAAGACCTTCTGCTTCTGCAAGAGGATCCCTGTTTCTAAAGGCAAATTGTCCAGTTTGTTGTTGAACCTGGAGAAAAGGAGATACACATCTTGTATCTTGTCACAGGTCCTGGAATACATTCCCCCTGTACAAGTGCTGCCAAGATTGCTGCCAAGATAAGGTAGTCTGCCTGCCAGCTGTCCACATCTGCTATGTAAATGGCGAACAAAGCTGGAACAATTCTGCCCAGGACAGAATTTTTCCTACCTTGCTTGCCAAAGCAAGACTTCTGGTTTCTACCTGATGGTTGATGTAAGCCACTACTGTGATGTTTTCTGACTGAATTATTATCAACTATCTCTCCAATCATGATGTCCTGCATTGCAGGGACAACCAAACCACCTGAAGTTCCAGAAAGTTCTAGGTGTTCAGGTTTCCTCCTGATCCGGATGGACTGACATTTGCTGTGAGTGTCTTCCAAGAGAACAGAAGAAAGGACTTTCTCAACTCCAGAGCAGGATTCCTGAGCCACGAGGCCAGGGACAACCTAATCCTCAGGCCTATGTGAATCAGTTTGTCCGAGGAATGGATTGACTTGTCTCAAAATGACAGAAAGTTGTGTTGAAGGGGTCTCAAAAGAGGCTACCATCAGCCCCATAATTGTCATGCAGAAGCAAAGATCTAGACAACATTTGTTCTGAGGAGATTGAGTCTGGGAACAGAGAATTTAAGGTTTCTCCTAAGGAATGAAAACTCTGTCTCTAGCTGTTTCTAGAACAAGGCCCAGATATGATGACCCAGTGATGAGCCAGTTCCAGTGCTGACTTCTGAATGTTCACCACTCAACCTAATCTTTGCGAGATTCAAAGTAGATTGTTGGACAGAACCTGTGCAAAATATTCAATACTTCATCCAGATATCCCACAAAGATGATGACCTGAGAGTCCAGTAAGGCTAACCCAGAGACCAGATACTTTGTGAACACAGATGAAATGACAGGGGCACAAACTGAAAGAGTTGAGGGCCCACAGGAAAACAAAGGAATCACTGATGTGCTCCAAAATGGAGACATGCAGATGAGCTTCCTTGATGCTTACAGAAACAAGAAAGGATTCCTGGTAAAGAGTTTATAACAGACCTGGTTGATTCCGTCCAGAATGTCTGGACCAGAAAGAAGACATTTTGGATCTGGAGATTCAAGATAGAGTGAATGCTCCCTTTTGGTTTGGAGACAATGTACATGTTGAAGTAGAACCCCTTGAACTATTCCACAAGTATAAGGGCAGAAACAACTTGCTCTGGAAGATCCTCAAAGATTGCGTCAAATTCTGCTAATCTCTGGTGATAACACAAGCAGAATTGAAGACATGAACTGAGGAGGCTGAAAGCTGCATTCTATCGTGAAGTCCCCAGAAACTACCTCTCATACCAAGGCATCTTGGATGCTGACTTTTCAGATGTCCACAAAGGCTGACGGATGTCCCCCCACTTTGGAAAATTGAGTACCTCTTCATGCTGATGGTTTATCTGAGAGTATGGGGGAGGTGGAATCCCAGGGTTTGTTGTTGCCCTGGGTGCCAGGCTTGGAGGTTGAAGTCTAGAAGAAATTAAAGGAACTATCTTTGGCCTCAGAGGAAGAGAGACCCTTCCCAAACTGAGCTCTAGGCTTCCTCTGCTGGGGCAGATGGCTACTATTACTCTTACCCCCAGTGACATCCTTGATAACAGTGTCCAGGGCAGCTTTCAAGAGATTTTTTCCCTCAAAGGGCATGCACAGTAGACCCTTTCTGAATGCATTTTCTGAAGCCAAATACTTCAGCCAAAAAGTCATTTTCATGTTAACTGACAGGAGACTCATGGGAAATGAAAAGGGAAACACTGAACAACCTGTCCACATACTAGACTCAGGTTGCAGACATGATATCCAAATGCTCACCAAGCAAGATATGAGCTTGAAAGAATACTGAATCCCTTCTCATGATATTACCCCAATCAGCTACAAATTTTCAAACCTTCATCATAGGTAAGGCAGGTTGCAAGGCAGGGAAAACAGTAGGTGGACTTGAAAGGTATTGCCTTTTTTAGAGCTCATAAAAATGCCTGGACTGGAGACAGCACTGGTAGAAGCTGCAGGCTGACCCTCAAGAGGTGTGAAATGCATCAATAAGAGCCAAGATTATCTAATTTAGCCTGCGAGTAATGGCAGTGTTCTGTGATTCCCCAGGTGTACCGCAACATAGTCTGACTTAAGGGACTCAGCATCAGATAAAGGCAATTGATGACTCAGAAGCTGCTAAGGCCTCAGGCAGATGAAATACGGATTCTACATGGGATGGCTGGAGGTATACTTAGTGTTACTAAACCCAGGACCCTGCATTCACTATGTCTGGTCTCCCACAGTACAGAGAACATGGAAGTGCAATTATTTTAGTAGATATAAATGGCTAAATACCTTTTTTCATTAGCAGTTAGAATAGCCTTGTGACTTCTAACAGTGTCCAGCCAAACCCTGGTTAAAGCTTGTTGGAGAAGTTTTCATTTTGCTCTAGGAGGCAGTGTCTGGACAGTGCTAATTGGCCCTGTGCTGATCACATGCACTCTCCCAAGAAAAAAAAACCTCTCTAGCATTAGACACCAAACTGAGCATGTGCAGAGAGACTCCACACAATATGTCTTATCAGGAGATAAGAGGGGGGCACTGGAAGAAGTGGAGGATCAGAGAAGTTAGAATCAAACAGTGTTTTTACACAATGCAGAGCTTTAACCCCGTAGGTTCCACAGTGAGTATAAAAAGCATTTGTAATATTATACAAGATTCATATAGCGCCACCAGTTTCCTCAGCGCTTTACAATATATTACTGCATATACAGACTGGTTTTACTCTTGTGGATTTAGTAACACTTTATGACTTCCTCAGTCAAAGTTGCAATATGGTCCATAAAATCCTACATGACTGCAGTGAATTCCTCCCAGGAAAGACCTAAGGAGGGCTTAAAGAGCTAAGGGAAAAAAGAGCTAGGGAAGAATCTGACGATGGCATATACTCAAGCAGAGGTCAAAATTCCAGGCTGTCAGTGTCAGGCCCTTTAGTGGGTGAACTGAAGGCAGCCAAGGATTGGAAATTGGATTGTGAGCTGTTCCCCATGTGTCTAGGATCCAACATCTTGAACTGCAAAGCAGGGGCAAGTTAGCTCAGGGTACAAGGCTAAACGTTTAATACTCATGAACCAGCTGATTGTAGGAAAAGTAGTTCAGGTCACCAGAGGTGACCAGGTCACTGTAGCTGAGTAGCATTGACCAACCAAGGATAAGCTACGTGACACCTGCAAACAGGAGCAACAGAGGGAAGGTGCTTCCTCAATGCTGTATTTTAGAAAAGACAGCGGGAAGTGTGCAGTGGTGTGGTCAGTCCTTCCACCTTAACCCTTTCCATAGTACACAGATAAAAAAAAGATTGCAAATGGCACCCAATGGCCCTAGTAACCATGTAGCTCCTGGTGCTCGGTCCGCATGCCCTACTCACAAATTGAGTTTCCAGAGACAGGGTCACACCTGGGGCTGTGCTAGGGTTGCCACCTCATCCCTTAAAAACCGAACACATATGAATTACACAGGTTCTGGTGCTGATTAAGGTGGTAATTAAACTCAGTGTCATATCTACATTAAATTAGCCTCAGAACCTGTGTAATTGATATGTGTTCCGTTTTAACTGTTTCCTGTCCGCCCTATAGCAGAAATACTGCTACAGGGCGACACGAGTGTGCAAACTCACATATATATACATGAATTTGCATTTCCGGGTAGGGGTCGCTCGCGCCCTACCTTTGCCTCCATTTGTGGCCTTGACTGTCAATCACTGGGTCTTGGCCGGTGATTGATGAGTATTACTGATGGGGGAGAGAACTGTATGTAAACAATAGTTCTCTCCCCTGTGAGCTCCTGCACAGTGCTTTGTATGGCTCTGCATAGTAGAGCCATACAAAGCAGTGTGCTTACAGTGCTTTGATTATCCCAAATGTTATCCCCTTCCTGCCCAATGCCATTAGTACAGTGTCAGTACTTTTTATTAGCACTGATCACTGTATTGGTGTCACTGGGGATGTCAGTGACATCAAGTCAATTCCTCCCAGTGTCAGAATCCCCACTGCAGTCCCACAATAAGTCGCTGATCGCTTTACTAGAAGAAAAAAAAAAAGAAAATTCCAGTATATATACCGCCATTTGTAAATGCTATAACTTTCACATAAACCAATTAATTTACACGTATTGGAATTTTTTTTTGCAAAGACATGTAACAGAATACATTTTGCCCTGAATTTATGACAAAATTAGATTTTTTAATTTTTTACTGGATATGTTTAATAGCAAGAAGTCAAAAATACAGTTTTTTTCTCAAAATTGTCAGTCTTTTTCTGTTTATAGCGCAAAAAATAAAAACAGGCAATCAAATACCACCAAGAGAAAGCTCTATTTGTGGGAAAAAAAGGACGTAAATTTAATTTGGGTGCAGTGTTGCATCACCGCGCAATTGCCAAAGTAACGCAGCTCCATAACGCAAAAAATGACCTAGTCAGGAAGGAGGGGGGAGGGTAAATCCTCAGGAGGGCAAGTGGTTAAAGGGATGAGGTGGCAACCCTAGGCTGTGCCATGGCTCTGGATCTGGAAAGCACTCTGCGGTGCTTGTAGGTCACATTTCAGGCTACTCCTATCATCTAGAAAGTAAGAAGCAAAGAGCCGGCAGCTCGTCCTTCCGAAGAACAACTTTATTACATGGAGAGGAGTGTACAGGTAAAAATGGCTTATGCGTTTCAACTGATTGCCCAGTTCTGGTGATACCCAAGGATTTCCTCTCACTTTGGCTAAGGGACAAGAAGTGAAGGGAAATAGACTACAGGTGTACCTCGGTTTACGAATACCTCGGTTAACGAAATTTTGGGTTTACGAATGAAAATCCATTGAAAATAATGCCTCAGCTTATTATTTTTTTTGCAATACAAACGGATTAATTGGTTTTCAATGCATTTACAAATTTTTTTTTCATCATGTCCCTGTACAGTACTATGCCTTTAACCTCCCTGGCGGTATTCCCAAGTGTAGCTCGAGGTTAACTTTCAGTACCAGAAGCGGTAACCCCGAGCTACACTCGGGAATACACAGCAGCGTTGCTCAGGGATTTCCTCCAGCACCTACCTTATCCTACGCTCCCGTGATATCCCCCCTACAGTGTCCCCTGTAATGTCCTCCAGCGGATGCCTGCATCTGTCTTCCGGGTTCTGTTCCCTGCGAGCGTCGGGACGTATGGGGACGGAACGGCAGGAAATTAAAAAATTTTAAAAGTGACATTCACTCAATACACTAAAATCTCATAGTATAACATTATCAAACATTTCACATACATTTGTCCCTAGTGCTTTGTCCTGTGCCCTGCCTGCATCTTTACTGTTCTTTCTGCCTGGAAACTGAGAAATGTCCATGGGGTCCAAAAAGTGTCCCTATAGGTCAAAAGTGGTTTTAGACCAGCTAGAGAACAGCGATAGTAAATCAGAACTACTTGCAGAATTAAGTGATAATGATTCGTGGGGAAATTCATCATCAGACACTGAAAACGATTTTGCGACTTTGCTCAATGATGTATGAACTTGCCTCTGTATTTCAAATTTGGTTTTTGGTTTGATTACATTATTGAATTAAATTTAATATTATATTATTATTTTTTATGATTATTTATTATATTATAATTTCGTGCTTCCAATTTTATGACACCTGGAATGTTTACTACTCTTGTTCGGACAGATTTCAGTGAGTTATTCCTAAGAATTACAGGCCTACAATAAAAAAAACTACATATTTCCATGCAAAAAAATGTACCACTTTGAGCACAGAAATACTGACATAATCAGACCGCTAGGGAGGTTAAAGTGCACTTTATAAAGAGTTTTGAACAGATAAGACTTTTTTTTTTTACTATTTTCTGACCTCCGGAACAGATTAATTGGTTTTCAGTGCATTCCTATGGGAAACTATGTTTCGGTTTACAAATTTTTTACAATCCGTAAACCGAGATACGCCTGGTATATCCAAAAAAAAAGATTTCCCTTTATGTCTGCAGATCATGTCACAAGTCTGGAGCCTTATTACTATAGAAATTCCGCCACTGGAGGTTGTTGGCTGAATCCAGTAGAGGGCGCTGTGAGCACCAGGATGTAGGACTCTATGGTGATCGGTAGACGTGAAGGACCCAGCAAGTGGTGGAGCTGTTCGGTAGTACGGGTCTTCTAGAGGTGAGTACGGTGTGGGGGATGGGTACATGTGGGATGCTGTCGGTGTGCTTTCATCCCCCAGAGAGATAACAACGTGTCTGATGTTATGACATGCTGGGTCCGGGGCTGGCTGTGTGGGGGTCTCCGCTCCGCCATAGAAGGCAGCGGCTTCACTGTAATCTCCACGGGCTCACACGTGTCTGTCTCCCCCTTCCCCCACCATAGGATGGACTCATCCGGCACGTGCTTCAGCTCGGAGTCTGACTTCTGCTCGGATTGCGGCTCGGTGCTGCCCCCTCCTGGTATTGCGGACACAGTCACCTGCCCCTGCTGCTCTCAACGGACACAAGTGACAGGTAAGGCCGGGGTGGGGTCAGGTAAGGCCGGAGTGGGGTCACCTCCCTTCTTCACTCATCACTCCACCTTACAATGGAAGAGGAATTGTGATATGTACTTTACATATTGTACATACCTGGGACACTATGGAGGATAAATGGCTCGAGCTCAGCTTTCATTTTTGTTCAGCCCCCATGTCCTCATTTTTGTTCAGCCCCCATGTCCTCATTTTTGTTCAGCCCCCATGTTTTTATTTTTATGCAATTATTTTGATACTCTCATTACAATTGACTGTGATCTTAATTATGACCCAGTGAAGGGACAGATTGATATGAAAATCTTGTTATGTTCTTTCCAGTCCTGATAAAGTGGGTACTTGGCTCCCTGAAATGTGTTGGCTACTTCTCGAATTATACCCCTGACTTTAATGGAATAAAGTTGTATCTGGAGGCCTCAGATGGGACTGACAGAGGCTACGGCGGGCCTCAGATGGGGCTGGCAGAGGCTACGGCGGGCCTCAGATGGGGCTGGCAGAGGCTACGGCGGGCCTCAGATGGGGCTGGCAGAGGCTACGGCGGGCCTCAGATGGGGCAGGCAGAGGCTACGGCGGGCCTCAGATGGGGCTGGCAGAGGCTACGGCGGGCCTCAGATGGGGCTGGCAGAGGCTACGGCGGGCCTCAGATGGGGCTGGCAGAGGCTACGGCGGGCCTCAGATGGGGCTGGCAGAGGCTACGGCGGGCCTCAGATGGGACTGGCAGAGGCTACGGCGGGCCTCAGATGGGGCTGGCAGAGGCTACGGCGGGCCTCAGGTGCGGCTGGCAGAGGCTACGGCGGGCCTCAGGTGCGGCTGGCAGAGGCTACGGCGGGCCTCAGGTGCGGCTGGCAGAGGCTACGGCAGGCCTCAGGTGGGACTGAAGGATCAAATAAAAAGTGCATTGCTTCAAGTGGTTCTAAAGCCTGAAGGTTTTTTATTTTCGTGCATTCTATTGTGAAGGTAAAAAAACTTCAGTGTGCAGCTTTCGCCTCAACCCCCACTGATACGTATCTGAGCCTGATCCCCATCCCACGATGTGCATGAGAGAAAAAGCTCTCCCGTGTCTTTGCCTCCTAACTGGCTCCCACTGTTTTTTTTTGTTCAGCGCCCATGTCCTCATTTTTGTTCAGCCCCCATGTCCTCATTTTTGTTCAGCCCCCATGTCCTCATTTTTGTTCAGCCCCCATGTCCTCATTTTTGTTCAGCCCCCATGTCCTCATTTTTGTTCAGCCCCCATGTCCTCATTTTTGTTCAGCCCCCATGCCCTCATTTTTGTTCAGCCCCCATGCCCTCATTTTTGTTCAGCCCCCATGCCCTCATTTTTGTTCAGCCCCCATGCCCTCATTTTTGTTCAGCCCCCATGGTTTCATTTTTGTTCAGCCCCCATGGTTTCATTTTTGTTCAGCCCCCATGGTTTCATTTTTGTTCAGCCCCCATGGTTTCATTTTTGTTCAGCCCCCATGGTTTCATTTTTGTTCAGCCCCCATGGTTTCATTTTTGTTCAGCCCCCATGTCCTCAT
Organism: Staurois parvus; assembly: GCF_062004578.1. Lineage (NCBI taxonomy): Eukaryota > Metazoa > Chordata > Amphibia > Anura > Ranidae > Staurois > Staurois parvus. The sequence continues at coordinate 10,920,035 of NW_028317971.1, forward strand.
TTTTGTTCAGCCCCCATGTTTTTATTTTTATACAGTTATTTTGATATTCTCATTACAATTGACTGTGATCTTAATTATGACCCAGTGGAGGGACAGATTGATATGAAAATCTTGTTATGTTCTTTCCAGTCCTGATGAAGTGGGTACTTGGCTCCCTGAAATGTTTTGGCTACTTCTCGAATTATACTCCTGACTTTAATGGAATAAAGTTGTATCTGGAGGCCTCAGATGGGGCTGGCAGAGGCTACGGCAGGCCTCAGGTGCGGCTGGCAGAGGCTACGGCAGGCCTCAGATGCGGCTGGCATAGGCTACGGCAGGCCTCAGGTGCGGCTGGCAGAGGCTACGGCAGGTCTCAGATGCTGGCAGAGGCTACGGCAGGTCTCAGATGCTGGCAGAGGCTACGGCAGGCCTCAGATGGGGCTGGCAGAGGCTACGGCAGGCCTCAGATGGGGCTGGCAGAGGCTACGGCGGGCCTCAGATGGGGCTGGCAGGGGCTACGGCAGGCCTCGGATGGGGCTGGCAGGGGCTACGGCAGGCCTCAGATGGGGCTGGCAGGGGCTACGGCGGGCCTCAGATGGGGCTGGCAGAGGCTACGGCGGGCCTCAGATGGGGCTGGCAGAGGCTACGGCGGGCCTCAGATGGGGCTGGCAGAGGCTACGGCGGGCCTCAGATGGGGCTGGCAGAGGCTACGGCGGGCCTCAGATGGGGCTGGCAGAGGCTACGGCGGGCCTCAGATGGGGCTGGCAGAGGCTACGGCGGGCCTCAGGTGCGGCTGGCAGAGGCTACGGCGGGCCTCAGGTGCGGCTGGCAGAGGCTACGGCGGGCCTCAGGTGCGGCTGGCAGAGGCTACGGCGGGCCTCAGGTGCGGCTGGCAGAGGCTACGGCAGGCCTCAGGTGGGACTGAAGGATCAAATAAAAAGTGCATTGCTTCAAGTGGTTCTAAAGCCTGAAGGTTTTTTATTTTCGTGCATTCTATTTTGAAGGTAAAAAAACTTCAGTGTGCAGCTTTCGCCTCCACCCCCACTGATACGTATCTGAGCCTGATCCCCATCCCACGATGTGCATGAGAGAAAAAGCTCTCCCGTGTCTTTGCCTCCTAACTGGCTCCCACTGTTTTTTTTTGTTCAGCCCCCATGTCCTCATTTTTGTTCAGCCCCCATGTCCTCATTTTTGTTCAGCCCCCATGTTTTTATTTTTATGCAATTATTTTGATACTCTCATTACAATTGACTGTGATCTTAATTATGACCCAGTGAAGGGACAGATTGATATGAAAATCTTGTTACCGTATTTGCCGGCGTATAAGACGACTTTTTGACCCTTGAAAATCTTCTCAAAAATTGGGGGTCGTCTTATACGCCGGTACACATGTTAGGGGGGCTGCGGCATTAAGTACAGGGGTTTGCAGGGGCTGACGCCTCTTACCTGGATCCAGTCCCACGACGATCCGGTCCAGGAAGCGCGGCGTCTCCTTCAGTTCGGCCACTGGATGTTCGTGCGGCTGCGCGGCTCCGCCTCCTCACCGGTGATTGGCCGCCAGAACTGTAGCTCGGGAAAGGCACACAGGCGGCCAATCACCGGCGAGGGGGCGGAGCCGAGCGGCCCCGCGAAAATTGAGTGCCGGAGCAGCAGGTAAGTGCTCTGTGTAGAGGTGCTGCTGCAACCACATATGCTGGCTGCAGCAGCACCGTACTAGAACAGGGTCAGCAAGTGTCAGTGGGAGGAATAGTGCCCCATCATTGGTGTCACTGATACCAATGATGGGGCACTATTCCTCCCACTGATACCAACGATGGGGCACTATTCCTCCCACTGATACCAATGATGGGGCACTATTCCTCCCCCCCACTGACACCAACGATGGGGCACTATTCCTCCCCCCCCACTGACACCAACAATGGGGCACTATTCCCCCCCCCCACTGACACCAATGATGGGGCACTATTCCACCCCCCACTGACACCAATGATGGGGCACTATTCCACCCCCCACTGACACCAATGATGGGGCACTATTCCACCCCTCACTGACACCAATGATGGGACACCATTCCTCCCACTGACACCAATGATGGGACACCATTCCTCCCACTGATACCAATGATGGGGCACTATTCCTGCCACTGATACCAATGATGGGGCACCTATTCCCCCCACTGATACCAATGATGGGGCACTATTCCTCCCACTGATACCAATGATGGGGCACTATTCCTCCCACTGACATCAATGATGGGGCACTATTCCTCCCACTGATACCAATGATGGGACACTATTCCTCCCACTGACATCAATGATGGGGCACTATTCCTCTCACTGACACCAATGATGGGGCACTATTCCTCCCACTGACATCAATGATGGGGCGCTATTCCTCCCACTGGTGTGCATTGGAAGAGGGGTAGTCTTATACGGCGAGTATAGCCCAAACACTACATTTTAGCAGGAAAAGTAGGGGGGTCGTCTTAATACGCCCAGTCGTCTTATACGCCGGCAAATACGGTATGTTCTTTCCAGTCCTGATGAAGTGGGTACTTGGCTCCCTGAAATGTTTTGGCTACTTCTCGAATTATACCCCTGACTTTAATGGAATAAAGTTGTATCTGGAGGCCTCAGATGGGACTGACAGAGGCTACGGCAGGCCTCAGATGGGACTGGCAGAGGCTACGGCAGGCCTCAGATGGGACTGGCAGAGGCTACGGGAGGCCTCAGATGGGACTGGCAGAGGCTACGGCAGGCCTCAGATGGGACTGGCAGAGGCTACGGCAGGCCTCAGATGGGAATGGCAGAGGCTACGGCAGGCCTCAGATGGGAATGGCAGAGGCTACGGCAGGCCTCAGATGGGAATGGCAGAGGCTACGGCAGGCCTCAGGTGCGGCTGGCAGAGGCTACGGCAGGCCTCAGATGGGAATGGCAGAGGCTACGGCAGGCCTCAGGTGCGGCTGGCAGAGGCTACGGCAGGCCTCAGGTGCGGCTGGCAGAGGCTACGGCAGGCCTCAGGTGCGGCTGGCAGAGGCTACGGCAGGCCTCAGGTGCGGCTGGCAGAGGCTACGGCAGGCCTCAGGTGCGGCTGGCAGAGGCTACGGCAGGCCTCAGATGCTGGCAGAGGCTACGGCAGGCCTCAGGTGCGGCTGGCAGAGGCTACGGCAGGCCTCAGGTGGGACTGAAGGATCAAATAAAAAGTGCATTGCTTCAAGTGGTTCTAAAGCCTGAAGGTTTTTTTATTTTCGTGCATTCTATTGTGAAGGTAAAAAACCTTCAGTGTTCAGCTTTCGCCTCAACCCCCACTGATACGTATCTGAGCCTGATTCCCATCCCACGATGTGCATGAGAGAAAAAGCTCTCCCGTGTCTTTGCCTCCTAACTGGCTCCCACTGTTTTTTTTTGTTCAGCCCCCATGTCCTCATTTTTTTTTCAGCCCCCATGTCCTCATTTTTGTTCAGCCCCCATGTTTTTAATTTTATGCAATTATTTTGATACTCTCATTACAATTGACTGTGATCTTAATTATGACCCAGTGAAGGGACAGATTGATATGAAAATCTTGTTATGTTCTTTCCAGTCCTGATGAAGTGGGTACCTGGCTCCCTGAAATGTTTTGGCTACTTCTCGAATTATACCCCTGACTTTAATGGAATAAAGTTGTATCTGGAGGCCTCAGATGGGACTGACAGAGGCTACGGCAGGCCTCAGATGGGACTGGCAGAGGCTACGGCAGGCCTCAGATGCGACTGGCAGAGGCTACGGGAGGCCTCAGATGGGACTGGCAGAGGCTACGGCAGGCCTCAGATGGGAATGGCAGAGGCTACGGCAGGCCTCAGATGGGAATGGCAGAGGCTACGGCAGGCCTCAGATGGGAATGGCAGAGGCTACGGCAGGCCTCAGATGGGAATGGCAGAGGCTACGGCAGGCCTCAGATGGGAATGGCAGAGGCTACGGCAGGCCTCAGGTGCGGCTGGCAGAGGCTACGGCAGGCCTCAGGTGCGGCTGGCAGAGGCTACGGCAGGCCTCAGGTGCGGCTGGCAGAGGCTACGGCAGGCCTCAGGTGCGGCTGGCAGAGGCTACGGCAGGCCTCAGGTGCGGCTGGCAGAGGCTACGGCAGGCCTCAGGTGCGGCTGGCAGAGGCTACGGCAGGCCTCAGGTGCGGCTGGCAGGGGCTACGGCAGGCCTCAGGTGCGGCTGGCAGGGGCTACGGCAGGCCTCAGGTGCGGCTGGCAGGGGCTACGGCAGGCCTCAGGTGCGGCTGGCAGGGGCTACGGCAGGCCTCTGATGGGGCTGGCAGGGGCTACGGCAGGCCTCTGATGGGGCTGGCAGGGGCTACGGCAGGCCTCTGATGGGGCTGGCAGGGGCTACGGCAGGCCTCTGATGGGGCTGGCAGGGGCTACGGCAGGCCTCTGATGGGGCTGGCAGGGGCTACGGCAGGCCTCTGATGGGGCTGGCAGGGGCTACGGCAGGCCTCTGATGGGGCTGGCAGGGGCTACGGCAGGCCTCTGATGGGGCTGGCAGGGGCTACGGCAGGCCTCTGATGGGGCTGGCAGGGGCTACGGCAGGCCTCTGATGGGGCTGGCAGGGGCTACGGCAGGCCTCTGATGGGGCTGGCAGAGGCTACGGCAGGCCTCAGATGCTGGCAGAGGCTACGGCAGGCCTCAGGTGCAGCTGGCAGAGGCTACGGGAGGCCTCAGGTGGGACTGAAGGATCAAATAAAAAGTGCATTGCTTCAAGTGGTTCTAAAGCCTGAAGGTTTTTTTATTTTCGTGCATTCTATTGTGAAGGTAAAAAACCTTCAGTGTTCAGCTTTCGCCTCAACCCCCACTGATACGTATCTGAGCCTGATTCCCATCCCACGATGTGCATGAGAGAAAAAGCTCTCCCGTGTCTTTGCCTCCTAACTGGCTCCCACTGTTGTTTTTTTGTTCAGCCCCCATGTCCTCATTTTTGTTCAGCCCCCATGTCCTCATTTTTGTTCAGCCCCCATTTCCTCATTTTTGTTCAGCCCCCATGCCCTCATTTTTGTTCAGCCCCCATGCCCTCATTTTTATTCAGCCCCGATGGTTTCATTTTTGTTCAGCCCCCATGGTTTCATTTTTGTTCAGCCCCCATGTCCTCATTTTTGTTCAGCCCCCATGTCCTCATTTTTGTTCAGCCCCCATGTTTTTATTTTTATGCAATTATTTTGATACTCTCATTACAATTGACTGTGATCTTAATTATGACCCAGTGAAGGGACAGATTGATATGAAAATCTTGTTATGTTCTTTCCAGTCCTGATGAAGTGGGTACTTAGCTCCCTGAAATGTGTTGGCTACTTCTCGAATTATACCCCTGACTTTAATGGAATAAAGTTGTATCTGGAGGCCTCAGATGGGGCTGGCAGAGGCTACGGCAGGCCTCAGATGGGGCTGGCAGAGGCTACGGCAGGCCTCAGATGGGAATGACAGAGGCTACGGCAGGCCTCAGATGGGAATGGCAGAGGCTACGGCAGGCCTCAGATGGGAATGGCAGAGGCTACGGCAGGCCTCAGGTGCGGCTGGCAGAGGCTACGGCAGGCCTCAGGTGCGGCTGGCAGAGGCTACGGCAGGCCTCAGGTGCGGCTGGCAGAGGCTACGGCAGGCCTCAGATGGGGCTGGCAGAGGCTACGGCAGGCCTCAGATGGGAATGACAGAGGCTACGGCAGGCCTCAGATGGGAATGGCAGAGGCTACGGCAGGCCTCAGATGGGAATGGCAGAGGCTGCGGCAGGCCTCAGATGGGAATGGCAGAGGCTACGGCAGGCCTCAGATGGGAATGGCAGAGGCTACGGCAGGCCTCAGATGGGAATGGCAGAGGCTACGGCAGGCCTCAGATGGGAATGGCAGAGGCTACGGCAGGCCTCAGATGGGAATGGCAGAGGCTACGGCAGGCCTCAGATGGGAATGGCAAAGGCTACTGCAGGCCTCAGATGGGAATGGCAGAGGCTACGGCAGGCCTCAGATGGGAATGGCAGAGGCTACGGCAGGCCTCAGATGGGAATGGCAGAGGCTACGGCAGGCCTCAGATGGGAATGGCAGAGGATACGGCAGGCCTCAGATGGGAATGGCAGAGGCTACGGCAGGCCTCAGATGGGAATGGCAGAGGCTACGGCAGGCCTCAGATGGGAATGGCAGAGGCTACGGCAGGCCTCAGATGGGAATGGCAGAGGCTACGGCAGGCCTCAGATGGGAATGGCAGAGGCTACGGCAGGCCTCAGATGGGAATGGCAGAGGCTACGGCAGGCCTCAGATGGGAATGGCAGAGGCTACGGCAGGCCTCATATGGGAATGGCAGAGGCTACGGCAAGCCTCAGATACTGGCAGAGGCTACGGCGGGCCTCAGATGCTGGCAGAGGCTACGGCAGGCCTCAGATGGGGCTGGCAGAGGCTACGGGAGGCCTCAGGTGGGACTGAAGGATTAAATAAAAAGTGCATTGCTTCAAGTGGTTCTAAAGCCTGAAGTTTTTTTATTTTCGTGCATTCTATTGTGAAGGTAAAAAACCTTCAGAGTGCAGCTTTCGCCTCAACCCCCACTGATACGTATCTGAGCCTGATCCCCATCCCACGATGTGCATGAGAGAAAAAGCTCTCCCGTGTCTTTGCCTCCTAACTGGCTCCCACTGTTTTTTTTTGTTCAGCCCCCATGTCCTCATTTTTGTTCAGCCCCCATGTCCTCATTTTTGTTCAGCCCCCATGTCCTCATTTTTGTTCAGCCCCCATGTCCTCATTTTTGTTCAGCCCCCATGTCCTCATTTTTGTTCAGCCCCCATGTCCTCATTTTTGTTCAGCCCCCATGCCCTCATTTTTGTTCAGCCCCCATGCCCTCATTTTTGTTCAGCCCCCATGCCCTCATTTTTGCTCAGCCCCCATGCCCTCATTTTTGTTCAGCCCCCATGCCCTCATTTTTGTTCAGCCCCCATGCCCTCATTTTTGTTCAGCCCCCATGGTTTCATTTTTGTTCAGCCCCCATGTCCTCATTTTTGTTCAGCCCCCATGTTTTTATTTTTATACAATTATTTTGATACTCTCATTACAATTGACTGTGATCTTAATTATGACCCAGTGAAGGGACAGATTGATATGAAAATCTTGTTATGTTCTTTCCAGTCCTGATGAAGTGGGTACTTGGCTCCCTGAAATGTTTTGGCTACTTCTCGAATTATACTCCTGACTTTAATGGAATAAAGTTGTATCTGGAGGCCTCAGATGGGGCTGGCAGAGGCTACAGCAGGCCTCAGGTGTGGCTGGCAGAGGCTACGGCAGGCCTCAGGTGTGGCTGGCAGAGGCTACGGCAGGCCTCAGGTGTGGCTGGCAGAGGCTACGGCAGGCCTCAGGTGCGGCTGGCAGAGGCTACGGCAGGCCTCAGGTGCGGCTGGCAGAGGCTACGGCAGGTCTCAGATGCTGGCAGAGGCTACGGCAGGCCTCAGATGGGGCTGGCAGAGGCTACGGCAGGCCTCAGATGGGGCTGGCAGAGGCTACGGCAGGCCTCAGATGGGGCTGGCAGAGGCTACGGCGGGCCTCAGATGGGGCTGGCAGGGGCTACGGCAGGCCTCGGATGGGGCTGGCAGGGGCTACGGCAGGCCTCAGATGGGGCTGGCAGAGGCTACGGCGGGCCTCGGATGGGGCTGGCAGAGGCTACGGCGGGCCTCGGATGGGGCTGGCAGAGGCTACGGCGGGCCTCAGGTGCGGCTGGCAGAGGCTACGGCGGGCCTCAGGTGCGGCTGGCAGAGGCTACGGCGGGCCTCAGGTGCGGCTGGCAGAGGCTACGGCGGGCCTCAGGTGCGGCTGGCAGAGGCTACGGCGGGCCTCAGGTGCGGCTGGCAGAGGCTACGGCAGGCCTCGGGTGGGACTGAAGGATCAAATAAAAAGTGCATTGCTTCAAGTGGTTCTAAAGCCTGAAGGTTTTTTATTTTCGTGCATTCTATTTTGAAGGTAAAAAAACTTCAGTGTGCAGCTTTCGCCTCAACCCCCACTGATACGTATCTGAGCCTGATCCCCATCCCACGATGTGCATGAGAGAAAAAGCTCTCCCGTGTCTTTGCCTCCTAACTGGCTCCCACTGTTTTTTTTTGTTCAGCCCCCATGTCCTCATTTTTTTTCAGCCCCCATGTCCTCATTTTTGTTCAGCCCCCATGTTTTTATTTTTATGCAATTATTTTGATACTCTCATTACAATTGACTGTGATCTTAATTATGACCCAGTGAAGGGACAGATTGATATGAAAATCTTGTTATGTTCTTTCCAGTCCTGATGAAGTGGGTACCTGGCTCCCTGAAATGTTTTGGCTACTTCTCGAATTATACCCCTGACTTTAATGGAATAAAGTTGTATCTGGAGGCCTCAGATGGGACTGACAGAGGCTACGGCAGGCCTCAGATGGGACTGGCAGAGGCTACGGCAGGCCTCAGATGGGACTGGCAGAGGCTACGGGAGGCCTCAGATGGGACTGGCAGAGGCTACGACAGGCCTCAGATGGGAATGGCAGAGGCTACGGCAGGCCTCAGATGGGAATGGCAGAGGCTACGGCAGGCCTCAGATGGGAATGGCAGAGGCTACGGCAGGCCTCGGGTGCGGCTGGCAGAGGCTACGGCAGGCCTCGGGTGCGGCTGGCAGAGGCTACGGCAGGCCTCAGATGGGAATGGCAGAGGCTACGGCAGGCCTCAGGTGCGGCTGGCAGAGGCTACGGCAGGCCTCAGGTGCGGCTGGCAGAGGCTACGGCAGGCCTCAGGTGCGGCTGGCAGAGGCTACGGCAGGCCTCAGGTGCGGCTGGCAGAGGCTACGGCAGGCTTCAGGTGCGGCTGGCAGAGGCTACGGCAGGCTTCAGGTGCGGCTGGCAGAGGCTACGGCAGGCCTCAGGTGCGGCTGGCAGAGGCTACGGCAGGCCTCAGGTGCAGCTGGCAGAGGCTACGGCAGGCCTCAGGTGCGGCTGGCAGAGGCTACGGCAGGCCTCAGGTGCGGCTGGCAGAGGCTACGGCAGGCCTCAGGTGCGGCTGGCAGAGGCTACGGCAGGCCTCAGGTGCGGCTGGCAGAGGCTACGGCAGGCCTCAGGTGCGGCTGGCAGAGGCTACGGCAGGCCTCAGGTGCGGCTGGCAGAGGCTACGGCAGGCCTCAGGTGCGGCTGGCAGAGGCTACGGCAGGCCTCAGGTGCGGCTGGCAGAGGCTACGGCAGGCCTCAGGTGCGGCTGGCAGAGGCTACGGCAGGCCTCAGGTGCGGCTGGCAGAGGCTACGGCAGGCCTCAGGTGCGGCTGGCAGAGGCTACGGCAGGCCTCAGGTGCTGCTGGCAGAGGCTACGGCAGGCCTCAGGTGCGGCTGGCAGAGGCTACGGCAGGCCTCAGGTGCGGCTGGCAGAGGCTACGGCAGGCCTCAGGTGCGGCTGGCAGAGGCTACGGCAGGCCTCAGGTGCGGCTGGCAGAGGCTACGGCAGGCCTCAGGTGCGGCTGGCAGAGGCTACGGCAGGCCTCAGGTGGGGCTGGCAGGGGCTACGGCAGGCCTCTGATGGGGCTGGCAGGGGCTACGGCAGGCCTCTGATGGGGCTGGCAGGGGCTACGGCAGGCCTCTGATGGGGCTGGCAGGGGCTACGGCAGGCCTCTGATGGGGCTGGCAGGGGCTACGGCAGGCCTCTGATGGGGCTGGCAGGGGCTACGGCAGGCCTCTGATGGGGCTGGCAGGGGCTACGGCAGGCCTCTGATGGGGCTGGCAGGGGCTACGGCAGGCCTCTGATGGGGCTGGCAGGGGCTACGGCAGGCCTCTGATGGGGCTGGCAGGGGCTACGGCAGGCCTCTGATGGGGCTGGCAGGGGCTACGGCAGGCCTCTGATGGGGCTGGCAGAGGCTACGGCAGGCCTCAGATGCTGGCAGAGGCTACGGCAGGCCTCAGGTGCAGCTGGCAGAGGCTACGGCAGGCCTCAGGTGGGACTGAAGGATCAAATAAAAAGTGCATTGCTTCAAGTGGTTCTAAAGCCTGAAGGTTTTTTTATTTTCGTGCATTCTATTGTGAAGGTAAAAAACCTTCAGTGTTCAGCTTTCGCCTCAACCCCCACTGATACGTATCTGAGCCTGATTCCCATCCCACGATGTGCATGAGAGAAAAAGCTCTCCCGTGTCTTTGCCTCCTAACTGGCTCCCACTGTTTTTTTTTGTTCAGCCCCCATGTCCTCATTTTTGTTCAGCCCCCATGTCCTCATTTTTGTTCAGCCCCCATGTCCTCATTTTTGTTCAGCCCCCATGTCCTCATTTTTGTTCAGCCCCCATGTCCTCATTTTTGTTCAGCCCCCATGTCCTCATTTTTGTTCAGCCCCCATGTCCTCATTTTTGTTCAGCCCCCATGCCCTCATTTTTGTTCAGCCCCCATGCCCTCATTTTTGTTCAGCCCCCATGTCCTCATTTTTGTTCAGCCCCCATGCCCTCATTTTTGTTCAGCCCCCATGCCCTCATTTTTGTTCAGCCCCCATGCCCTCATTTTTGTTCAGCCCCCATGCCCTCATTTTTGTTCAGCCCCCATGGTTTCATTTTTGTTCAGCCCCCATGGTTTCATTTTTGTTCAGCCCCCATGGTTTCATTTTTGTTCAGCCCCCATGGTTTCATTTTTGTTCAGCCCCCATGGTTTCATTTTTGTTCAGCCCCCATGGTTTCATTTTTGTTCAGCCCCCATGGTTTCATTTTTGTTCAGCCCCCATGGTTTCATTTTTGTTCAGCCCCATGTCCTCATTTTTATGCAGTTATTTTGATACTCTCATTACAATTGACTGTGATCTTAATTATGACCCAGTGAAGGGACAGATTGATATGAAAATCTTGTTATGTTCTTTCCAGTCCTGATGAAGTGGGTACTTGGCTCCCTGAAATGTTTTGGCTACTTCTCGAATTATACCCCTGACTTTAATGGAATAAAGTTGTATCTGGAGGCCTCAGATGGGACTGACAGAGGCTACGGCGGGCCTCAGATGGGGCTGGCAGAGGCTACGGCAGGCCTCAGATGGGAATGGCAGAGGCTACGGCAGGCCTCAGATGGGAATGGCAGAGGCTACGGCAGGCCTCAGGTGTGGCTGGCAGAGGCTACGGCAGGCCTCAGGTGTGGCTGGCAGAGGCTACGGCAGGCCTCAGGTGTGGCTGGCAGAGGCTACGGCAGGCCTCAGGTGTGGCTGGCAGAGGCTACGGCAGGCCTTGGATGGGGCTGGCAGAGGTTACGGCAGGCCTCGGATGGGGCTGGCAGAGGTTACGGCAGGCCTCGGATGGGGCTGGCAGGGGCTACGGCAGGCCTCGGATGGGGCTGGCAGGGGCTACGGCAGGCCTCGGATGGGGCTGGCAGGGGCTACGGCAGGCCTCGGATGGGGCTGGCAGGGGCTACGGCAGGCCTCGGATGGGGCTGGCAGGGGCTACGGCAGGCCTCGGATGGGGCTGGCAGGGGCTACGGCAGGCCTCGGATGGGGCTGGCAGGGGCTACGGCAGGCCTCGGATGGGGCTGGCAGGGGCTACGGCAGGCCTCGGATGGGGCTGGCAGGGGCTACGGCAGGCCTCGGATGGGGCTGGCAGGGGCTACGGCAGGCCTCGGATGGGGCTGGCAGGGGCTACGGCAGGCCTCGGATGGGGCTGGCAGGGGCTACGGCAGGCCTCGGATGGGGCTGGCAGAGGCTACGGCAGGCCTCGGATGGGGCTGGCAGAGGCTACGGCAGGCCTCGGATGGGGCTGGCAGAGGCTACGGCAGGCCTCGGATGGGGCTGGCAGAGGCTACGGCAGGCCTCGGATGGGGCTGGCAGAGGCTACGGCAGGCCTCGGATGGGGCTGGCAGAGGCTACGGCAGGCCTCGGATGGGGCTGGCAGAGGCTACGGCAGGCCTCGGATGGGGCTGGCAGAGGCTACGGCAGGCCTCGGATGGGGCTGGCAGAGGCTACGGCAGGCCTCGGATGGGGCTGGCAGAGGCTACGGCAGGCCTCGGATGGGGCTGGCAGAGGCTACGGCAGGCCTCGTATGGGGCTGGCAGAGGCTACGGCAGGCCTCGTATGGGGCTGGCAGAGGCTACGGCAGGCCTCGGATGGGGCTGGCAGAGGCTACGGCAGGCCTCGGATGGGGCTGGCAGAGGCTACGGCAGGCCTCGGATGGGGCTGACATGGGCGCACCTGAGGCCTGCCGTAGCCTCTGCCAGCATCTGAGACCTGCCGTAGCCTCTGTCGTTCCCATCTGAGGCCTGCCGTAGCCTCTGTCGTTCCCATCTGAGGCCTGCCGTAGCCTCTGTCGTTCCCATCTGAGGCCTGCCGTAGCCTCTGTCGTTCCCATCTGAGGCCTGCCGTAGCCTCTGTCGTTCCCATCTGAGGCCTGCCGTAGCCTCTGTCGTTCCCATCTGAGGCCTGCCGTAGCCTCTGTCGTTCCCATCTGAGGCCTGCCGTAGCCTCTGTCGTTCCCATCTGAGGCCTGCCGTAGCCTCTGTCGTTCCCATCTGAGGCCTGCCGTAGCCTCTGTCGTTCCCATCTGAGGCCTGCCGTAGCCTCTGTCGTTCCCATCTGAGGCCTGCCGTAGCCTCTGTCGTTCCCATCTGAGGCCTGCCGTAGCCTCTGTCGTTCCCATCTGAGGCCTGCCGTAGCCTCTGTCATTCCCATCTGCGCCCATGTCTCCTCATTTTCGTTCAGCGGCCATGTCTCCTCATTTGTATTCAGCGCCCATGTCTCCTCATTTGTATTCAGCGCCCATGTCTCCTCATTTGTATTCAGCGCCCATGTCTCCTCATTTGTATTCAGCGCCCATGTCTCCTCATTTGTATTCAGCGCCCATGTCTCCTCATTTTTATCAGCACCCATGTCTCCTCATTTTTATCAGCGCCCATGTCTCCTCATTTTTATCAGCGCCCATGTCTCCTCATTTTTGTTCAGCGCCCATGTCTCTTAATTTTTATCAGCGCCCATGTCTCCTTATTTTTATCAGCGCCCATGTCTCCTCATTTTTATCAGCGCCCATGTCTCCTCATTTTTATCAGCGCCCATGTCTCCTCATTTTTATCAGCGCCCATGTCTCCTCATTTTTGTTCAGCGCCCATGTGCTCATTTTTATGCAATTATTTTGGTACTCTCATAACAATTGACTGTGATCTTAACCGTTTCAATACCGTGCAATTTTACACCTTCCTGCCCAGGCCATTTTTCACTTTTCAGCGCTCTCACACTTTGAATGACAATTGCGCGGTCATACAACATTGTACCCAAACTAAAATTTTATCATTTTCTTCACACAACTAGAGCTTTCTTTTGGTGGTATTTAATCACCGCTGGGGTTTTTATTTTTTGCTAAATTAACAAAAAAAGACCAAAATTTTTTTAAAAAAACCCACATTTTTCTTTGTTTCTGTTATAAAAGTTTACAAATAAATAATTGTTCTTCATAAATTTAGGCCGAGATGTATTCTGCTACATGTCTTTGGTGAAAATAACCCAAATTAGGATGTATTATTTAGTTTGTGGGAAAGTTATAGAGTTCACAAACTATGGTATAGATCTGAATATTGATCAATCCTTAAGTACTGACAGCCAATCTAATTTCTTGAGGTCCAAGAATGTCAGAATAGTACAGATATCCCCCAAATGACCCCTTTTTGCAGAGTAGACAGTCTGACATACTTCATAACAGGCATGGCGAGTTTTTTGAAGTTGTATTTTTTTTGTCATAATTTTTCGGAAAATTAAAAAATTAAAAAAATTATTTTCACAATTTTTTTTTTTTTACATACTGTCACCAGTGCAGTACAGCGTCATCATATAACTGGCATGGCGATTAACAGGGACACTGACTGGTGACGGTATGAAAAAAAAAAAAAAAAAAAATATATATATATATATATATATATATATATATATTTTTTTTTTTTATTATATTTAATTGTTTATTACATATTTTTAATTTTTTTTTAAGATTTTTTTTTTTCATATTATACTATGACCAAAGTAGTACAGTGTTACCATAGTAACACTTGTTACTTTTACTACTACTACTACTACTACTAATTGTACTACTTTAGGGAAGTGATCAGTATTTTTTTTTTTTTTTACACAATTTGCTTATAGCAAAGAATTACTTTGCTATAAGCAAGCATTTACCTGAATGAAAACGATTCATTCAGCTTTTTTTTTTTTTTTTTTTGTGCTTAGCTGTGATTTGGTCACAGCTAATCACATGACATGTGCATGTGATTAGCTGTGACCATTCACAGCTAGGCACTAGTATACAATGGATGGCATCATGAATGAAGCCATCCATTTTATACAACTGTCATGTGACCTGCTGTGTTTGGTCACAGCAGGTCACATGGTACCAGCAACGGGAGCCGGTACTCGGATCTGTCATCAGCCGTGTCCGAGGTGCACAGCCGGTGACAGATCGCACTGCTGCGCCGCTCTGCATTAGCGCAAACTGCGCATGTGCGGGAGCACGCCAAATGGCGTGCACTCGGAGTGCAGAGACACATTTGAAGCCGCCAAACTGCCATTGGCCGGGCGGTTAATGGTTAATTATGACCCAGTGAAGGGACAGATTAATATGAAAATCTTGTTATGTTCTTTCCAGTCCTGATGAAGTGGGTACTTGGCTCTCTGAAATGTTTTGGCTACTTCTCGAATTATACCCCTGACTTTAATGGAGTAAAGTTGTATCTGGAGGCCTCAGATGGGACTGACAGAGGCTACCGCAGGCCTTACATGGAGCTGGCAGAGGCTACGGCAGGCCTCAGATGGGGCTGACAGAGGCTACGGCAGGCCTCAGATGGGGCTGGCAGAGGCTACGGCAGGCCTCAGACGGGACTGGCAGAGGCTACGGCAGGCCTCAGACGGGACTGGCAGAGGCTACGGCAGGCCTCAGACGGGTCTGGCAGAGGCTACGGCAGGCCTCAGACGGGTCTGGCAGAGGCTACGGCAGGCCTCGGGTGGGACTGAAGGATCAAATAAAAAGTGCATTGCTTCAAGTGGTTCTGAAGCCTGAAGGTTTTTTATTTTCATGCATTCTATTGTGAAGGTAAAAAACCTTCAGCGTGCAGCTTTCGCCTCAACCCCCACTGATACGTATCTGAGCCTGATCCCCATCCCACGATGTGAATGAGAGAAAAGCTCTCCCGTGTCTTTGCCTCCTAACTGGCTCCCACTGTTTTTTTTTGTTCAGCGCCCATGTCCTCATTTTTGTTCAGCCCCCATGTCCTCATTTTTGTTCAGCCCCCATGTCCTCATTTTTGTTCAGCCCCCATGTCCTCATTTTTGTTCAGCCCCCATGTCCTCATTTTTGTTCAGCGCCTATGTTTTAATTTTTGTTCAGCCCCCATGTCCTCATTTTTGTTCAGCCCCCATGTCCTCATTTTTGTTCAGCCCCCATGTCCTCATTTTTGTTCAGCCCCCATGTCCTCATTTTTGTTCAGCGCCTATGTTTTAATTTTTGTTCAGCCCCCATGTCCTCATTTTTGTTCAGCCCCCATGTCCTCATTTTTGTTCAGCCCCCATGTCCTTATTTTTGTTCAGCCCCCATGTCCTCATTTTTGTTCAGCCCCCATGTCCTCATTTTTGTTCAGCCCCCATGTCCTCATTTTTGTTCAGCCCCCATGTTTTAATTTTTGTTCAGCCCCCATGTCCTCATTTTTGTTCAGCCCCCATGTTTTTATTTTTATGCAATTATTTTGATACTCTCATTACAATTGACTGTGATCTTAATTATGACCCAGTGAAGGGACAGATTGATATGAAAATCTTGTTATGTTCTTTCCAGTCCTGATGAAGTGGGTACTTGGCTCCCTGAAATGTGTTGGCTACTTCTCGAATTATACCCCTGACTTTAATGGAATAAAGTTGTATCTGGAGGCCTCAGATGGGACTGACAGAGGCTACGGCAGGTCTCAGATGGGGCTGGCAGAGGCTACTGTAGGCCTTACATGGAGCTGGCAGAGGCTACGGCAGGCCTCAGATGGGTCTGGCAGAGGCTACGGCAGGCCTCAGATGGGTCTGGCAGAGGCTACGGCAGGCCTCAGATGGGTCTGGCAGAGGCTACGGCAGGCCTCGGATGGGTCTGGCAGAGGCTACGGCAGGGCTCGGATGGGTCTGGCAGAGGCTACGGCAGGTCTCGGATGGGTCTGGCAGAGGCTACAGCAGGTCTCGGATGGGTCTGGCAGAGGCTACGGCAGTCCTCGGGTGGGACTGAAGGATCAAATAAAAAGTGCATTGCTTCAAGTGGTTCTAAAGCCTGAAGGTTTTTTATTTTCGTGCATTCTGTTGTGAAGGTAAAAAACCTCAGCGTGCAGCTTTCGCCTCAACCCCCACTGATACGTATCTGAGCCTGATCCCCATCCCACGATGTGCATGAGAGAAAAAGCTCTCCCGTGTCTTTGCCTCCTAACTGGCTCCCACTGTTTTTTTTTTGTTCAGCCCCCATGTCCTCATTTTTGTTCAGCGCCCATGTCCTCATTTTTGTTCAGCGCCCATGTCCTCATTTTTGTTCAGCCCCCATGTCCTCATTTTTGTTCAGCCCCCATGTCCTCATTTTTGTTCAGCCCCCATGTCCTCATTTTTGTTCAGCGCCCATGTCCTCATTTTTGTTCAGCGCCCATGTCCTCATTTTTGTTCAGCCCCCATGTCCTCATTTTTGTTCAGCCCCCATGTCCTCATTTTTGTTCAGCCCCCATGTCCTCATTTTTGTTCAGCCCCCATGTCCTCATTTTTGTTCTGCCCCCATGTCCTCATTTTTGTTCTGCCCCCATGTCCTCATTTTTGTTCTGCCCCCATGTCCTCATTTTTGTTCAGCCCCCATGTCCTCATTTTTGTTCAGCCCTCATGTTTTTATTTTTATGCAATTATTTTGATACTCTCATTACAATTGACTGTAATCTTAATTATGACCCAGTGAAGGGACAGATTGATATGAAAATCTTATGTTCTTTCCAGTCCTGATGAAGTGGGTACTTGGCTCCCTGAAATGTGTTGGCTACTTCTCGAATTATACCCCTGACTTTAATGGAATAAAGTTGTATCTGGAGGCCTCGGATGGGACTGACAGAGGCTACGGCAGGTCTCAGATGGGACTGGCAGAAGCTACGGCAGGCCTCAGATGGGGCTGGCAGAGGCTACGGCAGGCCTCAGATGGGGCTGGCAGAGGCTACGGCAGGCCTCAGATGGGGCTGGCAGAGGCTACGGCAGGCCTCAGATGGGGCTGGCAGAGGCTACGGCAGGCCTCAGATGGGGCTGGCAGAGGCTACGGCAGGCCTCAGATGGGGCTGGCAGAGGCTACGGCAGGCCTCAGATGGGGCTGGCAGAGGCTACGGCAGGCCTCAGATGGGGCTGGCAGAGGCTACGGCAGGCCTCAGATGGGGCTGGCAGAGGCTACGGCAGGCCTCAGATGGGGCTGGCAGAGGCTACGGCAGGCCTCAGATGGGGCTGGCAGAGGCTACGGCAGGCCTCAGATGGGGCTGGCAGAGGCTACGGCAGGCCTCAGATGGGGCTGGCAGAGGCTACGGCAGGCCTCAGATGGGGCTGGCAGAGGCTACGGCAGGCCTCAGATGGGGCTGGCAGAGGCTACGGCAGGCCTCAGATGGGGCTGGCAGAGGCTACGGCAGGCCTCAGATGGGGCTGGCAGAGGCTACGGCAGGCCTCAGATGGGGCTGGCAGAGGCTACGGCAGGCCTCAGATGGGGCTGGCAGAGGCTACGGCAGGCCTCAGATGGGGCTGGCAGAGGCTACGGCAGGCCTCAGATGGGGCTGGCAGAGGCTACGGCAGGCCTCAGATGGGGCTGGCAGAGGCTACGGCAGGCCTCAGATGGGGCTGGCAGAGGCTACGGCAGGCCTCAGATGGGGCTGGCAGAGGCTACGGCAGGCCTCAGATGGGGCTGGCAGAGGCTACGGCAGGCCTCAGATGGGGCTGGCAGAGGCTACGGCAGGCCTCAGATGGGGCTGGCAGAGGCTACGGCAGGCCTCAGATGGGGCTGGCAGAGGCTACGGCAGGCCTCAGATGGGGCTGACAGAGGCTACGGCAGGCCTCAGATGGGGCTGACAGAGGCTACGGCAGGCCTCAGATGGGGCTGACAGAGGCTACGGCAGGCCTCAGATGGGGCTGACAGAGGCTACGGCAGGCCTCAGATGGGGCTGACAGAGGCTACGGCAGGCCTCAGATGGGGCTGACAGAGGCTACGGCAGGCCTCAGATGGGGCTGACAGAGGCTACGGCAGGCCTCAGATGGGGCTGACATGGGCGCACCTGAGGCCTGCCGTAGCCTCTGCCAGCATCTGAGACCTGCCGTAGCCTCTGTCGTTCCCATCTGAGGCCTGCCGTAGCCTCTGTCGTTCCCATCTGAGGCCTGCCGTAGCCTCTGTCGTTCCCATCTGAGGCCTGCCGTAGCCTCTGTCGTTCCCATCTGAGGCCTGCCGTAGCCTCTGTCGTTCCCATCTGAGGCCTGCCGTAGCCTCTGTCGTTCCCATCTGCGCCCATGTCTCCTCATTTTCGTTCAGCGGCCATGTCTCCTCATTTGTATTCAGCGCTCATGTCTCCTCATTTTTATCAGCGCCCATGTCTCCTCATTTTTATCAGCGCCCATGTCTCCTCATTTTTGTTCAGCGCCCATGTGCTCATTTTTATGCAATTATTTTGATACTCTCATAACAATTGACTGTGATCTTAACCGTTTCAATACCGTGCAATTTTACACCTTCCTGCCCAGGCCATTTTTCACTTTTCAGCGCTCTCACACTTTGAATGACAATTGCGCGGTCATACAACATTGTACCCAAACTAAAATTTTATCATTTTCTTCACACAACTAGAGCTTTCTTTTGGTGGTATTTAATCACCGCTGGGGTTTTTATTTTTTGCTAAATTAACAAAAAAAGACCAAAATTTAAAAAAAAAACCCACATTTTTCTTTGTTTCTGTTATAAAAGTTTACAAATAAATAATTGTTCTTCATAAATTTAGGCCGAGATGTATTCTGCTACATGTCTTTGGTGAAAATAACCCAAATTAGGATGTATTATTTAGTTTGTAGGAAAGTTATAGAGTTCACAAACTATGGTATAGATCTGAATATTGATCAGTCCTGAAGTACTGACAGCCAATCTAATTTCTTGAGGTCCAAGAATGTCAGAATAGTACAGATATCCCCCAAATGACCCCTTTTTGCAGAGTAGACAGTCCGACGTACTTCATAAGAGGCATGGCGAGTTTTTTGAAGTTGTATTTTTGTTGTCATAATTTTTCGGAAAATGAAAAAATTAAAAAAATTATTTTCACATTTTTTTTTTTTACATACTGTCACCAGTGCAGTACAGCGTCATCATATAACTGGCATGGCGATTAACAGGGACACTGACTGGTGACGGTATGAAAAAAAGAAATAAATATAAATATATATATATATATATATATATATTTTTTTTTTTTTTTATTATATTTAATTGTTTATTACATATTTTTAAATTTTTTTTAAGATTTTTTTTTTCATATTATACTATGACCAAAGTAGTACAGTGTTACCATAGTAACACTTGTTACTTGTACTACTACTACTAATTGTACTACTTTGGGGAAGTGATCAGTATTTTTTTTTTTTTTTTACACAATTTGCTTATAGCAAAGAATTACTTTGCTATAAGCAAGCATTTACCTGAATGAAAACGATTCATTCAGCTTTTTTTTTTTTTTTTTTTTTTTTGTGCTTAGCTGTGATTTGGTCACAGCTAATCACATGACATGTGCATGTGATTAGCTGTGACCATTCACAGCTAGGCACTAGTATACAATGGATGGCATCATGAATGAAGCCATCCATTTTATACAACTGTCATGTGACCTGCTGTGTTTGGTCACAGCAGGTCACATGGTACCAGCAACGGGAGCCGGTACTCGGATCTGTCATCGGCCGTGTCCGAGGTGCACAGCCGGTGACAGATCGCACTGCTGCGCCGCTCTGCATTAGCGCAAACTGCGCATGTGCGGGAGCACGCCAAATGGCGTGCACTCGGAGTGCAGAGACACATTTGAAGCCGCCAAACGGCCATTGGCCGGGCGGTTAATGGTTAATTATGACCCAGTGAAGGGACAGATTAATATGAAAATCTTGTTATGTTCTTTCCCGTCCTGATGAAGTGGGTACTTGGCTCTCTGATATGTTTTGGCTACTTCTCGAATTATACCCCTGACTTTAATGGAGTAAAGTTGTATCTGGAGGCCTCAGATGGGACTGACAGAGGCTACCGCAGGCCTCAGATGGGTCTGGCAGAGGCTACGGCAGGCCTCAGATGGGGCTGACAGAGGCTACGGCAGGCTTCAGATGGGGCTGGCAGAGGCTACGGCAGGCCTCAGACGGGTCTGGCAGAGGCTACGGCAGGCCTCAGACGGGTCTGGCAGAGGCTACGGCAGGCCTCAGACGGGTCTGGCAGAGGCTACGGCAGGCCTCAGACGGGTCTGGCAGAGGCTACGGCAGGCCTCAGACGGGTCTGACAGAGGCTACGGCAGGCCTCAGAGGGGTCTGGCAGAGGCTACGGCAGGCCTCGGGTGGGACTGAAGGATCAAATAAAAAGTGCATTGCTTCAAGTGGTTCTAAAGCCTGAAGGTTTTTTATTTTCGTGCATTCTATTGTGAAGGTAAAAAAACTTCAGTGTGCAGCTTTTGCCTCAACCCCCACTGATACGGATCTGAGCCTGATCCCCATCCCACGATGTGCATGAGAGAAAAAGCTCTCCCGTGTCTTTGCCTCCTAACTGGCTCCCACTGTTTTTTTTTGTTCTGCCCCCATGTCTTCATTTTTGTTCAGCCCCCATGTCCTCATTTTTGTTCAGCCCCCATGTCCTCATTTTTGTTCAGCCCCCATGTCCTCATTTTTATATAGCGCCCATGTCCTCATTTTTGTTCAGCCCCCATGTCCTCATTTTTGTTCAGCACCTATGTTTTAATTTTTGTTCAGCCCCCATGTCCTCATTTTTGTTCAGCCCCCATGTCCTCATTTTTGTTAAGCCCCCATGTCCTCATTTTTGTTCAGCCCCCATGTCCTCATTTTTGTTCAGCCCCCATGTCCTCATTTTTGTTCAGCCCCCATGTCCTCATTTTTGTTCAGCCCCCATGTCCTCATTTTTGTTCAGCCCCCATGTCCTCATTTTTGTTCAGCCCCCATGTTTTTATTTTTATGCAATTATTTTGATACTCTCATTACAATTGACTGTGATCTTAATTATGACCCAGTGAAGGGACAGATTGATATGAAAATCTTGTTATGTTCTTTCCAGTCCTGGTGAAGTGGGTACTTGGCTCCCTGAAATGTGTTGGCTACTTCTCGAATTATACCCCTGACTTTAATGGAATAAAGTTGTATCTGGAGGCCTCAGATGGGACTGACAGAGGCTACGGCAGGTCTCAGATGGGGCTGGCAGAGGCTACTGTAGGCCTTACATGGAGCTGGCAGAGGCTACGGCAGGCCTCAGATGGGTCTGGCAGAGGGTACGGCAGGCCTCAGATGGGTCTGGCAGAGGCTACGGCAGGCCTCGGATGGGTCTGGCAGAGGCTACGGCAGGTCTCGGATGGGTCTGGCAGAGGCTACGGCAGGTCTCGGATGGGTCTGGCAGAGGCTACGGCAGTCCTCGGGTGGGACTGAAGGATCAAATATATAGTGCATTGCTTCAAGTGGTTCTAAAGCCTGAAGGTTTTTTATTTTCGTGCATTCTGTTGTGAAGGTAAAAAACCTCAGCGTGCAGCTTTCGCCTCAACCCCCACTGATACGTATCTGAGCCTGATCCCCATCCCACGATGTGCATGAGAGAAAAAGCTCTCCCGTGCCTTTGCCTCCTAACTGGCTCCCACTGTTTTTTTTTGTTCAGCCCCCATGTCCTCATTTTTGTTCAGCGCCCATGTCCTCATTTTTGTTCAGCCCCCATGTCCTCATTTTTGTTCAGCCCCCATGTCCTCATTTTTGTTCAGCCCCCATGTCCTCATTTTTGTTCAGCCCCCATGTCCTCATTTTTGTTCAGCCCCCATGTCCTCATTTTTGTTCAGCCCCATGTCCTCATTTTTGTTCAGCCCCCATGTCCTCATTTTTGTTCAGCCCCCATGTCCTCATTTTTGTTCAGCGCCCATGTCCTCATTTTTGTTCAGCGCCCATGTCCTCATTTTTGTTCAGCCCCCATGTCCTCATTTTTGTTCAGCCCCCATGTCCTCATTTTTGTTCTGCCCCCATGTCCTCATTTTTGTTCAGCCCCCATGTCCTCATTTTTGTTCAGCGCCCATGTCCTCATTTTTGTTCAGCGCCCATGTCCTCATTTTTGTTCAGCGCCCATGTCCTCATTTTTGTTCAGCCCCCATGTCCTCATTTTTGTTCAGCCCCCATGTCCTCATTTTTGTTCTGCCCCCATGTCCTCATTTTTGTTCTGCCCCCATGTCCTCATTTTTATTCAGCCCCCATGTTTTTATTTTTATGCAATTATTTTGATACTCTCATTACAATTGACTGTAATCTTAATTATGACCCAGTGAAGGGACAGATTAATATGAAAATCTTGTTATGTTCTTTCCAGTCCTGATGAAGTGGGTACTTGGCTCCCTGAAATGTGTTGGCTACTTCACGAATTATACCCCTGACTTTAATGGAATAAAGTTGTATCTGGAGGCCTCGGATGGGACTGACAGAGGCTACGGCAGGTCTCAGATGGGACTGGCAGAGGCTACGGCAGGCCTCAGATGGGGCTGGCAGAGGCTACGGCAGGCCTCAGATGGGGCTGGCAGAGGCTACGGCAGGCCTCAGATGGGGCTGGCAGAGGCTACGGCAGGCCTCAGATGGGGCTGGCAGAGGCTACGGCAGGTCTCAGATGGGGCTGGCAGAGTCTACGGCGGGCCTCAGATGGGGCTGGCAGAGTCTACGGCGGGCCTCAGATGGGGCTGGCAGAGTCTACGGCGGGCCTCAGATGGGGCTGGCAGAGTCTACGGCAGGCCTCAGATGGGGCTGGCAGAGTCTACGGCAGGCCTCAGATGGGGCTGGCAGAGTCTACGGCAGGCCTCAGATGGGGCTGGCAGAGTCTACGGCAGGCCTCAGATGGGGCTGGCAGAGTCTACGGCAGGCCTCAGATGGGGCTGGCAGAGTCTACGGCAGGCCTCAGATGGGGCTGGCAGAGTCTACGGCAGGCCTCAGATGGGGCTGGCAGAGTGTGCGGCTGGCAGAGGCTACGGCAGGCTTCAGGTGCGGCTGGCAGAGGCTACGGCAGGCCTCAGGTGCGGCTGGCAGAGGCTACGGCAGGCCTCAGGTGCGGCTGGCAGAGGCTACGGCAGGCCTCAGATGGGAATGGCAGAGGCTACGGCAGGCCTCAGATGGGAATGGCAGAGGCTACGGCAGGCCTCAGATGGGGCTGGCAGAGGCTACGGCAGGCCTCAGATGGGGCTGGCAGAGGCTACGGCAGGCCTCAGATGGGAATGGCAGAGGCTACGGCAGGCCTCAGATGGGAATGGCAGAGGCTACGGCAGGCCTCAGATGGGAATGGCAGAGGCTACGGCAGGCCTCAGATAGGAATGGCAGAGGCTACGGCAGGCCTCAGATGGGAATGGCAGAGGCTACGGCAGGCCTCAGATGGGAATGGCAGAGGCTACGGCAGGCCTCAGGTGGGAATGGCAGAGGCTACGGCAGGCCTCAGGTACGGCTGGCAGAGGCTACGGCAGGCCTCAGGTGCTGCTGGCAGAGGCTACGGCAGGCCTCAGGTGGGGCTGGCAGATGCTACGGAAGGTCTCAGGTGGGAATGGCAGAGGCTACGGCAGGCCTCAGATGGGAATGGCAGAGGCTACGGCAGGCCTCAGATGGGAATGGCAGAGGCTACGGCAGGCCT
This sequence comes from Staurois parvus, assembly GCF_062004578.1. Taxonomy (NCBI): domain Eukaryota; kingdom Metazoa; phylum Chordata; class Amphibia; order Anura; family Ranidae; genus Staurois; species Staurois parvus. The sequence continues at coordinate 10,943,841 of NW_028317971.1, forward strand.
CAGATGGGAATGGCAGAGGCTACGGCAGGCCTCAGGTACGGCTGGCAGAGGCTACGGCAGGCCTCAGGTGCTGCTGGCAGAGGCTACGGCAGGCCTCAGGTGGGGCTGGCAGATGCTACGGAAGGTCTCAGGTGGGACTGAAGGATCAAATAAAAAGTGCATTGCTTCAAGTGGTTCTAAAGCCTGAAGCCTTTTTTTATTTTCGTGCATTCTATTGTGAAGGTAAAAAAACTTCAGCGTGCAGCTTTCGCCTCAACCCCCACTGATACGTATCTGAGCCTGATCCCCATCCCACGATGTGCATGAGAGAAAAATCTCTCCCGTGTCTTTGCCTCCTAACTGGCTCCCACTGTTTTTTTTTGTTCAGCCCCCATGTCCTCATTTTTATTCACCGCCCATGTCCTCATTTTTGTTCAGCGCCCATGTCCTCATTTTTGTTCAGCCCCCATGTCCTCTTTTTTGTTCAGCGCCTATGTTTTAACTTTTGTTCAGCCCCCATGTCCTCATTTTTGTTCAGCCCCCATATCCTCATTTTTGTTCAGCGCCTATGTTTTAACTTTTGTTCAGCCCCGATGTCCTCATTTTTGTTCAGCCCCCATGTCCTCATTTTTGTTCAGCCCCCATGTTTTAACTTTTGTTCAGCCCCCATGTCCTCATTTTTGTTCAGCCCCCATGCCCTCATTTTTGTTCAGCCCCCATGCCCTCATTTTTGTTCAGCCCCCATGTCCTCATTTTTGTTCAGCCCCCATGCCCTCATTTTTGTTCAGCCCCCATGCCCTCATTTTTGTTCAGCCCCCATGTCCTTATTTTTATGCAATTATTTTGATACTCATTACAATTGACTGTAATCTTAATTATGACCCAGTGAAGGGACAGATTGATATGAAAATCTTGTTATGTTCTTTCCAGTCCTGATGAAGTGGGTACTTGGCTCCCTGAAATGTGTTGGCTACTTCTCGAATTATACCTCTGACTTTAATGGAATAAAGTTGTATCTGGAGGCCTCAGATGGGACTGACAGAGGCTACCGCAGGTCTTACATGGAGCTGGCAGAGGCTGCGGCAGGCCTCAGATGGGGCTGGCAGAGGCTACGGCAGGCCTCAGATGGGAATGGCAGAGGCTACGGCAGGCCTCAGATGGGAATGGCAGAGGCTACAGCAGGCCTCAGATGGGAATGGCAGAGGCTACGGCAGGCCTCAGATGGGAATGGCAGAGGCTACGGCAGGCCTCAGATGGGAATGGCAGAGGCTACGGCAGGCCTCAGGTGCGGCTGGCAGAGGCTACGGCAGGCCTCAGGTGCGGCTGGCAGAGGCTACGGCAGGCCTCAGGTGCGGCTGGCAGAGGCTACGGCAGGCCTCAGGTGGGGCTGGCAGATGCTACGGAAGGTCTCAGGTGGGACTGAAGGATCAAATAAAAAGTGCATTGCTTCAAGTGGTTCTAAAACCTGAAGGTTTTTTTATTTTCGTGCATTCTATTGTGAAGGTAAAAAAACCTTCAGCGTGCAGCTTTCGCCTCAACCCCCACTGATACGTATCTGAGCCTGATCCCCATCCCACGATGTGCATGAGAGAAAAAGCTCTCCCGTGTCTTTGCCTCCTAACTGGCTCCCACTGTTTTTTTTTGTTCAGCCCCCATGTCCTCATTTTTGTTCAGCCCCCATGTTTTAACTTTTGTTCAGCCCCCATGTCCTCATTTTTGTTCAGCCCCCATGTCCTCATTTTTGTTCAGCCCCCATGTTTTTATTTTTATGCAATTATTTTGATACTCTCATTACAATTGACTGTAATCTTAATTATGACCCAGTGAAGGGACAGATTGATATGAAAATCTTGTTATGTTCTTTCCAGTCCTGATGAAGTGGGTACTTGGCTCCCTGAAATGTTTTGGCTACTTCTCGAATTATACCCCTGACTTTAATGGAATAAAGTTGTATCTGGAGGCCTCAGATGGGACTGACAGAGGCTACCGCAGGTCTTACATGGAGCTGGCAGAGGCTGCGGCAGGCCTCCGATGGGGCTGGTAGAGGCTGCGGCAGGCCTCAGATGGGGCTGACAGAGGCTACGGCAGGCCTCAGATGGGGCTGACAGAGGCTACGGCAGGCCTCAGATGGGGCTGACAGAGGCTACGGCAGGCCTAAGATGGGGCTGACAGAGGCTACGGCAGGCCTCAGATGGGGCTGACAGAGGCTACGGCAGGCCTCAGATGGGGCTGACAGAGGCTACGGCAGGCCTCAGATGGGGCTGACAGAGGCTACGGCAGGCCTCAGATGGGGCTGACAGAGGCTACGGCAGGCCTCAGATGGGGCTGACAGAGGCTACGGCAGGCCTCAGATGGGGCTGACAGAGGTTACGGCAGGCCTCAGATGGGGCTGACAGAGGCTACGGCAGGCCTCAGATGGGGCTGACAGAGGCTACGGCAGTCCTCAGATGGGGCTGACAGAAGCTACGGCAGGCCTCAGATGGGGCTGACAGAGGCTACGGCAGGCCTCAGATGGGGCTGACAGAGGCTACGGCAGGCCTCAAATGGGGCTGACATGGGCGCACCTGAGGCCTGCCGTAGCCTCTGCCAGCATCTGAGACCTGCCGTAGCCTCTGTCGTTCCCATCTGAGACCTGCCGTAGCCTCTGTCGTTCCCATCTGAGGCCTGCCGTAGCCTCTGTCGTTCCCATCTGAGGCCTGCCGTAGCCTCTGTCGTTCCCATCTGAGGCCTGCCGTAGCCTCTGTCGTTCCCATCTGAGGCCTGCCGTAGCCTCTGTCATTCCCATCTGAGGCCTGCCGTAGCCTCTGTCATTCCCATCTGCGCCCATGTCTCCTCATTTTTATCAGCACCCATGTCTCCTCATTTTTATCAGCACCCATGTCTCCTCATTTTTATCAGCGCCCATGTCTCCTCATTTTTATCAGCGCCCATGTCTCCTCATTTTTTTTCAGCGCCCACGTGCTCATTTTTATGCAATTATTTTGATACTCTCATAACAATTGACTGTGATCTTAACCGTTTCAATACCGTGCAATTTTACACCTTCCTGCCCAGGCCATTTTTCACTTTTCAGCGCTCTCACACTTTGAATGACAATTGCGCGGTCATACAACATTGTACCCAAACTAAAATTTTATCATTTTCTTCACACAACTAGAGCTTTCTTTTGGTGGTATTTAATCACCGCTGGGGTTTTTATTTTTTGCTAAATTAACAAAAAAAGATCAAAATTTAAAAAAAAAACCCACATTTTTCTTTGTTTCTGTTATAAAAGTTTACAAATAAATAATTGTTCTTCATAAATTTAGGCCGAGATGTATTCTGCTACATGTCTTTGGTGAAAATAACCCAAATTAGGATGTATTATTTCGTTTGTAGGAAAGTTATAGAGTTCACAAACTATGGTATAGATCTGAATATTGATCAATCCTGAAGTACTGACAGCCAATCTAATTTCTTGAGGTCCAAGAATGTCAGAACAGTACAGATATCCCCCAAATGACCCCTTTTTGCAGAGTAGACAGTCCGACGTACTTCATAAGAGGCATGGCGAGTTTTTTGAAGTTGTATTTTTTTTGTCATAATTTTTCGGAAAATGAAAAAATTAAAAAAATTATTTTCACAATTTTTTTTTTTTACATACTGTCACCAGTGCAGTACAGCGTCATCATATAACTGGCATGGCGATTAACAGGGACACTGACTGGTGACGGTATGAAAAAAAAAAAAAAAAAAAAAAAATATATATATATATATATATATATATATATATATATATATATATATATATATATATTTTTTTTTATTATATTTAATTGTTTATTACATATTTTTAAATTTTTTTTAAGATTTTTTTTTTCATATTATACTATGACCAAAGTAGTACAGTGTTACCATAGTAACACTTGTTACTTGTACTACTACTACTACTAATTGTACTACTTTGGGGAAGTGATCAGTATTTTTTTTTTTTTTTCTACACAATTTGCTTATAGCAAAGAATTACTTTGCTATAAGCAAGCATTTACCTGAATGAAAACGATTCATTCAGCTTTTTTTTTTTTTTTTTGTTTTTTTTTTTTTGTGCTTAGCTGTGATTTGGTCACAGCTAATCACATGACATGTGCATGTGATTAGCTGTGACCATTCACAGCTAGGCACTAGTATACAATGGATGGCATCATGAATGATCCATTTTATACAACTGTCATGTGACCTGCTGTGTTTGGTCACAGCAGGTCACATGGTACCAGCAACGGGAGCCGGTACTCGGATCTGTCATCAGCCGTGTCCGAGGTGCACAGCCGGTGACAGATCGCACTGCTGCGCCGCTCTGCATTAGCGCAAACTGCGCATGTGCGGGAGCACGCCAAATGGCATGCATTCGGAGTGCAGAGACACATTTGAAGCCGCCAAACGGCCATTGGCCGGGCGGTTAATGGTTAATTATGACCCAGTGAAGGGACAGATTAATATGAAAATCTTGTTATGTTCTTTCCAGTCCTGATGAAGTGGGTACTTGGCTCTCTGAAATGTTTTGGCTACTTCTCGAATATACCCCTGACTTTAATGGAGTAAAGTTGTATCTGGAGGCCTCAGATGGGACTGACAGAGGCTACCGCAGGCCTTACATGGAGCTGGCAGAGGCTACGGCAGGCCTCAGATGGGGCTGGCAGAGGCTACGGCAGACCTCAGACGGGTCTGTCAGAGGCTACGGCAGGCCTCAGACGGGTCTGTCAGAGGCTACGGCAGGCCTCAGACGGGTCTGTCAGAGGCTACGGCAGGCCTCAGACGGGTCTGTCAGAGGCTACGGCAGGCCTCAGACGGGTCTGTCAGAGGCTACGGCAGGCCTCAGACGGGTCTGTCAGAGGCTACGGCAGGCCTCAGACGGGTCTGTCAGAGGCTACGGCAGGCCTCGGGTGGGACTGAAAGATCAAATAAAAAGTGCATTGCTTCAAGTGGTTCTAAAGCCTGAAGGTTTTTTATTTTCATGCATTCTATTGTGAAGGTAAAAAACCTCAGCGTGCAGCTTTCGCCTCAACCCCCACTGATACGTATCTGAGCCTGATCCCCATCCCACGATGTGCATGAGAGAAAAAGCTCTCCCGTGTCTTTGCCTCCTAACTAGCTCCCACTGTTTTTTTTTTGTTCAGCCCCCATGTCCTCATTTTTGTTCAAACAAGAGATCCCTTTGACGCAGTTGGCCAGCTTAAACATGTATTGCAATATGTGTGAACCAAATATCCCTATTTGTTGCATAGTTTGCTTGAAAGGGTATATACCAGTGTGCAGAGGGTCCTTCAGAATTTCAGAATTTCTCATTTTTGTTCAGCCCCCATGTCCTCATTTTTGTTCAGCCCCCATGTCCTCATTTTTGTTCAGCCCCCATGTCCTCATTTTTGTTCAGCCCCCATGTCCTCATTTTTGTTCAGCCCCCATGTCCTCATTTTTGTTCAGCCCCCATGTCCTCATTTTTGTTCAGCGCCCATGTCCTCATTTTTGTTCAGCGCCCATGTCCTCATTTTTGTTCAGTCCCCATGTCCTCATTTTTGTTCAGCCCCCATGTTTTTATTTTTATGCAATTATTTTGATACTCTCATTACAATTGACTGTAATCTTAATTATGACCCAGCGAAGGGACAGATTGATATGAAAATCTTATGTTCTTTCCAGTCCTGATGAAGTGAGTTCTTAGCTCCCTGAAATGTGTTGGCTACTTCTCGAATTATACCCCTGACTTTAATGGAATAAAGTTGTATCTGGAGGCCTCGGATGGGACTGACAGAGGCTACGGCAGGTCTCAGATGGGACTGGCAGAGGCTACGGCAGGCCTCAGATGGGGCTGGCAGAGGCTACGGCAGGCCTCAGATGGGGCTGGCAGAGGCTACGGCAGGCCTCAGATGGGGCTGGCAGAGGCTACGGCAGGCCTCAGATGGGGCTGGCAGAGGCTACGGCGGGCCTCAGATGGGGCTGGCAGAGGCTACGGCGGGCCTCAGATGGGGCTGGCAGAGGCTACGGCTGGCCTCAGATGGGGCTGGCAGAGGCTACGGCAGGCCTCAGATGGGGCTGGCAGAGGCTACGGCAGGCCTCAGATGGGGCTGGCAGAGGCTACGGCGGGCCTCAAATGGGGCTGGCAGAGGCTACGGCAGGCCTCAGATGGGGCTGGCAGAGGCTACGGCAGACCTCAGATGGGGCTGGCAGAGGCTACGGCAGACCTCAGATGGGGCTGGCAGAGGCTACGGCAGACCTCAGATGGGGCTGGCAGAGGCTACGGCAGACCTCAGATGGGGCTGGCAGAGGCTACGGCAGACCTCAGATGGGGCTGGCAGAGGCTACGGCAGACCTCAGATGGGGCTGGCAGAGGCTACGGCAGACCTCAGATGGGGCTGGCAGAGGCTACGGCAGACCTCAGATGGGGCTGGCAGAGGCTACGGCAGACCTCAGATGGGGCTGGCAGAGGCTACGGCAGACCTCAGATGGGACTGGCAGAGGCTACGGCAGGCCTCAGATCGGAATGGGAGAGGCTACGGCAGGCCTCAGGTGCGGCTGGCAGAGGCTACGGCAGGCCTCAGGTGTGGCTGGCAGAGGCTACGGCAGGCCTCAGATGGGGCTGACAGAGGCTACGGCAGGCCTCAGATGGGGCTGACAGAGGCTACGGCAGGCCTCAGATGGGGCTGACAGAGGCTACGGCAGGCCTCAGATGGGGCTGACAGAGGCTACGGCAGGCCTCAGATGGGGCTGACAGAGGCTACGGCAGGCCTCAGATGGGGCTGACAGAGGCTACGGCAGGCCTCCGATGGGGCTGACAGAGGCTACGGCAGGCCTCAGATGGGGCTGACAGAGGCTACGGCAGGCCTCAGATGGGGCTGACAGAGGCTACGGCAGGCCTCAGATGGGGCTGACATGGGCGCACCTGAGACCTGCCGTAGCCTCTGCCAGCATCTGAGACCTGCCGTAGCCTCTGTCGTTCCCATCTGAGGCCTGCCGTAGCCTCTGTCGTTCCCATCTGAGGCCTGCCGTAGCCTCTGTCGTTCCCATCTGAGGCCTGCCGTAGCCTCTGTCATTCCCATCTGAGGCCTGCCGTAGCCTCTGTCATTCCCATCTGCGCCCATGTCTCCTCATTTTCGTTCAGCGCCCATGTCTCCTCATTTGTATTCAGCGCCCATGTCTCCTCATTTGTATTCAGCGCCCATGTCTCCTCATTTGTATTCAGCGCCCATGTCTCTTAATTTTTATCAGCGCCCATGTCTCCTCATTTTTATCAGCGCCCATGTCTCCTCATTTTTATCAGCGCCCATGTCTCTTCATTTTTATCAGCGCCCATGTCTCCTCATTTTTGTTCAGCGCCCATGTCTCCTCATTTTTATCAGCGCCCATGTGCTCATTTTTATGCAATTATTTTGATACTCTCATAACAATTGACTGTGATCTTAACCGTTTCAATACCGTGCAATTTTACACCTTCCTGCCCAGGCCATTTTTCACTTTTCAGCGCTCTCACACTTTGAATGACAATTGCGCGGTCATACAACATTGTACCCAAACTAAAATTTTATCATTTTCTTCACACAACTAGAGCTTTCTGTTGGTGGTATTTAATCACCGCTGGGGTTTTTATTTTTTGCTAAATTAACAAAAAAAGACCAAAATTTTAAAAAAAAACCCACATTTTTCTTTGTTTCTGTTATAAAAGTTTACAAATAAATAATTGTTCTTCATAAATTTAGGCCGAGATGTATTCTGCTACATGTCTTTGGTGAAAATAACCCAAATTAGGATGTATTATTTAGTTTGTAGGAAAGTTATAGAGTTCACAAACTATGGTATAGATCTGAAAATTGATCGATCCTGAAGTACTGACCAATCTAATTTCTTGAGGTCCAAGAATGTCAGAATAGTACAGATATCCCCAAATGACCCCTTTTTGCAGAGTAGACAGTCCGACGTACTTCATAAGAGGCATGGCGAGTTTTTTGAAGCTGTATTTTTTTGTCATAATTTTTCGGAAAATGAAAAAATTAAAAAAATTATTTTCACTATTTTTTTTTTTTTACATACAGTCACCAGTGCAGTACAGCGTCATCATATAACTGGCATGGCGATTAACAGGGACACTGACTGGTGACGGTATGAAAAAAAAAAAAAAAAAAAAAAAAAAAAAAAATATATATATATATATAATTTTTTTTTTTTAAATTATATTTAATTGTTTATTACATTTTTTAAATTTTTTTTAAGATTTTTTTTTTCATATTATACTATGACCAAAGTAGTACAGTGTTACTATAGTAACACTTGTTTCTTGTACTACTACTACTACTAATTGTACTACTTTGGGGAAGTGATCAGTATTTATTTATTTTTTTTTTACACAATTTGCTTATAGCAAAGAATTACTTTGCTATAAGCAAGCATTTACCTGAATGAAAACGATTCATTCAGCTTTTTTTTTTTTTTTTTTTTTTTTTTTTGTGCTTAGCTGTGATTTGGTCACAGCTAATCACATGACATGTGCATGTGATTAGCTGTGACCATTCACAGCTAGGCACTAGTATACAATGGATGGCATCATGAATGAAGCCATCCATTTTATACAACTGTCATGTGACCTGCTGTGTTTGGTCACAGCAGGTCACATGGTACCAGCAACGGGAGCCGGTACTCGGATCTGTCATCGGCCGTGTCCGAGGTGCACAGCCGGTGACAGATCGCACTGCTGCGCCGCTCTGCATTAGCGCAAACTGCGCATGTGCGGGAGCACGCCAAATGGCGTGCACTCGGAGTGCAGAGACACATTTGAAGCCGCCAAACGGCCATTGGCCGGGCGGTTAATGGTTAATTATGACCCAGTGAAGGGACAGATTAATATGAAAATCTTGTTATGTTCTTTCCAGTCCTGATGAAGTGGGTACTTGGCTCTCTGAAATGTTTTGGCTACTTCTCGAATTATACCCCTGACTTTAATGGAGTAAAGTTGTATCTGGAGGCCTCAGATGGGACTGACAGAGGCTACCGCAGGCCTTACATGGAGCTGGCAGAGGCTACGGCAGGCCTCAGATGGGGCTGACAGAGGCTACGGCAGGCCTCAGTCGGGTCTGTCAGAGGCTACGGCAGGCCTCAGACGGGTCTGTCAGAGGCTACGGCAGGCCTCAGACGGGTCTGTCAGAGGCTACGGCAGGCCTCAGATGGGTCTGTCAGAGGCTACGGCAGGCCTCAGATGGGTCTGTCAGAGGCTACGGCAGGCCTCGGGTGGGACTGAAGGATCAAATAAAAAGTGCATTGCTTCAAGTGGTTCTAAAGCCTGAAGGTTTTTTATTTTCGTGCATTCTATTGTGAAGGTAAAAAACCTTCAGAGTGCAGCTTTCGCCTCAACCCCCACTGATACGTATCTGAGCCTGATCCCCATCCCACGATGTGCATGAGAGAAAAAGCTCTCCCGTGTCTTTGCCTCCTAACTAGCTCCCACTGTTTTTTTTTGTTCAGCCCCCATGTCCTCATTTTTGTTCAGCCCCCATGTCCTCATTTTTGTTCAGCCCCCATGTCCTCATTTTTGTTCAGCCCCCATGTCCTCATTTTTGTTCAGCCCCCATGTCCTCATTTTTGTTCAGCCCCCATGTCCTCATTTTTGTTCTGCCCCCATGTCCTCATTTTTGTTCTGCCCCCATGTCCTCATTTTTGTTCAGCGCCCATGCCCTCATTTTTGTTCAGCCCCCATGCCCTCATTTTTGTTCAGCCCCCATGCCCTCATTTTTGTTCAGCTCCCATGTTTTTATTTTTATGCAATTATTTTGATACTCTCATTACAATTGACTGTAATCTTAATTATGACCCAGTGAAGGGACAGATTGATATGAAAATCTTGTTATGTTCTTTCCAGTCCTGATGAAGTGGGTTCTTAGCTCCCTGAAATGTGTTGGCTACTTCTCGAATTATACCCCTGACTTTAATGGAATAAAGTTGTATCTGGAGGCCTCGGATGGGACTGACAGAGGCTACGGCAGGTCTCAGATGGGACTGGCAGAGGCTACGGCAGGCCTCAGATGGGGCTGGCAGAGGCTACGGCAGGCCTCAGATGGGGCTGGCAGAGGCTACGGCGGGCCTCAGATGGGGCTGGCAGAGGCTACGGCGGGCCTCAGATGGGGCTGGCAGTGGCTACGGCAGGCCTCAGATGGGGCTGGCAGAGGCTACGGCGGGCCTCAGATGGGGCTGGCAGAGGCTACGGCGGGCCTCAGATGGGGCTGGCAGAGGCTACGGCGGGCCTCAGATGGGGCTGGCAGAGGCTACGGCGGGCCTCAGATGGGGCTGGCAGAGGCTACGGCAGGTCTCGGATGGGTCTGGCAGAGGCTACGGCAGTCCTCGGGTGGGACTGAAGGATCAAATAAAAAGTGCATTGCTTCAAGTGGTTCTAAAGCCTGAAGGTTTTTTATTTTCGTGCATTCTGTTGTGAAGGTAAAAAACCTCAGCGTGCAGCTTTCGCCTCAACCCCCACTGATACGTATCTGTGCCTGATCCCCATCCCACGATGTGCATGAGCGAAAAAGCTCTCCCGTGTCTTTGCCTCCTAACTGGCTCCCACTGTTTTTTTTTGTTCAGCCCCCATGTCCTCATTTTTGTTCAGCCCCCATGTCCTCATTTTTGTTCAGCGCCCATGTCCTCATTTTTGTTCAGCGCCCATGTCCTCATTTTTGTTCAGCGCCCATGTCCTCATTTTTGTTCAGCGCCCATGTCCTCATTTTTGTTCAGCGCCCATGTCCTCATTTTTGTTCAGCACCCATGTCCTCATTTTTGTTCAGCCCCCATGTCCTCATTTTTGTTCAGCCCCCATGTCCTCATTTTTGCTCAGCCCCCATGTCCTCATTTTTGCTCAGCCCCCATGTCCTCATTTTTGTTCAGCCCCCATGTTTTTATTTTTATACAATTATTTTGATACTCTCATTACAATTGACTGTAATCTTAATTATGACCCAGTGAAGGGACAGATTGATATGAAAATCTTGTTATGTTCTTTCCAGTCCTGATGAAGTGGGTACTTAGCTCCCTGAAATGTGTTGGCTACTTCTCGAATTATACCCCTGTCTTTAATGGAATAAAGTTGTATCTGGAGGCCTCGGATGGGACTGACAGAGGCTACGGCAGGCCTCAGATGGGGCTGGCAGAGGCTACGGCAGGCCTCAGATGGGGCTGGCAGAGGCTACGGCAGGCCTCAGATGGGGCTGGCAGAGGCTACGGCAGGCCTCAGATGGGGCTGGCAGAGGCTACGGCAGGCCTCAGATGGGGCTGGCAGAGGCTACGGCAGGCCTCAGATCGGAATGGCAGAGGCTACGGCAGGCCTCAGATGGGACTGGGAGAGGCTACGGCAGGTCTCAGATGCTGGCAGAGGCTACGGCAGGCCTCCGGTGCGGCTGGCAGAGGTTACGGCAGGCCTCTGGTGCGGCTGGCAGAGGCTACGGCAGGCCTCAGGTGGGAATGGCAGAGGCTACGGCAGGCCCTCAGATGGGAATGGCAGAGGCTACGGCAGGCCTGAGATGGGAATGGCAGAGGCTACGGCAGGCCTCAGATGGGAATGGCAGAGGCTACGGCAGGCCTCAGATGGGACTGGGAGAGGCTACAGCAGGTCTCAGAGGCTGGCAGAGGCTACGGCAGGCCTCAGGTGCGGCTGGCAGAGGCTACGGCAGGCCTCAGGTGGGGCTGGCAGATGCTACGGAAGGCCTCAGGTGGGACTGAAGGATCAAATAAAAAGTGCATTGCTTCAAGTGGTTCTAAAGCCTCCTAACTAGCTCCCACTGTTTTTTTTTGTTCAGCCCCCATGTCCTCATTTTTGTTCAGCCCCCATGTCCTCATTTTTGTTCAGCCCCCATGTCCTCATTTTTGTTCAGCCCCCATGTCCTCATTTTTGTTCAGCCCCCATGTCCTCATTTCTGTTCAGCCCCCATGTCCTCATTTTTGTTCAGCCCCCATGTTTTTATTTTTATACAATTATTTTGATACTCTCATTACAATTGACTGTAATCTTAATTATGACCCAGTGAAGGGACAGATTGATATGAAAATCTTGTTATGTTCTTTCCAGTCCTGATGAAGTGGGTACTTAGCTCCCTGAAATGTGTTGGCTACTTCTCGAATTATACCCCTGACTTTAATGGAATAAAGTTGTATCTGGAGGCCTCGGATGGGACTGACAGAGGCTACGGCAGGTCTCAGATGGGACTGGCAGAGGCTACGGCAGGCCTCAGATGGGGCTGGCAGAGGCTACGGCAGGCCTCAGATGGGGCTGGCAGAGGCTACGGCAGGCCTCAGATGGGGCTGGCAGAGGCTACGGCAGGCCTCAGATCGGAATGGCAGAGGCTACGGCAGGCCTCAGATCGGAATGGCAGAGGCTACGGCAGGCCTCAGATGGGACTGGGAGAGGCTACGGCAGGTCTCAGATGCTGGAAGAGGCTACGGCAGGCCTCCGGTGCGGCTGGCAGAGGTTACGGCAGGCCTCAGGTGCGGCTGGCAGAGACTACGGCAGGCCTCAGGTGGGAATGGCAGAGGCTACGGCAGGCCCTCAGATGGGAATGGCAGAGGCTACGGCAGGCCTGAGATGGGAATGGCAGAGGCTACGGCAGGCCTCAGATGGGAATGGCAGAGGCTACGGCAGGCCTCAGATGGGACTGGGAGAGGCTACAGCAGGTCTCAGATGCTGGCAGAGGCTACGGCAGGCCTCAGGTGCGGCTGGCAGAGGCTACGGCAGGCCTCAGGTGGGGCTGGCAGATGCTACGGAAGGTCTCAGGTGGGACTGAAGGATCAAATAAAAAGTGCATTGCTTCAAGTGGTTCTAAAGCCTGAAGGTTTTTTATTTTCGTGCATTCTATTGTGAAGGTAAAAAAACTTCAGTGTGCAGCTTTCGCCTCAACCCCCACTGATACGTATCTGAGCCTGATCCCCATCCCACGATGTGCATGAGAGAAAAAGCTCTCCCGTGTCTTTGCCTCCTAACTGGCTCCCACTGTTTTTTTTTGTTCAGCCCCCATGTCCTCATTTTTGTTCTGCCCCCGTGTCCTCATTTTTGTTCTGCCCCCGTGTCCTCATTTTTGTTCAGCCCCCGTGTCCTCATTTTTGTTCAGCCCCCGTGTCCTCATTTTTGTTCAGCCCCCGTGTCCTCATTTTTGTTCTGCCCCCGTGTCCTCATTTTTGTTCAGCCCCCGTGTCCTCATTTTTGTTCAGCCCCCGTGTCCTCATTTTTGTTCAGCCCCCGTGTCCTCATTTTTGTTCAGCCCCCGTGTCCTCATTTTTGTTCAGCCCCCGTGTCCTCATTTTTGTTCAGCTCCCGTGTCCTCATTTTTGTTCAGCCCCCGTGTCCTCATTTTTGTTCAGCCCCCGTGTCCTCATTTTTGTTCAGCCCCCGTGTCCTCATTTTTGTTCAGCCCCCGTGTCCTCATTTTTGTTCAGCCCCCGTGTCCTCATTTTTGTTCAGCCCCCGTGTCCTCATTTTTGTTCAGCCCCCGTGTCCTCATTTTTTTTCAGCCCCCGTGTCCTCATTTTTGTTCAGCCCCCATGTCCTCATTTTTGTTCAGCGCCTATGTTTTAACTTTTGCTCAGCCCCATGTCCTCATTTTTATGCAGTTATTTTGATACTCTCATTACAATTGACTGTGATCTTAATTATGACCCAGTGAATGGACAGATTGATATGAAAATCTTGTTATGTTCTTTCCAGTCCTGATGAAGTGGGTACTTGGCTCCCTGAAATGTGTTGGCTGCTTCTCGAATTATACTCCTGACTTTAATGGAATAAAGTTGTATCTGGAGGCCTCAGATGGGACTCAGAGGCTACGGCAGGCCGTACATGGAGCTGGCAGAGGCTACGGCAGGCCTCAGATGGGGCTGCGGCAGGCCTCAGGTGGGGCCGGCAGAGGCTGCGGCAGGCCTCAGGTGGGGCCGGCAGAGGCTGCGGCAGGCCTCAGGTGGGGCCGGCAGAGGCTGCGGCAGGCCTCAGGTGGGGCCGGCAGAGGCTGCGGCAGGCCTCAGGTGGGGCCGGCAGAGGCTGCGGCAGGCCTCAGGTGGGGCCGGCAGAGGCTGCGGCAGGCCTCAGGTGGGGCCGGCAGAGGCTGCGGCAGGCCTCAGGTGGGGCCGGCAGAGGCTGCGGCAGGCCTCAGGTGGGGCCGGCAGAGGCTGCGGCAGGCCTCAGGTGGGGCCGGCAGAGGCTGCGGCAGGTCTCAGGTGGGGCCGGCAGAGGCTGCGGCAGGTCTCAGGTGGGGCCGGCAGAGGCTGCGGCAGGCCTCAGGTGGGACCGGCAGAGGCTGCGGCAGGCCTCAGGTGGGACCGGCAGAGGCTGCGGCAGGCCTCAGGTGGGGCCGGCAGAGGCTGCGGCAGGCCTCAGGTGGGGCCGGCAGAGGCTGCGGCAGGCCTCAGGTGGGGCCGGCAGAGGCTGCGGCAGGCCTCAGGTGGGGCCGGCAGAGGCTGCGGCAGGCCTCAAGTTGGACTGAAGGATCAAATAAAAAGTGCATTGCTTCAAGTGGTTCTAAAGCCTGAAGGTTTTTTATTTTCGTGCATTCTATTGTGAAGGTAAAAAACCTTCAGTGTGCAGCTTTCACCTCAACCCCCACTGATACGTATCTGAGCCTGATCCCCATCCCACGATGTGCATGAGAGAAAAGCTCTCCCGTGTCTTTGCCTCCTAACTGGCTCCCACTGTTGTCAATCACAGTCAGTGAGTGGGGTAGAGCCTCACCACACTCTGTCTCCAGGGATGTTGAAATCCTATCGCCCGACGCCTGGGACATGTAGTTTTTGGCGCCAGGCAGGTAGGGGTTTTTTTTTTTTTTTTTACCTTCAGCCCTGCTGCAGGAAAGCAACAGGGCTCACCTGTCAGGTGGAAAGCTTCCACACAGTGCCAGCCTCTCTACTTCCTCCGCCCACTGTTTCTCGGGCTGTGCTTGCCCATCTGCGGGCCCGGGATTGGCTCACCGCCGGTGGCTTTAGGGGAGGGAGGAGAGCAGACCCGTCCACTCCCCTCCCTTTTTTGTTCTGACCCGACCCATAAGTGACGTTATGTCACTTCCGGGTCCCCGGTGAGAGATTCCCAGCAATTAAGCCAGGGAAAGAATGTAATGCAGTGTGATGTGCACTGCATTACATTCAGGGGAACAGAGGGGAGACATCCAGGGTCTTTTAGATCTTGGATGCCTCAATAAAGAGAACCTGTCTCCAAAAAAATCATCACGTAGGGGACATTGTCCTCTATGTGATGAAAAAACAAAATTAGGTTAAAAAAAGGGTTTTTTTTTGTTTTGTTTTTTTTAATTGTAAAAAATGAAAGTTACACCCAAGCACACACCATGCCCCCCCCCCCACATATACGCATGTACAAATGTAAATGCACACATTGGGGCACCTACTTACGAAAACATTGATTGTGATACACATGTTGCATATCACCCCACACGCCAGAACGAGAGCAATAATTCTAGCACCACACCTCCTCCGTACGCTATACTGATGACATATAAGGAGCTTTAACCATTAGCCGCCGGCCTATAGCCATTTGGCGGCCGCAAAAATGCTTCAGCTTTCCGGGGTGTACGCCATTTGGCGTCCTCCCGCACATGCGCAGTTCGTGCGGTTGCAGAGCCGTGCAGCGGCGCGATCTGTCACCGGCCGTGTACCTCGGACACAGACGATGACAGATCTGAGTACTGGCCCCCGTTGCCGGTACCATGTGACCAGCTGTGACCAATTACAGCAGGTCACATGACAGTTGTATACAATGGATGGCTTCATTCATGCCATCCATTGTATACTAGTGCCTAGCTGTGAATGGTCACAGCAGGTCACATGCACATGTCATGTGATTAGCTGTGGCCAAATCACAGCTAAGCACAAAGAACAAAAACCTGAATGAATCGATGTCATTCAGGTAAATGCTTACTTATAGCAAAGTAATTCTTTGCTATAAGCAAATTGTGTAAAAAAACAAAAAAAAAAAAAACCCCTTCACTGATTGTGATTGACAACAGTGGGAGCCAGTTAGGAGGCAATGACACTGGAGAGCTTTTTCTCTCATGCACATCGTGGGATGATCAATTTTCAGATCTATACCATAGTTTGTGAACTCTATAACTTTCCTACAAACGAAATAATACATCCTAATTTGGGTTATTTTCACCAAAGACATGTAGCAGAATACATCTCGGCCTAAATTTATGAACAACAATTATTTATTTGTAAACGTTTATAACAGAAACAAAGAAAAATGTGTTGTTTTTTTTTAACAAAATTTTTGGTCTTTTTTTGTTAATTTAGCAAAAAATAAAAACCCCAGCGGTGATTAAATACCACCAAAAGAAAGCTCTAGTTGTGTGAAGAAAATGATAAAATTTTAGTTTGGGTAGAAATGTTGTATGACCGCAATTGTCATTCAAAGTGTGAGAGCGCTGAAACCTGAAAAATGGCCTGGGCAGGAAGGTGTAAAATTGCCCGGTATTGAAATGTTTAAAAGTGTCGATCTATAGAAAATATAGGGTACTGAAGTTCGTCGCCATTTCACGAGTGCGCACAAATTTAAGGTTTGATAAGTTGGATATCTATTTACTTGCTGCAACCTCATCTTTTATATTTTACAAAAAAATATGGTTATTTATGGCTTCTTTTTGTGCCTTAAAATGAACTAACTTGTATTTGTTACTGAAATTTTGCAGTAATATCATGCAACATAAAAAAATTGGAACTACCACTATTTTATTCTGTAGGGTGTCTGATTTCAGAAAATATATCATGTTTGGGGGTTTTGTGTAATCTTCAGGCCTAAAATTATTTTTTTTAATCTTGAGCAAAAAACGCGAAAGGGATAAAGGATAAGCCTGACACTCCCTTTTCCTGACAAGCACCCAATCGGTGCTCTTTACACTGCAAGGTCTCTCTGCTCCCTGCTAGTCCCCGAGTGCGGTGCTGGAGACAGGCAGGGAGGGGAGGCAGAAATAAAGAGCGCAGTGTTAAAAATATTAAATGTTTAAGTCACCATAAAATCCCTTTTTGTTTTTAAAACATTCCTAATATTGCCTCCGATTTTAAATACAGTTTTGGTTAAGAAAAATGTTTTTTATCTGGACATGTAAATTGTCATAAGGGACAAGAAGATTGGGACACTGATTTTAGTTCCTTGGACAAGTAATTTTTTCAAAAATGTCCAAACCCCTGTGTCTCAGACACACAGAGGCATCACAAAAGCGAGCACGCATGTGTACCACCAGAGTAAGAGCAGCATGCTCAAGGGCACTCAGTGGGAGGGAGGAGCCTGGAGCACTGGTTGGGGACCTGAGAAGAGGAGGATCGAGGCTGCTCTGTGCAAAACAATTACACAGAGCAGGTAAGTATAACATGTTTGTTATTTAAAAAAAAAAAAATCTAAAACTTTACAATCACTTTAAGCTCCACAGCCTCCTGGGGGATATGGCGTATATATCCCAGGAGGCTACGGGATGATAAATATGTCATTCTCGCTTAGGTGAGGAGTCTGAAAGTGGGGGCTGCTAACTTAAAAAAAAGGTATGAGCTTAGTTAGAAAAGGGGAATGAGCGTGCACACACTCACCGTATCGGTGCCTGGCATCAGCAGGGTGGGTGTCGGAATGGAGAGCAAAGGGAGACAAGCAAAATGTTTTTGTAATCTATCAACCATACATCTTTTCCTGTTCTAGATTTCCTGGGAAAGTATGTTCAGACATCTGTAATGTTTAACAAGCTGGACACCATTGCATTGTCAAATGAGGCTGAAGAGACCGACAGCTTAAAAGGACCCCTGGTAAGATGTTCACCTTGGGTGCTCAACACACAACTCATTTTGTTTATGCACATGCTATACAGCGCACTACAGGTTTTTGTTTTTTATTCTTTTTATATTCTTTTTACTATTTTTTAATATGGTATTTATAATCATATTTTTATTTTATGATTTTTTTTTTTCTTTAAATTTCTTTTTTTCACTCATTGTCTACACCCTGCATAAAAGTATATATCCAACCTAACAAAAGTGGGTCTTCTTATTTGGAGCCACATACAGTATATGCTCTACTGTGAGCTGAGAGCACACTCCCAGCAAGACACCAAGCTCCCATCCAGAGATCTGGGGCTCCTACTAACAATTGATAACCATGAGGCCTATTTTCCAATCACCTGATCACAGGGATAGTCTCTGATTGGCGATCACAGTGATTACTCACTGTACAGCCCAACCTGTGTTATTTTCTCCTGTTGAATGGAGAAGAAGATACATTGTATCTTTTTCTCCTTTGTAAAAGGGAAAAGTGTAACCAAAGAAAAGTGTGTAAAAATAAATAAATATAAAATATAGATCAGGGTTTGATCTGGGTCAGAGTCAGTGAATTTTAGATAGGATTAAAAAAAGAAAAAGCAAAATGCACACTATTGTTTCTGGGCCCTACTATGGGTGCAAACAACAAAATAACATACACAAATGTGGTATTGCTGCAATCATCAGGAGCAGGAGAATTTATTTTGGGTTGCTCTTTGGTGGTAGGTTATCGCGATGGCAAGAAATATATATATTTTTAAATTTGGCTATAAATATTTTTTTTACTATTTTGTGCCACGTTTCCTTTGGTGGGGTGGGAGGGGGGAATCAGAAGATATCCATTACAATTTACCACCAACTGAAAGCCCAGTTTGTCCTGAAAAAACAAGTTATAATTCACCTGGATACACTAAGTAGTTGGGATATGTTAAAGTTGCAAAACTGTTTTCACGTGTTAAGATTTGTTTTGCCGTCTGTCAGGAAAGGGTTATTCTCATAACTTCATAATACTGCCAGTGTGTCATAACCCCAGCCCTTCTCACCAACTTGTGACCGAAGGACCAGCCAATCTAAGACCGCGCTGCCACTTGCGTAACAATGCCACTCTCAGCTGCGCCCTGCACAAAGATTTTCCAGCTCGCTGGACCACAATCTGTGTGCCAGCAGCCTGAGAGCGATTTGTTACTGGGTCAGGTTAATTACTCAATTAAGTTTTCACACTGCCACCACCACCTTTTTGCAGAGAAGTAGGAAACTCACAAATCTTAGCAGTAACACTATGATGTATGAATAAGCGTCTGTATACACACTGTCATCGCAGACAGATGTATCCAGAGGGTTAAAACACACGGTAGCAGTCTTCAGAGACAGGGATTCTTTTAGTTTGCATTAAAAGTGTTAGAGACAGTTTCAACACTTTTCAGAAAATAGGTTTTATTACTAAAAAGGTTAAAATGGTGCAATTAAAATATTTACAGAAAAGATGTAACAAATATATATATATATATATATATATATATATATATATATAATATAGAGAGCATAAAACAACATAGAAATAAAAGAGAAGTTTCAGAAGGTAGGATACTTGCAGAAGTCCTTGGTTTAAGCAGAGTCCAAGGGGTTTATTTACTAAAGCTGAAGAGTCCAAAATCAGACTCCCTTCTGCATAGAAACCAATCAGCTTCTAACCTCAGCTTGTTCAATGAAGCTTTGGCAATGAAACCTGGAAGCTGATTGGTTTCTATGCAGAAGGGAGTCTGATTTTGGACTCTCCAGCTTTAGTAAATAAACCCCCAAGTGTCTGAACAAAAGGTTGTCTTTTCTCCCAAAGATGGTTCCTGGTGTTAAAAGGGAGAATCTCTTCTTCTTTCTCCAGGCATGACGGCCTTTTTTCTAGTTTCCCAGCAGGGGGTGTCTACTGAAGCCAAAGGCCAATCGCCTCATTTGGGGAGGAGTGTTAGGCGGGGGACCCAGGCTATGACCAAATCCCTCCCAAGTTTATACCATGGTCAATAACCTTCAATATGTACATGTAGCATCCCAGCCACTGGTAGATTAATATGCAGAATCATATTCTGAAGTCCAGACACCAAATATGGCATATCTTACCATTCCAGATAAAAAGTGTTTGTCAGACCCTCTGGCACCAAGCTTAATTGGGGTTACAACCACGAAGAGTATCCAGCTGTGCCTTATGCATTTGTGACCGCAGTGCACACACACAGACCACATTCCCTTCCAAGAGGGAGGGGGGACTTGACGGAATGAGAATATTTGTAGGGTATGATACAAATATGATTGTCAGCGTCCGTATCTCTACGCACAATTATCACAACAAGTACAACCAATTCGTCTAATTTCTTTAGCTGCTTGCCTGCTGGGGCAATTTTGACATTTTTCATATACATTTAAAAATCATTTTTTGCTAGAAAATTATTTAGAACCCCCAAATATCATATATTTTCTAAAAGCAGAGAAGCCTGGGGAATAAAGTGGTGGCTGTTGCAATTTTTTATGTCTCACTATGTTTGCACAGCCATTTATCAAGCACAGATTTTCAGGGAAAAGAAACGTAACTGAATTTTAGTGCACACAAACACAATTTAATACACAAAATTTTTTGGAAAAATATAAAGGATGTTGCGTCCGGTAGATATCCAAAGAACAGAGATATACCGCTCAGGCAAACAATGCAGATCAAACCACGACAGGTGCAGGCTCTGGCTCGCCACCACACACAATGCAATAGGAAGAAGGGTCAGCCGCACACCGGAGGATTGATGAATATAGTGTGTATTTATTGATCCATAGGACACACAAAACACCAGAACATGAATACAGGACCTGTTAACGTGTTTCACATGATCTTGGGCTTAATCATAACAAGAGATTTTATGAAACGCGTTAACAGGTCCTGTATTCATGTTCTGGTGTTTTGTGTGTCCTATGGATCAATAAATATACACTATGGTCATCAACACTCCGGTGTGCGGCTGACCCTTCTTCCTGTTGCGTCCAGTAGATACCAAGATTTAAAATTGCGCACACCTGTGAAATGGCAACAATCGGCGGTACCTAAAACTGTCCATAGGAGACACTTTAAAAGTCTTTACAAGTTATCAGTTTATCTAAAATGGCCCTCAAATTAATTCTTCCACTCTTATGTTCGCAGTGATACCTCAGATGTATAAATGACTTTCAAACTAAAGTCTTCGTCACACACAAAACCCCGCTCTAAAATCTTTTCTTTTTTTATGTCTACAGCTGCCGTCACTCATACTTGTAGTGTATGTAATACTAATAAATAAATGTGACTGTGCTATAGTGATTTCACTGTGCCAACAATCACTACATATATAAAAAATGCATCAATCCCATTTAAAAAATAGTGTCCTGTGTACTCCACAATGATTAAATATAACAACAATTAATTATTAATTATGATGATTTATTTGTTGTGGAGTACACAGGACACCTTTTATTGACATTTATGTATTGTTTCACAGGATATCATTTTATATGAATTTCATGTATTGGTAATTGCAGGAAACACTTATATTTTTGCATGGGATTGATGCATTTTTTATATACATGTAATGATTGTTGGCACAGTGAATTCAGCGCAATTTAACGCAATCACATATTTAATAACATGTATACATGAGTCCAGATTATCCAGCACTATTTGCCCACAAAATTATCTCTTCTACAGACAGTTTGTTAAATCATTCAATCTATATTTCCTATCTATGTTTAGTGTTGCAGAATCTTACTGGATTCATTGATCCATGTTAAAATGAGTCCAATAAAGCTTTATCACTACATTGTATTCCATCTCTTCTTATATTCATATATCCTCGTGTCTTCCCAAAAAAGAGAAAACCTCATATAGTGTAATACCTTATACATAAAACGTATTCTCTGATATTGTGCTTACATGTGTACATGCTAGCATGTCACCAAAATCCCCAATGTCTCATGACTTCTTTACTCCCCTATTGCTTATATTCTTACCAAAACACAGACTTTGTATTGCATATCACTTTAAATCAGTATCTTCATTCGTTGAATTCCCTTGTAATCTTCTATCCCGAAAAAGAACAAACTCAATAGTATAATGCCAACAAAACAAAGAAATTATTCATATAATTGTGTTCACGTTCTATTGCGCTCCCGTTGTAAACAAACCAAATCCTCCATTATCATTCACAAAGATGTGGTCCTTCCTGCATGTGCCAAAACACCTTTCCAATCTTGCTTCTGTGACCCAGGGTTTGCTCATAAGCATCTTCCCAATACTTCTTCCTCCGGTATCCCAAAAGCATAATTCCCTTAAAAAAAACAGGTTGGATACAAATAATGTAAAGGAATTGAAACTGTTCAGAAAATCCCACTAAAAACAGGCTTATTTAGCTTGAAACGCTCACATTGGTAGGTTAATACACGTCTTCCAATTTACAAGATGGCGGAATGGGCACTTCCGGTTCCATCATAAGCGACTGATGTCACTTCCTGATGATTTTTGTCAAATGACCTTGTTGAATTGAGGACACTTGTGCACTGTACGACGTGAGATACCTCACATAGATGTTTGCCGGACCTACGTGCATGTTTTCTTTTGAGTGCATGTGCGTGGAGTGCTTTTTAACCGCTTCCCCACCTCCCTATAGCAGAAATCCTGCTACAGGGCGGCAGGGCTGCGCAAAATCACGTGTATATATACATGATTTGCATTTCCAGGTAGGGAGCACGTGCCATTCTACCCATGCACCATTGGCGGCTACAGATTTTGATCACTGGGTCCCGGCCAGAAATTCCCTGTCGGCACTCGGCGACCACGGAGAAACAGTGACAGGACAGAGACCTGTGTGTAAACAACCCAGGTCTCTTTCCTGCCAGCAATAACATGGTGCTGTGTATTTGTCTGCATAGCAGAGAAATACAAAGGAGCAGGTTTCCCTAGTAAAACACACACAGTTAACCCTTTGATCGCCCCAGATGTTAACCCTTTCCTGCCTAGTGTCAGTACAGTGTCAGTGTTTTTTATTAGCACTAATCACTGTATTAGCGTTATTGAGGTGGCAGTTAGTTCACTCCCACTGTCAGAATGCCCGCTGCAGTCCAGCTATTAGTTGCTGATCGCCACCATTACTAGTAAAAAAAGTTTTTTTAAAACTCCAGTATATATACACCGCCATTTGTAGATGCTATAACTTTCACGTAAACCAATTAATTTACATGTATTGGGATTTTTTTTTTATTTACTTTTTTTTTTTTATATATATATTTTATAACAAAAAGTCAAAAATATTTCTTTTCTTTCAAAATTTTCAGTCTTTTTTTTGTTTATAGCGCAAATAAAAAAAAAGTACAGGTGATCAAATACCACCAAAAGAAAGCTCTGTTTGTGGGGAAAAAAAGGACATAAATTTCATTTGGGTGCAGCATTGCATGACCGCGCAATTGCAGCGCCGTATCGCAAAAAATAGCCTGGTCAGGAAGTGGGGGGGGGGGGGGGGAGGGGTAAATCCTCTGGAGGGAAAGTGGCTAGTTTGCAATTTTTTTGGTCATATAACTTTATTGCTATCACAAGGGGTGGACAAGCCTCCTTTTGATAGCTTTTGGCAGTGACAGGTACTCTTTATGGAGATATCAGGGGTCTGTTAGACCCCTGATGTCTCTACTGCCCTTCAGAACAGCTGCTGAAACACATATCATATTTGATCAGCTGCTTTCCTGGCTGTAATGGGATTACAAGGAACATACTGACAGGAGGAGCAGAAAGATGTAATTCATTGTTCAAAGCCGGGGAGCAGGGGGATGACCTAATTGTGATTTTTTTTTTATTTTACCTGTAATAGCGAAACATCAGGTTGTGGTTTAGCTATGTTGTCTGACAGGGCTTTGTAAATATCAGGAATGGATGGACAAAAATAAAAAATTGTTTGGAAGTTAAAACCCAACTCCAAGAGTTGGATAAAATTTACCCTTGCACTGGGTTCCTTCACACTGCAAGGGTTAAATGCTCATTATGTCTAGCGGATAGAGAAACAGGCTGTATTACTTACCCTGACATGTAACATGTATCGCAATCAACATTTCCATTCGTAGATACCGCAGACACATGTGTTTGTTTGTACGGGGGGATTTTATGTGCTTGACCGCTCAATATTTTTTACAAGTAAAAAAACACAAACTTTTTTGTTCATCGCATAGGAGACAAAAAGTCCCCTATGTGATGATGTTTTTGGTGACAGGTTCTCTTTAATGAGTTCGAAAGACACGTGATGTCTTACCTGCCCTCCAGTGAAACTAATGCAGTGCCATAGTCTGTTAGAGGGAGTGTTAGAAGCAATTGGGTTGCTAGCATTCGGCTTGTCCAGTATACAAGAGCAAAGTGAAACAAGTAAATGGAACTTAAAGTGTGTGTGTTCAGACTGTTCATTTATTCTGCATATGATTTTTTGTAATAAAAACTGTTCTGTTTTAATTGAAAAAACAATTTTAAAATACATACATTCACTCCATATGGCATATATAAAGTCCCATCATGTAAAATTAGGTATGCTGTCCCTTAAATGACATAGAAATGAACACCTAAACAGGAAAAATGTAATGCATATATAAACCTCATATGAAAAAATTCTTTGAAGTAGTGCCGTAATAACCTTCTGAAGATCCACCACCGGCTTTTTGCATCTACTTCATGAAATGTAAACTTGAATCAGATGAATTTTCTGAAACAATGCTGTAAAGAACATCTGCAGATCCACTACTGGCTATTTACATCTGCTATAATATAGATAATAATTAAGTGCAAAAGACATAAAGTGCATATACAATACATTTCAAAATTAAATGTGCGATCCAAACTTCAATTAAAATGTGCAGCCATACACTTGTGCAAATTCACTGCAACCTTCTTGTGTCAACTTCAGTACAATGTCTGTCAATTAGGTCATATGCACCTAGTTAAAGCCCACGGGTGCCAATCTCCTTGACTCCGCAGTATTGCCTACACTGGTGTCCTTCACTTTGGACTCGATAGTGCACTCCCCAGACAATCTGCATGAGCTTGTGGCCGTGCGTGATGACGTTACTGTCCAGGCTCGCCCAACATGTTTCATTTAATAGCGTCTTTAGTTGATAGTGGATAGTTTCAGTGTTTATGTAGTGTAGCACCTTTTAGTGTGCTGCTTTCCCACTGATGTGGCAATCTTTTCACTTAGGATGTGGTGGACACTGCTTTTACAGTGTTTTTCATTTTTGAAGCTTCTAGCGCAGAGGTATATATTAGGGATGCACCAATACTGTTTTATTTACCGGCACTTTCGGTCAAGTACTCGTCGATACCAATACTTTCTGGTACGATTTGCGTTAATGGACGCAAATTGCACCGTAAAGAATAGCATGTGATTTGAACAGGAATGCAATTCCTGTCCAGATTGCATGCGGTTTCTCCACGACTCCTGTGTGAAGCAGTGGGGATTTCCTCTCCTTGCAGCTATGACAGTTCGGGCTAGAGGACTTTTGATTGGTCAGCACAGTCACATGGATGGTGCTGACTAATCGGATGTCGTCTAGCCAGAACTATCATCGCTGGACGTAGAGGAAAGAAAGCAGTGGGGATTTCAAATCCCCTGCTGCTTTCTCTCCTACCCCTGACACTCAGCATGGGATGCCTGCAGAGAGGTTTCCCGCACCACTTCTGTGTGAGCTCGTGCTGTAATAAGCCTGGGTTCACAAAGGAGCAGTGGGGAAACCACATGAGATTTGGACAGGAATTGTATTCCTCTTCAAATCACATGCTAATCTTTGCAATTTGAATTCAGTGAGCTCCTGAGAGTGACCCATTCTTTCACAAATGTTTGTAGAAGCAGTCTGCATGCCTAGGTGCTTGATTTTATACACCTGTGGTCATGGAGGTGCTTGGAACACCTGAATCCAATGATTTGGAGGGTGTCCCAATACTTTTGGCAATATAGTGTGTGTATGTATGTATGTAGAGAAATCCTTTCCATTTTAGAATCAACATTTTCTATGGGGCACTATACTACAAAATACTTCCACAAATGTGGGCCATTGATTGTAAACAAGATTTTTTTTAATTTGCACACTCAAAAATGTATATTTCCTAACAAATGAATTCAAGACCATGTTGGAGAAATGAATACACCCCAATGAAAGTCTTAGAAGTAAAGCTAAATTTTAGACAAAATCCTAATTGACAAGAATTCAACTACAGGTGAGTCTAATTATTCATTAAACAGGTGTCCAGCAGACAGTTGATTATAAAAGGGCATTACTTAAAGAAAACTCCTTCCCATTTCATGCTGTCAGCAATGGTACCACATGGAAGAGAAATGTCACAAGGGCTGAGAAAGGAAAATAATTTCTTTACACAACAAAAGTGAAGGCTACAAGAAGATCAGCAAAGTTTTACTTGTCAGTCAGAATACTTTAGCAAAAGTGGTGCAAAAATGTAACAAATATGGAACTGCAACTATCTCACAGAGACATCCAGGATGTCCACAGAAGTTAACACTGCTATAGGAGTGTCTTCTGTTGAGAAGGGTTGAAGAAAATCATCATGCAAGTTCACTGCAGTTAGCTAAAGAAGTAGAAAGCCAAACTGGGGTGATTGTTTCCCGTGACACAATACGGCGTACACTGCAGAGGAATGGCATGCATGGGTGTTGTCCATGAAGGAAGCCTCTCCGAAAGCCCATGCACAAAAATGCCAGCCTAGAATTTTCCAGGGCCCATGCTGAGAAAGAAGACTACTGGGACCAAAATAAATGTTTTTGGAATTGATGACTTCAAAACTGTATGGTGTTGCAAAGGTGAGGAACACAAAGAAATATGCATGGTGCCTACAGTGAAAAATGGTGGTGGCAGTGTCCTTCTGTGGGGCTGCATGAGTGCTGCTTGTGTCAGGGAGCTGCATTTCATTGATGGTATCATGAATTCACTGATCTACTGCTCTATATTGAAAGACAAGATACTACCAGCACTCCATGCCGTTGGTCGTCGTGCACTTTTCCAACATGGCAATGATTCAAAACGCACATCTAAGGCCACTGTTGGATTTCTGAAGAGCAGGGCGAAAGTGATTCAGTGGCCAAGTGTGTCACCTGATCTGACCAAGTAATTTGAGTAAAACTGAAGATATTTTAATCTACGTTATATTATCAACCTTACTCGTGTAATGACCTAAACAAATGTTCTATAAAACCCAGTTTTGTCAAAAATTTGGAAATTGTTCTTGTATTCATTGAGAGATTGATTAAAATCTTACTTTTCAAAAGGGGTGTACTCATTTATGTAGAGTAATATATATGTCCCGTTTGCATGCTTCACTTTTGCTGTTAAATAAGTATATGTTGCTTGTTTGACGTACAGACCTGGCCGTAGAGTAAAAGGGTTAACCCTGCATTGTATGTGGAGGAGGCAGGGGTGCGACTGTGGTCAGGAGTGTCTTAGAGAGGGAGACTTCACGAGACTGGTTGCGCCGATGTAGGGACCATACTTGAGTGAGGTATAAGGGAAATATTACTCCTTCTGAAAGACGGGAGGAAGCATCTTTTTTTTATGTCTGGAATTTGTTTTTAAGGCAGTTTCCATATGCTAGATGTACTGATCCATTTGGTTTAAGATAATTTTAACGTGGTAGATTTGCAGGGAAACATGATTTGTGTTCATATGATAAATTGTAAAGGTGCCCTGCTAACCCTATGAAACAATTTTAACATACAGCATTTCATCTTAATATTCTTTGTCACGACTGCATATTGATAAATTGTAATATTTGTGGCATTGGCCTGCACTCCTCAAGAGACTTTCTGGAAATGTACCCAATTTGCTTTGATAGTGGCAGGCTGTATTGTTGTGCAAAATCCAGCGCTTAACAAAAAAGGTGTTCGGATTGAACTAAACTTTTCCAAGCACCTAGACAACTCCTTTGTGTATATAAGGGGGAAAAAATAAAGAACATTTAAAGAAAAAACAAAAACATTTATCTGGAAATATAATGTGGGGCTGGTGTATTTTTGAACTGCTGTTGCTTCTGTAGCACTGCACAGATTTAGGCCAGACCCACAGAGTATTCCTTTCAATCTCTCTCTGCATACTGTAGAGTCGTTAAACTGTTCTATTTTGGACATATTCAGCTCTGTTAACATCTGCGTTTTCTTAGATTGACAGGCGTTGCTCACGCTGTGGGTATGAAAAAATGGTTTTTTACACAAGACAAATGCGTTCTGCCGATGAAGGTCAGACTGTCTTTTATACCTGTGTGCAGTGTCGGTAAGTGGAGATCCTTTTTTTCTGTGTGGTTTACAGTGTACATTGCTGTCTGCTTGCTTCATTTTAATTTTTGCATGCTGAAAAAAATAAGACATGAATTGACACAGAAATAATAGCTTAAAATAATATAATACTGGATTGATATAGCACCAACAGTTTGCACCGCACTTTACAAAATAAACAGTGACCATACAGTTACAGTAAGATTCAATACAAGAGGGTTAGAAGGGCTCTGCCCATGAGACCTTGCAATCTAAAGAGACGGGAAGGTGATACAAAAGGTAATAACTATGCAGGGATGAGTTGTTCAAGAAAGTAAGATGCAGTTAGGGAAGAGGGAGGATAGGCTTCCCTGAAGAGATGAGATTGCCTGAAGCAGGGGTGCCAAACTTGCACAGGAGCTTTTCTGTCACTTTCTTTGCTGCCAACTGCTGAGACGGGGGTTCAGAGATGAACCTCTCTGCAGCTGCATGGAGAAACACAGGATCTGATGGAGGAGTTATGTTCTACTGCTGAGACAAGGTGGGGGTGCCACAGCTGCAGAAGAGGTGCAAGGGCCACTGGAAATAGCCTGGCGGGCTGCATTTGGCCCGTGGGCCTTGTGCTTGACATATGTGGCCTAAAGGCAGTCAAGAGTAGGAGGTAGCTATACAGGTTGGAATAGGGAGTTCTGGATTATTGGAGAGGCTCTGGAGAAGTCCTGGAAGTGAGCATGGGGTGTGGTGTTGATAGAGCTAAAGAGCAGGAGCCATTTGGAGGAGTGAAGAGGATTGTGTGAAGGATATTTTCAGATGAGGTTGGTCATGTAGCTGGGGTAAGGTTGTGCATGACTTTGTAGGTCTATTGTACAGCGCTGAGCCTATTGTACAGCGCTGAGCATACCCTTTGGTGCTATATAAATACTGTATAATAATAATTAATTATTTTCAATGTAGCAGTGACTACTTCAGTGATTTGCTGCTTACACAAGGATTGGTATGGTATGTGCATACTTGTGCTGGGTCCAAAATCATACCTCAACTTCATCTTTAAGTTATATTGCCTGTATTGCCCTGTAACATATATTTCTTTCCTGTCCATTGTAGTGCTACTCTCTAAAAATTCTTCTGAAACAGACTTCCCCTTCTTGTTTTCATACAAAGGCAACTTCCTCCTGTGCAGTTCCCCTTACACCGTTTTATTTATTTATTTATTTTGTGTATATGTCAGATGTTTGTGTTATAGTCTTCAAATCCAGATAAGGACTACTATGTTTGGCAGATAAAAATTTGGTTAGGTCAATTTCCTTTGCTACACTGTAGTGGTTTGCCAAGAAAAAATAAATATGAGTTTGCATACTTCATCCAATAGCGTAAAGCCCCCTTTCCAGCATATATATTATGCATTTTATTAGAGACTGCTTAAGGAAGATAGATGATGTCTGAACAGTGTATTTGAAGCAGTTTGGCTGGGCTTAGAGCCTACATTTACCTTACAAAAAAAATCACAAGGGACTTTGTTTACCCTCATTGTGATGTGTCCTCTGTGTTCTAGTTCAGTGGTAAGCTTTCTCCTCTGATAAAACCTCACCTGCCCCCGCAATCTTTCGGGACAATGGGGATTGCTAGAACTGTGGGAGCTGTCACAGGCTCTCATCAAGAGTGCCTCACTATGCCTGCCCTTTCCACCCTCATCTTCTATTCATAGAAGCCATTTTACAGCTTTCATGAATGAAACATGGTCTCTGAATTGAGGACTGCTGGATGATCAAAAGGTCTGCCCCCTCCATTCATAGATCATGTTTCTTTCACAGAAGCGGTAGTAGAGCTTCTGTAAATGGGGGAAGAGACCAGAAAGGGCGGGCAAGGTCAGGCACCCTTTGATGAGAGCCAGTGACAGCTCCTCCTGTTGTATTAGCCCCTGCTCCACTAAACTAGAAGACAGAAAGGACACATCAAACTGAAGGCAAGTAATGTCTCTATAAATTTAATGTGAAGTTTAAAAATTGGCATCTGTTTGCCCCCCCCCCCCCCTAGTCTTAAAGTGAATGTGAGATTGCTTTTGTGAAAAGTGCCAACAGACTTTTTTGATGACAGCAGGGGCTGTGTTGTCTCTTCTATCATAAATGTTTCTCCCTGCCTGTCAGTACTTTTCTATTTAGGGCACAGCAGAGCAGAGTGGGGCAGATGACAGGTCCATATCTGCTCAGTCTGTGCAGTGTGGACATGTGTCTGTGGGTGGCAGGGGTGTAAATGGATTCCGCTGTCCATTTACACCTGATTGACCTCCAATCTGATTCACCCAAATGGAAGAGGGAAAATCCATTTCTGTTGAGATATATATATATATATATATATATATATTTCTAATCTGCCTGTCCGTGTTGGTGAATGGACCATCCGATCAGGTCCGCCTGAAAAACTGCCAGGCGGACCTGATCGGACTCGCCATGTAAAGGGTTTTGGCGTACACTGAGCCACAAATGCTCTGTGTACAGGCTTAACACAATGTAAGTGCCATGCACATTTGTGGAAGTAGCAACTTCTAGGCTTGACAAATCAAGTGGTCAAAAGCTCCAAACTCAGAAGAAGGAGCAAAAATGGAAGCAAAGTAGGGGACCTCTGATATAGCAGAGCTGGAGGGGTTCACTTTGGTAGGGTAATGTGCATATGAACACATTATGGCTAAAAGCTCCTGAGGACCTCTTCTTCTCCTCCTCCCTCCCTCCTCCTCCCCCCTCCTCCCTCCTCCTCCTCCCCCCTCCTCCCTCCTCCTCCTCCCCCCTCCTCCCTCCTCCTCCTCCCTCCTCCTCCTCCCCCCTCCTCCTCCCCCCTCCTCCTCCTCCTTTTTTTTTTTTTTTTTTCTTTTCTTTTTTGGTTGCCAGTTTACATTACTTGAAATTGTTTATTAGTACTGTATATGGGTATTTTTCTTTGGATTGATGGTAATCAACTATATTGGCATATTTGTTGGGCAATATAGCTTTTTACTTCTAGTTTCTTTCTAATCTAAAGGCAGTTTGTATGAATGAAAGTTGACTGCTTGACTGATGTATAAATAAGTTTAGTTTGAACATACAGTATCTATGGGGCATTTAACTGATTTACTTTCTACTGATTCTGAAATTGGAAGTCCAAAATGTCTTTTTGTTGGGTTGATAAAGAATTTATTAGGCTAAATGGAAAAAAGTACAATAACCTACAGCAGCCAATCCTATTTTCGTTTATGGAAAACATGACTGTAAGATGGACTGCTTTGCTGCTGCTGGTTACTGTCCTTTCCCTTAGGCCTCGTTTCCACCATGTGTGCATACACACTGATGGAAAAAAAATTTACTGGTTTCACTTGCACAGAATATTTTTAATATTTTGGGCTTGCTCATACCAAGTGCCGAGACGTGCGCATTTCTAACATAGGTCTGTGCAAGGACACGAGGAAAACAATAGTTCTCTACATGCCCTGTTCTCACCACAAAGTTATTTATTTAATTCAGGTACTTATATAGCGCCGTCAATTTATGCAGCACTTTACATATATATATTGTACATTCACATCAGTCCCTAACCCTCAAGGGGCATACAGTTTAAGGTCCCTAACTTACATTCATACATATACATACTAGGGCCAATTTAGACAGGATCCAATTAACCTACCAGCATCTCTTTGGTGTGGGAACCTGGAAGTACCCTGAGCAAACCTACGCAGGAACAGGGAGAACATGCAAACTCCAGGAAAGTGGTGCCGTGGTTGGGATTTGAACCAACAAACCTAGTACTGCCAGGCGGAAGTACTAACCATTTAGCCACTGTGCTTCCCTAGTTGTCATGTGAGGGCTTTTTTTTTTGTTTTGTTAATCTGACCAGAAAACTGCATACATGTTGCAGATTTAAGCATAGAAAAAAATTACATATGATACCAGTGTTGTGGTGTAAATAGGAAACCTAGAGAACAGTTTTCTTTCTGCCCTTGCAGAGACAGGTACTAAAAACCTCTCTGCATAAGGTGTGAACGAGGCCTTATTAAAATTAGAATTAAAATTCTTGGCAATTTTTTAAGTCCTCTTTTTAATCCTTTACAGTTTCCAGGAGAAGGAAGATTCCTGATGGCCATGCTGTACTGCAAGTTTGTGTCTTTTTATGTAAATAAAAATTATATTTTGTACTTACTTGGCCTGTTGTAACTTTTTTAAATGTTACTTAGAAATGTATAAATTGATACAGGGGTGTCCTGAGCTTGCCCTGCGCTTCTGACAGTTGCTGTTTTCCTGACGTATTTAACTGTTTCCCAGTAAATTACAAAACTATTTTTTGGTATTATATACAGTATCTGTTGTGGCAAGTGTTTGAGTTTCTCATTATGTCATGCCGCAGGTGCCACTGTTACATTGCATGCAGTGACCATCTGATCTAAACACTTGACTGTTGCCTTACACAATACTTTTCTGTATGGTTTTAGCTATGTCTTGTGGTAGCTTTGTTAAAATAGAATTCTATACAGATATTAAAATAATCCAGTACAAGTACTTAGTAAGAATAAATGCACTTTTTATGCCCAATGTCTCAAAATAATAGCTATAATGTTACTTGTTGATCCCGCAGCTTTAATGATTTCCGGGTTAGGATTGCCAATGTTATCTCGCCATTGAATTTTTGCTAACCACAGTATTGAAAGCCTTCTGCATCTTCTCATCTTATTATTCACTCATGATGAATGGCATGTTGCATACTTCCTTCCTTGTGGGCATTCCTCTATTCCATTGTGGGCATAAGTAATCATAGGGATTAGCCATACCATGGCCTGCTGTTTCCAGGACTCCTCAAAACAATATGCAATCATTGCCCTTAACCTTCTCCTCCTGCATACAGCCAATATATGCTGATCTGATGTGCTAGAGGCATGCTGGGAAATGTGGTTACATTTGAAAGAAGATTCCTTCTCCTTCTGTCCCATTCAATGCACAGTGGTCTTGAGAGGTCTTCTGACTGCTAGTTTCTGAATCAGAAAGGGGCATGAAAAGTTTTAAAGAGAAAAAGGCACACATCAGTTTGGCAAGAGGTATTGTTTATATACATAGCTTAATCTTGATATTTGTCATTTGCCTATGGTAGTACTTTTACTGCATGGACATTGTGTTTATAAGGTCCTACCACATAGCTCTCATGTAGCGAAGCTAGGATCAAGTAAACAGTTCTGCAGCCTTCACCTTTTAAAATGTCAGCAGTGGCATCTCCTATGTTCTTCGCTTCACATTTTTCCTTTTTTTGATGAACATTTTCCACTCTGGTCATATATGTGAACTATTGTCCTTTGCTTTGTTCCTTTTTCCTTGTCTCCATTATTTCTTTTTTTGCTTTTTAAGCCTACAGCTTGGAAATATAACATAACATTTTTATGTAATTATACACTGTATAAGGCTCCTACAGATGAGCTTGTTGAAACACCTTTGAAAAACCACCAGATTTTCCACATGATTTTGATGGGTGTTTGTGGGGATTTGTAGTCATTCAGCTAAAAGAGCATTTGTGTGGACAGGTGCAAATGTTGGTTAAGAAGACCTGCCTCACAGTCGGCGTTCAAGTTCATCATACATTTATTTAATGGGAATGAAGTCTAGCCTCTGTGCAGGCCACTTGAGTTCCTTCACACCCAAACTCAATAATATGGTGGGGTGCCTGTATAATTTTGGCCCTGTACTGTAGGAGGTGTGATGGTTAGGTGCCTACAAAGCTTTTGGCCATACAGTGTACTTCAGATTACCTCTGATTTAAAGTGTGCCCGTAGAGTGGTTTAAGCATAGTACGCTGGCCTCTCACCTGCATATGCTTTTCAATTCTTTACATGGCACCGAGTAGCCAGAAATCATTGGGTACTTTATAAAGCACTTGCAAATAGACCTCGCATGGTTGGCATTTAACGTCTTTTCTTGCCACCATCTGAGCCTTCCTATTGGCCAGCAATACAATGAGTGGCCTCACTGGCCAATAGGAAGTGGCAGGATTACATTCAAACCATGCATTTCAGGCTAGTACGACTTTAGCTTCTTCCCGCCTAGTCTCAGCATCCCTTTGACAGGGTCTATATGCTTGGCAGGAGGGAAGGATTGAGTAATCATGCAAGCATTGTGATTGGCTGTCACAGCAGTCACACAATTGGGAACCAGTGGCCCGATGTTTTCCAAGATCTGTCTTTGACAGCTCAGTCACCGTGCTGGGATCGTGCTCTCACCACAGAAAGATCTGCAGCACATGGATGCGTGTGTGGGAGTAAAAGCCCACCTTTTTTTAGCTGCCACACATATATGCATCATGTGAGCAGCAAGAGTTTAAAAATGAAAAACCTGTGCAGGCTTTTAAAAGTGCCTGTAATGTGCGGTATAGGATGTATTCTCCATTTCTCCACTATCATCAAACTGAACAAGTTTGACCACAGTGGTTGCAAAGACACCTCAAAGAGCAACAAATCTGAAAGCCCTGTGTGCCTTACTCCTGGTACCTACTTTGATCTGAAAAGGTGTATATATTTTGTATATATTTTGGAGGTCTTCATTTTCATGACTACTTGACTTATGCTACCACTTTCAGGTGAATGGAGACTGGCCAAGAATAGCAGGAAATCCTGCCCAGGTATAACCCCAGCTCAACTAAGCCTTAGTTTTGTAGCAAGCAAAAGGAGAACAGACAAAAGGGGGGATCTCTGTGCCCTGTGATGTACTTGAGGAAAAGGATTTTACGGGTAAACCAAAAATGCTAATTTCTTAATTGTACATTAGAGGACACATACAGTTGTGTTATAAATGATAGCAGTGTGTTTAAAAAAGTGAGTAAAGCTTTTATTTCCACACGCAATGCATTGGGAACACTGCGCAGTCTATTTCAAATCAAAACACAGATAAAATTTTCAAATTTGTTACTACTTTACAGAAAGTGAAGAAAAATGAATATTAGGCTGTTCAAAAAAAATAGCATTGTCTGCATTTTTCTTTACAATCTCAAACATTTATTATATAAACTGAAAAATGCTTGAAGATTTAGCTTTCTTGTGACTCACTGAACTAATATTTGGTAGTATAACCACTGTTTCTGAGAACCTTCACATCTCTGTTGCATGGAGTCGACCAACTTCTGGCACCTGAAAACAGGTATTCCAGCCCAAGACAATTGTATATATTTTGCAATTCCTCTGCATCTCTTGGTTTTACCTCAAAAACAGCATTTTTGATGTCAGCCCACAAGTTTTCTATTGGATTAGGGTCTGGGTTTTGGACTGGCCACGTTAATCTTGTTGGTCTGGAACCAAGATGCTGCTTGCTTACTGGTGTGTTTTGTCTTGTTGAAACACCCTTTTCAATGAATTTCCTCTCCAGCATAAGGCAACATATCCTCTTCAAATATTTTGATGTATTCAGACTGATCCATGATCCCTTGTATGTGATAAATAGGCCCAACACCATAGTTTGAGAAACTTCCCATGTCATGATGCTTGTGCCACCATGTACTGTGGCGTGAATTCAGTGTTTAGGGGTTGTCTGACAAACTCTGGCCCCTAGTCCCAAAAAGAACGATCTTGCTTTCATCAGTCCACAAATTGTTGCGCCATTGCTCTTTAGGCCAGTCAATGTTTTGTTTGGAAGATTGTAACCCCTTCAGCTCATGTCGTTTTTTTCAACAATGGGATTCTGCAGGGGCTTCTTGCAGATGGCTTGGCTTCACATAGGCATCTTCTAATTGTTACAGTACTCACAGGTAACTTTAGACCTTCATTGATCACTCTGGAGCTGATCATTTGCCATTTTGGCTATTCTGTGATCCTTTCAAATGGTAGTTTTATGTTTTCTTCAATGTCTTTTTGGTTTTGGTTTTGGTTGCCATTTTAAAGCCTATTAGTTTCTGTACTTTGTTTTCCCGTCTTACATCAACTTTTAATCAAAGTACACTGTTCTTCTGAACAGTGTCTAGAACAGCAATGGGCAAACTACGGCCCGCGGGCCGTATACGGCCCGGCGGACCTTTTAATCCGGCCCGCGGAGCTAGGCTCCCGAAAGGCCAGTGGTCGGCAAGCCGCAGCTCCTGTGTGCCGGGCGCCCGCTCCCCTCCCTCCTCTCGGGCGGGCGGGCGGCCTCCTCTCCTCCTCTCCTCCTCTCCCCTCCCCTCCTCTCGGATGGCCGCCCCCCCTCTCGGATGGCCGCCCCCTCCCTCCTCTCGGGCGTCAGGACTCTGCAGCTGTCAGGATGTAGGCGGGGCAGCCAGGATGTAGGCGGGGCAGCGTGACGAACTCTTCTCTCACAGTCCTCCCTGAAGACCAGAACGGCGCGGGAATACGAGAGGAACGCGCGGAGCAAAGGTAAGTGAATTGACACAGGGGGGACTTACTATATGGGGGACTTACTATATGGGGGAATTACTATTTGGGGGATGAATTACTATATGGAGGACTTACTATATGGGGAATGAATTACTATATGGAGGACTTACTATATAGGGGATGAATTACTATATGGAGGACTTACTATATGGGGAATGAATTACTATATGGAGGACTTACTATATGGGGGATGAATTACTATATGGAGGACTTACTATATGGGGAATGAATTACTATATGGAGGACTTACTATATGGGGAATGAATTACTATATGGAGGACTTACTATATGGGGAATGAATTACTATATGGAGGACTTACTATATGGGGAATGAATTACTATATGGAGGACTTACTATATGGGGGAATTACTATATGGGGGACTTACTATATGGGGGAATTACTATTTGGGGGATGAATTACTATATGGAGGACTTACTATATGGGGAATGAATTACTATATGGGGGATGAATTACTATATGGGGGACGAATTACTATATGGGGGATGAATTAATATGGGGGATGAATTAATATGGGGGATGAATTACTATGTGGGGGATGAATTACTATGGGGGATGAATTACTATATGGGGGATGAATTACTATATGGGGGATGAATTACTATGGGGGATGAATTACTATATGGGGGATGAATTACTATGGGGGATGAATTGCTATATGGGGGATGAATTACTATATGGGGGATGAATTGCTATATGGGGGATGAATTGCTATATGGGGGATGAATTGCTATATGGGGGATGAATTACTATGGGGGACGAATTACTATATGGGGGACGAATTACTATATGGGGGATGAATTACTATGCTTACTATGGGGGAATATTACTATACTTACTATGGATGACACATACACATCATTCATCTACTCTTGGTCCGGCCCCCGGGTCCAATATATGAACCCATTGCGGCCCTCAAGTCAAAAAGTTTGCCCACCCCTGGTCTAGAACAACCCATTTTACTCAGATTTTCTGAGAGAAATACACTATACTCAGCATGTACAACAGTTGTTGCTTCTGTCCCTAAATAAGGGCCAGACTAAATGACCTCACTAATTGAGCTCCACTCTGCTATTATTTTGAACATGCCCTTTTCAATTAATTATTCAATTGCACAGAATCCGCAGCAAGCATGTCATGACAGTCGTGTCTGTTTGTTTTCTATTACTCCACTACACCTACTAGTAAATTATTTGCCATGTAGATATATAATACCAAAAACAGTGATTGATCTGGTTAGTTGGATTGCTATTATTTTGAACACAACTCAAGGTCTTCATATTCATGAACACTTGGGATGTCCTAAAGCACTGACCAACACGAGGGATGGGCAACACAGCAACAGGGCCCATATGCCCAAATCCAAAAACAACATGGAAACCCCACTAGAAAGCACCTGCAAGATCTTCTGCCCAAAACTGGTATCCACAGTGACATGAACATCTACCTGGTAGAACTTGGTAAATGTGTAAAGAGAAGACCAAGAAAGCAGTAAATATGAACAATTCATATAGCTGTAATCATCGCTGATACATTATACTTTAGTGCGGGGGTCAACAACCAGTAGATTGTGATCTACCAGTAGATCTTGGCTAGGTGACCAGTAGATCTCAGTCTGGGCTTGCTGACATGCCATCCCAGAGCATCAAACAGAGTGCAATGCAGAGGAACTACTTACAAAGTTGGAGCTGTAGTAGGGAGCAAGAGCTGCATAAGTTGATGTCTCCTCTGTAGTGCAGCTCCTATGCCCTGTCATTGCTGTTGGGTGTAACACCAGCCTGTAACGATTGTGTGCAATAGAGACCTGTAGCTGTGCACGACAGCCATCTTGTTAAGGTCTCAGCATTTTGGTTTCATAAGCAGTGTTCCTACTCCCCCCCACCACCACCACACACCCCCTTTGCAAACTGTGGAATGTGTAGCTATAACTTTTTAATGGACTTCAAATTAACCTCTTATCTTAATTAAAACACAAATAGAAGCAGCGGTTCAGACCTGGCCAGAGCTGTAAACCGCTAATTAGTCTTGGCAGGATGTTTCCACAAACTCAGTCAAGCTGTCACACATGACCTGTAAGGCCATTAAGGCTGTAGGAATGCAGAGCGTGCCATAAAACATCTATTCCACAATGTAACATTGTGAAGGGTTGATTGTCCCAAAGTTATCTGGTGGCAGTTTGGAGTTTGAAGGATTAATTGTATAATTAAACTAACCCAGTGACAATTGCTGTCAGGTTGCTTGCACCTAGATTGTAGTCCCGCGAGCTGGAAAATCTCTGTGCAGGGTGCAGCTGAGGGTGGCATTGTTACGCAAGTGACAGTGCGGTGTGAGATTGGCTGGTCCTTTGTCATGAGTTGGTGAGAAGGGCAGGGGTCGGGCACCGCGTTTGTCACATATTGGCTGGCAGTATACGTGAGATAGTTCTGCATTAGCGCATTCAGTGCAGCGTTCAGAATTCGCTGTGCACTGAAGGATTGTAACCTTTGTGGAAACAGTCCTTAGAGACAAGCGTTGCATTTTTTTTAAAAGGGACCGCAACAGCTCCTTCCTATCTCTGCTTTCTGTTCTATCTTTTTTCCTTGCAATTATGCCTGGGTTATCAGATTACAACAGAATGTGCAAAAATGATTTAAGTTCTGAATGTGAAGCAAGAGGAATTGACGTCAGTGGCAAGAATTGTGAAATTTTGATTCATGCCCTACAAGAGTATGATATCCGGGCAGACCAGAACCCAGGGGAACCGGAAACTGAAGGGGTTCCCGCTACCTCTGTGCCGAGTGGTTCAGATATGGCCTTGTAGGATGGGCAGAGACTGATACTGGAGTACCACTGAATGTCACCTCCACTTCACTGCATGAGCAGGCCAGCACCAAAGTGCCTATAACCAGCATAGACTCTCCTCAAATGCAGAAAGCCCTGAAACACGTTATGGAGATGGATCCTCTGGTGTACCTGCAGTTCTTTGAATGCCAGGCAGCAGCTGAGCGAGCGGAACACCGGGCAGTGGCTGACAAAGAGACTGCACAGAGGGAGGCTGATCATTGGCACAAACTGGAAACTGCTAGGCTCCAGCAGCTGCAAAAGGCTCAAAATATCGGGTCCCTAGAGCACAGGGACGCCTCTCTGCCTGTGGGTCCAGCAGCCCAATTCCTGATATTGGAAAAGGACAGTGACATTGACGTGTATTTAGTGTCATTTGAAAAACTTGCCGCCAGTACCATCTGCCCCAAGCACAATGGGCTCCATACCTGACACCAGGGCTGCGCGGCA
Organism: Staurois parvus; assembly: GCF_062004578.1. Taxonomy (NCBI): domain Eukaryota; kingdom Metazoa; phylum Chordata; class Amphibia; order Anura; family Ranidae; genus Staurois; species Staurois parvus. Next base: position 10,983,548 of record NW_028317971.1, read on the forward strand.
AGGCCCTGGATGCTTATGTCGCATTGCCAGTGGAACAAGATGACAATTATTAAGCTCTAAAGCAGCCTTTCTCAACCTTTTCAACACAGAGGAACCCCTGAAATAACTTTCTGGTCTCAGGGAACCCCTGCAAAACATTACTATGGCTAAAACTCATGATACAATAGTGTGATGGTCAGTGGGAAGAATGCTCCTAACACTTGTGTCATTGGGAAGAATTACCACCTTACAGATGGATAAAAAAGATCAATGATATCCGTAGACATGCATCTGAGAGTCAGAAATTTCTCATTGCTCAAGGAACCCCTAGCAATCGCTGGAGGAAACCTAGAGATCCATGGAACCTCGGTTGAGAAACCCTGCTCTAAAGGATGCAATTGTCCGGATGTATCAGCTAACCTCAGACATATACCGGGGTGTCCCACAAATCCACTGACACCCGCAGATGTTACACCTGTGGGAAACCTGAACATCTCGGGATGCAGTGTCCTGAGCAGAGGAAGACATCACCTGCCAAGCCGGCCAGCAACTCTTTTTCTGTGCTGTTTGTCCGCAGGAAAACTCGGGTAACCCCCGCCAATTTGCAGTCAGTCACCGAGGGCAACCGGACCGTAACTGGTTTCTGTAACACGGGCGGAAGTTACAGTGATGAGACCAGAGTTGATTGAAAAAAGGACACCATAGCAGGAAAGTTCTTTACCCTCACCAGAGCTAGGGGGGACTCGTTCATGCATGCCCCATGCTAAACTGTTCATCGATTGGGGTTCAAGAAGTGAGATGAGAGAGGTGGGAGTCTTGGATGAAATCCCCACACCCGTTCTGTTGGGTGCTGATTTAGGTACTCATGTTTCCTATTATGCCCCTGCTAACAATACCCTGGATGCCTCCACGTAACTCTCTTGACATACCAAGGTACTGTGTGCAGATGTTGGGTTAAAAATCTGGGCAACCTGTGGATGGACAAAGGGAGGGTGAGGGGGAGTGTCGTTGATGTTAACAATGTAATTACTGAATGTAATAATGTTTTTTCATTGTTGGGGGTCACCCACAGTGCTGAGAAGTGGGCAAAGGCACAGTCTCTGGATGCTGAGCAAAGGAATAGTCTGGATAGGTCCTTTTCTTGCTCCAGCCCAGAGGATTCTGCCTCGATAACCCCCAGTAGTTGTCTTTGAACAGCTGGGGGGTACTTGTAATCCCATGACTAAGCCAGCACTGGGGAGTGACCAAGCTAACTGTGAGCTTCCCTGCTGAGAAAGATCAACAACAGTTTGAATGGGATGATGAGAAGCTAGGAATGAACAGTCTACAGGCAGGGGGCTTGGGGACTGGAAGAGTTAACCAGCTGCTCATTGCTTCCAGTCAGCCTAGGGGACATATATTGAGAGTGTCACCTGATATGGCCTGAGTTTCCATGGGGGGAAACCTAAAGCCAGGGAGGAAGTTGCACAGATTTATTTCTGGCTTTGATTCACTCCTCCACAACCACCCAGCGCAACGCATGTCATGGGCAGTGGCAGTACACCTGGATTGGACGTGTGAGGGGCCCTATTGGAGTTGATAGCCGTCCCTCAGCGAGGGAGCTTAGGCCTTCAGCTCTAATCACCCTTTCTTTCCATCCAGGTACAGCAGCTGCTGGCAGTGCTTATGTTAAATAATGTCTGGACTCAGGGAAACCCTGGGAGGGCCCACCATGCTGTTTGAGGCGGATGGCAGGATGTATCCTTCCCTCATGCTTTCGTCCCACCTCGTCTCACAGGAGGCACAGACAGAATGGGCCACAGAGACGGAATGCCGCAGTCAGGGGTTCAGAATTCCCACAGGGTCTGGGCGTCACCAGTAGTCTCAGTCTCCAAAAGGGAGCAGACGACCAGGCTTTGTGAGGACCTTGGAAAACTTAACACCAGCCTTGCGGTTGCAGTCTACCCCATGCTCAGGAACCATGAGGTGTAATTGAGCAGCTGGCAGGTGCCTGCTGTCTAACAGTCATGGACCTGAGCAGTGGGTATAGGCCAACCTCTCTAACACAGGAGGCTTAGGACAAGTCAGCCTTCACCAACCCATGCGGCTTGCCTGAATTTAAGGAAAAGCTAGTTGGGGTTGAGAACGCACATCCTCCGGGGATCATGAATGAACTACAATATGGAGTGGAACCACATGCAGTTGCCTACTTTAGGGGCCTTGCAGTGTTTGGCCCTGTCTGGGGAGAACAATTTGGACTTCTGTCACAAGTCATGAACAAACTGCCAGTGCCTAGTCTGACAGTCAACCTCTGACATGCCCCTCTGACAGTTACAGTGTTTCAGCACTGGGAACCACAGGTAGGAAGAGACCCCCAGAGGTCTGAAATTAGGAAGGCTGAGGCTATCATGGCCTGGCCTACTCCCCAGGCCAAAAAGCAGGTTACGTCATTCTTGGGTACAGCTGGCTACAGTAGGACGCCTGGTGTTGTGGCTCATCTGAACCTGTGACTGACCAAACTAATGGAAAACAGATGAAAATGGTGTCCTTGATGCCAGCCTGTAAAGAAGATTGTTCAACCTGGACGAAGGTACCTGTCGGCACACCTGTGATGCGGGCCACGGAATTCACCTGTCCGTTTTTTGCGCACACTGACGCCACTACCTTTTAGGTCAGGTGTAGTCCTGGGCCTGAAGAATGAGACCAGAGAGGGACATCTCATCCTCCACCTAGACAAGAAGCTACATCTCAGTGAGTAAGCATATGACACCCCTGAACAGCAGTGTCTTGTGATCAGCTGGGCACCACAGAAGCTGCCACGATATTTGAATGTTACAGCAGACTGGTACTCACCCCTCACAACCCACTTTGTTGGAACAACAGTGTTGCTAGGGAGAACAGCACCCTTCTTAGAAGGAACCGGTTCTCCAGCAGTGCAGTTGTACCAGACCACACAAAGGTGAATGAGCAAAATGGGCTTGTGTCCCAACAAGGCAAACCAGCAGCAGGAGTCGGTTGCATCAGGAGGGAAATTGCAGTTCCCTCGCATGCAATCACCTGAGGGTGGAGGTGTAACGATTGTGCGCAATAGACACATTGAGCTGTATATGACAGCCATCTTGTTAAGGTTTCAGCATTTTGGTTTAATTAGCAGTGTTCCTACTCCCCCCCCCCCCCCCCTTTGCAAACTATGGAATGTGTAGCTGTAACTTTTAACGAACTTCAAAAGAACCGTTTATCTTAATTAAAACACACATAGACGCAGTGTCCAGACCTGTAAACAGCTAATTAGTTTTGGCAGGATGTCTGTTTCCATGAACCATGAAAAACACTTTCCTCTGCCCTATCGTAAAGCCATAATAACTCAGTACAGCCATCACATATGACGTGTAAGGCCATTAAGGCTCAAGGAATGCAGTGTGTGCCATAAAACGTCTATTCCACAATGTAACAATTCCACATACAATTCATAGAATTCAATTGGAACAGGCACATTAATATTAGGTGTATATTTGCATGGGGAATGTCATACTGAACAAATCAAGGTCATACATGACTGTTAGCACATATGGAAGGGGAGAAAGAAGTCTCCTGCCTCCTTGGTGCCAAGGTACGCTGTGCTTTGATATCCCTGGGTTTGAAATATAATTGTGAAAAGTAATCTGCCAGTTGCTAGATTACCACCTGCACGTATTGAAAGTTATTAATGTTAGTATAAAACTATATTTAGGAATTGGTCGTAAACGTGGTGGCCTCCCAGCACCCATCCTTTAAACCGGATTATTGGTCAGCTGGTCTCTAGCAGCACCCCTTTGATATCACAGAAAAGGGACTGACCGGATCCAGTAAGCAAGCTCTCATTTTACCATTAACCAAGGAACATCTTAACGGACCTGAGAGCCCCGGCAACATTTTTGGATTCTGCTAAAACCAGGACTATGCAAGTAATTCTGCCTTCTTAACTCCTTTCTTTTATTTCTCTGTTGCTTTATTGTTCTCTTTATTTCTTTGTAACATCCCTTTCTGTAAATATTTTAATTGTACCATTTGACCTTTTCATTAATAAACCCTATTTTGAAAAGTGTTAAAATTATCTCTAAGGCTTTTAATGCAAACTAAAGAATCCCTGTCTCTTGAAGAGTGCTACTGTATATAATAATCCTCTGACTGTACCTGTCTGTGGTGACAGTGTGTGTTACAGACGTTTTATTGTTCACATTTGTTCTTGCTAACACTGTGAAGGGTTGATAGTCCCAAAGCAATCTGGTGGCAGTTTGGAGGTTGAAGGGTTAATTGCGTAATTAACCTAACCCAGTGACAATCGCCATCAGGCTGCTGACACCTAGATTGTGGCCCTGTGAGCTGGAAAATCTCTGTGCAGGAGGTGGTATTGTTATGCAAGTGATAGCGTGATATGAGATTGGCTGGTCCTTTATCACAAATTAGTGAGAAGGGCAGGGGTCGGGCACCACGTTCATCACATATTAAACATGACGCATTCAAGTGAATGAGGCCACTCTGTAATTTCCCTGCATGTGTAGTACAGCAAACAAGGGCTTAAACAGGCAGCGGTGCATTGCTTTCTCACTACCTGCTTTAAATCCTTGGATCCTGCAGAAGCGTGCAGTTGCACGGCACTTGCAGAGTGGCCCATTTACTTGAATGGCTCTCGGTTGACCGTCAGTAGCACCCTCCAAAAGCAACAAGGAGTGTAATTCCTGCTGTGGCACGTGTACACCTTTTGACTGCTGCCTCAGCAGCTAAAGGGGGTAGGAATTTGGGGCAGTAAAGCTTTCATTCAACCACGAAGTTTTACCACCACCAACCTACATAAGAACAAGCCCTTAGGGTGCCGATGCCAATTACAGCTAAAGGCTCATTCACAGGTACATTAGGCACTGCTGCTCCTCTGCAAAGCAATCCCAGTGCATTTGACAGGTGATGAGGAAGTGATATGTTGCCTCCTCATCACCATGATTGCCATGCAATGCACTTGATTGTGACACAGTAGTACGACAAGTAGAGATTTAAATCAGGTGTGAGAAGGCAACACCGTGACTGTGACTTCTCCCATGTTGTTCAGGTAGATCTCCACCTTGTTAAAGTTGCCTGCCCCTGCTTTAGTGTATATAAACACACTATTATATACATTAAAACTATACTATTTAAGTGATGTGAGTGAATCTATATAAAAAATCTGTAATCTCCTTTTAAAGTGTTTGTAAACCCTTACATATACCCAGTGACTGGCTTCAGGTGATACACAGAGATGAAAGAAATCCTCCTTACATCTGTTGTACCTGTTTATCTGTAGTATTCTCTTCTCTACATCCAATCAAAGTGCAGAATACACTGCTCAAAAAAAATTAAAGGAACACTTTGAAAACACATTAGATCTCAATGGGGGAAATATGCTGGATATCTATACTGATATATTGGGAACATAAGGATGCCCCATCGTTGGATGGAAATGAAAATGATCAACCTACAGAGGACTGAATTAAAAGACACCCTGGAATTCAAAGTGAAAAAATGATGCAGCAGGCTAGTCCATTTTGCTGAAATTTCATTGCAGCAACTCAAAATGGTACTGAGCAGTTTGTATGGCCCCTGCGTGCTTGTATGCATGCCTGACAACATCAGGGCATGCTTCTAATGAGACGACAGATGGTGTCCTGGTGTATTTCCTCCCAGATGTGGACCAGGGCATCACTGAGCTCCTGGACAGTCTGAGGTGCATCCTAGCGGTGTCAGATGGACCAAAACATGATATCCCTCCGGATGCATTATGGAGTGCTAACAACACTAATTGTGCTTTTTTTTTATGTGTTCCAGTGCAGTTCTGTGGAGAAATAATGCAGCACGTTCTAGCATTTTTTTCCTGCATGCGGAACCTGAAACTGACTGCACTGATACATTAGATCCATTTGAATACAGGATGAAGAAAAAAGGCACTGGGCATCATCTGGATATGGGCCAGCCCAAAAACGCAAACACGAATTTACATGTGGTTACAAGCGTTTTGGCGTTTGAAACGCTGGTAAACTCTACTCCTGAACGTGATTTTTGTTCTTTCAATAAAATGCCTGTAACCTCAACTGCCTGTAAACGACTGTAAAGGACTATGTCCATTTGATGGGCTTGACAGTTCAGTTGAGAGCTCAAGAAACTGAGACAGTTATCACTCATAGCAGGCCCTAAATGGAACTGTTTTGGGAAACCATTAAAATGTTTAGTTCTTCTTTAATACTCTCTGTATTATTATTATTATTATTATTATTATTACATCGAGTTTATATAGTGCCAAAGGGTTTGCTCAGCGCTGTACAATAGGGGGGGGGGACAATACATGGGGCACAGTACAACAATAACAAACAACGTACGAGGGGTAAGAGGGCCCTACTCTTTCGAGCTTACAATCTAGGAGGAAGGGGGTAATGGTGCAGTAGGAAGTGGCTGAGGGTAATGAGGGGTGGGAGGAAAGAGGGAGAATGGCCGTTAGGTGAGGGTGGGGTAGGCTTCCCTGAAGAGATGGGTTTTGAGGGAGCGCCTGAATGTGAGGAGGGAAGGCGACAGTCTGATGGATTGGGGCAGTGAGTTCCAGAGGATGGGGGAGGACCTGGAGAAGTCTTGCAGTCGTGCATGGGAGGAGGAGACCAGGGAGCAGGATAGAAGGAGGTCCAGTGAGGAGCGAAGGGTACGGGTAGGGCGGTACTTGGGGATCAGGTTGGTGAGGTAGTCAGGGGCAGTGTTGTGAACGGCTTTGTAGGTCAGGGTTAGAAGTTTAAATTTAATGCGTTGGGCAATCGGGAGCCAGTGGAGGGAGAGGCAGAGGGGGGTTGGCAGAGGTGGAGCGGGTGGTGAGGTGGATGAGTCTAGCCCAGCAATGGGCAAACTACGGCCCGGCGGACCTTTTAATCCAGCCCGCGGAGCGTGATACTGTCAGGATGGCTGTCAGGATGTGTGTAGGCGGGGCAGCGTGACGAACGTGAGGGGAGCTAGGCTCCTCTCACAGTCCGCCCTGAAGACCGGTGTAGCATGAAAATCTGTCTCCTATGAGGATCTGTCCCCCTCGACGTATCTGCGCATGTGCCGGAGATCGCCGATCGGCAGCTAATGCCTGAAACTGGCACATGCGCAGATACGTTGAGGGGGACAGATCCTCATAGGAGACAGATTTTCATGCTACACCGGAACGGCGCGGGAACACGGCGAGAGGAACGCGCGGAGCAAAGGTAAGTGAATTGACACAGGGGGGACTTGGGGACTTAATATGGGGGATGAATTACTATGGGGGATGAATTACTATACTTACTATGGATGACACATACACATCATTCATCTACTCTTGGTCCGGCCCCCGGGTCCAGTATATGAACCCATTGCGGCCCTCAAGTCAAAAAGTTTGCCCACCCCTGGTCTAGCCGCTGAGTTCAGGAGGTGGATGAGTCTAGCCGCTGTAAGTTGGGCTATTATCACCTTATTTCAATAAAAATATTGAGAGATAACCAGGACCGCACATTCTCAACAACAATTTCTCAGGAACCCGCTGTATGCCGAAGTGACCTGTCGGTGGCACTGTGCTTCCATGGCTGGCAACCTGTATTTCCTATATGCACCGCGGGGTGTCTCTGGACAATCAGCAGAATTGTGTTGTTGGTTTTCTGCTTTTACCCATGTGTGTTATGATATATTTGACCACCATTTGTTTCACTTTTTCACAATAAACTTCCATATTGCACTAAGGGCTCATCCATGTGTCAAACGTATGCTAGAGTACATGGGACAGCGAAGTGTAATGCGGTGTTTACTTTTTTTTGTTTTTTTTACAAAATGACACACTTTTTTCAGTTCTATGCATTGCAGTGCTGTGAATTGTTATGCAAGCCGCTGTAACCCACCTCATATCTGCGTTATTGTGTGAACAGGGCAAATAGAAAGCTATTTTTTTTCCATTGATCGTAATAGCTCAATGGGGGAGATTTACTAAATCTGGTGCAATGAGAATCTTGTGCAGCTGTGCATGGTAGCCAATCGGCTTCCAACTTCAGCTTATTCAGTTAGGCTGGCCCTACATTATACAATTTTCTTGAGAAGTTTGCTTTAGATTTACCAAAAATCATATAATAGGAGGTCAAACCTAAACAACACTTTCAATTGTATCCAATTAGGCAGGCCCTTGCACTACATAGTTGAAGGTAAATCTAAAGGAAATTGGGCAGAAATTGGACAGAAAATTGTATAGTGTATGGCCAGCCTAAGGCAACCTGGAAGCTGATTGCTTTCTGTGCAGAGTTGCACCTGATTTTGTAATCTTCAGCTTTAGTAAATAACCCCCAATGCAAATGAGATGGTATGAACAAGCCCATTCATTGGAGTCTTCTCCAGAGGTCCTCTGTGCAGATTACTGGTCAGATTGAGGCCCCCTGACCACCCATGTAAAACATAGCATGCAGCTCAATGAGACTGTACACATGCTGTGGCCATCCTGGTCTTTCCCCCTCCCCATGCCCCCCCCCCCCATCCTCTCCATCACTACTAACAACGCCACCATCTCTCCCACCCCACACGCCAAAGTCCTGGGTGTCACCCTGGACTCCCACCTCTCCTTCCTACCCCACATCCAACTGCTATCTAGATCTTGCAGACTCCACCTTTGCAACATCTCCAAGATACGCACATTCTTCACCCCAGACACTACCAAACAACTCGTACACTCCCTCATCATCTCACGCCTGGACTATTGCAACTCCCTTCTCACTGGCCTACCCAAACGAACGCTATCCCCACTCCAGTCGATCCTAAACTCTGCGGCCAGACTCATCCACCTCACCAAGCGCTCCACATCTGCCTGCCCCCTCTGCCAATCCCTTCATTGGCTCCCGATTTCCCAACGCATCAAGTTCAAGCTGCTAACCCTGACCTACAAGGCCACTCACAATGCCGCCCCGAACTACATAACTGACCTGATACCCAGATACTACCCTACCCGTGCCCTCCGCTCCTCACAGGACCTCCTGCTCTCTAGCTCCCTGGTCTCCTCCTCCTACGCCCGATTGCAGGACTTCTCTAGGACTTCCCCCATCTTCTGGAACTCCCTACCCCAATCCATCAGACTGTCACCTACCCTCCTCACCTTCAGGCGCACCCTGAAAACCCTCCTCTTCAGGGAAGCCTACCCCAACCTCACCTAACACCCGACCTCACCTAACAATTAACCTCCTCCACTCCACCCACCACTCCATCCCCCACAGCCATCTCCTCCTGTGCCACCTTCCCCTCCCTCCTCGATTGTAAGCTTGAAAGAGCAGGGCCCTCGAACCCCTCGTGTAGTGTATTGTTACTGTCTTGCCTCATGTTATATCCCCCCTGCTACTGTACAGCGCTGAGCATACCCTTTGGCGCTATATAAATACTGTATAATAATAATAACGCTTTGTGTGGTGGCTTTAGCAAACTTAAATGCTAAGTTCACCTTTTACAAAAATAAAATTATTTTTACAGGTAACAAATGTCCATTTATTTATTTTATTTTTCTTGGGAGCCTGCAAAGCATTACACCCAATATCAGTGGATTACTGGTGGTATGTCATGGCAGCTCATTCAAATGAATTGGCTGCCATGAGAACAGGTGAGAACACCGGAGTCAGGGGCATCAGAAGAGCGGATCCAATGATCTGTGCATGGCCCGGGGAGAGACCCGCTGCGGTGGATAATCGGCGTCTCTGTGTGCCTTCCCACCGGTGGTAGGGAGAAGTGGCAGCTGCTGTGAATGGAACAGGGGGGCAGCAACGCGTTTCAGGAGCTCCACCTCCTTTGTCATGCAACTTGCTCTTCTGATGCCCCTGGCTTCGGTGGTCTCACTTGCAACACACGCCGAGGGAGTTTTAGATGTAAGTGTCTTTTAAATAAAGTATTACTGTTTTTATCCCTGCTTGTTGTTCCTTTGTATACCTCTGTGGGATCCCCCCCGTCCTTGGTGAGGAGCTGCTGGTCCGCTCATGTGGTTCTTCAGTTTCTACGGTCTTTTTTCTATTCTGCACAACCATCGGATGGAGCTGCTAACCACTGCATTCTGAACACACCGATTTCGCCCAGAATACTGTCTTTTGTCCATTAATCCATGGACTGGTTCTTATTCCTTTTAATTTCATATTCCACTTAATTTCCTATTTATTTTCCATCTTTTGTGTGAGCGCTGAAGGGTTGCACATAGTTTCTGATGATCATCCTTTATGCTAACGTGTAAAAGTATGATCACATACACCATCCCCAAAATGTTCCCCACCCTTACCTGAATCTTGCAGAATCTCCAGGTGCAGCATTTTTTCTTTCCTTGAATTCAGTGCTGCCGTATGGACTCTGCCCAAATAGCAATATCATCCAGGTATGGACCTGCTCACATTCAAATTCCTACATGTTCCAGCTGTCAACCATGGCAGAAGTACTCTGCAGAGCACGCCAGCAGCACATCGACGTCACACTCATTACTACATGTTCCAGCTGTCAACTATGGCAGAGGTACTCTGCAGAGCACGCCGGCAGCACAGTGACGTCACAATAATCACTACATGTTCCAGCTGTCAACCATGGCAGAGATACTCTGCAGAGCACGCCAGCAGCACAGCGACGTCACACTCATTACTACATGTTCCAGCTGTCAACTATGGCAGAGGTACTCTGCAGAGCACGCCGGCAGCACAGCGACGTCACACTAATTCTTACATGTTCCAGCTGTCGACCATGGCAGAGGTACTCTGCAGAGCACGCCGGCAGCACAGCGACTTCACCCTAACTTTTAGTCTGTGCATTGCAGCCGTGATACATATATCGCTGGTGTAATGCTCTGCAGACTTCAATGCAAAATATTTGTAAATGCACATTTGATCATTGCTGCATTTACTACTTTGCAAAAAAAAAAGCGTGCTAAGATTTTAAAGCGGAACCTCATTGCATTTGAGCACCACAAAAAAGCTTTTTAATCCATTTTTAATATTCAAAGTAAAGTCCCCCCCCATCCACCCATGTCTTCATGACTTATTTTGCTGAGAAATTACATTGAAAAACACCCCTAGCATCTCTGCCCGTGGCCATCTTGAGTTTGAGCAGAGGATTCATGCAGCAGATACCTCCCGGAATCCATCTGCTCTTAGCTTAGGCATGCAGGCAGGAGGGTGTGCTTAGCTAATTATATTTTTTTCAAGTTTGTCCTAACATCATCATATATAGTTTAATAGCACCCTCCTTTTGTGTTGTACTCCATAGCGAGCTAGGATCCTACCCGCTTCTTTGCCCCGTTTTTGGCAGTCTCAGTGTGAGGGCGTGGCATGCACCCTCCATGGTGGCTCCCCAGAGTGCCAGCAGATGTTAACAGAGGTTTTAATTTAACTATAGATACGGCTGCATTTGATCCAAATGTATGTATTATAGATGAGTTTGTTCTGTTGTATGCAAACTACTTATTCTGTTTGAGCTATTGTTCATGTTTACTGTAATGTATTCATGCTATAGAATGTACTGTCTTCCTCCACAACATACTCCTGATGAAAGAGACTTGTGAAACGCGTCGGGTTCTCCATTGGTGATTTTCTAATAGGACAAGGAGAATATTCCATATTGACTTTGTGGTCCGTACTGGATATTTTTCACCATTGCAGCCATACAGTATTTAATACATTGTGTTATATTTTAATTTTAATGACTACATTGTGTATCTTTTAGATATTGTAATAAATTTTGCTATTTTACCTCAGTACTTTTTGAATTGCCCTTGAAGTCCCATAACTTCAATTGTTGGCGGTCCTCCATTTACCACCATACCGTGTTATGCAGCCAACGTTTATGGGTTGTGGATGGTGGATTTACTTACTGTGTGCTTAGCTAAGAACACCCCTCCTCCCCTCTTGAAGACTCCGTGGATGTATGACATAATTTGCCTTGGCATGGAAACCAGGAAATAACTGTAGAAATGTAAAAAAAAACAAAAAAAAGTTTTTAAAAGTCTATCTATTTACCAATGCTATCAGCATAAGGACTACAAATAGTCAGTGTTGACTGAGAGGGTGAAGTTCCTCTTTAACCACTTGCCCTCCAGAGGATTTACCCCCCTTCCTGACCAGGCCATATTTTGTGATTATGTTGGTGCGTTACTTTAGCTGACAATTGCGCGGTCATGTAACACTGCACCCAAATGAAATTTCGTCCTTTTTTTTTCCCCCACAAATGGAGCTTTCAGTTGTATTTGATCGCCTCTGTGTTTTTATTTTTTTGTGCTATAAACAAAAAAAGGACCAACAATTTTGAAAAAAAACTAAATATTTTTGACTGTTTTAAAACATATCCAGTAAAAAAAAAAATAATAAAAATTTCATCATAAATTTAGGCCAAAATGTATTCTGCTACATGTCTTTGCTAAAAAAAAAAAAAATCCCAATGCATGCAATGAATTGGTTTACGTGAAAGTTATAGCGTCAAATAGCGGTATAGATACTGGATTTTTTTTTTTATACTAGCAATGGTGGCGATCAGCGACTTATAGCGGGACTGTGGCAGGCATTCTGACACTGGGGAGGAACTAACTGCCACGGACATCCCCAGTGACACTAATACAGTGATCAGTGCTAATAAAAAGCACTGACACTACTAATGACAGTGGGCAGGAAGGGGTTAACATCTGGGGCAATCAAAGGGTTAACAGTGTGCTGTTTTACAACGTGCTGTGTGTGTGTTTTACTAGGGAGGCATGCTGTTTTGTATTGCGCTGACAGGGGAGATCTGTACTGTTTACCTACAGACCTCTCCCTCAGTGATAATCGGCGATCTCTGGGTGCCAGTGGGGAATCTCTATCCGGGACCCGGTGATTGGCAGCTGTAGCCACCAATGGTGGCGTGGGTAGGGTGCGCATGCCCCCTACCCACAAGTACAAAACCATGTATTTATACTTGATTTTGCGCAGCCCTGCAGCAGTATTTGTGCTATAGGGCGGCGAGGAAGAAGTTAAAGTACATAATATTCTGTTAACCACTTCCCGCCCGGCCTATAGTAAAATGACAGCCGGACGAGCCTCTCGTCCTTCTCAGATCGCACATTGCGTGTGCCCGCAGGGTGGCACGGTGGTGAGATCTGTCACTGGCTGTGTACCTCAGACATGGCCGATGACAGATCTGTGTACCGACCCTGTTGCCAGTACCATGTGACCTGCTGTGACCAATCACAGCAGGCCACATGACAGTTGTATACAATGGATGGCTTCCTTTCATGCCATCCATTGTATACAACTGTGTCTAGCTGTGAATGGTCACAGCGATCAGATGCACAAGCTGGGCCAATCACAGTCCGTCTGTGTCATGTGATTAGCTGTGGTCAATCACAGCTAATCACAAAAAAACCCTGAATGAATTGATTTCATTCAGTTAAATGCTTGCTTATAGCAAAGAAATGATTTGCTATAAGCAATCAAATTGTGTAAAAAAAATAAAAAAAAAACTGATCACTTCTCCAAAGAAGTACAGTGTTACTATGGTAACATTATACTACTTTGTGCATAGTGTAATATGAAAAAAAAAAAAGAGAAAAAATGTAATATAAAATAATAAAATGTGAAAAGAAATCAATTTTTTTTTTCCGTACTCTCAACCAGTCAGTGTCCCTGATCACCACCACACCAGTTTTATGATGACGCTGTACTGCACTGGTGACAGTATGTAAAGAAAAAAATTTCCAAAAAATTCCAAGTTCAAAAACCTCACCATGCCTCATGAAATACATCGGACTGTCATTTGGGGGATATCTGTACTGTTCTGACATTTTTGGGCCTCAAGAAATAAGATTGGCCGTCAGTACTTCAGGATTGATCAATTTTCAGATATATCCCATAGTTTGTGAACTCTATAACTTTCCTACAGACTAAATAATAAATACTGATTTTAGTTATTTTCACCAAAGAAATTAACAGAATACATCTTGGCCCAAATATATGAAGAACTATTATTTATATGCAAACTTTTATAACAAAGAAAAACGTTGGTTTTTTATTCAAAATTTTCAGTCTTTTTTTGTTAATTTAGCAAAATATAAAAACCCCAGTGGTGATTAAATACCACCAAAAAAAATCTCTAGTTGTGTGAACAAAATGATAAAAATTTAGTTTGGTACGGTGTTGCATGACCGCGTAATTGTCATTCAAAGTGTGAGAGTGCTGACACCTGAAAATTGGCCTGGACAGGAAGTGGGTAAAACTGCACAGTATTGAAGTGGTTAAAGGAAATATATAATGCTTTTCTTTATTATTGTCTAAAAATAGAATGTTTAAAAATAGTTTTTTTTAGGCAAATATGTCTGGGCTTAGTCTGAGGTTGCTGCCAGACAGGTACTGCCACAAAGCAAGTGGTTTGTGCTGTGCTGCCTAATCATGAAACTATGCATTTAAGCAGAACTAAACCCTCCTATCTTTTACAACCAAGAAAGCTGCCATCTTAGCCTGTGTTTTGATCTGCAGGTGTCATGGTGTTGCATGTGATCAGTTATGACACCAGCCATTTGATGACTTGACAGTTTGGTTGAGGACAGAGGCAGCTGTGACAGTTATCATTCATGGCATGCCTTGAACTAACCATTTTGGGAAACCGCAAAGTCAATAGGTTTAGTTTCACAAAGGGCTTGACTTAGATGTAAATATTTGTAGATGTGTGTTACTAGTGGTGTTGGCTGAGGTATACAGTGCCTTGAAAAAGTATTCATACCCATTAAAATTTTCCACATTTTGTCATGTTACAACCAAAAACGTAAATGTATTTTATTGGGATTTTATGTGATAGACCAACACGAATTGGCACATAATTGTGAAGTGGGAGGAAAATGATAAATGGTTTTAAAAATTTTGTACAAATATGTGAAAAGTGTGTCATGAATTTGTGTTCAGCCCCCCGGAGTCAATACTTTGTAGAATCACCTTTCACTGCAATTGCAGCTGCAAGTCTTTTTGGGGATGTCTCTACCAGCTTTGCACATCTAGAGTGAAATTTTTGCCCATTCTTCTTTGGAAAATAGCTCAAGCTCTGTCAGATTGGATGGAGAGCGTCTGTGAACAGCAATTTTCAAGTCTTGCCACATATTCTCAATTGGATTTAGGTCTGGACTTTGACTGGGCCATTCTAACACATGAATATGCTTTGATCTAAACCATTCCATTGTAGCTCTGGGGGTATGAATACTTTTTCAAGGCACTGTTAGTGTTCCATCCATCACAACATCTTCATATATCTGATAAGGACTACCCATCTTGCCCTACTTAAACCGACCTTATTCTTGCATTCTCCAACTGTCATTTTCCATTAAAGGAAATGTGAATCTGGCAGTTACAGGGCAGTTATTTTAGAGGCTTTTTATTAAAAAAAAAAAAAAAAAACTTTAACCCAAATTTTTAATTTTAGCCCAATTCTTTCTATTAATAGATTTTTTAAAAACCATCCACAACCACCAATATTATTCAGGATTTCAGAATATAACTAAAACAGAATGATCTGATCGAAGCAGAACTAACCCCCCTCTTTTACAGCCGAGGAAGCTGCCATCTTTGCTTGTTTAATCTGCAGTTGCTATGGTGTGGCACATGAGATCTGTTATGACAATTGCCAATAGATGGCTTGACAGCTCCGTTAAGAGTACAAGCAACTGTGGCAACTGTTAATTATGGCATGCCTTCAATGTAAGTGTTTCAGGATAGAGTTAAATCCTTGGGTTTAGTTCTGCTTTAATAACAGAGATAGCTTCATTTCAAACTAAGAAACTTAAAGTGGTTCTAACAGCAAAAACATTGTTTTTTTTACCTTAAAAAGTGTCACTAAACCCACAACAGTAAAATCAGTCTGTATATGCAGTAAAGCATGCTTGTTATACTCGCTGTGGAACCCAAGGGGTTAATCCTCTGCATTGTCTAAAAATGCTGTTTGATCCTGTCTCTGATCCTCCCCTTCTTCTACTGTCTCCAGTCCATCTGCTGATAGTACAGAGCTCTATGAGTCACCCTGCACATGCTCAGTTTGGTGTGCATTGCTAGAGAGTTTTTTTTTTCTTTGGGAGGGTGCAACCTCATACCTCGTACCTAAAGCTTTAACTAGTGCTCAGCTGGACACTGATAGAAGACTGCTACATACTGCTGATGAGAAAATGTATTTAGCAGTTTATATTTCCTGTAATAATTGCATTTCCATGTTCTGTGTACTGTGGGAGACCAGATATAGTGAATGCAGGGTCCTAGGTTTAGTAACACTTTATTGCATATTCTGCATTAAGCAAAAACATTTTCAGTGGCAGCTCCCTCCCCAACCCCCACTGAAACACTTTCCTGAGTTCATTCTTAATCTAGCATTGTTCCATCTGCAGCAGGTCTTCTCCTCTCTCTTACAGGCATGGCTGAGAGATGAGTGGGAGCCACTGACTCCTGCTGCTGTCAGTCAAATCCTGTGAGCAGAGAGCAAGGAGTAGGGCTGAGCTGGACTATGTGTGTCTATAGACACACAAAGCTCAGCACTGGATAAAGCCCACTCATCTGCCCCCATAGTAACTGCTTTGCTATGGGGGCAGACAGAGAAAAAGAGGAGTGGACAGCACTGGCGGGGAACCCCTGAACAGGAGGTTCATGGCCACTCTGTGCAAAACCATAGTGGCCATATGCAATAATCATATGCACACTGTTAATATCACTGTTGGCCTCCGCCAACCTTGACCAGCAGTCTTTGTGTTCTCAGACTAGGGTTGCCCTTTCCTTTCTGTGTGCATATAGCTATTGATACTGTAAATTGGAGAGGTAATACTTGGGGTGCCTGGAAGGAGTTGCACTGGAGGGCTTAATTCTTATGACTGTCATGACCGCTCTGTAATCGGGTCATGGTGTTCTGGTGCCTTTTCTTTTGAGCACTAGAACCACAGAACTGAGCCAGTGTCCTATGGAGTAGTTCTCTGCATAGATTGGGCTTCACTTGTTTGGGGTCTCAAAGTGCAAGATACATTTATAAGACCTCATGCACATTGGTTGTTTATGCCCTGTGCCCCAATTTTTGTAATTTTCCTGTGGGTGGATGATATAGGTGCAGCATCCAGCCTTGCTGCCAGCAACCTGTAAAAATCTGACAAATCTGCTATGGCTAGATGCTTTACTGAGTGGTACTAGCAGTTAGGGCCATTTGAGCCCAGCAATGAATGCTCCCAATGCAGACTTCTTGTGTTCCAGGCATTCATCCCTGGGTGCATTCAACCCTAAACATTAAAGTGGAGCAGCACATTCTACCCTGTGAAAGTAAAGATGTGTATACTTACCTATTCTGAGGCCACTCTGGTCCGGTCACATGATCGGGGCCCAGCGCTGGCTTTAGTGTAGAGGAGGGACAGCTGACAATAGATGCCCCATATAAGTGTATGGGTAACGTCATGGCGTTGTCTGTGATCTCTCCTCTTCACTGAAGCTTGCTGCTGGATTGATCATGTGGCCATATTGGATTGCTGTCAGCAAAGGTAAGCATAGACTTCTTTCCCTTACAGAGTAGTTAGAATAGGCTTAGAATGGGGGTGGGAGTAGGTTTAGGCTTAGTTAGTATTTGATTATACTTCTACTTTAATACTACTTGGTACAGAGTCCAGCCCAGTCGAGAAGCAGCAATTTTCAATCGGTCAGGTTAAAGGCAGCAGGTCTGGGCACTGCCTCTGTGCCTCCTGGGCACGCCAAAAGCTGGGATTGGATACACACAGGCTACATGTCTGGTGTACATTTCATTATGCGTTACAAATGTGCCATAGTTTTTTCTTTGTTTTAAAGCAGCAGTATGACTGTGGGTTATAATGCTGCTTTAAACAATGGGTTCGTTACTGTTTTGGGGCCCACCTGGCCCTAAGAGACAGAAAAATGCAAACATGCTACATGTCTGTGCACCTTGATTTTCCCCTTGTATATTAATGCAGCAACCCTAACACACAGAGAGATGAAATCTGGCGTCCCTTACTTCCCTAGAGGGGTAAATCTGTCAAGCAGTAAATAGTAGCATGTGATTGGGGATCTTAATGTGAACATCAGCTTCTGCAGAACAATTCCTCATGGTCCTTCCAAAGACGGCATGGGGATCTTAATGGCTGCAATGTGAGCCATGTGTGACCTGCAAGCACCACCTGGCTCAACAAAAGTCTGTTTAAAAATCGACCGAGCTGGGTGAAAAAGTATCGTCCAATTCCAATGCCCCAATACAATGGCTGGAATATAATTTAGATGATTGAATACAATAGCAGGCAGTGGAGACTCTTTCATCCGCACTGTTAGCATGGATTGGGGGAATCAATTCATTTTCTCTTGTTGAGCCCACGGGCTAAACCAATCTTTCTCAACGGGAGTGCCGCCAGAGGTCTTCAGGGGTTCCGTGGGGAGAATGGCTGTCACTTGAGCCCGAGCTCCCGCTCCCCAGCCACACTGTATGTCAGCACTGGGAGCCGTCACACCGCTGACCAAAGTGAAAGCAGTACCCGGTTGAGTGATGGAAGCTATAAAAGGTACTGTAACTTTTCATAATGCTGTATACATTGTGTACATGTGTGTGTTTTTATGTGTGTATATGTATTTTACTTTTAATCTCGACCCCCTATTCCTGACCTATCAGAACTGCTTTTTTAGGACTTGTTTGTAATAGCAGCAAGAACTGCTGCATCTCTGAAAAGCAATCCATGCTCATATCACTTTTCAGAGGCATTTGACAGGTGGTAAAGAGGCAATAGGTTGCCTCCTCACCACCTGGTTCAACCCCAGCATCAATCACCACAACTGTGTGCAATGCACACACGGTCGCGGGGTGGTTGTAGTTCAACTCCATTCACCTGGAGGTTTACTTCCAGTTGCGGCAACAGCATGTGTATACCCCCCAACTGCTGTTTTTGCAGCTAAAGGGGGAGCAGTTGGGTTGGTAAAAGCAGCTCAGTTGCGTGGTTTTACCGCCCTCCAACCTCACAGGTCAATAGGCCCTTGGTTCACATCTGTGTGGCTCTGTGTAGGGCAGCCCATTCATTTCAATGGGCTGCCTTACCTGCAGAAATGCAGGGAAAGTCATCCCTGACCTTAGTTTTAAAATTGCACCACACCAAAAACACCCCGTGTTTGCCAATGTATGGGGATACCCCTAAAGAGTAGAGAATTTGTCTGCATGTCAGAAATGAGCATGTTTTCACATGCATTCCGCAACACACAGTAACGTGAACCAAGCCTTGGACAGGGGTGCCTCGTGACTGAAAATACTTTTCAAGGGCGCTCCAACTGGAAAAAGGTAGAGAAACACTGGGCTAAACTATAGAAAATTAAACCGTGTATGGGGGCGAAACTCACATGACTCTGCCATGACTTGTATAATTACAACTAATTATTCTGTCATACAGTCAGGTCCATAAATATTGGGACATCGACACAATTCTAACATTTTTGGCTCTTTACACCACCACAATGGATTTGAAATGAAACGAACAAGATGTGCTTTAACTGCAGACTGTCAGCTTTAATTTGAGGGTATTTACATCCAAATCAGGTGAACGGTGTAGGAATTACAACAGTTTGCATATGTGCCTCCCACTTGTTAAGGGACCAAAAGTAATGGGACAATTGGCTTCCCAGCTGTTCCATGGCCAGGTGTGTGTTATTCCCTCATTATCCCAATTTTAATGAACAGATAAAAGGTCCAGAGTTCATTTCAAGTGTGCTATTTGCATTTGAAATCTGTTGCTGTCAACCCTCAAGATGAGATCCAAAGAGCTGTCACTATCAGTGAAGCAAGCCATCATTAGGCTGAAAAAACAAAACAAACCCATCAGAGAGATAGCAAAAACATTAGGTGTGGCCGAAACAACAGTTTGGAACATTCTTAAAAAGGAACGCACCAGTGAGCTCAGAAACACCAAAAGACCCGGAAGACCACGGAAAACAACTGTGGTGGATGACCGAAGAATTCTTTCCCTAGTGAAGAAAACACCCTTCACAACAGTTGGCCAGATCAAGAACACTCTCCAGGAGGTAGGTGTATGTGTGTCAAAGTCAATAATCAAGAGAAGAATTCACCAGCGTGAATACAGAGGGTTTAGCACAAGATGTAAAACATTGGTGAGCCTCAAAAACAGGAAGGCCAGATTAGAGTTTGCCAAACGACATCTAAAAAAGCCTTCACAGTTCTGGAACAACATCCTATGGACAGATGAGACCAAGATCAACTTGTACCAGAGTGATGGGAAGAGAAGAGTATGGAGAAGGAAAGGAACTGCTCATGATCCTAAGCATACCACCTTATCAGTGAAGCATGGTGGTGGTAGTGTCATGGCGTGGGCATGTATGGCTGCCAATGGAACTGGTTCTCTTGTATTTATTGATGATGTGACTGCTGACAAAAGCAGCAGGATGAATTCTGAAGTGTTTCGGGCAATATTATCTGCTCATATTCAGCCAAATGCTTCAGAACTCATTGTACGCCGCTTCACAGTGGAGATGGACAATGACCCAAAGCATACTGCAAAAGCAACCAAAGAGTTTTTTAAGGGAAAGAAGTGGAATGTAATGCAATGGCCAAGTCAATCACCTGACCTGAATCCGATTGAGCATGCATTTCACTTGCTGAAGACAAAACTGAAGGGAAAATGCCCCAAGAACAAGCAGGAACTGAAGACAGTTGCAGTAAAGGCCTGGCAGAGCATCACCAAGGATG
Organism: Staurois parvus; assembly: GCF_062004578.1. Lineage (NCBI taxonomy): Eukaryota > Metazoa > Chordata > Amphibia > Anura > Ranidae > Staurois > Staurois parvus. The sequence goes on from NW_028317971.1 coordinate 11,004,224, forward strand.
ACGGCCAGCGTCTGTTGATGTCTATGCATTCCAGACTTCAGGTTGTAATTGACTGCAAAGGATTTGCAACCAAGTATTAAAAAGTGAAAGTTTGATTTGTGATTATTAGTCTGTCCCATTATTTTTGGTCCCTTAACAAGTGGGAGGCACATATGCAAACTGTTGTAATTCCTACACTGTTCACCTGATTTGGATGTAAATACCCTCAAATTAAAGCTGACAGTCTGCAGTTAAAGCACATCTTGTTTGTTTAATTTCAAATCCATTGTGGTGGTGTATAGAGCCAAAAATGTTAGAATTGTGCCGATGTCCCAATATTTATGGACCTGACTGTATGTGCTGAGGAACTCCCTTATTGACCTCTTAAAGTAGGTACAGTGGAGAAAATAATTATTTGATCCCCCGCAGATTTTGTAAGTTTTCCCACTTACAAAGAAATTAAGGGGCTATCATTTTTATCACAGGTGTACAAATTTGTGAAGCGTTCCATGTTTAACAGAATCTTCTATTCCTTCTATCAATTCATCCCCCACAGTTATTACCTTTTGTACCACCAGCCCCTCCCTCTTAGATTGTAAGCTCCAAGGAGCAGGGCCCTCCTAACCCTCTTGTATTGAACTGTATCATTGCTGTATTGTCTCCCTTTATATTGTAAAGCACTGAGCAAATCATTGGTGCTATGAAAATCCTGTATAATAATTTAAACTAGAAAATCTACAATTTCTGGGGAAATTGTGTGAAGTGTTCTTGCATCCAACCCTAACCAAATGATTGATGAAATGTAAGCAGTGCACATGGCAAGCCTGATAGAGGGAGAAATGCATTTCAACTTGGTGATTCAGCTGCCTCGTGAGTCATGTTTGGTTGCTATAGCAACTCACTCAGTGACAGGAAGGTGAGAAGGGCTTTTATAAACACACTGCTCCAACTTGCCAACTTAACTGGCGATTTCCATCTTCAAACACTTGTAGTTTTAAAAGTATAAATGCTACAGCAAAGAGCTTGATATTGTGAGAATCACAAAAACAACAGCTACATTTTGTTGTATAGTATGTCTCTGAAATATTAAAAATGAAGGCACAGTCGCAGTTAAAAATGTCCCTTCAAATTTCAGGTGGCTGTGAGTGAAATTTCAATGAAAGTCAATGGGAGGGGTGAGTTGCAAACAAATGGTCATATTGTGAAAACTATCAGGAGTATGGCTTAGCCGTGGACATTTTTAGTGACAGCAGGGTTAGCTGAATGTTTTGATATAAGATATGTGTAGGTGGGCTTGAAAATGAGGGAGTGATGGCAGTTTACAAATCATGTCCTGATTTTTCCTTCCACCCTGTATCTTTTCTCTGCTGCCACTGTAGTTGCTCCATTCATTCCTATGGGAAAATTTCACCACCAAAACCGCGATATTTCGTGAACCATTTGGCGAAACGTTCCACAAAGTAATAGCAATCCGATCGGGAACAATCCGCACGTTTTGATATATTACTTGTCTTTGTAGTGTAAAAACTGTGGGAGGAGTTAGCATGGCAAATTTGGCTATAAGAATATATTTGTGAGATAATAATAAGTGTTCTTGCAAGAACACTTAATGATAAAGACAGAATATCAACCAAAAATCCAGAAAAAACATGATACAAATGTTATAAATTGAGTTGCAGTTCAGTAAGTAAAATAAGTATTTGATCCCCTACCAAACAACAATAATTCTGGCTCCCACAGATTGGCTATGTGCTCATGTAGTAGACAGATTAGTCCTGTGAATTTAAGAAGGTGCTCCTAACAACAAATAGTTATGTGTATAAAAGACACCTGTCCACAGAATCTCTTTATTCCAGTCAAACCTCACCACCATGGGCAAAGAGCTGTCAAAGGATGTCAGGAACAAGATTGTAGACCTGCACAAGGCTGGAATAAGCGACAAGACCATCAGCAAGAAGCTTGGTTAGAAGGAGACAACTATTGGAGCGATTAAGTGCTGTGGTCAGATGAGACCAAAATTGAGCTTATTGGCATTAACTCGACTCGCCGTGTTTGGAGGAAGAAAAATGCTGACTATGACCCTGAGAACACCATCCCTACAGTCAAGCACGGTGGTGGAAACATTATGCTTTGAGGCTGTTTCTCTGCTATAGGTACAGGCCAACTTTGCCGCATTAAGGGGCCAATGGACAGGGCCATGTATTGTAAAATCTTAGATGAGAACCTTCTTCCCTCAGCCGGAACACTGAAGATGGGTCGTGAATGGGTCTTCTAACATGACAATGACCCAAAACATACCACCAATGCAACAAAGAAGTGGCTCAAGAAGAAGCACATTAAGGTCATGGAGTGGCCTAGCCAGTCTCCAGACCTTAATCCTATAGAAAATCTGAAACTTCGAGTTGCCAAGCAACAGCCAAGAAACATTAAGGATTTAGAGAAGATCTGTAAAGAGTGGACCAAAGTCACTCCTGAGATGCGTGCAAACCTAGTAACCAACTACAAGAAACGTCTTACCTCTGTGCTTGCCAACAAGTGTTTTCTCCATCAAGTACAAAGTCGTGGTTTGCTTGGGGATCAAATACTTATTTTACTCACTGAACTGCAACTCAATTTCTAACATTTGTATCTTGTGTTTTTTTTCTGGATTTTTGGTTGATATTCTGTCTCTATCATTTAAAATACACCTATGATAAAAATGATAGACCCTTCATTTCTTTGCAAGTGGGCAAACGTACAAAACCTGCAGGGGATCAAATAATTATTTTCCCCACTGTATATGGACCTCTTAAAGTAGAACTACACTTTTTTTTTTTGCTTTTTTGATAGAGTAAAGGAGGGTTATAACCCTTGCCAGTTAATTTGTGCCATCTGTGTCTCATTGGGGAGATTTCCCTTTACTTCCTGTCCTATAGCCAAAACAGAAAGTGAGAAAAAATCCTTGCAAGTTAAGGGAATTCCTTGGGGACCAAGTCACCAGAACTAGTGTGCTCAAATGGAAAATTTCCCCCTATTACTTTTCTAGGGACAACCTAAAATTTGGGATTTTCTTTTGCTTTCATTTTCAATGAGAATGATAAACAGAATGTAGAGAGGGGATCAATCTCCCTAACAGGGACACAACTGACAGGTATTCTAATCCATCCCCACTCCATTCAAAACTGAAAAAAAAAAAGTTTGCCTTTACTTATACTTTAAGGAGATCTCAGCAGGTAAACAGTTTTGCTAAATGTCATGCAAAGTGTTTTTTCTTTTTCTTTTCCTGAATCTAGAGTTTTTTTTAACTCCACGTGGCCTGTGACTCTAATAGGGTCCAATTGGTGAACTACAGTCAGATCACGATCTATGGGCTGTCTACCAGCTTTAAAGTGTATCTAAACCCAAAAACAAAAATGTAAAAGCTTATTTAAACTCAAACAATCATTGTATATTTTGCAGCTCATAGGTCCCTAGACCTTTTTATACCCCTAATAATCATGTGAATAACAGACTTAATGTTCCTTCATGTCTATACTTTTTTTGTCCATTGTATCTAATGAGAAAGTTAGTTGTCACAAAGGCTGAACTCTAACTACTCAAACACATTTCCATTATATTGTGGATTGATGGTATTTGTAGTTTACTGAAGAAAGTTAAAGTGGTTATAAAGGCAAAAGGTTTTTTTCACCTTAATGCATTCTCTGTTCCCCTTTCAAAAGCTGCTCCCCCCATCCCACCCTTAAATACTTACCTGAACCTGATCTTGATTCATTGCTGTACCTATTTGCAGCAGCTCTTCTCCCCTCTTTTGCCTCTCACAGGGGACTCCATTGGTAGCCATTGACTTCTGTTATGGTCTCTCAAATCCTGTGAGGAAGAATGGAGAAGGGGCGGAGCAGAGCCATACGAAGTGTGTGTCTATAGACACACACACAGCCCGGCATGGGATCGAGCCCGCATGAGTGCCCCCATAGCAAGTAGCTTGATGTGGGGGTACTCCGAGAAAAGAAGGAGCCAAGATCACCAGCGGGGGACCCCAGAATAGGAGGGTCAGGGTTGCTCTGTGCAAAACCATTGCACAGAGCAGGTAAGTATAACATGTTTATTATTTTCAACCTTTAGAACCACTTTAATGTGCCCTACAACCACTTTACGATGTCTGTGCTCTCTTTTAAGCTCCTAGAAAGCGACAAAGCATTTCTGACAAAATAAAAACAGGTATTTGCTGAAAATGTTCTTAGCCAAAAAGAAAACTAATGCAGCCACCACATCTAAGAACAGGTAAACTGCAATATACAGTATGTACATTTTTATATTTGGGTTTATATACACTTTAAGGATATACCGGCACATGTCTTCAGTGCCTGACACACATATTAGTAACGCTTGTACTTGTGATTTTATCCTGGAACTGACACCAGGCTGTAGGCTTTTAACTGCTTCACTCCAATTCCCAATTTCCCTATGCCAAATAGAACTGGAAGCTAAATAAACAGATGCTGTGCATAACACCTGTGTACACTTGCCCATAAAATGACAAGCTGTTGCTATATTAGCGGAGGGATGGAGGATTGTTGCATAAAAAAAAAAAAAAAAAAAAAATCAACATCTTCAACTGGGAGTTTTGTTTTTTTTTACCCGCATGCTGATCCCTATGGGTTCCCTTTAGTAACCATATGCATGCCAGCCAGATATCCGTCATAAGCATTCACCAAAGTCACCAGATTGCAACAAAATTTCTTTTCTTTTATCCAGTTTCACACTTCATACCTAGTAATAAAGAAGCTCCTTTAGGATTGCTACTATTTTAAAGGAAAGATGGTAGATTTTAATGATAGAATATATAAAATATGCAGGGTTCAATCGAAATACATTTTCATATTTAATCACTAGCATCAATTATACTCTGTATTTTAATTCAATAATAACCACATCTGCTCAATATATGTGCGTCATATGTGAGATGTCCAGTGAGCGAGTCCCAGCAAGCACCCATGGGGCACTTTAAAGTCTCATTTTTGTAGCTCCCCTCTCTAATAATAATAAACTTTAAAATTTTAATTTACAAATCAATAGTTTCACTGCAAACACTCAGAGCATCAATTGGTCCAAAAACTTCTATTAAGTCATCTCTCAAAGTACTGCCATGTTGAGAAGCAACTTCTAGTGACTCCTGTGATGGGGGAGTCAGTGTATGATATTCAGCTTTTGACTGCCAGCCTGTTTCTTGCTTTTCTTTATAGCAGGTAGTGGAGGACACAGCAGCTTCTGGACTGGAACAGAGCACTAAAGATGATCCATCCATTGACATTTTACAGAGAGAACTAGCTGTGCTCTGCTCTCCCCTCCATACACCTGGTGAAGATGAAGTTGGAGTATCATGTCTGGGAGCGGTGGGAACGGCCTGAATAATGGGCAGACCCGTCTCTATTTCCACACAGGATGAAGTTCGATAGAGACCTCTGTCGGAGGCCTTCTCTTTAAATACACAGTCTTCCATTTGTGTGGCACTTTTGACAGTGAGAGACAAGCTACTAGACAGTGCAGTACCATGGAAGAGACTTTTGGGTATCAGAGATTCACTGAAGAGTGCTTCATCAATGCTGCGTCGTAGATTTATTGGAGATGGAGGCCGAAAGTCAACAGTAGAGTCACTGTCAACTTGTACACTTATAAATGAAGGTGTTTTGGAACCCTGGAAGCTTAAACCTTGAATCTCAAGACTTTTGTTGCTGTGGTAAATTAAGCTCAGGTCTTCGCCATTACTTAAGCGTTTCTCCACTAGTGTATAGAGTGGAAAGAATTCGGACTCGCTCCTAACAATGGTGTCACATATCAGCAATTTTTCATGTTGGGAAGATGCCCATTTGGAGTTTTGTAACATAGGTGCTTTCATTGCCACATGACCAGGGGAAAGATGAAATAGCTGTGTCCAACAGTTTGTCCTCCCTATTTCATTGGCACAAAAAATTGGGTATCCACCTATAAGCGCAAGCGGTAAACAGATGCCCACTTCACAGAGACTTGAGCTTAACTGAAAAGCCCACCAAGGCCAAGGGCCAAAAACAATACCTCCACCATAACCCATGGCATAAAGCATTGCATACAGCTGAAGACCAGCATTCAAAATACCAAAGCAAGCAGAGAAGAGAACAATATAAGCTGCTCGGCTCCAGTCTTTCAAATTTGCAAAAGGACATCCACTAGAATATTCTGCAGGAGGAGCAGAACTCTTGAGATCATAGATTTGGGTGTTTTGGGTTCTTGCAACACAACAAAAGATAAAGAAAGAGAAGGACAGTAGTACTGTTAAGACTACATAGACTCCTCGAGAAACCAAAAAAAGAAAATGGTATTGCTGAAACACATCAACTACTACAACTGCTCCTCCAGCAGTGATAAAGTGGAGAAAAGCTGCTGAAGCAAAAATACAAAGTCGTGGAAAGACTGGCGAGGATTGTTGGAGGCGACATCGTGAACACAGCAACAAAAAGACTATACTGAAACTTGATGTCATGCAGGGAAAAGCCAGTTCATGTAAAAGCAATGCAGTGAACGCTGGAAGACGATCTTGGTGGCCATAAGCATCATAAAAGAGAGAAAAGGCACGGCTGCTGCCTAAGGATATCAACAATAGGTGTAACACTGCAAAATAAAAGCCACCTGATGGACATCTAAACACAAGACAAAAGATGGAGAGCAGAGCAAGCAGTGCCACTGTCCCGTAGAGTCCAACAGATCCATATACCAAGGCTTCCCAAGCAATGCCCCAGTCAGTCACAGAAGTATTCCAATCAGCATGCAAGGTGATAAAAATTGGAGGTGAAGAAAGAAGTAAGTATCCATGGAGAGTAGGGTCTGGCTCATGAGCAGTTGGTGTCTGTGTCATGCCAAAATCACATTTTTCAGAACCAGAATGGTAGCAGTCCCAGGTGGAAGTGTCTGCTGATGATGTTGGACCAAGTGAAGTTAAGATCAAATCTGAAAAAAAAAATAAATAAAAAGTTATGTCAGAAATGTCAAAGGACAGAAATTTACATGTAAAGTTTTTAATTTTTGCCCTTGTGTGAACAACCTCTACTAGTCAAGATTATAGCTGCGCTAAACTCTGGTTTTAAAAATCTGTTCCAGTATATATTCTTGACTCAAAAAAATTACCTTCTATTGCTTTCAGCCTTTTTTTTTGCTGTTGTGTTCAGACTTCCTGTTAGAGGGTGGCTACAATCATTCCCCATGGTCCCACTGTATGTAGCAATGTAACCAACCTCTCTAGAGACCATTGACTTTGGGATTTATAGTGTGCATAAAGCAGTGATCATGACTGCAACTAACGTGCATTGCTTGTTCCATACAAATGGAACAGAGTGGGAAAAGGGGGTGTGCATGGATTATTTTTGGAGAATAAGGATATCAGGATATCATTTAGTGTCACTTTAAGCCTAAAATAGCTAATAACATGGACTAGTAAGCAATACTTACAGGAACACTGTACTGAGAGACATGGGCTGCCATTGCTGAGCTCTCCTTCTGCAAATGTTAGTGCCATAGTCAACATTCTGATACAATGTCATTCGTACTTTATGACTTTAAAGTGTAAGTTCAGCTTTTCAGAAAAACTGAAAAGGTGAACTAACGCCACACCCTCCCGATCCGCACTATTCTTACCTCCGTGTGTGATGAGCTGTAAGTGCCCACGCAGCCAGTGTAGTAGTCCAGGGATTTGAAATCCCTGCTTTTCTTTCTGTAGGTCTTCTGGGACAGATCAGAGCAATTCTAATTAGTCAACTCTGGCATTTGACCTCTTTGATCAATTGGAATCGCTCTAATCCGTTCTGGAAGCCCTATGGAAGGAACATGAAGAATAGCAGGGTTTTCCAATCCCAAAGTCCACTACACTGGTTACGTGGACACTGAGAGCTCATCACCCACAGAAGTAAGCATAGTGGGGATCGGGGGTGAGGCTGGCAGTGTATTAGTTCACCCTTTATTTTTATGAAAAGGTGAACTAACCCTTTAATGACCCAGAACAAGTAGGAAATAAGAGTTCTGATTTTGCTCTAACTTTCCTGATCTGCATGGTGGTTCAAAGTTAGTGACCAGCAACAGCCAGGCAAACAGCATTTTCGGAAGGAGGTCAGAAATGGCAGCTCCACATTTCTCTCAATAAAGGTTTCTTTTATCTTTGTGAACATGTTACATTCTGTAAAGGTGCAGGCAGCTTGGGACCTGGGATTTGTTCTGCACTCTGTTAGTTTTACTGCAAGGTAACATCAATTGTCTTTGAACTGAAAGATCAGTTGACACTCGTGGTACGGAGAAAGAAGCTTTGATGGGATCACCAAAGTCTGAAAGAAAACCCAATAAATGCCAGTTATACTTTCAAATACATGATGCTTACTAATATTTTTCCCTTTTCTTCCTACTTCTAGAAATAGTGAAATCTTCATTAGTGGATTATGTCTTATTGCTGCAATGGTTCTCATAAGGTTAAAAGAGTGGGATGCTTGGCTCTAGAGATAAATCCACATTTTTTCCTGAGCAAACACTCTGACTAATGAAGACTTAAGGGAAAGCCTCCTGGTTTTCGAGTATTTTGTACCAAACATTAAAAAAATCCCAAAGGGTCTTTACTGACAATCCTCCCCCATTCTGCCACGTTTTATATTAAAACTGCTGTTTACGTTCTAAGATACTGCTGAATTGTCTAGATTTCCCACAAGAAGACTGCTCTTTTTCCTAAATGCTCTTACCACCTAGTCCTTCCAATTTTAAATGTCAGACAAAACAAAATGTTCCAGTTCCAAAGAGACAAAAAATCAGATTGAAAAAAAACAGACATCTGCAGTTAAAATGTAATTTATGTTTGTACGTGGTAGTTGAAGAAAAGGTGCGAGTACATCCACAGCCCAGGTGGTACCAGATGGAGATCTGTCGTTCTAGTCTAAAGTGAAGCTTATTTTATCCTCTGACAGATCTCAGTTCTCCCACCTCTTCAAACCAAAAACACAGAGACATAAAAACACCCTGTACTACTCTTACCAGTCTCCAGGTATTCCAGCATGTACAGTGCATCAGCGAAAGACAGGAAAGAACTAATTTAATTATATTCTAGTGAGAGTAAGAAAATCTTGTTATCAAACAAGACAATGTCCAAATTCCAGGCACAGATAAAATCTGTCAATTTTATGAATGTGACTGGTATGTTCTAATTAACAGACTGCCTTTTCCTAGTATCAAATGTTTATGGGATGCCTGTTAAATATAAGCTACAATGGTTTGGGGTAAATTTGTTTACATTTTTTCACTTCTGTATGCAATTAAACTGATGTATTAGATTGCGTTTTACTTTATGGATTAAATCTGTGTTTTATAAATAAACATTTATTGCATGACAAAGGATTCACAGAGTACCAGAGGCTAGCTATAGAAACAGCAAGGAGACGTATGGAGGGAGAAGAAGAAAGGGCGATGAGCCACTTCTCTGACTCACTTGTATTTCAACATCAGCTATCAAGTCTGTAAACAATTTCTTCTTTTGCAATAAAAGGCAAGAAGAAAACGAAGAAGATATGTAAAAAGGTTCCTAAAGCCCCACCTTCTAGCTGTGTATAAGAACACATAATAATAATACACACTATTTCATGAACAAAAAACATTAACACAACATTGACTAGGAAGACATAATACGTACAAAATTACTATATTTTGCTTTTAAATTCCTGGCAAAATGAAAGTGATTTTTAAGGCATTTTTTTTTCTCTTGAAATAAAAGATGTTTTTCTTACCAGCTTGGTGCAATGGTATTGCAGAGAGCAGCCCTTTAGCTACCCTTCTGGGATTCCCTGCTGGTGCTCTCCACTCTTCTCAATGTGCCTCCTCAGCAAGCTGTGTGCTGAATGCTGAGTGAGCGTCCACACAGGTGCACTCCCCAAGCCGAGCTGCGTGTGTCCACAGACACACACTGCCCGGCTCGGCCACACACCCCGCTCTCTCTTCACAGGTTTTGACTGAGAACAGCAGATGCCTATGGTTCTCAGGGGGTTCTGTGATATCAGAAGAGGGGAGAGTGGGGCTGCAGAAGGGACAGCGCTGGATAGAGAGAGGTAAGTATTTGGAGGGGGGTGGGGAAGAACAAGCAATGGGACATTTTTTACAGAATGTTACATCTGGATCTGGGTAGTACCAAGTGTGAGGATAATTCTAGTCCTGCATATTTAATGACTGTCACTCATAAATTGAAAAACGAATGCATTAACATATTGCATGTATGTCCAATTAGTGACAGACATATACATAACTTAGTCACATATATGTTATAATACAATTTGTGGCTACATACTAGAACATACTGTCTGAGTTTGTTTGATCTTTAAAAATGTGAAAAAGTGCACCAACAACCAAAAAACATAATAATCAGTTAAAGCACAGAAAAGAGTTCACTTCATTAGCACCAGCCTGATGAAAATATTCTCAGTTCAAGAATAGTATTCATGATCGGGTGGCACGGTAATTGCACATACTGAAAACACAAAAACAAATATTGCACTTCTCTGTGGACCATCAAAAACACACAGAAGACTCAGCTGAACCTTTAGCTATGTTTGCCTTGAGGAAAAAAACAAAAACAAACAAACCATAAAGCCAACCAAAGAGTTTAAATCTCAGCTGATTCAGCAGGGACCGGCCGAGATTCAAGCCATGTATGGGCAGGCTGATTGGACACAAGTTGATCGATAAACTTGGACAACCAGCCTGTTGTATTTTTCATGCAATTACTGCCAGCAGCTATAGCCCCTAGTAATAATCACTGTGTGTTCTCCTGGCAGGGATGGCTCCCCATGCCCCTCTAGCCGGAAGAACACAATTGCTCCGTGAGCGGGATTTCCCCATCAACACTGACTGCAAGAAAAAAAATGGCACCATCTATGATCGGCTTTAGAAAAGGAGCTAAAGTAGTTCTGAAGGTTTTAGGTTTTTTTACCTTACTACATTCTGGTGGAAAACCTTCTGTGTCTAGAATCTCCACCCCTTACCCAAATTCAATCTCAGTGCAGCGCTGTGCCTGAGAGCAGTGGCTTTCTGGGCTCTCTCCCTTCCCACTGGGCAGAATGGTAGCAGCAGGAACCATTGGCTCTATGGGGGCACCTGCCAAAGAGGAGGAGCCAGGAGCCCCAGTGAGGGACCAGATAAATAGTCGGGGCAGTTCTGTGCAAAACCATGCAAAGTATGATATGTTTATTGTTTTGATAAAAATGATACATTTACAATCAATCATTCTAAGTGTATCTATGATCAAAATGAAAACTCGCATATTCATTTCTACATTATATTTCAATTATTTCTAGCCTACTCCTATTACTTTGAATGATCTTGAGGTTTGTAAATGTACTTCGTGAAGCTCCCCACACATTTACTTCCTTAACCCCTTCACGCCTAAGGGTAAAACAAATCTTAATGCCTAAGCACAATTTTGCAATGTTAACATGTGTTAGTAAAACCGTACATATCACCACAACTACTTTGTACATCCAGGGGAATTATACCTTGTTTTTTCCAGGACAAATTGGGCTTTCATTTGGTGGAAAATGGTAATGAATATATTCTGATTTATTCTTCTTATCAAAGGAAAACAAGCCCAAAATAGTAAAAAAAATAATTTTTTTTTTTAATTTAGCTGTGTGTTTCTTGTTATCACCATAACCTACCACCAAAGAACAACCCAAAATACATTTTCCAGCTCTTGACGATCGCAGCGATACCATATATGTGTATGTTATTTGTACCCCTAGTACAGCCCAGAAACAATAGTGCGCATTCTGTTTTTTGGGGTTTTTTTTTTTAAACTAAAACACACTGACACCAATTAAAAAAAAAAAAATCCTGACCTTTGACCAAAACACTAACCCTGGCACTGAACTAGATCAAACCTTGATCTATCTTTTTTTTTTTTTAACAAATATTTTTTTTCTCTATGCAAGGAGTTAGAGAAATACAATGTATCTCTCTCCTCCATTCATTCAAAAGGCTATCACAGCGATCATGTGACCCGGAATTGGGAGTCCAGGATCCGGATCGTTAGAACGGGACCTGGGGCTCTCAGTGACACCCTGGTCTTTGTGCTGGGAGTGCACTGTGCAGCTTGCTCCCAGCAGAAAGACAGGTACACATATTTGTGTAATGTAGGCGTGAAAGCATTAAATTCTGTGATGTTATCACTATGCCCTCTAAGTAGGTACTGCTGTGTCAAACATTTCACAGAGCCTGCCTTCTGAATTATATAGGTGCTGAGAGGAGGAGGTTCAGGAGGCGGAGTCAGTACAGGAATCACTGCTTGCAGGCAGCAACGTACCATGGGATATGTAGTCCTTAGACATTGCAAGTAAACAGCAGATAGGAAGATGCAAAGCATGCAGGGAATCCAGGACGTTGCAGAAGGTGTCCAGCAGACAGGCAGAACTCACAACACGACAGGAGATTTTTCATGTAATATTATATTGGATTGTCAAAAATAACTATTGTTTGTATTGTTATTATAATGTTGATGTTCTAAAATGAAAAAAGTGTATGCTGTGACTATAGAACTCCTTTAATTTGAAGTACATCATGACCTGGGGATCACTCGATCAATTTAAAAGTAGAACCCAAGCAGCAGTCAAGACCTCAAATATAAAATGCCCCATAATTGTTATGTTTATGTGTTCATCTATACAGCAAAGAATATGCTTTTTTTTTTGTTTTAATGCGTTACTGGGTAGAATGGTCTACCATGTATTCTGGCACTTCCAATGACCAACCATTTGTTAAAAAGTCCTTTCTCCTTTTGAATAGATCACTTGCATAGAATTCCCAGGAGACATTAGGGGTTGATTTACTAAAACTGGAGAGTGCGAAATCTGGTGCAGCTAAGCATAGTAGCCAATTGGCTTCTAACTTCAGTTTGTTCAACTAAGCTTTGACAATAAAACCTGGAAGCTGATTGGTTTCTTTGCAGAGCTGTCCCAGATTTTACTCTCTCCAGTTTTTAGCAAATCAACCTCCTATTCTGAAGTCTTGTTACTTGCACTCGAGTGAAACAGATTCCATTAGCAAACACTGAAGCAGAATTAAAGGCTGTCAACAGGGGCGGACTGACAACTCATGGGGCCCCCGGGCAATAGGGGATCATGGGGCCCCTGTGTCCTTGCCCAAACTCAAAAAAGCCTATGGAAAAAAGGTACCAGGGGCATCTCATGGGGCCCCCTACTGACCCCAGGCCCTCGGGCAGTGCCAGAGTTTCCAAATGGTCAGTCCGCCCCTGGCTGTCAATCAACATTACCAATTTTAATCCATATCTTGCTAGCATTAGTAAATAGATAGGAGGGCATATTATATGTACTTGTATTCATTTTTTTTTTTTTTCTTCAGTTGCTTCCTGGTTTCTGGCCTAGACCAAAAATGGTTTCATACATCTTTATGGACTTTTTTTCCTGTCATCTGGAGTAGGAGAGAAAGGGCTTTCTCAGCTAATCACTCCCTCCTGTCTGCATGCTTGACCAAAGGGCAGGTGGATTCCAGGAACTAAATGCTAGATGAATCATCTGCCCTTACTCAAGTTGCCCACAGCTGGAAATGCTAGGGTTTTTCTTTTCCAAAGTGATTTCTCAACAAAAAAAAAAAAAAAAGCACATAGACATAGATAGCATGGATGGATGGGTGAGTTTTCCAGGAATATTAAAAATTAATAAACAGTGTTTTTAGTTTGTGGTGCTCAAATACAGTTTAGTTCTGCTCTAAAAGGCTATACAGTCGTCCTCCATCAATGATCTTTTCATTTCCAGTTGATTTTCTTTGCATCTTGTAGTGCTATAGGTAGAATAATGAATGTACATTATAAACAAAGTACAGGGTTGTATCTACCACAATGAGCCAGTGACTAGCACCCCACCTTAAAGAATATGTAAACCCAACATTTCATCTTCGTGACATGTGCCTGCTGAATATGTATCCTGTTCTTGTATTGCTTCCTTTGTGTGAAATACCTGGTTGTTCATGCCAGTCCCTCGGCTTTCCTTTTAAAAACTGACCACACAAGGCAGGAGAGCACAGTGTGGTAGCTGTGATGGGAACTCAGACTGCTCTCCTCCAAGGGATCTCAGTGTGCTGCAGTTTCTCTTCACCCAGCTCTACTGCAGCTAAGAACAGAGAGAATGTGATCACTTATAAGAATAGGGTGTTAATTTTTTGTTTTTTTTTTATACCTATACACAAATGTTTTGCCTTTCATTTATATTCTAAACTGAATGGGTTGTTTTACACGGTGAGGGTCTACATATATGTTAAAATCTAAATTTAAAATATTGTTACCTTTCTTGGAAGAACGTTCTGGATTAAAGCACACAGATGTGTCCCAAAGTGAAAGGTATATGCAAACTGATTAGTGGGGAAAAAAAACTCACTGCTGCCATTGTAAAAACACATCGGTTTGTGGAAACCTTTTTTGGCCAACTCTCAGGCCCCATTCCCACTTCACTTTGGAATTGCAAATCGTATGGCAATAGCTGCAAAACATGTGATGCGCGTTTGGGTGCTATTATACTTCAATGGCACCCCAAACTCGATGCGATTCTACTACGATTGTGTCATTAACAAAAGGGGTGAAGCTTGTTGTTCCTGCTTCTTTTCGGGCAAGAAATGCGCATAAGGCAAGTCATTTGCGTGAGAATCGCACTTTGGAAAACATGTATTGGGATGCTCATTCCCCATGGGAATTCATCATGGTAACTGTTGGGGTAAGGAGGTGCAGGGGATGTTAAAAAAGAGTCAGAAAGTTCATTACAGTTTTAGAATTCTCTCTCCTGATTGTACAACTGAAATGTAGTTCTACACATAATGCAAACTTTGTGCTGCTTCCAGTTGCTCATACTACCATTCAATACTACTAAAATAACGAAAAGAGGCAGAGCTGCAAATGAAGTCATTGTTTAGGTGTACCTAGCGGAACGTGATGTCAGAATACAGCCCTGGGTACAATGGAAGAAGAAGAGATCTGCGAGTACAAATCTAAATATTTAGTATATTAAATATACATTATTACGTGTTATGGTACTAGTATTTATGGTGTAAGGAGTGTTGTACTAATCTTAAACCCAATGATGACATTGATTGAGCCAGTGTGTGTGATTTTCTTTGTGTCTGCAGGGTTGTAGAATAATGTATACACAAATCCAAAGTAGCCTAGCGTGCTGCTGTTATTGCCCAGTAAGCTGGATGCAAGGAGAATAAAACAATCTTGATTTAAATAGACAGCCTGTTTTATTTCCAGGCCACCCAGACAGCTGACAGCATCCCATAATACATGACAGTAACAGTTCATCTCATCTCTCACAGAGTGCTGTGATAAGCCAGACACAAAAAGTTCACCAAGGAGATGAACGGCTCCTTCCTATCCAGCAGCTTCACATAAATGAGCTGAATTTCAGGATGGTCTTATTAACATTCAGATAAAGCTTTGTGTGTTAGTAATGCTGGGACCTTGAAGAAGGGGTACACCCCAAAAGGTTGTTCTGAATATTTGGATGTTAGCGCAAAAAAAAAAAAATATATATATCTTGGACAGTATTCAGACATGTAAAGCATTTGTCGAACATACGAAGCAAAGGGCCCTTGGCAAAAAGAGAAAATTTAATTTTTTACAATAAAAAGATAAAGAGGAGTAATATTAGCGTTATTACATTAAATATCTACAGCATCTTAAAAGCATCTTTCTGTTTTGAGTGAACAATGGCAGGGTGAAGCACCAGATGGCTTTTTATGGGATCAGTCAAACGTGTGGCCAGGGGCACACCTGAAAAAGGACATGCAGCTGCTCAGGGTTGTACATATGTTGTAGGAAAAATTAAAACCCTGGTCACATTCAACTGGCAGTACCACTGCCAAACGCAATCCATTCACATTAATGGGGTTAATGAACTGATCCCATGAGTCACCAGAGTATCTACTGCAAAGGCTAGAGGATCCCTGGAATCAAACCTGCTTAGTATAAAGCTGGCCATAGACGGTTCGAATCTCAGCCAGTGAAGCAGGGACTGGCCAAGATTCAAAACACCTATGAGCAGGCGGATTGTACCCAGTTCGATTGTTGTACAACTTCGGCACAACCAGCATGTTGGATTATTACATGCAATTATTGCCAGCTATAGCCGCTAGCAATAATCACTGTGTTCTTCAGGCAAGGGCAAGTCCCCTGCCAGGAGAACACAATAGCTCAGCAGAAGAAATTTGCCCATCAACACTTGACTGTTAACAGGGGAATTGAGCAATTTTCTTTTCTACTGCCAAAAATTGCATGGTCTATGGCTTGCCTTAGTTGTTGATTCTAGAATACAGTAGGTCCATCAGTTGTCCCCCACGTTCAACTGAGATTTTGAAACATCTTAGGGTGAAAATATCACTCTCGGGAGTTCAGACTTGAACAATTGAGGAAATCTGCCAGCCAAATGTCTACATCCAAAATCTGCAGAGTGGACAGGGCTGGAACATGAAGTTCTACCCAAGCCAAAATCTGCTCAGTTTCTGTTTATGCTGCAAGACTTCTGGTGCCTTCTTGATGGTTGATGTATGTCACTGTTGTGGCTTTGCCCAACTGAATCTGGTTCAGGTGACCTTGTGGTTAAGAGGTCCAGGGTTGCAGGAACAATCAAGACACTCTGAGCTCCAGGATATTAATTGGAAAACAACCTTCCTCCGGCCAAGACAGGCTGGCATCCATCATGGGAACCTTCCAGACCAGTGGAAGGAAGGACTTCCCTGCTTGAGCACTGAACTCATTTCCCACCATGCCAGGGCAAGCCTGTTTTTTTTTTAGTCAGGCAGATATGATGGTCAAGAGACCAGAATTTTCTGTTGTAATGCCTTGGAGTGGAATTCGGCCTCAGCTCTATAAGCCTGAATACAATAGCAGGCAGTGAGAAATCCTTCATTCACGGTTTAGCAAAAATGGGATAACACAATCATGGCTAGCCCAAGACAAAGTAGAAAAATTGCAGAATGCGGATTCCAGATTTAGGGCCCTTTAACACCTAAGCATGCATGCTAATGCAGTTGGCCCCTTCATTTTCTATGGCCCCAAAGCAGCAACAAAATGCCAGATTTATTCTCCATGCAGTTTATCACAATACCCGAGCATCCGCATTATGCATTGTGGTGCGTTGCAAGGGTCAGGTTTGTTATTTTCCACACTGACATAAATTGAGAGCCAACTGAAAATGAATAGGATATCCCCCAAAATGCATGTGCCATACACATGATATAGGCACATTAAAACTTACATACACCAGGAGTGAAGCTGCCCTAAAGCATCACTAAATCATATCATGTAGGCGATGACAGAACTATAAACAATAACTGGAAGACATTTGTGAGGGTAAGAATTTATCAAAACTGGGGCAATTGTGCATGGCAGCCAATCAGCTTCTTCAGCTTAATCAGTTAAGCTTTGAAAATGAAAGGAAAAAGGTCACAGAATATGACAGGGTGACAACGCAGGATCACTAGGTATTATTTTTAAGAAAGCTACAGCTGTAACCACTTAGCATCTGCAATGTACTGCGGATGGGGGGTTGCTGCAGGCAAAGCAACGCACCCATATGTCACAGCCTACTTCCTGGTTTCAGGCACCCCACCCCGGCCGGCACCCGCTGTGATTGTACGTAGTGGGATCCTGCCAGCAAGTCCCGGACAATAATCAGATCTGTACAATCACAGCCCATAGCTCACATTCAACAGAGCTCTGTACAGAGGGAGTGATCTCTGTGTTTCTCGTCCCTGCAACTTAGAGATCTTTTAGTAAAAGTAGCACACATCGTTAGGCATACATTTAAAGTAGAACTATAGGCAAATCTTTATTTTTTCATTTTGGGTAAGGCAAGGGAGGGTTATAACTCCTGTCAGATGTTTTTTTTTTTTTGCTATCCGAATCCCATTTTGGAGATTTCCCTTCACTTCCTGTCCTATAGCCAAACAGGAAGTGAGAGTAAATCCCTGTAAATTAAGGAATTCATTGAGGACCCCCAGGTCACAAGAACTAGTGTCCCCATTGAAAGATTTCCCCTCTATTACTTTTCCGGGGGACAACCCAAAATGTATTATTATCATTGAAAGTAAAAGAAAACACCAAACAGGACAAATAGAGAAGGTGAATCTCCCTAACAGGGGCACAGACAGCAATAAAAACTAACAGGGGTTCTAATCCTGCTCCACTGTATCAAAAACTAAAAAAAAACAAGTTTTGCTTTTAGTTATACTTTAACCCCTTGATCGTCCTAGATGGTAAACCCTTCCCAGCCATTGTCATTAGCACAGTGACAGTGTATAGGTTTATCACTGTATCAGTGTCACTGGTGATGTCAATGGCAGTTAGTGTGGAGGACAATCTGGCACGAACTGACTATCACAGTCCTGTTATAAGCTGCTGATCACAGTTATTCGTAGTATATAAAAAAACAGAAAAAAAACACACACAGTTCAAATTTCAGTATATGTACCATAGTTTGTAGGTGCCATAACTTTAACTCAAACCAAACCAATCAATATACACTTCTTTGTTTTTGTATTTTTTAGTAGAATACATTTTGGCCAAAATGTATGAATTTATGATTTTTTTTATTGGATATGTTTTATAGCAGAAAGTAAAAAATATTGTTTTTTTTTTTAATTTCAGTCTTTTTTCATTTATATTGCAAAAAGTGAAAAATAAAAACCCAGTGGTGATCAAATAAAACCAAAAGAAAGCTCTATTTGTGTAAAAATAAAAATGATATGAATTTTGTTTGGGTACAATGTTGCATGACCACGCAATTACCAGTTAAAGTAGCGCAGTGCAGTATAGCAAAAATGGCCTGGTCATGAAAGTGGTTAAAAATATTGAAAGATACTTTTGAAATTACATTAACATGTTAAAACTTATATAAGAATTTAGTGATTGGGCTTACTTACAGTATCTCACAGAAGTGAGTCCACCCCTCACATTTTTGTAAATATTTTATTATATCTTTTCATGTGACAACACTGAAGAAATGACACTTTGCTACAATGTAAAGTAGTGAGTGTACAGCTTGTATAAGAGTGTAAATTTGCTGTCCCCTCAAAATAACTCAACACACAGCCATTAATATCTAAACTGCTGACAACAAAAGTGAGTACACCCCTAAGTGAAAATGTCCAAATTGGGCCCAAAGTGTCAATATTTTGTGTGGCCACCATTATTTTCCAGCACTGTCTTAACCCCCTTGGGCATGGAGTTCACCAGAGCTTCACAGGTTGCCACTGGAGTCCTCTTCCACTCCGCCATGATGACATCACGGAGCTGGTTGATGTTAAAGACCTTGCGCTCCTCCACCTTCCGTTTGAGGATGGCCCACAGATGCTCAATAGGGTTTAGGTCTAGAAACATGCTTGGCCAGTCCATTACCTTTGCCCTCAGCTTCTTTAGCAAGGCAGTGGTTGTCTTGGGAGGTGTGTTTGGGGTTGTTATCTAGTTAGAATACTGCCCTGCGGCCCAGTCTCAAAAGGGAGGGGGATCATGCTCTGCTTTAGTATGTCACAGTACATGTTGGCATTCATGGTCCCCTCAATGAACTGCAGCTCCCCAGTGCCGGCAGCACTCAAGCAGCCACAGATCATGACACTCTCACCACCGTGCTTGACTGTAGCCAAGAGTCTTTGTACTCCTCACCTGGTTGCCGCCACACACGCTTGACACCATCTGAACCAAGTAAGTTTATCTTGGTGTCATCAGACCACAGGACATCGTTCCAGTAATCCATGTCCTTAGTCTGCTTGTCTTCAGCAAACTGTTTGCAGGCTTTCTTGTGCATCATCTTTAGAAGAGGCTTCCTTCTGGGATGACAGCCATGCAGACCAATTTGATGCAGTGTGCAGTGTATGGCCTGAGCACTGACAGGCTGACCCCCCCACCCCTTCAACCTTTGCAGCAATGCTGGCAGCACTCATACATCTATTTCCCAAAGACAACCTCTGGCTAGGATGCTGAGCACGTACACTCAACTTCGTTGGTCGACCATGGCGAGGCCTGTTTGAGTGGAACCTATCCTGTTAAATTGTTGTATGGTCTTGGCCACCGTGCTGCAGCTCAGTTTCAGGGTCTTGGCAATCTTTTTATAGCTTAGGCCACGAGTGTCAAACTGGCGGCCCTCCAGCTGTTGACAAACTACAAGTCCCATGAGGCATTGCAGGACTGACAAGCATTACATAATATATATACTACACATACAAATATATGTGGGTGTATATATATGTGTGCATGCATGTTAAAATTCGTTTTTTATATATTACATAATATCTGGAAAATATTTTTATAAATATAAATGTTTTAAAATTTATTCTTCAGATTTTTTTAACATATCAAAAAGTCATTAACATATATTTTTACATATATTTGTAAATGCATTTAAAAAAAATGTGAGTAAATGTATTTTTAAAGACACACAGTATACTTGAAAATGTATTTTTAAAAATATTTTTCATATACTTTGTAATAAAAACGCATTTCAACATACAGTGTATATAAAAATATATTGAATATGGCCAAAATTGTATTTACAATATATGTCAATATATTTGGGAAGAAGATTTTTAAAAATATATTTAAAATATATTTTTCTTCCATGTGGGCATGATGTGACTTGTAGTTTCGCAAAAGCTGGAGGGCCGTCAGTTTGACATCTCTGGCCTAGGCCATCTTTATGTAGAGCAACAATTCTTTTTTCAGATCCTCAGAGAGTGCTTTGCCATGAGGTGCCATGTTGAACTTCCAGTGACCAGTATGAGTGAGTGAGAGCAATAACACCAAATTTAACACCCCTGCTCCCCATTCACACCTGAGACCTTGTAACACTAACGAGCAGGGGAGGACTGACAACTCATGGGGCCCCCGGGCAATAGGGGATCATGGGACCCCTGTGTCCTTGCCCAAACTCAAAAAAGCCTATGAAAAAGGTATCAGGGGCATCTCATGGGACCTCTACTGACCCCAGGGCCCTCGGGCAGTGCCCGAGTTTCCAAATGGTCAGTTCTCCCCTGCTAACGAGTCACATGATACCGGGGAGGGAAAATGGCTGATTGGGCCCAATTTGGACATTTTCACTTAGGGGTGTACTCACTTTTGTTGCCAGCGGTTTAGATATTAATGGCTGTGTGTTGAGTTATTTTAGGGCACAACAAATTTACACTGTTATACAAGCTGTACACTCACTGCTTCACATTGTAGCAAAATGTCATTTCTTCAGTGTTGTCACATGAAAAGATATAATAAAATATTTACAAACATTTGAGGGGTGTACTCACTTCTGTGAGATACTGTATATGTTAATATTACACAAAAATGATCATGGAGGAAATGGGAGAAAGTGAGGATAATTCCCTACAAGGAGAGAATGCTAGGAACTGTTCAGCTTTCACTTGTTTTCACCAGTGAATGTCTGCTCAACATACTCGCTATCAGAGGGTGTGGAAAAGCAGACTAATTGAATGTTTTCAAACTCAAGAAAACCACTATGTGTTCAAAGCATCATATATACCGCTATTGCTTCACTGTTGGACAACGTACAATTTGTCAATGTGCTCCTTCACTTGGCCCTTGCAGTGGAATCTATTAAATACTTGGCGTAGACATAGGGACGGAGTGCAGAACAGTTGAACAGAAGGAAAGCAGACACAAAAGACAGAGAATGAGACACTGCAGAGCAGGAAGAGAGGAGATATTTTTCAGATTTGCTATAGAGAAGGGAAATGAGACCCATATCCCTGTCTGATTCAGTAGGCTATAGTAAATACTAACGCTTGAAGCACATCCCCATCTTCCTAACCCGAGATCCACATTTCTCTAGGCGTAACCCACGTCACCACAGCCACAGCTGTGCGCTCCACATTTCCATCTTTTTTTTCCACTACTAATACCCAGGCCAAACCTGATTAAAGTTTCTGTCTGAATATCAATTCCACATAGGAAAAGAAACATTAGCTAATGACTGCACATTACATTTAATAGGTGTTAATATCTTTAACATATGGGCATGCATGGTTTTTATATAGCTGCTTGCTATGGGGGCACCTGCTGCTGCTCTGTGTGTCCATTCACAAACGGAGCCGTGACTCAGCCCCGTCATCTCTCTCTTTGCATTGGTTCACTGGCTGTGATTGACAGCAGTGGGAGCCAATGGCTTCTGTTTCTGTCTCAGCCAATGAGAAGAGGGAGTCCCGGGATGGCCGAGACTCCAGTATACATCGCTGGATGAAAGGTCGGCTTAGGTGAGAATTAGGGGGGGCTGCTGCACACAGAAGGTTTTTTACCTTCTTGTATAGAATGCATGAAGGTAAAAAAAAACCTTGAGCCTTTAGAAGCACATTAAAGCAGTATTAAACCCCACACCAAAATGTAATATTTTGCAACAGAATGTGGGTGCAATGCCAGTCTCCTGCACTCTACCCCTAGGTTTACATCTGTGCGGGTGGTGCCACTGCGGATACGCACGAAAATCCGTGCAGCCGACCACCCACAGAGAGAAATGCGGACCCGCGGGGTGGTGCCATTAGTTCTAATGGCACGCCGCCCGCACTGGAAACCGCAACCGTACTGGGAACCGAGGTTCCTGTGCGGGCTGCATTTTTCCAGAAGAAGTGCAGGGACTTCTTCCCTGCGTGTCACAGGCACGGGAGTCCATTCAAATGAATGGGCTCTCGTGCCCATTGCAAAACGCAGCTGCATATATGTGAACTGGGGGCAAGTCAGGAGTGTCCTAACTATGGCCCTCCAGGTGTTGAGGAACTGCAAGTCCCATGAGACCTTGCAAGACTCTGACATCCACAGGCAAGACACCCAGAGGCATGATGAGACTAGTACTTCAACAGCTGGCGGGCCATAGTTTGGACACCCCTACTCTAAGTACACTGTCTGCCCTGATGACGTCATACGACGAAACATGTAGAGAGGGGCTTGATAGCGCTACACTTTTCCTCTGAGAAGGAATTGCTTTTTGCTGGGATTTAAAGTGCCATACACATGGTTTTTATGCAAGGACAATTTTAAATGTTATTTTACCTAATAAATACGGTGCTATGCTATGGAAGTTTCCCTTTGATGTTTTTACGGTGTAGTACGGAGGAGTACTGTGGAGGTTCTGGAGGAGTTCAGAGTTCGGCACCGATATAACAGCGGACAATAGGGTGTGACTTGGCATACGATATACAAATCGCATGCCAAGTCGCACCCGATGTGACCGGGGGCTAAAGTGATGACAGTTAGCGCCTTGTCATAATTTGCAAATTGAAATCGTACCTGAAACTGCATCGAACGAATGTGAATGTCAGTGTCTTAACAAGTGCAATTTGCTGCAGCGCGATTTCTTTTTCTGCAGTTTTGTTGCAATTTTACATACATGCATATAATGGAAATCGCACTGCAAATTGCAAAAAATCTTTGAAAATCTTAACAAGTAGTAATAAAGTCTTCAGAAATCGCACCTGAAATCTCGCTGAAATTGCACACAAAGCGCGCAATTTTAGTCGTAGTGTGACCGGTGACTAAACATACTAACATGCGGAGAGCAGAGTTACAAAGAAATAACCTCAATAGTATGCTGCTGTTCATCGTCGCCCAATAAGCAACCTGGGATCGCTCAGGTGCTGATGCACTGCTGTGGCTACAGTCACAATTGCAGACATTTCTATGCTGTCTGGTAGGTGCGCCTAAATTACAAGACTTGTAAAAAAAAATTTTACAGTTCCAAATATTCCTATATTTGAGATGACACACAACACTTTAAGGTTTTCATAGTTTCTGAACTAATCATACTCATTATATGCCAGTTCACACCATAATTTCTGTGTACCAGATGCATTTCTGCATGCTCATTTTTGATGCATTCCAGTTTGCTTTTGATGTGTGAGTGCGTTTTTCCCCTCTCTTCATTTCATTTGAGGACAGATGTGGTCCAGTGCGTTTTGCCATGCTCCAGAGGCTCCATACAGAAAAAAATGCAACATGTTCTACTTTTGACTGCCCTGGAATGCACTGCACTGGTGTGAGTGCATAAGAGCCATAGGAATCCCACGTTTAACCACATCAGCTCCAGAAAGTTTTACCTCCATCACCAGGCCATTTTTTGCTATTTAGCACTGTGCTACTTTACCTGGTAATTTCATGATCATTCAATGCTGTATTCAAATAAACTTTATATACTTTTTTTCCACACAAATAGAGTTTTCATTTGGTAGTATTTGATCACCACTGGGTTTTTTAGATTTTTTTTATGCACAAGAAAAAAAAAACGAAAATCTTTAAAAAAAAAAAACAAAAAAAAAATATTTTTTACTTTGTGCTATAAAATATCAAAATAAGAGAATTTTAAAAATCGAATTTCTTCATAAAATTGAGAAAAAAAAGGGATTCTGCTAAATGTCTTTGGTAAAAGTAAATCTCAATAGGTGTGTATTATTTATTTATTTCATGTACTTCTGTAGCGCTGTCAATTTACGCAGCGCTTTGCATATACATTGTACATTCACATCAGTCCCTAACCCTCAAGGGGTGTACAAATTAAGGTCCCTAACTCACATTCATATACAAGGGCCAATGTAGACATGATCCAATTAACCTACCAGCATGTCTTTGGAATGTGGGAGGAAACCAGAGTACCTGGAGGAAACCCACGCAGGCACAGGGAGAACATGCAAACTCCAGGCAGGAGGTGCTGTGGCTGGGATATGAACAAACGACCCTAGTACTGCCAGGCGGAAGTGCTAACCATTTAGCCACTGTGCTGCTTGGTTTACATGAAAATTATAGCGTCTACAAAACTATAGTATATATACTGGAATTTTTTTTTATACTACGAATGGCAGTGATCAACAACTTATAGTGGGACTGTGTGGTGGGCAATCTGACACTGGGAGGGAATTGACTGACACTGACATCACCAGTGACACCAATACAGTGATTAGTGATAATACTGTACACTGTTACTGAACTAACGACACTGGTTGGGAAGGGGTTAACACAGCAATGGGCAAACTACGGCCCGCGGGCCGTATACGGCCCGGCGGACCTTATAATCCGGCCCGCGGAGAACGTGAGGGGAGCTAGGCTCCTCTCACAGTCCGCCCTGAAGACCGGTGTAGCATGAAAATCTGTCTCCTATGAGGATCTGTCCCCCTCGACGTATCTGCGCATGTGCCGGAGATCGCCGATCGGCTGCTAATGCCTGAAACTGGCACATGCGCAGATACGTCAAGGGGGACAGATCCTCATAGGAGACAGATTTTCATGCTACACCGGAACGGTGCGGGAACACGGCGAGAGGAACGCGCGGAGCAAAGGTAAGTGAATTGACACAGGGGGGACTTGGGGACTTAATATGGGGGATGAATTAATATGGGGGATGAATTACTCTATGGGGGATGAATTACTATAGGGGGGATGAATTACTATATGGGGGATTAATTACTATGCTTAATTATGGGGGAATATTACTATACTTACTATGGATGACACATACACATCATTCATCTACTCTTGGTCCGGCCCCCGGGTCCAATATATGAACCCATTGCGGCTCTCAAGTCAAAATGTTTGCCCACCCCTGGGTTAACATCTCAGGTAATCAAAGAATTGTGTGCCTAGTATATGTTGATGTGTGTATTATGCGCTGCTTTTTACTAAACAATCTCTTTGTTCCTTCTTCCTGCTTTGCAGGGAGAAGAAACAAAGATATCTGTACAAAGCCCTGTATTGATTCTATTCACAGATCAGAGCCCTGTGTTTAAAAAGAACCAATCAGTAGGTCCTGGCCATGAATCATTGTCCAGGACTCCCTGACAAAATCCCACTGTGTCACAGTGTATGTTGACGGGCAAGGGGTGCCCTGTACCCTGGAGAGGCCAGCAATGTACAGGTACGTCGCTGTGCCTGTACAGGTTGCCCATTTGCAGTACATTGCAAGCAGGCGGTCTTTAAGTAGTTAAACATGGTCCGTGTGGTTTTGATACATAATAAAAGCGCACTTGACTGCATCTGGTGTGAACCTATATGGGGTTTGCTTTAATTATTTTACATTCCTGCAAACAGTCTGTGGTTAGGTTTCTCATTTCATTTGTCTTCAGCAATTTGACAAGGTGCCAATTGTCTATGTAATACATTCCTTATGTGTATGCTATATAGCAGAGACCTCGTCTTATCTATTCCTCTGATTGACTATGCAGAACATAGGTACAGTGTATGTCCTCGTCAGCATTGTTACTTTATTATTATTTCAATACAAATACAAACCCTTCTCAATTAAGAATGTAAAGGTTACCCTACATCGTATATGGGAAAAAAAAAAGTGAACAGCTGCAAAATGTATATTATTATTATACAGGATTATATAGCGCCAACAGTTTGCTCAGCGCTTTACAATATAACGGGAGACAATACAGCAACAATACAGTTCAATACAAGAGAGATAGGAGGGTCCTGCTCCTTGTATACTTTTATTTATTTATTATCTCAGGTACTTGCATAGCGCTATCAATTTACACAGCGCTTTACATATGTATTGTACATTCACATCAGTCCCTAACCCTCAAGGGGTGTACAATCTAAGGTCCCTAACTCACATTCATACATACACATACTAGGGCCAATTTAGACAGGAGCCAATTCACCTACCAGCATGTTTTTGGAGTGTGGGAGGAAACCAGAGTACCCGGAGGAAACCCACGCAGGCACAGGGAGAACATGCAAACTCCAGGCAGGTGGTGCCCTGGTTGGGATTCGAACAAACGACCCTAGTACTGCCAGGCATAAGTATACTTATTCACACTTCTTTGATCCGGGGTTACAGGCCCAGAACTTTGGTAAGGTAGACTACCATGTGATTCCTGGAATTGGTGTTCTAAGTTAATCAGTTCAACTGATTCCCATTTCCTAAGAACCTTTACCCTGAGGCCATGTTCACCCCAGTACACTTCAATAACAGACGCTACAATGCAATGCAGTGTCATTCATTCTGCATTAGGCAGCAATTCTGTGAATGAGAACAGTACAAGTTCCAACAGCCGTTTCCATTGGCTTGGAGTTCTCAATGAACTACAATGGCGCTGTGGAGAGCTGTGGTAGTTCATTGATTCCTGTCAGTAAGTATCTGCCTGCCCATACGAGATGTATGTCTTCTGATCGCTGGTGCAATATTTTAGAGCAGGGGTATCAAACTCCAATTCATTCTGGGCCGTATCAGCATTATGGTTGCCTTCAAAGGGCCGGTTGTATCTGTAAGACTAGATGTCTAGAGCACCCCACACCCATTACATCAGATGTCAAGAATCCCACACCCTCCGTAACATCACCGTGCACCCCCTTTGGAGGCAGAGCTGGAAAGCAGAAAGTGTAGGGTCTGGAGGAGAACCAGAGGAGGAGTGGAGTCAGTTACTAGTGTCTGTTGAATGCTGAGACCAGGGGAGGCAGAGATGAGGGGGTGCTGCAGCTGCACTGAGAAGTGCAGGATTTGGCAGAGGAGTTCTATTCTCCTCTCTGCTGCCAACTCCTGAGACAAGGTGGAGGCCATGACAAGGGGGTACCTGCAGGAGAGGTGCAAGGGCCACATGAGATGGTCTGGAGGGCACCTGTGCTTTAGAGGCTCAAGAAACAAAAAAATAATAAAATGCACATTTTTTACCTAAAAATAAATGTGCATTTATTATTTTTTGATAAAAGGTGAACTTATCCTTTATGTACATGTAATGCTTAGATTTGCTTAGAGACCTGGTGACCAACCTACAGCCCAAGGGCCACATGCTGCCTTTTGATATATGATGTGTAGCCCTCAGACCACAGCAGTCTTTAGTGGGAACATTGTTTAGGGCAATATCATTGATTTCTACTGGGCTCATGTTCCCAGTTTCATAGGACAATATCATTGATTTCTACTAGCCTCATATTCCCAGTTTCGTATTGTCTTCTGCAGCATATCCTCAGCCAAAAATGTAGCATTTCCACAATATCTGACCCTCATTTCCTTTATTAGGTCTGCAGTTTTTGACGGTCCTCTCAAGCATTACATATATTGATCATTATGTGTGTCCCTTTTGTGATGTCAGGCGCCGCATTGGAGGCCTCCTTTAGCTGTTGACAACCACTGACACACAGTATGAAAAGATGACAGGAATCTAGGGAAGCAACACTCAGGATTCAACCATAGCTTACAATAACTGGACAAGGATCTGATCACATGGCCAATTGTGATGGGGGAGATATAGCAAATGTTTCTTAACTTCTTGGGGGGGGGGGGAAATCAATTGACCATATTTTTCCTTTCTATGGAAAAAGGGAAAAACGACATTAACCAATCTGCTACCACACTGGCCCATGGCATCTTCAAGAACGGGCAGATCTCTCACCACTCATAGGCATCTGCCTATCTATGTCCACCATGACAAGCTAAAAAACTAGATTTCAAGTACGATTTCCTCAGTTTTGAAAAGCAGAGATAAAGCGTAAGCTCCCGCAACTTTCACAGGGAAATGAGTAGCTATGATCAGGAACTAAGCAGCTTGATGAAGAGCTATTTAGTGGGCGTTATTGTTTAGTTTTTGTAAAAACTTGCGCATACAACAGGGCAGGAAATGATCACAGGATCACATGAAAGTCCTGGGTTTTAAGTAAAAGTAAACAAATTAAATAATTTTAAGGCTGTGGATCAGTAGTGGAGTCCAGGAACACCCACATAACTTTCCCGGCTTTTAACATCTATGTACATTATAATTAGCACACACCCTTAATCCCACTACATTCACAGATCTGCTTCTCCCCTTTTCTCTTGTTTATTTATTGTTTCTGGTAGTAAATTCTTTTGTATTTGTTCTCAGGTAATTGAGTTTCATTCTTTGAACCGCCATCAGGAAACCATTCAGACAATTCCTAGCTGGCCCTACAGGGCATAATTTCACCTAGGCATTGAGAACATCTCTGAGCCCTTCACCCTGGACTGCAAACCATTGAAGTCCTTTAATCTTTGCTTACATAATACCCAACTGCAGATAACTTTGTCCACATTATTGCATGTGCTAACCCTTTTATTCATTTCCATAGCATGCAGTGAGGTCCCTTGTGCCTGTGTCATTGTCAGCTGGCAATATAGAGGACAGATCGAAGGGTCATAGGTCTTGATAGTCTGTGCAACTGTGTCAAGCTATGGTGGCAGTGACAGATGAAAGGTTTGGTCCCTTCGGTTATTAAATCACTGAATCAAACGCTGTTAAAGATCAGAAAATATAATTAAAAATTTTTATTTGGCCTGCTAAGCATCTAATTTAATTGTAAGACTATATTAAGATACTATAAATAACTTACGATTACTTTAACTCAATCTGCCCTATTCAGCAAACAGTGCTCAGAGGCTGTATAAGGCCTTAATCTCAAAGGGTATGTTCACCTTTTGGAAAAAAATACATTTACATTTTTTGCAGGTACAAAAATGTGCATTCTTATTAAAAAGGGGGAAAAGGGTTTTTTTTATTACTTTTTTTGATACAAAAAGATCAAATACACATACGACTGAAAAAAAACTAAACACACTTCACCCGCTCATTCCAATTGGATCATATTATGTTATCCCCTACCCCCCCTTTTCCCTCCCCCCACCATTCCCCAATGCACACCCGATCCTAATCTCTGACTTCTCTCATAATTATCAATCTATATCTGTATTCCTTTTCTCCTATCTCCTTTTCTGGCACTCCTCTAAAACTCCCCCCATTACTCTTCCACTTACATTCTGACCAATTCCAAATATCTTTTAGTCGTTTTAAAAACCAACCACTCCACGTTTTCCTAAATTGTTCAGTTTTATCCACCTCAATATGACACAACTCCTCCATCCTATAGATGTTTTCTACTCTGTTTACCCAGTCATTCAAGCTTGGTGGGTCAGGGGCAAGTCAAAATGTGGGAATCAGGCCCTTAGCCGCACTAACTAGATGGTAAATTACCCTGTTCTTATGTTGTTTTACCAATGGTTTACATATATAATAATATATAACATATATAATATATGGATTTTTGTTCGGACAATAGATAATTACCAGTGTGTATTCAGCTCCTTGTAATTTTCCCCTCAAAAATAAAAATCGGCCCTCTGGGTCCTCCCTTTTCCCTCTAGTATAAAGCTCACATTCTTTGACAGCCCTATCGTGGCCCCTTTAACTGGAGACTATGCATAATACTACGTTACATATTGTTTCGAGTACATCTTCACATTTGTATCCTGAGTTACACGTGTCTCTTGAAGAGACTCTACATCTATGGAGTGTTGATGAATTTCCCCAAGTATCTTATGCCTTTTGGTGGGGGAGTTTAGCCCTTTTACGTTATAAAAGTCACAAACTGCATGACATTCATTTTAGCTATTATTTCCCTGCCCTACTAGAGTTCCTTTCACAAGAGGATTAAACAGACATAGACAGTTTAGGGTGTGGCCTTTCTCCCTTCTTCCCCTGCTACCAATCCCCATTTCCCTTCCTTCTCCCCTCTGTTCATGTGATACGGGGGGGTTCTCTGTATAACCCACCGGCTCTCTTTCTCATCCAGTTGCTCACCTGCAACTTCAGGTTCAATGACCACTTCCGCACAGGCAATTTCATGGGCACCACCAGCGCCCTTCCATCTCTCAGATGTCCCTCCTCCTCCCTCCGCTCCTTGCTGCTGAACCGGCTGGGCTTCCCACCTTCAATCCCCGCTGGCCGCCCACAGGCTCCAACTGACCACGGACACCGCTCGGGGATGTCCACCGAACAGGCCAACAACAGAATGCCCAGTCACCGGACCGCTCAGCTCCCAGCCACCACGGACACAGGCTCAGGTAGGCTCCAGGGCTAATCCTACGTGGGACTCATAAAGGCGTCCGGAGCTCCTTTGCTAGGTTGCCTCACAGCGCCATATTTTGGCTCCTCCCCCAGCTCCCCGGTGGGAAAAAAGGTATTTATAATGTTTTTATATGAATAAACAAATGTTTTACCTTTCATGTCTATTTTAAACTGTATGAATTGTTTTACATGGTGAGGGTTTACATATCTGTACATTAATGCTATTGAAATGGTTCCAACTTAAAGTAGATGCACTAAGGGCTGGCCCACACTAGCCCAGTGTTTTTTCTTCTGCATCAAAAATGCATGCACACTGCTTTCCATGTATTCCAATGGCCCTAGTTTACACCAATGCAGTAAGTTCCAGTGTGTTCAGGTGCAGGTAAAAAAAAAAAGTAAAACATGCTGCAATTTTTCTGTACAGAACTGTACTGGAATATATCAAAATGCATCAAAAATGTAGCGAAATGGAGTGTGGTGTGAACTGTGCGTTTTTGTGGTGTGAACTGGCCCTAAAACAAGCTAGAAGAAATAATACATCACATGTACAGTGATAGCCAGGGGCTATCGACGCGTCTGGGAGATTGACTTCACACAGTGACTGCATTCAGGAGGGAAGTAAAAAAAAAAGTGAACACACCATACCGCAGCTGAAATTTACGATCATTCTTAAATGTGTCAACATGGGGCTAAAAGAATAAATAAGGAATTGCAGATAGACACAAGGGTTGATTTACTAAATGCAAATACACTGTTCATTTCACAAGTTGATGTTGCGCTCTGCAAGGGAATTTTCCCCAGAACTTAGTAAATATGGTGAAACTTCACTTTGCAAAGAATACTCAATCACACGCAATGAAAATAATAAAAATAACAAAAACTGCATCTTTGCTTGAATAGGATTGGATTCACTAAGCCCTGTGGTAAATTTCCTTGCAGAGTGCAACTGCATTTGGAAAATGAACATTATATTTTTTCTTTAGCAAATCAACCTCAATGACTTGAGATGTTGTATGGGATTTGAAGGAACATTTCAATGATCTTTCTTTAAACAATTGAATCTGTCACATTTACATGCATGCTCCTAATGCTCAAGCATGCATGTTAATGTATTTGGAAGAGCACAGTAGGAAAGCAGCCAGACACAGCACAACCTGACCCTATTATGCAGAAATTATATCATCCAAATTTAAAAAAGAAAAAAAAAAAGAAAAAGGAAGAGCACAGAAATAGTCCAGAAAGACCCAGTCACATCATGAATAAAGGACGTGCACCTCAGAATGGAAATCAAATATCGGGTTGAGCACACAATCACACACACCAGTGATCTGCACGATCCATTGGGGTTTACTTTTTAGAAGGTTAAATCATATGTTTGTGTGTGAATCAGGCCTGGTTCACAGTAATGTAATTGTGATTTCCAATGCGATTATGCAGAGCAACTGCAGTATGACGTTTTTGGCGCATTTTTATTTGATTTTCATACTACTGCCATTTCTGGAGAAGAATAGTTAGGAGGAAAAAACACCGGAATCACATCAAAAACACGTGTCAATACATTTTTGATGCATTTATATAGTAAAGCACTGAGCAAACTGTTGGCGCTATATAAATCCTGTGGCACAAAATCACACTGAACCAAAGTATAACAGGATCCTTCCCCAAAGTTAAATCGCAGTTGCATTGCATTGATGTGAACAGGAACCACTGAAATTAATGCGATTTCCATTGTTATGCAATTCTGTGCGACCCAAGTTGCATCAGTGTGAACCAGAACTTAGGCTAGGTTCACATCTCTGTAGCTCTGCAAGCCGTGTTTGCATGGGCATGGCAGCCTATTCATTTTAATGGGCTGCTTTGCCTGCGTTTCCCACAGGGAAAAGGTCCCTGCACCTTTTTTAAAACACGGCCGCACAGAAATCGCATGGCGAGTTTGCACAATGCGTATCTGTGTGCAGGAAATTGCACCACATTTTTCAGTGGGTAGGGGTGCCATTGAGAGTTATTGGCACCCCATGCATTTTCTGAGCAGAAACGCATTTTGTATGCGGATACATGTGGGTGCAGGAATGCGTGTGATTACACACACCATCCCCGCACTCATCTTAAAGGATAAGTTCACCTTTCAGAACACGTTACCCCCGTATTCAGGGTGTAACATGTAACATGCTCGGAAAGGACCGGCCCCCCGCTCCTCCCCTCTCCCCTGCTTTGACAGCTAGCGGAAATCAAAGATCACACGGCCATGTGGGGTTCTGCCCCCCGGCCTGGCCATGCCACTCATTCACAGTGTTCTGTGAATCAGTCTTTGTGGCTATCAGCTTGCAGTTCTCAGTGAACTACCATGATGCTATGAGTGCTGTGGTAGTTCATTGATTCTTCCTGTCAGAGTGTATTGACTTGCTCATACAGGATGTAAGGGAAAGCAGATATAATGACAGGTCTACAGGAGTCCTGCATAGCACCAACAATCTTCTGATCACTGTAACAATGCTTTCCAGGCTCCCTCAACAAAAAATAAGTGTACAATTTGTTACCTGCAAAAAAATGTGCATTTATTATTTTTTGTCAAAAGGTGAACTTATCCTTTAAGATTTGACCCTCACTGCAAAGGTCAAAAACGCATATCTATATTATAATAGTAGCTAAATAGTACGTAGATCTGACACAGACCAAGCAGGCAGAGCAATTAAAGAGTTCCCCCCCCCAAAAAAAAAAAAAAATTAAAAAGCTATAAGTCAGCAGCTACAAATACTGTAGCTGCTGACTTTTAAGATTAGGGAGCTTACCTGTCCAGGCATCCAGTGGTGTCCTCACCCGAGTCGATTCTTCACTCAGCTATCGGGTGCTAGTGCCACCATCTTGACTACAGGAAACCAGCAGTGAAGCCTTTTGGCTTCACAGCCAGTTTACCAATGCACATGAGCAAAGTGTGCTGCACTTTGTGAATGGGCTGCTGTCTTCTGGGATCTGTGAAGTGTCACAGAAAGCTGCCCCCCAGGGAAATGGAATCGAACCCAAAAGGTGCCAAATGTGACAGCAGAGGGGGAGCAGGCAGACAAGCAGAGCTTCCTCTTTTGTGTGACGCTCCGCTTTAACAGAGAGATCACCATGCAGTCTTTCATCACATTAGCACTACCAGACTTGTGATACAACACAGAGGAAATGGTAAGGCACAGATGTTGCCCCAGAACAAGAAATTGCCTGTCTCTTTAACGAACAGGGACAAGCTAGGTGAATGAATACATGGACATAAGGGAATCGATCAGCCATGACACTACAAACTGCAGCCCCAACATGTCAGCCTATCATCACAAGGTAAGACAAACAAACAACACAGAGACTATAATGAAACTAACACCTATTTAAAACAATTCAAAGTGTACAGTGCCTTTAATAATTCTGATTTAGATTACAAATGCAGAACTCCTAGCATTAAACAGAATAAAACAGGTAAATACAGGTCTCTATTGTGAAGTATGGGTGAAATGAAGGATCACTGTGACAGATCTCTTCACACGGTACCTCATTAATTTATTAGCATCTTGCATGCAGCTGCTGATCGGATACTATTATGTAGCCCTGTATCAAATAGACTACATTTTTCCAGCTAGTCTAATGTCCGGATGTCTCTCTCAAGCTCAGCAATACATCTGAAGTCATCAAAGGTCTAATATCTGAACTGCTGCATACATTATGTTTAATAAACAGATGGACTTCTGTCTTTTTTTTCATCTAACTATATTATTATTATTATTAACATTCATCCATTAAAGATATATTCCTGATAATTATAAAGGTAATGTAATCATCCACGATGCAGGTTACGGAGGTAAACAAGCATCTGCAGAATTCTTAGTGACGCAACAACTGCAAGCATGAGGGATTCTGGGTGATATGTCACTACCTGAGCAGAATACCAATAAGAGAGCTTTTACGCGTGAATATTGTTCCAACCACTACATGGTAAGAGAACAGCTTTCCTGGCATTAAGAGACCCTTTAAAATCCACACTGCAATCAACGTTCGGAACTAACAGATTTTATTTAAAATATCTGCAATGTATGAAGGAGAAACTAAAATTAGTTACAGAAGAGCTATGTTTCCAAAAGGTCATGCAAGGTTGACCAATCATAAAAAATAGATATAAAAATCTATTAAAAATAAAAATCTAGGAATATGGGGGTTCACTTTGTTCTAGGATAAACAGCCCTCCTACACTCAACATACAAAGTGCAAAGGCAGAAGTCGAACTCTTGCCGTATTAACATATATGGTCTATTTAATGAAGGCAGAAGCCCTTTGCACATACATCTGTCTAGACTCATGTTCTGCAGAGGTGAAGGGCCAGCATCCCCCACCACCAGACCCTCTGTATACACCTGCAGAGGTTGTGTTTATATAAAGTCCACATTTTGTAGCCTCCCCCACTCAATACATAGCAATGCACAACCTCCCCCCACTGAAACCCAGCAGCGTTAACCACCTCCATTCACACAGAACCATCTGTGTGTAAAGCAAGCAGGTTGTGTAAATACAGGAAGGATTTCCTAGTAGGCACGTTGCCCAGGGGGACACTGGAGTTATTAGTCAGCTAGCCATCAATTGACGTGGCCAAAAAAAAAATATTTATTTTTTGTCCTTTTACTGGGAGTTTATGTCATGTAACATGCTTGTAAAATGGTCTACAGTCTATATAAAAAAAGTTGGTTTTACTGCCAAATCTAAACAGAAAGCTAGTGACTTTTTTTTTTTTTTAAAAAAAACCTGAAACCTAACCGTAGAAAAAAAAAAAAAAATTACGAAAAAGAAAATAAAATAAAAAATATAAATTACAAGGAAAAGAAACCTCTAAGCACTCTACTCTTTAGAAGACACCAACGACAACAGAAGACATTAAAAGAGAATTTCACCTTTAGCAAAAAAATAATAAAAACAGTATAAATGTACAACTGTTATTTTATTGCATCTGAACTTGTAAAGCCAAGTATAACTGTGATCAGTGGACTGTGGGAGCAATGCTGTGGCCCCTGCAGACTTTTTTTTTCCAGCTCAAGTCCTTACGGAAGAACAGACTTTCAGCTATGGAGCTGTAGGGCCGGTTCACCCGAGGAATCTCACAGGAACGTCCTGTGCATTCCTGTGCGATACACATGTGGTTCAGTGCAGTGCGATTTGAGCTCATTCACTGCACTCTCCCAAAAGTAGTACATGCACTACTTTTGGAAACACACTGAAACCGGATCACAGGGTACTTCTGTACCATGCGATCTGGTGCAGGTAAACACACTGTTTGCGACCTGCTTTTGGGGTGTCATTAGCTTAAACTGGTTGCAAACCTCAGACATGAAATATGAAAAAGCATAGCCCTCTATAATGTGTTCTTATCTCAATTGAGAGCACTAAGCGTCATTTCTGTTTGCTGCTTCATTCATCTGCTATCAGCATGAATCACTTTTGACAAGTTTTCCAGGCACTAAGAGAAAAAAGGTGACAGAGTAAGAACCTCCAGCAGATCGACAGCCTCAGCTCTGTTCCTGTGAGCTGTGTGTAAGGGGTGTGTCTCTTCCCTCCAATCAGCTCTCAGAACTCTACTCACTGAGCTTTACAGGGTGTGACTTAAGATCTCCACCCCCTTTTTCTGAAATCTCAGACAAGCTGCATAAATTCAGCACTGTGAACAAATGTAGAATAGAGAAGACTGCAGATAAACAGGTACAACTTATGTAGAATTTGTTTTATCTCTGTGCATCACCTGAGGCTAGTCCCTTCACTGAGTATATGTAGGGTTTACAAACACTTTAATAGACACCCATTGCAGATCACAACTGCAGTGTATTTTAAATGCGGTGCAGAAAACGTGCATGGAATGCGGGTTTCCCACGCTGCGTTCTGTTGTGAATGGGACCAGAAGAAGGATCAATGGACCACAAATGTGGTGAAATCACTGCCGAAGTGGCAGTTGGGGCTTGTATTTTTTTCTTTCACAGTTCCTTTTGAATGAATGATGCAACTTTGAGAATGTAGCCACACACAGCCTTGCCAATTTCAGATTTCACAAAAACCAGCAATGGATCCCAGATTCTGTAAGTGTGGGGCTGTAGGAGGGTGGGGGGCTGTGGACTCTGATCATGTTCCATGTTACACCATAAATATAGACTGGAAACATGGTCACAGATCTGGCTTTTAAATCCACAGCAGCCAGTTACATGTCAACATACTGGCACACTGGTCACATGACATCTATTAAAGGGAAAGACTAAACATGAGACAGAGTCTTACTGGCCAATTACCATATCACTTGGAATTTGGTCATGTGACTGGCCACCATGGAATCCTGGTGCAGTGTTTTCTATATAGAGGTAGTTTTATGCCTTCTGCTACCTTTTATAGTAAGGCTCCATTCACATATAGGTAAAACTGACCAATTACACCACATTTGTCAGCTGCCATTCATTTTCAATGGCTTCTAAATGCAGGTGCGATTTTGCCGCAATTGTCACAAGATTAATCGTGCTGCATTTGCGGCAAACTACATCACACAAAAGCTTATCGCCCAAAAAGGAGCTTCTTTTGGGGCAACAAGCTTCACGTGATGTGGTTTGCGAGATTGCAGCGTGACAATTATGGCAGAACTGCACCCATGTTTAGGTTCAATTGAAAATGAATGGCACCTAAACAAACGTAGTGTGATTTGTCAGTTTTCCAGAGCATTTTGGGATCACGGGAAGAATAGCAATGATTCTGCCCCAGATACAACACGCCAAGATGTGAGTGGAGCCTAAGTGAGTTAGGGGGTAGGGCAGTGGGAAGCGCTTATTGTGACCACAGGTTCACTTTAGGATCATGTAGTGATTTCTTTAATTATATTTTAGAGGATTTCAATGGGTCTTCCCTCTTTAATACAAAAGCAGACTGTACTTCAGACCCTTAGTGTTGCAATGTGGAGAAGCCATCTCTACATTGTTCGTCTGCATGGGTATTGGCTGGTGAGGTGCAGTGTGGCTGGGCCAAATGTCACCCTACCAGTGGTCATCTCACATTTATGGGAAAAGTGGATGCAAATCTGACATCTTTCAGTGTAGCAACAAAGAGATGTACCACCTCTTCATTACTCATGATAGACGGCAATACCATAACCCTTCTGTAGTGATGATTCATGTTCAAATACAGTTTTTATTATATTACAGTGGGAAATGTAGGAATCAGCTAGATGAATAGAAGGGTGGATAGAAAACTGGATAAAAGATCATATTCAGAGAGCAGTGGTTAATGATTCATACTCTGAATGGTCTGGGGTCATCAGTGGTGGACCCCAAGGTTCAGTGTTGGGACCCTTCCTTTTTAATATATTTATAAACGATATAGGGTCTGGGATTAAAAATCCAATTTCAGTCTTTGCAGATGACACCAAGCTGTGCAGTGGAATAATGTCCTTACAGGATGTCTCCAATTTACAAGCCAACCTCAATGCACTGTTTAATTGGGCAACTATGTGGCAAATGAGGTTTAATGTTGATAAATGTAAGGTTATGCACTTGGGGGCTAAGAATATGCATGCATCATACATACTAGGGGGGTACAACTGGGGGAATCAATGCTGGAGAAGGATCTGGGAGTTCTGGTAGATCACAAGCTTAATAATGGCATGCAATGCCAAGCTGCGGTTTCTAAAGCGAGCAAAATC
Source organism: Staurois parvus (assembly GCF_062004578.1). Taxonomy (NCBI): domain Eukaryota; kingdom Metazoa; phylum Chordata; class Amphibia; order Anura; family Ranidae; genus Staurois; species Staurois parvus. Next base: position 11,042,760 of record NW_028317971.1, read on the forward strand.
CTCTCTCGTATTAAAAGAGGTATAGACTCCAGAGAGAGAGAGAGAGATATTACCCCTGTACAAATCATTAGTAAGACCTCATCTGGAATATGCAGTTCAGTTTTGGGCACAAATTCACAAAAAGAACATTGGGGAACTGGAGAAAGTACAGAGAAGGGAAACCAAACGGATAAGAGGCATGGAGGAGATCAGCTATGAGGAAAGATTAGAGGAACTGAATTTATTCTCTCTTGAGAAGAGGAGATTAAAGTGTTACTAAACCCAGGACCCTGCATTCACTATATCTGGTCTCCCACAGTACACAGAACATGATAGTGCAATTATTTTAGTAAATATAAAACTGCTAAATATATCTTTTTTCATCAGCAGTTAGAGCAGTCGTGCGCCTTTTGTCAGTGTCCAGCCCAGCACTAGCTAAAGCTTGTAGGAGGAGTTTTCTTTCTGCTCTAGGAGGATGGAAATCCCCTGACCTCTGTCTGGACAGTGCTGATTGGCCCTGTGCTGATCACATGCACTCTCCCAAGAAAATATAAACTCTCTAGCAATACACAAACCGAGCATGTGCATGTGACCACGGGTTCAGTCTGTATCAGGTGGTCATTTCAACAAGAGGAGGGGCAGAAAAGAAAAGATCAAAGAGCCTTTTTACACAATGCAGAGGATTAACCCCTTAGGTTCCACAGTGAGGTTAACAAGCATACTTTACTGCATATACAGACTGATTTTACTGTTGTGGATTTAGTAACACTTTAAGGGGGGGAGATACTAACATTTATAGGCAAAGTTAATCTAGGCAATATCCAATTACCTCTCAGGGAATCAGGAAGGATTTTATCCCCTGCAGGAGCAAATTGCATCATGGTTTGCTGTTTTTTTTGCCTTCCTCTAGATCAGCGGTTCTCAACCTGGGGGTCGAACGACCATTTCCCAGGGGTCGCCTAAGACCATCGGAAAACACATATTTCCGATGGTCTTAGGAACCGAGACACCGCTCCTCTGACTCAGGCGATGTGTGGGCGGGATGATACGCTGCCCTGTCACCTGGCCACACCTCCGAGATCACTCAACAGCTCCGCCTCCTCGCCGCTGATTGGCCACCGGAACTGTAGCTCAGGAGAGGCACACAGGCGGCCAATCACCGGCGAGAAGGTGGAGCTTGGAGAGGAGGAGCCGAGCGGCAGCGCGCGTAGATCTAAGAAGATCGACGGAGTTGCCGGAGTAAGTGAAGAGCAGAGCGGCCAGAGAAGGAAGACAGCTGACAGGTAAGTGAGAGAGCGAGCCCAGGCTGGAGCAGGGGTCAGCAAGGTAAGTATCATTGGTGTCAGTGGGAGGAATAGTGCCCCATCATTTGTGTCACTAATACCAACGATGGGGCACTATTCCTCCCCCCACCGACACCAACGATGGGGCACTATTCCTCCCCCCACCGACACCAACGATGGGGCACTATTCCTCCCCCCACCGACACCAACGATGGGGCACTATTCCTCCCCCCACCGACACCAACGATGGGGCACTATTCCTCCCCCCACCGACACCAACGATGGGGCACTATTCCCCCCCCCCACCGACACCAACGATGGGGCACTATTCCCCCCCTGACCCCAATGATGGGGCACTATTCCCCCCCTGACCCCAATGATGGGGCATCATTCCTCCCACTGACACCAATGATGAGGCACTATTCCCCCCACTGACACCAATGATGGGGCACTATTCCCCCCACTGACACCAATGATGGGGCACTATTCCCCCCACTGACACCAATGATGGGGCACTATTCCCCCCACTGACACCAATGATGGGGCACTATTCCCCCCACTGACACCAATGATGGGGCACTATTCCCCCCACTGACACCAATGATGGGGCACTATTCCCCCCACTGACACCAATGATGGGGCACTATTCCCCCCACTGACACCAACGATGGGGCACTATTCCCCCCACTGACACCAACGATGGGGCACTATTCCCCCCACTGACACCAACGATGGGGCACTATTCCCCCCACTGACACCAACGATGGGGCACTATTCCTCCCACTGACACCAACGATGGGACACTATTCATCCCACTGACATCAGTGATGGGGCACTACTCCTTCCACTGACACCAATGATGTGGCACTAGTCCTCCCACTGCAAAATTACAGTTATGAAGTAGCAACGAAAATAATTTTATGGTTGGGGGTCACCACAACATGAGGAACTGTATTAAGGGGTCGCGGCATTAGAAAGGTTGAGAACCACTGCTCTAGATCAATGGTAGGTATAGGATTAGCACTTTTTTTTTTTTTGGTTGAACTGGATGGACTTTTGTCTTTTTTCAGCCAGACTAACTATGTAACTATGAAGGCTTAAGAAAGAACATATTCCTCCATCAAAACAAGCCAGGTGGAAGGAGGAATCCTTCCCACCAGGATGTTGTATTCTCAGTTATGTAGTCCAATCACAGTAGCATGTAGTTCTAACACATTGTGCCCTAGGGTGACAAAGCTACTTCGTTGTTACCCTTGACAGGAAGTGATTGGCAGAATTACCAAGTTAAAATAAAGAATAAAAAGTATAATAAAAAACAAATGCAGCCACCACATCTAAGGACCAGTAAGCTGCTTTTGCTCTTGGGTTTAGGTACACTTTGAATTATTCCGCATCATAGCCTTGTTACCATTCTCTTCTAATATCACCTCTTTCCTACTATGCTATACATACAGTATGTTCTACATGTGCTCTTACCTGTAATGTTTTCAGCCACAGCTAAACCGAAAATTTCTTCTTCATCTGTCTCTGTTCTGGGTTGTATTGTGGAATCTTCAATTATTTTCTTAGGAAACATGTCAGAGGTAACAAGTGGGACATCTTCAGTGGCTAGAAATTCAGCTTCGTCATCTTTTTTGTGCGTCACGAAATATTGGGTTTCTGTGGTCTTCTCTTCATGTGTTGGCAGATCAAGGTCAGTTTTTTCTGATATGTCCCAGATATATGGCTGTAAAGGGACATCAGATATGACATCTGGATAAGAGGAACTGCTTAAAGCTATTGTAGACAGATCATCTGATTCTTTTAGTAGATAATGGGAACTTTCATCCAAGCTGGATTCTGGCTCATAAATAGGATCAAGGGGAAAGATAGAGGCTGTCGAAAAAGCTGATGTAAAGAACTCAGAAGAGATTTCAGGCCAGTGAGATGTCGATAATTGAGAGCCTATGACAAGTGGCACAGTTGGAGGTTCTTCAATAGCTACCTCTGTCACATGCTCATCTTTTAGATTGTAAGTAGCAGTGATTGACTGTACGGTTTCATTCTCTGTCCAAGTCTTGTTAGGCAATGAAATATCATTGTGTAGTAGTTCTGATCCTAAAATGGAATGCTCATGGTTTAGATCAGATGATATATTCCTTTCGGTTTGGCTTTCATCAGAAACTTGTACCTCATTATCCAGAAGCCATGCTGATGTAGGCGTTGAAGCATCTTCTGCTTCTGCCAAATGACCGATGGATGAGACAGGCTGTGGTGCAAAGAACTCTTCAGTAGACCATGGGAGGGTTTCAGTTGGTATTGTCTCCTGGAGGCTCAAACGAAAACATGCCAAAAATATATTTATCGAAGTCCAATATGTTAAAACCATGATGTGTCTTGTTTTAATAACCTCTACCAGAAAAACAGCATGTCACCGAGCGCTCATTCTTCTTTGCCAACAAAAACTGTAAGACACAAAACATAAAACATGATCCTTAGCAATATAGTAAAACTGAGGGTACGCCTTTCCATTTCTTAAATATGTAAACATAGTGATACTTCCATAATCTACACATTCAACAATTTCCAACACACTCACTTTCTTCCTTTCTGCTGACTAAAAACGCACTTATAATAATATGCAAATTTAGACTACTTGTGAAAAGTCAGAACATTTCATTTTCATAGATTTGGATGTATACGAATCTCAGAATGGACATAGTAATGAATGTCGATGAATCCGAAAAAAAAGTTCTAACGAAATTAACAAATGCATTAGTTTTATTCGCATGATGTCACATGATGTGATAGTAGTTCAGGCCCATGGGGAACTTAATTAAATTTTCCATCTTGTTCAGATAACAAATGGATTCGAATTTCATTCCATTCATTATTACAGATGCACATGACACCAGACAATATTGTCCAATCAGCTCATGCCATTTCTCTTGGTAGGTTGGACTAGCGTTCAAAAATATTGAATCCTTCCGTTTTGAATCCATCAGATTTGTTAATATATAGCAATCTTCTGGAAAAACTGTAACGTTTTTCAAATACACCTGAACCAAGAACGAATGCCAAAGATACAAAACAAATTCTGAAAATGAAAATCAGTTCAATATGACGAAATTAAATTCTTCAATGAACAAAATGCATTGGAAAAAAATGAAATGAAAATTTCTGGTGTGCACATGTCTAGTAGAAAAGATCTCATCCTAATTTCTAACCACTCGATTTTGGCACTGATGTATATGAAGAGCAATGACATATACAGTCTCTGAGCTGAGGTATCTTTGAAGTGTGGGCCTGTGAATGACAGTTAACATTGCCTTTATCTTATGCTTAGAGGCAAGATGGTGACACCCAGTGAGGAATAATTGGGTCTCTAGACTAGAGACTGGACCAGAGGTTTTGTTCACCAATTTTGCAATAGTTAGTTGTTATAAGCTAAATCATTCCTGTTAGAAGCCCATACAAACATGGAGAATTAGATATTTTCTGGTATTTTTACTAGTGAACAGTAAGAAACTGGTTATTGTAAGAGGTCTGCCACTGACTGGATAGGAATATAAATTGGTTGTAAACCTCAGACATGAAATATTAAAGCACATCCCTATACAATGTGTGCTTGTCTCAAGTGCACTAAGCGTCATTTCTGTCTGCTGCTTCATTCCTCTGCTAACAGCAGGACTCACATCTGACAGGTTTTCTTCACACCAAGAGCAAAAAAGTGACAGGGGAGGGAGCTCCAGCGGATTGACAGCCTCAGCTCTGTTCCTCTGTGCTGTGTGAAGAGGGAGTGTCTCTTCCCTCCAATCAGCTCTCAAAGCTCTCCTCACTGAGCTCTGAGTGTAACTTCAGCTCTCTGCCCCCTTTTTTCTGAATACTCAGACAAGCTTTATAAATTCTGCACTTTGAACTGATGTAGAGGAGAGAAGACTGCAGAAAAAGGAGGTACAACTTATGTAAAATGATTTGTTTAATCTCTGTGTATCACCTGAAGCTAGTCACTTCACTGAGTATATGTTAGGGTTTACAACCACTTTAAACCCTGATGCCCAACCTTTGGACCAAAGGCTGCCTGCACCCCTTTGGCACCTATTATATTGCCCTTGGGCCCCTGCAGACAGTAGTCTATGTTTTGTTCCTTACTGAGGCCAGTAAAGAAAAAGAATATTCTTTAATCTTGGTTCTAGTAGTAAACAAAGTTTGATATGTTTTTAATACCATATGTTTTTAATAACATCAAAGGCACAAATGTGATAGAACTGATATACAAAAGAAGAGTCATAGCTGTGATCATTAGCAATGTGTCTTCAGTCTATTACTGCATCCTGAAGCATGTCCTCAGTCTACAACAACTCTGATGTCTGCAGTCTCTGACCATCTCTTGTAGCATGCCTGCTGTCTCTGATCATTTTCTGATGCATATGTGCCATCTCTTACAGCTTAGTAGTATAGTAATACATTCAGTGAATATGTGCAGCCAATGGTTTTGGTCAGGGGCCACACTTGAGCCCCCCTATATGAAAAAGTTTACCATCAGGGATGTAGGAGCAACTTCAGGAAAAGAAAAAAAGTCCTCCTTGCAGGGGCTGGGTCCACACTGCTAGGGTTAAATGCTTGTTTAATCTGGGGCCCAGTAAAAAGTATTTTTACTTATTTGGTCCTCTAGTCCCTAGGCAAAAAATGTGTTCCCCTTGTTCCAGCAGTGGACTGCCCTCAATGTCCTAACGTCCAGTAGAGGGGTATGGACTCTGCTTAGGTCTGGATGATAACAGACTTGAAAATACCAGAGGGCAAGGGAGAAGAGGCTGCAGGGATCAGTCTAGCAAAGCAAAGGAGCCTGCAGGAGTGAAAAAAACTGCTAGACATAAATGATAAGTTAAACCTCTGCAGTAGGGGAGGACTTTTCCTTTTCCTGGAGTTCAGCTTTAAAGAATAATGCACTAAATGATGCTTAGCAAAACTGTTGAGGCAAGTGTGACATGTATCATTCAAATAAGTGCTCCCATTCTGAATATTTCTGCCTTAAGGGTAAGGAGGAGCTCATAGACATAAGATTTAACAGGATCAGCTGACAATCTCCGAATCTATGGGAACCAACAGATCATAATAGATATTCCCGCTCCTGTTCCAGTCTTGAGGAAATAGCAAGTAGTTGTTCTGGATCTTTATCAACATATTACTAATGTTTTCGGATGGTGTTCCAAGGTGGATGGTACTCTACTCCATCTCCATAGCCATGTATTTACAAACCAACTATACACTAACACCAAGGTATGTTTTCCTCATTTACAAACCCAAGTGATTCAAAAAAGTATTTATTTTAAGAGATCTTAGGAAAAAAAAAAAAAAAAAAAAAAAAAAAAAAGAAATATCTGAAGGCCCCTTTCACATGGGTCAGTCTCCATTTGGATCAGCAGGGGATCTGTCCACTGATCCCCTGCAGATCAGAGCAGAGTTGGCGGATGACAAGTCCGTGTTCGCTTAGTTTATGCAGAGCGGACATGGACTAAAGCGGCACTGCTCTATTGGTGACCAAGTGTTAACAAATTCTGCTGTCTGTTTACACCTGACTGCCCTCCAAATCTGGTCCATCTATATAGAAGATGATGGATTCCCTTCCATTTTTTTTAGCAAACCAGATCAGAGCTAGGTGAGTATAAAAAAGGTGAGTGAAAAACTGACAGGTGGGCCTGATTGGAGCAGCCAAGCGAAAGAGGCCTTAGACAGTCCAATCTTACTTGCACATTCAACCGCAATCTGATGTCTATGGATTGCTCAGGGTCCAATGGAGACAAGGCACAAACAAACCTTGTTTTTATATACTGTTCATGGAGTAGGACCTTGCAAGTGTCAGTGGTGATTGTAGCATTGAGTCTGGTGGCAAAAGTAATATTCAGGTCTTTTCACTGAAGTCACATTAGATTACATTATGGTTTGAACAGCTTTTAAGTAACCCTTACCCAAGTTTAAAGTTTAAGTAGACATTGTACCTAACAGTAGACGCCAAAGAATACCTACTTTACACTGTGTTAATCAAAAAAGCCTATATAATGTTCCCATCTATATTCAGTTTACTACCCTGGTCTTACTTCCCGTATCCCCCCCATTCTGTTGTCCAGTAAGAGTGCCTTGGTGGCCAGTAAGGCCTCATTCATATTAGCGAACAGAACCATGCATCAGACCTGCATGGATATACACTCCAGAATGCACAAAGAAACCCTGTCATTGTATGGGCAAGCTGCCTGGACAATCTGCATGGAACATCTGTGCATCTCATGTGTGTGAAGATGGCCACTTTGCAAGGGTGTACGGATTGGTACGTCTGTGTGAATTAGGCCTAAATGCACTCTTTGGACAAGGGGTCGCAATTGGAGCTACAAAAAGTCAGACCCCAGTTACAAAGTAAAACTGAAACAAAGAGGGGCACAGAAAAAATGTGTTGACTAATGAAAGCCAACTGCAGCAGCGTATGGTGCATTTTAAAACCAGGAAAACTCATGAGTAGGGCTCTTAATCAATATCTCCAGTGACATCAGCGGCTGGAATAATTTCACAGACACCAAACGCCAACATCAAACTGTGCAGTAAATATTGTACATTCCGTATCTCTAATGTAATTGTTCTCCATTAGGCTTAAACCTCATAATTGCTTAAGACATCTTTGGACCTAAAGTACCATGCTTAGTAGTAAAAGGTCCAACAGCTACCTAAAGTTGGCTATAGGCGGTGTGAATTTTGCTCACATGACTATAAATGGAATGTGTCCTATAAAAAAAAAACAAAAAAAAAACAACAACTTACCATGTGTCCTGAAAATACCTACCTGGTTAAGAAGCTCCAACTGCACTGGTCTCCACTGACCTGGATCATTTAGTAGTCCATGGGACTTCACATCATTGACAGTGAAGCTTCCCACTCAAAATCTGGTGCAGCTGTGCATGGTAGGCAATCAGCTTCTAACTTACGCTTGTTCAGTTAAGATTTGCCAAAAAAACCTGGAAGCTGATTGGTTCCTATGCAGAGCTGCACCAGATTTTGCACTCTCCAATTTTAGTAAATAACCCCCAGTGTGATTAAATTATCATTGTGTGGGTGCATTTAAAGCAGAACTTCACCTAAAAGAGAAAGTCCCGCTTGTTTCTCTTCCCTTCCACTGCCACATTTGGGGGGGGGGGGGGGTGTTTGACAGGTACCTGCTCCCAGGTAAGATCGCCACATCAATCTTTTGGCTCCTCCTCCTTCCACCTGCAGCCTTCTGGGGCATGCACAGGTCCCAGAAAACTGCGGGACCAGTCACACAGTGAAGTGCAGCTCCCACATGCCGAGTAGGAAACTGGCTGTGAAAAGTTGGCTCGGGTGAGGACATGGCTGGATCCCTGGACAAGCAAATATCCTTATACTCAAAGTCAGCAGCTACAGTATTTGTAGCTGCTCACTTTTATTTTTGGGGGGAGACTGGAGCTCCACTTTAAAGGACACTTATTGCACATTGAGATTTGCACATATCGTTGTTACTTATATATATATGGTTATGATTATCTGCATTTATAGTTATTTTTTATATATGTGTTTATATAATTTTTCACCTAATATTTTGGGTATGCATCGCTATGTCACTTTTTAGTGCTGCACTTTTTAGTTTATAGTGCATTTAAGATTTGATAACAAATTTTTGTGCTGGCTACTTATTAATTAGGGCAGGGGTCTCCAAACTTTTCATTCAAAGGGCCAGTTTACTGTACTTCAAACTTTAGGAGACCGGATTGTGGTCAGTGGGGGGTAGAAAATGTCTCGGGACCAGGATCTGTGAAAATAAACATGGTCTCAGGGTTGGTGGTCAGTAAAGAAGAGTATTGCCCCATCATTGGTATTAGTGGAAGAAATAGTGCACCATTGTTGGTGTCAGTGGGAGGAATAGTGTACCATTGTTGGTGTCAGTGGGAGGAATAGTGCCTTGTATCATTCAGAGGAATAGTGCCCCAAGGGCTGCTTAAAGGCTGGCAAAGGACCGTATCCAGCCCCCAGGCCACAGTTTGGATACCTCCGATTTAGGGAGATATCCGAGTGCAGGGACATATTTTTTGTTTTTAGTACTATAAAAGGAGAGATTCCCCTTAAATCAGTTTAAACTCACCTCCTTCCATTTTTGCCATTTAATTATCTTTTAAAAAGGGGACATTTGTTTTTGGGGCTGCACAGTGGCTAAATGGTTAGCACTTCTGCCTGGCAGTACTAGGGTCGTTGGTTCGAATCCCAGCCATGGCACCACCTGCCTGGAGTTTGCATGTTCTCCCTGTGCCTGCGTGGGTTTCCTCCGGGTACTCCGGTTTCCTCTCACACTCCAAAGTCATGCTGGTAGGTTAACTGGATCCTGTCTAAATTGGCCCTAATATGTGTATGTATGACTGTAAGTTAGGGACCTTAGATTGTACGCTCCTTGAGGGTTAGGGACTGATGTGAATGTACAATATACATGTGTAAAGCGCTGCATAAATTGATGGCGCTATACAAGTACCTGAAATAAATAATTTATTAAAACAGTTAAACAAAAAGTCATCCCAGAATATTTTTCAGTCTATATTTGACTCTATGCAGATTCTACACTGTAAAAAACATAGAAATACATTTGTCATAACACTGGATGTGAACTCAGAAAGTGCTGTCCTTATCTAACTCTGCATACTTGTACTGCAGCAGTGGGCTGCAGGTGCTATCAGTGGACACCCTAGGGGATCAGAGCAGAATTCCAATGTTATCACACACAAGAGTCTATGACCAGGTCACTGGATTGCGGTTCAGCCAGGATGCGTCTGAGCAGACTGTGGATTCTGTCTACTGCACATATATCTGCTGACATTTTTATGTCCCATGCCTGGTACTAAGTACGTATTTTAGACATACATCTTTACATAATATGTTTAATTCTTTAACTTTTCATAAACAACAATGCAAAAGACAACATTTACGATCATTTTGCAGTACTAAATTGGGCTTGTTTGATGTGTGGAGCCTGTTATCATACTGCAGTTAATACTATAATTGATAGTTTTTGTTTTTTAAGTCCGCTTATTTGCTTTGTCTGGTGTAGGCATGCTGTGCCAGCCAGTCCTACTTACCTTCAAACATACAACAATGTACTTCCTATTCTCTAATCATCAAAACAAGCGGCAATAAAATGTCGGCACATATCAATCATCCTCAGCAATGGCTGGCAGGGAGCAGAGATGACAAAGGAATATGCCTCTGGACTTTTCCAGCCTAAACATTTTCCATTATGTTTGTTTGATTATTATCGTTTCCTGTGGGGTTTATAAATATGCATCTTTTACAATTGGTATTAAACCCAAAAGCAAAGATTTAATACACTAGATTGCCAAAAGTATTGGGCCAGCCCTCCAAATCATTGGATTCAGGTGTTCCAATCACCTCCATGGCCACAGGGGTATAAAATCAAGCACCTGGGCATGCAGACTGCTTCTACAAACATTTGTGAAAGAATGGGATGCTCTCAGGAGCTCAGTGAATTCAAGTGTGGTACCGTGATAGGTTGTCCCCTGTGCATTAAGTCCATCCGTGAAATTTCCTTGCTACTAAATATTCCACAATCAACTGCTAGTGGTATTATACCAAAGTGGAAGCAACTGGGAACAACAGCAACTCAGCTACAAAGTGGTAGGCCACGTAAAATGACAGAGTGGGGTCAGCACATGCACAATACACAGAAGTCTCCAACTGTCTGAAGAGTCAATAGCTAAAGACCTCCAAACTTTGTGTGGCCTTCAGATTAGTACAACAGTGCCTAGAGAGCTTCATAGAATGCATTTCCATGAATGAGCAGCTGCATCCAAGCCTTACATCACCCAAGTGCAATGCAAAGCATCAGATGCAGTGGTGTAAAGCACGCCACCACTGGACTCTAGAGCAGTGGAGATGTGCTCTCTGGAATGACAAATACACTTCTCTATCTGGCAATCCAATGGATATGTCTGGTTATGGCGGCATGCCAGGAGAACGGTACTTGCCTGACTGCATTGTGACAAGTGTAAAGTTTGGTGGAGGGGGGATTATGTTGTGGGGTTGTTTTTCAGGGGTTGGGCTTGGCCCTTAGTTCCAGTGAAGGGAACTCTTTCAAGACGTCAGTATACCAAGACATTTTGGACAATTTCATGCTCCCAACTTTGTGGGAACAGTTTGGGGATGGCCCCTTCTTGTTCCAACATGACTGCACACCAGTGCACAAAGCAAGGTCCATAAAGACATGGATGAGCAAGTTTGGAGTGGAGGAACTTAACTGATCTGCACAGAGTCCTGACCTCAACCTGATAGAACACCTTTGGGATGAATTAGAGTGGAGACTTCAAGCCAGGCCTTCTCATCCGACATCAGAGCCTGACCTCACAAATGCGCTTCTGGAAGAATGGTCAAACTTTCCCATAGACACACTCCTAAACCTTGTGGACAGCCTTCCCAGAAGAGTTGAAGCTGTTATAGCTGCAAAGGGTTGGCCAACTTAATATTGAACCCTACGGACTAAGACTGGGATGCCATTAAAGTTCATATGTGTGTAAAGGCAGGCCGACCAATACGTTTGGCAATATAGTGTATATTGTAGCTTAGTGATTCTTAGAGGCGATGGCTGCATTATTTTTCTAAACTGGTTATCCAGCCAGTAATTCTGTTGTTTTTCAGAAGCTCACACTCTCCAGTAGAATGTATCAGTTTAAATGAATGAGACAAACCACTTAACACTGGCAAGGGGTGATTATTTATGTAAAACCTTTATCCCAAAAGGAAAAAAAAACAAAAAACGAAAAAAAAAACTTTGCTGTAATGGATTATAAAGTGTGATCTGGAGTTTGTTAGTGCATCTAAATCTGCTACTACATTTAACACTCCCCAGACTGACAATGCTGCTGTTCCTCCTGTGCTTTTTCACTTACGAAAACAGGAGCTGTGTTACCGACCAGATGACCACGTGGGAAAAAGGGCCAATAAAAGAAAATGAATGTAGCCACCACATCTAATGACTGGTGAGCTGCAATATATTCCATTTTTGGTTTCAGGATTAATACTGCTTTTACTTATGTGGAATTGTACTTGTTCTGATCAACTTTTAGTATGATTGCATTCTTTTTTTTTAATCACATTAATATTTTGTACAAATACTTTGAATTCTGGTATCCATGTCAGTGTATTAGCATTCAGCGCTGCAGGTTTGGCACTGGTGGTTTTTAGCACAGGGATTGATGCCTAATCCTTAGGCCCCAATCACGCCATCCTGCTTGTAACCCTAAAGATAGCCAGACACTGGTAGAACGTTGTTCAAAAACATTCATTTTCAAAAGAACCGTTCGATTTTCTAAGAGTCATGGGGAAAAATCAACCTTAGGTTTTCGACACTATGGATGAGAAAATTTGAAAGATCATTATGGATTTTTTTGTTGTTTCTTATCTGAAGAAATTAAACTTTTTAGCTCTTTCAGGCTAGCTGCAGTGCTCTCTGAAGAGCGATTCACATTCAGATCACTTTTTAGAGGGCATTTCACAAGCAAACTAAGGATTTCTTATAACGCCACCTCACCACCTGATTTAACCCTAAAATGCCACAATACCACACTGCAATCATCTGCATAGCACGCAGTTGCAGCCCCAATATATGCAATGTGCGAGCTTGACAGGCGGTATTGCCTGTCAAACTCTGCACTTTGAATGAAAAATGCAGCAGCTGTGAAGCAAAGCATCGTGTCCATGGCATCTGTACATGCCTACTAAAGAGAGCACTATAGCTGGGTATACACGTATCAAAATTTGTCCGGTTCAGCAGGAACTAGCTTCAGTCGAACGGTCCTGTTAAAAAAACTAGCATTCGATCATTCCATGATAGCCAACGGCTGCAGCGATGATCACTGTATTCTCTTAGGGGAGGAGTCCTCACTGTCAGAATACTATAGCACAGCAGGGGAGATCCCTGCACTACATTGGTTGTGTAGAAGCAGAAATCTGACAATCTTAGTTTTCAACGAAAATAAAAACATTCTGTGTGTATAGCCTGCTAAACTGTCAAAATCCAAGTCCAGGACATCTGAAAACTCTCCCTTGCAGTGGGGGCGAGCCTGCACCACATAGTTTAACTGCTTGTTTACTTTAAGAAAGAGTGAAAGCACCTTTATTTACCCAATCCTCCGCTCCTGCAGCGGACAGTGCTTCCCTATGGTCCGGAGGTGGATGGCCCCTCCATGTCATCATGTCCAATGCAGGGCTATGGACCTTGCATTGGTCTTGACGATGTCAGGACCTTAGACTGCTGGAGCATGGGGGAGGGGATGCTGTGGAGGCTGGGAATATTGGGTATGTACCCAGGAAGTTACAAGAACCAGGATATTAGTTTAGAACCCCAGAAAAGTATTAACATATAACTCTTTCATGCACATGTATAAAAAAAAATTCACAAAACTTTATTGCAAATATTAAAGTGTTACTAAACCCACAACAGTCTGTATATGCAGTAAAGCATGCTTGTTATACTCACTGTGGAACCTAAGGTGTTAATCCTCTGTATTGTGTAAAAGACCGTTTGATCTGGACTTCTCTGATCCTCCCCTTGTTCAAGCGTCTACCTCTTATCTCCTGATAAGACAGATTGAACTGTAGGCATTTTGCACATACTCAGTTTGGTGTGTATTGCTAGAGGGTTTTTTTTTCCTTGGGATGCGCATGTGATCAGCACAGGGCCAATCAGCACTGTCCAGACAGAGGTCAGGAGTTTTGCATCCTCATGGAGGAAAATTAAAACTCCTCCTCCAAGTTTTAACCAGTGCTCTGCTGGACACTGATAGAAGTCACAATACTGCTCTAACTGCTGATGAGCAAAGGTATTTAGCAGTTTTTATTTACTAAAATAATTGTACTTCCATGTTGTGTGTACTGTGGGAGACCAGATATAGTGAATGCAGAGTCCTGGGTTTAGTAACACTTTAAAAGTTCCAATGTTACACAGTAAAACCAAGTGGTATGTTAATTGTATCCTAACTCGTGTTTTGCAAGCATTCCACTTCTTCACAAATGCTCATATGTTAGGATAGAACTTTGACAAAAGGTCATAATCTACAGTATAAAGAAACAAGTGTACAAAGCATTGCATATAAACAAAAATCACAAAAATGATACGAAACACGTAGACTAGGGCGTAAGTTGGGATACGATTGACATGCTGCATGGTTTTATTGTAGAATATTGGAACTCCTTACATACAGTATGTGTGTGAAAGAGTTATATGTTAATACTTTTCTGGGGTGCAATCTTCAATCCTGGTTCTTGTAGTGTCTTGCATACTTATGTTATTTGCGTCGGCAACCCCAGAAATGTATTCTTGTTTGTTGCCACCTCCAAAAGACTTTGGATTGCAAAGATCGGGTAAGTACATTTTCTTTTCTATGGCCCCTAGACCTAAACTATCCCAAAGTTCAGCTGTTGGGGGTTAAAGCATATGGTGAAGAGATGACATATAGCCTCTTCACCGCCTGCCAAATGGGGGCAGCTGTATTATTATTATTATACAGTATTTATAAAGCGCCAATAGTTCGCTCAGCGCTGTACATCACAATGGGGGACAGAACATGTGACAGAACAATAACAATACCATACAATGCAAAACATGAGGGGATCGAGGGCCCTGTTCTTTCGAGCTTACAATCTAGGAGGGAGGGGATGGTGGCACAGGAGGAGAAAGCTGTGGGAGATGGGGTGGTAGGAAGAGTGGAGGAGGTCGGCAAGTTAGCAGGGGGTGGGGTAGGCTTCCCTGAAGAGATGGGTTTTCAGGGTGCGCCTAAAGGAGGAGAGGACAGTAGGTGATAATCTGATGGGTTGGGGCAGGGAGTTCCAGAGGATGGGTGACACCCTGGAGAAGTCCTGGAGGCGGGCATGGGAGGAGGAGACCAGGAAACTAGAGAGAAGGAGGTCTTGTGAGGAGCGGAGTGTGCGTGGTGGGTGGTACTTGGATATTAGGTTGGTGATGTAGTTCGGGGCAGTATGGTGGACAGCTTTGTACGTCAGTGTTAGGATTTTGAATTTGATCCGTTGCGCCATCGGAAGCCAGTGGAGGGATTGGCAGGGGGGGGGGGGGTGGCGTAAACGGAGCCCTTACTTGTGTACATTGAACCCAGTGTGTGCATACTTACATCTCCTGCATGGCGATCTTCTGTGCCAAAGCCCAACCATTCCTGCCCTGTGCGATGCCACAGCTGCTCGATCGATCGCTTCGTCTCTATGCTGTGCTGTAGGTCAATTTCCTGCTACTCTGATAATTCTTATCATTTATTCTTACTTGTGATAAATTGAACCATCTGAAGGAATGATCTCAGCACACCAATGACGGGTATGAGCATCAAGACCATTGCGTAGAGCACTTGAAATCATAAATAAAAAAACAAGCACATTTGTTATGTACATGACATATGCTGCGCTGTGGGGGAACGCATGCCTCATGTATGGTGTCATGCTGCCTACCTGTTACATGCAATATAACACAAAACAAATTGCTGTGTGGGCTGGATTTCTCGGTTTGTGTTATGATTCATTCGCATTTCAATTCATTTTATGAAAAGCACAAGGACAAAAAAAAAGAAAAGGAAAAAAAACTAAAAAGGTGGAGGTTTCTATTACAGCAGCATTTAGAATTGTCTTTTTCTGAACGAGTAAAAAGCCAGAAGTCGTTCTGCACTGACGTTCTTCCTAAACAGCCCTCAGCATACCTGCTGCTCCAAATCCTTGTGACCATCATGGGGCCACTTCACATCTGTTATTGTGAAAACACATCCAGAACTGACACTTTTTTTTTTTACCTAGCACTGATGAGCATTAACATACCTCAATGGACGTCTGCCTAAAGGTCATCTTCCCCAGAAAATACAACAATCCCCTCTGTGCAAAAATCAGCATGGATATGTAATATTGCCCATAGCAACCAGCCAGTATCCAAATGTCATTGCTTCAGTGCAGGGGTTAAAAAAAAATAAAAATAATAAGAATTCTAATTGGTTGTTATGGTAACGAGTAGCTAGCATACCTTTCATGCATGAGCCCATACTGTTTTTGGGTGCACACAGCTCTGATGGTGGTCGTACACGGTGCAAGATTACTGAATAATCAATGTCTGATTCAACAAAGTGACCACATAAGACATTGCGTGAGTCAGAACAAAATGGCGCGACCAAGTGATGATCGACAGATAATGACGGTAGGGGTTTTTCACCTCCTATATATTTATTTACACGGAGCACCTGTGCAGGTAAACACAGGCCCTCATACAGTTTACCATCCTTCAGACTTTGGGCCAGACTGTGCCCAGTGGGAGTGAACAATGTCCCATCTTTTGTTCCCCATCGTTGGTGTCAGTTGGAGGAATAGTGTCTCCTCATTGGTGTCAGTAGAAGGAAAAGTGCCAGATTGATGCTGTCAGTAGTAATGATAGTGCCCTATGGTTGATGTCAGTGGCAGGAATTATGTCCCATCGTTTAGGTCAGTGGGAGGAAAATGCCTCAAGGGTCAGATATAAACAAATAGAGGGTCACATCCGGCCCCCGGGCCGCAGTTTGGAGACCACTGATCTAACACTATGCTCTGGTGTTTAAGTATACAATCTTCCTGAACAACAACAACAACAACAACAGGTACCTAAATGTGCTATTTTTTTTTAAACATCTTATATGTTTATTTACATGGAACACCTGTACATCCATCAGGCTCGGATCTAGGAGTACTGGGGTGGGCTCTATGCCCTCCCCCCAGATTTTAGTTGTTCACTCCCAGGTCATCCACTGATCCATGCGGCAGTCCGATGGGGACGCTCGATGTGAGGGGGCCCTCCGATGGGGACGCTCGATGTGAGGGGGCCCTCCGATGGGGACGCTCGATGTGAGGGGGCCCTCCGATGGGGACGCTCGATGTGAGGGGGCCCTCCGATGGGGACGCTCGATGTGAGGGGGCCCTCCGATGGGGACGCTTGATGTAAAGGGGTCCTCTGATGGGGAGAACTGATGCAAGGGGGACTTTGATGTTGACAAATGATGTAAGGGGGGGATCTGCTAGGGACACTTGATATATGGAGGCACAGGTTCTGTTTAATCATCCTAATAGATACTAGTGTTCCTTGTTCACTACTGCAATGCCTCTGCACCATCTTTCAGATGTTATTTCCAGCTTGCTATAAAAGTGAACAAGGAATACCCGTGTTCTGTATCTCTTTCACACTGTTGACATTATGCCCCCTGACATTTTATACGGCACCCCTGGATCAGATCAGGCTAAATTCGACCCTGGCATCCATGTGCAGGTAAACACAGGCCCTCACAAAAGTGTACACTATAGTATGCCGTGTGTGAACAAACTTTTAAAAAGGGATTTAAAAGTCAAAAATTATTATTTTTTTTTTAGGGTCGGTTCACACCAGGACATGGCGCAGGAAACCCACGTTCTATGTGCATTTCCTGCACCGCGTTCAAAACACACTGTAGTTGCAATCTGCAGCAGCCCATTCATTTTAATGGGCTGCCTTACCTAATGCACTAAAAAAAGGTTCATGCACTAATTTTAGTAACGCAGCACACAACAATGGAGGGTAATGCATAAGTGCGCATTACTGCAGTGCGACTGTGCCAAGATAGCCCATCAACAGTCCATGAGATGCAGAAAATTCAAACATGCAGGATTCTTGTGTGGTTCTGCAAAGACAGCTAAAACCTGGCATTTCCCATAATAAGCAGATCTCAGCAGGTATAGATTTACTACAAAACATTGGCCCATATTTACAGCACACTCATGAAATGATAATTACATCTTCTGCCAGAATGATCCTTTTTGATGCCAGCCTTTGTTTACTGAGCAAATTGTTATGTCACTGCTTGTTCACACTAGCATTTGGAGGGGGCAGTAAAATCCTGTGGTTCAGCCATTCCTTTACCACCACCCAGTGGTGTATCTAGGTTTTGTGCTGCCCTAGGCAACACAAAAATCGGCCACCCCAACCTTTCCTGCAGAGACAGCCTGACACTGACCAACAGGCCCCCCCCCCTACACATTGTGGAGAGAGCATAACACTGACCAACAACCCCCCAAAGAAGAGCACCTGACACTGACCAACACCCCCACACACACTGCAGCGAGAGCATAACACCAACCAGCAACCCACCCCCCCAAAGGCGAGAGCCTGACACCAACCAACACCACCTCCCCCCCAGCAAGAGACTTCCACTACACCCGCCGCCACCCCCTTCCCATCCCTGGAAAGAGAAAGAAACTCACCTTTGCAGCTCCGGTCATCCCTGGGAATGAGAGTCGGGCTCTGCATACACCATAAAGCAGCCTGCAGGCTCTCATGGATCCCACCATGAAGTGTGTGTTCCTTATTCCAGGGGGCAACGCTGCCCCCCTGAAAAATGCCACCCTAGGCAAATGCCTTGTTTGCCTTGTGGTAAATACGCCCCTGCCACCACCCCCAACCACGACCACTTTTAGTTGCAGAGGTAACAGCAGGAACTATGCCATTTTTTTTTCTGCAAGCGCACCGCAACTGAGCACATTGCATGCTAGCGCAGGGATCAAGGGGTTAAAGCAGGTGATGAGGAGGTGATAAAATGCCTTTTCACTGCCTGTCAAAATGCTCTCTGGAGAGCATTCTGAGCGCAACTTGCTCATCAGAGGAGTACCACAGTGTGAACAAGCCCTTAACATGTATGGGTATCAACACATGGACGTTTCCTTTGACTCATAGTCTATTTACACTGAGTGTATTGGGCAGCCGTGTCCATCGCATTCCCAACACATGGACAAGGCGCAAATTGCCATATCTGCTATTTGTTCACTTTTCACTGTGTTGTGGTAACGTGCACCGAAAAAGAATACTTTTTTTCACTATAACATATCACAATGCAATGCTGTGATTAAATAGAAATTAAATGGAATTATATGATAAAGTTGAGAAAAAAAATAGAGCAGTGTGAATCTCTGTAATCAGCATCATATCAGATCTGTGCAGGGGCGGACTGACCATTGGGGAACTCGGGCACTGCCTGAGGGCCCGGGGTCAGTAGGGGGCCCCATGATATGTCCCTGGAACCTTTTATTGACTTTTTTGGGTGTGGTTTGAGTGTGGGCGAGGACACAGGGGCCCCATGATCCCCTATTGTCCAGGGGCCCCATGAGTTGTCAGTCCACCCCTGGATCTGTGTACTCCACAGAGCACACCAATAGTCACATTAAAACACAGTTAGTAGCCCCACCCCACCCAGAAAAACATAACTGGAGAGTACAGCAGTGACATGGGAGGGGGACGAGTGAGTAGAAGTTGAACATCACATAGGAAAAGAAAGAAATCATGTGGCTGATCATTGATTCGAAATGGGACAAGCAGTCTATGTTTAGCTGTCACCAACCCAGCCAACATCACACATAATATCATTAGGACAAAAATAGTTGTCTCATGGCTAAAATGTCCTGTAGGGATGAGCAACGGATACAAGCTTTCTACCCTGACTATAAAGATACATTGTTACTCCAGCTTTCATAAATCAGATTCTTTGTTCCAGTTTATAGGATAATCACTAAACGTCAACAGTCAGTCGCAGGAAATTAGCAATCACTTGGCACATCATATTGCTATAGACATACCAAAAGTGTTACTAAGCCCAGGACCCTGCATTTATTTATTTCAGGTGCTTATATAGCGCCACCAATTTACACAGCACATTACTTATATATTGTACATTCACATCAGTCCCCAACCCTCTAGGGATGTACAATCTAAGGTCCCTAACTCACATACATACACATACTAGGGGCAATTTAGACAGGAGCCAATTAACCTACCAGCATGTCTTTGGGGTGTGGGAGGAAACTGCATTCACTATATCTTTTCTCCCACAGAAATGCAATTATTTTAGTAAATATAAACTGCTAAATACCTTTTCTCATCAGCAGTTAGAGCAGTCTTGTGATTTCTATCAGTTTCCAGTAGAGCACTGGTTAAAGCTTGTAAGTGAAGTTTCCATTTTGCTCTAGGAGGATGCAGGACCCCGGACCGGTCTGGACAGTGCTGACTGGCCCTGTGCTGATCACATGCATTCTCCCAAAAAACAAAAACCCCTCTCTAGCCATAACACCAAACTCAGCATGTGCAGAGTGACTCCACACAACATGTCTTGTCAGGAGAGAAGGGGGGGGGGGGGAGGCACTGGAAGAAGGGGAGGATCAGGGAAGACAGGATCAAACAGCGTTTTTACACAATGCAGAGGATTAACCCCTTAGGTTCCACAGTGAGTATAACAAGCATGCTTTACTGCATATACAGACTGATATTATGTTTGTGGGTTTGGTACCACTTTAACGCAAAACTTCTCGCTCTAAATCTAAAAAGAGAAAAACTAATTTTATTTTAACATTTCTTCAGTTACTTCCTGGTTTCTGGCCTAGGCAAATGATGTCATTCCAGGAGTCTTCAGGATGGGAAAAGTGGAGCAGAGGTTTGCTCAGCTGAGCACACCCTCTTGCCTGCTTGCCCGATCAAATGGATTCTAGGAAGTAAATGCTACTTGAACCATCTGCCTTTACTCGAGATGGTCATGGCCAGAAATACTAAAAGGGTGCTTTACAAAGTGACTTCTCAGCAAAATAAATCATGGAGACATGGATGGATGGATGGGTGAGTTTGTTTTTAATATTTAAAATGAATAAAACAACATTTTTGGTTTGTGGTGTCCAGATACTGCATAGTTCCACTTTAAAGCAAAAGTCAGGAAAAATAAAAATGCTTCCTTGCAGAGGGGCTGCCCCCACATTACAGGGGTTAAATGCTTGTTTAGGTCTAGGGAACTGAAAAAAGCACTTTGCTTGCCCGACCCTCCTGCAGGCTCTCAATGCACTGCTCCCAGCTCCCTTTTCCCCCATATGCTCTGGTAGTGGACAGCTGCTGCCGGTGGAGAAACTAGCTGCATGCTAAGGTGTGCAAACAGCCGATGCCAGCAGTGATGCAACCAGATTAAGACCCATACAAATCAATGGCAAGCACCGCCACTGTGCGATTCAGGACTCTATCCAGCCCTGGACACCGTTTCTGTCTAAGGAGGACGTTGCTTACTTCATACAAACTGGCCACAACTGTACACAGCCATAGCATAGAGTGAACCCAGCAGCCTACCAAACCTTCCCCCATCTGAATGACGCCTAAGGGTCCATTCACACACACACTGCGATTTTCAGTGGCAAGAATGTGCGGATTCCTGTAGCTCAGTGTTTCTCAACTCCAGTCCTCATGGACCCCCAACAGGTCATGTTTTCAGGATTTCCATTATTTTGCACAGGTGATTTGATCAGTTTCACTGCCTTAGTAATTACCACAGCTATTTCATCTGAGGGAAATCCTGAAAACATGACCTGTTGGGGGTCCATGAGGACTGGAGTTAAGAACACTGCTGTAGCTGGACTTGACAGACGTGCATGCGAACAGCTGCGAAGCCCAAACAATCCAATGACACATACAATGCATCCATCTACAACCACCCCAGGTAAACCGTTGGCTGTACGAATGGTCATGTACAGCTGCGGCCACAAACAACCAATCATTGCACTGTACAGGCTCAGCAGCCACAGCTATTTTCACACATCTGTCAATTCCAGAGTCTGCAGATTTCAGCCACTGCAAATGTAATCGGCTGTGCAAATGGACGCTAAGGGCCAATTCACACCGATTCGTTTTTGATGCACTTTTGGTGTTTAAAAGCAGGAAAATGTTTTCCTTTTAAATCCTATGAAACTCTTCACACCAATGTACTGTGCTTTTTTTTTTTTTTTTTTTTAAGTCTTGCATGCTACATGTTTAAAATGCACAGCAGAAATGCACCTCCCCATTGAAATAAATGGAAAATGCACTGAAAATGCATTAAAAAAAAATCCATAGTGGTTACGTTTTTGGTTCACGTTTTGAGCCATGTCCATGTTTCACAGATGCATGATTGGTGTTAGAATGGTTCACATCAGCTGCTGCATTGCAGCACAGCGTCTGATGTGTGGTGCGATCCAGGTGAGTGCAGTACAGTTATGATGCGCAGAGCTTGCTGGATTGCACTGCAAACTGTATTGAGATGTCACAAAGACATCTCACAAAGTACAACTGCCAGCTGTGCAGTGAGGCAGTGGATTGCCTCTCACTGTGCTGTTCTGATAAAAAGTACTGCATGCAGTACTTTTTCTCAATTCACTGTGCCCACATACCACTGCAATGCAGTGGTACGAACTGGGCACATAGGAGAAAAAGGCATTTTACCTTGTCTATGCGGTAGAACTACACTATATTGCCAAAAGCATTGGGACACCTGCCTTTACACGCACATGAACTTAGACATCTGTCAGGGAAGGCCTGCCCTTAGTACAGGTGAATCTCCACAACACACAAATATGAGGGTTCTGGCAAGCCGAGCAGATGTGCGGGCACCTGGACAGAGGCGCACGCAGTTGCGCTCACGCATGCGCACTCGTGGGCACGCGCCTGTCATTAATGCTGGCGCCAAGAGGGCTATTTAAACTGACTGCTGTGGTTATCTCATTGCCGTATGGTCTTTTCCCCCTGCTCGTGTTTCCTGACTTCTGTGATTGATTCCTGTTGCCATACCAGCCTGTTCCTGACTTCTGCTTGATTGCCTCCTGCCCTGACTTCTGGCCTGTCCTCAGATTATTCTTCTGCCTGCTACTGATTGATCTCCTGTTACTGAACCTGGCCTGTGACCCGACTATTCTCTTGCCTGCCGTTTAAGCCCGATCTGTCTCACCAATATCGAACCCAGCTTGTCTGACTTCTTCAGCACACGGTGCTCCGGCATCCATCCATCCTGCACGGATACATCTGCACCCTGCTCTGGCCTGCTACTCATCAGCCCAACAGCTGTTACCGGACAGATCTCAGGCCCTCATACCCAACCGAGCTCCTGCGACCACTGTCCCACTCTCAGCAGTCCTTGAGCCAGAGTTGTACAAGAGGTCTGCCTCTTCACGTCAGGCTCACTACCCAGGTACGTGACAACATCCCAGTCTTAGTCCAATATTGAGTTGGCCCACCCTTTACAGCTATAACAGCTTCAACTCTTCTGGGAAGGCTGTCCACAAGGTTTAGGAGTGTGTCTATGGGAATATTTGACCATTCTTCCAGAAGCACATTTGTGAGGTCAGGCACACGTCGGACGAGAAGGCCTGGCTCGCAGTCTCCGCACTAATTCATCCTAAAGGTGTTCTATTGGGTTGAAGTCAGGACTCTGAGCAGGCCAGTCAAGTTCCTCCACCCCAAACTTGCTCATCCATGTCTGTACGGACCTTGCTTTGTGCACTGGTGTGCAGTTATGTTAGAACAGGAAGGGGCCATCCCCAAACTGTTCCCACAAAGTTGGGAGCATGAAATTGTCCAAAATGTCTTGGTATACTGAATTCTTAATAGTTCCCTTCACTGGAACTAAGGGTCTAAGCCCAATCCCCCTTTCACCAAACTTTACACTTGGCACAGTGCAGTCAAGCAAGTACCGTTCTTCTGGCAACTGCTAAACCTAGACACGTCCATCAGATTGTCAGACAGGGAAGCGTGATTCATCACTCCAGAGAGCACGTCTCTACTGCTCTAGAGTCCAGTTGTGGCATGCTTTACACCACTGCATCCGACACTTTGCATTGCACTTGGTGATGTAAGGCTTGGATGCAGCTGCTCAGCCACTGAAACCCATTCCATGAAGCTCTCTACACACTGTTGTTGTGCTAATTTGAAGGCCACATGAAGCAGTCTGCATGCCTAGGTGCTTGATGTTTTACACCTGCGGCCATGGAGGTGATTGGAACACCTGGATCCAAGGATTTGGAGGGGTGCCCCCATTACTTTTGGCAATATAGTGTATGTTGCAATAGAAGCCCAACACAGTCCCACCCCATATGATGTCAATATACCCTCAGGCAACTAGAAAAACACACCAAAAACACATGCTTTTTTAGTGTGTTTTTTTTCCAACAGTGTGAAAGGGCCTTAAAAAGGTGCTTGATGGATACGTAAAAGCTTGACAGCTGACCAAAAGCACAGCAACTGCCAGAAATTTGTGTCAATTTCAAGCAGATTCAGCTAAATCTGGAGTGGTTCTTGTGATTGTGGTGGGAGCATGGACTTCACCGCTTTCTGCCAGAAACAAATGAGACGTAAGCTGTGGAAAAATGTATCTAAAGATGAAACTTTCTTTATGGCTGGGATGAATGAATTGGAATATTGGTGGAAAATGTGTGCCGACTCCAGAGTGGACTATAGAATACATCACCGGCTTCCTGACAGGAACCTTTCCTCTGGAACCACTTCAGTCCCTCAGACACTCTCCACACACAGGACCACAACATTTTTTTTTCCAAAAATGAAGGCTTATGTAAGCAGAATTGAAAGCATTTATTTTATTTAACAAAAAATTGGCAAAAAAAAAAATACTGTATGTTTCTCAAAATGAATACAACCCCAGATATTTACCCAAAAAATAATAAAAAGGCCTCCTGTCTACGTAGATAGCACAGATGTGTGATATTCTGGATTGTAGAAAGGCAAAGCTCACCATTCAGTTTAGAACAGCTTTTCCCCTTTTGTCTTCACATCCCGATGCACACAGGAAACATGAATCTGTCTTCACATATAATACATACTGTATATAGTCAGTGTAACAGTAAAATAAGTAGAGATTGGGTGGATGGGAATTAATACCACGGCACCATCTGTACGGGTCTACATTAGAAAAGCGTCTGAACACCATTGTGTATGCTTACGGGAGCATTTGGCCCTATAGAAATAAGTGCACGTCATCCAATGTGTTTGATATATTTATTGGGATCTGGATATTCATGGGGAGGGAAGTTCATTTTACTGATTTCATTTAGGGGCTGTTCATACCAGCAGCTGCGTTAGAACACAGCCTATGCTGTGTGCAATGTTTACTTTTTACGAATTTATTTTTTGTGCAAACCTTATTAAAATGTCACAAAGTGGAATTTCATTAAAGGGATAGTTTATTATTATAATACAGTATTTATATAGCGCCAAAAGGTTTGCTCAGGGCTGTACAATAGCGAGGGGGACAGAACATGAGACAATACACTACACGAGGGGTTCGAGGGCCCTGCTCTTTCGAGCTTACAATCTAGGATAGTTCACCTTTACCAACTGCCTATTCCTATATAGATAAAAGCAAACTGTGTAGCTTTGACCACTGGTAAATAATGTCCTTGCTACAGGTGTAGGCCATTTACGTACCCCATGAAACTTGACTTAAAAACTCCCAGAGATGGCATCATCCCATCCTGCCATGTTGCTAGGACATTGCTAAGACACTCCCAGCTCTTTCTGCTCACCCCCACCATCACAGGAATAACCCCACAAACTTATGTGTTGCCAATTATCTTCTGTATTGCATGACTGCTGCAAGTTAGGATAGGATGATGCCATCTATGGAAGTTTTTTGGCCAGGATTCAGGACGTATCTTGCATTTATTTATTTCAGGTACTTATATAGCGACACACACACACACACACACACACACACACACACACACACGTTAACTGATGGCGTACAATCTAAGGTCCCTAACTCACATTTATACACACACATACTAGGGCCAATTTAGACAGGATCCAATTAACCTAACAGCATGTCTTTGGAGTGTGGAAGGAAACTAGAGTACCCAGAGGAAACCCACGCAGGCACAGGGAGAACATGCAAACTCCAGGCATATGGTGCTGTAGTTGGGATTCGAACCGACACTAGTACTGCCAGGCAGAAGTGCTAACCATTTAGCCACTGTGCGGCCACTCGCATGTCCTCGTCACAGTAGCTGCTGTCAGTCACACACCTGTGAGAAGAGAGTTTGCCGCCGCTGTGCTCATCTATGAACGCACACAGCTCACCATAGGACCTGGCAGGAGTGTGCATGTTACAGAAGGCATGAGAAGCCTACAGTGCTGGCAGAGACTGTAAGAAGAGGAGGAAAGCGATGTTTCTGTGCATTATCGTTGCACAGAGCAGGTAAGTGTGTGAGTGTGTCTGTGGTTTTTTTTTTTTAGTATTGACCAATACTGACTTTAATGTCACTTTAGGCTTTGTGGTGAACACTTTTTTTTCCAGTTGGGGCTGAATCAGGTAGGGGGTGACCTGCTCCAGTTCACATTTTGACCAATTCCTACTGAATCTGTTAAAAGTAGAGCTGCATGTGGGTCCTGCAAGCTCCACCTGGCCTGACAATCATTGATTTCAAAATTAAATGAGCCGTGTGGTAAATGATTGGGTATGCAGTGCATCCTAAGAGACACAGTCACTTTTTGGCAATGCCAGCAGCTGCGGGTGATATGGCAGCGCGAATATAATGGAGATTCCACCATCTGTGCGATTAGAATGGATGAGGCTCTTGATTTATTTTTTTTCCTGCTCTTGCGAGATGCATTTTCTAAATTTGAGTTGTCCATGCCTCTCTTCATCCCAACCATACACCTCCAAAAGCAGATCACCTATAATAGTGATGTACTGTTCACTATATTCACCACTGCAGGGACCTGTCCTTACCAGCAAAGACAGAGCCGGACAATCTGCCCTGCTCCAAGACAGTCACCAGAGTTCCCAGGATTGTAAATGATGGATGAGATGTCGTCACTGATTTTCATGTCATTGTGGTTCTACTGTTACAAAGAACACTCTATAAAAGTGCGCTGTATAGATCACAAGCCCAGGAGATGACAGCCAGCAATTTTCAGCAATAAAACCCACCACACCCATGTGCATTCAATGAAAGATGCTGTTTTCCACAGCTGGGGCTGAAAACTCCAATTGTAAGTGGACTAATTGAGTTTTCTGAAGGTTGTTGACACAGTGCACATGGTT
The DNA here is from genome assembly GCF_062004578.1 of Staurois parvus. Lineage (NCBI taxonomy): Eukaryota > Metazoa > Chordata > Amphibia > Anura > Ranidae > Staurois > Staurois parvus. Next base: position 11,069,932 of record NW_028317971.1, read on the forward strand.
ATTTGTCAAAAACGCCAAAGTGAGTACACAGAAAAGTAAGACATGTCAAAGTGACCCTGTCACCAACATGCAAGGTGCCTTAAAAGTTGCTAGAAAATGTGACTACTCCAGGAAGAGTTAATTCCCTAACACAACCCCCTCCCTTTCCTTGGGTATCTAAAAATTGTCTGTGCTGGCCCAGTTCCTCTGCCCCTACCATTACCTCAATACACAACCCTTTATGCACAGTATCTGCTGGAGGAGAGGCAAAGGAGAATACTGCAGAGTGTTAATATAAAAACAGCTCTGACTCTGCTGGGACTGATGACCCAAGATGGCAGCACACAGCAACAGTCTTAAGGCCATTGGCTGTTTACACAAAGGAAGTTTTTAAAGGGTGAATATCACGCATACAATATGTTAAATGCACACATCTCATGAAAAGATTTGTATTTAAATTAATGGTCAAAATAAAGGTCTCTTTAGGTGGATTGGGAGTACAGTAGCTACCATTTTCAGGATAAAATGGCAGTTTTATGATCTGTTTACTATTATTAAATTTGACAACATAACTTGTTAGGTTGTGACTCTAATTTGGAGGTTGTTAACTCCTTCTTGTCCAATTATGTTGCTTGAGGGCCCATTTATCCTTGCCAGGTGTGGTTTCTACTGAAGACCATGAAAATTCATGCCAATTTGCATCACCATGCTAGAACGTGCTTGGATGTACAATACAAATACATCAACATACTTTTGAATGCATTTCCAGTGGAAACGTTTGAGTAATGCATCTAGCAAGAAAGGATGGGTGAAAGGGCCAGAACGCCCTGGTCCAAGACACTTCCACTGACCAGAACGCCCTGGTCCAAGACACTTCCACTGACCAGAACGCCCTGGTCCAAGACACTTCCACTGACCAGAACGCCCTGGTCCAAGACACTTCCACTGACCAGAACGCCCTGGTCCAAGACACTTCCACTGACCAGAACGCCCTGGTCCAAGACACTTCCACTGACCAGAACGCCCTGGTCCAAGACACTTCCACTGACCAGAACGCCCTGGTCCAAGACACTTCCACTGACCAGAACGCCCTGGTCCAAGACACTTCCACTGACCAGAACGCCCTGGTCCAAGACACTTCCACTGACCAGAACGCCCTGGTCCAAGACACTTCCACTGACCAGAACGCCCTGGTCCAAGACACTTCCACTGACCAGAACGCCCTGGTCCAAGACACTTCCACTGACCAGAACGCCCTGGTCCAAGACACTTCCACTGACCAGAACGCCCTGGTCCAAGACACTTCCACTGACCTGAAAGCCCTGGTCCAAGACACTTCCACTGACCTGAAAGCCCTGGTCCAAGACACTTCCACTGACCAGAACGCCCTGGTCCAAGACACTTCCACTGACCTGAAAGCCCTGGTCCAAGACACTTCCACTGACCTGAAAGCCCTGGTCCAAGACACTTCCACTGACCTGAAAGCCCTGGTCCAAGACACTTCCACTGACCTGAAAGCCCTGGTCCAAGACACTTCCACTGACCAGAACGCCCTGGTCCAAGACACTTCCACTGACCAGAACGCCCTGGTCCAAGACACTTCCACTGACCAGAACGCCCTGGTCCAAGACACTTCCACTGACCAGAACGCCCTGGTCCAAGACACTTCCACTGACCAGAACGCCCTGGTCCAAGACACTTCCACTGACCAGAACGCCCTGGTCCAAGACACTTCCACTGACCAGAACGCCCTGGTCCAAGACACTTCCACTGACCTGAAAGCCCTGGTCCAAGACACTTCCACTGACCTGAAAGCCCTGGTCCAAGACACTTCCACTGACCTGAAAGCCCTGGTCCAAGACACTTCCACTGACCTGAAAGCCCTGGTCCAAGACACTTCCACTGACCTGAAAGCCCTGGTCCAAGACACTTCCACTGACCTGAAAGCCCTGGTCCAAGACACTTCCACTGACCTGAAAGCCCTGGTCCAAGACACTTCCACTGACCTGAAAGCCCTGGTCCAAGACACTTCCACTGACCTGAAAGCCCTGGTCCAAGACACTTCCACTGACCTGAAAGCCCTGGTCCAAGACACTTCCATTGCCCTTCTCCTTCCTTTACCTGAGGGGGCAGTAGACCCCCATCAAAAACAGAGGAAAACCATGAGCCCCAGGTACATGGAAGCATGTGTTGATGGTCCGTAGTTTAGAACTCTTATCAGAATGAAGATTTGTCCAATATACAAAATAAACACATCTGCCACTTGCCGGTTAGTATTTTATTTGTACAGCAGAGAGAAATGTGAACTGTTCAATCCCTGAAGAACTAATGCTGCTTCCACACACTCAACAGGGGCAAATAGGAGAAAACCGTAGTACTCCTAGAAAAAAAATCCAATATGGGGAGAAATTACAAACTGCATGCAGATAGTGTCCTTGGTGGGAGTCAAGATGAAAGCTCTACAAGGCAAAATTGCTAATTACTAAGCCCAAACACTTTGTGCATGAACATGGCTTGACACTGATCAAGTGTGTGGATAATTGTTCCTCCTGAAGAGGTGATGACACATTGTGCAAAGTGGAGGGAGAAATAGAAGCCTAATGGAGAGGGGAGAGGGTCAGGTACAGAGGATGCTGTGGGGGATATGGGGGATGCTGTAGAGAGGTTGAGGTGTTACACCTGGAGCACTGGGTATGGGTTCTAAAGCTCAGGAGTTCATATTTTACACCTATGTGAGCTATTAGCAGTATTCTCTTCAGATAAATCAGGAATAGGACAGGCTTTGAGTTTCCATTACTTGATCTATGGAAATAGTTTAGTTGCAAATTTGTTTATCATAGATACATTGTTACAATTCTGGTCATTTTTGGGCAGATTACTAGTGCAATAAAAAAACAAATTAGCAAAACAAAAGCAACAGTCCTCTATTCTCTAAACCAGCCTTTTTATCTAACAGGAACCACTAAAATAATTTTCATGTCTTGGAGAACCCTTACTAAAGCCAATTCATTGTGGGTCAATGGGAGGAATACCCACTACATTGGTGGTCAGTGGGAAGAATGTCCCAATTACAGTGGCGGTTAGAATGCCACGCTTGAAGACAGCTAAAAAGATCATTGGTGTCATGCTGATGGCCTTGTCAAGTAGACCTGGAACTATGCAGGCACCATCAGTAGGGAGGTCAATCAGCCACAACTCAAGGAACCCCTGGAAGCCTCTGGAGGAACCGTGCCATTCCATGGAACCCTGGTTGAGAATGGCTGCTCTCAACACTACATCAGAACCAGCTAAAGCTGGCCATAAACTATTAGATGTTTTCATTCAGTTCACAATTTTCTGATCGACAATATTCTGCCCAGCTCCTAATCGGGATGTTTGAGGCATAATTTACACAGTGTATGGCCAGCTTACTAATTTATCCTACACTAATTATTTTACTGTCAGTCATTCTCACAAAATGTCATATATTTTCCAACACGCTGGTAAACACATATGATCAAAGCTACAGATCCCCATTCCTCAGTAGCACAATTCCCTATGGTCACTCATACCAAAAGTAACCTTTGTGACATAATGTAGAAAACCAGTCCTTCTGTGGCTTGCAGGGCACTCAGTAGCTGCTCTGCCAGTACTGTATTATTACCCAATCCTTGGTGATCTGAAAGGGTAAATACCAGTGTGTCTCTTCTAATTGCACTGAGAATGCTGGGATCTGCGTTGTAGCATTTCACACCAACAATTTCCATGATTATACCGTACAATTGTGTTGAGTGTATGATCATGCTCCAAGGACTCCCATGTGAGTGTTCTGCTATGCAGCTGCAGTTCACAAATATATCCAACACACATAATAAAGGACTGACAATTGCTGTCAGCAGCTGGAGCGAATGCACCCAATAATAACAGAGCTGGCACGGGAAGGGTTACCAAGAAGCAGCCAGCATTCACCCCCTGAAGTGCAGCACAGTGTGCAGTAGAAGTATGGAACATACCAATCACATACATTACATGCATAGAGCATCAGCACAGTGTGTAATGACCCACAGTGCATAACAATCACACGCATTCATATTATATACATTACACAGGGCATGAGCACAGTGTGCAGTAGAAGTAAGGAACACACCAATCACATACACATTATATACATTACATGCATAGAGCATCAGCATAGTGTGTAGTGATCCACAGTGCATAACAATCACACACATTCATATTATATACATTACATAGGGCATCAGCACAGTGTGCAGTAGAGGTATGGCACACAGCACGCACTGATCACATACATAAATATTATATACATACACATACAGAGCATTGTAAACACACTATATATGTTATATATTATATACACACACACATATATATCATCTTGCACAGTGTGCTGTAGAAGTATAGCACACAGCATGTCCTGATCAAACACACATATACAGTATATATATATATATATATATATATCTGCACAGTGTGTAGTAGAAGTATGGCACACAATACAAACCAATCACATACATACATAGAGGATCTTGCAGTGTGTAAAAGGAGGTATAGCATACACATATATATTATATACATAGTAGAGGCATAGCACATACATACATATATACAAACACAGAGTATCTTGCAGTAATGGAAGTATGGCACACAGCACGTCCTGATTACTTACATACCTTCTATTCTATGCATAGACCATACATATATATTCTATATATAAATCATACACAAAGATATATTCTATAACTAGACCTACATACATATATACAGCATTTTGCTGCATGTAGTAGAAGCATGGCGCACACACTATATTCTATACATAGATCAGACACATATATTCTCTATATAAATCATACACAAATACATATATATTCTATACATACAGCATTTTGCAGCATGTAGTAGAAGCATACTATACACTACATTCTATACATAGATCATACAAACATATGTATGTATGCTACATATACACATGCATCATCTATGATCTATAGGTACATGACACACATCTATAGGTACGTGGCACACAGGCAGCCATGTATGATCTATAGGTACATGGCACACATGTATGATCTATAGGTACATGGCACACATGTATGATCTATAGGTACATGGCACACATGTATGATCTATAGGTACATGGCACACATGTATGATCTATAGGTACATGGCACACATCTATATCCTACCCATAGATCATACATCCATACTGTGTCTGTGGATGACATCTGCAGAGTGTGGTGAATTGGAGGATGGAGCTGACACTGCAGTGTACGGGGCGATGCTGGGAATGGACAGATCATTGTAGATCCCCCCTCTTCCCCGATCACATACCCGTCCATGTCGGAGGGAGGTAGGTAAGTAGGTAGGTAGGTGCTCTGCGTCCTCTGTCTGTCTCCAGGCTCAGCTCTCCCCAGCAATGATTTCCATTAGTGAAGCGGTCCGATCTCCCCTCCTCTCCCCTCCCCCATACTCCCCCCACCCCCGGCTCTGTCTCACTTTCAGCCTATCAGGTTGCAGATTGTGTCTCTATGGCGGTGAGTCGGCGGAGTTTTCAGTAAGTGTTCCCCGGTGTGTGCACCGATCGTCAACTACTCCATGGATCATCATGGGGAGAAATCATAGCGAGCGGTGTCAGTGCGATGACAATCTCCATGCGATCGGTATGTGTATGGGTGACAGATGGGGACGATGATGACACCTAACCTGCACCGACTATTCATCAGCTGTGTTCAGCACCGACCGTCTGTTCTCCCATATATCACATCCCAGCTGTCATTTCTCAGAATCTGAAAACAAATATGATAATTTTACAATACAAATCTTAAAATGAAGATGGACATCGGTCTGATCTCTATGTACGATTTCCATTGATCCTGACAGGTGGCTGGCTTCATGTAACAATGTACAGTATATGGAAAGACATTTTCTTCTAAGTGATTGTACAAGCTGGAATTTAATTTTTTGTTAAATGTCATACTTGTCTGCTCTGTGTAATGGTTTTGCACAGAGCTTCTCTGGTCCTTTTCTTTGGTCTTCCTCCGGTGCCCTGCCACGTGCCCCCATAGCAAGTGGCTTGCTCTGGGGGCACTTGTGTGCTCCTGAGCTCTGCTCTGTGTGTCCATTGAAACACACAGTGCTCCCTCCTCACTGACTGTGATTGACAGCAGCAGGAGCAAACTACTCCCAGTCTTGTGTCTGGGCCAATGAGGAGGGAGAGAGCCACTGCACTTCTAAACAGGTAGACTGAGCATTGAAGGTTTTGTACCTTAATGAATGCAAAGAATGTATTAAAGTGGTTGTAAAGGCTCAATGTTTTCTACCTTCATGCATTCTATACATGACGGTACAAAACCTCTTTGCAGCATCCCCCTAATACTCACCTAAGCCCCCTCTCAATCCAGCGATGTGCACTAGAGTCTCAGCTACCCAGGACTTCCTCTCTTCATTGGGTCCTACTGCTGTCAATCACAGCCAGTGAGCCAATGAGAAGAGAAAGGGAGAGGGGTCAAGCCACGGCTCCATGTGTGAATGAGCACAGGGCAGCAGGTGCCCCCAGAGCAAGCTGCTTGCTCTGGGGGCACCTGACAGGAGGGAAAGGACAGGAGCGCCAGCGGGGGACCCAAGAAGAGGAGGATCTGGGCTGCTCTGTGCAAAGCCACTGCACACAGCAGGTAAGTATAGACATGTTTGTTATTTAAAAAAACCTTTAGAATCATTTTAAGTTCTCATTCACACAGGATGCAAATTGCATGCCAAGTCACACCCTATTGTCTGCATTTACACTGGTCATATCGCTGTGGTTCTGACTTGGTCGCAGCCACACCAATTTCTAAAGTAGTACATGCACTACTTTTGGTGCAATTTGCATAGACATCTGTGTCAGATGTCTTCATCAACTGAGCACAGTTGATGAATAGTCGGTGCAGGTTAGGTGTCATCATCAGATCTCCATCCGTCCTCCATACACACACCAATCTCATGGAGATTGTTATTGCACTGACACCGCTCGCTATGATTTCTCTCCATGATGTTCCCATGGAGTAGTAGACCATCGGCAGTGGACAGGGGTCACTGCTAGCAGGGCAGAGGACGGGTCACTTCTGGCAGGGTACAGCTCCTTCTCCCATGCCTGTACTGCACACAGCCTGGGCACAGGCAGCAGAGCTCCTCCTCTTCACACAGCATATACAGTACCTGAGAAGAGCATAGTGTCAGTCAAGGACGGTGTAGTGTCAGGCTAGGGTAGTAGTGTCAGACGAGGGTGGTTAAGTATCATATTAGGGTGGTATAGTGTCAGAATAAAGCAGCATAGTGGCAGGGTGGGGCAGTCTAGTAGCAGGATAGGGTTTACTTTGGGGGGGTGGGGGGCCATAACTAAAATCGGGGGGGACATAGCTCATCCCAGCACCCCCCTAGATCCAGCCATGGCCAGCAGCCTGTCAAAATCTATGGCAGAAGGAAATCCTGGCATCTGGACACAGCTGGACGCTATACGGTACCCACCTTTAGGGCCATATGTGCTCAGGGATGTATGCTCCAAACATAGGACTTGTGAATGTCTGGGATACATAGGGTCCTAATCACAATTACTGCTCAGCACCACGTCCAGCCACTGTATATTTCAGCCCGTCCTAGATTTGATAGACCACTGTACTTGGACCCGAGCGCTAAAAAACATCAGGATTGACTATGACAGGCCAAACACCTACCAGTAGCTGAAGGCCTCATCCACAGAAAGCAACTTAAAAAAATACTCCTAAAGCTGTGACTTGAACACTCGTTTGGTCGCGTCAAACATTTGAGCATTTATGGATTCCATTGGCCAGAATATGAATTTATTTTGGCCATTGGAATGACTGCATGCTCAAGCGCTAAACACGTTTAGGCATGTTTGCACATGTCAAGTGTTTTTTCTCTGCCACACATGACACTTCCCAGTAGGCTTCAGGGCAATCTACATTACACCACACATGCCTCGTAGTGCGTCATCGGAGGGGTCAGCTGCAAGAACCAGGAAGAGACAGCCAGCCGCCCAATGACATAAGAAGATGGTGGTGCAGGTCCAAGTGTCCAGATGACAACAGACAACACAAGATTTGTGTGTGAAGGGTTTTTTTTTAGGACAACCCAACAGGCAAACTAAGGGGGGAAAGAAAAAAATGTACAGGGAGGGTAAAGTTCTTCTTTAATCAATTGTCCTCCAGAGGATTTACCCCCTTTCCTGACCAGGCCATTTTTTGTCATACGGCACTGAGTTACTTTAACTGACAATTGTGCGGTCATGCAGCGCTTCACTCAGATTAAATGTTCTCAAAATTGAGCTTTCTTCCGGTAGTATTTGATTGCCTCTGCATTTTTAATTTTTTGCACTATAAGAAAAAAAAAAAGACCGCCAATTTTGAGAAAAAAAAACAAAATTTTTGACTTTTTGCTATAAAACATACCTAGCAAAAAATGTAAAAAATCAAATTTCATCATAAATTTAGGCCAAAATGTATTCTGCTACTTGTCTTTGCTAAAACAAATCTCAATACATGTAAATTAATTGGTTTACATGAAAGTTATAGCATCTATATACTGGGATTTATGGAGACACTACAGTAAGGGGACACTAGTTAAGTTCTGTTCGTGATCAAGATATTGATTCGTACAAACACTATACTAATAATGGTGGCGATCAGCACCTTATAGCGGGACTGCGGTGGGCATTCTGACACTGGGGGGGGGGAACTGACTGTCACTGACATCCCCAGTGACCAATACAGTTAATAAAAAGCACTGACACTGCACTAATGACACTGGGCAAGAAGGGGTTAACATCTGCAATCAAAGGGTTAACAGTGTGCTGTGTTCTGTTTTACATAGTGTGCTGTGTGTATTTTACAACGTAGCAAGCTGCTGTGCAGAGCAATACAAAGCAGCCTGTAGTGCTGACAAGGGAGAGATCTATGTTGTTTACATACAGACCTCTCCCCTGTCAGCGCCACCAGCGATCACCGAGTCCCAGCTGAGAATTGGTGGCCGGGACCTGGTGATTGACATGCTGAGGAGCCAATAGCGGCGTGGGTAGGGCACGCGCACCCCCCTACCCTCCCCCCCCCCAGACTGACAAAGCTGTTGACCAGATATGTCCCCTATGCTCATTCATCCAAAGTGGGGGCGCTCTAATACAGACAGGCAGAATCACAGGTGTTTATTTTTAGCTGTGACCACTCTGTTTGTGTGGATGAATGACAAGCTGACAGTCAGGCTCCGTTCACACCTATGCAGTTTGCTTTTTGTCCATTTTGCAGTGCTTTTCACAGTTCAGTTTGCGTTTTTCTACATGTGTTTCTGGCACGTTTTGTGCGGCTTTTTTTTTTTTTTTAAAGTGGAATTTTTTTTTGGCTGGGCAGAATAAAAATGTGAAACACAAAACGCTGCAAAAACGCACTACCGTGCATTTCAACAGATTCTCCATTGAACACTATTGTAACAAAAATGCTGTTTTTTGCTTTTTAAAAAGTCCCTGTCCCTTTCCAAAAATGCAGCAGCTCAAAAAAGCATAGATGTGAACATGTTCCATAGGAAACCATGTTAAATGGATTGTAGTGCGTTTCTGCAAAAAGCAAAAAAAATGCATTGGTGTGAACGGAGCCTCAGGGACAGATGATAGCCGCTGGATGCAGAAAGATGTGTCCAGGCTTGGACATCTGTCCCTAACAGCAGCGTGTGCACATACATGCAAACAGCGATGGCTCCTTTCAGCCTGTCATTACTTCATACAGGCTGAGTGGCAGTGACTGTTCACATACATCTGTCAACCCAAAGAATCTGCTGATTGCCTACGTGAAGGAGGCCTCACAGTAACCTCATAAAGACTATTAGATTTGATCTTTGATGCATGTGACCTCTGTCCGCCAGTGACATCCCTGTGCATGGGAGAATCCTGCTTTGTGTTTACAGGTATTTACTGCCTGGGGCTCAGGAGAAAATACAATAGGTGTGAAATGCATGGACTGAGTGGAATGTCAAAAATGGACAGCAATAAAGCTGAAACCTCAATGTCCAGTGACACCTGAACACCTATAGGGTTAAAGGATATTTCCACTTTTGCAGCCAAATTGGGATAGCACCCACTTTATATATTTTAGATATGTTCTCAGCATAACTTAAAATATGTAAAATTTGCTGCTTAGCTTTTTATTTGCTTTTCTTTACCTATAAATCCTACTCAGATTTCCTGTTCTATGTAAAGTGTTACTAAACCCACAACAGTAAAATCAGTCTGTATATGCAGTAAAGCATGCTTGTTATACTCACTGTGGAACCGAAGGGGTTAATGTAAGTGTAAAAACACTGTTTGATCCTGTCTTCTCTGGTCCTCCCCTTCTTCCAGTGCCCCCCTCTTATCTTCTGATAAGACATATCGTGTCACTCCTCACATGCCCAGTTTGGTGTGTATTGCTAGAGAGGTTTTTTTTTTCTTGGAAGAGTGCATGTGATCAGCACATGGCCGATCAGCACTCAGCACAGGGCCGATAAGCACTGTCCAGACAGATCAGGGGTTCTGCATTCTCCTAGTGCAGAAAGAAAACTCCTCCTACAAGCTTTAACATGTGCTCTGCTGAACACTGATAGAAGTCACAAGACTGCTCTAACGTCTGATGAGAAAAGGTATTTAGAAGCTTATATTTACTAAAATAATTGCATTTCCATGTTCTGTGTACTGTGGGAGACCAGATATAGTGAATGCAGGGTCCAGGGTTTAGTAGCACATTAAGGAGAGGGTTGAGGAGTTATGATTACCATAATTATCCTTGTCTGTACTGTGCTGGCAGATCTTCATTATCAGTTGTAAACTAGATGTGCACAATGTCTATCCTGACAAAGGATTAAAGGTTGGGTGGGACATTGGATGTTTACTCACTTAAAATGGAATTCCAGGCTAAACCTGATAAGTCTTAAAAATGCTCCCTTCCCCCTCTTAACACTCATGCTGACTAACCTGAAAGATATATATACTATACATATCCTTTTCAGACTGCTCTGTTCCAGTCATATGATTTCCCCTGTGTCTGCCAGTGGCAGCTGCATGGGAAAGGAGAGAGCTGTCGATAATGGCTGGGAATGTATAGGAGCAGTGACATCAATCATAGGCTCCCATAGCCCATTTGTTGTTGGCGCTCCCTCCTCTCCCCTGCAGCCGCCGCTGACTGACCCAGGGGAGCCAGGTCACGTGACCAGACCGGAGCAGGCAGAAAATAGGTAAGTACATCGTTCTTACACAGGTTAGTACGCACTTGGGATGGAGGAAGTAGCATTTTTAAGGCTAGTTAGGTTTAGTCTGGAATTCTACTTTTAAGAAATTGTTGTTTACTCTGTCTTCCTAACTGAACTGTGCAGGTTATTCTGAACAATACAAGCTGCTTATAGAAAAATATAAAAAAATATGTTTTTGGTTATCTTTAGGTATGGTGTGTTAATGGGAACACCATACCATCGTTCCCAACAGTCCAGATGTAATAATGCAGATGGGGCCACATGCAATTAAAGAGGACCTGAACTGTGTAAGCCTGGTACACACTATAAGTTTTTTTTCAGCAGGCTGAATGAAAAAAAAAAACCTGACAGATCACTGTACTAACAAAAGTGTTGTTAGAACAGCAATCTCCCCCACTGTGCTATTGTGGTCTGACAAGGGGACCGACACCCCCTCGCCAGGACACACTAATCAGCTCTTGCAGTCACTGGCTGCAAGCGCTGATCAGATGACAATTGGCTGCTGGTTTTCCAGCATGCCCCTTCAAGGGAAGCCAAATGTGGGGCTTGCTTCTGTTGGACAGGTTGATATTCAGCCTATGTGGATCAACCTTTAGTCATCCATATTACCTGTGGTTTCTTTGCAGCTGATCTTTTTTAACATTACTGACCTACCAAGCTTTATTGTGCACTGTGTCTCTGTGTAGAGGCAGCAATCTTGACCGCTCAGAGCTGTTCCCCCAATGACTGGGGATCTAACAACTGGTGGCAGAATATTCAAAAGACAGCAGGAGAGGTGCAGATCTACAGAATGATAGAGAGACAGGGAGATGCATACAGTGCACACCCTCAGTTACAGTTCCCACACCAGCAAGCAGCACAGTAGTAACATCAAAGAGTGAGGCTGTAGACACAGGATTGCCTAGGCAAACGGACATATCAGGAAGTGCACTGCTATGTTTTAGGAAGAATTCAGGACTAAGGGAGTAAAATTGTGTGATAGAGGGAGGTGAAGCCTCCATCAATCTACATGTAATATCCCTCCCCCGTTGTGTTTAGCTAGTTAGTGGGCATAGAAGAGATGGAACAGAGTGAGCTGTCATTTACCTCTGTGCATATGCCCACATATGTGACTCTGTAGTCACATGGGCTGCTCAGATGAGGAGGAAATGCTCAGCATAAAAACTCACTTAAAACTGAGAATGTGCAGAGTTGCCAACACTGCTCTGCAAAATCCCTAACTGCATGTGGGGACTTGTACAGCGGGACACAGAGAACAACAGGACCAACCATGTTTTTTGCAGAATACAGAAGACGAATCTCATAGTGACTGAGTGAGTATGAACAGCATGTAATACAGCATTTTTTTGATATTTTGTTTATGATGTGGGTTTAGTAGAAAACTACAGTGCAAAAGGAATGGTAACTTGGTAAATCATTATTGTGGAAAGATCAGCTGCAGGGGACCACAGACAACACTGGTAACCAGTTATTTGACCTCTGCCTGTATTTTTGGGAACAGCTTCCACAAATAATTTCCTCTTTAACATTTTTTCCATATAACAAACCTTCACTTTTTAAATCCAGTTTAAGGGAGAAAGTCCTTGGTTATTAATCCACAGAGAATCACAGACAAAGGTGCAATGCCATTTTTGTTTGGGTTTTATACAACATAGTATTTCATTTGGAAAAAATGATGTAAAAAAAAAAAATCTATTTCTCGGTGTGAGCATGCATGTTCTCCTAGACCCCCCAAAAAATTGCAACACCCACCGTTTTATTCTATAGGGCCCCTGCTTAAAAAAAATATATAATCTTTGGATATTCAAAGTAATTTTCTAGCAAAAACTTTTTTTATTTCATGTCAATAAAGTGTCAGAAAAGGCTTGGTCTTCAAGTGGTTAGAAGAGTGGGTGATGTGTGGCATAAGTTTCTAATGTTGGTCCTGAAATGCCAGGATATTAGAAGCAACCCCCCAAATGATCCCTTTTTGGAAAGTAGACACGCCAAGGTATATGCTAAGAGGCATGGTGAGTATTTTGAAGATCTCATTTGTTGCCGCAAGTTTTTGGAAAATGAAGAAAGAAAATGAAAATATGGTTTCTATTCTTTTTTTCTTCTTCAAAACCCTGTGACAAAAAATATCTGCAAAATATTCACCAAGCCTCTTATCAAATAACTGGTGATATCTACTTTGCAAAAAGGGGTAATTTGGGGGGGGGGGGGTTGTACTGTCTTGGCATTTTAGGGCCTCCGAAACTGTGATAGTCGTAATGAAGAAGTGACATGAGGAAAAATGCCCTTTGAGAGTCTGAAGAATGGTCATTGGATTTTGGGGGATTCTTTGTGGCTAGGCTGCTAAAAATTCTCTCATATGTGGAATCCCCATACTCATGATAAGTAGCAGAATGTGTTTTGGGGTGTTATTAAACATATACCCATGTCATGTGTGAGCAATATATAATTTAAATGACAATTTTGTGTAAAAAAAAAACAAATTTATGTCATTTTCCAAAGATGTGTGGCAAAAAATAAACTCTTCCATGGACTCAACATCCTTCTTTGCAAGTTTTTACCAAAGACATGTAGCAGATTACATTTCAGACTAAATTTATGACAAAATTTGAGTTTATTGGATCCTTTTTATATCAGAAAGTAGAAAATATTGAAAAATGCAGTCCTGAACAGCAAAAAATGGACTGGTCAGGAAGGGGGGAAAACCTTCCAGGGCTGAGGTGGTTAACAACTTCCCGTCTGGCCCATGTACATTAACAGCCAGACGGAAGCAATGCAGGAGTGGGTGGCCATTTATAAACAGCCTTCGCATTCACTGCCTGTGCGCGCTCCCTGGGAGCGCGCAGAACCAATCGGTGTATGGGACCTCTGGGTGAGGTCCCAATCATGTGATCACTGATTGGCCAATCAGTGATCACATGAATAGTAGTAAGCAAGATGTCACTTCCTGACATCATTGCTTATTACTAGTGAAATCTGTGAATAATCACAGAGGTCACATGGTACACGGCTATTCACAACAGTACCATGTGACAAGCTGTGACCAGTCACAGCTCTCACAATATTTCTCATTGGCTGCAAGAATGCAGCCAGAGAGAAGGAGAAATAATTGCTTTTACAGCCTTCATGGGTGTAAAAGCAATCAGTGTAAAAAAAGAAAAAAAAAACCTTCATCACCCCCACAAGTAGTACAGTGTCACTATGGTGACACTGTACTGCTAGGGTGACTGTATGTTAAAAAGAAAAAAAACCATAAATAATAATATAAAAAAATAAAATAAAAATGTAAACATTTTTTGAAAAATTATAATTTTGGTTATAAACTAATTTAGGTTATTTTTTTTTACTAAAAAGATAGATTAATACATTTTGCCCAAGATTTATGAAGAAAGATTATTTATTTGCAAAATTATATAAGAAAAACACTTTTTTTTCAAAATGTTTGGACTTTTTCATTTATATAGCAAAAAAATTAAAATCTCAGTGGTGCATAAAAACCACCAAAATAAAGTTTTATCTGTCTAAAAAATGCTAAATAATTCATATGGATACAGTGTTGCATGACCGCACAATTGTCATTCAAAGTGTGATAGCACTGAAAGCTGAAAATTGGCCTGGACAGGAAGGGGGTGAAAGTGTCCAGACTTGAAGTGGTTAGGAAGAGCAAAAATATAGTTTTATTTTTATGAGTGAATAATGAAAATCATTCACTGCCGTCTTATTGTAGGACAGCAAGGATTATCGTCTGATAGTTATAAATGTGCACTGGCTGCTTGGAGAATGAGTTTACCCACTTCAATACTGGGCACTTTCACCCCCTTCCTGACCAGGCCAATTTTCAGCTTTCAGTGCTGTCGCACTTTGAATGACAGTTGCACGGTCATGCAACACTGTGCCCATATTAAATTTTTATAATTTTTGAGACAGAGCTTTCCTTTGGTGGTATTTTATCACCACTTGGATTTTTAATTTTTGCTAGAAAAATTAAAAAAGACTGAAAATGTAAAAAAAGAAAAGTTTTTCTTAATCATGTTATAAAATGTTGCAAATAAGTAATTTTTCTTCACTGATGTGCCCTGATGAGACTGCACTGATGAACACTGATAGACTGCACTGATTGGCACTGATGGCGCTGCACTGTTAATCAGGACACTGATGATCAGAGTAAACCATGTACTGATAGTCTTGCCGGTTCTTTTCCTCACACAGACACAGTGTGTGAGGAAAGGACTGCCGATATCCGGCAAGTCTGTTTACATGTGATCAGCTGTGATTGGACACAGCTGATCACATGGTAAAGGGACGCTGTGATTGGCCCTTTACCCTGATCCGTGATCATCTATGTCCAAAGGACACAGGAAGGTGCTGTTCTGGGAGGATGTCCATGGAGTTGTAGTTGTAGCTGTCTTTTGGCTATAGAAAGGTCGGCAAGTAGTTAAAGTAACTCTCCAGGCGGATATATAAAAAATGTATTAATCCATTTATTTAAAAAACATTACATACATTTTATATCATGCTAGTAGTATAATTTCCTGAACTTGCTCTTTGTATTAAATTCCCACAGTCCCCTGTCCAGCAGAAATAAAGCAGTGAACCAGTTAGACAAGGTCATGTTAGTTATAGGGGAAAAAAGGACAATGATTCCAGACTCGCCAGTCCAACAGAGCCCACCGATGCCAACAAATAATATGTGTCAGTAAAGTCAATAAGGCCCAATGTGCCTGCATTGGTCATTACACACAGATACCATGCCAATGCCTGACTGGGTTTACTGCACACACCGCTACACTCTAACAGCAGTATATATATATATATATATATATATACTGATGTTTCAATATTATGTTCCAACTTGATACCACAGTTGTTTAAATTAATATTTTTTTCCCCATTAATCTACACTCAGTACTCCATCATGACAAAGTGAAAACAGAATTTTAGAAATGTCTGTGAATTTATTAAAAAAATAAAAAAAATTGAATATCACATTGGCATAAGTATTTAGGCCCTTTGCCTCAACACTTGAAATTTAGCTCAGGTGCCTCCCATTTCTCTCGATTGTTGCTTGATTCTTTATGGCAGAGTGGCCTAGACGGAATTTGCAAAAAAAGCACCTGAAGGACTTTCAGTGGGCTTTCATGTGTTTTGCACTGAGGAGAGGCTTCTCTCCAGCCACTATGCCATAAAGCCCAGATCAGTAGAGAGCTGCAGTGATGGTTCTCCTTCTGGAAGTTTGTCCCATCTCCATGGAGCTCAGTTAGAGTGACCTTTAGGTTTTACTAAGACCCTCCTCCCCTGATTGTTCAGTTTGGCCGGGCAACCAGCTTTGGAAGAGTCAAACTTCTTCCGTTTGAGAATTATGGAGGCCACTGTGCTCTTGGGGACCTTCAGTGCAGCAGACAGTTTGTTGTAGCCTTCCCCAGATCTGTGCCTTGTAATTTTCCTGTCTCTGAGCTCTGTGGGCAGTACCTTTGACCTATGGCTTTTGTTCTGATACAGTATACATTGTCAGCTGTGAGGCCTTTAACCACCTCCCGCCCACCATATAGTCCAATGATGGGAGCAAGGTGGTTCTCTCGTTCTGGGAGGACGTCATATGATGTTCTCCCATTCCCACCGCGCATGCACGGCTCAGGGAGCGCGTAGCGCGGCGATCAGCGGTGCTTTGTGTCCCTCGGACACAGCGGATCACCAATCCACGGAAAGAGCCAAAGATGTCGGCTCGGTCATGTGATCAGCTGTGTCCAATCACAGCTGATCACATGTAAACAGGGAAATGCCGGTTATCGGCATTTCTCTCCTCATGAGATGTCACGCTGACAGCTCAAGAGGAGAGCCAGTAATTGGCATTCCGCGGAGGGGACATCTACACTGATCATCAGAGCACTGATGATCAGTGTGCCCTGATGATCAGTGTAGTCCCAGCAGTGCCACCTGTCAGTGTCCATCAGTGCCAGCTGTCAGTGCTCATCAGTGCCACATACCAGTGCCACATCAATGCCACATATCAGTGCCTACCAGTGCACATCAATGCCACATATCAGTGCCCACTTGAGCTGCCTTTCAGTGTCACCCATCAGTGCCACCTATCAATGCCAATCAGTGCCGCCTATCAGTGCCAGTCAGTGCCGCCTAACAGTGCCACTCAGTGCCGCCTATCAGTGCCAGTCAGTGTCACCTATCAGTGCCACTTATCAGTGCCATATATCAGTGCTGTCTTTCAGTGCCCATCAGTGATGCCTGTCAATGCCCATCAGTGCCACCTACCAGTGCCTCCTCATCAGTGTCCATCAGTGCAGCCTATCAGTGCCCATCACTGCAGCCTCATTAGCGCACATCAGTTCAGGAGAAAAATCACTTATTTACAAAATTTTATAACAAAAACTAAGAAAAAACTCTTTTTTTTCAAAATTTTCAGTGGTTTTTGGTTTGTTTAAGAAAAAATAAAAACCCAGAGGTGATTAAATACCACCAAAATAAAGCTCTATCTGTCTCAAAAAAATGATAAAAATGTCATATGGGTACAGTGTTGCATGACCGCGCAATTTTTATTCAAAGTGTGACAACGCTGAAAGCTGGAAATTGGCCTGGGCAGGAAGGGGGTATAAGTGCCCTGTAGACTTGTGGTTAAGGTGTGTGTCTTTCCAGATCATGTCCAATTAGTTTAATTTACTACAAGTGGACTCCAATCAAGGTGTTGAAACATCTCAGCAACGATCAAGAGAAATGGGAGGGAGGCACCTGAGCTAAATCTAAAATTGTGTTTCAAAGGATCTGAATACTTAATGCCAATGTTTTATTTCAGTTTTTCATAAATTTGCAAACATTTCCAAAGCTCTCTTTTCACTTTGTCCTTATGGGGTACTGAGAGTAGATTAATAAAAAAAAATATTAATTTAGTCAACATAAATAGCATAAAAAACATAACATAACGAAATTGAAAAAAAAAATCAAAGGGGGTCTGAATACTTTTTGAATGTATAATATATATTGCTAAAAAGTATATATTAGCAAGATAGTTGGATGTATGTCTAACTGTCTAATAGCTGCATGTGATAAATGGTCAATACTGGTTAAAAAAAAGCATGTGTGTTTGTGTGTTAGAAGGGGTGTCTGGAGGAGGATCAGGGAGCGATGTGATGGGTTAAGGTTGTATTTAGTTGAAATCCACTTATTTTTAGACTCCTTTGACAATCCAAACATGTATATTGTTGGAACAAAAGCAAATGAAACATTTGGTACACTATGTATCAGTACTATAAAGGAATGATAAAAATATATGAGCGCTGGGTGACGGAAAAAGATGGAAAGCAGCCAGCATAAAGAGGAAAACCTCCAAATCCTCCAATGTAGAAACCAATAAATAAATAAAAATGCAGCGCTAAAAAGTGTTAGGTAATGATGCAGATAAATGAACAATATTGTTAGTATAACACCAGAAGATCAGTTCTAGGTATATTTCATAAGGTGCAACGTGACAATGGTGATAAAGTCAATATGTATATAACAACTTCCGTGACTGCCGTGGCTGTGAGGAAAGGGTGTATAATGCACTAAACCAGATAGCACAAATGATTGTGCGTTGGAGTATATAAGACCTACTCCACAGTGCTCAGGGAATGTGAACTCTGCATATGGATGAAGTCGTCAGGTAGGGATTAGCCACCAGGTGTCATCCATCCAGGACAGGTTACCACTCTCCAGCAGTGTAAGATAACATCTATCAGACCAGGTTAACAGCATCCAGCAATACGGGTTTCAGCCATCAGGGGGATCACGCATTTAAGTATGAATCCAATGTAAAAAAGCATCTTAAGGGAAGGGGGCTCAAAGATGCAAAAAATGAGCCCAAAAGAGAAAAAAACTCCAATAGTGTATTAGTTTTAATGATCAAAGTGAAGTAACATCAGAAAATTCAATAAAAAGGTAAACACAAAAGGTAAATCCAATATGGTTGCCATACATGAATAGGGCCATGCCGTGAGTGAATAATGGTTGGGGGCAACTCCCTAACGTGTTTCGTGTCATAACACTTTTTCAAAGCCTTTTGAAAAAGTGTTATGACATGAAACACGTTAGGGAGTTGCCCCCAACACTCACTCACCCCATGGCCCTATTCATGTATGGCAGCCATATTGGATTTACCTTATGTAAGTGTTTACCTTTTTATTGAATTTTCTGATGTTATTTCACTTTGATCATTAAAACTATTACATTATTGGAGTTTTTTTCTCTCCAACATTTATCTGCATTGTTACCTAACACTTTTTAGCGCTGCATTTTTATTTATTTATATGTATCAGTACTGCTTGGGAGAAGAAGGGGGTAGACCTCGGAAAGCTTGTCCTGACAATTTAATGAAAGTAACAAAGTTACTTGGAAAGTACTCAACTTTGTTGCAAGGACAGTAATATGGCTTCAATTAACCTTCACACAGGTTGGATGTTTATGGAGGATGCTTTATTACTCTTTATTGTAAATTCCTACATAAGACATGGACTAAACACTGTAGAAAATAATACTATCTATAATAAAAATTATGTGAAATAAAATGAAAGTTATACACTCCAAATGGCTGTCAGCTGCACACTTTTACACATATCTATACAAGCCATGAGCTTATGTTTGTTAAAGTGATCTAGACCGTTAGTAAATCACTTTAACATGACCTGTTATGTGCCATCCAATAACTACCCCCCACTCCCTTTCCCTTGGTGGTTCCTGGGCCCTTCTTACTTGTCCTGAGAGCCCAGGACTACAACAAATGCTGTTAGGATGTTGAGTGGGAGAACATCAGGAAATGATCCATTCTGTTGAGTGTCAGCCCAGAAGCATACAGGATCAAGTAAAAACAAATAAATAGATAAAAACATATTACAAATTTGAAATATAATAATACATTTTCCTGTAACTATGGAATTGATAAACAGTTGCACAAATATTGTATTGCAAAACAATTTGCAAGTACCATTAGTTTTATGCTGCAGAACCTCTGCATTCCACCAAAGCTGAAATTTTTAACGTGTGTGAAAAATTAAAAAAAAAAAATGCACCAGAGGGGAAGTAGATTTATATAGAAAATAATCTTCTAATTATAGCATTATTCTATTTCCAGAGACCCCCAAGGCATTTCATGGGTTAACTAACCACATCATAGTAGTAGCAGTTTGATTTTACACATCTCATGTCAACCCCTCCCTGAACTCCTCTTAGACTTCACTCTGATCCCTGCTTCCTGCTGAATAACAATACGTTTGTGGTCACACCTCAATGAACATTTTATTCATAAGTTACAACAAGGCTGGTTGCAAGCCCTGGGAAAAGAGAGAGCAGAGATGACAGGGTGACATCAGCCTCTTCCCCCACTCTGTATCCCCCACCAGCAACCACTCCCTGAGCCCACACCCATTCTGCAAAATCATCACATACCCCCATTCAGCAGCCCTGGCATGAGGTCATATTGCTGGGAGAGAAAGACTACACATACACACATGCAAATACAAATCAGTGTGGAGAGTTTGGGGAAGGAATACAAACTTATTTTACTTAAGCTATTGACTTTTTTTCTAGTAAGCATACAATTTGCTTTGTCTTGTGGTCTAGAGATGTATGGGGTACGCAATATAATATTTTTTTTAATCAAGTAAATTTAATTGAATATTTTTCCAATTAAACAAACAAGATGAATCAATATGGTATGGTCTCCCACTCCCGCTTCCATCATCCCAAAAAAACGAAATATAGAGAAACCAAGCTATAACTGCATACAGTATATGTAGCACTACCCCCATAGGAGATGCTGGACAGGATAGGTCCTCTGTTCTTTGCTTCGACCTCCTTAAGAACTTCAGCCCCTCTGACACACCAGGTTGAGTGTACAAAGCGTGCAATATCACAGAAAATCACTGAGAGCAATCCTTAGTACCCAGTAGTAGTACTATGTAAGAAAACAGGCACTGAATAAGTTAGTAAGCAAACTTAATGTGGTTCTACAGGCTGAAGGTTTTTTACCTTCAGGTATTCTATGCATGAAGGTAAAAAAATCTTCAGTATGCAGCTCCCCCAGTATTTACCTGAGCCCAATCTTGATCCAGTGATGTGCGCTGTCAATCACAACCAGTGAAGAGGGTGTGGGGGGCTAGGCCAAGTCACGCTCTGTATGTGCTATAGACACATATAGGTGGCTCAGGAGCGAGCACACATGAGTACCCCCAGAGCAATCAGATTGCTCTGAGGGGCACTCAGCAGGGTGGAGGAGCCAAGATTGCCTGCAGGGGACCTGAGAAGAAAATTGGGGCTGCTCTGTGCAAAACTATTGCCCAGAGCAGGTAAGTATACCATATTTGTTATTTATAAAAAATCTAAACCTATAGTATCACTTATATTTCCACCTAATATGGTTGGTAATGAAGTAAGCATAGAAACAGTTTAACAATTGTAATAACACAATTTAACATACAGGGTAATTAGTAATAAGGACTAGGCATAAGATGACACTTGGTTTCCAGATTCAAATTAACAGTAGCAAGGTCAGCTAAAGTGCAGCAGTGAGCAGTAATACAGCATGACTTACCAAACAAAGAAACTATTGCCAAGGTGCATGAATGGCGACTGTCCTAGGCCTAGACCAACTGGATGTGCACTACTGTATCTATAGAAATGAAGGAAATGGAAGAAGGGAACAAAGTCGACTTACAGGATGGTTTTTCAATAGGGGCAGTCCTTTATTCTGTTCTTTTGCCGGCTATGGTTGGGGCCCTTTATGAAACATTGGTGCACTTAAAGCGGAGTTCTGGCCCCTGCCACCTCCCAAAAGAAAAATGAAAAGTAAGCAGCTACAAATACTGTAGCTACTGACTTAGGACGCTCACCTGTCCATGCATGCAGCGGTGTCCTCACCCCGAGCCGATTCTTCAATCCACTGGCACACCATCATAACTAAGGGCTTCAATGCTGGTTTCCTACTGCGCATGCACAAAGCACGTTGCACTTTGTGAATGGGCCACAGTCCTCTTGGAAGTGTCCCAGAGGGCAGTGGGGGGGGATCGTTAAACTGAGCTGGAAGTGGGAGTGGGTACCTGTCAAAACCAGGTTCAATCTCCCCCCCAAAAGGTGCCAAATGTGGCAGTGGAGGGGGGCGGCAGATTCCACTTTTGGGTGGAACTCCTCTTTAACACGTTTCAATAAAGCTACATGCAGTATTGTCGCAGTAAAATGCTTCAAAGGTGTGGTATTGTTGTGGTACAGGTGCAATATACAGTAGGTGCAGTATAGGTGCAGGATACTCAATGTCCTACCTCCAGTAACTCAGTCCCTGCTAGCAGCGTGAAAAACAGGCAGTGCCCTCTTACCAGTCACTGTGGCGCTGCTGTGATCTCTCGCTGTAGAAAGGGACCCCCTCAGTCTCTGAGAATGCCTCCAGATGTTCAGCGTGGTAAGTAAAGAGTAAGCGGATGCAATAGTCTTCCTGCAGCAATGGTGCAGATGCAATCACTGTGGTCTGCACTGCCATGGGTGTCTCTGCTGGTCCGTCCTCTCAGCCGTGTGGTCAGTATACAGCAGATGTGCTCTCACCCGTTCTGTTGGTGCCAAGAGATAGAACCTAGTTGGATATCCCCCAATGTCTCTTGGGAATTATAGTGCAAAGGGTCTAAAAGCTTCACAATATGGCTTATTTTCTGGACTTCAAATCCCATGATGCTAAGATTTCTGCATAAGATTCGTAGGCTTTTCTGGCTATAGTTCTCCCTCTGCTGATTGGATGGATTTGTGCAACACAACACAACATTCAACATAACTGTAGAAAGTGAAAATAAACTGATTGCAAAGATGGAAATGCCTACATGTTTCTGTAGTCTAGCACCTGGTTACATATATTGTACATTCCAGGAAAGATACATTGGGCATCTTCTGTTACATAGTTACATAGTCTGGCTGAAAAAAGACAAAAGTCCGTCCAGTTCAACCATAGAAAAAAAAAAAAAAAGTTATATTCCTATACCCACAGTTGATCCAGAGGAAGACAAAAACCCAGCAAAGCATGATCCAATTTGCTCCTGAAGGGAAAAAAAATTCTTCCTGATCCCCCGAGAGGCAATCGGATATTCCCTGGATCAACTTTACCTATAAATGTTAGTATTCAGTTATATTCCATCTATCTAAGAAACAATCCAGGCCTTTTTTTTGTCACACTGTAATCAATAATACAGACATCAACTTCTTTAACCACTTGACCTCCGAAAAGGTTTTACCCTCTTCATGGCATTTTTTTGTTAATCAGCACTGTGCTACTTTACCTGCCAATTGCTTGGCAGGTAAATTAACTTTTTGTATATTTTTTCCACACAAATAGAGTTTTCTTTTGGTGGTATTTGATCATTCGTGGGTTTTTAGTTTTTAATTATATAAAAGAAAAAAGACTAAAAAGTTTGAAACAAATTATATTTTCTGCTTTCTGTTATAAAAAATATCCAATAAAATCAAATTTCTTAATAAATTGAGGCCAAAATGTATTCTGCTACATGTTTTTGGTAAAAAAAAATCCCAAAAAGTCTACATTAATTGGTTTGTGTGAAAATTATAGCGACTACAAGCTATGGTATATTATCATGTACCTCATGTTAGAGGTCAATGGAGAGAAGGCTTCCCTTGCGGATAAGTTCCAGACTCCCCTGAGAGTGGGACAGCAGGAGTCAGGCCCAAAGTGGCACAGGTCGCCTGTAGGAGTGTCCATTGGTGGTCCACCCAGGAGCTCAGCTGATGTACTGAGATGGGATATGCAGACAGGTCGTGCCTGTGTGAGGTATGCAAGCCTTCCGGGAAACAGAGGATCCCAGGATAGCCAGTTCAAAGCCGAGGTCAGGTACCAGGTGGGAATCAGAGCAGACGTAGTCAGATGGGATAGCCGAGGTCATACACAGAGGAGCAAAGAGGGAATATCTGTTAGCCAAGCCGAGGTTAGATCAGGGGGTTAAGCAGAGCAGACAGGTCCAAGAGCAAGCTGACTCGATATCAGGAAATCACAGATCACAATAGCACAGGAAACAGGAACAAGGTACTGGGAAGCTAGAGAGTAGGGCAGGGCTTCCTTATAAAGGCCGTTTGGAGCCAAATTTGAGCCGATCTGAACTTCTGCGGCCATACAAGGTACTGGCGGGGGTGCCAGGTCTCCTAACACCTCTGCCGAGGACAGAGCCCTGACATATATACACTATAGAGGCATTTATGCAGCTTTTACTTTCTGACTGCCTATAACATTTCTTGAGGTGCTAAAATGTCAGGACAGTACGAACACCCCCAAATGACCCCTTTTTGGAAAGTAGGCACCCAAAGGTATTTGCTGAGAGGCATGTCGAGTCAATGGAAGATTTTATTTTTTGCCACAAGTTTTTGAATAATGACAAAAAAAGTTTTTGGGGTTTTTTTTGTTACACAAAGTTGTTACTTTAATGAGATATTTCTCACACATGCCGTGGATATATGTGGAATTACACCCCAAAACACATTCTGCTACTTCTCCCAAGAATGGGAATGCCATATATGAAGGATTTTTTGTTGGCCTATCCACATACAGGGGCCCAAAATCCAATGACCACCTTCAGGCCTTTAAAGGGCGTAACTTTCTCATTTAATTTCTTGACTACCTATCACAGTTTCAGAAGCCCTGAAATGCCAGGACAGTACAAACATCCCCCAAATGTCCCCTCTTTGGAAAATAGATACCCCAAGGTATTTGCTGAGAGGCATGTTGAGCCTTTGGAAGATATTGTATTTTTGCCACATATTTTTTGGAAAATTAAAAAAAGTTTTTCTTTTCTTTTTTTTTTTTTTTTTTACACAAAATTGTCCCTTTACTGTGATATTTCTCACACACGTCATGAGTATACATGGCACTATACCCCAAAACACATTCTGCTACTTTTTCTGAATATACTAAAGAACAAGTGAATCGCTCTCAAGCCAAGGTGCTGCTACATTCCCAAATGCTAAAGACAACAAAAAATTCTCCCATGGGACTTTCTTGCAGCAATGACATGGATAGTGTATGATAAAAACAAATTCATTTTATTTTTGTACAAAAGGTCAATATAAAACCATAATATAAAAGAAATGTTACATCAATGCTTCAGTGTCATGATAACATATAATTGTACCCCTAAAATGTATGCATAGGAATAATAATGGAACATTACAATGACACAATTTCTTTCATCCAGAATGCCCAGAACAACTTTCAATTGATTTTCACAATCTTCATCAGGGCGAAGTAGGGGTGTCTCTACAAAGAAATAAAAGATGTATATTAGTAACAGCATATTATATTATTACTAAAAAACAGTACTAGACATTATTCAAGTTATTTTAAAATTACACAGTGATCCAGAGTATTCAAGGGACATACCATTTGTTCCAGCATCAGAGACCTCAAACCCAGCCATAGTTGTCCCCATGGCAGAGTGGTCATGGTGACCAACTGTGGATGGCCCAGGCCAACCAACCATAGTAATATCTGTAAAAAGTAAGTAATTTAATCAAATTGACATTAAATTGTGCCCAGGAACAAGAAAATGTGTAACAAACTAACAAAAATATAGATAAGGTAAACAAATATCTAACCAAATTAGTGAAATTCTTGTATGTCCAAGAGCCAACATAGACTCTTTACAGTGAAACTAATCAGGAAGCCTGTGAAAACAATGGCCAACATATAAGTGGACAGAGAAAGAGTAATAGGATTCTCCCCACTGGGGAAGTTCTCCTGAGTTTGAGAATACCACGTGTGAGACTTTTAGGGAGCATAGCCGCGTATGGGGGCCCTAAACCAATAAGCACCTTCAGACTTTCATAGGGCGTAACTGCCTCATTTGATTTCCTGACTAGCTATCACAGTTTTGAATTGCCCTAAAAGGCCAGGATAGTATAACCACCCCCCAAATTACCCCTTTTTAAAAAGTAGACACTTCAAGGTATTTGCTAAGCTTCATGGTGAGTATTTTCCTGATCTCATTTGTTGCCACATGTTTTTGGAAAATGAGGAAAGTAAACAAAAATTTATATTTTTTTAATTTTTCAAAACCTAGTGACAACATATAGTATAAAATGCATTTGCAATGTGTCCCCTACTCTTTCCAGTACACCCTCTATCCCCTCTTACCCCCTCCCTCCACCTCCCATCTCCCATTTCTCTCCCCCTATCCCCTCTCCCTCACGCTCTCCTCTCTCCCTCCCCCCTTCTCTATTTCCCTCCCCCCTTTTTTCTCTTGTGCGGCTTCAATTTGTTAGTGTATTTAAATCTGCAATTCATCTAACACTCCCCCATATTAGCAATGCTGCTGTCCAAATGTGCCACCTGTGCTCCTTCATCCAGAGTGAGGAACTCTAAATACATGAGTTGTGTTACTGGCTAGATCACCAGATGAAAACAGAAAGAAAAAGCCTAAAAAAAAAAAAAACTAATGCAGCCACTACATCTAATTATTGGTAAGCTGAAAGATATCACATTTTTGGTTTTGGGTTTAATATCCTTCTAAGATGATGTACCAGGTTCCAATGTTCAGGGTGACTCGTTTCTCTTGCAGTATCCTATGGAACCACCCTTGTACTGCTGGGACTAGAGCTATGCCTCCCTACACTGTGTGCATCAATAAAAGCAAGCGGCCCTGTGGCAAGGCACTCCCCTGCTCCTCCCCTTTACAAAAAAACAGACTGACTCCAGACCACTCTGTCCACTGTAAAGCCTCATGCACACAGCACGTTTTAAAAACGCTGCTCCTCTAGGCAGTAGCGTTTTGGCAGAAAAGTTACAGGGGAGGGGCATGAGCATGGCGCTCGTCAGCAGCACGGACTGAGAACCCCGACACCCGCTGTGAGATGTTGCTCACCTGATCCCGCTGCATGCCTGCCATCCGCCTGCTTAAAGTCAGAAAGAGAAATGGGAAAAAGAAATATGGAGGAGCAAAAAGTAAAGTCTCAAATGCCCACAAAAGCAGAATTTTGCAAAACTAGAAAACTCAATAAAAAGCGAAATGGTAGTGTTACACTGCGATATGGGACACGTTCTATCACGAGTAGAGACAGAAGGGAAACTGGAAAAACAAGCACAAGTA
Organism: Staurois parvus; assembly: GCF_062004578.1. NCBI lineage: Eukaryota > Metazoa > Chordata > Amphibia > Anura > Ranidae > Staurois > Staurois parvus. Next base: position 11,097,270 of record NW_028317971.1, read on the forward strand.
ATAAATAGATTGGAAGAGCAAATGGAGAAAATTAAAAGAGAACAAAGATTGTTATCCTATAAATTAGAGGATCAGGAAAACCGTGATAGAAGGAATAATTTAAGGATCAGAGGTATACCTGAAATATCTCAAGGGGAAGATCTAAGGGATATTAGGAGAAGATTGTTTAGCCCAATAATGGGAAGAAAAGAAACGGAGCATATTGAAAATAGAAAGAGTGCACAGGATAAGAACTCAAAAAGTATCACCTGAAATCCCTAGAGATGTGATAGTAAAACTCCACCATTATGAAGATAGAGAAATTATCTGGAAAAGTTACGCGGTATGCCAGAAATAAAATTTGGAGACATGAAAGTGCAAAGTTTCGCAGATATAGCACAGGAGACACTTGCAAGAAGAAGATCATGGAAACCACTTGTAGATCAGATGAGGAATAAAAATATCCGCTATAACTGGGGATTCCCGGCATGTCTGATCGGGTGGAAGGAAGGAAAATTGGCGACACTGAGATTCCCAAAAGATCTAAATGACTTTTGTGAAATATTAGACTTACAGACTTTAGAAATCAAGGAGTGGTCATTAGGAGAGAAAGAAAATATAAGTTTAGCTAAGGAAAAATGGCAAAGAGTCTCTAAAAAGAGATAGGCGGATGGAGGTGACGGTGGTGTGGGGGGGAAGGTGAAAAAGGAGTGGAAGACGGAGGACCCATGATGGGTGCCCCGTCTTTTGTAATATAATTTTTTTTTCTTCTCTCTCCAATGCCGGCATATTCCTCACACACATTTGTTGCAGAGGTGGAGTCCCCATTTTTTTTTTTTTTTTATACGGGGCTCCAGGGATTAGGAAGACCTGTGTTGGGAAGGCAAGAAAATTGCAAAAAGAGGATTGGGCGGGGGGGAAGAAGGTGAAGCACCGTGGCAGGTAGTGGGGAGATCAACCATGCTGTTAAACCCAAACAAGGGAGACCGGGGTCTGGGGGGTGCATGTGTACCCAGAAGAAGGAATCAGCTGTGGCTATGGGTCACAGCTGATTCAAGGACCAAAAATAGGTCAGTAGGATTCTTAGGGGAGGAAATAGGGAAGTCTTTCATTATATAAAATTTTGTTTACTTCTACCCCTACAGAGGATATAGGGAAGAAAAATGTTAAAATGGGGGGAGGGGACATAGTTAATTTTATGATGTACAATGTAAAAGGATTAAATACTCCAACAAAAAGATATATGGTTTTAAAGGAAATACACCAAAGATCTATAGAAGTGCTATTTCTTCAGGAGACACTTATATCCCAGGATTCAATTATTAAGTTATTCTGTAAATTTTTGGCATCCTGGTTTTATGCGCACTCCCCAATAAGATGGGCTAAGGGTGTGGCGATAGGTTTTGGGAAAAATCTAAAATTTATTCTGGAGGTAAAGATGGTAGTGTGGCAATTGTACACCCAGAGACTGACGCAGCCCTCCATTTTGTTAGGAAATCTCCATGTTGTCCCTCATTCTCCCACTTCCCTCTCTGTTAATCCACAGGGAAATATGTGTGTTGAAAGTGTCGCAGGCAGGCCAGAGCCCAGCAGGGAGCCTCGAGGTGCCTGGTTGTCTGAGAGAGCTGTGCGATATCACACCTCGTAAAAGATAACGCAAGCCTTCCCAGGAGTTCAAGGCATTCCAACGAAGCACGAACCAGATAAACACTTTTAAAAATCAATTTTTACCCTATGTCTCATATCTTGGAATATGAGAGACTTACATAAAAACCAGGCATTTCGTCAGATTGGCCAAGAGGAGACGAACAGTTTGATAGGTCACTCTCCTTGGCTGGAATACATAGGAGAGCAGAAAAGTAGATCTCGTGAACCATTCAGTGTAGAATTTCATATTTCATATCTAATCAATCCTCAGACTTGCCTGCATAATAATCTACCCGCGGGTGGAGTGTCACTTGTGCATAGGAAAAGTTATGAGCCAAAATATGAACTAAAAGAGATTTTGGCTCTAGTTTAGGTCTACGCCCAGACCTTCCCGCCCTAAACGGGGTATTGGTCCTTGACTCCAGAGACACCCCCTGCTGGGGAACCACAAAATGAGCTGTCAGGCCTAAGAAAGTTAAGTTGAAGAATTCTCCCTTTTAACATCAGGACCACCTGATGAGACCATTTGGCAAAATTTGGAAGTTGAAACAAGAGGAAAACAGGAAATAGATCAATACTTCAAGATAAACGAGACAGAGAAGATCTCTGTCGCCACGATATGGGAAGCGCACAAAGCCTATATAAGGGGGATACTGATAGCAATAGGGGTGGAGATAAAGAAAGAGGCAAAAGAATTAGGACACTAATGGAAGAATTATACCAGTTAGAACAAAAACATAAGAAGATAACTATAGAGTTACAACAAGAGATAACACTAAAAAGAGAGGAGTTAAAGGACTTTATGGAATATGAAACCAGAAAAATCTTCAATGGGGTCTCAATGGAAATATACTGGTGGGGGAATAAACCAGGAAAATATTTATTGAGGAAGTTGCAGAAAATAAATCAAGGAACTTCATAGATAGAATAAAAGGTGAAAAAGGAGAAATGGTTTATTCGACCACCGATATCGCCATAAAGCCAGCTTGTCAGCCTTAGATAACCCAATATCAATTGAATAAGTCAACTTAGCATTAAAAAATACCGCTATAGGGAAGAGCCCAGGATCTGATGGATTCACAGTGGGATATTACAGGAAGTTCAGAGAACAAGTAGCCCCTAAACTGTGTATCTATATGAATGCACTGGGAGAGGAGGGAAAGGATAATGGTTTAAGAACATTGCTTATTCTACAAAAGATAGAAAGAGGAGTGGTCCCGGGAATTATTCTGTTGGTTGAAGCTGAAAAGGCCTTAGACAGAGTAGATTGGAGTTTTATGATTGACACTCTGAGAACATTAGGAACTGGGCCTACAATGGTACAGTGGATAAAAGAGCTTTACTGGAGTCCCTCAACTGCAGTGAAAGTAAATGGCTCACTATCCAAATTTTTTAGGATGTATAATGGGACCGGACAGGGATGCCCATTATCCTTGCTGCTATTTGTGATCTCCTTGAAACTGTTATTGGCAACTATTAGAAACAGTGTGGACATCAAGGGAGTGTGGATGGGGGACACTGAACATAAAGTGGCTGCATATGCAGATGATATCTATTTCATTAACATTGACTATAAAAGATTTATATCAAGCAAATTATATTCTGTTAATAAATGAGATAAAGGATGAGTTGAGGAAAGCCTCCATGGGAAAGCAGTCTTGGATAGGTTGGATAAATATAGTTAAGATGATAATAGTACCAAAAGTTTTGTATAAATTTAATATGCTCCCAATACTTCTGCCAGGGAATTTTTTTGGGTTTCCTAAAAAAAAATGATTCTCACATACAGTATGTATGGGCTAATAGAAAATCAAGGGTCAAATACGAAGTTTTATGCAGTAACAAAAAAAAAATGGGGATTAAATATGCCAGATTTCAAGAGATATTATAATTTGATGTTGTTATCACAAATAGTAGCATGGATATATAATGCACAGGGGAAAAGTTGGGTTAATATGGAGAAATCACTTAGTAAGGCACCACTTTTTCGTGTATGGGACAAGGAAACAAGCACTTTGACACGGAATGTATTTAGGATATGGGATGAATTACACAAGCAGAAGAATTGGAAGTTTATTTCACTGTCAATCTCGTTGGCAGAAACTAATTTTTTTCCACCAGGAATGATATTTCAGGGAAATGGATTATAGTAGATAAAGGGGTTTTATGTTCGTTAACTGATTTGAAATAAAAGAAGGAAATATTTTCTATATTAGATGAGTGGCATTATGGTCAGATAAGACATTTTGTTGCAGAGCTCCCACAACCACTAAGGACTGAGGAGGAATTGTATCCCCTGGAACAATTGCTGAGTACAAATAGAACACAAAAGCACACTACCTCTAGGATTTATAAAACTCTCACTGAAATAGAGGGATCGGTAACCCTCAAGTTCTTGGAAAAGTGGGAAACGGAGCTTGGAACAAATTTGAGTGAGCAACAAAAAAGTGAAATGTTTAGTTTAATTCAAGGAGCGGTGAATATGAATATAGTGAAAATTAATTATAAATGTTTTGTAAGATGGTATATTACACCTAGTAAGATGCATAAACCAAGGCCAGAAGTTTCATCCCAGTGCTGGCGGGGTTGCGGGAGTAAGGGTACGATGTCGCACATCTGGTGGGAATGTCCCAAAATTCAGAAGTATTGGCGGGTGATAGTGCAATATATACAAGAGATTCAGAAAACTCGTGTACCAATGGACCCGTGGGTTTGCCTTTTTCATGAATCATGGTTTTCGGTGAATATAAAAACATGATAATGTTCCATCTTCTAATTGCGGCCAAAAGCCGTGTTCCTAAATATTGGCAAACAACAGAATCCCCAAACATAAAAGATTGGATGGAAAGAGTTGAGTATATACCGTATTTTTAGCTCCATAAGACGCACTCTATTCCCCCCAAAAAAGGGGGGGAAATGTCAGTGCGTCTTATGGAGCAAATATGGAGCTGCCACTCCGGTATTTCCGCCGCCACCATGTCAGAATACCGGGCCGGCCGCTCTGCTCTTCTCTCCTGCAGGACCTTACCTGTTCCTCTGTCCAGCGCTGTAGTCTTCCCGCGCCGGCTTCTGTGACAGCCGGGTGCCCACTGTGCATGCGCGAGAAGCGCTACGCTTTGTGAATGGTCTGGCGAATTCGGGGACACATGACAGGTCCCAGAAGGCGCAGGGCCATTCATAAAGCGCAGTGCTTCTCGCACATGCGCAGTGGGCACCCGGCTGTCACAGAAGCCGGCGCGGGAAGAAGCCAGCGTGTCTACACTAAAGAAAGGACAACTTCAGGTACCCGCTCCCCCTCCCTCCCCAAAGATCCGCAGTCTCTTGGTCATCCCCTGTACTGTCTGCAGTCTCTGGTCATCCCCTGTACTGTCTGCAGTCTCTGGTCATCCCCTGTACTGTCTGCAGTCTCTGGTCATCCCCTATACTGTCTGCAGTCTCTGGTCATCTCCTGTACTGTCTGCAGTCTCTGGTCATCCCCTGTACTGTCTGCAGTGTCTGGTCATCTGTACTATGTCCGCAGTCCCTGACATTTTCCCTGTACTATGTCCGCAGTCTCAGGTAATTCCCTGTACTATGTCCGCAGACTCTGGTCATTTCCTGTACTGTGTCCGCAGTCTCTGGTCATCTGTACTATGTCCGCAGTCTCTGGTCATCTCTGTCAAGGTCCTACCTTTCTTCAGAGCTTGTGCATCTCCATGAGCTGGCATCCATCTTGGTTTTCTGCAAAGCATGGTGGGAACCTTTATGCCTTCAGGCTTCTGCGGCTCCTCCTCAGAAGGGTGTGGTTGAGCACATTTAAACCTGCTGTCTGCAATTGTGCTCTGCACTTGTGTCCTGTATGTTGCCCTGTTGCAAGCTCTTGTGTTGTTCCCATTGCTCTCCTGGTAACCGACTCGGCTTTGACAAGACTATTCTCTGTGTTAACCCTTTACTTGACCTCCCGTTGCTGAACCCGGCCCGTGACCTGAGTATTCTTTGCCTACCGTCTAGTACTGTCTGCTCCGTTGTTATTGACCCGGCTTGTCTGACTACTCTACTCATGTTCCCATCTAGCTCCCACCAGCTGTACGCCATTGGCGGCAGTCGTTATCGCAGCTGGGGTCACTCGGGGGCCGCGACCTGGTCTCAGGCTGCGTCAAGTCCATCCCCACCATCAGGGGCCCTGGTGAAGGGTAGCCTGGGGCTTAGACTCCGCGCCCTGAGGGACTCCGGTCTGTGGGTAGTGGCTATCGTCAGTCGCAGCGTGACCGTACCATAGGCCTGCCTGCCCGTTCCAGCGTTCCTGCCCTGACAATCTCCTGTACTGTGTCCGCAGTCTCTGGTCATCTCCTGTACTATGTCTGCAGTCTCTGGTCATCCCCTGTACTGTGTCCGCAGTCTCTGGTCATCCCCTGTACTGTGTCCGCAGTCTCTGGTCATCCCCTGTACTGTGTCCGCAGTCTCTGGTTATCTCCTATACAATGTCCGTAGTCTCTGGTCATTCCCTGTACTGTGTCCACAGTCTCTGGTCATCACCTGTACTGTGTCTGCAGTCTCTGGTCATCTCCTGTACTATGTCCCCAGTCTCTGGTCATCTCCTGTACTGTGTCTGCAGTCCATTGGTTCAGAATATTTTTTTTCTTGTTTTTCAACTATAAAACCTAGGTGCGTCTTTCGGTCATATGGAGCACGAAATACGGTATAAGATGGAGGAACTGTGCCACATAGATGAGGATAAAATGGAAAAATTCAAGAAGGTATGGGAAGGATGGTATATTTTTAAAAAATCAAAAAGATATATAGAAGTGGTTGGAGTGTATGGGAATAAAGAAAGTAAATAAGAAGTTTAGAAAAATAGCATAGAAAGGGGGAATAGATAAGGAGTGGAAATGGTAAGATTGAGGAAGATCAAGAAGTAAACTGAAAGATGAAGAAGGCAAGGGGAAGGGCGCATTTGGGGATAGGGGAGGAGGGGTAATTAGTGAGGATATGGGAAGGAAATTTGTATATATTTTTTTGTTTGAGTTGATGTTGGTTTGGAATGTACTTTGTATGGAAAAAAAATTAATAAAGATGTAAAAAAAAAAAGAAAAAGAAAAATGTCTGATGGTTGGAAAAATGTCTAACGCTTTTACAAGCCTATAGGTGCATTTACAGGCGTCAAGTGCTTGAACAGTAATTCATATAATTGGCCAGAACAATAATGCGTATAGGTGCGGTTAGAAACGTTTACACGTGTCAAGCGCTTTTTCTGCCAAACTGATGCAGCTCCTGGATGCACTGGCAGTGGGTTTTTTTCTACAGCTCTTAAAAGCCCCTTCCACTAAAAGCTTCTAAAAAGTCAATACGTACATGGACACATAGGATAACATGGAGGGGCATTTGGAAGCTGTAAAAAAACAAAGCCTGATGCCGCAGAAAGTGGCTGCAAAAACATCCTGTGTGCATGAGGTCTAACTTTTTTCTGTGCAGACCGGAAGTTCAGGGAAACAGCACCAAGAGAGCAGGAGCCAGCAGCATTAAAAGCTATACAAAAATACTGTACTGGTGTGAGAACAGACTACTGTTGTTGGCTTCAATGGCTTTGCTGACATTGGCATGACTAGTGATCAGTATTGTTGGTTTTGCTGACTCTGTTGATGCTGGCAACAATGTGGGAGTGGTCAGGATGCTGGTGCTGGCATCACTAACACTGGTGCTGGCGGGTGCAGTTAGCTTTCTTACCACTAGATGGCTCTGTTCACAATATAGTATAGCAAAGAGAAAGTGGTAATTAGGTGTTAGCTCCACTTTTAGAGAAAACCTTCCTTTAGTCATGTAATGGGTGGTTTTAGTGCCTATATATATGCCAGGGTGGGAGGAGCCTTGTAGTAATCAGGGCATAGGAGCCAAACACCCGAGAGCTGCTAGGATGTAGTTCCTTACAGAGCTTATATAAAGGGTCATTTGCAGAGTCTCAAGCAAGGTGGTACTAAACATAGCAGGAAGGCAGTAGTCGTCCTGTCTCCCCTGAACTTCTTCTAAAGACCCTGCAGCGGGGTGCAAAAGGCTTTTTAGGCCAGGCTAGAGTCTTCTGATGTGAGTAGTGGTGAAGCCTGGGAATGAGTGTGCCATCTGGAAGAATCCCTGGCTGGGCAGAGCTATGGAAGGGATATTGGGAGAGACTGGTATACTAACAAAGGCACCTTGGTTCTACTTGTTGAAGCTAGCTGAATGCTGTGGACTGTATACATGGGGGAAGTGGTCCCAACTCTGTTGTGCTCCCAACGCGAGGAGGTGTTAAGGCAAGATGGCTTACAAATCTTGTGCTGGCCTAGGGCTGAGGATGTTGTGAGCTGACCTATGTTCTGGCGTTTGACACAATATGGTGGAAAGTTCCATCAACAACAGGTGGGTAGTGGAACAATGTAAGAAGATCCGGGGTGAGGACATGAACAGTTTGGCGCCAACATCTGCCCAATCACAAACCCCCTTACATAGGTATGCAATCAGGGAAACTGGCTGGCAACACTGGTCTGGTGAGACTGATTGGTGCTGCTAGCAATAAGGTGAACCTGTTGCTTGCAACACTGGTGACGCTGTGATAGGTACTGTATGCTGGCTTCACTGGTGTTTTTGTGTGGAAAGATGCGACAGATGCTGATCAGAGGACCTGCAAATGGCTCTCTCTCCTCCCTTTGATAAGGAAAGAGACAGTGCTTTCTTTGTTTACATCTGTGAATGCTGTGATTGAACACAGCGATCACATAGCATAGGACCAATTTCATTGGTCCTGTACCTGAGGCTGTAATCTACTTTGTATTTAAAAAATGGACCGTGCTAAGGTCACAAATAGACAAAATAAACTGTGCAATCTAAAGTGATAACACTGAGCAAAATACAAATACAATATTAATATTTAGTCACAACATGTGAATAATTGGTGCAACGGTGCTGTATCTTTAACGGTGATACTCCATACTGAAATGACAAGTGCTTCACTGTGTTCACACTGGTGTCCCACATAGATGTAAACTCACCGTCATTTCATGACCACCTATCTCTAAGTAAGTCACACTCGCTCTTTGGGACTATCCCAGTTTGCAATCTGGTCCTGATGGCCGATATTCCTTCTCCCTTATAACTGTGGTTGCTGGCAGTAACCAATACCTTTCCACTAGATCTGCATCAATGTTAGGCAACTCCTCTCCTCCACAGGCAGTATTTCATATTTCCAGCATAAATCAAAACAAAACCAGACATCCCATAGTGTATAAAACTTTAATATGGGGTCAAACAATAGAAATGCCACTCAAAAAAAAGTGCCTTTCCTGGCACTAGGTGTATTTAACTTTGTATATTATGAATGGGAAGTAGCCTCCCTGGCGGTATTCCCGAGTGTAGCTAGGGGAAAAGTTTCAGTACCACAAGCGGTAACCCCGAGCTACACTCGGGCTTACCATGCGGCGCTGCTCCGGGATCTGTTCTTCTCTTACCTTGTCCTGCGCTCCTGCGATGTCTCTCCTGCAGTGTCCCCTGTAATGTCCTCCGGCGGATGCCGGCATCTGTCTTCTGGGTTCCGTCCCCTGCGACGTCGGGACATACGAGGACAGAATGGCGGGAAATTTGAAAACGACAAAAAGTGACATTCACTAAATTCACTAAAATAACATAGTAAAACATTACTGTAACAAACCATTTCACATACATTTTGTCCCTAGTGCTTTGTCCTGTGCCCTGCCTGCATTTTTACTATTCTTTCTGCCTGGAAACTGAGAAATGTCCACGGCGTCCAAAAAGCATCCCTTTAGGTCAAAATCGGTTTTAGTCCAGCTAGAGAACAGCGATAGTAAATTAGAACGACTTGCAGAATTGAGTGATAATGATTCGTGGGGAAATTCGTCATCAGACAGTGAAAACAATTTTGCGACTTTGCTCAGTGATGTGCGAACTTGGCGCTATATTTCAAATTTCAGTGTTTTTGGTTTGATTATATTATTGAATTAAATTTATTATTATTATATTATTATTTTTTATGATTATTTATTAAATTATAATTTATGATTTTGTGTTTCAAATTTTAACATACCCGGGATGTTTACTAGACTCTTGTTCGGACAGATTTCAGTGAGTTATTCCTAAAAATTACAGGCCTACAATAAAAAAACTACATATTTCCATGCAAAAAAATGTACCGCTTTGAGCACAGAAATATGGACATAATCAGACCACTAGGGAGGTTAAGATGGCCACTGCATTCCAGCATGTGTTCCAAATCCCGGAAGTGACATCAACGGAAGTTGTGTCATAAGCTCTCGACTAGTTTCGACCAATAGATCATCTTCAGGAAGTAAAGGACACCAAAGGACACAGTGATCACAGGGTTCACCACTGCATGCTCTAGCAGCCATGCACGAGCGGCCAGAGTGGAGGACATACGGCTATGTTCACCCGCATTGGCAAAGCTCCCATCTGGTTTATGTGCAACAACTGGACAGGAAGCTGTAAATACTGCTTTAACCAGTTGCCTTTCGACCTATTGTCAAATGACAGTGGGACACTCATCATTCCGGGTGGACGTCATATGACATCCTCCCTGGATCGGGCCACGCTATGATCCATCACCCAGTGTGTCCAACAGAAACAGTGGATGAGCAATAAGTGTACTGGGTGCTGCCAGTACCATGTGATCGCTGTGACCAATCACAGCAGATCACATAACAATTGTATACAATGGATTCCTTCATGCCATCCATTGCGTACTATTGTGTTGATCTCTGTGATTGGTCACCATGATAACGTGGTACAGACAGACAGCTCATCTGTACCATGTGATTAGCTGTGGGCAATCACAGCTAACAACAATAGTAAATACTGAATGAATCCATTTCAATCAATAAAAATGGTTGCTTAAACCAGCAAAATTCTCTGGTATAAGCAATCATAGTGTGACAAAAGAAAAAAAATCTTGATTACTTCCCCAGAGTAGTACAGTGTTATTATGGTATCACTGTATTACTCTGGTCACAGTATGTTAAAAAAAATCTTAAAAGAAAATGTAATAATGAAAAAATTATTGAAATTGAAAAAAAAAATTTTTTTCTTATTTTTGCATACTGTGACACATCAGTGTCCTTGATCACCACCACACCAGTTAAATGAGGATGCTGTACTGCACTGGTGACAGTATGTAAAAAAAAATGGGAAATAAATCATTTTTAAAAATGTCTTCATTTAGAAAAAAATTGTGACAAAAGTGCGACAGCGCTGAAAGTTGAAAACTAAAAACAGGCCTGGGCTGGAAGGGGGTGAAAGTGCCCAGTATTGAATTAGTTAAATAACTAACAATATAATTAAATAACTTATTGTTACTATGAGCTTCCCATTATCCCTATGCACACCAGAAATTAAACTTTATTGCATATTAAGACTTTATTGCATATGTATTCTTTCTTTATACTGTCAGGCTCAGCAATAGGAGTTAGGACAGTTGTGCACTGGCGATCGGAGCTCAACCAAGGCTAGCAGGGACATCCTTGCTGTCATTTTTTTTTGTTTATAGAATCAGCCTGAAAGTACATTTAACTAAATTAGATCTTCAGTAAATATGGAGAATTCGCTGACTGGTCTGTTGGTTGCCGTGGCGATGTTACCTCAGTTGAGATAGGCTACAGGACTATACCAAATTCTGTAGAAAAACAGTGCCAAGGAGAGCACAGAGTGTTCACAAAAAATAATAGCTTAACTGATCTGGAGAAATGTCTTTCTGATAGTGTCAATAGATGGCATGAATAATTATCTGCAGAATCTTGAGATGAATGGACCAGACATTTGGATAACCTTGTCTGATCACTGTTGTATTCTTCCCTGATAAGCCAGCTACAGAGGAGTCTGCAGCACACCTGCATAGGAAGACTCAGTATTAAAGGTTGCACATTGTGTCCATTGGTGTTTACGGACCCCAGTGAGGGTGTAGATCAATCTTCATAGATGTCCAACTGTCTTCTGATGTCTACAGCAGCCTAAAAGATTGCCTTTTACCATTTGTTCTGGTAAATGAAATGTGCACTTGTCCAATAATCCATATGTACCAATCACAGTTCATATCTTACTTCTTAAAGTGGAACCAAACCCATCAATTTAATGTTTTCAAAAAATCAGTTATATTCTTGACATGCCTAGAATGTTCTTGTGCTTTCAACCAAACTGTCAAACCATCAAATGGCTAGAGTCATAACTGATCACATGTGCAGCACCATGACAGTTGCAGATCAAACGGAAGCTAAGATTGCAGCCACCTTAACTGAAAAGGATAGGAGGGTTTAGTTCAGGGGTGGGCAAACTTTTTGACTTGAGGGCCGCAATGGGTTCATATATTGGACCCGGGGGCCGGACCAAGAGTAGATGAATGATGTGTATGTGTCATCCATAGTAAGTATAGTAATATTCCCCCATAGTAAGCATAGTAATTAATCCCCCATATAGTAATTCATCCCCCATAGTAATTCATCCCCCATAGTAATTAATCCCCCATATAGTAATTCATCCCCCATAGTAATTCATCCCCCATAGTAATTAATCCCCCATATAGTAATTCATCCCCCATAGTAATTCATCCCCCATAGTAATTAATCCCCCATATAGTAATTCATCCCCCATAGTAATTAATCCCCCATAGTAATTCATCCCCCATATAGTAATTCATCCCCCCTATAGTAATTCATCCCCCCTATAGTAATTCATTCCCCATATTAATTCATCCCCCATATTAATTCATCCCTCATATAGTATTTCATCCCCCATAGTACTATTCCCCCCCAAGTAGTAAGCCAAGTCCCCCCTGTGTCAATTCACTTACCTTTGCTCCGCGCGTTCCTCTCGCCATGTTCCCGCGCCGTTCCGGTCTTCAGGGCGGACTGTGAGAGGAGCCTAGCTCTCCTCACGTTCGTCACGCTGCCCCACCTACACACATCCTGACAGCCATCCTGACAGTATCACTCTCCACGGGCCGAATTAAAAGGTCCACCGGGCCGTATACGGCCCGCGGGCCGTGGTTTGCCCATTGCTGGTTTAGTTCCACCTACATCCTCTAACTGTTTTTACAAGTCTTAGGTTATCAAACAGCTATAGAGAAGTAGACCAGTAGCCTGACAAAATGCTTTTCCACTAGCTTTCACAGAGATAGTGACACCTCTGTGATGCCTAAAGAAGGCTAAGGCACTAAGGAACCACTCAGTGTTCACCAGAACAACCCGGAAGGGATGATGACGGGCTCTGCTGTGGATGGCTCCCAGGTTGTGGCACTCTGTAATATTAGCACTCCGTAATGGAATAGCAACAGCTGACAACAGGTAGAGGCAAATCGGTGGTACAGAACTGGCAGGCAAGGTTGTGGTTGATAAACAGGCAAAAGGTCAGGGTAGGCAGATAACATGAACCATGGAGACACAGGCGGAGGTCCTAAATGGGTTTCAGAGCTAGAACAGACATCATGGTTACACAAACCTGAGAACAGATCCTCAAAGAGGTCTATGCTCAGACAACTCTGAAGTGCACTGAGCAGGTTTATTAAGCTTTCCTAGACATGACCTCAGAGGAAGTGTCCATCAGCACTTCTTGTTTAGAGTCAGCAGGAGGAGTCTCTAAACATGCAGACTGGAAAAGACTAGGGATGAGCTCAGGAATGTTTGGATCCTAGTCCAAACCTGCCTGATCTATATCGCCAGGAAGCTGTCCTGCCCTGACAATCATAGGGGGCTGGGGCATTCCCTTCCTCCGCAGCCGCACATATACGAGGGGCATGTATACATGCAGCTGTAGGGCAGGAAATGCCTCACCGGCTTATGATTGTCAGGACACAGGGACAGCTTCCTAGCAAGATAGAGCAGATGGGTTTGGACTAGGATCCAAACACGCCTAGAAAAGACCCAATGCTTGACAACATTTTTGATCTATGCTTATTAATTTTCTCAATGACAATGGTCTTCAGAACAAAAATAGGGGAACATGCCCAATGGGGACACAAACGGCATAAAACATTGACAGAGCCTACACCTTTCCCACTCTCCCACCATCAAAAACAAAAATATTGCCTAGAGATACTCTTTAAATGTTATGCTTACACATAGCATGCATGCAGGTATTGTTATAAAAATGCCACATGGTTTGTATGTGGCAGCCATAATTGTAAGTTCAGGACACTGTCTGTTTTTGTTTTATCCTGCCTTTTTTAAGATCTTTTTTTAAATACTACACTATGTACTGTATCTCCATTTTGGCTCCTCTTTTGGTGAGCACTTATTCCACACAGTCATGCCATTTGCTTGGATGCTGGTATGTGATATCAATTTTGGATGGTGCTATGTCACGCAAACTTATTTTTAAATGTTTGAATTATGGAGGTCTGGTGATTGTCATTGTGCCCATATGCTGTTCACATGATGTACAGCCATCTGGTCTGCTGAGGGCATTGGACTGGTAGTGGTGCACAGTGTGGAAATTTATATAGACACATTTCTTTACCAGTCACATTTACTTCACAAATTTTTTAAAATTTCCTACACTATATATATCATTCTCATTTTGGGGGAGCACTTGTCCCTATTTTAGTCCCGCCATCCATCTGCTACGTCTGTTTAGGGATTAGTCTGGTTGTTGCCATCTTGAAAGGGTCATTCCCTTAAAGCAGTGGTTCTCAACCTTTCTAATGCCGCGACCCCTTAATACAGTTCCTCATGTTGTGGTGACCCCCAACCATAAAATTATTTTCGTTGCTACTTCATAACTGTAATTTTGCAGTGGGAGGACTAGCGCCCCATCACTGATGTCAGTGGGATGAATAGTGTCCCATCGTTGGTATCAGTGGGAGGAATAGTGTCCCATCATTGGTGTCAGTGGGAGGAATAGTGTCCCATCATTGGTGTCAGTGGGAGGAATAGTGCCCCATCATTGGTGTCAGTGGGAGGAATAGTGCCCCATCATTGGTGTCAGTGGGAGGAATAGTGCTCCATCATTGGTGTCAGTGGGAGGAATAGTGCCCAATCATTGGCGTCAGTGTGTGAGGAATAGTGTCCCATCATTAGTGTCAGTGTGTGAGGAATAGTGTCCCATCATTGGTGTCAGTGGGAGGAATAGTGCCCCATCATTGGCGTCAGTGGGAGGAATAGTGCCCCATCATTGGCGTCAGTGGGAGGAATAGTGCCCCATCATTGGCGTCAGTGGGAGGAATAGTGCCCCATCATTGGCGTCAGTGGGAGGAATAGTGTCCCATCATTGGCGTCAGTGGGAGGAATAGTGCCCCATCATTGGCGTCAGTGGGAGGAATAGTGCCCCATCATTGGCGTCAGTGGGAGGAATAGTGTCCCATCATTGGCGTCAGTGGGAGGAATAGTGTCCCATCATTGGTGTCAGTGGGAGGAATAGTGTCCCATCATTGGTGTCAGTGGGGGGAATAGTGCCCCATCATTGGTATCAGTGGGAGGAATAGTGCCCCATCATTGGTGTCAGTGGGAGGAATAGTGCCCCATCATTGGTATCAGTGGGAGGAATAGTGCCCCATCATTAGTATCAGTGGGAGGAATAGTGCCCCATCATTGGTGTCAGTGGAAGGAATAGTGCCCCATCATTGGTATGAGTGGGAGGAATAGTGCCCCATCATTGGTATGAGTGGGAGGAATAGTGCCCCATCATTGGCGTCAGTGGGAGGAATAGTGCCCCATCATTGGCGTCAGTGGGAGGAATAGTGTCCCATCATTGGCGTCAGTGGGAGGAATAGTGCCCCATCATTGGCGTCAGTGGGAGGAATAGTGCCCCATCATTGGCGTCAGTGGGAGGAATAGTGCCCCATCATTGGCGTCAGTGGGAGGAATAGTGTCCCATCATTGGCGTCAGTGGGAGGAATAGTGTCCCATCATTGGCGTCAGTGGGAGGAATAGTGTCCCATCATTGGCGTCAGTGGGAGGAATAGTGTCCCATCATTGGTGTCAGTGGGAGGAATAGTGTCCCATCATTGGTGTCAGTGGGGGGAATAGTGCCCCATCATTGGTATCAGTGGGGGGAATAGTGCCCCATCATTGGTATCAGTGGGAGGAATAGTACCCCATCATTGGTGTCAGTGGGAGGAATAGTGCCCCATCATTGGTGTCAGTGGGAGGAATAGTGCCCCATCATTGGTATGAGTGGGAGGAATAGTACCCCATCATTGGTGTCAGTGGGAGGAATAGTGCCCCATCATTGGTGTCAGTGGGAGGAATAGTGTCCCATCATTGGTGTCAGTGGGGGGAATAGTGCCCCATCATTGGTATGAGTGGGAGGAATAGTGCCCCATCATTGGTATGAGTGGGAGGAATAGTACCCCATCATTGGTGTCAGTGGGAGGAATAGTGCCCCATCATTGGTGTCAGTGGGAGGAATAGTGCCCCATCATTAGTATCAGTGGGAGGAATAGTGCCCCATCATTGGTGTCAGTGGAAGGAATAGTGCCCCATCATTGGTGTCAGTGGAAGGAATAGTGCCCCATCATTGGTATGAGTGGGAGGAATAGTGCCCCATCATTGGTATGAGTGGGAGGAATAGTGCCCAATCATTGGTGTCAGTGGGAGGAATAGTGCCCCATCATTGGTGTCAGTGGGAGGAATAGTGTCCCATCATTGGTGTCAGTGGGAGGAATAGTGTCCCATCATTGGTGTCAGTGGGAGGAATAGTGTCCCATCATTGGTGTCAGTGGGAGGAATAGTGTCCCATCATTGGTGTCAGTGGGGGGAATAGTGCCCCATCATTGGTGTCAGTGGGGGGAATAGTGCCCCATCATTGGTGTCAGTGGGAGGAATAGTGCTCCATCATTGGTATGAGTGGGAGGAATAGTGCCCCATCATTGGTGTCAGTGGGAAAAATAGTGCCCCATCATTGGTATCAGTGGGAGGAATAGTGCCCCATCATTGGTGTCAGTGGGAGGAACAGTGCCCCATCATTGGTGTCAGTGGGAGGAATAGTGCCCCATCATTGGAATGAGTGGGAGGATTAGTGTCCCATCATTGGTGTCAGTGGAAGGAATAGTGTCCCATCATTGGTATCAGTGGGAGGAATAGTGCCCCATCATTAGTATCAGTGGGAGGAATAGTGCCCCATCATTGGTGTCAGTGGAAGGAATAGTGCCCCATCATTGGTATGAGTGGGAGGAATAGTGCCCCATCATTGGTATGAGTGGGAGGAATAGTGCCCCATCATTGGTGTCAGTGGGAGGAATAGTGCCCCATCATTGGTGTCAGTGGGAGGAATAGTGCCCCATCATTGGTGTCAGTGGGAGGAATAGTGCCCCATCATTGGTGTCAGTGGGAGGAATAGTGCCCCATCATTGGTGTCAGTGGGAGGAATAGTGCCCCATCGTTGGTGTCAGTGGGAGGAATAGTGCCCCATCGTTGGTGTCAGTGGGAGGAATAGTGCCCCATCGTTGGCGTTAGGGGGAGGAATAGTGCCCCATCGTTGGTGTCAGTGGGGGGAGGAATAGTGCCCCATCTTTGGTGTCAGTGGGGGGAGGAATAGTGCCCCATCGTTGGTGTCAGTGGGGGGAGGAATAGTGCCCCATCGTTGGTGTCAGTGGGGGGAGGAATAGTGCCCCATCGTTGGTGTCAGTGGGGGGAGGAATAGTGCCCCATCGTTGGTGTCAGTGGGGGGAGGAATAGTGCCCCATCGTTGGTGTCAGTGGGGGGAGGAATAGTGCCCCATCGTTGGTGTCAGTGGGGGGAGGAATAGTGCCCCATCGTTGGTGTCAGTGGGGGGAGGAATAGTGCCCCATCGTTGGTGTCAGTGGGGGGAGGAATAGTGCCCCATCATTGGTATGAGTGGGAGGAATAGTGCCCCATCATTGGTATGAGTGGGAGGAATAGTACCCCATCATTGGTGTCAGTGGGTGGAATAGTGCCCCATCATTGGTGTCAGTGGGAGGAATAGTGCCCCATCATTAGTATCAGTGGGAGGAATAGTGCCCCATCATTGGTGTCAGTGGGAGGAATAGTGCCCCATCATTGGTGTCAGTGGGAGGAATAGTGCCCCATCATTGGTGTCAGTGGGAGGAATAGTGTCCCATCATTGGTGTCAGTGGGAGGAATAGTGTCCCATCATTGGTGTCAGTGGGAGGAATAGTGTCCCATCATTGGTGTCAGTGGGAGGAATAGTGTCCCATCATTGGTGTCAGTGGGGGGAATAGTGCCCCATCATTGGTGTCAGTGGGGGGAATAGTGCCCCATCATTGGTGTCAGTGGGAGGAATAGTGCTCCATCATTGGTATGAGTGGGAGGAATAGTGCCCCATCATTAGTGTCAGTGGGAGGAATAGTGCCCCATCATTGGTATCAGTGGGAGGAATAGTGCCCCATCATTGGTGTCAGTGGGAGGAACAGTGCCCCATCATTGGTGTCAGTGGGAGGAATAGTGCCCCATCATTGGTATGAGTGGGAGGAATAGTGTCCCATCATTGGTGTCAGTGGAAGGAATAGTGTCCCATCATTGGTATCAGTGGGAGGAATAGTGCCCCATCATTAGTATCAGTGGGAGGAATAGTGCCCCATCATTGGTGTCAGTGGAAGGAATAGTGCCCCATCATTGGTATGAGTGGGAGGAATAGTGCCCCATCATTGGTATGAGTGGGAGGAATAGTGCCCCATCATTGGTGTCAGTGGGAGGAATAGTGCCCCATCATTGGTGTCAGTGGGAGGAATAGTGCCCCATCATTGGTGTCAGTGGGAGGAATAGTGCCCCATCATTGGTGTCAGTGGGAGGAATAGTGCCCCATCATTGGTGTCAGTGGGAGGAATAGTGCCCCATCGTTGGTATCAGTGGGAGGAATAGTGCCCCATCGTTGGTGTCAGTGGGAGGAATAGTGCCCCATCGTTGGTGTCAGTGGGAGGAATAGTGCCCCATCGTTGGCGTTAGGGGGAGGAATAGTGCCCCATCGTTGGTGTCAGTGGGGGGAGGAATAGTGCCCCATCGTTGGTGTCAGTGGGGGGAGGAATAGTGCCCCATCGTTGGTGTCAGTGGGGGGAGGAATAGTGCCCCATCGTTGGTGTCAGTGGGGGGAGGAATAGTGCCCCATCGTTGGTGTCAGTAGGGGGAGGAATAGTGCCCCATCGTTGGTGTCAGTGGGGGGAGGAATAGTGCCCCATCCTTGGTGTCAGTGGGGGGAGGAATAGTGCCCCATCGTTGGTGTCAGTGGGGGGAGGAATAGTGCCCCATCGTTGGTGTCAGTGGGGGGAGGAATAGTGCCCCATCGTTGGTGTCAGTGGGGGGAGGAATAGTGCCCCATCGTTGGTGTCAGTGGGGGGAGGAATAGTGCCCCATCATTGGTATGAGTGGGAGTAATAGTGCCCCATCATTGGTATGAGTGGGAGGAATAGTACCCCATCATTGGTGTCAGTGGGAGGAATAGTGCCCCATCATTGGTGTCAGTGGGAGGAATAGTGCCCCATCATTAGTATCAGTGGGAGGAATAGTGCCCCATCATTGGTGTCAGTGGAAGGAATAGTGTCCCATCATTGGTGTCAGTGGAAGGAATAGTGCCCCATCATTGGTATGAGTGGGAGGAATAGTGCCCCATCATTGGTATGAGTGGGAGGAATAGTGCCCCATCATTGGTGTCAGTGGGAGGAATAGTGCCCCATCATTGGAGTCAGTGGGAGGAATAGTGTCCCATCATTGGTGTCAGTGGGAGGAATAGTGTCCCATCATTGGTGTCAGTGGGAGGAATAGTGTCCCATCATTGGTGTCAGTGGGAGGAATAGTGTCCCATCATTGGTGTCAGTGGGGGGAATAGTGCCCCATAATTGGTGTCAGTGGGGGGAATAGTGCCCCATCATTGGTGTCAGTGGGAGGAATAGTGCTCCATCATTGGTATGAGTGGGAGGAATAGTGCCCCATCATTGGTGTCAGTGGGAGGAATAGTGCCCCATCATTGGTATCAGTGGGAGGAATAGTGCCCCATCATTGGTGTCAGTGGGGGGAGGAATAGTGCCCCATCGTTGGTGTCAGTGGGGGGAGGAATAGTGCCCCATCGTTGGTGTCAGTGGGGGGAGGAATAGTGCCCCATCGTTGGTGTCAGTGGGGGGAGGAATAGTGCCCCATCGTTGGTGTCAGTGGGGGGAGGAATAGTGCCCCATCGTTGGTGTCAGTGGGGGGAGGAATAGTGCCCCATCGTTGGTGTCAGTGGGGGGAGGAATAGTGCCCCATCATTGGTATGAGTGGGAGGAATAGTGCCCCATCATTGGTATGAGTGGGAGGAATAGTACCCCATCATTGGTGTCGGTGGGAGGAATAGTGCCCCATCATTGGTATGAGTGGGAGGAATAGTACCCCATCATTGGTGTCAGTGGGAGGAATAGTGCCCCATCATTGGTGTCAGTGGGAGGAATAGTGCCCCATCATTAGTATCAGTGGGAGGAATAGTGCCCCATCATTGGTGTCAGTGGGAGGAATAGTGCCCCATCATTGGTGTCAGTGGGAGGAATAGTGCCCCATCATTGGTGTCAGTGGGAGGAATAGTTTCCCATGATTGGTGTCAGTGGGAGGAATAGTGTCCCATCATTGGTGTCAGTGGGAGGAATAGTGTCCCATCATTGGTGTCAGTGGGAGGAATAGTGTCCCATCATTGGTGTCAGTGGGGGGAATAGTGCCCCATCATTGGTGTCAGTGGGGGGAATAGTGCCCCATCATTGGTGTCAGTGGGAGGAATAGTGCTCCATCATTGGTATGAGTGGGAGGAATAGTGCCCCATCATTGGTGTCAGTGGGAGGAATAGTGCCCCATCATTGGTATCAGTGGGAGGAATAGTGCCCCATCATTGGTGTCAGTGGGAGGAACAGTGCCCCATCATTGGTGTCAGTGGGAGGAATAGTGCCCCATCATTGGTATGAGTGGGAGGAATAGTGTCCCATCATTGGTGTCAGTGGAAGGAATAGTGTCCCATCATTGGTATCAGTGGGAGGAATAGTGCCCCATCATTAGTATCAGTGGGAGGAATAGTGCCCCATCATTGGTGTCAGTGGAAGGAATAGTGCCCCATCATTGGTATGAGTGGGAGGAATAGTGCCCCATCATTGGTGTCAGTGGGAGGAATAGTGCCCCATCATTGGTGTCAGTGGGAGGAATAGTGCCCCATCATTGGTGTCAGTGGGAGGAATAGTGCCCCATCATTGGTGTCAGTGGGAGGAATAGTGCCCCATCATTGGTGTCAGTGGGAGGAATAGTGCCCCATCATTGGTGTCAGTGGGAGGAATAGTGCCCCATCGTTGGTATCAGTGGGAGGAATAGTGCCCCATCGTTGGTGTCAGTGGGAGGAATAGTGCCCCATCGTTGGTGTCAGTGGGAGGAATAGTGCCCCATCGTTGGCGTTAGGGGGAGGAATAGTGCCCCATCGTTGGTGTCAGTGGGGGGAGGAATAGTGCCCCATCGTTGGTGTCAGTGGGGGGAGGAATAGTGCCCCATCGTTGGTGTCAGTGGGGGGAGGAATAGTGCCCCATCGTTGGTGTCAGTGGGGGGAGGAATAGTGCCCCATCGTTGGTGTCAGTGGGGGGAGGAATAGTGCCCCATCGTTGGTGTCAGTGGGGGGAGGAATAGTGCCCCATCGTTGGTGTCAGTGGGGGGAGGAATAGTGCCCCATAGTTGGTGTCAGTGGGGGGAGGAATAGTGCCCCATCGTTGGTGTCAGTGGGGGGAGGAATAGTGCCCCATCGTTGGTGTCAGTGGGGGGAGGAATAGTGCCCCATCGTTGGTATGAGTGGGAGGAATAGTGCCCCATCATTGGTATGAGTGGGAGGAATAGTACCCCATCATTGGTGTCAGTGGGAGGAATAGTGCCCCATCATTGGTGTCAGTGGGAGGAATAGTGCCCCATCATTAGTATCAGTGGGAGGAATAGTGCCCCATCATTGGTGTCAGTGGGAGGAATAGTGCCCCATCATTGGTGTCAGTGGGAGGAATATTGTCCCATCATTGGTGTCAGTGGGAGGAATAGTGTCCCATCATTGGTGTCAGTGGGAGGAATAGTGTCCCATCATTGGTGTCAGTGGGAGGAATAGTGTCCCATCATTGGTGTCAGTGGGGGGAATAGTGCCCCATCATTGGTGTCAGTGGGGGGAATAGTGCCCCATCATTGGTGTCAGTGGGAGGAATAGTGCTCCATCATTGGTATGAGTGGGAGGAATAGTGCCCCATCATTGGTGTCAGTGGGAGGAATAGTGCCCCATCATTGGTATCAGTGGGAGGAATAGTGCCCCATCATTGGTGTCAGTGGGAGGAATAGTGCCCCATCATTGGTGTCAGTGGGAGGAATAGTGCCCCATCATTGGTATGAGTGGGAGGAATAGTGTCCCATCATTGGTGTCAGTGGAAGGAATAGTGTCCCATCATTGGTATCAGTGGGAGGAATAGTGCCCCATCATTAGTATCAGTGGGAGGAATAGTGCCCCATCATTGGTGTCAGTGGAAGGAATAGTGCCCCATCATTGGTATGAGTGGGAGGAATAGTGCCCCATCATTGGTATGAGTGGGAGGAATAGTGCCCCATCATTGGTGTCAGTGGGAGGAATAGTGCCCCATCATTGGTGTCAGTGGGAGGAATAGTGCCCCATCATTGGTGTCAGTGGGAGGAATAGTGCCCCATCATTGGTGTCAGTGGGAGGAATAGTGCCCCATCATTGGTGTCAGTGGGAGGAATAGTGCCCCATCGTTGGTGTCAGTGGGAGGAATAGTGCCCCATCGTTGGTATCAGTGGGAGGAATAGTGCCCCATCGTTGGTGTCAGTGGGAGGAATAGTGCCCCATCGTTGGTGTCAGTGGGAGGAATAGTGCCCCATCGTTGGCGTTAGGGGGAGGAATAGTGCCCCATCGTTGGTGTCAGTGGGGGGAGGAATAGTGCCCCATCGTTGGTGTCAGTGGGGGGAGGAATAGTGCCCCATCGTTGGTGTCAGTGGGGGGAGGAATAGTGCCCCATCGTTGGTGTCAGTGGGGGGAGGAATAGTGCCCCATCGTTGGTGTCAGTGGGGGGAGGAATAGTGCCCCATCGTTGGTGTCAGTGGGGGGAGGAATAGTGCCCCATCGTTGGTGTCAGTGGGGGGAGGAATAGTGCCCCATCGTTGGTGTCAGTGGGGGGAGGAATAGTGCCCCATCGTTGGTGTCAGTGGGGGGAGGAATAGTGCCCCATCGTTGGTGTCAGTGGGGGGAGGAATAGTGCCCCATCGTTGGTGTCAGTGGGGGTAGGAATAGTGCCCCATCGTTGGTGTCAGTGGGGGGAGGAATAGTGCCCCATCGTTGGTGTCAGTGGGGGGAGGAATAGTGCCCCATCGTTGGTGTCAGTGGGGGGAGGAATAGTGCCCCATCGTTGGTGTCAGTGGGGGGAGGAATAGTGCCCCATCGTTGGTGTCAGTGGGGGGAGGAATAGTGCCCCATCGTTGGTGTCAGTGGGGGAAGGAATAGTGCCCCATCGTTGGTGTCAGTGGGGGGAGGAATAGTGCCCCATCGTTGGTGTCAGTGGGGGGAGGAATAGTGCCCCATCGTTGGTGTCAGTGGGGGGAGGAATAGTGTCTCATCGTTGGTGTCAGTGGGGGGAGGAATAGTGCCCCATCGTTGGTATTAGTGACACAAATGATGGGACACTATCCCTCCCACTGACACCAATGATACTTACCTTGCTGACTCCTGCTCCAGCCTGGGCTCGCTCTCTCCCTCTCCCATCTACAGCCTGCATACCTGGCTGCAGCAGCAAAATTTGCACTTACCTGTCAGCTGTCTTCCTTCTCTGGCCGCTCTCTTCACTCGTTCCTGCAGCTCCCTCGATCTTCTTCGATCTCCGCGCGCTGCCGCTCGGCTCCTCCTCTCCAAGCTCCACCTTCTCGCCGGTGATTGGCCGCCTGTGTGCCTCTCCTGAGCTACAGTTCCGGTGGCCAATCAGCGGCGAGGAGGCGGTGACAGGGGCAGCATATCATCCCGCCCACACATCGCCGGAGACAGCAGCGGTGTCTCGGTTCCTAAGACCATCGGAAATATGTGTTTTCCGATGGTCTTAGGCGACCCCTGGGAAATGGTCGTTCGACCCCCAAAGGGGTCGCGACCCCCAGGTTGAGAACCGCTGCCTTAAAGGAACTATTTTAAAGAGTCTTATCAACCTTGGAGGATGCTGTTGAGCCCAGTCTGCTGCCTATAATTTGTGCAGCAATTCTTTTTGGTGAAAACATTTGGATTGGTGGTGGGACACACTGAGGAATTTTGGCAGAGAATTAGGCTATTACATCACTGAGGAGTGTTACTATTTGAACTGCCATCACTAGAGATTTTCACTTTATGGACTATTTAATCAATTATATTTACTATTACGTTTTTATACTATGACAGTTACTTTATTATTCTTGAGTGCTGCACATTTTAATATACACTCTGCAGCCTATTTATTAGCTACACCTTTTCAATGGCTTGATAACACAAAATGCTAATCAGCCAATCATGTGGCAACAACTCAATGCATTTAGGCATGTAGACGTGGTGAAGACAACTTGCTGAGGTTCGACTGAGTATCAAAATGGGGAAGAAATGGGATTTAAGTGACTTTGAATGTGGCATGGTTGTTGGTGCCAGACGGGCTGGTGTCAGTATTTACAAAACTGATCTGCTGGGATTTTCACGGACAACCATCTCTAGGGTTACAGAGAATGGTCCGAAAAAGAGAAAATATCCAGTGAGAGGCAGTTGTGTGGA
Organism: Staurois parvus; assembly: GCF_062004578.1. Classification (NCBI taxonomy): domain Eukaryota; kingdom Metazoa; phylum Chordata; class Amphibia; order Anura; family Ranidae; genus Staurois; species Staurois parvus. The sequence goes on from NW_028317971.1 coordinate 11,121,588, forward strand.
CAAAAATACCTTTTTAATGTTAGAGGAAAATGGATAGACTAGTTGCTGCGATGTTCAGATGATAGGGTCAGAATTTGGCATAATCAACATGAAAGCATGGATCTATCCTTCCATGTATCAACAGTTCAGCTTGGTGGTGGTGGAGTAATGGTGTGGGGGATCATTTCTTGGCACTGGCAAGGTGTACTTTATAAAGTGGCCGGTGAGTGTATATTAGACATGTGCATGCTGGAAATTTTTGTTGTTTCAGATGCATTTATTCATTGAAGAATTTAGTTTTGTCATTTTTGATATGTTGAACTAATTTGTTTCGTATTTTCGGCATTTGTTTTGTATATTCGGTGGTCTGGGTGGCTTGAAAACATTTAGCAGTTTTTTTTAGAAGACTGCTATATATTTGATATATTATTGAATTGGACAAATTCGAATTTAGAAGGATTCGATATTTTTGGATGTTAGTCCAACCCACCAGGAGAAATGATATTAGCTGATTGGACAATATTGACTGGCATATATGCATCTGAATTAACCAGTTCCGCGCTGCCCTATAGCAGAAACACTGCTACAGATTGGCACGGGTGCTCAAAATCATGTACAGTTGCAAGAAAAAAGTATGTGAACCCCTTGGGATTACGTGGAGTTTTGCATGAATTGGGCATAAAATGTGCTCTGAACGTCATCTAAGTCACAACAATAGAAGAACACAGTCTGCTGAACATAATACTACACAAACATTAGATGTTGCCATGGTTTAATTGCACATAACATGTAAACATTCACAGTGCGGGGAGGAAAAAGTATGTGAGGCCCTAGCTTAATGACTTCTCCCAGAGCTAATTGGAGCCAGGAGTGAGCCAACCTTGACTCCAATCAGTGTGATGATATTGGATGTGTTGCTGACAGCTGTCCTGCCCTTAAAAAACATACTTTTTCTTGCAACTGTATATATATGTGATTTTGCAGTTCTGGGTAGGGGGTGCATGCATGCCGCCTTCCGTTGCCTCGGCTTTCAGTCACCGAGTGCCGGCCGGTAATTACTCGTTGGCACCTGGTGATCACCAAGTATCTCCGACAGGAAAGAGACCTGTATGTAAACAATACAGATCTCTCCCCTGTCAGCTCCTGCATACTGCTTTGTATGGCTCTGCATAGCAGAGCAAAGATGTAGCAGAATACATTTTGGCCTAAATTTATGACGAAATTTGATTTTTAAAATTCTGCGACAGATCTCTACTTCCCCATCTGATCTGCCGCAGATGGGGCAGTAGAGGTCTTGCAGTGAGTGAAATACCCTGACATACACACTATGAAACAGGCATAAAATGACAACACGTAAGTAGTTTTTGGCACAATGTCACAAGTCTAGTGATACAGTGACACAGGCATTGCCGAGTTTATAAAGGGGCAAAAGGGGCGACTGCCCCCTGACAAAAGGGGCCCCCTTCTATACAAAAATAATATAAAACAATAAAATTATTTATATATATATATATATATATATATATATATATATAAAATATGAAATATATAATAATAATAAAAAAATGTTTAATTTATTAAATGTATCTTGGGCAGTAATATTCTGCCATCCATCATCTGTAAAAGCTTTTACTCTGCACTTGGTATAATTTATTGTTCTTAAAAAGCAATTTTGGGAGCTCAAGCGAACCACATACAGAGCGCTTAAAGAAGGTGGCTTATGACTGCGAGAGTGTGTGTGTGTGCAAGCATCACCTCAGAATGGCATTGTTTCATGCATTTTGAAGATGTGTGATATTGAGAATGTATACCAACTCTGTGTATGAAGGGCCCCCTGAACTTGAAGTGCCCCGGGCCCCCCAAGGTATAAATCTTGCACTAAGCACAGGAGTGTTAACTTTCAGCACAGATATAGTTGTTTCTTGAAGTCCTCGTGCACACGGACATTTACATGCTCCTGAAGTCTTGAAGCGTAAAATGTCTGGTGTTTCCATGTAGTGATCAAATTAGTTTTAAAGGTTTGGCTAAGACCAGTAAGTCAGCGGTTGGCTAGCACAGTACAATGGTACTGATATGTGCCTGCTGCCACCCAGTGTCGTCTTACTATATATGCACAGAATGAACTGCACTCAGAGGAACTTACTGTGAAGAAACTGAAACTCTTGCTGCCTTCTCACAAGTGGGCAAATTTCTTGGCTGTTTATGCCACTTGCAGGTTGCAGGTTTCTGTACACAACAGTGCAATGCCCCAATCTTATTGCCACACCTGACAACATATTACTATGTCAGCACTGCTCTTCATACTTTGCAGTCACTAAGGAACTTTATTATTCAATATTAAATCTCTTCTTACACAGGTTTGGAAAATTGTATGAAAGTGGAACTAAAGTCTGATATATTTATCTCTCCTTCAACGGTCTGAGGTCCTTCACAGGCACCAGCATCTTCTACCAGCTTCTTCTGGGTGCCAGGTATTCACAGAAGTGCAGTCATCCAGGATCTGTGCTAGTAGGTAAAGAAGACTGCGAGCAGGCAGGTAGGTTTGTTTTATTTGGATTTGGATGCTGGGACGCACTGGATGCCTTTGCTGTCATTTTGGTATAACTGGGCATCACGTGCATCCCTGTACCTTAAGGCTAGGTTCACATATGTGCGGTTGGTGCAGCTTTGGATCCGAACGAACATCCGTGCAGCCGCACTACCCGCACTACCCACAGAGGAATGTGGATCCGCTGGTGGGTGCCATTAGTTCTAATGGCAGGCCGCCCGCACTGGAAAACACAACCGTGCTGGGAACCGAGGTTCCCGTGCGGGCTGCGTTTTCAGAAGAAGTGCAGGGAATTTTTCCCTGCGTGTCACGGGCACGGGAGTCCATTCAAATGAATGCAGCCCGCACGGCCGCATATATATGAACCAGGAGTTAAAGAGGGATGGCCTCCTCCAGGCACACCTGCCCTTAGATAAATATAGATGGTGCCACAGAAAAAATATTAATCACAATATGCCCCCCAAAAAAAAAAAAATTAAACGAATTCTACCAGCTGCAAAATCTGCCCTAGCATTGTTTCATCAGTCTGCAGATCATTGCTCCCAAAGCAAAAAGCATTTTATGCTGATTTATAACATTATCAGCATATACCTCTGGTGAGTTTATTCATTTTATTTGGTGGTGGATTGACACTTTTGGTGGATTTCGTTTGAATATATTTTTTCATCAATTACATCAATGAAGAGTTACTTTTTGGGACTTTTTGTGATTTATATTTATTATATATATATTTATGGGACATTTTTTTCTTTTTTTATTTTATGACAATATTATCCCTACTAGCGCAATTTGTTTGTTTTATTTTATTGTTTGTACACCTGCCCTTAACCTATCCATTTATACATATGCTCCTACTATGGAGGCTTTGGAAATTTTAGTTCGGTCCTCAGTATACAGAGGACCCTTGGAGCAGGACTGTGGCTTACGCATGTATTTGCAAAGGTGTGCAAACAAAATCCTCTGTTTTTAAAGCAAACTGGCCAAATTGGTTGTTTTGCAAGCTGTCTGGTAAGTATTGCTGGGAAATCCTCTGTAGGTTTGTGATGTGCATTGCCCTTCCATGTTCACATTACTGCTAAGGCTGGTTATAGGTTGGGATGGTTGCCATTTTTTGTGTAGCTGGCTAATTTGTATGCAAGGATGCACTGGATGCCAGGCTGTCTGGTAAGTGTTGCTGGGAAATCCTTTGTAGGTTTGCGATGTGCATTGCCCTTCCATATGCACATTAGTGCTAAGGCTGGTTATAGGTTGGGACGGTTGCCATTTTTTGTGTAGCTGGCTAATTTGGATGCTGGGACACACTGGATGCCTTTGCTGTCATGTTGGTATAGCTGGGAGTCACGTGCGTCCCTGTACCTTTTAAGAGGGATGGGCTTCTCCAGACACACCTGCCCTTAACCTATCCATTGATTTATGTGCTCCTAGTATGGAGGCTTTGGAAATTTTAGTTAGGTCCACAGTATACAGAGGACCCTTGACGCGGGACTGTGGCTTACGCATGTATTTGCAAATGCATGTAAACAAAACCCTCTGTTTTTAGCACAAACTGTTAGACAGGGCCAAACTGGTTGTTTTGCAGACTGTCTGGTAAGTGTTGCTGGGAAATCCTCTAGGTTTGTTTTATTGCAGAAGAAACATTGTCGCTTGCTCCTCCTTCACCCCTCCTGCAGCCTCCTCGGACACGTCACATGTCCCCGGCGGCTGCAGGACCATTCACAGAGTGCTGTGCGGGAACTGGCTGTGGTTCCTAAGGAAGCCACAGTCAGCTTCCATATCTAAGACGGCAATGTTGGACCCACAGAAGTAAGAATTGGCTGTAGGAAGACATTGCTGGACTCCAAGCACTGTAAGGGAATTCCCATGAGACGGCTGATGAATAGACGTGCGTATGAGCACAGAAATGCACGATCACGCACACGCACGGTGATGATTGGCACCAGACTGACTATTTAAAAGGTGCCTCTGCCTGTGCTGAGTGCTGGCTGGTCTTCAGCTGTTCCCCGTTTCCTGCTCGTTCCTGTGTGATTTCCTTGTTGCTGACCTGGCTTGTTCCTGACCTGCCTCTGATTACTCTCCAGCTTGATACTGGTTTGGACTGCTTGGACTTCAGCTCTGCTCCTGACTTCGGCTTTGCTTCTGATTTGGTACCTCGCTGTCCGCCCGTTGATGACCCCAGCTATTCCTATGACATTGCTCCTGTCTCCCATCCCTGCTTCCTGCCTTGCTCTGGTGCACACCTGGCGATCTACCATACCAGCTCTGCATATCACTACTGATCCTGAATCAGAGGTTCATCATTCTTCCAAAGTCTCCAACTGCAAGAGCTGCAAACAACATCTGCTGGCGCTCTTGTCCCCCTGGTCCCTAGACACCCTCTGTTCCAGTGGGGTCAGGGCTAGTGACACAAGTGAGGCCGACCTCGCCATTTCAGTCTCCAATCAGGTACGTGACAGGCACTGATAAGTACTTTATTTTTAAAAGTCAGCAGCTAGAGTACAGTATTTATGGTGTAACATACGGTTTCTCAACCAAGGTTCCAAAGATCCCCAGGGTTCCTCCAGAGGTTGCTAGGGGTTCCTTGAGCAATAAGCAATTTCTGCTTCTCAGGTAAATTCCCACTGACACCAACGATCTTTTTAGCAATTTGTAAGGGGGTAATTCTTCCCAATGACCACAAATGTAGGTGAGTTGTGGGTATAGTAATTTTTAGCAGGGGTTCCCTGAGACCAGAAAGTTATTTCAAGGGTTCCTCTGTGTTGAAAAGGTTGAGAAAAGCTGGTGTAACATGTTCAAGCACCCCCCCTCCCTGTGACAGCAGGCGGGTGGTTCCTCTCCCATGCAACCATTGTCACATTTTATAATCAGCATGGCTGTGCTAGGCTCCACCCGCACAGCCACATCATTCATTCCCAAGAATCTGTCCTGTCTGCCACTGTGGCAGATGACTTGTAGTTCTCAGTGGACTGCGAGGTCACTGGTGAGCACCCTAGTAGTCCACTGACACTTCCTACAGCTTTCAGACAGGAAGCCCCTACAGCGGTAAGGGCAAGAAAGCTGGAGGATGTCTACAGGGGCCCGACATTGCACCTGCAATCCACTGATCACAGGTGCAATGCTTTGCAGGCTTCTGTGAAAGAAACAATAAATGTACATTTTTTCCTGCAAATATATGTGCATCAGGGGCGGACTGACAACTCATGGGGCCCTCGGGCAATAGGGGATCATGGGGCCCCTCTGTTCTCGCCCACACTCAAATCACACGCAAAAAAGCCTATGAAAGGTACCAGGGGCATCTCATGGGGCCCCCTACTGACCCCGGGCCCTCAGGCAGTGCCCGAGTTCCCAAATGGTCAGTCCGCCCCTGATGTGCATTTGTTTTTTTTTTCCAGAAAGGTAAACTTATCCTTTAAATGCTATCAAAAATTAAAACATATTTGGTTCACAGTTTCAAAAAGTCTGGCAAACAAAATAGAAAGGCTAGAATTTCTGTTATTCAAGGAGCAGTTTGACTTTGTGGAAGCATCAGAAACCTGGCCGGACAGCTCACATGACTGGGCTGCTAATATAAAGAGGTACACTCTATTTCACAGGGACTGGATTGGTAGAAGAGATGAAGGCGTATGCCTGTAAGTGAAGAGCAAACTGAAAGTGAATGTGAGAGATGATATCACTAAAGAGAGTTGTGATGACGCAAGGTCATTATGGCTGGAGCTCCATACAAATGCATCAAATAGTAAATTGCTTGTGGAGGTATGTTATAAACCCCCAATGTAAAGGATGAAATGGCTGGGAAGCAGGTCAGTGCTATTGTGGGTGACTGCAATTATCCTGATATTTAATGGGCAAATGGAACTGTACACTCAGCAAAGACTTGTCTTATCTTGAACCTATTGCAGGACGATTTCATGGGTCAGATGGTTGAAGACCCAACTGTTGGATCTATAAATTTCAAACAGCATGGAGCTCATTACAGATGTGCAAATTAGTGACAAATTGGGTAGGAGGCTTATGTGTTTGTTAAGTCCTGTGAATTACCATTTTAAGTAAACATCATTTCTGCTTTAAGAACATAAAGAAATGGAAGGAGGAGTTGGAGCAAAAAGTTTGAATAATGAAGATGGTGACCTGTCAAGAGTCTGTCTGCACTGCTGAGACACAACAGTGATCATATATACAGTAATTACATTTGTGGAATGTTATCAGAAAGAGTGATATGCTGGTATGACAAATGGGGCAAAAATCTAATGTTTTCAGGCTATTTCCCCTACAGGTCGAATATTTCCCTTTCATAATAAAAAAAAGATGGTTTGTGAATATACTACATTTTGGTCAATAGATGGCACTGCAGATCATAGGAAATAAGTAAAATGAGGAAAGTTTATATGTATGGCTGCAGGGCGAAGAATGCAGCTTATGATTTTCTGTCTGCAGTGACAGCTTTCTGTTGAAAAAGCTCAGGTGGGCTTGGACTCATGTCTGAACATGCCTGAACTTATGCCAACTCATCATCAGTTTAGTGTAAGCTTGGGACTCTCCCTGTCACACTAGTGGGAATACTGGCAAAGCACTAAATGATGGTAAAATATTTCCCTACAGATTTGTCATTCAAAAAGGAGGGGGAAAACAGACTTAAAGTGTTACTAAACCCTGCATTTACTATATCTGGTTCCCCAACAGTACACAGAAAATGGAAATACTATTATTTTAGCAAATATAAACTGCTAAATACCTTTTCTTATCAGCAGTTAGAGCAGTCGTGTGACTTCTATCAGTGTCTAGCAGAGCACTGATTAAAGCTTGTAGGAGGAGTTTTCATTCTTCCCTGATTGTCCTTTGAGGCTGCAGGACCCCTGACCTCTATGTGGACAGTGCTGATTGGCCCTGTGCTGATCACATGCACCTTCTCAAGAAAAAGATCTCTCTAGCAATACACATCAAACTGACAAGGCTCTGTTCCATCAGCAGATCGACAGGATCAAACATCCTTATTACACAATGCAGAGGATTAACCCCTTAGGTTCCCCGGTGAGTAAGACAAGCATACTTTACTGCATTTACAGACTGATTTCACTGTTGCTGGTTTAGTAACACTTTAATTTTGGGTCATATTACCCCAGCAAATATATAGAAGCTTCAGTTTATTTCTCCTGGAGATTTGTAGTTATCTATACAGTAGCTTCTGGCAACAAACGCAGCTGCAGATTGCTGTGGGCCAAGATTATCAGTAGATTCAATGGATATTAATTAGTAAGGTGTCATTCATTCTTGTGGCTGCCCTTGCTGCTCCTCTGAAAAGCATTCAGCAATGGACCACTTTTCAGAAGAAGGCTTACAGGTGGCTGGGAGTTGATGTTTGCAGGAGATTACACTGCTGTGTTGACTCACATGTCCTGCAAGACCTCTGGGGCTTTTTCGATGGAGCCAAGTAAAGCGACATCCACATCTTCATTATGTACATACATGGATTCTTGTGTCTTTTATCTCTCCTCTGGGACACAGCAGTGTGCAGATGGAACAGCCTTTCATTCCACCTCGGTGCTGTGCAGCTGCTCAAGATTTGCTCTGATGCCTTCCCACCTGCTGTCAATGTGTTCAGCCAGGTGTGCAAAAGCCTAAGCACATGGGCCACGGTTGGAGGTGCTATATTCCTGGATCCTCTGACTGTATGCACACTCCTGATCCTCTGTTCTGTGCTGGCCTCCGCCTGTAAGACGCTCACCTCATGATGATGGCTTGGGGCTTGATAGGGACAGTAAGGGTTATGTCAACATTCAGATCTGACTGAAAGAAGATGGAGAGGGCGCAGCCTGTAAGTTCCTCGCCCAGCACATACAGTGCCTTGAAAAAGTATTCATACCCCTTGAAATTTTCCACATTTTGTCATGCTACAACCAAAAACATAAATGTATTTTATTGGGATTTTATGTGATAGACCAACACAGAGTGGTACATAATTGTGAAGTGGAAAGAAAAGGATAAATGGTTTTAAAATTTTTTAGAAATAAATATCTGAAAATTGTGGCGTCCATTTGTATTTAGCCCCTTTACTCTGATACCCACAAATAAAATCTAGTGGAACCAATTGCCTTCAGAAGTCGCCTAATTAGTAAATAGAGTCCACCTACAGTGGATATAAAAAGTCTACACACCCTATTACCCTCCCTAGCAGTAATCCCGAGTGTAGCTTGGGGCTATCTTTCAGTAAAAGAAGCGGTAACCCCGAGCAACACTTGGGATTACACTTCAGCGATCCCTCGAGCGCTTACCTTGTCCTCGCGGTCCTCCTGCTGATGCCGAGTTTTGTTCTCTGCGAGCGTCGGGACGTGCAGGGGGCGGAACCGGTAAGAAATTCAAAAAAGTTACAATGTGACACAAATACAATACATTGTAATATATTAGTATTACATTACTGTATCAATCCATTTCACCTCAGATTTGTCCCTAGTGCTTTGTCCAGTGCCCTGCCTGCACTTTGACTGTTCTTTCTGCCATGGCATCCAAAAAGCATCCCTGTTTGCCAAAAGCAGTTTTGGACCAGCTAGAAGACAGCAACAGTGAATTAGAATCACTTGCAGAATTGAGCGACAGTGATTCGTAGAGAAATTCATCATCAGACACTGAACGTGAGTACAGCAACGATTCTGTGACTGAGCTAAGTGATGTGCAAACTTGGTGTGCTATTGACTGTGGTACGGATCAGGCAGCGCCCCCAAGATCCCCATTTACTGGAGCACCTGGTATGAAGGTAAACGTCGAACAAGACAACCCCTTGGCATACTTACAATTATTTCTGACCGATCAGGTTATTGAAAAAATTGTTACTGAGACAAACCGGTACCAATAGCAACAATTGGCTACTGCGTCTAAGGTTTTCAAGAAGCAGAAAGGGGGAACCAGTGACCAACAATGACATTTGGAAATTTCTCGGCCTAATAATACTTCAGGGGGTGGTGGGGATACCCCTGCAGCAATGGTATTGGACAACCAATAAAGTACAGATTTTCCCTGATCATGAAATTTTTACACTTTGAAAACAACGAAGAATTTGACGAAAATACTCATACTGCACCAAAACTAAAGAAAATTTGGGAAGTATCTCAAATGATTCTAAAGAATTTCCAACAGAGCTATGTGCCAGAAAGAGATATCAGCATAGATGAAAGTCTAATGGCCTACAAGGGAAGGCTCAGCTGGGTGCAATACATTGCATCAAAGAAAGCACGATTTGGCGTAAAATCCTACATGCTATGTGAATCGCCAACTGGCTACATTTGGAATTCAGTGATATACACTGGAAAAGGAACTAAATTCAATCCAAAATACAGCAACTATGGAATGGCAACATCTTCCGTTCTTTCACTAATTGAGCCATTGCTAAATCAGGGCTATTGCGTAACAACCGACAACTTTTATACGTCTCCTGAACTTTATGAGTTTCTTCTACAAAACAAAACCGATGGCTATGGAACCGTTAGGGCTAACCAGCACGTCATGCCGCCAATGTTTGGCAATAAGAAGCTGAAAACTGGAGAAATAGTTGCCTGGCAGAAAGACAAAATGATAGCACTGCGATGGCGTGACACAAAAGATATGTGCCTAATGAGTACGATTCATAATACCTTCACTATTATGGTACGCACAAAAGGTAGGACAGCAATCATGAAGCCATAAGTAGTGATAGACTACAATAACACCATGGGAGGTGTCGACAGAGCCAACCAAGCAATGACATTCTACCCAGTAATGAGGAAACAGCAAAAAAAAGTACTACAAGAAGATCTTCATGCATCTTCTTGAGCAATGCTTGTGGAATGTGTACATTCTGCTAAAAAAAAAAAAGAGTGACAAGCCTGTGATTCATTCGGACTTCATTTGGAAAATTGCCGAACGTATCTTTGTGAACCACCAAACACCATAACGGCTGTGAATAGAGGTTGTTGTGCTGTTGGTGTTGTCAACCCAGAATGCCTGGTCGACACATCATGGACTACATCCCACCAACTGAGAAAAAGTCAGCACCTACTAGGATGTGCGTGGTTTGTTGCTCGAAGTGAGATGACAGTGGAAGGAAAATCAGAAAGGAAACCAGGTTCCATTGTCCTGATTGTGACGTTGGACTTTGTGCAGTTCCATGTTTCAACATTTTTCATACCCGGGAGGTTTACTAAACCAATATGTAGTGTCTAGTAATGTTGCACTCTTGTTTGGGCAAATGTCAATGTTTTTGGTTTGATTACATTATTGAATTACTTTTATTATTATAATATTATTTTTTTAAATTATGTATTATATTATAATTCATGATTTTGTGTTTCAAACTTTATCATACCCGGGATGTTTACTAGACTCTTGTTTGGACAGATTTAAGTGAGTTATTTCTAAGTCTACAATATAAAACAACAAATTTCCATGCAAAACAATGTACCGCTTTGGATTAAAAAATAATGACAAAATGTCAGGTTTCTGTGATGTAAAAAAATTAGACAAAGATAAATAATTTCAGAACTTATTCCACCTTTAATGTGACCTATAAACTGTACATCTCAATTGCAAAACAAACTGAAATCTTTTAGGGGGGGGAGTAAACATAAAAGACTAAAATAATGTGGTTGCATAAGTGTGCACATCCTCTTATAACTGAGGATGTAGCTGTGTTCAGAATTAAGCAATCACATTCAAAATCATGTTAAATAGGAGTCAGTACACACCTGCCATCATTTAAAGTGCCTCTGATTAACCCCAAATAAAGCTCAGGTGTTCTAGTAGGTCTTTCCTGACATTTTCTTAGTCACATCCTACAGCAAAAGCCATGGTCCTTAGAAAGCTTCCACCGGAGGGATCTCATTGTTAAAAGGTATCAGTCAGGAGAAGGGTACAAAAGAATTTCCAAGGCACTAGATATATCATGGAACACAGTGAAGACAGTCATCATCAAGTGGAGAAAATATGGCACAACAGTGACATTACCAAGAACTGGATGTCCCTCCAAAATTGACGAAAAGTAGAAGAACACTGGTCTGGGAGGCTGCCAAGAGGCCTACAGCAACATTAAAGGACCTGAAGGGATATCTGGCAAGTAGTGGCTGTGTGGTACATGTGAAAACAATCTCCCGTATTCTTCATATGTCTGGGCTATGGGGTAGAGTGGCAAGACGGAAGCCTTTTCTTACCAAGAAGAACATCCAAGCCCGGCTAAATTTTGCAAAAACACATCTGAAGTCTCCCAAAAGCATGTGGGAAAATGTGTTATAGTCTGATGAAACAACGGCTGAACCTTTTGGCCATAATTCCAAAAGATATGTTTGCCGCAAAAACAATACTGCACATCACCAAACAAAAACCACCATACCCACAGTGAAGCATGGTGGTGGCAACATTATGCTTTGGGGCTGTTTTTCTTCAGCTGGAACTGGGGCCTTAGTCAAGGTAGAGGGAATTATGAACAGTTCCAAATACCAGTCAATATTGGCACAAAACCTTCAGGCTTCTGCTGGAAAGCTGAACATGAAGAGGAACTTCATCTTTTAGCATGACAACGACCCAAAGCATACATTCAAATCAACAAAGGAATGGCTTCACCAGAAGAAGGCAAAAGTTTTGGAATGGCCCAGCCAGACCTGCATCCGAACAAAAATCTGTGGGGTGATCTGAAGAGGGCTGTGCACAAGAGATGCCCTCGCAATCTGACAGATTTGGAGTGTTTTTGCAAGGAAGAGTGGGCAAATATTACCAGGTCAAGATGTGCCATGCTGATAGACTCATACAAAAAAGACTGAGTGCTCGAATTAAATCAAAAGGTGCTTTAACAAAGTATTAGTTTAAGGGTGTGCACACTTATGCAACCCTATTATTTTAGTTTTTTATGTTTACTTCCCTCCACCTAAAAGATTTCAGTTTGTTGTTCAACTGAGTTGTACAGTTTATAGGTCACATTAAAAGGTGGAAAAAGTTCTGAAATTAATTATCTTTGTCTCATTTTCTTACATCACAAAAACCTGACATTGTAACGGGTGTGTAGACATTTTATATCCACTGTACTGTATGTGTAACTTAATCTCAGTATAAATACAGCTGTTCTGTGAAGCCCTCAGAAGTTTTTTAGAGAACATTAGTGAACAAACAGCATCATGAAGGCCAAGGAACACACCAGACAGGTCAGTGATAAAGTTGTGGAGAAGTTTAAAGCAGGGTTAGGTTATAAGAAAAATCACAAGCTTTGAACATCTCATGGAGCACTGTTCAATCCATAATCCGAAAATGGAAAGAGTATGGCACAACTGAAAACCTACTAAGACATAGCCGTCCACCTAAACTGACAGGCCAGGCAAGGAGAACATTAATCAGCAACAGAAACAGAGCAACAGAAACAGCCAAGAGGCCCATGGTAACTCTGGAGGAGCTACAGAGATCCACAGCTCAGGTGGGAGAATCGGTCAACAGGACAACTATTAGTCATGCACTCCACAAATCTGGTCTTTATGGAAGAGTGGCAAGAAGAAAGCCATTGTTGACAGAAAGCCATAAGAAGTCTCATTTGCAGTTTGCGAGAAGCCATGTGGGGGACACAGCAAACATGTGGAAGAAGGTGCTCTGGTCAGATGAGACCAAAGTTGAACTTTTTGGCCTAAAAGCAAAACGCTATGTGTGCCGGAAAATGTACACTGCACATCACCCTGAACACATCCCCGCCGTGAAACATGGTGGTGGCAGCATCATGTCGTGGGGATGCTTTTCTTCAGCAGAGACGGGTAAGCTGGTCAGAGTTGATTGGAAGATGGATGGAGCCAAATTTAGGGCAATCTTAGAAGAAAACCTGTTAAAGTCTGCAAAAGACTGTGGCAGAGATTCACCTTCCAGCAGGACAACGACCCTAAACATACAGCCAGAGCTAAAACGGACTGGTTGAGATCAAAGCATATTCATGTGTTAGAATGGCCCAGTTAAAGTCCAGACCTAAATCCAATTTAGAATCTGTGGCAAGACTTGAAAATTGCTGTTCACAGACGCTCTCCATCCAATCTGACACAGCTTGGGCTATCTTGCAAAGAAAAATGGGCAAAGATTTCACTCTCTAGATGTGCAAAACTTGTAGAGACATCCCCAAAAAGACTAGCCGCTGAATACAAATGCACGCCACACTTCAAATATTTATATTTAAAAACATTTTGAAAACCATTTATCATTTTCCTTCCACTTTTTATATCCACTGTAGGTGGAGTCTATTTACTAATTAGGCAACTTCTGAAGGCAATTGGTTCCACCACTAGATTGTATTTGTGGGTATCAGAGTAAAGGGGCAGAATACAAATGCACGCCACACTTTTCACATATTTATTTCTAAAAAATGTAGAAAACCATTTATCATTTTCTTTCCACTTCACGATTATGTTCACTTTGTGTTGGTCTAAAACATAAAATCCCAATAAAAGACATTTACAGTTTTGGTTGTAACATGACAAAATGTGGAAAATTTCAAGGGGTGTGAATACTTTTTCAAGGCACTGTAAAGGTTCATTTAGGATTTGGTTTGTACATCATAGTAGTATTATAAAAGGATCAGTCACACATTTATATTTAAAAAACATTTGTCAGTAACAAGGTACTAAACCTATCACAGATATTTTTGGTACATCTTTCAGTTTGTTAAAACCAGTTAAAACAAATGGGTAGAATCATCAAATAAGATTGCTCGGTATAACTATACTTAAGCTATGTTTATATGGTGGGCAAAATTGTTGTGGTTCTGAAAAGTGAACCCTGTTTGGATTGTTTTTCAATGGTGTTTGATAGATGGTGAGGAGGCAATATGTCACTCCTCACTGTCTGTTTTAACCCTGTTAAAACCACATGACAAATGTATGATGCATTGCACATGGTTGCAACACGGTCCCATTCGTTTAAATGGTTTGCATTTGATGGTGGTCCTGACCGAACATGACAAGGGGGATAAGGAGAAATTTGTACATGATTAATCAAAAAACATAAAGAACTCTAGGATAGGCAAAAAAATCACCCATTAGTACAAGCCCTCTACACAAAACACTAAACCGTTAATACAATTTTGAAAATCCTTACCATTTAGGAGAAAAGTCTGTTTGAATGTTCATGACCTCATCGGCGCTGCCAAGGAGGAGGTGTAAAACAGAGATTACATCATATCCTCTCCTCTCTCTCTGCAGTAAAAGGAAACTACAGTTCCCATCAACTACAGGGAATTGTAGTGAATGTGGTGGGTACACTAGGCCTGTACATGTTGAATTTGTCTGAGAGCCTTGGTCCGCCCACTACTGCAAGTGTGGCTGATTTACAACCCTGTTTTCTGGAGAAAGAACTACAGAGGGGATGTGCCAAGACCTGTGGCTGGGGGAATAGGAGGCATATCAGCCACTGGTCTTACAAATGGGAAACCAAAGATAACTAGGGGTTTGAATTGAAGAAAGGTACTATATTTTTAAATAAAGAACTCTTGTATGTAAGAACCCCAAGGCTTAAGTATGATTATGATGTGTTTGTTGATGGTCAGTTGAGTGAAGAGCAAACAATCTGCCTTAGCTTCAAACATTCAGCCCTGTGTAGAGGAATTAAAAAAATAGAGCTTCTTCTTCATGCCTGGATGTTTGAAATATAAACAAGCTCACTTCCCACTATAGTAAATCAACCAATTATGGAAACTGACCTGGTTCCCAAATATCATCTGTAACACGCATGTCCCCTAGGGGTACTGTGACTGCCTGAACACCTATGTACTCACTGACACTCAGACATTGATGATTTGCAATTTTAAGTGTTGCTGTAATACCCTCAGTGCAGGCTGCCAACGTTTATATACAAACTGTGACCAACTTATTGGCTTGGATTTGGCAAAAGGACCCATGACCTCAACTGGGACAGTGCTTTCTGACACTGGGTAATATATTGTGCTCCAGAATTCTTTGGTTGTCTTAAGATTTCATCCTGCTCTGCAGAAATTTAAGGTGCCCCATGCCAGATGCAGTAAAACAGCCCCAAGACATAACCAAGCCTCCTCCATGTTTCACAGTAATTACTGTGTTTTTTCTTTTTTGAAAGCTTAATTTTTTGTCTGTGAACATATAGCTGATGTGACTTTCCAAAACGCCCAAATTTTGTCCCATCTGTTCAAAGAACATTCTCTCATCAGTGGAGTCCTCCTGGGTCTTCTTTCTTTGTGCCCACTGTCGTTTAACCAGTTTCCGACCGAGCTATAACCAAAAGATGGCTACAGTGCAGTTGGCTAGTTCTGTAGTTGTGGCGTACAGTGGGCACAATTTGTAATCGTTATGTCCTTCGGACACAGCTGATTACAGATTGAGGTAAAGGGCCAATCAGAGCGGCCTTTTACCATGTGATCAGCTGTATCCAATGCAGTTATCGGTAGTCCTCTCCTCACTCTGACAGTGGGTGAGGAGAGGAGAGCCGGAAAGTGGCATTCCTCAGAGGTTACATCTACACTGATCATCAGTGCCCTGATGATCAGTGTAGCCCCATCAGTGCTGGCTAATAGTGCCCATCAGTGCTGGCTAATAGTGCCCATCAGTGGTAGCTATCAGCACCTCCTCAGTGCTGGCTATCAGTGCCCATCAGTGATGCCTGTCAGTGCCCATCAGTGTCACCTATCAGTACACATCAGTGCAGCCTATCAGTGCCACATATTGGTGCAGCCTCATCAGTGTCTCAACAGTGCCCATCAGTGCAGCCTCATCAGTGCCCATAAATTTAGACTCATCAGTGTACATCAGTGAAGGAGAAAAATCACTTATTTGTACATTTTTTTTGTGAAACTTTTTGGTCTTTTTTCATTTGTTTAGCAAAAAATAAAAACTCCAGTGGTGATTAAATACCACCAAAAGAAAGCTCTATTTCTCTAAAAAAAAAGATAAACATTTTGTTTGGGTACAGTGTTGCATGACTGCGCAATTGCCATTCAAAGTGCAACAGCGCTGAAAGCTAAAAATTGGCCTGGGCAGGAAGGGGGTAAGAGTGCCCAGTAGGCAAGTGGTTAAAATGTGACGGATGATGTCCCTTGACCTTGGAGTTCAACTTGTATCTTTACTTCAAAGGTTTTTTTGGGCTTTTTGTCTACCATTCGCACTATCCTTCTGTTCATTCAGGCAATTCAAGCCACATCCAGAGAGGTTGGCTACACTCCCTTGGTCTATAAATCTCCTGTTTTTTTAGTGAGTCCACCAGTCTGAACTATGGTCCAGGGCTTGCCAGTCCACTTATTAGATGAAAGTAAAAGTTCACAAAACTGTTGCCCATATGCCCATGCAGGGGGTTTACACCAGCAAACAGGTAACTGAAAATACAGAGCCACCTGGCTCTCTTCAGCAGCACCATTACTCTTTACACTGGTCCCTCTGACCATCTGACCTAGCTCTCTACGCTCTACTGGCTCACTCAACCTGTAATTACAACTCCCCGCTGCACTGGCCCTCTCTTGGCCTCTTGATAGGGGTTCTTCTGACACCCCGGGATCTCTCACTCCTTCCACAGATTATCTCATCCCCCTGGACTCACCTAGTTGTCCAAGCTCTCTCAGTCAACTAGACTCGCATAGCTGCCTTAACTCTCTCAGGATTACAAAACCCATAGAAAACTAAATAACCATTTTTTCTGCTCAGTCACAACACTCCAAGCCTGGTAGCGAACCCTGTGCCAATTTTCCCTATACTTAGATATTGTGACAGTGGCAGGGCCTAGCACTGTCACAATATGTAGCAGAGGTTGCAATAAAAAAGTGAACTATAGGGGTTGATTTACTAAAGGCAAATAGACTGTGCACTTTGCAAAGTGCAGTTGCCCAGAGGTATAGCTTCACTTTGCAAAGAATACCCAATCACGTGCAAGGAAAATAAAAGAAAAGCATTTTTGCTTGCACGTGATTGGATGATGGAAGTCAGCAGAGCTTCTGCTCATTTACCAAGCTCTGGAGCAACTGCGCTTGCAATGGGCACAGTCTAATTGCCTTTAGTAAATCAACCCCATAGCTCACCTGCATTCTGTGGGCATGCACATGCACCCTCACAGCTGTCATATTGGGACCAGCGGCTGTGTCCATATAGCCAATGTGTCCCAATAGATATAAATGGAACTACCTGCACCCGATGCACTGAACACCTGTACATCCCATGTGGGTGAAGAGGACCCTTCGCATGGGTATACAGATAGGTACACCCTTGTCAGTGAGGCTTTCTAATGTTTTCACTTGCAGCACAAAACCCAAAGAAAACTTTGGATCAGCTTTATTTTTAGCCCTGATTTGACCATACAAATTGCATCCAATGATCAGCAATGGAACTGTTCTAATCAAAGTTGGAGTCGCACCGATTTGAAAAGTAGTTCCTGCACTACTTTTGCCGATTTCGGGTGCGGCTTGCATAGACATCTGTGTATGAAGTTACACAGATGTCTATCAAGTTGCACCTGAAGTCGCACTACCTTCTGACTTTGATATTGTGCAACTTCAGGTGATTTCTATTGTAGCAAAAAAGCTGCCCTGAAAGGTCCCTGACCCTTTCCAATAATGCAGTAGCTTAAAAAAGAATACATGTGAACATGGCCTATAGGAAATCATGTTAAATGGACTGTAGTGCGTTTCTGCAAAGAGCACTAAAAACGCATTGGTGTGAACCAGGGGTCAGACTGGAAGTAGATATTGTCTACTACTGCAAATATTGATGGTCTGCAAGCGAGGTCTGGTGACAGGGTCTATAAAGCTGTATTTGACCCAAAACCAAAAATATAATATATTTCAGCTTGCAGGTCATTAGATGTGGTGACTGCATTTGTTTTCCTTTTCTACCCTCTGTTTTCCCCTGTTGATCTGGCCAGTAAAACACTCCTGTATTATACAGACACCACTCTGGATGAAGGAGCACAGGGGGCAGATTTGGACAGTAGACTTGTCAATCTGGGGGGAGGGGAGTGTTAGACATACTAGCAGATTTAGATACACGAACAAATTGAAGCTGAACTCCAGCTAGTACTTTATATTCAGTTGCAGTAAACAGTGTTTTCCTTTAGGGATGAAAGTTTTACATAAATAAATAAATAAACGCTGATCATTTTAAGCACCCCTGTCAGTGGTAAATGGTTTGTCTCATCCCTGTAATTGCAAGACAGCTTTTCTGTTGAAAAACAACAGACTTGCTAGCTGGGTCACCAGATGATAATAGAAGAAAGAAAGCCTAAACAAGAAAACGAATGCAGCCATTACATATAAGAACTGGTAAGATGCAATGTAATAAACGTTTGCTTTTGGGTTTAATGCCACTTAAGGGTTTGTGCTGGGGAAATGCAGCTTGTTTTTTAGTGCATTTGGCTTGGATTTGACAACAGTTTCAGATACATCTGATAACCTCCCTCTAAGCTGCTTCCTCAATAGCCACAATCTGTCTACTTTGTGTGCACCAAGTGTCCTTGCAAATCCAGCTGTTACCTTGTAAAAGTAGCAGTGGCATCATCATGCAGAGAGCAGGGTTGTGGGAGGGGTCAGCAGCTCCACCCACTGCAGGCTGCCTGCAGAAAACTACAGGAGGGGGTGGAGACAAGACCAGTCACCCTGCACAAGGAGAGAGTAGCCGTGATCGGTCTTTATTACAGGACGTTCTGCATAGTGGAAAAGTTCAACACTGGACGACTGCCAAGATCTAGTAGTACACAGAGCACACCAAGATTCAAGGAAATATACACATGGTTCTTGTATTTAGTCAATATTTGTTATCCTGGAACGCGGCTTTAAAAAAAAAGCCACTGCCACTGTTAGGGATTGTTTACACTCGTGGCCATCATTTGTACCCCTCTGAAAATTGATCTGTGAAGGAACGTGTTTCAGAGGCATGTGACAGGTGGCTTGGAGGCGATATGTTGCTTCTTAGAGAAAATCCATTACACACAATTGAAGGGCAGTTCACAGCTTGACTGCCTATCCCCCCCACCTTCCCTCTGATACATTTTTAGGCAGTAAGTCACCAGTGACACCGCTGCGATTTAACATTGTGCACTTTGTGTGCAATTTCAGCGTGATTTCTGAAGACTTTATTGCTTGATTCTCAAGGATTTCTTGCAATTTGCAGTGCGATTTCCATTATATGCTATGTATGTGAAATTGCAAAAAAAACTACAGAAAAGGTAATGCAAGAACTACTTTAGAAATCACGCTGCAGCAAATCGCACGTTAAGACACTGACATTCACATTCATTAGATGCGATTTCAGGTGCGATTTTAATTTGCAAATCGCACCGGTGTGATTGGGCACTAATGCATTGTTTTCTACTGATCTAAAAGCAGCCCAAGCAGTTTTTGCTTTTTTTTTAAATAACAAACGTAATATTTACCTGCTCTGTGCAGTGGTTTTGTACAGAGCAGCTCCAATCCTCCTCTTCTCCCCCACTTGCGCTCCTGGCCCCTCCCTCCTGCTAAGTGCCCCCAGAGCAAGCAGCTTGCTCTGGGGGCACCAGAGCAAGCTCGTTTCTGAGCTGCTGCTCTGTGCGTCTATTCACACATGGAGCGTGCCTCTGCCCCGTCCCCACTCTCTCATTGGCTCACTGGCTGTGATTGACAGTAGTGGGAGCCAATGGCTACCGCTGCTGTCTCTGCCATTGAAGAGGGAGTGACCCAAGAGAACCGAGTCGTGCACATTGGTGGATTTATATTGGGTTCAGGTATTAGGGAGCGCATCTGCACACAGATAGTTTTTTATCTTCATGCATAGAATGCATGAAGGTAACAAAAACCTTGAGCCTTTACAAACAGCTTAAAATTGTGATGCGTATAAATCTTATTTAAAAAAAAATTGGATTGCTGGATAGTATTTTATGCAGTTACGGACATGTACACATATATATGTGCGTACAACAAAGTTCAAGAGAGCCTACAAGAATTTTTACACACCTATACGCATACATGCAAAACCCTGCAGTTACACTCATTTATGATACAATCCATTCTTGCGTTTTTACGCAGGAATTTTTTGCCAGGAATCTGATGTTCATACACCAGTACTGTGTGCAAGTACGCTTATATCTAGTACACACGCAGCGAATATCGGACAAAGAAAACGCATCCGAAGTGATTGTCCAATAATCTATTCATTGGCACACAGCTTTCTAGAGCTGATCATAACAGTTCATGTGAAAATATCCAAAGGGACAAGCACAAAAATTCTTGTAAGGTAACAAAACGTATGATTTTGTGTAATTAGTGTAGTGATTGTATGAAAACAAATTGAGTGACCAAGATGCATTACATCACTTCCGAAGTTGTATTCTGCAGTGCGAGAATTTTCAAAACTATAGTAACCTATTAGTTTTTGATATGAGACTAGCATGCAAAAAAAAAGAAAGGATGATCAGTTATCCAATTCATCCTGTGGATGAGGCTTTAGACTAGAATAGTTTGTCCTTTAGCGGTCTCCCATAATGCACACCATACCCCGCCCCCAGCTCTTGAAAGTACAGCACACATTAGGGAGCGTCTGATAATAACCATCCAGTTCCTAGAAAGAGCCAACGCCTGACTGTACAGCTATGGGCAGGGGCGGACTGACGATTCATGGGGCCCCCGGGCAATAGGGGATCATGGGGCCCCTGTGTCCTTGCCCAAACTCAAAAAAGCCTATGAAAAAGGTAGCAGGGGCAACTCATGGGGCCCCCTACTGACCCCGGGCCCTCAGGCACTGCCTGAGTTTCCAAATGGTCAGTCCACCCCTGGCTATGGGTATAGCTGAGCCTGCACTCTGTAGGTCGGCTGTATGTTCGGAGCTAAACCGAGATCCAACTACAAGCCAAGCTGGCCGTGCTCTGCACATGTGCCCTCTTCATCCGCTGCATGGTTATTCTATCACTGCCTGGTGTAAAGTTACAAGATCACACCATGTTAGAGCCTGCACTGGAACTGCTGTACAGGAATGTAATGAAGTGTATGGTGGTCATCACTGAGAGCTCATTTACACCAGATGCAGTCAAGTGTGTGTTTTAAATTGTAAAAATTGTAGCGAGCGCTATGAAGATATATACACATAAGCAGCTGAAAACACTAAAGGTACACCGTAAGCCTTCAATAAAATCTCAGAATAAAAAGTGCAGTGCTAAAAAAAACAGTATTAGAAATCTAATCAGGCAATAAAATGATAAATAATAAATGCGCGTTGTCTTAAAATACCTAAAAATCGCATCAGAATATGATCCTTTACATAAAAATGCACATACTTAATCTCTGTAAAATCTTCCCAATAATATTCAGGATAATCTCCAGGTGATGAAATAAAATCCCAGTAAATGAATCCTCAGGTGGGTGTGCTAATAAATGTAAGAAATGCGCACTCACCAGAAGCACTTAAGTATAGCGCGTTGTATTGTATACTGTCGATAACAGTCAGGGATCCCTTCTTAGGGTGGCCCGGAATGCAGCCTGGGAGAAGATGGCCTTCCTTGGGTTACAGGATACAGCCAGGGTAAATGAATCAACCTCGTCCAGGCTCTGGGATGCTCTCCGGGGGTTGCTGGAAAGTTAAAATGTTCGGTGCAGAGCAAAGAAAACTGGTACTTCCATAGTGTATTACTTAAAATAGTATTTAATGGTATTAAATGTAAAAAAGTATAAAACCAAACACAAACACTATGTGGTGAAATAGATGAAGCAATAAAATGACGATTGCATGTATGAAACATTTAATAGCACACCCACCTGAGGACTCATTTACTGGGATTTTATTTCATCACCTGGAGATTATACTGAATATTATTGGGAAGATTTTACAGAGATTTTAATGACAATTTATGTTTCAAAACGCATCAGAGTGCATGTGCACGTGCGTTTTTATGTAAGGGATCATATTCCCATTAGATTTTTAGGCATTTTAAGACAACACACATTTATTATTTATCATTTTATTGCCTGATTAGATTTCTTATACTGGTTTTTTTAGCGCTGCACTTTTTATTCTGAGAAGTGCGTGTTTTAGGCCTGATTCACACCTGCGTTTTTTGGTTCTTTTGCAGAAACGCACTACAGTCCATTTAACCACTTAAGAGCCACCCCATAGCAGATATACTGCTACGGGGTGGATTAGCTGCAAAAAATCTTGTACAAACACTTGATTTTGCATTTCGGGCTAGGGGGCACACACCTGCCTCCAGCGCTGTTGGCTGCTGGATATGTTAATCACCGGGTCCCGGCTGGCAATTCCTGGCTGGGACTCGGTGATCATCGGCAGGGCTGAGAGGGGAGAGATCTGTATGTAAACAACACAGATCTCTCTCCTGTCAACATGGACATGCTGACAAAGCTGCATGACTCACAAGTAAAACACTACACAGCACACTGTTAACCCTTTAATCGCCCCATGTTAACCCCTTCCTGCCCAGTGTCATTAGTAGAGTGTCAATGCTTTTCATTAGCAAAAATTAGCAAAGCAAAGTGTAAAAAAAAAAAATGAAATCCCTGATTATGGGGTGTAAAGGCACCTGCACTCCCTGCTGCCCCCCCACCTGTCATCCAGGAAGAGAGGTAATTGTAACTTTTACATGGCACCGAGTAAAAGCACCACTACATTTTACACACACACACACACGTTAGATTAGCACATTTAACCCTTTGATCACCCCTATTAACCCTTTGATCACATCGTCACCCAACCAGTGCCATTAGCACAGTGTCAGTATATAGAATTTTTCACTGATCACTGTATTCCTGCTACTAGCGATATCTGATAATGTCAGGGTCAGTTAGCTCCCCACCCAGCCAGGTCAGTTAGCATTAGATTGCCCGCACACTATCACACTCACGCTATAGGCTGCTGATCACCGCCATTACTAGTTTAGTGTTTGTACGGATGAAGATATTGATCACGTACAGAACTATACTAGTGCCTCCTTTGTATAGTGTCCACAAAAATGCAGAGTTAGCAGGATCGGCCCCGTTCACTGCCAGCACTAGCGTTTAGCCCCTCTGCTGTTTTTCACGGAAGATTTGTAACAATTGATTGTGGACCAAGGCAATTTATACGCACAACAATACATGGCCGCCCACCCAAATTCAGCTCTTTCCAGACAATTTGCATGCAAACCTATCTCGGTTTCTGAATTTAAAACTCTTTTGGGCCTAACCCTCAACATGAGCATTACAGAAAAGAATGAATTGCAGTCATATTGATCTACAGAGCTAATTCATCCTGTGCCTGTGTTCTCTGCTGTTACATATATGCCCAACATGGACCAGCAATGTACTGGTACGTCGCTGGACTTTGAGTGGTTATACTGGGATGATGCCTGCAGCTACAGGCACCATTCTGGTACCCTTTGTTTTCAGCTGGCAGTCGGCTTTCATGTAAAAGCAATACTAGTGGCCAATTAGCTGCTGAAGAGTTTTTACGAGCAGCAGGAAGGGACATCCCCCTCCTGCTGACTTCCACAGTTTTCTTGGGTTCTCCTGTCCCACAGGGGAATCCGAGAATGCAGCCGGCAGTTCCGCTGGCTGACCATAGAGCTGTACAGAGACCACAATGGCTCCAATCATCTCTATAGTCTGAGAGACCAGGAGCTGCGAGCATTTCATCACTTCAGTTTCGCAGGATATAAGCAGCGCCATTTGTAAATCAGGAAAGCAACTGACCACACTGATCTTGGTTTGATTAGATAATGTAAGGGCAGAGAAGATATCTAAAAGAATATATGACAATGCCCATTAAAGTTACAGGGGATATTTGCATTCCCTGTGACAGCATTAAAAGTGATACAAAAAAAAAATTAAAGGGACAGTGCAAAAATAATTATAAAATCAAAATAACTAAAAAGAAAAAAAAAAAACAAAAAAAAAAAGCACCCTTGCCCCCCTGCACGGAGGAACTTTTTAAAATGCAAAACGGTGTGTTTTTGGTTCAATAGACTTCAATGGGGATGCTGCAGAAAAGGCATGTAGTTTGTTTTTAATGTGTATGTGACACGTTTTGTAATCTGGCAGACAACAAATTGGCAATAAAGACAGCATAAAAACCGCAAAACGCATCAAAACAACGTGTAAAAAATGCGTGTGCAAGAACATCAAAACGCACCACAGTAAGAGCTGCAGAAACGGCTCAAAGACACACTGCGTGAACCAGGTCTAAATGCAGCAAAAATGCAGTACAAAGGCATATGCAAGAAAAATGAATGTATTCCAATCAGCTGTACACCACTGCAGTGCTTTCATGTGTTACAGCATGCTGAATTTTTTCGCACCAGAACACAACTGCACATAAACAAGGGCAAACATACCACAAACGCACATGAAGGCGTGCAAACGTACATGAAGGCATGCAAACACACCGCAAATGCACATGAAGGTGTGCAAACGTACATGAAGGCATGTAAACACACTGCAAATGCACATGAAGGCATGCAAACGTATATGAAGGCATGCAAACACACCATAAATGCACATGAAGGTGTGCAAACGCACATGAAGGCGTGCAAACACATCGCAAATGTACACGAAGGCATGCAAACACACCAAAACCGCACATGAAGACGTGAAAACACGCGTGAATGCAACTTAGTAAAGAAAATACATTTAAATAAATGAAAAATAAACTAAAAATGTGCATGCAGAAATGCAGGGTGAACGCACAGATTGTGGTGTAAGGCTGCATTCACACCTGAGTGTTTTGTAGCATGAATTTGATTGGTCACAGCTTGTCACATGGTACAAGGCCAGGGGCGGACTGACAACTCATGAGGCCCCCGGGCAATAGGGGATCATGGGGTCCCTGTGTCCTTGCCCACACTCAAAAAAGCCTATAAAAAAAGGTACCAGGGGCATTTCATGGGGCCCCCTAATGACCCGGGCCCTCGGGCACTGCCCGAGTGCTCGAATGGTCAGTCCGCCCCTGTACAAGGCAGTTGTAGTCTTGTACCATGTGACCTGTGTGAATGATCACAGATTTCACTAGTAGTAAGCAATAATGTCAGGAAGTGGCCAATCAGTGATCACACAGAAGTCCCATACAGCGATCCGTGTGCAGCGGATCGCGGTGCTGCGCACTCCCAGGGAGCGCACACAGGCAGTTGATGAGGGGGCCGTTTATAAATGGCCACCCGCTTCAGCACTGCTCCCGTACAGCCGTTTATGTACATGGGCTGGACAGGAAGTGGTTAATAATAAAAGTATTGTTATTACTTTTTTAGGTTTGGGGTTAAGGTTATGGGTTATTTATTATTAATATGCTAATTTACTAGTACAAGTATTTATTTCTGATTATTTTTTATTTATTTGTGTATTTATTCATTATTATTATTAATAATGTATTTTTTTGTTCGGGTTTAGATGTTTATTAACCTCGCAACAAATGATGTAGCTGATATTTTTCGCTGTATGAAAACATGCAAAACCGTGCAAAAAACACGTGAGACAAACCACGCCAAAATCGCTGAAAAAAAGCTATGCTCAGATGTGACTGGAGCCTTAATGAGCTCCAAGTGACAGCGAGGATCTGCTCCTTCTTCTAGTGAGCGGTATGTGATTTGCAGACACTCCCTTAGTCAAGGTCTGCCTGTCTTCTACTGGTTATCAGATGAGAGGATGGTGATCCCAGGGATTGTGTCCAGAACTCTGCGCTCTGTTATCTCCCGCATTGCACCGACCTACTACCACCATACAGTGAGTACTACACACAACAGGCTCAACCTACAGGCAGGAGAGGACCTGGAAGTCCAGCCTGGGACCAGGAAGTACTCAGTCATGTTGTCCTCTTTATAGGGAGGAAACTTAAAGGGGAATGACACATTATGAACATGTGCTGGGACCTGTGAAGACAGCGGGAGGAAGGAGGACTATCTGATTACAGGGGTGTACATCAGTACTTGTACATATGTATACATTCAGATATCTGTCCAGGGGTGTACATCTGTACATGTATACACTTAGATCTGTGTCCAGGGGTGTACATCAATATCTGTACACGTATACACTCAGATCTGCTTCCAGGGATGTACATCAGTACTTGTACACATGTATACACTCAGATCTGTGTCCAGGGGTGTACATCAATACCTGTACACATGTATACACTCAGATCTGTGTCCAGGGGTGTACATCAATACCTGTACACATGTATACATTCAGATCTGCGTCCAGGGATGTACATCAGTACTTGTACACATGTATACACTCAGATCTGTGTCCAGGGGTGTACATCAATACCTGTACACATGTATACACTCAGATCTGCATCCAGGGGTGTACATCAGTACTTTTACATCTGTACACTCAGATCTGCGTCCAGGGGTGTACATCAATACCTGTACACATGTATACAGTCAGATCTGCATCCAGGGGTGTACATCAGTACTTTTACACATGTATACACTCATATCTGTGTCCAGGGGTGTACATCAATACCTGTACACGTGTAAACTCAGATCTGCGTCCAGGGGTGTACATCAGTACTTGTACACACGTGTACACTCAGATCTGCGTCCAGGGGTGTACATCAGTACTTGTACACACGTGTACACTCAGATCTGCGTCCAGGGGTGTACATCAGTACTTGTACACACGTGTACACTCAGATCTGCGTCCAGGGGTGTACATCAGTACTTGTACACATGTGTACACTCAGATCTGCGTCCAGGGGTGTACTTCAGTATCTGCCCACAATTGTACTATTTACAGGCTACCAATACTATGACAATGTGTAAACAAGGTGATCTCTAGCTAGAGCCCTGGGTGTACATGTTTGTCATTGGCGGAGTGTATGTCCCCAGCCCTCTCTGAGTAACCTGAGGACCTCTGGGATATCTGACATTCAGATCTCAGCAGTCTGTGGGCAGTGCAGTGACAACATTCTTATCTAACCAAGAAATGCAAAAACAAGGGAAAGAAAACAAAAAAAGGTATTTACAAAATTTGAAAAAGCATTGTTTTGAACTTAGTATACTTGTGGACAGAACACACTTGTAACAGAGCGCTGATCCCCTTTTTCTTTTCCCCATTCTTTTTATTGGGCAGCGATCTACTTTAACATTGTATTACCTGCCAAGCGCTGAGAATGCATCACTGAGCTGGCACAAGTCCTCACACCTAGTAATACAGTGCCAGCACTTCTAGGAAAAGAAAGTGAACCTCCAATTGTCTGCGGTCTCGGGTGACGCGAGCAGTTAAAGCGTCATTAAACCCCAAACTTTTTTAATATCTTTATTAAATACATATTGTCATAAACTGACAGAAGAGAAGGAGCCTTTCACACTCAGACACCTAACTTCAAGCCGCCATGCAACTGGATTTTAATCTTTGTATGTGGATGTGTTTCTCTACCTACTTGTAAGAACATTAGATTTCCTACTTAGTGACCTGTCTTTGAGTCTTTTTCTCACCTTGCTCCTGAGGAGTGCTAAATTACCCACAGGGGGATCTGTCATCCACAGGGAGATCTGTCATCCACAGGGAGATCTGTCATCCACAGGGAGATCTGTCATCCATAGGAACCTGAAAAATGACATCAGTCTACTCTGACCTATCTGATACCCTGTATGTTCATTCACGTCAAATCTACAGGGTGCGTGCATTTTCACAGTGGGGAGCATGTGCGATATGCACTATAATTTGCAAAGGATCTGAATATCTGCACTATTTCACATGGTGGATTTTACATTAAAGTGTTACTAAACCATGGACCCTGCATTCACTATATCTGATCTCCCACAGTACACACAACATGGAAGTGCAATTATTGTAGCATATATAAACTGCTAAATACCTTTTCTCATCAGCAGTATATAGCAGTCTGGTGACGTCTATCAGTGTCTGGCTGAGCACTGGTTGATCTTGTAGGAGGAGTTTTTATTCTCCCCTAATTGTCCTGTGAAGCTGCTTGTCCCCTAATCCTCTATCTGGACAGTGCTGATTGGCCCTGTGCTGATCACATGCACCCTCCAGGGAAAAAAAAAACAACCTCTCTAGCAATACACACCAGACTGAGCATGTGCAGGGTGCCTGGGGCTCTGTACTATCAGTAGAAGGATTGGGGACAGTAAAAGAAGGGGAGGATCAGAGAAGACAGGATCAAACAGCCTTTTTGCACAGTGCAGAGGATGAATCTCTTAGGTTCCACAGTGAGTATAACAAGCATGCTTTACTGCATATACAGACTGATTTTACTGTTGTGGGTTTAGTAACACTTTAAAGATTTTGATTGTTTAGACACTTTACAGACACTTCTTATGTTAATTTCTCAAAAAATTGCAAGTCAGCAGCTAAAAATTCTGTAGCTGTTGACTTTTAGGCCTGGTTTACACTGATGTGAAATCTGATGCGACTTTGATCAGGTATGAACGCATAGATTCGCATATCATCTGAAATAACATTTTTTTAAGTGAAGGCTGTTCATATCAACATGATGTGATTCTAATGCAGCAAACAAAAAGGGTCATGTGCGAGTTTGACCTGGTGTGGTGCGAATTCAGTGCCACAGACTTCAATGGGACAGATTTAAATCGCAGTCCTGTGTTCACATTTCTAGATTTTTACATACTTTGACCAGACATAAAATCACAGCAGTGACCAATCCCCTCACAAGTTTGCATTAGAATTGCACTTGACACATACAAATCTCACTGTGAATTGGCACCACAATCGCACTAAAAATTGATGTTATTGGCACCACCGCAATGTGAACCAAACCTAAATATACAGACACTTAACATCCCAGGGATGCAGCACATGCTATCACCTGGGCCGGTCTTTGTGTCCCCAGAATCACCTGGGCTGGTTTCCAGGTCCCCAGGACCACCATCTGGCTTGGGGGAAGCCTGCTGAGACTTCCAGGTGTTTCACAGCCAGATTCCCACTGTGCATGCGGTTTCTCAGTGGTTGCCAGTCTCCTCTGGGACATGGGATGTGTCTCAGGAGGTTGTGGGTGGGGTGGGGGTAACCTCCGCTCTGCTCACCTACGCGAGCAGCGAGAAAGTGGGAGTGGGTGCCTGTCAGAAATAGGTACCCACTCCCAGAAATCCAAAAGTAGTATAGGAGTGGGGGAAGAGGAGGATCAGCAGAACTTCCCTTTACAGATAAAGTTCTTTAATGTACATTTTTATTTAATGTTATTTGCTTTGGATTCAGATGACAGATTGGTACAGTTGTGTTCAAAATAATAGCAGTGTGTTGAAAAAAGTGAATAAAGCTCAAAATCCTTCTAATAGCTTTTATTTCCATACACACAAATGCATTGGGAACACTACACATTCTATTCCAAATCAAAACACAAAGAAAAATATATCAAATTTGTGTTGTTCCTCTAAAAAGATTGAAGAAAAGTGAATATTAGACTGTTCAAAAAAATAGCAGTGTTTGTATTCTTCTTTGCAAACTCAAACATTCACTATATAAACTGAAAAATGTTTGAAGATTTTGCTTTCCTTTGAATCACTTAATGAATATTTAGTTGTATAAGCACTGTTTCTGAGAACTGCTGTACATCTGTGTTGCATGGAGTCAACCAACTTCTGGCACCTGTGAACAGGTATTCCAGCCCAGGATGATTGGACTACATTCCACAGTTCTTCTCTATTTCTTGGTTTTGCCTCAGAAACTGCATTTTTGATGTCACCCCACAAGTTTTCTATTGGATTAAGATCCGGCGATTGGGCTGGCCACTCCATAACGTCAATCTTGTTGGTCTGGAACCAAGATGTTGCACTTTTACTGGTGTGTTTGGGGTGGTTGTCTTGTTGGAACACCCATTTCAAGGGCATTTGCTCTTCAGCATAAGGCAGCATGACCTCTTCAAGTATTCTGATGTATTCAAACTGATCCATGATCCCTGGTATGTGATAAATAGGCCCAACACCGTAGTATGAGAAACATCCCCATATCATGATGCTTGCGCAACCATGCTTCAC
Organism: Staurois parvus; assembly: GCF_062004578.1. Lineage (NCBI taxonomy): Eukaryota > Metazoa > Chordata > Amphibia > Anura > Ranidae > Staurois > Staurois parvus. Next base: position 11,152,009 of record NW_028317971.1, read on the forward strand.
TGTCTTCACAGTGTACTGTGGCTTGAATTCAGTGTTTGGGGGTCGTCTGACAAACGGTTTCCGGCCACTAGACCCAAAAAGAACAATCTTACTTTCATCAGTCCACAAAATGTTGCGCCATTTCTCTTTAGTCCAGTCAATGTGCTCTTTGGCAAATTGTAACCTCTTCAACACGTCTTTTTTTCAACAGTGGGACTTTGCGGGGGCTTCTTGCACATAGCTTTGCTTCACATAGGCGTCTTCTAATTGTAACAGTACTCACAGGCAACTTTAGACCTTCTTTGATCTTCCTGGAGAGGATTGTTGGCTGAGTCCTTGCCATTTTGGCTATTCTTCTATCCATTCGAATGGTAGTTTTTCGCTTTCTTCCACGTCTTTCAGGTTTTGGTTGCCATTTTAAAGCATTTGCGATCATTTTAGCTGAGCAGCCTATCATTTTCTGCACTTCTTTATATGTTTTCCCCTCTCCAATCAACTTTTTATTCAAGGTAAGCTGTTCTTCTGAACAATGTCTGGAATGACCCATTTTCCTCAGAATTTCAGAGAGAAATGCACTGTAACCAGCATGTACAACATTTGCCGCCTTTCTTCCTTAAATAAGGGTAATAATTGCCACCTGTTTTTCAAAGAATGAATGACCTCACTAATAGAACTCCACACTGCTATTATTTTGAACATGCCCCTTTCAATTAGTGATTCAATTACACAGAATCAGCAACATGCATGTCATGACTGTTGGGTCTGTTGGATTTCTATTACTCTACTACACCTGCTAGTAAATTATTTGCCATGTAGAAATATCATGTATTTGCCATGTAGAAGTGATTGATTAGGTTAGTGATGTCTGACTGCTATTATTTTGAACACAACTGTATATGGTGAATGTACTGAGTTGTGATATATTACACTTTGAATAAGTGGGGTTTATTATGTCACCACTGAGTTAAGGTGACTGTGATTTGTCATTTCACATTTGTTTATGGTAGAGGTAGGTAGCATATTTTTTATAGCACTGCACCTATCTAACCATAATATTAAATTATATACTTAATTGCCTAAATCAGTGGTGGGCAACCTTTTTTTTCAACTGAGCCAAATCTCGCCAAAACCACGATTGAAATTTATTTTGAGAGCCACATTTTTAAAACTGAAAATACATCTCCCATATAGTAATTCATCCCCCATAGTAATTCATCCCCCATATAGTAATTCATCCCCCATAGAGTAATTCATCCCCCATATAGTAATTCATCCCCCATAGTAATTCATCCCCCATATAGCAATTCACCCCCCATATAGCAATTCATCCCCCATATAGTAATTCATCCCCCATAGTAATTCATCCCCCATATAGTAATTCATCCCCCATATAGTAATTCATCCCCCATAGTAATTCATCCCCCATATTAATTCATCCCCCATAGTAATTCATCCCCCATAGTAATTCATCCCCCCATAGTACTTCATCCCCCATAGTAATTCATCCCCCATATAGTAATTCATCCCCCCCATAGTAATTCATCCCCCCCATAGTAATTCATCCCCCATAGTAATTCATCCCCCATATAGTAATTCATCCCCCATATAGTAATTCATCCCCCATAGTAATTCATCCCCCATAGTAATTCATCCCCCATATAGTAATTCATCCCCCCATATAGTAATTCATCCCCCATAGTAATTCATCCCCCATATAGTAATTCATCCCCCATATAGTAATTCATCTCCCATAGTAATTCATCCCCCCCATAGTAATTCATCTCCCATATAGTAATTCATCCCCCATATAGTAATTCATCCCCCATATAGTAAGTCCCCCATATAGTAAGTCCCCCATATAGTAAGTCCCCCCCCATATAGTAAGTCCCCCCCCATATAGTAAGTCCCCCATATAGTAATTCATCCCCCATATAGTAAGTCCCCCCCCATATAGTAAGTCCCCCCCATATAGTAAGTCCCCCATATAGTAATTCATCCCCCATATAGTAAGTCCCCCCTGTGTCAATTCACTTACCTTTGCTCCGCGCGTTCCTCTCGCCGTGCTTCCCGCGCCGTTCTGGTCTTCAGGGCGGACTGTGAGAGGAGTTCGTCACGCTGCCCCGCCTACATCCTGACAGCTGCAGAGTCCTGACTTTTGGGGCGGCCGCCCGAGAGGAGGGAGGGGAGCGGGCGGCCGTCCGAGAGGAGGGAGGGGAGGGGAGGTGAGGGGGCGGCCGCCCGGCACACGCCCGTCCGAGAGGAGGGAGGGGAGGGAGAGGAGGGAGGGGAGGGAGGGGAGCGGGCGCCCGGCACACAGAAGAGCCGCATTTAAGCTTGTAAAGAGCCGCATGTGGCTCGCGAGCCGCGGCTTGCCGACCACTGGCCTAAATCATTATTAGTATTATTCTACAGGATTTATATAGCGCAGCACTCTACAACATGAGGACAGACAGTACAGTTACAATACAGAAGGAATCAGAGGGCCCTTCTAAGAGCTTACAATCCAGGAGGGAGGGTCAAGTGATACAAAAGGTAATAATTGTGGGGGATGAGCTGATGGAGAAAATAAAACTCCAGTTGTTAGGTGGGGGCAGAATAGGCTTCTCTGAAGAGTAGGGTTTTCAGGGATCCTCTAAAAGCAAACAGAGTAGGAGATAGTCAAACAGATTGGGGTAGAGAGTTCTACAGGATAGGAGAGGCTCGGGAAAAGTCCTGGAGGCAAGCATGGGAGGAGGTGACAAGGGAGATAGAGAGCAGGAGGACTTGGGAGGAGTGAAGAGAATGATTAGGTCAGTATTTAGAGACTAGGTTAGTGATGTAGCTGGGGCTGAGTTGTGGATGGATTTGTAAGTAGTTGTTAGTATTTTGAATTTAATTAATTGGGTGAGCAGAAGCCAGTGGAGGGATTGGCAGACAGGAGTAGCAGACATTGAACTGTTGGTAAGGTGGATGAGCTTGGCAGCAGCATTTATGATGAAGTGAAGGGGGGCTGGCCTATGTAAAGGTAATCCCATGACGAAAGAGTTGCAGTAGTCGAGGCGAGAGATGACCAGGGAGTGAACTAGGAGCTTTGTGGTTTTATTTATTAGGAAGGGGCATATTCTGGAGATTTTGCAGTGGTTGAGGGGGCAAGATTTGGACAGTGGTTGGACATGGGGCCGAAGGGATAGTTTACAGTCCAGAATTACACCTAGAGCCTTGGCATGTAGGGATGGGCAGATAGTTATGCCATCGATCTTGACAGAGAAATCAGAGGAAGAGGCGCAATGAGGGAGGAAAAATGATGAACTCGGTTTTGGATAGATTGAATTTGAGGAAGTGGTGTGACATCCAGGCTCATAAGTCTGAAGGAGTGAGCTGAGGGGTCGAGAAGTAAATTTGGGTGTTGTCAGCATAGAGATGGTATTGGAAGTCATAGGAAGCTAACAGATGAACCAGGGAGGCAGTGTAGAACGAGAATAGGAGAGGTCCGGGAAAAAAACCTTGGGGCACCCTGACAGAGAAAGGGAGAGGAGAAAGTAGAATTGTAAGTAATGCTAAAGGTTGGATAAGTAAGATGAGAACCTTCAAAGAGTACAGTCACGTAGACTAAAGGCAGGAGTTTTTTGAGGAGTAGGGGGTGGTCAACTGTGTCAAAGGCAGCAGAGAGGTCCAGGAGTACCAGTACAGAATAGTGTCCATTGGCTTTAGCCATTAACAGATCGTTTATAAGTTTTAGGAGAGCAGTTTCTGTGGAGCGTTGAGAGCAAAATCCAGACTGAAGGGGATCAAGAAGGTTATTCTCGGTGAGGTGGTCACTCAGTCGGTTGTAGACCAGACGTTCAAGGAGTTTGGATGAAAAGAGGAGTAAGGAGATGGTGTGTAGGTTAAGATTGGTGGGGTATAATGAGGGATTTTTAAGTATGCTGGTGACTAGTTAATGTTTTAGAGAGTTGGGAAAGATGCCAGAAGACAAAAGTCCATCCAGTTCAAGCATTAAAAAAAAAAAGTTATAATCCTACACCCAGAGTTGATCCAGAGGAAGGCAAAAAACCCAGCAAAGCATGATCCAATTTGCTCCTGCAGGGCAAAAAATTCCTTCCTGATCTCCCAAGAGGCAATCGGATATTCCCTGGATCAACTTTACCTATAAATATTAGTATCCAGTTATATTCTGTGTATTCAAGAAAGAATCCAGGCCTTTTTTAAAGCAATCCACTGAGCTGGCCAGAACCAACTCTTGAGGGAGTTCATTCCACATTTTTGGAATGTGGAATAGTTCTCCCTCAAGAGTTGGTTCTGGCCAGCTCAGTGGATTGCTTCAAAAAGGACCTGGATGGTTTCTTAGATACAAAGAATATAACTGGATACTAACATTTATAGGGATAGTTGATCCAGGGTGTAGCAAGCGTACACACAGAGATGGACGTGGTTCAACCATTTTGTCTCCAATCTCCATCTTGGCAAAGGATCCTCCATCTTGTACAAACATATTCCCCTCATTCTTCCTCTCTGTTCAGCACAAGGACATATGGCCTGGGTGTTAGAAGTGTCACAGGCTGGCCAGAGCACAGCAGAGAGCCCCAACTATGAAACCTTCAAGGGAGCTGGGGCCTCGCTGTCCAAAGAACCTGTGCAATCTAGCACATCGTAACAAGACAACACAAGCCTTTCCCCAAGTTCAAAGACATTCCGGAGGAGTGGAGACTGGATGGCACTTTTGAAATCCATTTTTCCCCTATGTCTCATATCTTGGAATATGAGAGACTTACATAAAAAACAGGCATATCGTCAGATTGGCGAAGAGGAGGCGAACAGTTTGATAGGTCACTCTCCTTGGCTGGAATACATAGGAAAGCAGAAAAGTAGATCTCGTGAATCATTCAGTGTAGAATTTCATATTTCATATCTAATCAATCCTCAGACTTGCTTGCATATTAATCTACCCACGGGTGGAGTGTCACTTGTGCATAGGAAAAGTTATGAGCCAAAATATGAACTATAAGAGATTTTACATAGAAACCAGGTATATCTTCAGATTGGCCACGAGAAGACGGACAGTTTGATAGGTCACACTCCCTGACTGGAATACCTAGGAAAGCAGAAAATTACATCTCTGGAACCCTTCAAATATGTATTTCATATTTCATATCTACCCGTTCCTAAGATGTGTCTGCATAGTAATCTACCCGCTGGTGAAATGTCACTTGTGCATAGGGAAAGTTATGAGCCAAAGTATGAACTAGAAGAGATTTTGGCTCTAGTTTAGGTCCATGCCCAGATCTTCCCTCCCTAAACGGGGCATCGGTCCTTGACTTCAGAGACACCCCCTGCCGGGGAACAAAATGGGCTGTCAGGCCTAAGCGAGTTAAGTTGAATAATTCTCCCTTTTAACATCAGAACCAACCTGGGAGACGTGCCCTTTTCCTTTTAAACTTGATCTGCAAACCCAAGGCTGATTGGCAAGTACTTTAACCCTTTAACCTCCTTTCTGTTAACTCTTTGCTGTGCTGTTGTTCTCTGTATATTTATATATATATATTGGTTACATCTTTTTTTCTGTAAATATTTTTATTGCACCCTTTTGACCTTTTAGTAATAAATCTTTCCTTCTGAAAGTGTTGAACTGTTTCTATAGCTCTTTATTGCAACTTACAAATTCCTGCCTCTAAAAGAGCGCTACTGTGTTTGTTTAACCCTCTGTATAACTGGTCTGCAGTGACAGTGTTATACAGACGATTATCTCAACCATTATAGTGTTATTGCTGGTATTGCCGAGTTTCCTCTTTCTCTGTACAAAAAGGAGGTGTTGGAGGTGTGAAGGGTTAATTGCGTAATTAACCTGACCCAGTAACAATCGCTCCCAGGCTGCCGGTACATTGATTGTGGTCCAATTAGCTGAAAAATCATTGTGCAGGGTGCAGCTGGGTGTGGCATTGTTACGCACGTGACATCGCAGTTTTAGATTGGCTAGTGCTTCGGTCACAAGTTTGGTGAGAAGGTCAGGGGTATATCAAATTGCCGCTCGGGAGATCAGGAAGGAATTTTCTCCCCTGCAGGAGCAAATTGGATCATGCTTTGCTGGGTTTTTTTGCCTTCCTCTGGATCAACTCTGGGTATTAGATTATAACTTTTTTTTTCTATGGTTGAACTGGATGGACTTTTGTCATTTTTTCATCCAGACTAACTATGTAACTATGTATGTGACTTCTTCCCTGAATGTCCCGGGGCACGGGAGTCCATTCAAATGAATGTGCTCTCGTGCCCGCGCAAAACAAGGCCCGCATGGCCGCATATATGTGAACCAGGGGTAACTGAACAAGCTGAGGTTAGAAGCTGATTGGCTACCATGCACAGCTGCACCAGATTCTGAGTGAACCAGCTTTAGTAAATAAACCCCTGTATGTACAGCTATGGATGTACACTCCTGGATACAAACTGTCATTCCTGGGCTCAGAAGTAGGACCAGTGTACAGTCTTCTGCACCCACGTGAATGAGTTCTCAGACAGCTGGAGTCACTGGAAAGGGTGTCCCTGCTGAAAGAGTTCTCATTTCCTTTTGTTCTGTAGAGAATAAAAACAAATTTTGGATTTCCCTTCACTTTCTCTCTTAGCAACAACAGTCACTAATAGACAGACAACAATAAAAACATAACAGGGGGTCTAACAATTCCCTACAGCTGCACATCACTGCTGTGGATTGGCTTCCTGATAGTGACCACAGTGGACCATGTCTGAACAATGAGATTGATTTACTAAAGACATACACTGTACTTTGCAAGTGCATTTGCACTCTGCAAGGACATTTGCCCCAGAGGTTAGTAAATGAGGGGAAGCTCTACTGACTTCCATCATCCAATCATGTGCAAGTAAAAATTCTGTTTTTTTTAATTTTTCTTGCATGTGATTGGGTACTCTTTGCAAAGTGAAATGTTCATTTACTATGTGTTGAAGCAAAAACAACTGCACTTGCAAAGTGCACAGTCTGCCTTTAGTAAATCAACCCCAATCTGTCACAATAGCTGACAGGGTGAAAATGCAGGAGCTTAATTGGGAGATACCCTATAAAAGGAAATGCCTGAGCAAGGTCCTTCAGGGCAGGATCACCAGGTGTTATATGTTGTTTTTTTTATGCAAAAAAATTATTTTATTGGTAATGGACATAAAGTATCAACATCAATACTGACCAAGCATGCACCTATTTTGTATATATTGGGATTAATTTACTAAAGGCAAGTGCAGTTGCACTCATTTGCCCCAGAGCTTATTAAATGTGGCGAAGCTTCACCTTGTAAAGAATACCCAATCCGATGCACAGAAAATAAATAAAACAACATTTTTTCTTGCATCTGATTGGTTGATGAAAATCAGCAAAGCTTTACCAAGGTCTGAGGAAGATGAGTGCAACTGCACTTGCAAAGTGCACAGTTTATTTGCCTTTAGTAAATCAACCCCATTGAGAAGAAGGAATAGATAAGACAAGGTCTCTGCAATATAGCATACACAGAGGGAATGCATTACAATTGCCAAGTTATCAAATTGCTGAAGACGAATTAAAAGAGTAACTTAATCACAGACTGTTCACAGTGCAAAGATATAATCCAGTGAGAAGCAGGAAAACCTAAACCAAGAATGTCATGTGTCACATCAAAACTTCCATGTGTTCCCACTGAAGTCTATGGGGCCAAACACGCACTGTACTGCATCTTTTCAGAACTTTGCACTGCACCATGTTGTGTTGATGTGAACAGGCACCATAGAGAATAATGTGATTTCCATTGTTGTGTATTGCAGCGTAACAGCAGATGCAGAGGAAATCGCAGTGTAAGAAATCACTCTCGCCAATAAGGAATATGTCTATATGTAATATTCTATGTGTTTAATATAATATGTAGGGATAGATCATGACTAGGCAAAAGTATACATCTCAAGGTCAGAGGAGCTGTTTGCTTACAGGATGGTCTCTTGTCTCTTAGAGAGCAAAAGGTTTTGATTTGTTCCAAATGATATGCATTGTAATTAGTTTGCCCTTTGTCTTTTGAGGGCTGTTGAATATAGGTGGTGTTCAGTTTCCAGACTCCATCTCACCATAAGTCAAGTGGCTCTGGAATGGTAATTTGGTTGAGAGTTTATGTCAGGAAACAGCATAATGAACTTGTAGATCTTGAAAGCCAGTTTCAGACACCCCAACTCCATTATTATGGGTTAGGCTTAATAGCAAATTAGGACTTGATTTCCATTCATGTGAAGATGTGATTGTGCCATTTGGGCCAATCAGAGATTCCTCAATGATGGCAAATAGAGGGAAGGAGTATAAGAATAGCAGAAGGTGGGCCACTGAAGAGGAGGTGGATTGGAGATTTGATTGGGAAGACTGGGCTGGAGGAATGGACCTGAAGACTGGACAGTGAGTCCTAACAGGTCAGACTTAAGGATGGAGGCCAGCAAGAGACATCAGCCATTGTCTCATCTGGGAGTGGTAATATTTGATATACTTTTTGACTAATTAGCCAGTTTCTGAGTGTTTGAACTTATGGTCTGGGTTTTTATGGTTGTTTGTCTTCTTTTTGTGCATTATTTGCTATTGGGTATCACTGTATATCTTCAGACTTTTAGGCTTCATGCACATGAGCAGCTCCTAAACTCGAGTTTAGGAGCTTTTGGCATTTTTTTGCCAAAGCTCTAAAATCAACTCCATAAAAGCCTATGTGTCCATGTACACAAAGGCTTTTAGCAGCATTTAGGAGCTGCCACATTTAGGTGAGGTTAAACCTCCCTCTCCTGAATGCTGAAGAATCGCATTTAGGATAGGAACGTTTTGACTGCCAACCGTGGGAAAAAGCCAGAGGGTTAAGTGTAGGGTTTAGAAGAGGAATATGAGGGGGGGGGGGAACATGGCGCTGTGAAGCAGTAGAGCACTGGAGTTCCGAGTGCCCATTATGAGCTCCCTGAGGGAAAACCCCTGAGCCTACCTGATTCTGCCCATGCTGCTGCTGTGGCTCTGTCTCTGCTTGTCTCTCCCTGATAATGTGGCGGCGGAGGATCCCGGGCGGTGTGCTCCGGCAGTCTGCCCGTGAGTTATGGAGCTGGTGGGCGGCTCGTGGGGAGCTGGAGGTGGAGTGGAGCTGAGAGTGGAGGCAGCAACCTCTGAACCTGGAAGGACCCAGGGAGTGCCCGCGAGACTGCCGGTATGTCAGTGGCTGAAGTCTCAGATGCCGAGGGAGAGTTGTAAGACACTGAGGACACGGAAGCAGCAAAACTTAAAGGGAGACCCCTAGATCACCTTTGGCACGCGGTGAGACCTCAGGTCCCCTGATCGGTGGGGACCCTCTAGAGAGTACACCCTACTCCGAGATCCCACCCTTGGTTGAAGCAGTAACGTACCCGTGGCACGAAAGGGGAGGGTGAGTTGCCGCTGGTAGCGGTAAAAATCTTTTAAAGAACTTTTGCCTGTGCAGTAAAGACAGTCTGTTGAGACTATTACGTGGAAGTGAAGAATGTATTAGAGGGTCCTAGGGGGTCTTGGTGGTCGTTGGGTCCACCCATATATATAAACAACATGTGTGGGTCTCTAAAAAAAAGAAAAAAGGTGGGCTATGTTGGGGCTAGAACGTTTTAAAACAGATGAAAGCTAAGTGCAAATTTTCTGCACTGAGGAATAGGTCGATTAAAGGGGGGAGCTCAAAAACCCCCCAAGCAAATGCAAACACAAATACAATAAGAAAATACATGCTCCTTCAAGATAAAAGCACAGAGACCAAAGCCTGGGAGAATATGCATGAAGGTCTTAAAAAATTTGAGGGTGACCAATCCAGACTTTCACCTGGGACAGTAGAAGAGAACCAGAATAAAGAATATGCAAACTTGGAAAGTGGAATAGAACAAGGAAATATGGAACAGCAAGGACACACGTCACAATTATTCACAAAAGCTGAAATGGTGGAAATGTTTTCAAAACTAGAGATATCCATGAAAAAATTAGATCGGACCACTTGGCACTGATCTGGGTCAGATATTAAATCGAATTGAAGATGAAAATGGAGAGATATGCACAACAAATCAATAAATTGGAATCAAAGGAGGAGATGTAGAAAGAACAGAGAAATATATAATTTATGGTAGAAGATCTGGAGAATAGAAATAGAAGAAATAATTTAAGGATCAGAGGCCTACCAGAAGAGACTGGACAGGAAGAAGATCTTCAGGAGAAAATGGAAAGAATCTGTAATCCAATTATGGGAAAACCAGTGGAAGAAAAATAAAAAATTGAAAGAGTGCATCGGGTCAGAAGGCCAAAGGGAATATCGGCAGAAAATCCCAGAGACGTGATTGTCCAGTTCCATCATCTTGGAGATAGGGAACAAATATGGAAAGGGTTGCGGGACTATACTGAGATAAAATATAAGGAAACAACCCTGCATATTTTTGTGATCAACGTGGGAGGAGGGGGACAGGATGTGGAGAGTGTGGAGTGTGCAGGTAGTTCGGAGGACTTGCATGCTGCCAATCCTGTCCTAAGAATGTCATCTATTCAGGCGAGGGGCTGAGTTTCACCACAAACTAGGAATTGTCAGTGGGGAGTCCCCACGCCAGATTCCAAGGCAAAATATAGGCTGGGAGGGGTGATGGATTGGGTGCAAAAGATTGTGGGGGGGGAGGTAAGGAGAGATAGGTGGGGGGGTTAGGCTGTGGGTGGGGGGGAATGGAATCTGGGGGTTGTAGTAGGGAGGGGAGAAAGTCCATATCTCAAGCTATTGGTCTCTATCTCCCCATGCCAGTAGGAATGCCAGTAGGGCAATGGGATAACATCTGAAATGAGTGTGATAAAGTTTATGACTTATAACGTGAAAGGGAACAAAAAGAAATAAGATATTGAGGGAAATCCACCAATACTCCATGGATGTGATGTTTCTTCAAGAGACACATATAACTCAGGACACAAATGTTAAACTTTATACTAAGCATTATGAAATGTGGTATTATGCTGATTCCCTGGTTAAAAAATCCAAAGGTGTAGCAATAGGGTTCTCAAAAAGAGTTAATTTTAGCCTAGAGGAAAGAAATGGAGGATCCTGAGGGCTGGTTCCTATTTTTGAGAGGAAAGTTACAAGGAGTGGAATATACATTAGCTAATATTTATGGTTCACATAAAAATCTGGAGCTGTTCTTGGAAGGTGTATTACAGAAGCTTTCTGAATTTAAAAAAGACTTTCTGGTTGTGGCAGGAGACCTAAATCTGTGTCTGGATCCTCAGATGGATGTGTCTGCATGTACGCGGAGAGAGGGAAGTAGGAAGTCAAAATTATTGAAGATATTATTATATACCGTATTTTTCGCTCCATAAGACGCACTTTTTTCCCCAAAAAATATGGGGGAAAATGTCTGTGCATCTTATGGAGCGAATACTGACAGTCCTCCACCTGTCACCGCCACCGTGTTAGGACCAGCGGCTGTCCCCTCCCACTGCAGCCTGCCCCCTCCCACTGCAGCCTGTCCTCTCCCACTGCAGCCTGTCACCAATGCTCTCCCTGCCTTATCCCTTCTCTCTCCGGATACTGACAGTCCTCCACCTGTCACCGCCACCGTCCCCTCCCACTGCAGCCTGTCACTGACGTTCTCCCTACCTTATCCCATCTCTCAGCGGGCTGTCCCCGCAGCTCTTCATAGTAGGCAGTCCCCCGCCGAACCCAGCTCTGCCAGTCCGCCCTGCTGGTGTGGCCTGTCCTCAGAGCTCCTCCCCGCTCCTGGCATGTCTGTGTACTGCTCTCTGTACTCTGCAGTCCGGTCCGCAGGTGTGGCCTGTCCTTACAGCTCCTCCCCTTTCCTGGCATGTGTTTATAGTGCGCTCCCTGCTCTGCAGTCCGGTACTGTCTGCTGGTGTGGCCTGTCCTCGGAGCTCAGTGCGCCCCCTGCCTTCTGTAAGTTAAAAATGACATGCTGGGAGTTGTAGTCCTTTTCCTTGATGTATGGTGTCAGATCATTTGATGTTCTGGGTGGAGGGGACTTTATATGATGTAGTATGTCCGCAGTCTCTGGTCATCCCCTGTACTGTGTCCGCAGTCTCTTGTCGTCCCCTGTACTGTGTCCGCAGTCTCTGGTCATCCCCTGTACTATGTCCGCAGTCTCTGGTCATCTCCTGTACTGTGTCCGCAGTCTCTGGTCATCTCCTGTACTATGTCCTCAGTCTCTGGTCATCTCATGTACTGTGTCCGCAGTCTCTGGCCATCCCCTGTACTGTCCGCAGTCTCTTGGTCATCCCCTGTACTGTGTCCGCAGTCTCTGGTCATTTCTTGTAGTACGTCCGCAGTCTCTTGGTCATCCCCTGTACTGTGTGTGTCCACAGTCTCTTGGTCATCCCCTATACTGTCCGCAGTCTCTGGTCATCTCCTGTACTGTGCCCGCAGTCTCTGGTCATCTCCTGTACGGTGTCCGCAGTCTCTGGTCATCTCCTGTACTGTGTCCGCAGTCTCTGGTCATCTCCTGTAGTATGTCCGCAGTCTCTGGTCATCTCCTGTACTATGTCTGCAGTCTCTGGTCATCTTCTGTAGTATGTCCGCAGTCTCTGGTCATCTCCTGTACTGTGTCCGCAGTCTCTGGTCATCTCCTGTACTGTGTCTGCAGTCTCTGGTCATCTCCTGTAGTATGTCCGCAGTCTCTGGTCATCTCCTGTACTATGTCCGCAGTCTCTGGTCATCTCCTATAGTACGTCTGCAGTCTCTGGTCATCTCCTGTAGTATGTCCGCAGTCTCTGGTCATCTCCTGTACTATGTCCGCAGTCTCTGGTCATCTCCTGTACTGTGTCCGCAGTCTCTGGTCATCTCCTGTACTGTGTCTGCAGTCTCTGGTCATCTCCTGTACTGTGTCTGCAGTCTCTGGTCATCCCCTGTACTGTGTCCGCAGTCTCTGGTCATCTCCTGTGCTGTGTTTGCAGTCTCTGGTCATCTCCTGTATTGTGTCTGCAGTCTCTGGTCATCCCCTGTGCTGTGTCCGCAGTCTCTGGTCATCTCATGTACTGTGTCCGCAGTCTCTGGTCATCTCCTGTACTATGTCCGCAGTCTCTGGTCATCTCCTGTACTGTGTCTGCAGTCTCTGGTCATCTCCTGTACTGTGTCCACAGTCTCTGGTCATCTCCTGTAATGTGTCTGCAGTCTATTGGTTCAGAATTTTTTTTTCTTGTTTTCCGCCTCTAAAACCTAGGTGCGTCTTATGGTCAGGTGCGTCTTATGGAGCGAAAAATATGGTAAGTGCCAACTGAGTGATATCTGGATAGTAAAATATCCAGGTGAAATGGATTATACCTTCTCTCCGGTACATTATGATCAAGCATAGACAGCTGGAGTTGTTGGTGAGTTCCAATATACAGGTTATGTTTATCTCTGATCTTGCCCCTGTCACAATGGGTGTACAATCTAAGGTCGCTAACTCACATTCATTCATACACATACAAGGCCCATTTAGACAGGATCCAATTAACCTACCAGCATGTTTTTGGAGCGTGGGAGGAAACCGGAGCACCCGGAGGAAACCCACGCAAGCACAGGGAGAACATGCAAACTCCAGGCAGGAGGCGCCATGGTCGGGAATCGACCATGATGAGATGACCCTTAAAAGAGAAGAATTAAAGGAGTTTATGGAAAAGGAGTCAAGAAGGATATTCAATAGGGTCTTAAAAGAAAGATATCAGTGGGGGAATAGACCTGGAATATATTTGAGGAAGCTTAAGGAAAAGAAGTCTAAGAATTTCATAGAAAGAATTAAAGATGGTAAAGGAGAAATGGTGTACACCACCACTGATATCGCTAATAGGTTCCATAAATACTATATTAGGCTGTACGACGTGAGCCCCAGAGATAAAAAAGAAACAGAAGAGGAAAAGAAGAATAAGAGGCAGAAATATCTAAATGAAATGGAGTTGCCAAGAATAGAACAAGAAAAATTAGAAGCCCTAGAAAGATCAATTACCCCAGAGGATATTATCCTGTCGTTATAAAATACGGCTGCAGGAAAGAGACCTGACCCAGATGGTTACACGGGTGGATATTTTAAAAATTTAAAGATCTCCTTGTTCCTAAAATGTGTGGTTATATGAACATAATAGGGGAGGGATTAGAAATGAGGGAGGAGTCTTTGCAGGCAAACATAACGAAAGAAGGGAAAGAAAGCACACAGTGTTCCAGTTACAGGCCCATATCCTTATTAAACAATGATACCAAATTGTACGCTAAGGTATTGGAAACTAGAATGAAGGAGCTGATGCCAGACTGGATACACCTGGATCAGGTGGGATTCATTCCAGGAAGAGAAGGTAGGGACAATGGTCTAAGATCACTGCTACTCCTACAAAGAGTAAAAAGAGAGAAATAAAAAGCTTTTGACAGGGTTAATTGGGGATTCATGTTTGATACATTGGAGGTCTTAGGAATAGGGCCTAAAATGTTAAGGTGGATAAAAGGGCTTTGTAATAGTCTGTCAGCGGCGATTAAGGTTAATGGATCCCTCTCTCAGCCCTTTAAAATGTATAATGGTACCAGACAAGGATGTCCACTCTCTCCTTTGTACTATCCTTGGAACCGGTTCTGGCAAGGATAAGAAAGTGCATAGATATAGCAGGAATAAAAATAGGGGAAGTGGAACATAACGTAGCAGCATATACAGACGATATGTTGTTTTATATCGTAAACTCTGGAGTAATGTTGCCTAATTTAATGAGATTGTTAAAGCAATATGGCGAGTTGTCAAACCTGGTAAAATAAATCCAACAAAATCAGAGATATTAAACATAAATTTATCAAAATCAGAGGAGCAGAGTATCCAAAAAGAGTTAACATTTATTTGGAGGGGTAAAGAAATAAGCTATTTGGGAGTAAAATTAACTCCTTCATTAAAGGGCCTATATCAGGTGAATTATATCCCATTAATAAACAAAATAAAGTACGAGTTGAAGAGATTGTCAAAAGGTGGAGCTTCTTGGATAGGGCGTATAAATCTGGTAAAGATGGTTGGTTGTTGCAAACATTTTGTATAAGTTCCATATGCTACAAGTACACCTTCCAGGATCATTTTTTGGGATAATTAAGAAGCTGATATATGGTCATGTTTATATGGACAAATGAAAAGCCGATAATTAGTTAGGAGGTACTGTGTAGGGCAAAAGGGAATGGGGGACTGTCCAATATGAAGAAATATTATCTAGCGGTGTTACTGTCACATTTAATAGATTGGACATTCAATGCACAAGGGAAAGGTTGGGTGAATATGGAAGGGGTTTTGAGTAGGGCACAATTAGGGAAGATGGTGTGGATACCACATAATTTTCGCACATTAGATGTGAATACTAGTTCATTAACAAAGATAGTTTTAAATGTTTGGGATAGGTTGTATAAGCAAAAAGGATGGAAATATAATTCACTTATGACTCCCCTGGAGGGAGTGGAATATTTAACCCCAGGGAAGGATAACATTTCTGGGAACTGGTATAAAGATAAAAATGCACGTTTGAAGGATATATTGAACATAGGGAAATAGCACACCTTTTTTAGATTTAAAGAAGCAAGAGGACTTATTTTTCACATTAGATGAGTGGAGGTATTGTCAATTGAGTCACTTTGTTTCAACGCTCCCACAACCACTGAGGACAGAGGAGGATCTGTATCCATTTGAAAAACTGGTAAACGTAACTACAGAATTAAATGAACAGCAAAGGAATAAAATATTTAAATTAACTCATGGGGTGACGAACATGAACATGGCTGAGATGAATTTCAAATGTTTTGCGAGATGGTATATTACAACGAATAAGGCACATAAAAAACAAGCAGATGTTTCACCATTCTGTTGGAGAGGTTGTGGGGAAAAGGGAACAATGGGTCACCTATGGCGGGATTGCCCGAATATACAGGACTACTGGATGGGAATAATACTACTTATCCAGGAAATATGTGGGA
Source organism: Staurois parvus (assembly GCF_062004578.1). Classification (NCBI taxonomy): domain Eukaryota; kingdom Metazoa; phylum Chordata; class Amphibia; order Anura; family Ranidae; genus Staurois; species Staurois parvus. The sequence continues at coordinate 11,167,911 of NW_028317971.1, forward strand.
TTATGGTCCAGGGAGATCCATGGATGTGTTTGTTTTTATAAATTTGAGCCTTCAGTAAACTTGTCTAAGAATAGGGTGTTGTATCATTTAATGAGTGCAGCTAAGGGCTTGATCCCCAGATTTTGGCAAGTCCCAGAGCCACCAAGATGAAAAGATTGGATACACAGAGTGGAAAATATCTATAGGATGGAGGAGTTATATCATATTGCGGTGGATAAGTTAGATATATTTAGGAAAACATGGAGTAATTGGTTACTCTTTAAAACATCAAAAAAATATCTGGAATTAGGTGTAGTCTAGGGGGAATATATCAGAGGAAGTTTAACGCAGATCTTGAGAGAAAGAAAGGAGGTAGGATGAAGGAGCATGAGACAGAGAATCATGAGGGAGGATAAAACAGAAGTATGGGGATGTGGACAGGGGTGTGGTGGATGGTGGGGGGTAGGGAAGAAGGCTAGGGAAGGGGAAAATGTGTTGTAAAGGGAATTTAGGTACTGGTGTGGTACTTGTGATTTGTATTTTGGTTTTATTTTCTATGCATTAAGATGTGTTTTTTTTTGTACTAGAAAAATTCAGTAAACAAATAATAGAAAAAAAATTAAAAGAGAAGCCAATCCAGGTTTTATTGCTAAAGCTTAACTCAGGGGTCTGCAACCTTTAAGACATAAAGAGCCACTTGGACCCGTTTCCGAGAGGGAAAAAAAGACTGGGAGCCGCAAAACCATTGCAACATTTAAAACAAATCCGACACTGCATATATTGCAAAAAGCGCTCTGGTCATGAAGGGGGTTTAAGGGCCCAGTAAGCAAAGGGTTAATCAGGGCCACAGTGTATCGTCATAATCACAATCATAGCCTTAGGTCAGTGGTGGGCAACCTTTTTTTTCAACTGAGCCAAATCTCGCCAAAACCACGATTGAAATTTATTTTGAGAGAAACATTTTTAAAACTGAAAATACATCCCCCATAAAGTAATTCATCCCCCATAGTAATTCATCCCCCATAGTAATTCATCCCCATATGGTAATTCATCCCCCCTATAGTAATTCATCCCCCCTATAGTAATTCATCCCCCACATAGTAATTCATCCTCCCTATAGTAATTCATCCTCCCTATAGTAATTCATCCACCACATAGTAATTCATCCCCCACATAGTAATTCATCCCCCATATAGTAATTCATCCCCCATATAGTAATTCATCCCCCATATAGTAATTCATCCCCCCTATAGTAATTCATCCCCCATATAGTAATTCATCCCCCATAGTAATTCATCCCCCACATAGTAATTCATCCCCCACATAGTAATTCATCCCCCACATAGTAATTCATCCCCCACATAGTAATTCATCCCCCATAGTAATTCATCCCCCATATAGTAATTCATCCCCCATAGTAATTCATCCCCCATAGTAATTCATCCCCCATATAGTAATTCATCCCCCCATAGTAATTCATCCCCCATATAGTAATTCATCCCCCATATAGTAATTCATCCTCCATAGTAATTCATCCCCCACATAGTAATTCATCCCCCATAGTAATTCATCCCCCCTATAGTAATTCATCCCCCATATAGTAATTTATCCCCCATATAGTAATTTATCCCCCATATAGTAATTCATCCCCCATATAGTAATTCATCCCCCATAGTAATTCATCCCCCATATAGTAATTCATCCTCCATAGTAATTCATCCCCCATAGTAATTCATCCCCCATATAGTAATTCATCCCCCATATAGTAATTCATCCCCCCTATAGTAATTCATCCCCCATAGTAATTCATCCCCCATAGTAATTCATCCCCCCTATAGTAATTCATTCCCCATATTGTGTCAATTCACTTACCTTTGCTCCGCGCGTTCCTCTCGCTGTGTTCCCGCGCCGTTCTGGTCTTCAGGGCGGACTGTGAGAGGAGAGGAGTTCGTCACGCTGCCCCGCCTACATCCTGACAGCCAGTGTTTGCCAGCGGGCGCCCGGCACACAGAAGAGCTGCATTAAAAGAGCCGCGGCTTGCCGACCACTGAGCTACGGCAACCCTATTGCCTGTCACCTGGTGGGCAGTGTGCTCCGGAGCCGCAGCAAAGGTGAAAAAGAGCCGCATGTGGCTCCGGAGATTGATTTACTAAAGACAAATACACTGTACTTTGCAAGTGCAGTTGCACTCTGCAAGAATATTTGCTCCAGAGGTTAATAAAAGAGAGGAAGCTCTACTGACTTCCATCATCCAATCATGTGCAAGCAAAAATGCTGTTTTTTAAATTTTCTTGCATGTGATTGGGTATTCTTGGCAAAGTGTAGCTCATTTACTATGTTTTGGAGCAAAAGCAACTGCACTTGCAAAGTGCACAGTCTGCCTTTAGTAAATCAACCCCAATCTGTCACAATAGCTGACAGGGTGACAATGCAGGAGCTTAATTGGGAGATACCCTATAAAAGGAAGTGCCTGAGCAAGGTCCTTCATGGCAGGATCACCAAGTGTTATATGTTGTTTTTTAATGCAAAAAAAAAAAAGATTTTATTGGTAATGGACATAAAGTATCAACATCAATACTGACCAAGCATGCACCTATTTTGTATATATTGGGATTAATTTACTAAAGGCAAATAGACTGTGTACTTTGCAAGTGCAGTTGCACTCATTTGCCCCAGAGCTTATTAAATGTGGCGAAGCTTCACCTTGTAAACAATACCCAATCCGATGCACAGAAAATAAATAAAACAACATTTTTTCTTGCATCTGATTGGTTGATGAAAATCATTAAAGCTTTACCAAGCTCTGAGGAAGATAAGTGCAACTGCACTTGCAAAGTGCACAGTTTATTTGCCTTTAGTAAATCAACCCCATTGAGAAGAAGGAATAGATAAGACAAGGTCTCTGCAATATAGCATACACAGAGGGAATGCATTACATAGACAATTGGCAAGTTATCAAATTGCTGAAGACAAATTAAAAGAGTAATTTAATCACAGACTGTTCACAGAGCAAAGATTAATTAGAGTATAAGCCAGTGAGAAGCAGGAAAACCTAAACCAAGAATGTCATGTGTCACATCAAAACTTCCATGTGTTCCCACTGAAGTCTATGGGGCCAAACACGCACTGTACTGCATCTTTTCAGAACTTTGCACTGCACCATGTTGTGCTGATGTGACAGGCACCATAGAGAATAATGTGATTTCCATTGTTGTGTATTGCAGCGTAACAGCAGATGCAGAGGAAATCGCAGTGTAAGAAATCACTCTCGCCAATAAGGAATATGTCTATATGTAATATTCTATGTGGTTAATATAATATGTAGGGATAGATCATGACTAGGCAAAAGTATACATCTCAAGGGGAGAGGAGCTGTTTGCTTACAGGATGGTCTCTTGTCTCTTAGAGAACAAAAGGTTTTGATTTGTGCTTTCAATAGCATGTTAATTCCAAATGATATGCATTGTAATTAGTTTGCCCTTTGTCTTTTGAAGGCTGTTGAATATAGGTGGTGCTCAGTTTCCAGACTCCATCTCACCATAAATCAGGTGGCTTTGGAATGGTAATTTGTTTGAGAGTTTATGTCAGGAAACAGCATAATGAACTTGTAGATCTTGAAAGCCAGTTTCAGACACCCCAACTCCATTATTATGGGTTAGGCTTTATAGCAAATTAGGACTTGATTTCCATTCAATCACTTACATGAGGAAGATATGATTGTGCCATTTGAGCAAATCAGAGATTCCTCAATGATGGCAAATAGAGGGAAGGAGTATAAGAATAGCAGAAGTTGGGCCACTGAGGAGGAGGTGGATTGGGGATTTGATTGGGAAGACTGGGCTGGAGGAGTGGACCTGAAGATTGGACAGTGAGACCTAATAGGTCAGGCTTAAGGAGGGAGGCCTGCAAGAGACATCAGCCGTTGTCTCATCTGGGAGTGGTAATATTTGATATACTTTTTGACTAATTAACCAGATTGTGAGTGTTTGAACTTATGGTCTTGGTTTTTATGGTGTTTTGTATTCTTTTGTGCATTATTTGCTATTGGGTATCACTGTAAATCTTTAGACTTTTAGGCTTCATGTACACGAGCAGCTCCTAAACTCGAGTTTAGGAGCTTTTGGCATTTTTTTGCCAAAGCTCCTAAACTCAACTCCATAAAACCCTATGTGTCCATGTACAGCGTTTAGGAGCCGTCGCCGCGTTTATGTGAGGTTAAACCTCCGTCTCCTGAATGCTGAAGAATCATGTTTAGGATAGGAATGTTTTGACCGCCGACCATAGGAAAACACTGCAAAAACGTGTTTTGCAGTTTCCTGCGGCCGGTGGTCCGGGTAGGCTCATGTACATGAGGCCTTAGAATTGGTTATTGTTGCTATGTAATATAAATCATATTTCCTTATCTGTAGCAAGGCTATAATATTTTTCACCTACAGTTTGTGTTGTGTGTTTCATTGCTGACCTACCCCTAAAACAATGTTGAGAAGTGAGACAGGGTGGACTCTGTCCTGATCAGCAGGGGATCAGCTCACAGATTCAATCTCACACTGTGCTGTCACTTACATCACAATGGCAGTCTTAGCTGCACCCAGCACAAAGATTTTACAGTAAATATTTGTAAAATATTTACAGAAAAAAAAGGTATTACAAAGAAATAAAGAAACCATAAAGCATCAGAGAATTAAAAAGGAGTTGAAAATGGAGAATACACACGGTGTTATCGGCTCTCATAACTTGACAGATGTTCCTTCATTGATGGTAAAAAGAGAGGTGAGAAATCTGCTTGCAATCTCTTTTTTATCTGACATGAATTGGGGTATTGACAAAGGCCATCTTCCCAATTATGCAGCTGGGGTGGGGCCCTGGGATGCCACTCGTTTATGACCAAGTCCCCGATATAGTTTTCTATACGTTTTAATAACTTGGCAGGGTACAGTTGGCTACCTGGCATATTATTATCCAGGATTCACTTTGCTTCAAAATGGATGCTACCCATTAAAGGAGGAAGGTGAATATGTCTTTATTCTGGCTATACTGTCATAATTTCAGAAGTTATGGAACATGCTGAAGTTTTAGAATCTTGGCTGATAAGCTGTTTATCAGAAATGTGTATTCCGCTAAGGTATATACGACCCAAGGTCTGTTAGGTCTCCGGATTGCTCAAGCTTTTTACGGTTTTCAGACTGGAATAGGAGATTGGGCTAATAGGCATGAGAAGGCCTATATCTTTCCTGGTCTGATCAGAAGGCTCTGGTATCAGTTAACAGTTGTGTATTGCACCAGAGGCTTCCTGGGGGGATGAAGAGAAGGAAACCACTGCTGCTATTCACCAACTTGTGCTACAAACTGTCATGGCTGAATCTGAACAACATAGCATCCTTGCTCTTCCACACAGCTTTGTGAAGGCTCACTATGGGTTACAATTACACCTCCCCCCTTGGGTGGTTTCATGGGAGGGAATTGAAGTTTCCCTCCTTACACAACCAACTCCTGCTGGTGGTTTGGCTTTTTGGGACACAGGTCTGTCTTGCCAACATGTTCACATTTGTGTGGTCTGGTCCAACTGCATTGTTGGAGAACCAGGTTCCTTCTGAGGAGGGTGCTGTTTTCCCTAGTAGCACTGTTGGGCCAACAAAGTTGGTTGTGATGGGTAAGTACCAGTCTGCTGTAACCACCCAGATATCATGGCAGCTTCCGTGGCGCCCACCTGATCACAAGACACCTTTATTCAGGGGTGGCATATGTTAACTTACTGGGATGCAACTTCCTGCATAGGTAGAAGACTGCACCTGACCCAAAGGTAGTGGCGTTTGTGTGTGCTGGAACCAGACAAATGAATTCTGGGGCCTGTGTCACAGGTGCGCCAACTGATACCTCCATCCAGGTTGAACGGTCCTCTCTACATACTGGCATCAAAGACACCATTTTCATCTGCTTCCCATTTGTACAGTCACAGGTTCAGCTGAGCCACAATAGTTACACCCAGGCGTCCTACTGTAGCCAGCTGTACCCAAGAATGAAGTAACCAGCCTTGTGGCTTGGGGTGCAGGCCAGGCCATGATTGCCTCAGCCTTCTGAGTTCCAGACCTCTGGGGGTCTCCTCCTACATATGGTTCCCAGTGCTGAACCTCTGCCATACCCCTATCATAGTTACAGTGTTTGACTGTCAAACTAGGCACTGGCAGTTTGTTCTGGACTGGTGACAGAACACCAAGGTGTTTTCCCCAGACAGGGCTGAACACTGCAAGGCCCCTAAAGTAGGCAACCGCACACAGTTTCACCCCGTAGGTCATTCATGACCCCCGGAGAGGTGTCCGGTGCATTCTCAACTCTAACTAGCCTTACCGTAAACTCAGACAAGCCACATGGGGTGGTGAAGGCTGACTCGTCCTGAGTATTTTGTGTTAGAAGGGTCGGCCCCTACCCTCTGCTCAGGTCCATGATGGTTAGACAGCCCACCAGCTGCTCCAGTACCTCATGGTTCCTGAGGATGGGGTAGGCTACAACCGCAGGGCTGGCATTCAGTTTTCCAAGGTCCCCACAAAGCCTCGTCGTCTGATCCTTTTTTGGGGACCGGCACTACTGGGGATGCTCAGACCCTGTGGGATTTCTGAACCTCTGACTGCGGCATTCCCATTTGTCTCTTTGGCCCGGTCTGTGTGCGCCTCCTGCAAGATGAGATTGGCCAGTGTACGAGGGAAGGATACACCCTGCTGTCTGCCTTATGAACAGCATGGTGTGCCCTCCCAGGGTATCCCTGAACCCAGACACCATATAGCGTAAGCACTGCCAGCAGCTGATGCACCTGAAAGGCAAGGAAGGGTGATTGGAGCTGAAGGCTTAAGTCCACTCCCTGAGGGTCAGCTACCAACTCTAGCAGGGCCCCTAGCTCTTCCAATCCAGGTGTACTGCCACTGCCTATGACCTGCGTTGTGCTGGGGTGTTGTGGCTGGTCACAGCTAAGCCAGAAACAATTCTGTTTGACTTTCTCCCCGGCTCTATTTTTTTTCCCATGGATCTTCACAAGCCATATCAGTTGACACTTTCAAGACATGTCCCTTAGGTTGACTGGATGCAGTGAGAAGAGGTTTAACTCTGTCAATCTCCAAGCCTCCTGCCTGTAGACATTTCAAGCCTTGCCTCTCATAGTCCCAGTCAAACTTTTGATTACCTTTCTCAGCAAGGGAGCTCACAGCTAGCCTGCTGACTGCTTCAACACTTTCTTCAGTTCCCAGTGCTGGCTTAGCCATGGGGCAACAAGTACCACCCAGCTGTCCTGTGCCACACAAAGACAACTGCTGGGGTTTTCAAGGCAGAATCCTTTGGGCTGGAGCAAGGAAAGGGCCTATCCAGACCATCCCTTTTCTCAGCTTCCAAAGACTGTACCTTCACAGCACTGTGGGGGACTTCCAACAATGCCAAAACATCATCATTATACTCAGTAATTACATCGATAACATCAAATACACATGTGTTTAATACCTACACAAGTAAAGGGGTCTCCTCGCCTTCCTTAGGAGCCGGAGAATCCTGTACATCCACTCCACCCTCTCCCTCTCTCTGTCCATCCACTGTTTGCCCAGATATTAACCCAACATCTGCACACAGTACCTTGGTATGTCCAGAGAGTTCCTTGGCGGCATCTGGGGTGTTCTTAGCAGGTGCATATTAGGAAACAAGAGTACCTAAATTAGCACCCAACAGAAAAGCTGTGGGGATATCACCCAGGGCTCTCATCTCGCTCATCCCACTTCCTGCACCCCAGTTGATAAACACAGTAGCATGGAGTACACGTGAGCGGGTCCCCCCAACTCCAGTGAGGGTAAAGAACTTTTCTGGGATGATGTCCCTTCTTTATATCACAGGTGCAGCAGCAGAGAAGTGTAGCTGAGATGCGGATGACCGTGGCAGCTGGTAGCCAGAGGTGGTCATAGGCAGGAGAGGTAGAATAGTCAGGCAGGCTGGGTCAGGATCAATCAGACAGATCAGGTACAGAGGAAGAGGCAAACGGATAGTCAAAGGGAGAGCCGGGTCGGTGCAGGCAGAGTTCAGTCGTAGTCAGAGTCAAGCAGGTAGATCACAGGAGTCAGGATACAGATACAGGATGCAGTAGACCAGAAGGCACCATTCTGTTTGCAGCAGGGGTTTAAATAGCCCTCCTGTGCACATTAGCATGTGCACGTGTGTGCACTCGGATGAGCGCAAACGTGTGCACATGCGCACCGGCACGGCCATCGGGAACCCGGTGTTGGCGCACAGATGTGCATAGATGCAAAGTTCTTCTTCCCTGACACCTGCAGAGGTGAGTCTGTGTAGTTGCAACATACAGCAGAGGCTTCCAAAAGTGCAAGATAGTTGTGCCATCCCTACACCTTTTCCAGGTGTTGTTGTCTGCGGGGTTCCGGGGACACAAGATTGCGTGAAACGGCATTGAGTACTGCAATTTTATGTGAATATTTTACAGTTTGGAAGTTTTTACTTGATTGTGTTTGGATTAAAAATACTACTACTGATCCTAGCTAATGGAGAGGTATCTTGCCTTGGACTGAAGGAGATTACATCTAAGCGTTCAATGCTGTTCTATTATATAGGCATCATTGAGTTTCTGTCTCATGGTGGAGGTTGATACATCACTGGCACTTGAGTGTTTTTTGGTTTTGGACTATTACACAGGTATTCTTGAATTAATTATAGAAGATTTATTATATTTCTTATCATAGAACTGTCACCATTGGGTGGACCTATGGACACTTGTTTCTCATTTACTCTATAATACGGCAACTTTTGATTTGATTTATTTAAAGTTTATTGTATATCTACAATTTTTGCACCCAGCTGCATTGTTATTATTTTTGTTTTTTGGTGTTTTGATAGCCATGACTAGCACTTGTGTTTTTCTATATAGCTTCAGCTGTCTCAGCCTCTACTGACGGTCCTGACATGCAGCTTTCACCTAAAATAACTTCTGATCACATATTTTTCATTATTTGTTCAGTATGAATTAACCAAGTTTACTTTAAATTTACTACATTTTCAAGTCTATGTAGTGTGTAAAATCTGACCTAATGGACGTACACAGGGAAAACAGCTTTTATTTATAAACATATGTGCTCCTCAGGCAAAACCTTCTGCATGGTGACCTTTTGTAAAGAGAATAAGGACTAGGAAAACTGCAGACTATGGTTGTTCTTTTCCTTATCTAGTCATTTACAGGACAGTTCCGTTGATTTCAGAACTTTCTGACTTTTGCACTGATAGGAAGTGTTTTATAACTTTTCACATGAAGCAAGGGAGGAGAAATGGGTGGCAATAGACTCATGTGAACACCATGTGAGCATCAGCAGGCTGCTGGGAACAATCCTAGCTCTTGTTCTTAATGTACGGCAGGCATTCTGATTTCACATGAAACTCATTTAACAGATGAAACTCATCAACAGATAGAGGACAGGTAAGATAACATAAATGACATAGAACAACTCAACCTCTAAGTGTCCTGTGTAGCTAGTGCATGTAAAATGAGTAAATCAATTATTAAATGTTTTATTGTTATTTTACAAATGATTATCATTCTCCATGAATCAGAATGTGTTGGAGATACTCAGGGTTACTGAGTAAGGTGGAGCAAATAGCTATGCATAGAACAATAACCCATGGCAACCAATCAAATGTACATTCCATCAGTTAACAGCTGTCAGAGATAAAGTGGATTGCTATGAGTTGCTGCTCTGTATGGCTGTTTGCCTTATTCAGTAAGATTTACAGATTTACCATAATTCTCGGGCCACAATAGCAATTGCCAATGTAAACAGTGTTGGTGTACCGAGATGTGATTATTCTAGGCATGATGACTGTGCTTGGAAAATGTGCACAATTTAGGGTTGATGCTAATTGTATGCAACTCATTTGAAAGTTGCATAACCGGAAATTTGTGTTTAGAAAGTATTTACATACTTATGAACAAATGTTGTACTTGTATTATGCCTTGACATTCTGTATGAAACTGTTTGTCTATAATAAAAACTGGGGTTTACTAAAACTGGTGAAGTTCTGGATATAAATCAATCAGCTTTCAGGTTTTATTGCCAAGGCTTAAGGGCTCGTTCACACTTGACTGTTTTACCAACGCTTGCCAAACGCCCCTATAGCGCTTGGCAAGCGTTGGTCAGGCGTTTGCGGAGCGTTTTTTAACGCTCCGCAAACGCTCCGCAAACCCCGCATGCGCCCCACAAACACCAAGAATGAAGTTTGAATGGTGTTACCGCTCTGCAAACGCCCCACAACCGCGTCGCAACCGCACCATAGACTAGAATAGGAGGCTTTAACGCCTCCTGACTCGACCAGAGGCGTCCGTTTTGCCACGACGCAACGCTAATGCTCCTGTTAGAACTGCACCATGTGCTGCAATGTGCAGAATTGTTGGAGGCGTTTGGGAAGCGGTAAAAACACTTCCCAAACACCTCTCTGCCGCCTGCACACAACGCTAGTGTGAACGTAGCCTAACTGAACAAGCTGAAGTTAAAAGTGGTTTGACTACCATGTACAGCTTCACCAGATTCTGAATGCACTAGTTTTAGTAAATCCCACCCCCCAATGATTGTTGCATCCACCTCCAGTCGCATCACTTGAGAAACCTGTTAAACACAGTTTGGAATTAGGGATGAGCTCAGGCATGTTCATATACTAGTTTGAGCCCACTTGAGCTATCCCACCAGGAAGCTGTCAATGCAGACCACCAATCATAACCAGCCTAGGCATTCCCCTCTCCGCAGCCACACGTGGACACACTGCTTGTATACATGGGGCTTTGCCCACTTGGCAGTCTGTAGTGACAGCTTTCTGGTGGAATAGCTCAGTTGGTTCGGACTAATACTAAAACAACCCTGAACTACTCCCTGTTTGGAATATGTATTTATACAAGGTGCTGCCTGTTTCAAGGATATGTTCTAGTCAACCTTAAAGGAGAATCCCATAAAATAAATGCATCCATGTTGCAAAAAGCAAAACTGTGCATTTAATTAATTTGCATTTGAACCTTCTAAATATTTGCAACTATGATCTGTGGTTTGGATCCTGTAGACTATTCCTCCAGCTCAGGTACAGACCTTCAGCTATGGAGCTGGAGAAAGTATCAATGGACTACAAGTGTGGTGACATCATTGCATGTGTGCTCAAATTAAAGTTACAGTCCCTTTGCCGTGGTGGCAGATGGAACTTGTACTATTCACTCACAACTTGCTTCTTTTGGTTTACCAAGAGCTGCAAATAATGTACAGCAGTGACAAGTCATGGAAACTCTTGCAAATAGGCACAATACTATTAGGACAGCACCAGGAATGGTAGCTCATTCATGAACTAATGAAACAACTCTGAACTGCTGTGATTTCAGTACAATATTGCACACTCTAGTATGCTGTGAAATTGGGCTTCATTTTTTTATATATCCGAGGAAAGAGTTGTCTTTATACAGTATGCTGCTGTCTACACAAACAAATAAATCTCTCCCTTTTCTTCCATTGTAATTATTACTTTGGGCACTGGATCCTCCACTTGGCACTCATCTTGGCATCGGATGCAGGGAGTATAGTTAGCCACAGGGTGCTATACAGGACCAGGGTCGTGTCCTAGCTCTCCAAGCTATCCAGAATTCTTCCTTACAATGAAGGGGTGTCCTAACTCTCTGGAGTGGTTTTAGTCCCAAAAAATCAAATGGGGGCAGTTTGTCATCTGACCATTAGGGCTCTACTATGCTCCAAGAGTCTTTACAAAGATTCTTGCCCTGCTCCTAGGCCCTACTCAAATCACAGGGCATCCAGATCATGGGATATCTGGATGACATTTTGTTAAAAGGTCCCTCAGCAACAGGCCTGTCTTCCAACATTCAAAAGATGATCCAGTTCCTTCAAAGTTTCCACTGGCTGATCCATGTCAATAAGTCTGCCTTCCAGCCTTTCCATCACTTGAGTACTTAGGGTTGATCTTGTAAAAGGCACAGGAAACAAATGTCCCTTCCCCAGGAAAGATTGCTTCTCTGAGGTTCAATTGTCAGACTCTCAGGTCAGCCAGGCATCTCTCGACTTGCTTCTGTATGAGGGTTCTGTGCCTCATGGTGGTCTCCTTTGAGACTGTTCCCTCTGCTCAGTTCCACTCACAACCCTTTCAACTCAACATCATCACGATGTGGTTCAAGCAGATACCTTCTCTGCAGGGGTGTGGAAATTTAAAAAATAGCTACTTGTCCAACTAATCGGGGTCCCAATCTACTTGACCTGATAAAAAAGAAAACATTTTTTTTCCCCAGAATGGAAAATATGAAGGGTTGATGTTTCTTATTAGGTAGAGGAGCTTTTAGGAATGTTAAAAACGAAAACGGGCTTTATGGTGACTTAAACGTTTAATGTTTTTTAGTTTTTACAGAAAATTTACTAGAGCCCCCAAATGTTCTATACGCACCACTGACTAACAGTGGGAGGGTCCTAACTGAGAATTGTTAAATACCAGTAGTGCATACTGCACAGGGCAGAGTTCAAAAGAGCACTGCGTACAGGGTGCAGGGTTCAGGAATGCACTGCATGCAGGGTGCAGGGTTCAGGAATGCACTGCATGCAGGGTGCAGGGTTCAGGAATGCACTGCATACAGGGTGCGGGGTTCAGGAGAGCACTGCGTGCAGAGTTCAGGAGAGCACTGCGTGCAGAGTTCAGGAAAGCACTGCGTGCAGAGTTCAGGAGAGCACTGCGTGCAGAGTTCAGGAGTGAGTTGCATATAGAGTGCAAAGCTCAGGAATGCATATCTCATAGGCCATTTTACAACCCCCCTTCCCTTTCCAGTACAAGGCCCTCCTCCAACCCCCAAATTCTCTCTCCCCCACCTGCAGAGTATCAGAGAGAGGGCCTGCTGCAGAAGAGAAGCTAAAACTTACAATAGGAGTGCAATGTTAAGTGGGGAGAGGAGGCATTAGTGCTAAGTGATGATAGGGGATGACGTTGATGCCAAGTTAATGAGGCATTGGTGTTAAATGGGAGGAGTGGGCAATGTGCTAATTTCTAATGTGTTCTAATTTCTAATGTGGGGGAGAGGGGGGGGGGAGGGGGGGCATTGAGGATTGGGGGGGGGAAACATCAGGGATAAGTGGGAGTAGAGGGGGACATTTGCGATAAGTGGGAGAATAGGGGGACATTGGAGATAAGTGGGGGAAGAGGGACAGCATTAGGGATAAGTGTGGGAGAGAAGGGACATTGGGAATTAGTGGAGGGAGGGGAGGAACATTGGACATAAGTGGGGGAGAGGTGGACATTTGGGAGAAGTGGGAGAAGAGGGGGGACACCGGGGATAAGTGGGGGGGCATAGGGGTTTAGTGGGGGGGGAATTGGAGATAAGTGGGGGAGAAGGGGACATTTGGGATAGATAGGGGGGGAGAGGGGGACATTTGGGATAACTGGGGGGCGGAGGGGGCATTGGGGTTAAGTGGGAGAGGAGGGGGGACATTGAGGATAAGTGGGAGAGGAGGGGGGGCATTAGGGATAAGTGGGAGAGGAGAGGGGTGGCATCGGGGATAAGTGAGGGGGAGAGGGAGGACATTTGGGATTAGTGGGAGAAGAGGGGGGACACTTGGGATAGATGGGGGGAGAAGAGGACATTTGGGATAGATGGGGGGGGACATTTGGGATAGATGGGGGGAGAGGGGGGCATTGGGGATAAGTGGTGGGGAGAGGGAGGGGCATTGGGAATAAGTGGGAGAGGAGGGGGGCATTGGGGATAAGTGGGAGAGGAGGTGTCAGACACCGCATGGCGGTATCTCTAGCAACCCAGAACGCGGGGTTCCTCAGGGTGCGGAGTCTAAGTACCAATCTGCTTATTCACCAGGGCCCCTGATGGTGGGGATGGACTTGGAGCAGACTGAGACCAGGTCGCGACCCCTGAGTACGTCCGGCAGTGGTAGAGTGTACCATCATTGGTGTTGCGGGAATAGAGCCTGACGTGAAGAGGCTGGTAGGCCTGGCAGCAGGGACTGATCCGTACGGGATGGATGGACAGTCAGCGTAACGTAAGGCGTAGTCAGGCAGGCCGGGTCAGCAACGTGCGGGCAGCGAGGTACCAGAGGAGCAGGCAGAGAATGGTCGGGGTCACGAGCCAGGTTCAGCAACTAACGGGCAGCGAGGTACCAGAGGATCAGGCAGGAGAGTGGTCAGGTCAAGCCAGGGGTCAAGCAGGAGACAATCAGCAGGGTCAGGATCAAGCAGAGGTCGGCAACAGGAAACTTCACAAATCAGATCACAGGAACAGGACAATAAGACCAAACGGCAATTGCACATACCTCCTGTCCTGTTTAAATAGCACATCCTGCGCTGTCATTAATGTCAGGCGCGTGTCCGTGATCGCGAGTGCGCATGCACGGCCGTCGCCGCTGCCGTGATCGCCCAGGTCCTGCTGCCCGCTGGCTAGAGCGTTACGGTGTTCTGCGCATGCGCCGCCCGGCGTATCGCGGCAGAACACCCGACCCCTGACAGGAGGGTGGACATTGGGGATAAGTGAGGGGGAGAGGGAGGGCATTTGGGATTAGTGGGAGAAGAGGGGGGACATTTGAGATAAGTGGGGGAAGGGGGCATTGGGGATTAGAGAAGGAAGAGGAAGAACAATGGGGATAAGTGGAGGAGAGGGGGATATTTGGGACAAGTGGGGAGGGGGGACATTGGGGATTAGTGAAGGGAGAGGAGGAATATTGGGGATACGTGGAGGAGAGGGTGACAGTGGGGTGGGGGTGATGCTGTGTGTGAGTGCCCTATGTGACTGTACTGCACATGTTGAGTGTCACACACCACAGTGCACTTAGTCAGGAAGATTCCTGGAGATGTCCATTACAGGTGGGGTACAGCAGCACTCCCATTCCTAGAACAGTAGAGAAGCAGAGAGCTCTGAGCAGTATGATGCACAGACTGGAGGTAGATCTGTGTCCTGGGACTGACAGACAATAGGAAGAAGTCAGGAAAGTGTGTATTCACTTCTTTCGGAAAGAGAAGCAAAGCTCACAGTGCTGGCTTTTCATTGCAGAAGGTTACTAGCTGTAGTAGAGTGCAGGTGAGGACAGGCTGGAATAGGATACAATAAAATAAATACATTAGATAAGATAAAAAGAGATGATTGCTATGAGATAGGAGTCCATGTAAAGTGTACTCGCTCACTCCCCCGCCCTCTCCTCTGCTGTCATGTGCTGAGCAGTGAGGGTTTTGTGCTGGCATACTATTAGCCAGGCTTCTCTGTCTTCAGCTTCTGCTAGCGTCGGAGTAGCCTGCAGCAGGGCTAAATGTAGAACAAAACCTCTTGTCCAACGCACGGAACTGCATGTCCTAGGCGTCGGGCGATAGGAATTAAACATCCCTGCTCTGGATTGCGCACAACTACTGTCTAGCCAAGCGATAATCTTCCTGGCATGGTGGACTTCCAACTCAGCCCTAGAATCTGGGAAATTGTTACTTCCCTCGCCCTGAGAAAGTGCTATCAGCAGATACAAGCTTGGAGGGCTGGGTCTGGATATACAACTCCCTAACTGTCCAAGGAACCTGGTCCTTATAGGAATAAATGCTCCCCATCAACAAAAACTGTAGCTGCTGACTTTTAAAAAACAGCGACTCACCTGTCCCACAATCCCGCGGTGCCCCTGCGGCAGCCCATTTCACCGGCCGTCCTGTATTCCAGGCGCCGGCATCTTCAGTGTGGGCACCCGGCTGTGACAGCTTGCGGCCTCACAGCCGGGTGCCCACTGCGCATGTGCGAGTAGCGCTGCGCTTCCTGAATGGCCCCATCGTCTTCTGGGACCTGTTACGTGTCCCACAAGGGAGGGAGAGTAGGAGGACAACTTGTGGGAGCGGGTACCTGTCAACTTCGGGTACCTGCTCCCCAGAGGTGCCAATCCTTAATGGGGAGTGGGGGACCAATCTTTAAAGTGGAATTTCCCCTTTTGGGTGGAACTCTGCTTTAATGTGTGCATGCACTGGGTACTGACGTGATCGGCCACAGTACTGTGCGGAGCAGGGAGGTAAGCCTGTACATTGCATCTGGCTTATGTTACAAGGGCGCCAGTCCAAACAATGTGCTCTTTGTAGTGTTAAACTGGCAGATTCTTACAAGAAAAAGCTACATATAAATTGAACCAATAAGACTGTAAGTGAAAAAAATATATATCAATGCTGCAATTTGTAATGTATTTTTGGAAAAATGAAATTTTATTATTTCTACAATTATTGGTAGCTTTTTCTGTAGTGCAGCCACAGCAGAAGCTTCATCTACCTGCTTCAGATTCATTATTAGACAAAGTAGACAAAAACATTGAAGAGGACACCTTCTCAGAGGACTTTAGTAATAGGTTTTCTGGAAGGGGAGTAAATGCTGCCAATTGAAATGAAAAAGTTTAGTTTCTTTTTTTTTTTTTTGGTAGAAGAGATAAACAGTTTACTGAAGATGATGTAGATAAAAAGATCAAATGAATAAAAAGGAAAATGTGCAACAATTGTCTGTTGAAGACCAGATGTACTGTAATTTGAAATAGACGCATGAATTGGAAGAAAATTGCTTTCTGTTCATAAAAACCTTTTCCTGCTTTAACTGCTAAAGAATAGAAAGCACTGGACAGAAAATTATTTAACTGTACATCATAAAAAGTAGATATTCATTTTCTGAGGAAAATACAAAATTATGGCATAAAACCCCAAGATTGACGTTCTATCATTACTATTGTAATTGAACAGTCAAACTGACGCTTTGGCGATTTGGGATTATTAATAGAGGCAATGGATAGACAGGGTGAAAAAATCTTTATAAAGACATGGGAATAAGCAGCAATGGCATTTACACCTCATACAGCAACAACAGAGGTCGCATGGGCCCTACAGATAACAGTTCCAGTGTCATCTAATTCAACATAATGCTAAACAGGGCATTATGGCCTCCCCTCCCAGTCATGGCAGTAGACTGTATCTGTGATGCTTCAGAGGATGAGGTTTCTTTAGCAGCAAGAATGTTGGCTTTGTTCAACTCTGCCAGAAGAGCTACCTAACTTGGAGCTTGGTGGGGAAACGTGACCCTGACAAGAGCATACATATTTGGTGCCAAACTATCTAAGATTCTAGATAATACAGAGAACAAGAGGACAGACATTCTAGAAAAAAAGATGACCTCTCGTAGACAAAAATATTTTTTGTCTCTCCAAGGAGGGATAACATCAAGCAAAAAATTGTCAAACTGAAAATTTCAAATGGGGAAGAGGATTCATCTTCAACCCAAAACAAGACACTCCCAATCCTGCCCTGAAGCCATGACTCAAAAATTCTAGCTGGGGGGATGTTCTGGGTGGAAATTACTTCAAGAATACTTTAGGTCATCTCTTGGGGATATACAATTGCAAGAAAAAGTATGTGAACCCCTTGGGATTACGTAGAGTTTTCCATGAATTGGGCATAAAATGTGCTCTGAACGTCATCTAAGTCACAACAATAGAAGAACACAGTCTGCTGTACATAATACTACACAAACATTAGATGTTGCCATGGTTTAATTGCACGTAACATGTAAACATTCACAGTGCAGGGGGGAAAAAGTATGTGATGCCCTAGCTTAATGACTTCTCCCAGAGCTAATTGGAGCCAGGAGTGAGCCAACCTTGACTCCAATCAGTGCAATGATATTGGATGTGTTGCTGACAACTGTCCTGCCCTTAAAAAACACACACCTGTTTTGGGTTTACTGGTTTCAAGAAGCACTGTCTGATGTGAACCATGCCTCGCAGAAAAGAGCTCTCAGAAGACCTACCATCAAGAATTGTTGACTTGCATGAAGCTGGAAAGGGTTACAAAAGTTTCTCCAAAAGCCTTGATGTTCATGTGTCCATGGTAAGACAGACTGTCTACAAATGGAGAAAGTTTAGCACTGTTGCTACTCTCCCTAGGCGTGGTCGTCCTGTAAAAATGACTGCAAGAGCACAGCGCAGAATGCTGCATGAGGTAAAGAAGAATCCCAGAGTGTCAGCTAAAGACCTACAGAAATCTCTGGCACATGCTATCATTTTTGCTGACACATCTACAATAAGGAAAACATGAAACAAGAATGGAGTACATGGGAGAACACCACGGAGGAAGCCATTGCTGTCCAAAAAGAATATTGCAGCATGTTTGAAGTTTGCAAAAGAGCACCTGGATGTTCCACAGCACTACTGGCAAAATATACTGTGGACAGATGAAACCAAGATTGAGTTGTTTGGGAAGAACACACAACACTATGTGTGGAGAAAAAAAGGCACAGCACACCAACCTCAAAACCTCATCCCTACTGTGAAACATGGCGGAGGGAGCATCATGGTTTGGGGCTGCTTTGCTGCCTCAGGGCCTGGATGGATTGTTGTCATTGATGGGAAAATGAATTCCAGAGTTTATCAAGACATTTTGCAGGAAAACGTACGACCTTCTGTCCGCCAACTGAAGCTCCGCAGAGGATGGGTGATGCAACAGGACAATGACCCAAAGCATACAAGTCATTCAACAAAACAATGGCTGCAACAGCACAGAATACGCCTTCTGGAGTGGCCCAGTCAGAGTCCTGACCTCAACACAATTGAAATGCTGTGGCATGACCTTAAGAGAGCGATTCACACCAGACATCCCAAGAATATTGCTACACTGAAACAGTTTTGTGAAGAGGAGTGGTTCAAAATGACTCCAGATCGTTGTGCAGGTCTGATCTGCAACTACAGGAAACGTTTGGTTGAGGTTATTGCTGCCAAAAGAGGGTCAACCAGTTATTAAGTCCAAAGGTTCACATACTTTTTCCTCCCTGCACTGTGAATGTTTACATGTTATGTGCAATTAAACCATGGCAACATCTAATGTTTGTGTAGTATTATGTTCAGCAGACTGTGTTCTTCTATTGTTGTGACTTAGATGATGTTCAGAGCACATTTTATGCCCAATTCATGCAAAACTCCACGTAATCCCAAGGGGTTCACATACTTTTTCTTGCAACTGTAGATTGGGACTACTGTAGCTCTAATCTGTCAAGTTACTCCTCTGTACTTCAAGACCACCGCATGGATGTCCTTACCAGAACCAAACTCAAATTGGCCTTGGAAAAATCTATTGCTCTGATGATCTCACCTGATGATGAGCGAGGAAGGTGTTTTTATTTTTTAGTGCTTCTAGTAAAAATAACAGTTCCAGTGCCATCTAATTTAACATAATGCTAAAAAGGGCATTATGGCCTCCCCTCCCAGTCATGGCAGTAGACTGTATCTGTGATGCTTCAGGGGATGAGGTTTGGTTAGCAGTAAGAATGTTGGCTTTGTTCAACTCTGCCAGAAGAGCTACCTAACTTGGAGCTTGGTGGGGAAACGTGACCCTGACAAGAGCATACATATTTGGTGCCAAACTATCTAAGATTCTAGATAATACAGAGAACAAGAGGACAGACATTCTAGAAAAAAAGATGACCTCTCGTAGACAAAAATATTTTTGTCTCTCCAAGGAGGGATAACATCAAGCAAAAAATTGACAAACTGAAAATTTCAAATGGGGAAGAGGATTCATCTTCAACCCAAAACAAGACACTCCCAATCCTTCCCTGAAGCCATGACTCAAAAATTCTAGTTGGGGGGATGTTCTGGGTGGAAATCACTTCAAGAATACTTTAGGTCATCTCTTGGGGATATAGATTGGGACTACTGTAGCTCTAATCTGTCAAGTTACTCCTCTGTACTTCAAGACCGCCCCATAGATGTCCTTACCAGAACCAAACTCAAATTGGCCTTGGAAAAATCTATTGCTCTTATGATCTCACCTGATGATGAGCGAGGAAGGTGTTTTTATTCTTTAGTGCTTCTAGTAAAAAAAAAGCTTAACCCCTAAATCAGTACATGAAAGAGCAAATGTTTTCAAAAGATGGAAACTAATGATAGAAAACAAAACAAAAGAAAAACCTCTTCCTGTCATGCTGGACTTGCTGGATATTATAATTTTCCAGTCTGAGAATCCTCCTGAAAGTTGCTGAGAATGGGGGTCCACATCAGGGATCAGCAATACAACCACTTTAACTACTTG
Organism: Staurois parvus; assembly: GCF_062004578.1. Classification (NCBI taxonomy): domain Eukaryota; kingdom Metazoa; phylum Chordata; class Amphibia; order Anura; family Ranidae; genus Staurois; species Staurois parvus. Next base: position 11,187,966 of record NW_028317971.1, read on the forward strand.
TGCATGTATTTTCACCCAGTAACATCTTCAACATCGCAGAAAAAGTGCAATTAAATGTAATTATTACATTGCCTGTATAACTAATCGCTGTTTTTTCTTCTCCAGAGTTGCTACCTCCACTATCAAGTCCGTTCACAGCCTCTTGACCTTGCTATGGCCCCAGCATCTGGAATTGTACCAAAAGGACAAGCTCCAGATACTTTACCGCATTCTCTTAATGTAAAGAAATTCTCAAATTCATTTTGTTTGTACACAAATCCTTCTACCTCAGCAAACAGCCAGTCTCGTCCACTTTTACTGTTTCTTCCATGGCTTGGATCAAAGCCTAAATCTCATGAAAAATATATTCATCTCTACTTCAAGTTGGGCTTTGACGTATTTGTAGCAGAGAGCTCGCTGTCACATTTTCTGTGGCCTAGGACAGGACTAGAACATGCAAGACAGTTGTTGGATCTTATGATGGGACAAGAGGATCTTTCTTCTCGCAGACTTTTTATCCATGCCATGTCTGTTGGAGGGTACATTTTTGCACAGATGTTGGTGTGTTCATCCAAGCAACAACAAGAGATGCTGGAAAGGATTCATGGCCAAGTGTTTGACAGTCTTGTGATAGGCAGCATGGAAAGGATGGCAACAGGTAAAGGAGTTTTTTTTTTTTGTGTTGTCCTGTCCTGTGTTGTCACATCTGTTACCACATGCTACATTTTCATATGATTAAAATGTATTTTCATGCCTTTATAACAGTGTTTTTTATCTCTTATGTGTGATCAATATATACACTGATAAGAAATAACTTTATGACCACCCACCTAATATTGAGTAGGTCCCCTTTTTGTCGCTAAAACACCCTGACCCATAGAAGCATGGAAGCTACTAGCACCTCTGAAGGTATGCTGTGGTATTTGGCCCCAAGCTGTCAGTAGCAGATCCTCTAAGTCCTGTAAGTTGTGAGGAGGTGTCTCCATAGATTGGACTTGTTTTTACAGCACATCCTGCAGATGCTCGATTGGATTGATATCTGCAGAATTTGGAGGCCAAGTCAACACCTTGAACTCGTTGTGTTCCTCAAACCATTCTTGAACTATTTTTGCAGTGTAGGAAGGGCGCATTGCGCTGCTGAAAGAAGCCACTGCCATCAGGAAATACCATTTCCTTGAAGGGGTGTACTTGGTCAGCAACAATGTTTAGGTAGGTGGTACGTGGCAAGTAACATCCACGTGAATGTCAGGACCCAAGGTTTTGGAGCAGAACATTGCTCAAGGCATCACACCGTCTTGCTTTCTTCCCATACTGCATCCGGGTGCCATTTTACGTGCCAATTGTAGATGCTTTTGGCTGTAGATACATGTCAGCCTGGGCACCCTGACCTGTCTGCAGCTAGACAGCCCCATACACAGCAAACTGCAATACCCATTTTTTCTGCTTTCACCAAATCAACTTCAGGGACAACATTTTACTTGCAGCCTAATATATCGCACCAACTTTCAGATGCCAAGTTATGATATATGATTGGTGTATCCAGTGCTGGGACAAGGCCATCCAGTGCCCAGGGCGAACATACCAAATTGCAGAACCCCCCCTTCCCCCGTGTTAAGCATGATAATTCATTTTATCCACACCTGATCATTATATCTATATAGAATGCAGGAGTCATGAACAGATAACCTACAGAGTGCAGGAGTAAGGTGTACCTGCCTGACCCAATTGTCTTCTCCGACTTTATTTTTCATTATAAAGGTTTCAATTCCAACTCCGGGGAAATAAAAAAATCTACCCTTGCAGTGGGTCTCCTCACACTGCATAGGTTAGCTGCACATTTAGTCTAGGGGCAGAGGATATAAGCAGTATCCCCCCTTCCCCCCGAAAAAAAAACAAACATTTAATATATTTCAGTTTACCAATCATTAGATGTGATAGCTGTATTAGTTTTCTTTTTAAAGGATTTTTTTCCCCTCTGTTTTCACCTAATGATATGGCCAGGAGCACACCTCTTGTATTAGAGAGCCCCCTACTCTGGATGGAGTGCAGGGGGCAAATTTGGACAGCAATATAAACATGTGAATTTCTGCTCTAAGGTTAAAAAATAAAAATAAAAAAGCAGCTAGCACAGGTTATTAGATACCCAAAAAGTCAAACTTTGCAATACAATTAGTGCAGCGCGAATCAAAACACAGTGATACAGTTTAAGAAAACAAAAAGAATGATGATTAAAAACCATATATAGATAATTGTGCTCAAATGCAAGTCCACAAAGGATGCAGAAAGTGCTTCCAGACATCAGAGGAAAAAGTGAGTACGTTTCTTTTAATGCTCAATTATTGAGTATGTTAGGCATATGCAACTTTTCAGGTGCTACATAGAGGTATTCCACATACACACTATAAAAAGAATGATTTTGTGGAATGCATTTATATATGTAGCATCTGAAAAGTTCCAGTATATATCTAACATACTCAAGAATTTTACTTTCATTCCATTATACCTACCCTGTCGAGGTGCAGTGCAGGTGTACAGCACAGCTCTCTACAGTGCTGCAGGCAGAACAGTTGGGACTCACATGAGAATAGTGTAGTCTGCCATCCATCTTCTGACTTCTTCATTCCTTCTTGGGTTGAGCTTTGGTGACTGCTGGATGGCACGCTATGATCAGGGCTGCAGTGAAATGTTGTCTTGCTTGCGCCGCTCCCCCCCCCCCCCTTCCGAAGCTGCTGCTCTTACTTTGACAGACCCGATCCAGCAGGACAGGGAGGGGGGGTTGGGGGAAGAATGGGGTTGACAGGAATCCGAACCTGTTAGAGATCGAGTTTCTCCTTTCTGGAGGCAGGCAATGGGTACAGGTGCAGCTTCAGCTGTTTTTGGGAGGATTTAGCAGCAACAGAGGTTGGGCATAGGGTGGTTGACAAATTCCTCTGCATGCTCACAACCAGGTGCCCACTCCTACACTGAGCCCAGGGCAGTGGTCCCTCCTGCTGCACCCTAATTTCTAGAAGCTTCCCCATATATCAAAGGCTAGTGGGGGGCTTAAAACATCAAACTTCTAGAAGTCTCCACTCTACCCTCAGGCAAAAGGGGAGACCTAAAGCCTGCTGACCTCCTAGAATAGTCTCTCCAGTATATATATATATATATACACACACACAGGGCTCAAAATTTCAAGTCCTGAGCTACTAGTCAGGCCTTAAGAGTTACTCGCCACCAGTTGACCCACCCAACCCCTACTCTGCCCCTAAACACACCCTCTTAAATTATCTTATAAAATGACACTGTTAAATGTTTTATGCAGAATAAAGTAAAAAAAATAATATTAAATAAACACCCATCAGGTGCCCTCTGCATCAGGTGTTCGATCAGAGCCCCCTTTACATCAGGAGTCCCATCAGAGTCCCCCTTTACATTAGGTGTCCCATCACAGTCCCCCTTGTATGAGATGTCCCCACATGGGACCACTACTACCACACAAAACTAAACTCTTTTGGCTGCACTCGTGAACGCTATTGCTGGAGGACAGTATAGGAAAGAGGAGGAGAGGAGGGAGAGACATTTGGAACGAAGGAAAGCTGCTCTGTATACAATTTCCTGCCCACACATCCTCTTCTGAGAAGCTGCACGGACTGGAGTATGGGCAGGCATAGGGGGAGGCAGAGCAGATCCAGCCTCTCTCTCTCTTATTGGTGTGGAGGATCAGGGGAGGGGCTGGACACAGGAGGGGGGACCCAGAAAGAGAAATCCAATTGACAGTCAGGGGATGATCAGTGCAGTGGTGGGGACAGCTACAAGCACTGATCTCGCTGTATGGCTTTCAGTGAAGCAGCTGGACGCCGCATCTCCTCTCCCTCCCACGGCTTTCAGGTGCTTCATTGAAAGCCATACTGGGAGATCAGTGCTTGTAGCTGTCCCCACCACTGCACCAATCATCCTCAACTGGCAATGTCACCTGCTGCAGTTTGTACACACTTGCCCCCACCATATTTCCACTTGCGAGCAGGCGAGTGGAAGGAAATTTTGGAGCCCTGTGTGTGTGTGTGTATATATATATATATATACACAACACTATATTGCCAAAAGTATTGGGGCACCCCTCAAATCATTGGATTCAGGTGATCCAATCACCTTCTTGGCCCACAGGTGTATAAAATCAAGCACCTAGGTATGCAGACTGCTTCTACAAACATTTGTGAAAGAATGGGTCGCTCTCAGGAACTCAGTGAATTCAAGTATGGTACTGTGATAGGTTGTCACCTGTTCAATAAGTCCATCCGTGAAATTTCCTTGCTACTAACTATTCCATGGTCAACTGTTAGTGGCATTATAACAAAGTGGAATCCACTGGGAACAAAATGACAGAGCGGGGTCAGCGCATGCTGAAGCGCACAGTGCACAGAAGTTGCCAACTGTCTGCAGAGTCAATAGCTAAAAATCTCCACACTTTGTGTAGCCTTCAGATTAGCACAACAACAATGCATAGAGAGCTTCATGGAATGGGTTTCCATGGCCAAGCAGCTTCATTCAAGCCTTACTTCACCAAGTGCAATGCAAAGCGCCGGAAGCAGTAGTGTAAAGCACGCCACCACTGGACTCCAGAGCAGTGGAGACGTGTTCTCTGGAGTGACGAATCACTCTCTGATGGATATGTCTGGGTTTGGTGGTTGTCAGGAGAACTATACTTGCCTGACTGCATGGTGCCAAGTGTAAAGTTTGGTGGAGGGGGGATTATGGTGTGGGGTTGTTTTTCAGGGGTTGGGCTTGGCCCCATAGTTCCAGTGAAGGGAACTCTTTAAGCGTTAGCCTGCCAAGACATTTTGGAAAATTTCATGCTCCCAACTTTGTGGGAACAGTTTGGGGATGGCCCTTTCTCGTTCCAACATGACTGCGTACAAGTGCACAAAACAAGGTCCATAAATGCCATTAAAGTTCATGCGCATGTAAAGGCAGGTGTCCCAATACAGTGGGCAGTGGGCAATATAGTGTGTGTGTGTGTATATATATATATATATATATATATATATATATATATATATCTTGTTCCTGTCACAGTCCCATGAGAAAAGGGGAGCTAAAATTGTAACCCCCCTTTTCTTTTCCTATTCTCTACAAGTGAAGCTTCACCACATTCACTAACCTCTGGAAAAAATGAGTTCAACTACACCCGCAAAGTGCAAAGTCTATTTGCCTTTAGTAAATCAACCACAGTGTTTTGTTGCATTGAATGACCCTTGGTGGGCAAATATCTAGATGACACAAATTAAAATTTTACATGGTCCTTTCAAAGATATACTGTACTCTGATGTTCATGGGGAAAACTTTGATGTGACCTTCAGTTAGCATGACTGTAGGACATATGTGGGCAAAAAAAAGCAAGGCCATCTGACAGGAAGTTTAAAGTGGTTGTGAAAGCTCAAAGTTTTTTACGTTCATGCATTCTATACATGAAGGTAAAAAAACCTTCTGTGTGCAGCATCCCCCCAGACCCCCAATACTCACCTAAGCCCCCTCTCAATCCAGCGATGTGCACTGGAGTCCCGGCTATTCTGGAACTCCCTCTTATTGGCTGAGACAGAAGCAGGAACCATTGGCTCCCACTGCTGTCAATCATAGCCAGTGAGCCACTGAGAAAAGAGAGGGGGCGGGGCCGAGCCACTGCTCTGTTTGTGAATGGACACACGGAGCAGCGGGTGCCCCCATACAGCTACTTGCTGTAGGGGCACCCGACAGAAGGGGCCAGAAGTGTCAGTGGGAGACCCAAAAAGAGGAGGATCCAGGCAGCTCTGTGCAAAACCACTGCACACAGCAGGTAAGTATAGACATGTTTGTTATTTTTTCTATACAAACAATAAGCCTTTAGAATCACTTTAAAGCATTTAATTGGTATATTACGGATAACTGGCCAACAGGACTATTCACTTTCATGTGTTTTTTTTTTAATAAATTGCCCCACTTTTGTCGGTCTCCTAAATTATATGTTGTTTTTTCATTAATACTGCATGCAACCCCTTCAAAATGTGCACTTTCCCACATTGCTTGCATTTAGTTAGATCATTCCCTGCACATATACTTTATCCTTTCCTATTCTATTGATCACTAATTTAATCTATGTACCTAGTGTAAGGTATAAATAAGTATTTTTTTTTCTCTGTTCCCAGGTGTTGCACGAATGGTCAGCTCTTCTCTGTTAGAGCCACTTGTGGTACGAGGAACGCTTTTATACTTTTCACTCCTGAAATCTCAAACAGTAGATTATTATGAGAGGAGTATTCAAGCCTTCTGGGAAAAACCTGTTCACTGCCCAGCCCTCTTCTTCTACTGTTTAAATGACCCATTAAGTGATCATGTAGTGTTGGAGGAGCTTCTGCAATTCTGGGAAAAACTAGGAATCAAAGTACAGGGAAAGAAATGGCAAAACTCTATACATGCAGGACATTTAAGGAAACACACAGAAGAATATACAGACACACTGAACAGCTTTGTGAACAGTCTTCTCAACAATGTGCCTAGAAGCAAACTATAACTGGAATAATGTACTTTTCTTCCACCATTAATATACTAATAATGTTCCATTAATGTACTATATACAGTGCATATAAAAAGTCTACAAACCCCTGTAAAAAAAATCAGACCAAAATAAATCCCTTTAGATTTTTTTCCACCTTTAATGTGGCCTATAAACTGTACAATCTAGTTAAACACAATCTGAAATTGATTAGTGGGGGTAAAAAAAAATAATGTGGCTGCATTAGTGTGCACACCCTCTTATATTCAGGCATGTGGCTATGTTCAGAATGAACCAATCACTGTCAAACCGATGTCAAATAGTGGTCAGTAGACACCTGCCATCAATGAAAGCGACTCTTATAAAAGTATGACTAAATCTGTAGTTCTACTTTAATCCATATAAAGTTCAGCTGCTCTAGTAGGATTTTCCTGACATCTATTCAGTTGCCTCTTACAGCAAAAGCCATGGTCTGAAAAAAGCTTGCAAAATATCAAAGGGATCTCATTGGAAGGTATCAATCAAGAGAAGGGTACAAAAAAAATTCCCAAGGCATTAGATATACCATGGGACACAGTGAAGACTGTCATCAACAAATGGAGAAAATATGGCACGACAGTGACAGCAACAAGAACTGGAAATTCCTCCAAAATTGATTAAAACAACAAAGCAAACTGGTCCAGGAGGCTGGCAAGAGGCCTACAGCAACATTAAAGGAGCTGCAGGAATTTCTGGCAAGTACTGGTTATTTTGGCACAAACCCAACACTGCATCACCAAAAAAACCCCACCATACCCATAGTGAAGCATGGTGGTGGCAGTATTATTCTTTGGGGCTGCTTTTCTTTAGCTGGAACTGGGGCTTTAGTCAAGGTGGAGGAACTTATGAAAAGTTCCAAATATCAGTCAATTCTGGCACAAAACCTTCTGGCCTCTGCTAAAAAGCTGAAGATGAAGAGAAATTTCACCTTTCAGCACAACAACCCAAAGCTTACCTCTAAATCAACTAAATAATGGCTTAATCAGAAGAAGATCAAAGTTTTGGAATGTCCCAGGCAGTCCAATTGAAAATCTGTGGGGTGATTTGAAGAGGGCTATGCTTAGGAGATGCTCCTGCAATCTGAGAGATTTGGAGTGCTTTTGCAAGAAAGAGTATGGAAAGATTCTCAGGACAAGATGTGCCATGCTGATAGACCCCTACAACCAAAAGACTGAATGCTGTCATAAAATCAAAATGTGCTTCAACAAAATATTACTTTAAGGGTGTGCATATTTATGCAACCACATTATTGTAAGTTTTTATTTTGTATTCTTGTTTTTAATTGAATTGCACAGTCACAAGGTAGAAAAAATGATTTACCTTGGTCTGGTCTTACACCTGGAATTTTTGGAGACTTTTTATATGAAAATTGTTCTGGATTAAATGTAACTGTATGAGAAGATTGTGGTGCAGGTGTGAGTGAACATCTAGGTTTATCAACAGATCTACTTTTTACTACTTGAACCGGTTGCCTGTTGGGACATTTTGTTTTATTTTTTGCACATGTTAAAATCTGAATTTTTTGCAATAAAATTACTTGGAACCACCAAATGTTATATATTTTCTGAATGTAGAGGTCCTAGAGAATGAAATGGTGGCTGTTGCAATTTTTTATGTCACACAATATTTGCGTAGCCATTTTTCAAATGCTAATTTTCAGGAAAAAATACACCTAAATGAATTTTAATGCACACAAACACAATATATTTCCCAATTTTTTTTGTAAAATATAAAAGATGATGTTGCATCAAGTAAATACTTACCAAACATTTCAAGATGTAAAATTCCTGTTATAACCACTTGCTGACCAGGATGTTTATATATATATATGTTGGTTGGCACATGGTTAAAATAATAGAAATAATCACATACGTAATCAAAAAGTGCCTAAAATTACAACAGTGCTGAATTGCAAGTTTCTGGGATTTTCTTCAATTTCTTTGCAGTGGAACCCATTCTATTGTAGACCACCTTGTCAATATGTGGAAACAGAATATTTACAACTCTATGTTTAATATGATAAAAGTATATTTTATATTAAAAAGCGTATTTTATCTTATTCTTAAAGCGGAGCTCCACCCAAAAGGGGACGTTCCGCTTTAAGGACTGCTCCCCCGATCCCCATTAAGGATTGGCACCTTTGGGGGGTGAGGGGGGAGCGGGTACCCGAATTTGACAGGTACCCGCTCCCACTTCCGGTCCAATCGCCTAGGCGATCGGAAACACAAGGTGTCCTCCCTCCTTCCCTCCCTGTAGTCTTTTAGGACACGTGACAGGTCCCAGAAGACTGCAGAACCATTCATGAAGTGGAGCACTACTCGCGCATGCGCAGCCGGTTGCCCTCACTGAAGATGCCAGCCTCCTGGAATACAGGACGGCCTGTGAAACGGGCTGCGAGGGACACACCTTGGGACAGGTAAGTGGCTGTAGCTGCTGACTTTTATTTTTTGACAGGGTGAGTGGAACTCTGCTTCAGATGTGGAATATCCCTTCCACCTTGTGGTCAGTACCCAGTAACAGAGATTTTCAATTAGATCTTCACTACTAGGACCCACTTGAAGACTTGGATAAACTTTTCTTTCTTCAGCTCTGTATCTGACAGTTCCTGCCTCAGAAAATCACTGATTTTATGCAATTTTGACCTGTGGTATCTTTGCCGCACGGAACTTTGCTCTATGTGAAGGGAGTTGCAATGGTTAGCTGAAAAAAATAATTTGAGAGGGGCAGCCAGCTTACATTCTCCTAACAGCTGGCTGTCCTCTGATCTCCTGGCTTGGAGGCTGTATTGTTGTCTATCCTCTTCCTTTCTGAGTGCTTCTCCCAGATGCATTCCTGCCCTAGCAACGGTTCCCTGCAGCTGGGAATACTCTATCTAAGTGGACAACTGCACAATTTTTTATTTAAATATTATGGGAACGTCTAAAGATGTCTGCCTCTGAAGTCACAGAAGGCCAGATACCCATTTTGCATAATGCGCCACCAAAGTGCTTTGGTTTTTTATTTGAAACTTCTACAACATCTGGCTATATATTTTCTAGATCCTGTAATTTATCTACCTGAATTCTAGCTGTCCTGACCTCCACAAATAAAACTCCTACCTCTAGAGGGTCTCCTTTGCCTGCATACTACTATTGGTGAAAGAAAGGATCCACAGTAGCCTAGGACAAAATGAAATATATATTTTTACAAATGGAAATGTGTGCTATTAAATAAAAAAACATTCTTTAATGGTTTAAATGTTTTATGTCCATGTCACCATTACTTTAGAACAGTGTTTCTCAACCTTTTTTCAGTCAAGGCACCCTTTCAAATTATGGAGGACAGTCCTGAGGCACCCTTTAAAATTATGGACAGTCTTGAGGCAAACCATTCTAAACTGTGAAAAGCTATTCTAAGAGTTTTATATAATGCAGCAACATCCACACATGTAGGACATCCAACATTAGAGCTGATTTATTCTTCCAAAGCAAAGACACTTTTGCACACTGGTACTGACTAGTATTCCAATGTTTCTCTTCTCCCTCAATTTTTCTCCATGACTGAGCTAATGTGACCCCAGAAATGATGGAGAGGGGCGGGGGAAGGTCAAACTAAGATGCTGTGCAGGCAGCCAACATCCTCCTTATCAACTGATGACGTCATTGGTTGTCAGGACGCTGGTGACTAGAAGGTTGTAATGATGCACAATGAAAACCTGTGGCTTTGTGTAACTAACAGGCAGGCTTGATCCACCCGCTGGCTTGTATACAAGTTTTGAGCAATTTTTAGACATTTTCCCAAGGCACCCCTGAAGAAACCTCAAGGTACCCTAGTTGAGAAAGGCTGCTTTAGAAAGTATGAGTGTACATAATTAGGCTTCACACAAGTTTGAAAACCTTAAATATCATGTCATGAGAGAAATATGGATACTCTCATTGCTGACCCGTCCTTAAAGCAGTTGTAAAGGCATGATTTTTTTCTAAAATAACAAATATGTTATCCTTGCCTGCTCTGTGCAGTGGTATTATACAGAATGGCCCCAAACTTCCTCTTCTGGGGTCCCCTGCTGGCCAACTCAGCTCCTCTCCTGTGTCTGCCCCCTGTAGCAAACCGCTTGCTTTGGAGGCAGACGTGCAGTCTCGCTCCTGAGTAATGCTGTGTGTGTCCATAGTAACAGGATTTGATTGACAGCAACAGGTGTTAATGGCTTCCGCTGCTGCTTCTATGTCCTGTGAGGAGAGCAACAGAGACTAGCGCCACTGCAGACGGACACACTGCTAAATCGAGATAGGACTCCGGTAACTATATGGGGGGGGGGGTTAGAGGGCACATTTTTTACCCTAATGCAAGTAATGCATTAAGTTAAAAGACGTTCTGCCGTTAGAACCACTTTAAATATATGCTAGTTGGCTATCTTTCATGCAGACAGAGTCAATGTCCTGGACTGCAAATAAATCTGTCTTTCCTAGTCTAAATACTGTTTTAAGGTTAGTGACTTCAGTGGATCCACAGATGGAGGTCGGTGACAACAGGCCCACCTTTCTCTCATGACAATTCTGCTTTCCTGAAAAAATTTTTAAAATAACTTGTAAAAAGAAAAGAGTTGTATAATTTTTACCTTTATCTTTGCCTCTGCCCACGTCACCTAGGTGAGAGTGATGTCATCCGTCTTCCCATGAGATCTAGGAAATGTAGAGTCCTCCAGATCTCTTTGATCTGTGCTATAGAGTAGTTACAAACTATTTGGAGTGCTCACCATTCCCCAAGATCATGTGGGTAGGAGGCAGATGTAATCCCTATCCAGGCCCGGACTAGGACAAAAAAAATAGGCCTGGGCATTTAGACTGAGCAGTCCAATTTTTTTTAAACCAAATTGCAAATAACAACAACTACCAGTTTTCTGGGCACTTTTGAAAAATAAAGAAGAAAAAGTGATTGTGATTGGTTGGCAGAGGTTAGAGCATATCATTACCGCTCGGTGACTGGTTGCTAAAGGTTACAGCACACATTATATCTCACTGATTAGTTGCTAAAGATTACAGCACATCATTTCTTTTTGCTAGAGTTTACTGCACATCTTTACTGATTGGTTGCTAGAGGTTACTGCACATCTTTACCGCTCACTGATTGGTTGCTAGAGGTTACTGCACATCATTACTGCTAAATGGTTGCTAGAGGTTACTGCACATCATTGCCACTCACCCATCACTTAGCTCCATAACCCCAACCAGCTTTCCATAGAGGTGCACTTCACTACTCTGTACTCTTCATAGCCCCACACACAACCCATTACTCTTTATAGCCCCACCCAAAATGCCCTTCTCTACTCTCAATAGCCCTGCCCACAAATTTCCCTCTCCATAGCTTCTCCCCAATTGCCACTCAGCTCTCCAAAGCCCCTCCCACAAAGTCCCCTCTACTCTCTGTAACTCCATCCCAAAATTTCACTTCGCTCTCCATAGTTATTCTACCCAAAGCCCTCTAATTCCAATAGCCCCACCTACAGCCCCCCTCCAATCACCAGGATCCTTCTCTGTGCCCAGTGCAGCCCCATAGATGAGGCCTGCCACTGATTACCTTGGGCGCTGACAGGGTTTAGGAACAGTCATAGACAGTCTATATGGGGAGAAGACCTACCTGGTCCTGGCCAGCTGGGCTCACCACTCGCAGGCTATCAGTCAATGCTGCTGGCTGCCACTCCCATTCCGATCTCATCTTCTACCCTGCAGCCTCCCAAATTCTGGGAATACAGGCTGCCTGGCATGGGGTGGGGTCATAGCATCAGTGGAGCTCCCAGCCCCATCCACTCCTTGCTCGCTTGGGAATAATACTGCACACAGAGCTGTCTCCCATGTACCCCATCGCTCCACAGTGCCATTGAGGTCCTGCTTGTTAGGACATGCAGCCTGGCGAATACTCGGTGTGCCCTATGGCCAGTCCAGGCCTGCCCCCACAGGTGTTTTTTTTAATGCTTGTGCTACCTTATAGCAAGGGCAAGTGGATCCACTTAAAAGTGGAGCACAAGGAGTGTGTGGGATTTTTGTGAATGTTCTTTTATTGCTTGTATCTTGGTTACACTTTCTATTCCAATTATATTAAGCCAAATAGAGGGGGCAGACACTTTGATTTTAGTGATTTTTAAAGTGTTACTAAACCCAGGACCCTGAATCCACTATATCTGGTCTCCTACAGTACACACTACATAGAAGTGCAATTATTTTAGTAAATATAAACTGCTAAATACCTTTTCTTATCAGCAGTTAGAGCAGTCTTGTGACTTCTGTCAGTGTCCAGCAGAGCACATGTTAAAGATTGTAGGAGGAGTTTTCTTTCTGCTTTAGGAGGAGATTTATTTCTGCTTTAGGAGGATGCAAAACCCCTGACCTCCGTGTGGACAGTGCTGATTGGCCTTGTACTGATCACATGCACTCTCCCAAGAAAAAAGAAAAACCTCTCTAGCAATACACACTAAACTGAGCATGTGCAAAGTGTCTCCACACAATATGTCTTATCAGGAGATAAGAGGGAGACACTGGAAGAAGGAGAGGATCAGAGATGTCAGGATCAAACAGCATTTTTACACAATGCAGAGGATTAACCCCTTAGGTTCCACAGTGAGTATAACAAGCATGCTTTACTGCATATACAGACTGATTTTACTGTTGTGGGTTTAGTAACACTTTAAGTCCCCCCACCCCTTCAGTTTAACCCCTAAGTCTGTGTTCTCTACTTATTTTCTGGCAAATCAGGGAGAACACATAGGCTGTAATCATCTGTTTGTTCATCCATGCTATCTTTCTAGACTTATATGAAATCTGTACTGTGACAAATGCAGGTGCTGCCATTGCTGATGCCCTATAAAACAAAATACCTGGATGTCCTAACTTTAATTCTTTGAGGGTTGATTTACACTTTTGGGTTCATTGCAGTTTAGTAACCCACATTACACTGTGTGATAATATGGGTTGTGTAGCAATCGTGCACACCGATATGGACACGGTCATCCATCTTGTTAAGAATCTTCCATTTTGTATTATCTCTCCCAAAATCAGGCTTCCTCCTCCAATTTCCCCCCTCCCTCAGGAACGTGGTCTGTGTGTGTTTGCTGAGTTCAAAAGGCAACAGGCCCTAGTGGGAGAGTTCCAGGGCTGTAAATCCCACACTAGCTAGGTGCCCCTCTGTCTGCAAGACCCTTGCTGGAGAAGGGGTCATCAAGACACAAACCAGCCCTCGCTGAGCTTCAAAAGACATTTCAGACGTACATTTAAAAACTCACTTTTCCATATAATTTTATATCTTCCAATAGGAAATAATTACACAAACATGGAGCACACTTTCGGATGGCTCACTATAAGACAAGTCGCCTGGTATATTACACCCCCTTTCTGAAATACACAGGAGAGCAGAAAATTATATCTCCTTAACCATTCAAGCAGATATTTCATATTTCATATCTAACCATTCAGCAGTTGATTCTGGGTATTAATCTACTTGTGGATAGAATGTTATATGTACCGAGGAAAAGTTATTGGCCATAGTATAATTTGGGAAGGCTTTGGTCAAAGCCTGAGCTCCCCACCTACACAACCCCCTCCCCAAATGAGGCGATTGGTTTTCTGAGTCAGGGAGACACCCTGTGGAGTTCCTAGAAAAGCTAAGCTAAGCTGAGTTTAGTGGAAGTTGAAGAATTCTCCCTTTTTAACATCGGAACCAACTTTGGGAGAAAACGCCCTTTTGCTCAGAAAACTTGAAAGCTGCTTAACCCAAGGCTTTTGGCAAGTACTTTATCTAAATTCCTTTCTGTTATCTCTTTGTTGTGCTATTGCTTTCTGTATATTTATATATATTGGCTACATCTTTTTCTGTAAATATTTTTATTGCACCCTTTTGACCTTTTAGTAATAAATCTTACTTTCTGAAAGTGTTGAACTGTTTCTAAAGCTCTTTAATGCAAACTCAGAACCCCTGCCTCTGAAAAGCGCTACTGTGTGTGTGTTTTAAACTTCTGTATATCGCTGCCTGCGGTGACAGTGGTATACCGACGATTATTCAAACACCATAGTGTTATTGCTGATATTGCTGAGTTTCCTCTTTCTCTGTACAAAAAGGAGGTGGTGGCAGTGTGAAGGGTTAATTGCATAATTAACCTGACCCAGTAACAATCACTCTCAGGCTGCAGGTACATCAATTGTGGTCCATTAGCTAGAAAATCGTTGTGCAGGGTGCAGCTGGGCGTGGCATTGTTACGCACGTGACAGCACGGTTTTAGATTGGCTAGTCCTTCGGTCACGAGTTTGGTGAGAAGGGCTGGGGTCTGACACCGCAATCGTCACAGGTTGCATTAAGGCAGGCCATTCATTATGAATAGGCTGCCAGCTAAGCAAAACAAATCAAAAACTGCATGAACCTTTTTTTAAGCAACACAGTGCTCCACAGTGCATGGTATGTGCATTGAGCTTCAGTGCATAATATGTTTCAATCTGCAGTAAAGTGCATTGAGGTGGCATAAATGCACATAAAGCAGGTACATTGCCATGCGTTGCAGAGTGCACGCATTATACTCTGTGTTGCAGAAACAAACAAATATAAATAGCTCCTGAAATTTACTTAAAGCGGAACTTTACTCATAATAATTGATAAAAAATAATGCTCTTTAGCAAGGAACATACAGTACATTCCACATTAATAATTATGCTACCAAAAATTAATGTGCACTGTAATTTGCTTCCAGCATTGTTCCTGTTTATTTTGCTGGAGGCTGCCATTTTGTTGAAGCCAAGAGCCCTGAGCAGCAGTTAAAATAGAACTAAACCCTCCTATCCTTTTTAGCCAAGGAAGTTGCCTTCTGTTTGATCTACAACTGGCATGGTGCTGCACATATGATAAGTTATGACTCCAGCCATTTGATGGTTTGACAGTCTGGTTGAGAACATAAACAGTGTGACAGTTAGCAATCCTGACACTCTGGGAATGTAACTGTTTTTTGAAGCTGTTAAATCGATGGTTTTTATTCCACTTTACTCCTTAGACTGTCAGCAGATCATCCTCTACAAATTCGGCGGATTGCCTAAAAATGCCTGAATTGGAAAGCAATTGAGCATGTGCAGAGCAGGGTGAGACAGTGTATTAATCAATCAATCAATAAGCTCCTATATTTTCACCCTCAACACAAAATCACAACTTTCTCCCTAGAAAGTATTCAATCTAATAAATCCTTTTTGTGATACACATATAAATCCCCCAAAAGAACTCCAACTATTAATATAATCAATATCACTTCAACTAAATTATGTTTAAATAAATCCACACCCAATTCCGTCTTAAAATACAGAAACCCCAACAAAAATTCAAAAATGAAAATTATATACAATAGACCAAAAGTGTCCAAGTTCCAAATTTTCACTTCAATCCAGTAAAGCAGAAATTGATTCTAAAACTCCATGATAACCTCAAAAAAAAGAAAAAAGAAAATTCATAGTGTATTACCCTTTAAAAAATATATATATATACTTCACTCTGTGCACAACACAAGAACACACCAAAATTTGTGCAAAATCAATTAAATATATATCAATCCAAATAAATAAATAAATGAATAAATAAATAAAACCCAAATCGTGAAAAACGTGATCACTCCAACCACAAGTGAATAGTGATACTAGGTACTAGTACCCTCTAAACTCCAGCCAAAAGTGATACCAGGTACTATTACCCTCTTCCAGTATTTTCAAGCATGAGCTGACATAGGAAATCCGTATCTCTCAATCCTTCCTTTCCAGGGGTATTCCTCCCAACTCCTCATAGAAGCATAAAAAGGCTCCTAGGCAGGATCCATAAAAAGGAACAAATTTTAATAGTAACTTACATATAAAACAGGGAAATCCAGCTTCCAGCATTACTCTCTCAAGTTTCAGGTTGAAAACCACATGTTTCCAACCAACAAAATGGCCGCGGCGACACTTCCGGTTAGCGTGCGTGTGTGATGACGTCACTCCCCTAACGCGTTTCGTCACTTCCGGACTTCGGCTGAAGGGATCTCCAGACGAAGTCCGGAAGTGACGAAACGCGTTAGGGGAGTGACGTCATCACACACGCACGCTAACCGGAAGTGTCGCCGCGGCCATTTTGTTGGTTGGAAACATGTGGTTTTCAACCTGAAACTTGAGAGAGTAATGCTGGAAGCTGGATTTCCCTGTTTTATATGAAAGTTACTATTAAAATTTGTTCCTTTTTATGGATCCTGCCTAAGAGCCTTTTTATGCTTCTATGAGGAGTTGGGAGGAATACCCCTGGAAATGAAGGATTGAGAGATACGGATTTCCTATGTCAGCTCATGCTTGAAAATACTGGAAGAGGGTAATAGTACCTGGTATCACTTTTGGCTGGAGTTTAGAGGGTACTAGTACCTAGTATCACTATTCACTTGTGGTTGGAGTGATCACGTTTTTCACGATTTGGGTTTTATTTATTTATTTGGATTGATATATATTTAATTGATTTTGCACAAATTTTGGTGTGTTCTTGTGTTGTGCACAGAGTGAAGTATATATATATATTTTTTAAAGGGTAATACACTATGAATTTTCTTTTTTTTGAGGTTATCATGGAGTTTTAGAATCAATTTCTGCTTTACTGGATTGAAGTGAAAATTTGGAACTTGGACACTTTTGGTCTATTGTATATAATTTTCATATATTTTTATATATATTTTTTTATTTTTAAATTTTGAATTTTTGTTGGGGTTTCTGTGTTTTAAGATGGAATTGTGTGTGGATTTATTTAAACATAATTTAGTTGAAGTGATATTGATTATATTAATAGTTGGAGTTCTTTTGGGGGATTTATATGTGTATCACAAAAAGGATTTATTAGATTGAGACAGTGTATTGCCGGATTTTAAACAGTAGAGGTGGTTATGTTTAATGTTGTATATACAGTGGGGAAAATAATCATTTGATCCCCTGCAGATTTTGTACGTTTGCCCACTTATAAAGAAATGAAGGGCCTATAATTTTTATCATAGGTGTATTTTAAATGATAGAGACAGAATATCAACCAAAAATCCAAAAAATATACATGATACAAATGTTATAAATTGAGCTGCAGTGAGTAAAATAAGTATTTGATCCCTTACCAACCAACAATAATTCTGGTTCCCACAGACTGGCTATGTGCTCATGTAGTACACAAATTAGTCCTGTCAAATTAAGAAGGTGCTCTTAACGACAACTCATTATATGTATAAAAGACACCTGTCCACAGAATCTCTTTCTTGGGCACCACCATGGGCAAGACCAAAGAGCAGTCAAAGGATGTCAGGGACAAGATTGTAGACCTGCACAAGGCTGGAATGGGCTACAAGACCATCAGCAAAAAGCTTGGTGAGAAGGAGACAACTGTTGGAGCGATTATTCACAAATGGAAGAAATACAAAATAACCAACAATCGCCCTCGGTCTGGAGCTCCATGCAAGATTTTGTCTCATGGAGTAAGGATGATCATGAGAAAAATGAGGGATCAGCCCAGAACTACATGGAAGAAGCTTGTGAATAATCTCAAGGCAGTTGGGACCGCAGTCACCAAACAAACCATAGGTAACACGATAAGCCGCCATGGGTTGAAACCCTGCAGTGCCTGCAAGGTCCCCCTCTTCAAGGAGGCACATGCACAGGCCTGTCTGAATTTTGCCAACGAACATCTAAATGATTCAGAGAAGGATTGGGAGAAAGTGCTGTGGTCAAATCAGACCAAAATTGAGCTTTTTGGCATTAACTCGACTCACTGTTTTTGGAGGAAGAAAAATTCTAAAAATTCTAAGAACACCATCCCTACAGCCAAGCATGGAGGTGGAAACATTGCTTTGGGGCTGTTTCTCTGCTAAAGGTACAGGCCAACTTTGCCGTATTGAGGGGCCAATGGACGGGGCCATGTATTGTAAAATTTTGGATGAGATCCTTCTTCCCTCAGCTAGAACACTGAAGATGAGTCGTGGATGGATCTTCCAGCATGACAATGACCCAAAACATACCACCAAGGCAACAAAGGAATGGCTCAAGAAGAAGCACATTAAGGTCATGGAGAGGCCTAGCCAGTCTCCAGACCTAATCCTATAGAAAATATATGGAGGGAGCTGAAATTTCAAATTGCCAAGTGACAGCCAAGAAACCTTAAGGATTTAGAAAAGATCTGTAAAGAAGAGTGGACCAAAATCCCTTCCGAGATTTGTGCAAACCTGGTAACCAACTACAAGAACTCTTACCTCTGTGCTTGCCAACAAAGGTTTCTCTACCAAGTACTAAGTCATGTTTTGCTTGGGGATCAAATACTTATTTTACTCACTGCACTGCAACTCAGTTTATAACATTTGTATCATGTGGTTTTTCTGGATTTTTGGTTGATATTCTGTCTCTATCATTTAAAATAGACCTATGATAGGAATTATAGACTCTTCATTTCTTTGTAAGTGGGCAAAATTACAAAATATTCAGGAAATCAAATTATTATTTTCCCCCCTATACCTGCAAAAGAGGCCATCCTGAAGTGATCTAGCAGGACTTAATTTTCTGAATAAAGTTCCACGTTAACTTGAACAAGAATTGAAATGAGGAAATTCAGAGTCATAAAGAAGAGGATACATTTCCCCAGCAGGAACAAAAACAACAGTGAACCAAAACAAAAAAAAATGTTTTTACTTTATAAACACTATTTATTTATTTTTTTAACAATGACAATTTAATATAAATACAATCTGGTCACAAAAATAAAAAATCATAAAAAGTATCATAAAAAATCATAAAAAGTATTGCTTTAAAAACAAGTTGTCAGAAACGGATATAAAGCAACATTTTATCAGTATCCATCTGCTCCGTCTTAGACGAACTGACTGAGAAGAGGGAGAACAACGGAAACTTCAATTCCACGGACTGCTGGAGTGGCTGCAGGGGTGCTTACTGCTTGTCTTTATCCATATGTATTCTTATAACTCCAAGGACTGCCTTCACAGCCCGAGTAATACTCTTTCTGATGTCATCACAGCCTCATAAGCACTCTCATAGATGTCATCATGGCTTTATTAGGAGTATTCCATAGTACTCATAGTACCCATGCTCCACAGATGTATATAAGATATATGGAAAGGATATAGTGTAATTCCGTTTAAGATATTCAAAAATATACTTTAATATTGCTCTTACATCAAATATATATTAAAAACGCCATATTCCCATGACTCTAAACCTCTGCGTCCACCGAGCAGCTTCCAGGAGTGTTTAGTATGTAATTCCACTACACAAGATGGCCGCTCCGCCACTTCCGGTTCCTCTGTGTGCGTCCAACGTCACTTCCCTTGATGTGATTCATCACTTCAAGGGCTTAATCATAAGGGGTGTCTTGACGATTTACAAATAGTACCTGAAGTCGCATCCAATGTATTTCTTTGGCACTGTCTTAATCAGTGCAATTTGAAGTAGCAAGATTGCATAAATAGTTCCTGCACGACTTATTTCCGATTTCATTGCGACTTTTCCAGCACAAAAAAGGGGCGCATATATATGGCGGCATGGCAGAAGGACCAGTCAAAGCTGACACATGTGTACCAGCTGCCGTGGGAAGGCCTGCAGCACACTTAGCATGCCACTACTTCATCACCCTGGTAGGTTTCTCACTGGGTCATCTCTGTGATAGGATCACACCACCCTCTCCTCCCTGGCAGAAAAAGCATAAATTAAAGTTGGACTTTAAAGAGGAACTTCACCCCATCTGAAATCTGTTCTCTTCCTCTTCTTACTGGTTTCTTGGGTTATCGTCAAAGCACATACTCACACCTCTAGCGAATCCAGTGCTGTCCTGCTCTAATCTACTGAAGGCCGACACACTCTTGATCCCATGCTGCCATTTGCTTTGCTTGGATCATTGGGTGCCTGGTTGTCTCTTCTGGTTCTGGGTCCAACCACCTGGCTCCCTAATGATGAGCAGAAGCACATGAGCTACACTGTCCTCAAAGCCTTCTGGAATGCTTGATGTGTGTGCCCCAGGAGGCTTTAGGCAGCTGATGAGCTTAGGTGAGAAATTTGGAAACATGGGCTGAACTCCCCAAAAAAGTGGCTTAAACACTTACTATGCCCTTCTGACTGTGTCTCATGTTATACTTATATTTTGGGTGTAACATGAAAAATGGTCTTCATGCATCCAACTCCCACTCCTGCATATAGAATCTGGGGTTTGCTTCTCCCTGTTGACACCCGTCAAATTTGAATTGGTGCAGCTGTGCGTGGGTCTACGGCAGGGGCGGACTGACCATTTGGCACTCGGGCACTACCCGAGGGCCCGGGGTCAGTAGGGGACCCCATGAGATGCCCCTGGTACCTTTCATTGGCTTTTTCATAGGCTTTTTTGGATGTGGGTGAGGACACAGGGGCCCCATAATACCCTATTGCCCGGGGGCCCCATGAGTTGTCAGTCCGCCCCTGGTCTACAGCATTCAATCACCTAGAGTTGTGAATGAAAAATCGTCAAGTCTCATATTCTGCCACAATGGAGAGACTTGTAGTTCTCGATGGAGCACAAGGGCAGTGACGTCACCACATTTGCAGTGCATTGATACTACATCTAGCTCTGTAGCTGAAGGACTGTAACTCAGTTGCAGGAAGTCTGCAGAAGCCATAGCATTGCACTGGGGATCCACTGATCACGGTTACAATGCTTTGCAGCCTCAAATGCCAAAAAAAAAATCAATAAATGCACATTTTTGCCATATGTATATGAAGCGTTACCCCCATAGAGGCTGCTGATTTTAACTGGTTCTTCCAAAACAGTGCAGAGGCTACCAATGACTTTGGGTGAATGTACCGATGTGATAATAGTGTCTATACAAAAACTACATAAAACTCCAGACGCTAAAATATACTTTCTCCCCCAAAAGTCCATATGCAGTCCAAATCTCTCAGCGTCTTAATGTCCTAAACACCCATGAGTGTAATTATCTTCTCCATCAATATTCTTCCTCCAAATGTGATAAATTCTTCTTATTCCAATTTAAACCCTCAAAAGAAAAATTATAATTGCACATAGTGCATTATCCACAATACAGTATGTGATATCATTCACAAAGATGCACTTCCAAATTAGTGTCAAATTGTGCAAAAACACTCCACCATGTGTCCACTTCTAAACATCTGTCATCCTTAAGATAAGAATCCTATGTAAACTTGAGAATAGTTTTAACAAATTCCACCTCCAGCTTCCTCTGTGGTTCAGCCTCCCAAATCCGTCCTGCTCTGAATAGGAGATGCAACTCCGAAGAAATCAGATATAGTGTAATATCCTCAAGACAATCTACACTCTCTTGTGCTCCCCTCACGTCTCCACAAATCACCAGTGTATGTGAGCACACTATCCACCACCTCAAGGACCATGCACTTTACTAGAAGATAGAAATCCACCAGCATAAACAGGCATAGGCTCCTGTCATTCCAGAATATATACGATTTCCAATGGCATCATAACATATGTCAGAATAAATCAATATAGTGTAGTAGGCAATAGTAGGAATTGGGCCATTTATCAAAACATTTTTTGCTTACAAACAAATTCTGTGTCTCAGCATATATCCATTCTCAAATACAGCATGGTATGTAAAAACCGTCTCCAAAATGGCAACTCTGTAACTTCTGGTTTTACGTCCGACGCTACACTGACGCGCTTCGTCACTTCCGACTTCATCAAAGGCTGTACATGTCGGCCAGTAAAATACCTTCATACGTCCCCAACGTGAACGGGGAAGAGCCATTTTAGAGGAGGGAAACTTCATAATCGGAGAGTCCCCTTACCCCACGGACACTGATTACATTAATCACATAAACCACAATAGATCATAGCGATGTAGATGTAATACACATCTCTAAGGGTTCATGTACACAGGACGTTTGGGAAACTCTTCTGAACAATGGAAACTGACTGCTGGAAAACGTAGGCTAAAAAAGTCTGTTTAGCCGCGTTTGCATGCCGCGTTTATGCGCGTTTGCATTTAGAAGCTTTTTTAAAGATAACATCAGGAGACCTTCCAAAATGCCAAGAATGCACTGAAAAACAGTAAAAAATTTACTATTTCAGACATTTTGAGAGAAATAGAGAGAGCAGAAACAGAGAGAGCAGTATGTGTTGCGATTACCTGTCTTTTCTGGATGTATTCACTATGGATCTCATCATGAGCATAAAGCAGCACGTTCTACCATTTTTCCTTCACGCAAAACCTGGAACTGACTGCACTGGTGTACTAGGTTCATTTGAATACATGGAAAACGATTTGCATGCATTTCTGATGATGAAAAAAGGCTCTGGACAGAATCTGGACATGGAACAGTTAAAAAACGCTTCTAAACGCAAACACTTATAAACACAGTTAGCCCCGTTTACAATGCTGATAAATTCTATTCCTGAACGCAAGTTTGGTGCATTAAAAAAAACAACTGTAAACTCAACTGCCTGTAAACAACTGTAAACAACATAGTATACATGGACACATAGGGAAACATTAGGGTGAGTTCAGGGGCTGCTGAAAAATGCAGGAAAGCTCCTAAACGTGAGTTTATCATCTGCAGTGTACATGAGCCCTTAAAACAACAGCATAAGTATGTATCTATGAACACATAATTAGTGTACAATGTGTACAATGTATAACCTCTTAGCACACTGCCATCTAGTGGTATAATAATGAATGTACTCCAGTGTATAAAGAAAAGGATAATGATACTACATATCTGTTGTGACAATTACTGATACACCATAAAAATTGTAAAACCATACAAGTAATTCAACAAAACAATGGCTGCAACAGCACAGAATACGCCTTCTGGAGTGGCCCAGTCAGAGTCCTGACCTCAACCCAATTGAATTGCTGTGGCATGACCTTAAGAGAGCGATTCACACCAGACATCTCAAGAATATTGCTACACTGAAACAGTTTTGTGAAGAGGAGTGGTCCAAAATTACTCCAGATCGTTGTGCAGGTCTGATCTGCAACTACAGGAAACGTTTGGTTGAGGTTATTGCTGCCAAAGGAGGGTAAACCAGTTATTAAGTCAAAAGGTTCACATACTTTTTCCTCCCTGCACTGTGAATGTTTACATGTTATGTGCAATTAAGCCATGGCAACATCTAATGTTTGTGTAGTATTATGTTCAGCAGACTGTGTTCTTCTATTGTTGTGACTTAGATGACGTTCAGAGCACATTTTATGCTCAATTCATGTAAAACTCCACGTAATCCCAAGGGGTTCACATACTTTTTCTTGCAACTGTAAATAACTGTAATAAATATATATATGTGCAAATATTGTGTGATAGTAGAAGTTGCAGCTACCACCATTTTATTTTCCTGGGCCTCTGCTTTCAGAATCAGAAAAATGTATTATCATTTATATGTAAAGCACTGCGTACATCGATAGTGCTCTATAAGTACCTGTAATAAATAAACGTTATATTGTAAAGTGCTGAGCAAACTGTCGGCGCTATATAAATCCTGTATAATAATAATAAACAAAAATAAAGAAATTTAACAATACAAAATCATAAATCGAAATGCAGATGCAGCCCCCTCACAATAAAATACATCACATACCTCATAAAACACTATCTTTATAAAAATGGCACATATACTGTATCTCATAATAAATATATACTGCACAGTTAGTTTAAAGCGGAGTTCCACTCACCTGTCAAAAAATAAAAGTCAGCAGCTACAAAAACTGTAGCTGCTTACTTTTATAATACAGCCACTAACCTGTCCCTCGGTCCCGCAGTGTGTCCTCCAAAGCCCATTTCACCGGCCGTCCTGTATGTGGGCACCCGGCTGTGATAGCTTGCGGCTTTACAGCCGGGTACCCACTGCGCATGAGCGAGTAGCGCTGCGCTTCATGAATGGTCCTGTAGTCTTCTGGGATCTGTCACGTGTCCCAAAAGGCTACAGGAAGGGAGGGAGGGAGGACACCTTCCATTTCCGATCGCCTAGGCGATCAGATCAGAAGTGGGAGCGGGTACCTCTCAAATTCGGGTACCCGCTCCCCAAAGGTGCCAATCCTTAATGGGGAGCAGTACTTAAAGCAGAATTTCCCCTTTTGGGTGGAGCTCCCCTTTAATGTAAATATATACTTTTTGGGAAACAATTGCCCTGGTAGACAAGTGGTTAAAAAAATATAAAAAAATAATCTATAAATTATGCTTTAATTTGGTTGATTTGATGGGTAAAGGATTTAGTCCCTGGTCACAGCGGTGCGACTTGACATGCAATTTCAAATCACATGACACATTGCACCTTGTTGGTCGCAATGGAAGCAGTCATTTTGAAAGTACTTCATGCACTACTTTTTCAAGTTCAGGTGCTACTTGCATAGACATCTATGCATGAATTTGCACAGATGTCTTCTAAGTCGCACTGACATCCGACTTTGAAATTGTGCGATTTCACATGAAGTCGCACGATTTCAAAGTCAGATTTGGTGTGACCGAAGACTTAGTAGAACTAAAGGCAAAGCGTTTTTTTAAAAAAGTTTTGGATAGGGTAAGGAAGGGTTATAATTCCGGATAGATTTTTTTTTCGCCATCTGTCCCATTGAGGACATTTCCCTTCACTTCCTGTCCCATAGTCAAACATGAAGTGAAAAGAAATTCCTCCAAATTAAGGGAATCCCTTGAGGACGCCCAGTTCACCAGAACTAGTTTCCCATTAGATTTCCCCTCTATTACTTTTATGGGGAAAAGGGATTGTCTGGGATTTTCTTTACTTTCACTCTCAATAATGGTAAACAGGACAAACAGAGGGCCAATCTCCTGAAGGGGGGGGGGGGGGGGGCACAGACAGCAATAAAAACTGACAGGGGATCTAATCCATCTCCACTCTATCCAAAACTAAAAAAAAAAAAAAAGTTTTTAATTATGATGTGCGATGTTGAAGAAAACAAGAAAGACTCAGAAACCAATGAATGTTTCTGATATAGGAAAGAATCTGATAGGTTGCCTAGCAAGTGCACTATTGTATCTATTTTTACATATATCTTATCAGCCTGTATTATTTTATATTACTGATCTTTGAAATGAGAACTCACAACCCGGAAGTGTATAGAGAGATTACTTCCGGGTGGAGAAAGATGGCGGCGCCCAGGGGGCAGCATGCTGGATTGTGAAGTGTTACCGGGAGGTGTAATATGGCGGGTCTCACCTTATTTATCCGGGGTCTCCCGGAGGATGCCAGCACCGAGAAGTTAGAAGAGCTCTTCAGTGACAGCGGGCCCGTTAGACAGTGCTTCGTGGTCAAACAAAAAGGTAATGTGAGTGCCGGGCCGCCTGTGATAGCTGAGTATGAGGAGTCGGGCTGGCAGAGCTCTCCATCTTCTCTGGGGGAACCACAAAGACTGAACTGGGTTTATCATTGTTCTGATCATTACACTTCCTCTGCAGTGCTACCCCCCAGTATGTCTGTCATCAATCAACATGGGGGTATAGATACAAAAGTTGGGGTTCAGTACACTAGTAAGAATGGGACTTGGGAGAACTCCCTGGTGACCATTATTCATAGATTGTCAGCTCTGGAGACCAGCACACAGCTGACACTTGTAGTGAGAAGATGTGTAGGCTCTGTTGTGTCATACATAGGCTTTGCAGCCTCACATTGCTTCTTTAGCGGTGACAGTGATGCTGTTATTAGCCACTTGCCCTCCTGAGGATTATTTGCCCCCCCCCCCTTCCTGGCTAGGTCATTTTTTGTGTTTTGGCGCTCCATTACTTTACCTGACAATTGCGCGATCATGCAACACTGCACCCAAATGAAACTTGTGTCCTATCCCCCCCCCCCCTCAAATTTAGTTTTTTGTTTCAGTGGTATTTGATCACATGTGCATTTTTTTTTTTTTGCGCTATTAAAAAAAAAACCCAACAATTTTGAAAAAGAGAAAAAAACCGTTTTTGACTTTTTGCTATTAAACATGTCCAGCAATGGATGGTGTTAGTAGGGCAGTGGATGCTATCAGTAGTTTTAAATTTTTTTTATGATTTGTAAAAAAAATTTTTTTTTGTAATTTAGTTTATTACAATTTTTTTACCAGCCCTTTACAGGGACTTTGGTAAAATATCAGGAGTTTTAACAGACCCCTGAAGTCTCACTTTTGAGACAGAGAAAGGAGCTGAGGAAACGCATTCGCCCTCTTGCACTACAGATGAGTAAACAGGAGACAGAAACTTCTGATCATTCATAAACTGAAGCGTAGTAATTTTAGTTTACTAGGCTTCCATTATGAATGAACAGAGCCGGTGATTGGTACAGATTACTGTCTCTGTTCATTCAGACAAGGAAGGGGCCAGTAAATGACACATTTACCGGTACCTTCCTCTGCTCTTTATATTGATACATCCCCACAGCAGCCGGACGGAGAGGGGAGGAGAGAAACTGGCAGTGCTGCAGGGGGATGAGGGGGGTTGGGGGAGTACATAGGGGCCCAGGCAGTAGGGGGAATCCCAAGAACAATCAGGGGTGATTGCTGTGTCATGGGGGCAAATTACAAGCACCGATCTCCGGCTTTCTATGAGAGCAGCTGAAAGCCTCAGGAGGGGAGGAGAAGGAAAAGCTTTCAGTTGCTTCATCAAGAGACATACAGGGAGATCGGTGTGTCAGGTGGGTGGGGGGAATTACATTCACTGATCACCCTCAACTGTCATATTCCCCCTGCTGCAGGGGTTTTTGTGCTTTTTGGCACAATTTACCTGCATGGCAGCAGTGTTGCAGGTTTCTGCACCACAGGAGACAGCTGCGGGTAAATGTGAACAGGCACATAGAAAAGCATTCTTTTCTGTGCGCCCTTGCAGTGAGCTGTGTTTTTTCTAATACAGACAAACACAACTCTTTGCTATAGTGTGAATGGGCCCTTAAAAATGAAATTCCAGATATAGATATTTTATACAAAGTTCCATTGGACCAGCTTGGACCAATGTAACTCTGTATATACCATACCTGACCAATGCCCCCTGGAAGCTAGAAATCACTCATGTAGACACTGCTGTTCCAGGGTTCTCCACTTGCTTCCAGGTCCCAAGGTGAGCTGCCATCCTGAAGCATTGTGTTCTCTGGTGGGACAAGGTGGAGAGGTGATGGCATGCGCTGCACTTTGTAAAGTCAGAGAATGCTTTGCATTAGTTCATAAAATGCAAAGCATTCTCTGAATGGTGCCGGTTTTGAGTGACTGACCACCTTCACAATTCATCAAGGAAGCTGCTCAGCACGGGACACATGAAAGCAAGTGGAGATCGCTGGAGTAGCGGGGTCTACTTCAATGATTTCGAGCTTCCAGGGACAGTAGTCTGACGTGGTATATACATGGTTATAGCGGTCCAAGCTGGTCTAATGTAACTATGTGTTAACTATCCGTATTTGGAATTCTTCTTTAAAACTGATCTCCATTTTAAATGTAAATTTAAATAAGTTTAAAAGTTTAACTAGTTTGTTTGGACCAATCTGGTCCAAACTATTTCCTTTACTAGCTGCTGCAGCAGCTCCCAGTACTGTATGTATCCCAGGGATGTGTGATTTGTTATCTCCCGATGCCCAGAACGTGTAGTTCCGGGAGCCGGGCAGGTAGTTTTATGTTTCCACTTAGCCCTGCTGCGGGCAAGCAGCAGGGCTTACTTGTTAGGAGGAAGCATTCAGGTGGCTATGGTGAAGCCCGAATGCTTGCACACACCCCGCTAAGTTGGCAACCCCAGACTCCCGTACTCCGCTTGCCCATCTGCATGTCTGGGACCAGCTCAGAAAGTGCCGGCATGCAGTGGGGATGGATGAGAGCAGACACGTCCAGACAAATGTGTGCTATAAACACAAAAAGTTCTCTGGCAGTGAAAAGGATAAGTTCACCGTCGTGAACATGTTACAGGTCCTACCCATTTTTAGGGTGGAACATATAACATGATCCCGCAGCAGCTTGGCAATACGAGCCCTCTCTGTGACAGCAGTATGGGGAGAAGTTCCTCGCACCAGCTGTCACTTTTGAAAAGAGTGTGGATGTGCGGGGCTCCACCCACTTGGCTGCGTCATCCATTCACAGAGTTATGTGAATGAATAAACTATGAGTACTGACATCCTTTGCCGATGTCGTATTGTAGTTCTCAATGAGCTACTGTGGTGCTGTTGAACGCTCTGGTAGTTCATTGATTCTTCCTGTCAGTTTGAAACTGCCTACCCTTACGATGTAAAGGCAGACAGATTACACTGACAGTCTGCAGGAATCCTGCATTATACCCATGATCTGCTGATCACTGGTGCAATGCTTTACAGGCTCAAAAAAAAAAAAGAGCCACCTCCCGTCCGGCCGTTGTATATAAACGGCTGGACGGTGGCAGTGCAGGGTCGGGTGGGCGTTTATAAATGGCCTCCCCGCCCCCTGCTTGTGCAAGCTCCCTGAGAGCGCGCAGCACCGTGATCCGGTGCCCGCTGTGTCCTCCGTACACAGTGGAACACTGATCGTCATACGGGATCTCTGTGCGAGGTCCTGATCGTGTGATCACTAATTGGCCAATCAGTGATCATATGCAGAGTAGTAAGGAAGATGTCACTTCTGACATCATTGCTTACTACGTGTGAAATCTGTGAATGATCACATGGTACAAGGCTATTCACAACTGCCTTGTACCATGTGAAAATCTGTGACCAATCACAGCTCACACAGTAGTTCTTAATGGCTGCAAGAATACAGCCAGAGAGAAGGAGAAATGATTGCTTTTACAGCCTTTATGGGTGTAAAAGCAATCAGTGTAAAAAAAACCCTGTACTGCTAGGGTGACAGTATGTAAAAAAAAAACAAAAAAAAACAAAAACATAAATAATATAAAAATGTAAAAAAAAAACTTAAATTATAATTTTTGGTTATAAACTAATTTTGGGTTATTTTTTTTTTATTTTTTACTAAAAAGATAACAGTATACATTTTGGCCAAGATTTTTGATGAAATATTATTTATTTGCAAAATATTATACGAAAAGCACTTTTTTTTTTTCAAACTTTTTGGACATTTTCATTTACATAACAAAAAAAATAAAAATCCCAGTGGTGAATAAATACCACCAAAATAAAGCTTTATCTGTCTCAAAAAAATTCATATGGGTACAGTGTTGCATGACTGCGCAATTGTCATTCAAAGTGTGATAACACTGAAAGCTGAAAATTGGCCTGGACAGGAAGGGGGTAAAAGTGCTCGCACTTAAAGTGGTTAACAGAGCAGACGCTGGATCTTGATTTGGCTAACTGTGCAATCAATTATTCTTTCAGGTACAGAAAAATGTCGAGGTTTTGGTTATGTCACATTTTCCATGCTGGAGGATGCCCAGCGAGCAATGAAAGAAATCAAGCAATATGATGGGAAAAAAATTGAGGTCTTGGTGGCTAAGAAAAAACTTACTGAAAAGGATAAGAAATTAAAAATCAAAGGTATGCTTGTATACTTGTAATTAAAAAAGAGGAAATGTAAATTTTTGTAGTGCTGCTTTTAACTATGTAATGTGTATGACAAAAAGATGCCCAGCTGTTTCTTACTTTTTGTTTCAGAGACTGCCAACACCTCTGTGGAAAAGAAGCCTAAAGATGGCAAAGGACAGCACAAAAAAGCTAGACTGATTATCCGAAACTTGAGTTTTAAGGTTCAGTATTAAAGCATGCTATTTCCTATAGAGATCCTAGCATACTGTTCAGTGTGATGGGACTTGAAATTAGCTTGTAGTAATTGGGTATTGTATCCAGTGTGTGTGTGTTTGTGTATACAGTAATACCTTGGTTTACGAATTTAATTCGTTCTGCAGGACTTTTCATATAGCAAAAAATTTGTAAACCGAAACACCATTTCCCACAGAAATGCATTGAAAACCAATTAATCAGTTCTGGAGGCCAGAAAAAAGTAAATGCTACTAAAATACCGCATGAGTTATTTTATTAAGTCATGCGGTATTTTAGTAGTGACAGCCATGTGTTAATGCTTCAACTGTCAGCGGGGTTCCCCACTGACAACTGAATGTAAAAGAATTGCCAGCAATTAAAAACATAATTAATAAACGGTGTGGGGTTCCCCCTCCCATCTATACCAAGCCTTTTTGGGTCTGGTATTGATTTTGAGGGGAACTCTGACGCCAAAATAAAAAAAAATGGTGTTTGGGTCCCCCCCCCCAAAAAAAAAATCCATACCAGACCCTTATCTGAGCATGCAGCCCACAGGTCAGGAAAGGGAGGGGGGGGGGGGGGGGGAGGACGAGCGAGTGCTCACCCCCCCCCTTCCCGAACCACACCAGGCCCCATGCCCTCAACATGGGGGGGGGGGGTGCTTTGGGGCGGGGGGCTTCCCCCCCCCCCCCCCCCCCCCAAGCACCTTGTCCTCATGTTGATGTGTAGTGTGAAAAAAGACAGGACACGGTCTTTGACAAGTCCTTTTATTAAAAGAAAAAACGAAAAGAATGTGCCCCGCAGGAGATCCAATGTCAATCATGATGCCTGCCGCCGCCGACCCCAAAAAAAAGCAAGGAAAAAAAAGGTTCCGTTCCTGACATTGGCTGCCAGCCTTTGCCCCTGAGCTGGCTTGACAATTCTTAAATATATACGGGGCTGGGCCACCCGGAGACCATGGGAACAGTTTGGGGATGGTCCCTTTTTGTTCCAACATGACTGCGCACCAGTGCACAAAGTAAGGTCCATAAAGACATGGATGAGCGTGTTTGAGTTGGAGGAACTTGACTGGCTTGCACAGTCCTGACCTCAACCCGATAGAACACCTTTGGGATGAATTAGAGCGGAGACTGTGAGCCAGGCCTTCTCGTCCGACATCAGTGCCTGACCTCACAAATGTTCTTCTGGAAGAATGGTCAAACATTCCCATAGACACGCCTAAACCTTGTGGACAGCCTTCCCAGAACAGTTGAAGCTGTTATAGCTGCAAAGGGTGGGCTAACTCAATATTGAACCCTACAGACTAGGATTCCATTAAAGTTCATGTGCGTGTAAAGGCAGGAGTCCCAATACCCTTTGGCGTGAGTGTCAGCAGAATGTAAAAACAAGGAACTGCTTCAAGAAAGCATTTGGGTTTTTTGTGTGTGTGTGTGTGTATCTTCTCACAGAATTGAGTCCACCCCTCACATTTTTGTAAATATTTTATTATATCATTTCATGTGACAACACTGAAGAAATGACACTTTTCTACAATGTAAAGTAGTGAGAGTACAGCTTGTATAACAGTGTAAATTTGCTGTCCCCACAAAATAACTCAACACACAGCCATTAATGTTGAAACCGCTGGCAATAAAAGGGAGTACACCCCTAAGTGAAGATGTCCAAATTGTGCGCAAAGTATCAATATTTTGTATGGCCGCCATTATTTTCCAGCACTGCCTTAACCCTCTTGGGCATGGAGTTTGCCAGAGCTCTCTTCCACTCCTCCATGATGACATATCGGTGTGTGTGAGATATATATATAATATATACACACACACACACAGCAAGGGTCTGATTGAAAGGTTATAAACACTATAGTAAATGCATTTTCTACTTTTACATGTGCTTACTGTGGTGTGTGGTTTTTTTTTTTTTTTTTTTTTTTTTTTTTTTTTTTGCGTTTCTTAGATTTAACCACTTCAATACTGGCCACTTTCACCACTTACCTGCCCAGGCCAGTTTCAGATTTTAGTGCTGTCACACTTTGACAATTGCGTGGTCATGCAACACTATACTCCTATTTGTATAATTTTTTTGAGACACATAGGTCTTTCTTTTGATGTTGTTCAACCACTATTTTATGCTAAACAAACAAAAAAAGACTGAACATTTAGAAAAAAAATCTTAGTTTCTGTATATAATTTTGAAAAAAAAGTTATTTTTTCTTCTTCCCGAATGTGCACTGATGAGGCGACTTTCAGTGCTCAGTGCTCAGTGTCATCAGTGCTCTAATTATCAGTGTACACCATGTACTGACAGCCTTGCTCATACAGCGTGTGAGGAAAGGACTGTTGATAACCAGCAAGTCTGTTTGCATGTGATCGACTGTGATTGGACACAGCTGATCACATGGTAAAGGGCCCTTTAACCTAATCTATTATCCGCTGTGTGCAAAGGACACAGCTATCACAGAGCATACCTGGGGGTGTACAGGGTGCGGGGTTCTGGGATGACATCCATGGACACCCTCCCAGACCCAGATGACCATGTCGTGGTTGGCAAGCGGTTAAAGCGGAACTTGTCCTGGAATTAAAAATTTTCAAGCAGGTAGGCTTTTTTTATTGCAGAAGAGACATTAATAGGTCTTTTCTGAAATAAAAATCCTGCCTGCTTGTAAGTAAAGGCTTCTACTTCCCTCCTCACAAAATGCTTTAAAATTTACTCTGAGCTGTGCATGTGCAGCTTATTGTACATTCTTGGCTCAACTCTGTTCTAGTATGAATGCACTCCTGTGCATATCAGAATGACTAAGGACCCCAAACCTGCAAGCAGTCATGGAAAATACGTTGGAAAGCTTGTGAACATTGCAGCACTGGAGAAAAATTTGCAAGGCTTTAGTGCCGCTTAAGCACTTTCCTATTGGGCACTTATACCCCCTTCCTGCCCAGGCCAATTTTCAGCTTTCAGCGCTGTCGCACTTTGAATGACAATTGCATGGTCATGCAACACTGTACCCATATGAAATTTTTATCTTTTTTTCACACAAATAGAGCTTTCTTTTGGTGGTATTTACTCGCTGCTGGGTGTTTAATTTTTGCGCTATAAACAAAAAATAGAGTAAAGATTTTGAAAAATTTTTTTTTCTGTTTCTATTATAAAATCTTGCATACAGGTAATTTTTTCTCCTTCACTGTTGTTCGTTGATGAGGCAGCACTGATATACAACAATGATGGGCACTGGTGGGCGGCACTGCTGGGCACAGAGGGCAGGCACTGGTGGGTGGCACTGCTGGACACTGATCATCAGGGCACTGATAATCAGTTCCCTGATGATCGGTGTCGATCCCTTCTTTGACAATTGCCGGTTATCGGCAGTACTTTCCTCACTCTGTTACAGTGTGAGGAAAGTGCAGCTGATAACCGGCAACTGCAGTTTCCAGTGATCTGCTGTGTCATTGGACATGGCTGATCACGTGGTAAAAGACCACTATGATTGGCTTTTCACCCCATCACGTGATCGGCTATGTCTGTAGGACACAGCTATCATGGAGATCGCCAGGTCTGCGTCCCTGGGGGCGCACGGGAGGGCTTCATGATGTCCTCCCAGAGCTGGATGGCCGCAGTGTAGCTTTCATTCAGCTATCTGCGGTTGGCAAGTGGTTAAAGAGGAGTTCCAGGTTTCCCCCCCAAAATTAAGTCAGCAGCTACAAATACTGTAGCTGCTGACTTTTAATATAAAACGACACTTACTTGTCCAGAGGTCCAGCGCAGTCATCACCTGGGCTAGTTCTTCACTAGCCTCCAGATTCCCAATGCTGGCATTTCAAGTAATGGAAACTGGAAGTGAAGCCTTGTGGCTTCACAGCCGTTTCCTACTACATATGCTTGAGCCATGCTGCGCCTTGTGATTGTTCCCAGAAAACTACAGGGGGTTGGAGGGGGCGAACTGACAAAACCAGCTACCCTCTCTCCCACAAAGTGCCAAATGTGACAGTAGGGGGGGCTGCAAACAAGTGGAGCTTCCCCTTTTGGGTGGAGCTCCACTTTTAGGTGCAGGTTTTGCTGCTTTTATAGCACTTTATATGTAGCAGCATGAGGTAAAACACAATTGTTACAAATGTGTACTGCGAGTTCTGCCTGCCAATACATTTTTTTCTCTAGTGAAAGTGTATTACGAGTACATAACACATTTGAGTATAGGCTCTTGGCTGTGCTTGCTAACCTTGCTCTTCTCTCGACAGTGTTCTGAAGATGATCTCAAGAAACATTTTTCTACTTTTGGAACTGTGCTGGAGGTGAACATCCCAAAAAAGCCAGGTTTGTCCCCTCCTCAACTTGTGCATGCAATTAGAAACCTAATTTCCAATGGTTAAAGAAGTAATTTGCTGTTGGATACCTCAGTCTATCCAGGCCTGTACCTGTTCCAGACTATGGACCTTAAACTATTTACATATTCTTAACAAGCGGTAAAAGCTCTTTTACAAGACCTCACTCCTCTAGCTGCCTGGGAAGTATTTTATTTCAAATATAGCAACCATAACTCTAGTCTGTTTAGTCCCTTTCTAAGGGATTATAGAAACACCTGATTTTTTTACAATAGAGGGCTGGCAGACTGCAAAAATCTGATCTCCATAGAAAAAAAACAAAAATTTTTAGTTGTGTGGTGCGCTCAAAAATTGGATTTCTCCAATATGCCTATAGATATAGATGTGAATGGGTGAATTTTTTTTTTTTTTTTTAAGGCCTCATTCACATGGGTGCTTATACTTGTGCTCCATGAATACACCCATGTCTTTAAGCGACTGGAGCCACTGTGTTTTACTTGCAGGCAACCTATCAACCTATGCATGTTGCATGGAAACACAGCTGTTCTCCCAAATTTGACCTATAGAAATGTATGGTTTACCTGCATACAGCACCTGAAGGCTCCAGCTGCTTGAGCCATAGCCCATTCACACATTACAGGTATTTGCTCCTGTGTGAATGAGGCCTTAAAGACTGTAAATGTGCATAGATTGGGCACAAGTTCTCCAAGATTTACCATTTGGGTAATGGCATCTCATGTAACAAAGCAAATTAACACAATTGCTTCTTTATTTTGCATGAAATGTGAAATATAGGGATATATCATAATTTGAAAAACACAATAAATCTGTATTTGTGAGCCATCAAGTTTACCTTTTGAACATTGATATGACAGGGATAAACCAAAGCTCCAATGTGAGATTAGAATATCAAAATATAGTTCTTTTTTGCACTCTTCTGCTGTCAGTGTCTGGCTCTGCAGTGTTCCCCATACGATTTCAGTGCATATGTCTGGTTGCTTCAGGAGGTTCAAGGTAGAGAGCAGTAAAGAAACAGGAGCTGCATCTCCATGTGGTGCCACTCATATGGCATTTATTATACTTCTACCAAACTGAAGATCTGCCATGATGGATTTTACAGCACTTCAGTATTCTAAAACTGATAATTAAATTCTACATGGGGTAGAAAAGGAGCAGTGATACAAACTACTGATGTGAATATATTGCCTGCATTATGCATGTGGATGGTCTCTAATATTTTTCATTCTTTTTGATAACTTGTATAATGGACCTTTCTTCTTCAGATGGGAAAATGAGAGGCTTTGCGTTTGTTCAGTTAAAGAACATGCTGGAAGCCAGCAAAGCACTAAAAGCAACGAACATGAAGAGTATAAAAGGTAGGAGTATAAATAACACTACAACTTGTGGTGATATCGTAAATGGTGTTAATTGTAAGAATTAACAAAAAAAAAGCTCCCGAAGACTGGGACAGTTCTAAATACAGTAATTTTTTACTTCAAACTCTACCAATGGATATGGTAAACATTCAAAACTGCCATTCATGGTAGATCAGGCATACCAGGTCTTCATAAAGTTAATTGCCCAGGTATGCTTTTTTTCACAAATAGTACCAGCTTCTGCTGTCACTGGGTCTGCCTCCCACCCTCTACACTTTGCTATTGGCTTTGTGCATTGTAACAATGGTCAATAAGACTGAGTAGCTTGGGGAGAAAAGGGCTTCTCATAATCATACTACCAAGATGGATAAATGGATGTGCACGAATCACATACTTCTAAACTTTCAAGAATTATACACTCACTGGCCACTTCATTAGGTACACCTTGCTAGTGCCAAAAAAATATCCCCCACTCCATTACTCCACCAGCTTGAACTGCTGATACAAGGCAGGATGGATCCATACTTTCATGTTGTTTACGCCAAATTCTGACCCTACCATCTGAATATCGCAGCAACCAATCTGCCCATTCTCCTCTGACGTCAAAAAGGCATTTTCGTCCACACAACTGCTGTTCACTTAATATTTTCTCTTTTTTTGGACCATTCTCTGTAAACCCTAGAGATGGTTTTGTGTGAAAATCCCAGTAGATCAGCAGTTTTTAAAATACTCAGACCAGCCCGTCTGGCACCAACAACCATGATACATTCAAAGTCACTTGAATGCCCTTTCTTCCCCATTCTGATGCTCGGTTTGAACTTCAGCAAGTCGTCATCACCATGTCTACATACGTAAATGCATTGAGTTGTTGCAATATGATTGGTTTATTAGCAATTTCTATTACCAAACAATTGAGCAGGAGTACCTAATAAAGTGGCCAGTGAGTGTATGCTATAGAATTATTTCCATACATTTTTACTTCCTGAATAACAAAAAATAAGCACTTGAATTTACTGTAACACGTTCTCGTAACCAAAGTTTACAAGGAATTTTTTTTTTTACATTTACTGTTTTTTGATTAGTAGACATCCTCAGAAGAATTGTTATCCCAATTGTTGTAAAGCGCTGCGTAAATGGTTGGCACTTTATAAATCCTGTATAATAATAATTGTGTTACCACAAGTAGGTTTTATGAAGTTGGGTGTTAATAAGAATGGCCAGAAGACAAAGTCAAGTATTGTTTCATTTTTACTGCCCTTGGGGGGGGGGGATTCTCTTCCCTTGAAATATTTTTTAAACTTCACTTTTTTTCCCCCCCCTCAAACCCTTTTCAAGAAATGTATGTGTGGAAAATTTTGAACTTCTTAATGATTTATATTTTGGACTCATGGGCTGTTTTTTGTGAAAACTTGTGTTTTGCAGACCGTACGGTTGCTGTTGACTGGGCTGT
This sequence comes from Staurois parvus, assembly GCF_062004578.1. Classification (NCBI taxonomy): domain Eukaryota; kingdom Metazoa; phylum Chordata; class Amphibia; order Anura; family Ranidae; genus Staurois; species Staurois parvus. The sequence goes on from NW_028317971.1 coordinate 11,225,289, forward strand.
AGCAAAGGATAAATATACAGCTACCCAGGGAACAACTGGCAGTGGTAAGTTGATTGTTTTTATTCACTTACAGTAGTGTGTGTGTCCTGCTTTTTAAGGGTCTAACCAAAGCAGCAGTGTGCTGCTCTGTAGACTGCACAGATTTAAAGTTGGGAAAAAAAAGCCCAAGTCTAACTATTCTTAAAAATGTTTTCTCCCTCTTCCTACCTATCCTGCCTGACCCATGTTTAAAAAAAACAAATGTTTACTGGCTTATTGTTTTTATTCAAATAATCTTTATTGAAGATTTTTTCCAACAGATATAATAACATGAAAAAGACAGAGACAATGTTGGTTCTTTGTTGTACAGATGATTAGGGTAAAGGTTAACAATTCAATAATTTCCCAGTATAATAATGTATACATTTACTTAGGTGAGCATGTGATAATGGAATCAGCTTCAATCAATTGGAAGACAACTAAGAGCCATGTGGGATAAGGGGAGGGAGAGGATGTGGGGGGAAAAGCAGGGGTAGGAAAAGTTACATCAACAGGAACAACTGTCAGAGCAAGAGGGTAGGAGAGCAACATCATACCAGTCAGGATAGAATTGTATATTCTGTTGAGGATAATCATCATAGTTTAACTTTACAATTGGGGTTAGGTGACCATTGAGACCATGACGTACTGGCTTATTTTTATTCTACTTCGATTCAGTCTCGTGATCATGCAGCTGCACCTCAGGGAGCATTCAACAACAGCTGGGAATTGTGGGAGCTTTGATGTCACCCATAGGCTTCCATAGCCTAACTGTTGTCAGAACGCCTTTCTACCCCCTACAGCAGCCACTTACTGACACAGGAGAGCAAGAACTATGTGCTGACGTGACTGGACCGGAGCGGATTACCCACTTGCCCTTCAGAGGATTTTTGGCGATACGGTGCTGCATTGCTTTGACAATTGAGCGGTAATGCAACGCTGTACATTAATTCAATTTGTCAAATTTTTTTCCCACAAATAGAGCTTTCAGTGATATTTGATCTCTTCTGCGTTTCTTACTTTTCGCTCTATAAACAAAAAAAGACTGACAATTTTGAAATCTCCCCCCCCTAATATTTTTGACTTTTTGCTATAAAACATGCCTCTTGAGGGTTAGGGAATGATGTGAGTGTGCAATATGTGTGTAAATTTGTATTCTGCTATGTGCCTTTGCTATTCAAAAGAAAAAAAAAATCCTTCTTGTATTAATTGGTTTACGTGAAGGTTATAGCGTCTAAAAATGGCAGTGTGTGTATATATACTTTTTTTTTTTTTTTACTAGCAATGGCGGCGATCAGCGACTTATAGCGGGACTGTGGCAAGCAATCTGACACTGGGTGGGAAATAACTGCCACTGACATCCCCAATGACACTAATATAGAGATCCGTGTTAATGAAAAGCACTGACACTGTACTAATGAATCTCGGCAGGAAGGGGTTAACATCTGGGGTGATAAAAGGATTAACTGTGTTGCATGCTGTTTTACTTGGGAGACATGTTGCATCACAGAAACCTGACATTTTAACAGGGGTGTGTGGCCTTTTTACATCCACTGTATATCGATGCAGCACTGTGCGTAGCTGAAGTTCTTCTCCCTTCTTTTTCTTCTCACAGGAAGATTAGGCAGGAACGAGACCCTGTAACACTGTAATTTGTGGTTTAGCTGGGTATACACGTATAGAAAATCAGCTGGTTAAGCAGGAACCTGATGAATTTCTATTTATGTGTACTGCTGTCTGTTCAAGTCCCCCCTTTCAGAAGACAAAATAATCCCTGAAGCAGCATCGCTTGTGTTGATGTGGGGGCTTGTTCATTTTTGTTTGTTTCTCTTCAACCCGCTGTGTATACTTTGTATGTATTGGTTTTTAAGCTTATACATACTTTTAAAATTATAGGCTTCACCTTGAGCCATTTTGCCTGGTCAGAGAACCGGTTATGTTTGTACTTCTGAAAGAACAAAAATGTACAGACTTGTGAAATTGTATATTTTCCCCTTGTGTTCATTTAACATCCTCAAAGGACTGACTCTTTGTTGAAAGAGATGAATCTCATGTTGTCTGACAGCGGCTGTCCTCCCAGCTGCCTGACCTCTTTCTGATAACTTGCAGGGTCTCCTGACTCTCTCTGCACTCGCTGTCGTATTTTGAAAAGGACGTGGCTGTTCCAAGCTCTGTCCACTCAGCCACATCAATGATTCAGTTTCCTGTGAATTAATGAACTACAAGCACTGTCAGCCACCGTGGCTGACGGGTTGTTCTGAATGAACTACAAGGGCGCCGATGAGCGCTTTCATAGTTCATTCACAAGCCCTGCAGCTTTCAGACAGCCTGTGTGGAGATACGGGCAGATTCTTGTCTGCAGAAAACTGACCTTGCACAACTGATCCACTGATGAAGTGCAAAGCTTTCCAGTCTCCTGCAGGAAAAAATACATGAACATTGTTTTTGCTTTTTTTTTTTTTATTTTTTTTTTTGATAGGTGAACTTAATATAAATATATCTATAGATATATATAGATAGAGAGAGATAGATATAGATATATTTATATACACTTACACTTCTATTGTAATGTGCAGGAGGCAGATGTAGAAAAGCAAGTAATGACACTATCTGAAAGAGCCAAATCTTAGCTAGTCAAAATGGCCTGGAATTCAGCCATAGCAAGAAAGATGGATTTGGAAGCCTATTGCAGGTTGGTGCTTCCGGAAGAATTCTAGGGCTATCCTGAGACTAATTTTAAGCGATTCAGACTAAAAGGGTGTTTTTGGTAAGATCACACAATTATCATTTGACTGCAAATTTTTTTTCTTGTATACACCTAATCATGACTGGTTCTCTGTAGGTTCCTTCAAAATTTACAAATATGTTTCTTTCAGAAACCAATAAAAACACAAAGCCGTGTAAACCAGAGGAGAGTGATGAGGATAAAGAAGAAACAGCCTCCTCAAATGAAGAAGAAATAACATCACTGAAGAATGAAGGCAGTTCTGCAGAGGATGATGGCGATACATTAAATGATGATGTTGAACCAGAAGAGGAGAAGTCTCCCAAGGCCAAAATCAAAGAATACAAACTGTGAGTGCAAAGCAGTTATTGTATAGTGATATATATATATATATATATATATATATATATATATATATATATATTTTTTGTGAGCATAGCTTTTTGCTTCATTTAAAAAAAAAAAAAGAAAAAATACAACAGCTTCAGGCAACCACTTCAGTACTGGGCACTTTTACCCCCTTCCTGCCCAGGCCAATTTTCGGCTTTTAGCACTCACATTTTGAATGACAGTTGTGCTGTCCTGCAACACTGCACCCATATGAATTTTTTTTCCCCCACATAAATAGAGCTTTCCTTCGGTGATATTTAATCACCGCTGGGTTTTACATTTTTTTCTAAGTAAACAAAATTTATGAAGAAATATAACCCAACTCAGTGTATATTATTTAGTCTGTAGGAAAGAGTCCACAAACAATGGTATATATCTGAAAATCACCCCTGTACTGCCCTAAAACATCAGGACAGTAAAAATATCCCCCAAATGTTGCCCATTTGGAAAGTAGACAGGCCATGGTACTTAGTAAAAGGCATGGTGAGTTTTTTTGAAGTTGTAATTTTTTTTCGTTACTATTTTTTGGGAAAATGAAGAAATCTAAAGTTTGTGTGGTGTTTGTTGTCTGTTTTCTTTTCTTTTTTTTTTTCTTCCTGCCACCATTGCAGTACAGTGGCATCATATAACTGGTGTGTTTGTTGATCAGAGACATTGACTGGTAACTGTACGAAGGAAAAAAAACATTTTTTTTTTTTCTTTCTCTTTCATTACATTTTTTCTTTTCTTTTTTTGGTTGTTGTTGTTTACACACTATGACTACATATAACTGTGTGAGTTTTACAGTCATAAGCAACCATTTTTTTTCTGGATTAAAACTATCCATTCAGTGTTTACTGTTGTGATTAGCTGTGAGTGGCCACAGCTAATCACATGGTGCAGATGGGCTGTGATTGACCCTGTCTGTACCATATGATCATTGTGACCAATCGGAGCTCATCACAATAGTACACAATGAAAGGCATGAATCAAAGGCTTTCTTTGTGTATAATTGTCATATGATCTGCTTTGATGAGCCACAGCAATCACATGGTACCGGCAAAAGGCTGATACACTAATCTTTCATCGGCTGTGTCTGGACGTTCTCATATGATGTCTTCCCAGAATAAGAGGGCTCCCACCGGTCTGCCATTTTACAATAGGCCGGGCAGAGAGGTGTGAAATACTGAACTGCACCTGCATTGGAACAGAACATATGGGTTTTCATATATATGACATGTTTGGTATGTATCATATGGCCATTTCCATATACTAATATATTATGTATATGTACATAATATCTTCTTAGTATTCTATTCGGGGGGTGGAGCTTTAGACTCCTTGTCACATTTTACAGGCTTCTAGTTTCTTTCTTTTGAAAGTATACAGAACTCATTGGGGTTGATTTACTAAAACTGGAGAGCTCAAACTCTGGCTCCGCTGTGCAATGGTAGCCAATCTGCTTCTTCTATTATGCTTTGGTGAAAAAAAAAAATTGGAAGCTGATTGGTTTCTATGCACCACATTTTACATTCTCCAGTTTTAGTAAATCAACCCCATTGAATCAGAGCAATGACTCCTCTTTTATGAGATGACTATGGATGTTTCTGTTAGAGAGTTTGCCTCAGAGTAATATTAAGGGCTTTGTTCATTTAGCTACATAGAGTGCTTTCTAAAATTTCTGTCTTCAAAAGAACTAAATAAAATAATGTAACAATATCTTAGGTTCTCTAAGTATGTAAACAACTATGTGAATCAAAGATCAGCAGCAGCACAGGTTTGTAGCTGTGCTTCAATATATTCCCTGTGTGTTACTTGAATATAATCCAAATATACACACTTGCCAAATGCCGTGCACTGAGCACTGTGATCCTCTGTGTACATGGGATCTTGCTGCTGCGCATTTTAGGGGGAGGACGTCCTTGGACTTTCCCCCAGAATTAGAAAGAACCCACCTGGCCATATTACAATACGCTGGGTGGGGAGTGGTTAACCTGTGCGGCTTAAGTTACTTTTAGTGGACATCTAGAATTTTTTTTTTCATAGGCTTACCATTACTCTTTGAAATATGTTTGTTTTTTTTTTTTGTTTTTTTTCCCCCAATAAGTTCTATTAAGATCTGTTTGTAATTCATATTTTAACTATTAGCTCTTTAAAAAAAACTTGCGCCAAAAACAAGAGAAATGATGACTGTGAGGAGGAGGAGAAGGAGGAGAATGATGATAAAGTGGAAGATAACAAATCTGCTGACTCTGAGCAGGAGAGTGACATTGAAGATGATCTGTCAGGGGACTCCGATTCTGAGAGTAAGAAAAAAGGTAATTTTTAAAGTAGTGCTCTTATACTTGATATGTAAGCCCACATCACTGAATGGCACCAAATGTAACATCCTGTTTATTTACAGATAAAAATGAAAAGAAGAAAAGGCAATTGCCATGTGATGTTGGTGAAGGAAAGACATTGTTTATCAGGTGAGCTTCTCTGACAGCTAATACTGAAGTCTGTTGTCCAGCACGGAAGGGAGTCATTTCACAACTCCTAAAAATGGTGCTTGTTTAGGGGCAGAACATCTCTCTACAGCATTGCGGTGCTATCTTTACCCCATAACTGCATGATTTCTGGTAGTCACAGCCTCCTATTCTGCGTAGGAGTTTAACATCTCTCACCTGTACACCACCAATTGACTGGAGCAATTTTTACATTTTTGCCACGGACCAGTTTATTTAGCAATAACTTGGTCATCGAAATCACAGAATATTACATATATCATGTTTTTAAGGACAAAAAAGACTTTCTTTTCATGATTGTTGTGCATTCCTTAGACTAAAACCTAACAAAACTAAAAGTAACAGAAATGCACTTTTTTTTTTCTTTTCTGGCCAGTGTTAGTGTAAAAAGTGTTACAGTAGATAAAACATAACATTTTATTTTTACGGTAAAATTATGATTTTGGCGCAAAACATTGCAAAGTTATTTACAAATAAAGTTTTTTTTCAGTTTTCACTTTGTCATTGTGACACATACAAAAGAAAAATGTTTGATTTATTGGTTAAGAAAATAGAAATAAAAATCAGCAGGAAATAATAGGGGATGGTGAGTTAATTAAGGCTGATTAGGGTAAATTAAAGGTTAATAAGGGGTTAAATAGAGATGGAGAAAATTTTTTATTTAAGGTGTAAATCCAGCCAAATGCTACCAAAGGCTAAGCTTACTCCCACCCCCATTCTAAGACTATTTTATCGACCCTGTAATAGGAAAGATGCTAATACTTACTGTTGGGCAGCAGTTGTCAGCTGTCCTTCCTCTACACTGAAGCTAGAGTTGGGAGCCTATCATGTGACCAGACCGGAGCGTCTTCAGAGTAGCTAAGTATAAGCATCTTTTCTTTCACAGGGTAGATAGAATAGTCTTAGAATGGGGGTGGGAATAGGGTTAGCCTTAGAATTTGACTGGAATTACACTAAAGGCTTGTTTACACTTGCTTCAAAATACAGCATTGTGCTTTTTTTTTTTTTCTTTAATTTTTCCCAAGCTCTCCTAATGCCAATCTAATCACCTGTCACTAAACAAAATGGTAAGCTTACAGTCCTGTTTACACATTGCGTTTGTTTTGCTTCACAAATTACACTTATACTCCATGTCGCTTTCCTGGTAGTTCATAACTTCTCCAAATCCTCCTTAGAAGTCTATGGCAAAGCTCGCTAACCGCACCTGCAGCTTTGGAAGGGGCTTTTAATTAGTGTTTGCTTCGCTTTGTTTTGGAGGTATTGCAGGTATGAGATATCCCTGGATGCACTGGGAAACTAATAAGTGATCCTGAAAAAGGTTATCTGCAGTCACTTTCGTTTCATGTGTATATATTGTGGAAGTGTCTGGTGCAGACGAGACATCTGATGTGAAGCGGCAGGAAGGTGAACAGGGTCTGGACAGGAGTGGAGCAACTAGCAGACTGCATATATGGTGTGCAACATGGGAATGCGATAGCGGATGGTGAGCAGTGACCGGAGAGTCGGGACTGAGGGGCAGTGGATCAGTAGAGCTTGGGGGATCAGGGCAGGAGAAGCTAGTAATTGCATTAGAGCAATATAGTGAGAGGTGGGTGGGGACTAAAAAGAGGAGGATCAGCAAACCAGAGGATCAGTAGAGCTGGGGATTACTGCTGAGCAGGGATCAGCAGAGCTGGGGGTTACCACTGAGCAGGGGATCTGCTGTACAAGGGTACCTATGATTTGTTGATCTACTGAACTAGGGTACCAATGTGCTAGGGATCTGCTGAGTGGGTCTTGGGAGTGAGTACTATTGAGTTGGGGTCTTTTAAAACAAATTGAGAATCAACACACAAGGCATTTGCCAAGTTCCAAAAAGGCATCACTGAAGCATCAAAAACACAAAAAAGCATGTTGAAGCGGTAGGCTCTTTAATGTGTATTAAAGTTGAGCCAAGTGTAAATTTAAAAAAACAAAAAAAAAAAAAAAAAAAACTTTTGCTTTGTGTTTTTTTTTTTTCTTGTTAAACACAGCAACTCCCCCGTCTTAATTTTTAAGGCCTCATTTACACGGGTGTACCTATCCATACACCCATGCAAAGGGCCTTCTTTGCTGGCACAGGATGCACAGGCATTCTGTGCATTGTGTAAAGGCTGTCCCATTCATGTCTATTGGGATGCAGTGGCTGCACGGACCCACACTTTGTATGAATGTCAGATTAGGACTAGCAGCGAAGCACCTGCAAATTATTTGTCCTATTGGGAAAGAGTAGCAGAGAAGGTAATTTTACCCATTTTGACAAATTGCATTAAATGTTTAAGAACTGTTCTTAGTGCACTGCAATGTTTTTGACTTTCAAACACTGGAATGTCTTGTGAAGTCTTTTTGTGATAATTTTTGACCTTTTAGGAACCTGTCTTTTAACTCCGAGGAGGAAGACCTGGAGGAATTGCTGCTCAGATTTGGAAATATAAAATATGTCCGCATAGTGGTTCATCCTGACACAGAGCACTCCAAAGGTTTGCACACTGTAACTTAAATGTATTCACACTTAGCTGTGATGGGAATAGCCTTGAGTCATGTACCATAGGCTATATCCTGCACAGTGATTCAGGCACTAGTGGCACTAAATGATGTCCTTATTCTCCAAAAATAATCCATACACATCCACTACTTAATGGCCTTGTAATCTGTTTTTCATGAAATTGTTTTACTGTGTGTTTCTGCCTCCTTGTAATATCTTCTGAACTCCTTTTTCCGCCTAACTTCTGTTTGTTTGGAACAAGCAGTGTAAGTTAGATGTGATCATATGAGCTGCTCTATTCACACTACAAATCCTATAGTCCCTAGTTCATCTGGGAAGCAAGCAAAAGAGGGTAGCTATGTTCTTACATACAGAGGGATGATGAAGAAAGAACGTAGCCACCCTCTACACAGGAAGTCACATTACAGCTGCAAAGAAAAAAGGTATATGGCTAGCGAACAAAATATTTAATCCACTCTGAAAATAAGTGTGTGTGTGACACACACACTAGATTGCCAAATGTATTGGGACTCCTGCTTTTACACACACATTTACTTTTAATGGCATCCCAGTCTTAGTCCATAGGGTTCAATATTGAGTTTGGCCCACCCTTTGTAGCTATAACAGCTTCATCTCCTCCAGGAAGGCTGTCCACAAGGTCTAGGAGTGTCCTATGTGAATGTTTGATCATTCTTCCAGAAGCACATTTCTGAGGTCAGGCACTGATGTCAGATGAAAGGGCTGGCTCGCAGTCTCAACTTCATCCCAAAGGTGTTCTGTTGGGTTGAGGTCAGGACTCTGTAGGCCACAGTCAAGTTCCTTCACCCCTAGCTCACTCATCCATATCTTTATGGACCTTGCTTTGTGCAGTGGTGCGCAGTCATGTTGGAACAGGAAGGGGCCATCCCAAACTGTTCCCAAAAAGTTGGGAGCATGAAACTGTCCAAAATGTCTTGGTATACTGACGCCTTAAGAGTTCCCTTCTCTGGAACCAAGGAGCCAAGCCCAACCCATGAAAATCAACCCCACACCATAATCCCCCCCCCCCCCCCCCACCAAACTTTGCACTTGTCAGGAGAACAGTACTTGCCTGACTGTGTTTTGTCAACTGCCAGACACCTCCATCGGATTGCCAGACAGAGAAGCATGATTGGTCACTCCAGAGAAATCAAACTTTATCAACCACTTGCCCTCCAGAGGATTTACCCTCCTTCCTCACAGGCCATTTTTTGCGTTACGGCGCTGCATTACTTTAACTGACAATTGCGCGGTCATGCAATGCTGCACCAAAAAAAAGTCGAAAGCCTTCATGCATATATTTCAGTTTGCAGGGGATGAGACAAACCATTTACCACTGGCAGGGGTGTTTACAATGATCAGCTTTTATTTATGTAAAACCTTTATCCAAAAAAGGAAAAAAAAAACCTGTTGTATCTGATTATAAACTATGAGCTGGAGTTTGGCTTCAGTTTTAGTGTATCTAAATGTGCTAGTACGTTTAACACTTCCCACCCTCCCAGACTGACAATGCTGCTGTCTGTTGTGCTCCTTCATCCACAGAGGGCACTCTAACACAGGAGGTGTGTTACTGGCCAAATCACTGGGTGAAAACGGGGAAAAAAATAGCCTAAAAAAAAAAAAAAGAATTGAATGCAGCCTCATCTAAGGATTGGTAAGCTGCAGTATATTCGTTTTTTGGTTTTGGAAAGTATCGGTACGCTCCAATAAAAAAAAAAAAAACAGCTATTGGTGCATCCCTAGCATGTAGCTTTGTATTCAGCGAATGCAAAGCTGTCTATGAATGGCTACCCAAATCAGCTTTGTTCTGGGTGTGTAACAGGATGTTTGCATCTTACAGCCGAAATACAGGGCTGTACTGTATGTAGCGGAGATCCAGACAAACTAATTAAACTAACAGTAAAGCTGGAAATCCAACATGGTTTCACAGATCAGCATATGTGAACACATCAGTCCAGGGGACTGATTTTTGGGACACCTCAGTGGATTCTGTCTAGTGAACCAGTCACAGCAGTTCTCTCCTTTTTTAATTTCTTTATACATCCACGACGGCCTTTAACAGCAAATCCTATTGAGAAAAGTACAGCACTAAAGCTTTGTAGTTTATGACAACCTTTTTAGATTTTAAAACTCATCTCCTTTTATTTCATAGGTTGTGCCTTCGTCCAGTTTGTGGATAAAGAAGCCGCAGAGAAATGCCTAGTGGCGGCCAAGGATGAATCGGAGGTATGGCAGCTGTGCACCTACAACTCCCTTGTAATCCGAATCTTACACAACCCATGAAAATTACAGAAAATATAGATGAATGTGTGGACTAAGAAACTAATTTATTCGCCTTCTCCTAAATTTTTGTATTTCAATGGTTTTTATTAATTTTTAAACAGTTTAACACAGGAGCAACAAATCGTTCCCACGCAGGGGCTATCAATTGCACATAAAACATTAGAAAAAGCAGCGCTCTAACACCAACAGAGCAAAAGGTGCGCCCACGCAGGGGCTATCGATGGCACTTAAATGACAAAAACATTAGATTAACACCGATCTCCTACATTTTTAACACACCCTTAAAAGAGAAGTAGACCTGCCCCCCCCCCCCTCCCCATTTATACTTACCTAGGTGGATGCAGCATCCGTTCCCCGCTGGCTCTAAGTGTGAGAACCCATATGATCGCTGAGTTCCCCTCTCCTTTCTGAGAAGGGAGCTGAACTGTCAGCCACCGCTGTCTGCTCACCCCCCCAGAGTGCTGGGCTGTGGAGGGGGAGGCAGCGGCTGGCTCAGGCTCCCTGCGCTTCAGAGGCTGAGCCAGGCACCACTCCAGACTCTGGGGTGGATCATGACTTTGAAGTCGGGATCTTTCCCCAGCCTGGACCAACTGAGTGACGTCAGCCGACAGCGGACTTCAGCCTGCTGTCAGCTGAAAACCGGTCACAGGAGTGCAGAGCGAACTACTACTTCTAGTACTACTACTACTTTTCCTGTACTTCTTTATTAAATGGAAACTGATATTAAATGGCTCTTTGCCATTTTTGCTACTGTTTACAGTGACACCAAATGTCTTTGTGTTATTGCTCAGGATGGAGGTTTGAAGCTTGCTGGGAGGAAGCTGATGGTGGATCTTGCCGTGAGCAGGGAGGAAGCTGGGAAACTACGTCAGAAGGTCAAGAAACCCACAGGGACAAGGAATCTGTATCTGGCAAGAGAAGGATGTGAGTATCCTGTCTGTGTATGAGTAGGTCGTGCACACTTAAGGAAGCCTTTTAGCATATTCTAACAAATGTATTAAATTGAACTTCATAGACTTGAATAACTTTGTACTTATGTAACATTGAATTAAACTCTTTAATAGTGATTCGAGCAGGAACAAATGCTGCTGAGGGACTAAGTGCAGAAGATCTGGCCAAAAGAGCTCGGGTAAGCATGAATAATATGGTAACAGACAATTTAGAATTTTTTTTTTTTTTTTTAACTTTTAAAGTGGCATCATCTGGCTGCTACAGAGTATGACTGTTTAGGATTGTTTTATACATTTATATATACAGTACCGAAAGGAAAACCATATTTTTTCTTGTTTTGTTTTTATTTATTTTTTTGTCTTAGTTTGAAGAGATAAAACGCCAGAAGTTGAAAAGCCAGAACATTTTTGTCTCAAAGACCCGTCTGTGTGCTCACAACATTCCTAAATCTGTGGATGACAAAAAGTTACGTCAGTTGTGTCTCACTGCCGCAGGTGGAGGTAAATCTGTTAAAATTAAAGAGGTAAGTAAACTGAATCGGGGTAAACTCATTGTTGCACCTATCACCATTTGGACCTTGGAGTGGGGCTTTAAACTTATCATAATTGAGAATATTTATTTTTTTTTTTTACCTCTGCAATGCAGTGGAGTTTTATTTATGTGTCTTTAAAAAGCTATTTATTGACCTCCACTAACAGTTGTTAAAACATGATTTATACTGCACACCCTGAGCTCATAAGCAGTGACTACAGCTATGCTTTTTTTAGTGGACATCTCAGACAGTGAAAAACGGTGTAGAAACACTGCAAATATTTACCACTTACCTCTTACCACTGTGCATATAATTTTACTGTCCGAATTATTAGTATTGGATAAAAAAAAGTTCGTGGGTCTCTTTTGAAACCATAAATCCCCCCCCTTTTTTTTTTTTTTTTTTTTTTTTTTGTATGCATTTATTTGTGGCACAGTCATTCTTATAGAAACTGCACCAAAAATGTAGAAAGCTAGACTTTATTGAATACTTGCATATCCTTTTAACCTTTCCTTACATTTTAGTTTTTGAAGAAGCGTTTGTGTAAATTATATTCCTTACATACCATAATTTTCCGTTCCTGGATCCTCCCCATGTCAGCCTACCACTGGTCAGCTCCGCCCTCTCTGACACCTACAGGACAACCTCTTTCCTAGCCCATAAGAGCGCCAATCTCCCTTCACTAAGCGTTCAACATATTTCTCCTCGCGACAGAGATTGGGTGAGAATCCCTGGCTGACGTGGAGAGGATCCAGGAAAGGAAAATTACAGTAAGTAAGGAATACAATTTTCCCTATTCCTGGACTTCCCCATGTCATCCTACCACGGGATGTACCAAGCAATGCCAAAGGGAGGGGAAAAAAACGACACATACTGCTGCATATAAACCTCTTATTACTGACAGCCGCTGCAATGACTGTAGATCCAAAAAAAGACTGCATGGACAGAAAAGACATATTCATTTTGTGGTGAAAAAGTGCTATAGCTTGCTGCCCTGCAAACCACCTTTGCTGACACTTTAGCCTATGCTGCCCATGAGATTGAGATGCTTCTCGTTGAATTGGCTCTCACTTCCAAAAGTGGCGGCAAGCCCAGGATTTTGTAGGCAATCTCAATGGTCTTGAAAATCCACGAAGACCTGACCTTGGGTAGTACTGTGAAGCCCTTCCTTTAGACCTTGAGGGAAGGTATAAAGGCTATCTTGTTCACGGATGTCCTCCATGCATTTTAGATATACTGAAAGTGAATGAACCAGATCAAACTTCTTCCACTCATCCTCTGACCCATCTTCCAGAAAAGCTGACAGTACGGACTCTCAACTTATATGAAATTAAGTTGAAACTGGAAGAAATTTTGGACCTGTCCCAGAATGACCCTGTCTTGCAGGATCAAGCAGTATGGCTCTCTAGCTACATGTTGGATACTCTCCTTGATGTAGAAATTGTCATCAGGAAATTTTGTCTTCAGAGCCAAATAGAATAAGGAACTATAAGTTATCTGGTAAAATGGTGGTGCCAGCAAGACATTGAAGCCAAGTGACAAGTTCCCGCTAGTGAGCTAATCTTCATTGCTGCCTTCAGAAAATGAATGACCAAATTGTTAAAGGCCCATCTTTTACTTGCCAGGGCTGAGAGGCAGGGTAGATTTGATTTAAATCACTAGTGAAAAGGCTCGAGTTAAATCATAATTTTTAAAGATCAACTATCATCTCTGACCTACTGTTGACTCACCGACAGTCCCATTCACTTTAATGGGGACGGCTGGCGATCTGCCAGTGATACAATAGGGTAAGGGACGTGGCGGCAGCAGGTGAATGGATGCCCGCTAACAGGCGTTGCCATGATGGATCTAAAATGCTCTTTAAATGTTAGGAATCCAACTAGTAATTCTTGCTGCTAGTTAGAATCTTTAATATTTACAAACCAAATGAAGGTTTCCTTTTTAGAATAGTAAGCTGTCAGGTTAGTAAAACAGCGATATCAGAACCGATTTTAGGTTAATCACACATAGCTGGAGAACTACTCATTCTTTTATTTCATGTTTTTTCTCATGATTACTGTGAAATTGTGTGAATGCATCAATGCAGTGCATGTTATCTCAGCTTGCAGAGCTTGGGTTCATTGAATGAGTTTACCAAAAATGTAAATACTGCAGAAAACAGCCTCATGCTACATAACTAAGCTCCATTTCATGCTGATTAAATTATTAATGTATCTTAAACCGATAAATTTGATAAAAATAAAGAAAATCTGATTTTTAGGGAAAAAAAATAAATTTTTTTCCTTCTTTTTTTTTTTTTTTTTTTTTTTTATCCACCCTGCTGAGAGGACTGAAACTTGAATTTGCAACTAATTATAAACCAGGCCACTTTTAGACCATTTTGCAGGAATTCAAGAACATGAGATAACGAGAGAGTTGAAGCATGCCAATCTTTGCCAGAAGAGCGCCCCAAAAATGCTTTTCATACCCGATGGAAGGTTGAAATGGCTGACTTTTTCCTAGCTTGCAGCAAGGTGTCGACTAAGCTCTTTGACAGCTCCAGAGGTCTTAGGTCCCTCCCCTCAACTTCCAAGTTTTTGGACTTCCTTCTTGGGGAGAATTATATTGCAGGACCTGCGTTGGTTGAAATTTACTCTTTTTTGATAGTCGATTATACACCCAAAGCACTTGAGCATTTTACAGGTTAGAGACACGTGATCCATTAGAAGACAGGGCCAACAGAAGGATGTCATTAAGGTAATGAAATATCTGGACATCCCTGAGTCTCAGAACAGCTATGATGGCTGACAGTGGCCTTAGTAAAGGTCTATGGGAGTGGTGCCAAGCCTGAATGGCAAAGAACGAACTGGAAAAGTGCCCCTTGTACGGCAAACCTGAGAAAGTGATAATAAGCCAGAACTATGGGGGCATGCAGATAGCTGCCTGCCATATCCACTGATGCCATCCAGTCTGACTCTTACTACTGGAAATGATGGTCTCCAAGGAATCCATCTTGAAAGGAGGGGCCTTCATAGAGGAGTTCAGATATTCCAGGTCTAGAACAGGTCTGAAGTCTCCTGAGGACTTGATTACAAAAACCAGAGAGGAATACATGTCTTCGCCCCATTCTTGTCTTGGTACAGGAAAAATAGCTTAAGCTATTAATAATTCCTTTATACAGTCAGGTCCATAAATATTGGGACATCGACACAATTCTAACATTTTTGGCTCTATACACCACCACAATGGATTTGAAATGAAACGAACAAGATGTGCTTTAACTGCAGACTGTCAGATTTAATTTGAGGGTATTTACATCCAAATCAGGTGAACGGTGTAGGAATTACAACAGTTTGCATATGTGCCTCCCACTTGTTAAGGGACCAAAAGTAATGGGACAGAATAATAATCATAAATCAGACTTTCACTTATTAATACTTGGTTGCAAATCCTTTGCAGTCAATTACAGCCTGAAGTCTGGAATGCATAGACATCACCAGACGCTGGGTTTCATCCCTGGTGATGCTCTGCCAGGCCTCTACTGCAACTGTCTTCAGTTCCTGCTTGTTTTTGGGGCATTTTCCCTTCAGTTTTGTCTTCAGCAAGTGAAATGCATGCTCAATCGGATTCAGGTCAGGTGATTGACTTGGCCATTGCATAACATTCCACTTCTTTCCCTTAAAAAACTCTTTGGTTGCTTTTGCAGTATGCTTTGGGTCATTGTCCATCTGCACTGTGAAGCGGCGTCCAATGAGTTCTAAAGCATTTGGCTGAATATGAGAAGATAATATTGCCTGAAACACTTCAGAATTCATCCTGCTGCTTTTGTCAGCAGTCACATCATCAATAAATACAAGAGAACCAGTTCCATTGGCAGCCATACATGCTCACGCCATGACACTACCACCACCATGCTTCACTGATGAGGTGGTATGCTTAGGATCATGAGCAGTTCCTTTCCTTCTCCATACTCTTCTCTTCCCATCACTCTGGTACAAGTTGATCTTGGTCTCATCTGTCCATAGGATGTTGTTCCAGAACTGTGAAGGCTTTTTTAGATGTCGTTTGGCATACTCTAATCTGGCCTTCCTGTTTTTGAGGCTCACCAATGGTTTACATCTTGTGGTGAACCCTCTGTATTAGCTCTGGTGAAGTCTTCTCTTGATTGTTGACTTTGACACACATACACCTACCTCCTGGAGAGTGTTCTTGATCTGGCCAACTGTTGTGAAGGGTGTTTTCTTCACCAGGGAAAGAATTCTTCGGTCATCCACCACAGCTGTTTTCCGTGGTCTTCCGGGTCTTTTGGTGTTGCTGAGCTCACCGGTGCATTCCTTCTTTTTAAGAATGTTTCAAACAGTTGTTTTGGCCACGCCTAATGTTTTTGCTATCTCTCTGATGGGTTTGTTTTGTTTTTTCAGCCTAATGATGGCTTGCTTCACTGATAGTGACAGCTCTTTGGATCTCATCTTGAGAGTTGACAGCAACAGATTCCAAATGCAAATAGCACACTTGAAATGAACTCTGGACCTTTTATCTGCTCATTGTAATTGGGATAATGAGGGAATAACACACACCTGGCCATGGAACAGCTGAGAAGCCAATTGTCCCATTACTTTTTGTCCCTTAACAAGTGGGAGGCACAAATGCAAACTGTTGTAATTCCTACACCGTTCACCTGATTTGGATGCAAATACCCTCAAATTAAAGCTGACAGTCTGCAGTTAAAGCACATCTTGTTCGTTTCATTTCAAATCCATTGTGGTGATGTCTAGAGCCAAAAATGTTAGAATTGTGTCGATGTCCTAATATTTATGGACCTGGCTGTATATGCGTGCAAACAATGCAATTTCTCTGAATACATCGGTACCCGAGTTCCCACAAAGTAATACTGAGGGACCTTTTTTGCAAATTCTAACAGATATCCACTTCGGATGATATCCAGAATTCAAGCATCCTCCACTTCTTCCACTCAGGACTCCCTGAATAAAGCCAATTTTGCTCCTACTTGAGAAGGGCTGGGCAACACCTTCCGAAGGCCTTGTCGGGTGAC
This sequence comes from Staurois parvus, assembly GCF_062004578.1. Classification (NCBI taxonomy): domain Eukaryota; kingdom Metazoa; phylum Chordata; class Amphibia; order Anura; family Ranidae; genus Staurois; species Staurois parvus. The sequence goes on from NW_028317971.1 coordinate 11,242,227, forward strand.
TTAACTGGCTGGCTTGATCTGGACTTTGCTCCCTTGGCAAATGCCGCACTGACATCTTCCAATGTCTGAAAAATGGCCCACCAGACCTGTGCACATTGGCTTCTTTGAAACAAATCTTAACTCTTCTGAAAGAGTGAAAGGACTGGCATCATCTCTTCTCCTGCAGGATAAGACTTGACTTTCCTGATACCTGCTGCATGGTAGCTTTAAAGGTCTTGCTAAAAAGGAGCTTCCCATCAAATGGAATCGAGCAAAGGCTGTGTTTAGAGCTATTGTCAGCAGACCACGGCTTTAGCCATTAGGCTCTTTTGGTGTTACTGTGTGCCATTAACTTTGCTGTCATCTTAACTAGATCCACTGCCGCTTCAGCAATTAAGTCCACAGCTATCCTGAAGAATTGCACTTCTCCTGAACCACAGGACTCTTAAGATCTGTATCAATATTGTGGTCCATCTAATCCCTAAACGACACTGAACCTTCAAGTGGTGGGCCAATCTCTGTAAAGAGGCGTCTACTTTTGGAAATTATATTCCATAATTTGTCATTCCTGTGACAAAACGGGTATAACTTTGAAACTCTTATGGACATTTAATCTTTTGGGTGACAAACTTTTTGCTGTGTCTCTAATGTACAATTTTACTTGCTGTACATCTACAGCTTTGTCACGTGCTCTCTACCTAAGCTAGGATGTGCACACCAATTTGCCCGGCAGTGCCTCAGCTGGACAGCCCCAACAAGCCACTACTTCAGGATGGGTTGGAGAAGAGGCTCTGGAAGAGGTAGTAGACCTTTTCCTGTGCTGCTGATGTGGGGATTTAGTAGCTAGAAAACTTCACAGATGGACTTATTGCACAGGTGGCAATCTCCTTCTACAAACATTTTGTGAAAGAATGGGTCGCTCTCAGGAGCTCAGTGAATTCAAGTGTGATATCGTGATAGGTTGCCACTTGTGCAATAAGTCCGTCCGTGAAATTTCCTTGCGAAGTATTCCGCATTCAACAGTTAGTGGTAATATAACAAAGTGGAAGCAGCTGGGAACTCGCCTACAAAGTGGTAGGCCATGTAAAATGTCAGCTGAAGAGCATAGTGTGCAGAAGTCGCCACCTGTCTGCAGAGTCAATAGCTAAAGACATCCAAACTTCATGTGGCCTTCAGATTAGCACAACAACAGTGTGTAGAGAGCTTCATGGAATAGGTTTCCATGGCTGAGCAGCTGCATCCAAGCCTAACATCACCCAGTGCAATGCAGAGGGTCCGATGCAGTGGTGTAAAGCACAACGCTACTGGACTCTAGATCAGTGGAGACGTGTTGCCTGGTGTGACCATTCACGCTTCTCTGGCAATCCAATGGATGTGTCTGGGTTTGGCGGTTGCCAGGAGAACAGTATTTGCATGACTTCATTGTGCCAAGTGTAAAGTTTGGTGGAGGGGGGATTATGGTGTGGAGTTGTTTTTCAGGAGTTGGACTTGGCCCCTTAGTTCCATTAAAGGGAACTCTTAAAGTGTCAGCATACCAAGACATTTTGCACAAAGCAAGGTCCATAAAGACATGGATGAGCGAGTTTGGGGTGGAGAAACTTGACTGGCCTACACAGTCCTGACCTCAACCCGATAGAACATCTTTTGGATGAATTAGAGCGGAGACTGAGTCAGGTCTTCTCGTCTGACATCAGTGCCTGACCTCACAAATGTGCTTCTAGATGAATGGTCAAACATTCCCGTAGACACACTCCTAAACCAAAGGGTGGGCCAACTCAATATTGAACCCTACGGACTAAGACTGGGATGTCATTAAAGTTCATGTGCATGTAAAGACAGGCGCCCCAATACGTGTTTGTGTATGTATGTATATATTTATTTACTTTTCCCTCCGCATTTAGTGTCGTGTAATGCGAGATATGAAGGGCTTGGCTGGAAATCAGAAGGGGCAGTCTCTAGGTTTCGCCTTTGTGGAGTTCACTGAACACGAACATGCCCTAGCAGCTCTAAGACAGATCAACAATAATCCAGATATCTTTGGACCAAAAAAGGTGAGAATCCAGTCACACATTTGTTTTCTTATTACATATACATTATTATTATTATGCAGGACTTGTATAGTGCCGACAGTTTGCTCAGCGCTTTACATTATGGAGGGAGACAGTACAGTAACAATACAGTTCAATATAAGAGGGATTAGAGGGCCCTGCTCCATGGAGCTTACAATCTAGTATACATGCAGGATAGCTTTATCATAGCAGTCTTTTTCAGTATGGTTGAATATAGCAGTCTTTTTCAGTATAATTGAATATAGCAGTCTTTTTTTTTTTTTGTAGTAATTATGCTAAACAAGAATTTTCTAAATGGCATGCATGCCGGCATCCCTGCACAGGTTTTTGCCTATAGGTAATATTAGAAAGTATGGTGAGAATTTTCTCTTGCCCCTAGATTTGTAATTAGATTGCAAGATCTTATGAGCAGGGCTTTGCTAGCCATCTTGTACTGTAATTGTACTATACCCCTTTTATATTGTAAAGTGCTGTGCAAACTGTTGGTGCTATATAGTTCCTGTATAATAATAATAGACAGTGCTACTAGAATTGTATACCCTGCTTGATAACATTTAAAGTGTGCAGTGGGGAAAATAATTAGTTGGTCCCCTGCAGATTTTGTAAGTTTGTCCAGTTATAAAGAAATGAAGGGTCTAAAATTTTTTTATCATATGTGTATTTTAAATCATAGAGATAGAATGTCAACCCAAAAAATTCTGAAAAACACACGATACAAATATTAGAATTTGAGTTGCAGTCCAGTGAACAGAATAAGTATTTGATTCCCAAGCAAAACACGACTTAGTACTTGGTGGAGAAACCCTTGTTGGCAAGCACAGCGGTAAGACATTTCTTGTAGTTGGTCATCAGGTTTGAACACATCTCAGGAGGAATTTCGGTCCACTGTTTTTTTTTTTTTTTACAGATCTTCTCTATATCCTTAAGATTTCTTGGCTGTCACTTGGCAACTCGAAGTTTCAGCTCCCTCCATAAATTTTCTATAAGATTAAGGTCACTACATGACCTTTAATGTGCTTTTTCTTGAGCCACCCTTTTTGTTGCCTTGGCAGTATGTGTTGGATCAATGTCATGCTGGAAGACCCATTCACAACCCATCTTCAGTGTTCTGGCTGAGGGAAGAAGGTTCTCATCCAAGATTTTACAGTACATGGCCCCATCCATTGGCTCCTCAATGCGGTAAAGTTGGCATATACCTTTAGCAGAGAAACCGCCCTGAAGCATAATGTTTCCACCTCCGTGCTTGACTGTAGGGATTGTGTTCTTAGGGTCATAGTGAGCATTATTTTCCCTCTAAACACGGCGAGTCTAATTAATGCTAAAGAGCTCAATTTTGGTCTCATCTGACCACAGCACTTTCTCCCAATCCTTCTCTGAATCATTTAGATGTTCATTGGCAAACTTCAGATGTGCTGTACACGAGCCTTCCTGAGGAGAGGAACCTTGTGGACGCTGCAGGATTTCAATCCATGACGGCATATTGTGTTACCAATGGTTTGTTTGGTGACTGTGGTCCCAACTGCCTTGAGATCATTCACAAGCTCCTCTCGTGTACTTCTGGGCTAATCGCTCCCTTTTCTCATGATCATCCTTAGCCCATGAGGCGAAACGTTGCATGGAGCTCCAAACCGAGGGCGATTGATGGTTTAATTTGTATTTCTTCCATTTGCGAATGATCACTCCCAACAGTTGTCTCTTTCTCACCAAGCTTCTTGCTGATGGTCTTGTAGCCCATTCCATCCTTGTGCAGGTCTACAATCTTGTCTCTTACGTTCTTTGACAGCTCTTTGGTCTTGCCCATGGTGGTGCCTAAGAACGAGATCCTGTGGATTTGTATCATGTATTTTTTTCTGGAATTTTGGTTCATATTCTGTCTCTATCATTTTAAAATACACCTATGATAAAAAATTATAGACCATTTCTTTGTAAGTGGGCAAACTTATAAAATCTGCAGGGGATCAAATCATTTCCCCACTGTATGTCTGTGCAAAACTTTGTCCCTTTTTTTGCAGATTTTCCCTCACTTTTTGTTAGGTAAACCGTTGTCAACAGTAACTGACAAGCGCTGCACAATACTATTATCTGCATTATTTTGCAGTCGGCAATAAAAAAAGTTTTAGGGTGCTTAAGCCCCTCCACAGTGTATAACCCTGCTAGTATAATAATTTTAAAAATCTAGAGTAAGCACAGCACTTGTCAAAAATGCTTTTACAATAAAGTAGTATTCAGCATGAAAGCACTGTAATATAATAAATACTAACATTCCACTTACTGAAAATGCTTTTACAATGAAGTGGTAGTCAGCATAAAAGCACAATTATACAATAGGTACAAATATCCAAGTATGTCATGTCATATCATATCAAGCGTTATTCAGCAAAGGTATTTCTTGGATGTTTTTACTTATTGTATAATAGTGTTTTATGCAAAATAAAACTTTATTGTAAAAGCATTCTAGGTATGGGGTGTGCATACTTTATATATTTAAAAAAAAAAAAATATCAGCAGGCCAGCAAGTATGGGTAAATCTCTTATGTATCCCTGGATAGCAGTACAAACCCAACAATAATTCTAACCCTTCCACACTCTGTCCAAAACTAGAAGAGTTTTGACTTTGACATGCAATTTAACCACTTGCCTTGCAGAGGATTTACCCCCTTCCTGACCAGGCCATTTTTTGCTATATGGTGCTGCAATACTTTAACTGACAATTGTGCCATAAACAAAAAAGACTGACAATTTTGGGAAAAAAACCCTCTATTTTTGACTTTTTTGCTATAAAACATATCCAGTAAAAAAACAAATTGTCATAATTTAGGCCAAAACGTATTCTGCTACGTCTTTGCTCAAATAAAATTAATTGATTTACGTGAAAGTTAGAGCGTCTACAAATGGTGGTATATATACTGGAATTTGTTTTATACTAGTAGTAACGGTGGTGATCAGTGACTTATAGCAGGACTGCAGTGGGCATTCTGACACTGTGGCGGAACTGACTAACTGCCACTGACATCCCTATGACACTAATACAGTGATCAGTGCTAATAAAAAGCACTGACACTGTTCTAATGACACTGGCCAGGAAAGGTTTAACATCTGGGGCTATCAAAGGGTTAACTGTGTGGTGTTTTACTGTGTGTGTTTTACTAGGGAAACATGCTGCTTTGTATTGCTCTGCTATGCTATGCAGAGCAATACAAAGCAGCATGTTGGTGCTGACAGGAGAGATCTGTGTTGTTTACACATAGACCTCTCCCATGTCACTGTTCCATGGCGATCACTTGGTGCCGTCAAGGAATCTCCGGCTGGGACCCAGTGATCGACATCTGTAGCCGCCAGTGGCGGCGCGCAGGTAGGGCAGAGCGCATGCCCCTACCCGGAAATGCAAAGTCGCGTGCGTGTGTGTGTGCTTGTGCGTGTGTGTGTGCGTGCGTGCGTGTGTGTGCGTGTGTGTGCGTGTGTGTGTGCGTGTGCGTGTGCGTGTGTGTGTGCGTGTGCGTGTGTGTGTGCGTGTGCGTGTGCGTGTGCATGTGTGTGTGCGTGTGTGTGTGTGTGTGTGTGTGCGCGCGTGTGTGTGTGTGTGCAATTTTGCACAGCCCTGCCGCCCTGTAGCAGTAGTTCTGCTATAGGGCGGCGGGGAACCGGTTAATAACAATATGCATTTGTTAACTATTTGATAAACAAATTTTATAGCTACCAACCAGAAAACTGTAGATTCTAGATGTCACTTTTGAGCTCAGTACCAGAGCAGTCTGTGAGTTTGCATATTCTTATTTCCAGAGACCAATCGTGGAATTTTCCCTGGAGGATCTGAATAAAATTAGGCTAAAGGAAAAGAGGGCTCAACGCAGTCTGGTGAGAATCGTAAAGTTTTTTTTTTTTTATAATGTGATAAAAGCAGAATTAAGCTCGGCTATTTTTTTTTTTTTTAATTAGTGCCCAGGAGGATTATGCCATAATGTGCTAGTATGCACATCCTATGGGCATATTATAGCAGGCTTACCTGTCAATCGAAGCCCTCCAGTGCTGTGGTGTCCACACTGCAGCTGGTTCCTGGTCTGCCTTCCAAGTTCTCTCTGTTCGGCCACTTGAATGGGCAGGCTGTGATGGTGTCACTTCTGTGCATGCACATGGGATTGTCTTCATTATGGCACAGAGTGGTGCTGTAAATGTACTCTGAGCTGTGCATGCACTATTTAATGTACAGTATTGCTGCCAAGCAGGGAGAAGCATTTATGACAGAAGAGACTACTAGGGTCTCTTCTGTTATAAAAACCCTGCCTGTCATTGTTTTTCCAAAAATTCAAGTTTAATTCCACTTTAACAATTCATCTTCAAAATGCTAACAGTTACCGATATGAGTAATCGAAAGCTCCTTAACAATGTTTGTTTTTATGCATGAATATTAACCAAACAAGCATTCTGCTTATATTAACTGATTAAAACAAATAATGGTCTGGCAGTAATTGTTTTAAAGGTTGCCACAGACTTTGAAACTTATTTCTGTTGAAGATTAATCAAACACTTGAAAATCTTGTTTGATTCCTATTTTTGCTTTCACGTTCAGCAGTACTAATAACTGTCAGCCCATTCTTCCAAAGGTATAAACATGATCACTTGGCTGAACATACATATTTACAGTTAGGTCATATATATTTGGACACAGGCACAATTTTAGATTTTTTTTCAGGTATTTACCAAAACATATTCAAGCTATAATTATGTAATGGACATGGGCTGAAAGTGCACACTCAGGTTTAATTTGAGAGTATGTACTTTCAAATTGGATGAAGGGTTTAGGAATTACAGCTTTTAAGAATAGCCATCCTCCTTTTTTCAAGGGACCAAAAGTAAATGGACAGTTGAATCACTTTTTCATGACCAGGTGTGGGCTACTCCTTTGTTATTTCTTTGTCAATTAAGCAGGTGAAAGGTCTGGACTTGATTCTAGGTGTAGTATTTGCATTTGGAATCTATTGCGGTGAACTTACAGCATGCGTTCAAAGGAGTTGTCCATGCAAGTGAAACAGGCCATTGTAAGGCTTCAAAAACTAAACAAATCCATCAGAGAGATAGCAGCAACATTAGGAGTGGCCAAATCAACAATTTGGTACATTATGAGGAAAGAAGAGTGCACTGGTGAGCTCAGCAACATAAAAAGGCATGGATGTCCACGGAAGACAACAGTGGTGGATAATCTCAAGATTCTCTCTGTGGTGAACAAAAAAACATTCACAACATCCAGACAAGTGAAGGACGCTCTCCAGGCGGTGGGCGTATCATTGTCAAAGTCGACAATCAAGAGAAAACTTTACAAGAGCAAATGCAGAGGGTTCACCACAAGGTGCAAACCATTCATAAGCCTGAAGAATAGAAAAGCCAGATTAGACTTTGCCAAAATAAACATCTAAAAAACCCAGACCAGTTCTGGAAAAGCTTTCTTTGGATGGATGAAACTAAGATTAATCTATACCAGAATGACAGGAAGAAAAATGTACGGAGAAGGCTTGGAACAGCTCATGATCCAAAGTACACAACGTCATCTGTAAAACATGGTGGAGGCAGTTTGATGGCATGGGCATGCATGGCTTCCAGTGGCACTGGGTCATTGGTGTTTATTGATGATGTGACAGAAGCAGCCGGATGAATTCTGCAGTATTTAGAGATATACTGTCAGCCCAGATTCAGCCAAATGCAGCAAAGTCAATTGGATGGCGCTTCACAGTACAGATGGACAATGATTCAAAACACTGCAAAAGCAACCCAAGAGCTTTTGAAAGAAAAGTTGAATATTCTGCAATGGCCGAGGCAATCGCCTGATTTCAACCCAATTGAGCATCCATTTCACTTGCTGAAGGTAAAACTAAAAGCAGAAATAGCCACAAACCGAGAACAACTGAAGACAGCTGCAGTTAGAGCCTGGCAAAGCATTAGAAGGAAACCCAATCTTTGGTAATGTCCATGGGTTCCAGACTTCAGGCAGTCATTGCCAGTAAAGGATTCTAAACAATATTAAAAATGAACATTTTATTTATGATTTATATTCATTTGTCCAATTACATTTAGTCCCTTAAAAAAAGGGAGGGATGGCTACTCTTAAGAGTTGTAAATCCTAAACCCTTCCTCCAATTTGGATGTACATACCCTCAAATTAAACCTGAGAGTGCACACTTTCAGCCCATATCCATTTATATAACTATAGCTTCAATATGTTTTGGTAAATACCTGAAAAAACTAAAATTGTGTCTTTGTCCAAATATATATATGGACCTAACTGTATATATAAGGCAACTAAGAGTCATATCTTAGGGTGAATGATTGTCTGTTGCTCGAATTGTCCTTTTGGTTCCATAGGCATCTTAGAACATGAGATATCCAAAAGAAGACAAATGAGCCTACTTATTTGAATGCATCTGTTGCTTGTAACTGTATTGTATTGAAAATGTTAATGGTGATATTTTTTGCATGCAGGAGGTATTGAGACAGAAGCAGGCAAAGGCACAAGCTTTAGGCACCCCTCAGGTACAGCCAGTTCAGGGTAACTCAAAGAAGAAATGGCAAAAGAGTAATGAAAGCTCTAAAGCTGCTGCTGGAGGGAAGTCTAAGCAGAAACCGGTGATAATAGTTGGAAAAAGTGCTAAAGCTTCATCTGGGGGGGCACCTGTCAAAGCACAGATAACTGACTCTTCTGCAACAAAAGCCATCAAAAGGAAACAAAAACCAGCTGGGAACCGTGAAGGCATGGCAGCAGAAACACAGGACGAAAAGCCATTACGACCTGTTCGTTGGTCTGGATTCCAAACAAAAGAGGAACTTGAACAAGAAGAGCTTGAAGATGGAAAGAAAAGGAGGAAAGTTTTACATATGCCATCCCATGCAGGTCCTAAAATAAGGTAAGAACATTCCTTTAAAAGGTTTTCTACAGCAGCAGAAACCTATAAGACCAGAGAACACCGTAAAGTGTTACTAAACCCAGGACCCTGCATTCACTATATCTGGTTTCCCACAGTACACAGAACATGGAAATTCAATTATTTTAGTAAATATAAACTTTTCTCATCAGCAGTTAGAGCAGTCTTGTGACTTCAGGTGAGCACTGGTTAAAGTTGTAGAAGTTTTCTTTCTTCTCTAGGAGGATGCAGAACCCCTGTCCTCTGTTTGGACAGTGCTGATTGGCCCTGTGCTGAGCACATGCACTCTCCCAAGAAAAAAAAACAAAAACCTCAAGCAATACACACTAAACTGAGCATGTGCAGAAGGGCTTTGGGTTCAGTCTGTCTTATCGGTGTAGACATCTGAACAAGAGAAGTCAGGATCAAACAGCCTTTTTACACAATGCAGAAGATTAACCCCTTAGGTTCCTCAGCGAGTATAACAAGCATGCTTTACTGCATATACAGACTAATTTTACTGTTGTAGGTTTAGTAACACTTTAATGCTCCAAAGACCATCTATCTTGGGTATACATTTTTGCTCCTGTGTTATTTGTGTCTGTACAAGAAAGTGACAACGACCCCAATCTATAACTGGCCTATGCAGCAAGGTGCACATGGAAAGGCAATGCACAGCATAAACAAACAAAAGATTTCCCTGCTCACTTTCCAACCTGCCTGCAAAACAACTGAATTAACCTTCTCTAACAGTTTGCGGGTAAAAAGCAGAGTGTTTTATTTGCACACATTTGCAAATATGTGTAAGCCACAGTGTCCACATCAAGGGACCTCCTGTATATACTGTGGTCCTAACGCTAAATTTCCAGAGCCTCCATAGTAGGAGCACTGAATACTCCACTATGAACTCAGCAATACAGCTGTTGTCTGGTCAGTTAGATCTTAGATTTGCTATTGTTGGCCTAAAAGGGAGTCCGTAACCTCATTTCATAGCTGGATTGGTTGCAGTTATATCAGATAAATGTATATTTTTTTATGTCTTTTGTGTATTCCTAATTGCTTAATAATTCCTTACTGCCATTTGCTTGTAAAACACATTATGAGCATAATTGGTCTCTTATTTCAGAGCACGTGACAAGGGTAAGCTCCAGCAGGTGTTGTCAAAGAAGCCAAATCCACACCAGCAGAGCAGGAAACAGCAAAGGTTAAAAGCAGCTGAAACGCAGGTATGATATTAAATAAGAAGGTTCTGCAGCAGTTGTTGTGGTCTGGCTTTAATGTAACTCACAGCAGCCACATTTCATTATAACACTTTGCAAACTTATCCATGCTTTTTATGGTGAATAAGCGGTTTCAAGTTTTTTATACTGTATTTTCACAACCTCCTATTTGTCTTTTTTAAAGGAATGGGATTTCTATTCACAGTATTAGTTACACAGTAATTTCAATTAATGTACTTTAGGAGATGTGATCTATTATGTTTTATGTAAAGTAATAAGCAGCAATTTAGGAATTCGAAGAAAGCACAACTCAATTTGCTAAAATGGTTCTCATTTCCAGTGATGCTAATGTCTGGGTTATTTTTGCAGGCACCTTCTAAAAAGCAGCAGCCAAGACGAAGCCAAGCAGAGACTCGATTTAATCAGTTGGTGGAACAATATAAGCGAAAGATCCTGGGGAAACCGAATACAGCCACTGCAGTTAAAAGAAGCAAGTGGTTTGATGACTGAAGTGGATATTCGGCCTCGTAATGGACACTGGCCATTGTAAATTTCTCACCCTGTTGGTTTTTACTTATTCTTTTAGATCTTGTACATAAAGAAGATATGGAACATCTCTTAATAATTTGTCCCATAAAAGGGTTTGTTCTAAAATATCTTCATATCATGAAGACATTACTAACAAGGGGAGTACTTATCCTTCATACCCTGAAAATACCCAAATGTGGTGAGATTTATGTGTTATCCCCAAGGATAACCTGATTGTCAGCTAAACTCCTGCAGAGGTTCTGTGGGCATGGAAAAAAAACGTCCTTTTAGGCTTTGTTCACATCTGGGCGGTTTGTATAGTGGGCAGAATTGCCGCGATTCTGTCTGTGATCCCAAAATGCTGTGTAGAAATTACAAACTGCACCAATCACGTTAAGGTGCCTTTCATTTTCAGTGGCACCTAAAACGCTGTATTTCTGCTGCAAAATGTCGCATACTGCAATCCCACAAACCTTGGCACTCCAAAAGAAGCTTTTGTTCGTTTTTTTTTTTTTTTTTTTTTTCTTCTGTGTGAAAAGCTTTGCCTTATGTGGTTTTTTGCAATTGCTGCACCATTTATCGCGTGACAATCATGGCAGAATCGCACCACATTTTAGGTGCCATTGAAAATTATTGGCGCCTTAATATGCGTGGTGTGATGTCTTTTTTTGCACAGCGTTTTGAAATCACGGTTGTTTTGAAGGTTTTTTCCCAGTCATGGTTTGTAATAATTTTTATGGTTGTCTGTTATCCTTCTCCCTTTTTGAACATTATCTCATTGTGGAACATTTTTCTCAAATGCAGACCACGCTTCTAGACAATTGGTAATAGAGAAATAAAGCAATGGAAGAAGAGTGAAGGAAACCTACACTTTGTGAATCTTGTTCTTGATGTGTGTGGTTTTGGGTTTTGTTTTTTACACACCCACCCGCGCTGTGAGCAGAGAGTGGTGATTGTCAGTCCTTCCACTCCTGGAGGATGTCGGATGACAAAACACATAGGGCGGGGCCTTGGAGGTGACATCACCACATATGGGTGAGCTGCCTTTGTCTTTTGAGACTGGAGAAAACCTTTGATTATCTATGTTCTATGCCCTATTGCATTGAGTAAATGCCTGGATGGTTTTACGCTGTGGATTCCCTTTTTTTTTTTTTTTTTTTTTTCTTCCTTTTTATGTCCCATTCTCACCATATGAGGAGCCAATTGTTATTTGAAGGAGTTTCAATCAGCTGGTGTATGCTTCTGTTTGTTCACAGAATTATTTTTCACATCGCTTTGTTCCTTTTTCATATCATTACTTATCTACCTTGATTGAGTTCACTTATTCAGAGATATAATAATTTTGAGGAGCGCTGCCTTTAGTTTTTTCTGATGGTTGTCAGTCACCTCTGTCTGCTCTGCCCCCCCCCCCCCCCCCCCCCCCCGGTTTGTGCAGGGGGAGGTAGCACCTGGCTCAGGCTCTCAGTGGCTCTCCGAGAGGCTGAGCCAGGTGCAGCTCCACCCAAAAGAGCTTTGGATGTACTTCTCCTTTTTAAAGCCTTTTTACTCTAATGGCAGTGGCCTTACAACTGACAAGATTTGAGCTCATCGGCTGAAAGATATATGGACCTTGACCATGGGGAAACTGAATCAGGCCCATGTCAGAATGATTTTCCTTGGATCCCTAATTTCTTAGTGAAAGACTCCATTCCACTAATTTGTCGTTTGGGGAGGGAGGGTCTTGTCTATGCACATGTGCAGAATCCTATAGCTAAGATGTTGATCAGCAGAGCTACATTCTAAAGAGCAGGCTGAACACTTACCCTTTTAAAGGAGAACATTTTTTTTTTCCTGCCCTGCCTTACATAGTTACATAGTCAGTCTAGCTGAAAAAAGACAAAAGTCCATCCAGTTCAACCATTAAAAAAAAAAAAAAAAAAAGTTCTAATCCTGTACCCACAGTTGATCTAGAGCAGTGGTTCTCAACCTTTCTAATGCCGCGACCCCTTAATACAGTTCCTCATGTTGTGGTGACCCCCAACCATAAAATTATTTTCGTTGCTACTTCATAACTGTAATTTTGCAGTAGGAGGAATAGTGCCACGTCATTGGTGTCATTGGGAGGAATAGTGCCCCATCATTGGTATCAGTGGGAGGAATAGTGCCCCGTCATTGGTGTCAGTGGGAGGAATAGTGCCCCGTCATTGCTGTCAGTGGGAGGAATAGTGCCCCGTCATTGGTGTCAGTGGGAGGAATAGTGCCCCCTTCATTGGTGTCAGTGGGAGGAATAGTGCCCCGTCATTGGTGTCAGTGGGAGGAATAGTGCTCCATCATCGGTGTCAGTGGGAGGAATAGTGCCCCATCATCGGTGTCAGTGGGAGGAATAGTGCCCCATCATCGGTGTCAGTGGGAGGAATAGTGCCCCATCATCGGTGTCAGTGGGAGGAATAGTGCCCCATCATCGGTGTCAGTGGGAGGAATAGTGCCCCATCATCGGTGTCAGTGGGAGGAATAGTGCCCCATCATCGGTGTCAGTGGGAGGAATAGTGCCCCATCATCGGTGTCAGTGGGAGGAATAGTGCCCCATCATCGGTGTCAGTGGGAGGAATAGTGCCCCATCATCGGTGTCAGTGGGAGGAATAGTGCCTCATCATCGGTGTCAGTGGGAGGAATAGTGTCCCATCATCGGTATCAGTGGGAGGAATAGTGTCCCATCATCGGTATCAGTGGGAGGAATAGTGCCCCATCATAGGTGTCAGTGGGAGGAGGAATAGTGCCCCATCATAGGTGTCAGTGGGAGCAGGAATAGTGCCCCATCATTGGTGTCAGTGGGGGGAATAGTGCCCCATCATAGGTGTCAGTGGGAGGAATAGTGCCTCATCATTGGTATCAGTGGGAGGAATAGTGCCCCGTCATTGGTATCAGTGGGAGGAATAGTGCCCCGTCATTGGTGTCAGTGGGAGGAGGAATAGTTCCCCGTCATTGGTATCAGTGGGAGGAGGAATAGTGCCCCGTCATTGGTATCAGTGGGAGGAATAGTGCCCCGTCATTGGTGTCAGTGGGAGGAATAGTGCCTCGTCATCGGTGTCAGTGGGAGGAATAGTGCCTCGTCATCGGTATCAGTGGGAGGAATAGTGCCCCTTCATCGGTATCAGTGGGAGGAATAGTGCCCCTTCATCGGTATCAGTGGGAGGAATAGTGCCCCTTCATCGGTATCAGTGGGAGGAATAGTGCCCCATCATCGGTCTCAGTGGAAGGAATAGTGCCCCATCATCGGTGTCAGTGGGGGGAGGAATAGTGCCCCATCATCGGTGTCAGTGGGGGGAGGAATAGTGCCCCATCATTGGTGTCAGTGGGGGGAGGAATAGTGCCCCATCATAGGTGTCAGTGGGGGGAGGAATAGTGCCCCATCATAGGTGTCAGTGGGGGGAGGAATAGTGCCCCATCATTGGTGTCAGTGGGGGGAGGAATAGTGCCCCATCCTTGGTGTCAGTGGGGGGAGGAAGAGTGCCCCATCCTTGGTGTCAGTGGGGGGAGGAATAGTGCCCCATCCTTGGTGTCAGTGGGGGGAGGAATTGTGCCCCATCGTTGGTGTCAGTGGGGGGAGGAATTGTGCCCCATCGTTGGTGTCAGTGGGGGAGGAATAGTGCCCCATCGTTGGTGTCATTTGGGGGAGGAATAGTGCCCCATCGTTGGTGTCAGTGGGAGGAATAGTGCCCCATCATTGGTATTAGTGACACCAATGATGGGGCACTATTCCCACTGACACCAATGATACTTACCTTGCAGACCCCTGCTCCAGCCTGGGCTCGCTCGCTCCCTCCCTCTCCCATGGTACCGACACTTACCTGTCAGATGTCTTCCTTCTCCGGCCGCTCTCCTCCTCTTCACTTGCTCGATCTTCACGGTGCCGCTCGGCTCCTCCTCTCCAAGTTCCACCTCCTTGCCGGTGATTGGCCGCCTGTGTGCCTCTCCTGAGCTACAGTGCCGGCGGCCAATCACAGGCGAGGATTGATCTCGAGGTGTGTCCAGATGACAGGGGCGGCATGTCATCCCGCCCACACCTGGAGACGGCGGTGGCGGCGGCGGCGAGGAGCGGTGTCTCGGTTCCTAAGACCATCGGAAATATGTGTTTTCCGATGGTCTTAGGCGACCCCTGTGGAAGCGTCGTTCGACCCCCAAAGGGGTCGCGACCCCCAGGTTGAGAACCGCTGATCTAGAGGAAGGCAAAAAAACTCCCAGCAAAGCAGGAACCAATTTTCTCCTGCAGGGGAAAAAGAATTCCTTTCTGATCCCCCGAGAGGCAATCCGATACACCCTGCATCAACGTTACCTATAAATGTTAGAAACGAGTTATATTCTGTGTATCCAAGCCTTTTTTTTTTTTTTTTTAAAGCATTCCACTGAGCTGGCCAGATCCAACCCTTGAGGGAGTCTATTCCACATTTTCACAGCTCTCACTGTGAAGAAACCTTTCCATGTTCAGAGATTAAATTTCTATTCCTCCAGATGCAAAGAGTGTCCTCTTGTCCTCAGTGTAGAACTATTCACCCTGAGGTCATCACAAAGTTCACTGTATGAACCCTGTATTTATACATGTTGATCATATCTTCCCTCAATCTCCTCTTAAGATTCAGTTCCTCTAATCTTTCCTCATAGCTGAGCTTCTCCATGCCTTGTATCAGTTTGGTTGCCCTTCTCTGTACTTTCTCCATTTCCCCAATGTTCTTTTTGTGAATTGGTGCCAAAAAATGAACTGTATATTCCATATGAGGTCTTACTAATGATTTGTGCAGGGGTAATATGATATCTCTCTAGAGCAGGGGTGGGCAAACTTTTTGACTTGAGGGCCGCAATGGGTTCATATATTGGACCCGGGGGCCGGACCAAGAGTAGATGAATGATGTGTATGTGTCATCCATAGTAAGTATAGTAATATTCCCCCATAGTAAGCATAGTAATTCATCCCCCCTATAGTAATTCATCCCCCCTATAGTAATTCATCCCCCATAGTACTATTCCCCCCCAAGTAGTAAGCCAAGTCCCCCGTGTCAATTCACTTACCTTTGCTCTGCGCGTTCCTCTCGCCATGTTCCCGCGCCGTTCCGGTCTTCAGGGTGGACTGTGAGAGGAGCCTAGCTCCCCTCCCCTCACGTTCGTCACGCTGCCCCGCCTACACACATCCTGACAGCCACATCCGCGGGCTGGATTAAAAGGTCCACCGGGCCGTAGTTTGCCCATTGCTGCTCTAGAGTCTATACCTCTTTTAATACAAGAGTGGATTTTGCTTGCTTTAGATAATAATGCCTTGGATAATAACATCCAAAAGATAAGTATTGGCAAGAGTACCCTGTTACTGCTTAAAGTCAAAGCTAGCAGCACAAAAATCTGCCAACTCTTCTACTTCCATAAACATTCCTATCATCAATCACAGGCACTGGGATCTAAGCCCAGTCTTGGGGCGCCAATGTGCACAGGGCATTCCTGTGGTACACTACTTGGGTGACTTACTTCTGAGAGAGTAGACCAATATACTTCTAGAGGTCAACATGAATCAAATGGTGAAAACTTTGGAAAGATTTTGGATAGATCCTTAATTGCCAGAAGTCATACTTAGTCCCAACCCGGAGGTTGCATTATTTAGGCCTCATTTTGCATGTGGTCCAATCGAGTGTGTTCCTTCCCAAAGACATATGTGCTGCTCTGTGAGCTCTTTGTATGAAAGCTCCTGAGAAAGATGGTGGCCTCTTTTGAGGCAGTTCCCTTTGCCTAGTTTCATTTCAGATCTCTTGTCCCATGCCAACAAGATATTCAGTTGAAGAGAATAGTCACTGGACTCCCTGATGCAGTTACACCCCAGGATGAAATTGTTTCTGGACTGGTGATTTTTTTTCATGTATGCTTGAAATGGGAAAATCGCTCCTCTGCCTTGAAGGGTCCTGATAACCTACACCTGCCTGGGAAACTAGAAGAGGTTGTTGCTCATCAACAACCTGAAATTGAGGACAATTCAACTTGCCCTAACACATTGGTCAATGTAACTGAAGGACCTCCCTGTAAGGGTTGAGTCAGACATGTCATGGCAGTGGCATGCATAAATCATCAGAGAGGCAACAGGATTTGGGCCGCTCAGGATGAGGGGGATCCTATCCTCATAGGTTGAACTTCATGTTCCTGTCCACTGTACACATTCGTGGTATGAAAAATTGTAAGGGGATTTTTGTCAGCTATCAGCAGTGGTCTCTAGACAAATGGGCTCTACATCCAGATATGTTTAAGGAATTCTGCTGAAGATGGGGAACTCTAAACCTGGATGCTAGAAGCTTCACATCCAATGTGAAGCTAGACAGATTTGTATACAGGACCTGGGGCCCTCAAGCATTCTTGGGGGGTACTCTGGTAATGCAGTGGGATCAACTCTCCGTAATATATGCCTTTTTCACCATTGCAACCTCTACCTCGTCTGCTTTGCAAGATTTGGGTAGAAGGCATTGTGGTGATCCTGACCCAGGAGACTTCTAAAGAGTGCGTGTAGCATATTTCACTGGCTTTCTCTCTCCCAGTTTTTGTCTAATGGCAAAACTGACCCACACTCAAAGTTGTGGTGAGCCAATGCAGCTGTGCATGGGGTGGACCAGCATGCAGTCTCTGGAGAAACACTACATGCCAGAATACTTGAATGACTTTGTTGGAAAAGTGACTTCAGTTTTCCACATAAACCTCTTTCATGCCAGACAACCCTGTCTGATATACCTGAAGTCTCAGCCTGTCTTTTTTTTATATATTATTATTTTTTTTAATGAACAATATTGGCCAGTGCCAGATCATCCACAAGGGAGGTTATGTAGTTGTAGATAAGAGCCTGACTGCCACCCCCTACATGGAGCATGCAATAACCTTATCTGGACTTCTTCTGTTCTTTAATAACTCTCAACTGAGCTCGCAGGAAAGGCCAGCAGAGGTGAAAAGATTCTAACATTCTAATACCTATGGCTGTAAAACTTAACAGTCGTTCTAATACCTTTAAAAAAAAAAAAAAAAAAAAAAGTGTTTGTTCTCCTTCAGGCTTGTACTCCTTGGTAGTCCTAGAATAATGATTTCTTCCTGCCTACTTGAACACCCAACTTGACATACAGTATCAAAATCTAGCAGAAACAGCAGGTAGCATAAGAGTAGGCTGCAGACTCTGAACAGGTGATATATGAACACTATTAGTATTTAAGTGCTGTTAAAAAGAGTAATAGTTTATACTGCCTTAGGTTTAATTTATTCAGTTTGATGACATTTACTGTGACATTTAGATTTTGTTGTCATAGTATTCACAGAAACATGATTAGTACGGTCATTTAGTTAGTTTTGACATTTTTTTGTCTAGTTCATTTAATACCAATTTCCAGACAATGCAGGAGCCCTGGAAAGGCTGTCTTCTCAGATACCATACTAGCTTTCTGCAGCCTCTATGTCATTTTGGTAAACAGTCTGTCTACCTTTTTTGAAAGATTATCATATATGCTCTCTCTACAGCTTTGCAATGTCCTTTTTTTTTTTTTTTTCCCCGTTTGCTCCTCCATGTGTTGTTGCTACCCTCCTTTTGGATATCAACACCTCCATAACTATTTACACTTCAATACTTCGCAAGTATCAGACCGTTGGCTTTGGAACTCACTACCCCACACAGTGGATTCCCCTGAGTCTGACTGACTGTCCGTACTTAGACACACAGTGCAACAAAACAACCTAACCAATAACAGAACCTAAGATAATAACAAAGGACAGAGTAGCTGGACTAGCCCGCCACCGGATCTCTTTTTATTTTGTTTTGAACAATTCCCCTGGTCACTCTTTTAAGCACTTTGCATGAGTGAATAGAGGTGCCTCCCAGCCCTCTTCTCCTCCTCCTCCTCCGCTATCCTGTCTTTATCTCCACTCTTTACCTCACTCTACCCCCTCCCCCCCCCCCCCCTTTTTTTTTTTTTTTTTTTCCTCCCTCTCTTCCTCCCTGCAAATCTCTGAAGGTCGCTCTGAATATTTGACCACTTTCCCTAGATTATTACCCACCTCCCCTTTGTGATTAAATAAGACATACTGACGCTCCTATACATAGGAGACAATGCCTTCCAAAACCCCACATGCTTCTCATACGCTTTCAGTGGCATCTCTAAACGCTCACAACTACTGACTTACATGAAAAGCCTTAGAGCGGATGCACTTTTCATTCAGGAAACTCACTTCCGTGCTGACCATGACCCTAAATTCTCCAATGTAATGTACCCGACAGTATATCATGCAGTCCGTACAGAGGTGAAAGCAAAATCCGTATCCATTTTAATTTCTAAGAGACTCCCGCTTATGGTTACTGATTCTCTCGAGGACCCACAAGGTCGGTTCCTCTTCTTTAAAGGTCTCATACACAACAGGTCGATCACACTAGCTAACATTTATAGCCCTAATATGGCGCAAGTCAGCTTCTCCCGTAAAATCGCAACACTAGCTACTTTCCAATCAGGCATTCTGATCCTGGGTAGTGATTTTAATGTGGCATTAAACCCCTTGGAAGATACCTCAACAGTTACCCCTTCAAAAACATTTTGAGCATGGAAACAGATCAAATGGGAACTTACAGACCTCCTCTTGCATGATACATGGTGCACCCTACACCCAACTGATAAATACTTCTCATTCTTTTCTGCACCTCATAACCGCTATTCTAGAATTGATTATCTTTTTCTCTTGCAAAGAGATCTCCCTTCCTTGAAGTCAGTCGCTATTGAACCTATGATTCCCTCAGACCACCACCCTGTTACTATGACCATATCTCTCCCAGATGTCCCAATCACTCCCAAAATATGGCGAGTAGACTCGTTTCTGCTTACGAACCCATCCGTGACTTTCGAAATTCGTGAGTGTCTGATCAACTATTTTTGGGAAAATATATCTCCAGAAACGACCCCACTCACTTAATGGGAAGCACACAAATGTGTAACACGTGGGCTTCCACTTACAATTGCTGCCGCTCGAAAACGTGCAGCTCAAGCGTCCTATAACTCACTACTCCAGAAAGTACGTAAACTAGAATGTTCCCATAAACGTGGACAGGCTTTGACACTTACTACCGAACTGGCAGCTGCACGTAAACAACTACTGGAAGCTGTGGAAAGGAAAACCAAGCCTAACTTTGCTCTATCTCAGAAGCTGTTCTACAAATATGGAAACAAAAGTGGTAAATTTTTAGCCGGGGCCCTGCAAGCGTAAAATGCAGCTCGTACTATTCATCAAATTCATTCCCATCAATGGTGAATGCTTAAAACATCCCCGGATATAGCTGCGGAATGTGAAAACTACTACATGACCCTTTAAATTCTCCCTCAAGCCCCAAAACCTACAGGGGATAATAGATCACGCAAGGACATTATCCAGGCATTTTTATCGCAATATCCTCCCAAACCTATCTCACGTTATAAAGCAAGTGACCTAGATAGGGTGCTGACACTTGTAGAATTCCAGAAAGCCATTGCACAATTAAAACCGGGCAAGAGCCCAGGCCCTGATGGATTTACAACCACTTACTACAAATCCTTTATAGAAATTCTTGCACTGCCTTTTCTCAACGCATTTAAGTCACTAGACACCCCGGGACAGCCCATATCACACTCATACCAAAAGAAGGCAAGGAAACGACATCAACAGCCAACTATCACCAAATTTCCCTTCTGAACGTTGATCTAAAAATTTTTGCTAAAATATTAGCAAACAGTCTCTTAACCGTCATTGAACCCGCCATATCTACTGATCAGGTGGGATTCGTGCCGGGTAGAGAGGCAAGGGATAACACAATACGAGCCCTAAATATACATCAATGGTTGACACAAACGAATCAACATGGCTTTTTTCTCTCTCTCGACGCAGAGAAGGCTTTCGACAGGTTGGCCTGGGACTATATGGAGGCGGTTCTGCTTGGACTTGGCCTTCCCCCACGCCTCATGAACTTTATTATGTCGCTGTATACCGCACCAACAGCCAAAGTTAGAGGCAATGGTCTCCTGTCGGAAGCCTTCTCCATCAGTAATGGGACTAGACGGGTGCCCGTTATCTCCCCTCCTATTTGTTCTCACACGTGAACCCTTCTTGAATCGAATTCAAACGAATGACAATATCAGAAGAATTATGGTTAAGGGCAGAGTACACAAAATAGCGGCTTTCGCCGATGATATCCTACTCTTCCTAACAGAACCACACACCACAGTGCCCAATCTACTTCACAATGTTTCAGTACATATCCAACTTTAAAATTAATTTCAATAAATCCCAGGCCCACAATGTCACTCTGGCCCCTGACGTGGTTAGACAGGCAAGGACAAATTTCCCGTTCACCTGCCAATCTGAGGCCATCATTTACCTGGGGATTCAGCTACTCTCCCGCCTTTTCAGATCTATATACAAGAAACTTCTTACCTATCATACGTAACATTACTAAAGACTTACAAAATTGGGATAAACCAATTTTCTCCTGGTTCGGAAGGGCAGCGATTCTCAAGATGAATGTGCTTCCCCCTGACTACTGTACCTGATGCAAACGATCCCAATCAGACTGCCTAAGTCATTCTTTAGCTCATATAAGACACTATGCACCTTCTTATGTTGCAATAAATGTCCTAGAATCAGCTTTGAACAACTTACAATGCCTAAGGTTGGAGGAGGTATTGGATTGCCAGATATTACTCACTACTTTTGGGCTTGCCACCTCGCAAGAATAGTGGACTGGGTCTACAAATCATATACGTAAGGCCTGGGTGAATCTGGAAGCAGCGTTTTCAGTGACTCTTCTAACCACGTCCCCTATGTGGGTAAATCACATATCCCAACCACTTTCAAAGAACACTCGCTAATTGGTCCCACACTGTCTTGCTACAGTTTGATGTGTCTGAAATCTGGCCTTTCTTCAACGCCTGGCCCACTCACACCCATTTTTATGAACCCTGATTTTCCCCCCGGAATGTCGAATGCATTCCTCGTGGGGGCCTCACCCCAAAAGCACCTGAGACTACACCATCTTTTCAAGGATGGCGTCTTTTTGACAAGAGAACGCCTCCAGAACCAATGGCCAACTCTCCACATGACTCCCTGGATGTATAGGCAACTCCATCACTTTATACATAGCCCGTCACGTACAAGAGAGCTTATGAGACCTCTTACCCCATTTGAAAAAATCTGTTCCACAGATTCCTCACAGAGACATCTGGTCTCCAAGCTATATGCATGCCTGGAAAATGCAAACGAAGTTATATCCAGAAAGAACTGCGTGGCTTGGAGCAATGACCTACAACTAAACCTGACCCCTGCTGATTGGGACCATGTATATGGCCATATACACAAAGGTTCTATATGTGTTTCGACCCAAGAAAATAACTACAAACTATACTCTAGATGGTATAGAGTTCCATCTCTGCTCCATAGATTTGATCCTAACATCCCTGACTCTTGTTGGAGATGCGGCCAAGCGACTGGTACACTCTTACACATCTGGTGGGATTTCCCCATGCTCCAACCCTTCTGGGGCATAATACAGTCAATAATTGCTCAAGTAACAACCTACTCCCTAGATCTATCACCTGCGCAATTTCTACTTCACCATTCCTCGCTTCCCTATAAAACATACTGCAGATCGCTTGCTATGCATATGAGTGCTGTAAAACCGTTTATTCCAATCCATTGGCATTAAACACATACCCCCTCTGTCCGGGAATGGTTTGCACGTATAAACAAAATTGCTGACATGGAGGAGCTCATCTCTGTTGCAAAAGATTGCCCTGAGAGATTTAGGAAGACGTGGGCCTGTTGGAGTCATTTCAAAACCACATCCGCTTATCACCAACTGCTGCATGACTTCACCTCCTCTCCCACTTGATCATTATTCGACTACCACTAGGATTATGTCCTTTGTTCATGCGTCACACGTGTAATGTGCATCTAGCCTTACTGAGATTGGAAAATTACGGTATAAATATTTGGAATCGGACCTATATACGAGACTGCTACACATGCCTACCTAGACTGCCATATGGGACTTCTGACTACTACTTGGATTATTTTGCACAGTTTGCCCCAGAGCAGTTGCAGCTGCCTCCCCTTCTTCCCCCTTCTTCTTTCCACTTGATTCTAAGTGTGGTATTTGCACTTGGAATCTATTGCTGTGAAACGACATCATGCGTTCAAAGGAGCAGTCCATGCAAGTGAAACATTGTAAGGCTTCAAAAATGAAACAAATCCATCAGAGAGATAACAGCAACATTAGGAGTGGCCAAATCAAGAGTTTGGTACATTCTGAGGAAAGAAGAATGCACTGGTGAGCTCTGCAACATAAAAAGGTGTGGACGTCCACGGAAGGCAGCAGTGGTGGATGATCATAGGATCCTCTGTATGGTAAAGAAAAACCCATTCACAACATCCAGACAAGTGAAGGACACTCTCCAGGAGGTTGCAAGGTGCAAACCATTCATAAGCCTGAAGAACAGAAAAGCCACATTAGACTTTGCTAAAAAAAAAAAAAATCTGAAAAAGCCAGAGCAGTTCTGGAAAAGCATTCTTTGGATGGATGAAACTAAGATTAATCTGTACCAGAATGATGGCATGAAAAGGCTTGGAACAGCTCATGATCCAAAGTACACATCTGTAAAACATGGTGGAGGCAGTGTGATGGCATGGGCATGCATGGCTTCCAGTGGCACTGGGTCATTGGTGTTTATTGATGATGTGACAGAAGCAGCTGGATGAATTCTGCCGTGTTTAGAGATATACAGTCAGCCCAGATTCAGCCAAATGCAGAAAAGTCAATTGGATGGCTCTTCACAGTAAAGATGAACAATGATCCAAAACACACTGCAGAAGCAACCCAGGAGCTTTAGAAAGAAATGAAGTGGAATATTCTGCAATGGCCGAGTCAATCACCTCATCTTAACCCAATTGAGCATGCATTTCACTTGCTGAAGGCAAAACTAAAGGCAGAAAGAGCCACAAACAACTGAAGACAGCTGCAGTTAGAGCCTGGCAAAGCATCAGAAAGGAGGAAACCCAATCTTTGGTACTGTCCATGGCTTCTAGATTTCAGCCAGTCCTTGCCAATAAAGGATTCTCAACAAAATATTAAAAATGAACATTTTATTTATGATTATATTCATTTGTCCAATTACATTTGAGCCCCTGAAAATGAGGGACTGTATAAAAATAGTTGCTGTTCCTAAAATGTGTACTTGATACTTATGTTCAACCCCTTGAATTAAAGTCTTCATTTAAAATTAATTTGGGTTGTTTCATTTTAATTTATTCTGGTGGCATAGAGAGCCAAAAGTATGAAAATATTGCCTGTGTCCAAATATATATGGACCTAACTGTATCAAACTAACTTTTTGGCGCAGAACACACCTGTCTCAGAGTTCTTTCAGCATTGTGGTAATGCTTACCACCCTCCGAAAAGCAATATTGGCAGATTGCTTTTCAAAGGGTGGTATAGCAGCAGCTGATAAGTGTTCAGAATGTGTTACAGCCACCTCCTCATGCATGTGTTTCTTTTTTTTTTTAATTGCTGAAGCATGCAGCAACTGCGAACCAAACATTGGGCTTGCAGTTGTAGTGCTGCCTCATTGACCTCAGTGGGCAAGTTTGATAGACTGTGCTACCCTTCAAAATGCAGCCCGAGTTAAAAATGCTGCAGCCGCAAAGCTGAGCATCAGGATGTACTAGCAAAATTCAGCCGCATGTGCTAAAGAGCCCTTACAGTGGCTTTGCTCTGTCACTCGACTGGAGAGAACTACAATTAGCACCCAGGCTGGATTTATTTATTACAGGTACTTATAGAATGCTGTCAATTTATGCAGCACTTTACATATATATTGCACATTCACATCAGTCCCTAACCCTCATGGGGCATACAATCTAAGGTCCCTAACTTACATTCATACAGTACATACACATACTAGGGCCAATTCAGACAGGATCCAATTAACCCACCAGCAAGTCTTTGGAGTGTCGGAGGAAACTGAAGTACCAGGAGGAAACCCACGCAGGTACAGGGAGAACATGCAAACTCCAGGCAGGTGGTGCTGTGTTTGGGATTCAAACCCAGTGCTAACCATTTAGCCACTGTCTTTTCTGTACTTGCTAAAAATGTTCGTAGTATGAAAAATAATACAGCCACCACATCTGAGGACTAGTAAACTACAGTATAATCCCATTTCCCCCCCCCCCCATTCTGAGTGACAGTCTAGGGCACCTTGCTAACAGGTGTGCATTGTGGGGAGTTCCCAAAAATGTTACATGCACTTATTTTGGTGCTATAGGCAGCTCATTCAAAAGAATGGGCTGTCTTAATGCAATACGTACCCCATTGGTGTATGTGGAGCTTTCAGCTACTGATCATTGAACCCTATGAGCAGTGCTGTTGCTGTGTGCATGTATGTTTGCATTGTGTTCAAGCATATAGTTCCAAAGTACACCACTGTTCAAAAGTCTTAGGTGTGGAAAAAATGCTGTAAATTAAGATTGCTTTCAGAAATAGAAGTGTTAATAGTTTATTTTTATCAAGTAAAACAATTGAAAGTAAATGCACAGAAGAGAAATCAAATCAATATTGGTGTGACCACCCTTTTACCTTCAAAACAGCATCAATTCTTCTAGGTACACTTGCATAGTTTCTGAAGGAACTAGGCAGGTAGGCTGTTCCAAACCTCTTGGAGAACTGACCACAGATCCTTCTGTGGATGTCGGCTGCCTCAAATCCTTCTGCCTCTTCATGTAATTCCATATAGACCTTCACTTCCAGGACTCCTTGTTCTTTGCACAGAAGTTCAAATTGAAATTAGCTATGTGTTTGGCCCCATATTTATTTTGCAGCAGGACACCACCAATCACACACCTTCCTGATGGGATGACATGCTGAATAAGTATCTACCTGTATCTCTCAGTACTGGGGACACCATTGATCCTGAGCAAATCTCCAACTCCATTTGCAGAAATGCAGCCCAAAAATTGCAAGGAACCTCTACCATGTTTCACTGTTACCTGCAAACACTCATCATTGTACCTCTCTCCAGCCCTTCAGCAAACAAACTGCCTCCTGCTACAGCCAGGTATTTTGAATTTTGACTCATCAGTCCAGAGCACCTGCTGCCATTCTTCTGCACTGCAGTTCCTATGTTTTTGTGCATAGCGGAGTCACTTATTTCCATGTTGGAGGTATAGTCTTCAGTCCTCGGCATTGCCTCTTTTCTTTGTGCTTCTTCAAAAGAACTCGAAGCACACTTTGAAACCCCAGTCTGCTTTGAAATCTGCCTGGGAAAGACTTTGCTGATGCAGTACAACTACCTTGTGTCTTGTTGCTGTGCTCAGTCTTGCCATGGTGTATGACCTATGACATGAACTGTCTTCTACAATTCACCTTAGTAGCAGAGTTTGGCTGTTCCTCACCCAGTTTTCAGCCTCCCACTCAGCTGCATCTGTTTAACTTAAGGACTATGTTCCAACCTACATATGAAATTGATGATCATTAGCACCTGCTCTGTATAATTGGTTATTCATACACCTGATTCTACTCCTACAAAATCTCTGACTTTGTGCAAGTGTACAAAGTGTGTATGTACTGTATATGAACAGATGAATGTTGGAAACCAAAGTGTAGTCACACCAAATATTAATTTGATTTAGATTTTTCTTCTGTTTGCTCACTTTTCATTATATATTTTGAAAGCATTGTTACTTTACAGTAATTCTTCACACCTGCCTAAAACTTTTGCACAGTGTGTCTCAAATGGAATATGTTCTTTTGAGATCCTATGCACTGTGCTCAGCAAAACTGACAAATGCAGGCATGAGTAAGCCCTGGTTCACACCGTCGCAATTTCAGGTGCGATTTGGGAATTGAAATCGTATCTGAAATCAGATCTAATGAATGTAAATGTGAGTGTCTTAACTTATATGCGATTTGCTGCAGTGCGATTTCAAATGTAGTTCTTGTATTACTTTTTCTGCAGTTTGTTGCAATTTCAAATATAGACTACAATAGAAATTGCACTTCAAAACGCAATGGAAAACGCAAGAAATTGTTGGGAAATCTTCACAAGTTGCAAACAATTCTTCAGAATATGCGGTGAAATCGCAAACAAAACTAGCGATTTTAAATTGCATCCAGTGTGAACCAAGCCTTAGATGGCCTCTTAATTGAATATCTGCTACACCTGTCCCAAAACTGAAAACCAGGGATAAAACTCTTTGAGGGTAAAGGGTTGGTATACCATAACTTGACCATATACCTACAAATTCTTTGTAAGAATACCACGATTTTGGAATTGTAGATACAAGTAACTAAAAGATCAGTTTGTTTTTTTTTCTCTTTGACTTTAACAAGTTTGCAATGTAATATATTTTTAAATGCATATTTTACAGTTCATTACCTCCATTCATTGCCTTAAGATTATGTTGTGTTTTAAAACAGTTTCTCATCGTGTTCTATTTATTTTGCACATTTGTCAGGTGGTGCATTTCATAAAAAAAATCAAAATAGCAAGATCTGCATACACTATTAAAATATCAGTTTTGTTTACAGAAATTGCTTTTTAAGATCAATCTTATAAAAAATTCCCTGCTACATACAGTAGGTAGTGAACAAAACTCTGCTCCAGTCTGATCCAATAAAACCTAGCTTTTCCCCTGTTGCGTACCACCATCACATCACTTGATACCTGGTAATTAGGCTTACAGATTAAATATAATTTTACCCTTCCTGTGAAGTTGCGTATCATTGCTGTCCGCATGACAGTAGGCAAACATCAGGGTCCAGAGGGAGCACTTTATTACACTGATGTAAAGGGGCAATTGCATAACCGTAACTGCTATTTATTGAGGCTGCATGGTTTTTATTTTTTTTTAATTTGAGTGATTTCTTTTACATTTTCTTTTGCCCTTATGAGGTTGGACACTAGGAAGACTCGGGCTGTATTTGCATGGGCGTTGAGCCAAGCTGTGAATACCAGAATCTACAATGCAATGACAGTCTGTTGGTGGCCGCAGCTATTCGTGACTGTTTTCAAGGCCAGCCTGTGGTAACTGTATACTACACACCCATGTGAATGCAGCCTTAGTCCTCCTGCACTGTGGGCTACACCCCTGCTTTTATGTTACACTTTTCCTGACTGGTTTAGGCTTGACTGGTATCTGACATATAGGGAGGCCCTTACCCATCATCTACTGTATTTCGAGTATACGATAGTGCTAGAGAGGGGGGATCTTTTGTCATCCACTATTCAAAAAGTGCTTATAGTATTGCTCCCCAAACCTAGCAAGGATACTACTGCCCAATTTCCCTAAATAACAAATGTTAAAATATTGGCTAGGAAGGGAAAAGCTTTTACTACTGTACTTATAGGATCAGAACAAATAGGCCTTTATGTCTGACATTTTTTCTACAAATAATATTAGAAGGTTATTTGTGAAACTACAAATGCAAAATGACAACCCTGGGACTAGGGCGGTGGTCTCCCTGGACACAAAAAAAGCACTTGACTCTTTACTTTTCTTATACTTACCAAATCTGGTTCAGATCTAAACATATATAGTAGGTGAGATTACGATACAAAAATCGGCTGCCTTTTAGTGCTGTTAGGAGGCACAAGTCTTCATCTCACAGGTCCCTTAGTGCATTCTGTTGTGATGTTATTAACAGCCCTGAAGGAGTGGGAGACTTTTTTTTTTTTTTTTTTTTCCCCGCCAGAATGCATTGGCTGGAATTGATGCTTATAACCATAGGAACTTGGTCCATTTAAAAAAAAAAAAAAAAAGGACCTGAATGGACATGGATGTAAATGGTTAATCTTACATTTACCCATAAGAATGCATTGCTCTGTTTTTCATACTTCAACAGATGGATGAGAAATGGACAGACGGAAAGCCCTTGTGAAAGGGGCCTAAAAGTAAAGTGTAGCGCAGGGGTCTTCAGACTTTTCAGTAAAAGGGTCACATCGTATATTTTACAAATATTTGTTTGCCGGAAACTATCAGTTTTTTAAATTAATTTATGTTTGGAGCTTTTTCTGTGATCTGAATAATAAGAATAACGGAAAAAGAACTTTAGTAAAACAGCGCAAAAAAATTCAAAATAAACTTGAGCCATCAAAAAAGGTCACACAAAAACAAATTCAGTCTGCACCTTTCTCATCAAAATCCTCCCAAACTGTTAAGGGAAGTGGGGGAGATGCATAGACTGTGTACACATAAAAGTTTGTAGTGGGCAACAGTTCTTCTAAGCTTCCAAGTAGTTGCAGTCTTTTGCTATTACTCTCAAACTAACAGACCATTTTTGCTCTTGTTGATTTGGTGGACACTAATCTACAACTAGAGGATCAGTCTGTTCCTTCTAGTAGAGCTGTTCCTAATCCTGGGTCTTTCAGAACCCCAGAGACTGCAAATACTCTCCTAGTCTTCCTCTACAGAGTGTGTAAACACTCTCTGATGACATGCTCTATCTCTGAAGATTCGCTTTGAGAGGGTCAGTTAGATTGTACACTGGCGGTACCTTAAATGCCTAGGTCACTAGGCGCCTTTAAAATTTTTATTGGCGTCTACCATGGAAGAAGTTACCGCTGTCAGATATATTGATGATATCATCTGTTGGGTAGAGTGTTGCACAAGCACTCCCTTTCTTTTCACTGCCAAACAACATTGAGGAAGCATCTCCCTGCCGCTGCTGCTCTTGCTTTACAAAAAGCTTTGAGGAACTTTAATCTTCGATTCATTCCTGCTGCCTGTCTAGAGTGCATTGGTTATCTCTAGCCATCCTACACTTGCCTGCTACCAGCCTTTTGTGAGTACCTGAGGCCTACATTGTTCCGCCACACAGTCACAAAATACACTGCTCAAAAAAATTAAAGGAACACTTTTTAATCAGAGTATAGCATCAAGTCAGTTAAACTCTTGGGATATTGATCTGGTCAGTTAAGTAGCAGAGGGGGTTCTTAATCAGTGTCAACATCTTTGGTTTTAATGAAATTAACAGGTGCACTAGATGGGCAACAATGAGACGACCCCAAAACAGAAATGATTTTAAAGGGGGAGGCCTCTGACATTTTTTTCCCTACTCATCGTTTCTGACTTTTTTCACTAGTTTTGCATTTGGCTATGGTCAGCATCTCTACTGGTAGCATGAGGAACAGGATGAGCACTGACAGAGCCCTACAAACCTCCAGCAGGCCACTGGTGTGGTTGTCTCTGACCAAGCAATCAGAAACAGACTTCATGTGGGTGGCCAGAGGGCACGACGCCATAGAGCTTCATTGGCATTTGCCATTGAACACCAGATTTGGCAGGTACACTACTGGCGCACTGTGCTTTTCACAGATGAGAGCAGGTTCACCCTGAGCATATGTGACAGATGTGAAAGGGTCTAGAGAAGTGATAGAGAACATTATGCTGCCTGTAACATCGTTCAGCATGACCATTTTGGTGGTGGGTCAATGATGGTCTGGGGAGGCATATCCATGGAGGGACGCACAGACCTCTACAGGCTAGATAAAAGCACCCTGACTGCCATTAGGTATCGGGATGAAATCCTTGGACCTATTGTCAGACACTATGCTGGTGCAGTGAGTCCTGGGTTCCTCCTGGTACACAACAATGCCCGGCCACATGTGGTGAGAGTATGCAGGCAGTTCCTGGAGGATGAAGGAATTGATGCAACTGAATGGCCCCCACGCTCGCCTGACCTAAATCAAATAGAACACCTCTGGGATATCATGTTTCGGTCCATCCAATGCCGCCAGATTGCACCTCAGACTGTCCAGGAGCACAGTGATGCCCTGGTCCAGATCTGGGAGGAAATACCCCAGGATACCATCCATCATCTCAGGAGCATGCCCCGATGTTGTCAGACATGCATACAATCACGTGGGGGCCTTATAAACTCCTGAGCACTATTTTGAGTTGCTGCAATGAAATTTCAGCAAAATGGACTAGCCTGCTGCATCATTTTTTCACTTTGATTTTCATGATGTCTTTCAATTCAGTTCTCTGTAGGTTGATTTCCATCAAATGATGGGGCATCCTTACATTCCTAACGCATTACCCAGTCCATATCAGTATAGATATCAGCATGATATTTTTCCCCCATTCATATCTGATGTTTTTTCAAAGTGTTCCTTTTATTGTTTTGAGTGTGTATTAGTTTCTAGACACAGTAGGGGAAGGAAACCATATCACTGTTCCGGGAACCCCCAGCTCACATTTTTCTAATGGCTTGGCTGCTGCTTACAGTGGGCCGACCAATGTGGTTGACGTTGGAAGTTTGGAACTAGGGTCTATCAGCTCCGCATCTAGAATCTATGCCATCTTAAGAGTCTTCCCTAGCTCCATTGTATGTGGCCAGCTTCTCTGCCCATTCTTACCTTTTGGTGAGGATGGCTGGCTGTATTGTACCCCTGCTTGATATGATGGGGTGTCAGGAATGGACTGGCCAGCAATAGTGGGACTCAGCTGCCTTATGAGCTGCAGTACCAGGGCTGGCCAGCGGGTGCTCCCAGCAATCAGAGACTCAACCTTGCAGCCAGTCAAACACCTGGAACTAATTATACTGGTGTATTTAAGGGACATTCAGACCTGCAGACTCTGCCTTGGTGTTGTGTTTCTCTTGGGCCCTGTATCCTGTTCCTGCTCTCTGTTCCTGTCTGATTCTCTGCTGACCCTGCTCTGATCCCTGGCTTGTCTGACCATTCTCCTCTGCCTGACCCTCTGTACCACGCTGCCCGCTACCTGCTGAACCTGGCCTGTGACCCCAACCATTCTCCGCTTGCTCCCCCTGTACCTACCTGCCCGACTGATATTGACCCGGCCTGCCTGACGACGCTTGCATTGTATGTACTGTTATCTGTGGGTGGTTGGTTGGTTTGTTTGCACTGTGTTATGTTTTAGTATTGCACTGCGTTTATGTTTGTATGGTTAGTGTTAATAAATTACATTGTTTATAACATATCTGAAGTCTGCGTTTCCCTGCGTCAGTCACACACCTCTGGTCATACCCGGGAGCCCTGACATGGGGGATCTGAAGGCTAGTACTGACTGGAACAGAAACTGGGGCGCTCACTCTACCTTGTTTGGCCAGGAGCCGGGGAGGCAGAGAGTCCAAGGGAGTGGTCGCCCCAGGGGTGCTCTTAGTAACACATGGGGGTGGGATCCCACATGTGAAAAGTGCACATGGTCACTGTTCCACACACTTTATCTGCAGTGCACCTTCTAGGGCTAGGCATTTTGGCTAAGTCTAGGGCAATTTGTTTTTTGCTACAGGCCTCAGGTCCTAGCCAGTGCACTATTGCACAGTCACTTTTATTTATTTAGTTATTTTTTCTCCACTGTTTTGTCACCTGTCACTTAAGTGTGTGTTTTGTTTCTCACTTGGATGGAGGGTGTGGGTCCTTGGGCCTGCCCTGAAGTCTAGGGGGAGGATGTGTGGCCCTGAGGTTCCCTCCTCCCGTGTTCCTGGGAGGTCTGTCTTCGGGAGAGCTCCCTGACCTAGTACTTGGTGGTCAGCTTCGGCTAGCCAGAAGGAAAGGGGTCCACCAGGCCTTTTGGCTAGGTTGACCATGTTGGAAGCCCTTTCTCCCTGTCAGGAGCCTTATGCCCCAGGGGATCAGGGTAGAGGTCCTACCCCTTCAGGGGGTGGAAAAAAAGCACACCCCTAAGTGCACTTTTTTGTGTTTATGTATTGTACTTGCATATTTTTTATTCACTTATGGGTTTTTGGATTTTTCACATCTCTGTGGACTTAAAAAAAAAGGAAAAAGGAATTGATTGTAAATCACTTTGGCACAAATGGATGTCTGATATGCCATCAATATATGACCAATGGAAATCAACTTCTTATTGAGATTATTTAAGGGAGAATTGGTTGCAGACTGAATGGAATGACAAATAATTAAACCATGCGAGCAACTCCTATTTTATTTATTTTTTTCAGTATCCGTTGTACAATAAGGATACATTCGCATGGCAGTTTAGCAGCAGAGGTTGTGTGTTAAATATATGAAGTCAATATTCTATCTTAACGAACAAACTGTAATGTGCTTGGCTCCCCTGTTCAATGCCCCATCCTGGGATCTGTACTTTTTATCTTACAATGACCAACAACATAACATGCTTGAGGTGGCTTTTTACATTTACCGTTTTTAGTTTTCCTGTTGCTCTTTTTGAATCGTATGTTACGGTGATACAAGAGATCCACATACTATTTAATGCAATGATACTATTGTGGAATCATTGATACACATGCCTTTATTTGAAAAATATAAACAAATGTTTATACTTCAATAAAGAATTACTTGGGAAACTGAATGGACTGCAAATATAAATAGGCCACACAGTGTATGGTTGTTGGTAAATTAAAATAAAGTGATTGGCATTTTCAAAAAAGAATTTTTGAGGCATTATTCAAAATCTTAGTAAGAAGTTTTAATAAAGAAAGCTTGTAATCCTGCCTGTTTAGGAAAAAGAGACAGGGCCTCGTCAAACACCCCCTTTCCTCCCAACCTATTTATGCTTGTTTATACCCACCTTCACAGTGCTCCTTCAATGCTCTTTCATCCGTAGCAACTACCTCAAACTACTAGTTGCTTCCGGGAATGGGGCTGCATGTAACCTCTAATTATACCTAAAGGCCCAATTGTCAGGACTGCTCATTGTCACATAATAAAAGGGTGATGTCATCGTGCCTGTGCAAGCTTAAACACAAAGTTCACAAAGGACATTTTGTAGTGGCAGCGACAGAAGGGGAGCTTCCCTATACCACACTATCCAGCTTCACAAAACTTATCTTGTGCAGGAAAAATTCTATGTAAAATGTCTACATTACTTATATTTATTTTACTAATCACCCCCTTTTGTTGGAAATTACTTTAGAGATCATTAGGAATTTGGCCCCTTGCTGTTTAAGGGGAACCAATGCTGAAAGTAATATGTAGGTTACTATTACTGGCCTCTTGAAAATGCTAGTTGCTTCAGGCCAATGGCTCAGAAAATATCAAAACCATTTTGTGTCAGTGAGACAGCCAAAAAACTAGCATTTCAAAAGGTCAGCAGTGGCAGCCTGCAATTCTTTCTTGTCTGTTAAGGGAGACGGTCTTAAACCTGCTGGTTTATGGTTACCTACAGGAGGACTGGACACAATCAAACAAAAAACTGTAGGCCAGTCCAGGGTATAAACTCTTCTACTACCAGCATGCCTCAGTTTTTTTTGCTAATGGCCAAAAAGAATGGATGTCTATTTTAAAATCAAAACTGATTTTTTTTTTCAGCACATTTTTCATTCCGTCGAGACACCCCATGGACTTGCAGATATCTGGTGCAGTCGTCCCTAGCCTGGTTTTTGGACTGTACCATATCTGGAACGCACTGGACTGTATGTTACAGAGTGTGCCTGGATACTATCCAGACTGGTTCTGGTTAGATTAAGTGCAGAGCACTTTCCAGGTCCAGATCCACTTTCATTGCCTCCTCGCTTGCCCTGTCTATAAATACTCATTTAGTGAATGGGCCATTTGGGCACTGCATTAGGAGTACCTTCATTTTTTTATTTGTTGCTGGGTGCCATTACTGCATTCCCTGGCTTTGCCATAGAAGACATTATTGTTGTGGAACAGAGCTCTGATGTCATCTGTTGCATAGAGTGTTCTAGTTTCCCTCTCATGCCAAGCAATGTTGAGGAAACATCTCTCTGCTTCTGTTCCTGCTGCATAGAACCATGTGGAACTTTGATCTTCAATCCATTGCTGCGGGCCCTTTCAGGGGTGAGCAATACATAGGTGAGTGTCTGTCTAAATTTGTAGCTTTATCTTGTAATGTACCCGTGTTTTTGGTCCTGCATATGGAAAAGGTGGTGTTGGAGCCCAGGATTTGCTTTTTAAGGTAGCCTCTACTTTCCACCTTAGGAAATTGTTCTTTTGTCCCTCTGCCTGGCTTCAGTTCACCAGAAGGAAATTTACCTTCATTGCTTTGATGTGGCTAGGACTGTGAGAGTCGGTCTTTTAAGCCACTGCTTATTTCAGAAAGATTGATTTCCCTTTTGTCATCCAGGATTGCAAACTAACTCAAACTATGTAATATGAGAACTCACCCAAACTATTCACTCAATTTGTATCCAACCAGACAGGCCCATTGCACTACATACTTGTTGACAAGTCTTACAGAGATTGTACACTCAAATTGTAAAGTGTGTGTGGTGAGCTTTACACAGATCATTGTTCAGACTTATGGTCTTAATGTGGTTGTAATTCCTTACATATACCCAGTGAAGTGACTGGCCACAGGTGACATATGAAGATAAAAGAAATCCTCCTATGTACGTTGTACCTATTTATCTGTATGATATAATATCACTTCCAGTTTGTTGGCCATTTTGCTTTTGGTTTTGTGCAACTGAGGCTTGGTTTGTGATGTGTGTGCAGCAAGCTTGACTTGCTTCTTGTTTGAGTTCCACATTGGAGTGCATCCCTGAGCTAAGGTTGGCACCTATGATTTCACTTCCTTTTTTTGTATTGATTTGCAACTGAGGCTTGGCTTGTGATGGTGTGTGCAGCAAACTTGGCATTTTTCTTACAAGGAGAATGCCACATTAGGCATTGAGTGACTCTACCAATGAGAAGAGGACCCTGCCCGACTCCACCTTATTGGTTGGTTGGGGATGATTATGGATGATTATGGAAGGATTATGGGGAGGATCCTTGCGAAATCCAGTGAATATATATTGGAGGCAACCCAGCATGTGTTGAGGGCTTGGAGGTATGCGGAAACGAAACATATGTGGATGGACATTATTATAGCTTCATGTCCTAATGGTGAATTTTATGGATTCTTCATGTACCTTGGAAATGGTATAAGTTAGTGTTGATTTTGGCTTCTTTAATAGGATTTGGGGATGTATGGAATATGCTGTTCACCTGGTGTATAGCAGTTTGAAGTGGAAGTTACATGATATCCTATGACTTGCTTTCAACCCATACTTATGAGGTTCGCATACACACCTGATTGCAGTGTTGTGTATATACTGTAGTTTTATTGGATGAGCTAAAACCCAGTACTCGTTTTCCAGCTGAACACCTTACAATGATATAAGGCATCTGAGGTTGAAGGTTAAACAGAGGCAGCTTTGGGAAAGCCATTAAGGTTGCTCAAATATAGTAGGTGTGGTGGTGCTAGATCCCACATTTTAACCCTTTACTTTGTATGCTGGTTCCTGAATGACTTAATGTTCCAGACACCTGAATGATTTGATTGTTACTTTCAGTTGCTTTTTATAGAGTCATCTGACTACTGTCTGCGATACAGCTTTGGGTTTATTCTCTGGTTGGTGTTCCTCTTTGCCTCCCTGAAAACCTGGAGTCTAGTGGAGATTAGAAGCAGTCTCTTAAAGGGAGTGCTGCTAATCTCATTGTTACCTGTATAAAAGACACTTGTCCACAGGAGCAATAAAACAATCAGTTTCCAAACTCTCCACCATAGCAATGACCAAAGAGATGTCCAAGGATGTCAGGGACAAGATTGTAGACCTACACAAGGCTGGACTGGGCTACCAAACTATTGCCAAGCAGATTGGTGAGAAGGTGACAACAGTTGGTGCAGTCATTAGCAAATGGAAGAAACACAAAACAACTGTCAGTCTCCCTAGGTCTGGTGCACCATGCAAGATCTCACCTTGTGGAGTGTCAATGATCATGAGAACAGTGAGGAATCATCCCAGAACTACACGTGAGGATCTTGTCAATGATCTCCAGGCAGCTGGGACCACAGTCACCAAGAAAACAATTGGTAAGACACTACGCCGACAACGATTGAAATCCTGCAGTGCCCGCAAGGTCCCTCTGCTCAAGAAAGCACATGTCCAGGCCCATCTGAAGTTTGCCAATGAACATCTGAATGATGCAGAGGAGGACTGGTTGAAAGTGTTGTGGTCAGATGAGACTAAAATCGAGCTCTTTGGCATCAGCTCAACTCGCAGTGTTTGGAGGAGGAATGTTGCCTATGACCCCAAGAACACCATCCCAACTGTCAAACATGGTGGTGGAAACATTCTGCTTTGGGGGTGTTTTTCTGCTAAAGGGATAGGACAACTGCACTACATCAAAAGGGACAATGGACGGGGCAATGTACCATCAAATCTTGGGTGAGAACCCTCTTCCCTCAGCCAGGGCATTGAAAATGGTGTGTGGATGGGTGTTCCAGCATGAAAATTACCCAAAACACACAGCCAAGGCAACAAAGGAGTGGCTCAAGAAGAAGCACATTAAGTTCCTGGAGTGGCTTAGCCAGTCTCCAGACCTTAATCCGATTGAAAATCTGTGGAGGGAGTTGAAAGTTCGAGTTGCCAAACGTTAGCCTCCAAACCTTAATGACTTTGAGAGGATCTGCCAAAATCCCTCCTGAGATGTGTGTAAACCTGGTGGCCAACTACAGGAAACGTCTGACCTCTGTGATTGCCAACAAGGGATTTGCCACCAAGTACAAAGTCGTGTTTTGTAAAGGGGATCAAATACTTATTATTATTAATATTATTATACAGGATTTATATAGCGCCAACAGTTTACACAGCGCTTTCCAATATAAGGGAGACAATACAATTACAATACTTTCAGTACAGAAGGAATAGGAGGGCCCTATCCCTCATGAACAAGCAAATCAGTACATAATTTGTTAGACATGCATTTCTTTTGAATTTTTTGTTGCTATTCTGGCTCTATGTTACAATACACCTACCATTCGATTTTTAGACTGATCATTTCTTTGTGAGTGAGAAAACATTTAAAATCAGCAGGGGATCAAATACTTATTTCCTTCACTGTATTTATCTGCAACCCTCTCTCCTCTACATGTGTTTAAAATGCAACATTTTTTCAGCATGTTTGAATTTCCAGAATGCAGGGGGCGGGAGCTGAAGTTAAACTCTGCAGAGCTCAGTGAGGAGAGCTGAGAGCGGATTGGAAGGAAAGGACATGCCCTCCTGCTCACAGGAACAGTGTTGAGGCTGTCAATCACAGGCTATGTACAGGAGGTCCCTCACCTGGCACCCTTTTACCTCTTGGTGTCAGGATAACTTATCAGAAATGACTAATGTGCAGAGGAACAAGGCAGCGGACAGAAATGACAATGCTCTGGACAGAGACAGATACACACTATAGAAGAGTATGCTTTGTTCATATTTCATGTTTGAGGTTTACAACCAGTTTAAGGATTGGGTTCCCTTCTTTCCAGTTAAGGTTCACTCTGCTTGGGCAGTGAAAGGACCTTGGATTTTTCAACATCAGGCTTTTGTTTCCCACATTTGCAAGGCTGCCATCTATTATTCTGTTCACATGTTCTAATCTCTAACAGATGGATATTTTGCCCAATCTGATGCCAGCTTCAAGCATAAAGTCCTTGGGCGGTTCATTTAGCTGCAGGCAGCTCACAGTTTTTGTTAGGCCTGTTGACAGCTGTGTATTGTGTTGCCTACTTCTCAGTTGGATTTTTTGGAGGTTTAAAGTGGTGGTAAACACTAGGGGTAAAAGGTAAAGGCATAATGTGCGATTTATACATCGCATACTAGCACATTATGTGAAACTAACCTTAAAACAAATCTCTCTAATGATGCGCTGTCACCGCTGACAGGGCTTCCATCTTCACTTGGTCCATCTTCGGGATTGCAGGCTCTGCCGGATTGAAAGCCATGATGAGATCAGTCCCACCCATACGTGCGGGAGTCACTTGCTGTGGGGGCACCCACTTGCTGTGGGGGCACCCACTGCTCCATGTGTCCATTCACACATGGAGCCATGGCTTGGCCCCGCTACCTCTCTCTCCTCATTGGCTGACTGGGTGTGAATGATAGCAGTTGGAAACAATGGCTGCTGCTTGGTGTCTCAGCCAATGAGGAGGCAGAGACCCGGAACAACAGCCGAGGCTGTCATTTACATTACTGGATTGCGATGAGGTTCAGGTAAGTATTGGAGGGGCTGGGGGGGGGATGCTGCACAGAGAAGGTTTTTTTACCTTCATGCGTAGAATGTATGAAGCTAATAAACCTTCAGCCTTTACAACCATGTTAAGATTTCCTATTTCCATCAATGGTCTTTAAGGAAAGGATTTTTTGCTCAGTACAAAAATCCTATTATTTCATTCTACTATAGTATAAAAGCAAATTAAAAAAAAATATTTTTTTTACTTTTAATGCATAAAAACACAATATATTGGCCAATTATTTGGTAAAATATAAAAGATAATGGTAGGCCGAGTAAATAGATACCAAACATGACATGCTTTAAAACTGCGCATGCCCCGTGCAATGGCGACAAACTGCAAACATTTTTAATGTCCATAGGCAACGCTTTAAAAGCCTTTAAAAGCTACCATTTTAGATTTACAGAGGAGGTCTAGTGTTAGAATTACTGCCCTTGGTCTGACGTTCACGGCTATACCTCACATGCATGGTGCAACCGCTGTTTACATACTGCTGTTTACATCAAGGCTTCTGCACACAGGTGTGTGCGCATGGGAGGGGCGATTTTTTTTTTAGTTATTTTGATTTTTTTTTAAATTATTTTTACATTGTACCTTCATTTTTTTTTTTTTTGCTCACTTTTAATGCTATAACAGGGAATGCAAATTACCCTATAACTTCAATGGGCATGGTCATATATTCTTTTTTGAGAAATGTGGGGTCTATCAGACTCTGGATATCTCCTCTGCCCTTACATTATCTAATCAAACCAAAATCGGTGTGATCAGATGCTTTCCCAATTTACAAATGGCGCTGTTTATATCCTGTGAAACTGAAGTGATGAAATGCTTGTAGCTTATGAATTCTTAGACTATAGAGATGATTGGCACCACTCTGGTCTCCAATCAGCTCTATGGTCAGCTGGCAGAAACACCGGCTGCATTCTCAGGTTCCCCCGATGGCACGGGACTGCCCGAGAAGGCTGTGGAAGGCAGCGGGGGAGGGCATCATCTCCCGCTGCTTGTAAAAGCAATCCTGCAACTAATTAGCCACTAGGATTGCTTTTACATGAAAGCCAATCGCTGGCTGAAAAAAACAATACCAGGATGATTTCTGCATCTGTAGGCATCATCCTGGTATAACCATTCAAAGTCCAGTGATGTACCAGTACGTCACTAGTCCTTGTTGGGTAAATATACTATGTTCTTTTTTTTTTTTGTATGCAGCCTGTGGACTGAATGAAAAAATGAGAAGAAATCTCTGCCAGAAAAAGTGTGGGGTATGCCCACCATTAGAATATACCGCCCTGCATCCACCCACTTCTAATGGTGGGCACACATTAGGTCACACTTTGACACATGCACCAGTTCCAAGACTGAACAAATGTCTAAATATTGGCACACTTGAATAAAAATTGTCCACGTATAAGTGGTACCCCATATGGAAAAAGGATGACACCAAGTCCCAAACTATCTTGCCACTGCTCCCCAAGTAGTCTGGGCATCCAGGGGGCTCCACGTGACTATCTTTTCAATCGTAAATTCAAAACTTATAAGTATAGCCTGTTGCCCTCTCATAGGTCTTTTACATCTTGACCCCATATCTTGCAGGGGAGAAATAGTTTGAATGCAAGGCGGCCAGAAAAATTAAGGAGGGACTCATCAACGCAGATGTTTTGCTGGGGAGTACAGACATCTGCAAATTTTTGGTTAAGGTGATTTGCGAGGGGCTGAATTTTGTGGAGCCGGTCAAATTCAGGGTCACCCCGAGGATGACAAAGTGTATTGTCGTTGAAATGCATAAAACACATTATACTCTCATATCTATGCCTGGCCATAGCAGCAGAGAACACGGCATATGATGAATCGGGTCTGCGGACCAATACAACCGCAATTCATTTCTTTTAGTAATGCCCATGTTGAGGGTTAGGCCCAAAAAAAATGTAAATTCAAAAACCGTAATGAGTTTCCATGCGAATGGTCTGGCAAGGTTTGAATTTGGGTTGGCGGCGATAAATTGTTGTGCATATAAATTGCATATAAATTGCTTTGATCCACAATCAACGCATACAGATATTCCGTGAAAAACAGCTCCAAAAATCAAGGAGGTATGTGAAAGACTAGGATGTACTAGACCGCTCGTACTCGCCAGTTCACCAAAAGGTAGAGCGGCACTAGTACTGGCACTCTTCTGCATATGAGAGTCATCAAAATTTACCGGCAAGTGCTAACAGAGATCAGGCCTGATTCTGTGAACACTGCGGTTTTGTGTGCAATGTATCAAGTGACAGTGACCTACTGACACTGCACTTGCTGGGGGAGAAGAGGGGGGCAAGTACAGGGGCTAAACGCAGGTGTTGGCAGGTGCCGGGGCTGATCCCGCTAACGCTGCGTTTTTGGGGACGCTATACTAATGTGAACGCTGGTATAGTGCTAATCTGATCAAAGATATTGACCCGTTCAGACACTATACTAGCAATGGAGGTTTATTGTACATGAGCGTGCTCCTGGCAATCAAGGGGTTAAATGTGATGACTGGTGTACTGACGGGCATACTGACGGGCAATCAGACGCTATCTGGGAGGGGCGTGAAAACCACAGGAGCACGAATCACGTGTGTATATATATATATATATATATATATATATATATATATATGTGATTTTGCGCACCCATGCCGCCCTGTACAGTTGTAGTATTTCTGCTATAGGGCGGTCAGGAAGCAGCTACAGAAGCGGTTTGTGTTACATCGCTGCGTTACTTTAACTGACAATTGCGTGGTCATGCAACACTGCACCCAAATTAAATTTACATACTTTTTTTTCCCACAAACTGAGCTTCCTTTCGGTGGTATTTGATCGCCTGTGTGGTTTTTATTTTTGTGCTATAAAAAAAGGCTGACAATTTTGAGGAAAAAAACAATATTTTGGACTTTTTGCTATAAAACATGTCAAGTAAAAAAATGTAAAAATCAAATTTAGTCATAAATTTCTGCCAAAATGTATTCTGCGACATGTCTTTGCTAAAAAAAACCCCCAATATGTGTAAATAAATTGGTTTACGTGAAAGTTATAGCGTCTACAACTGGCAGGAAAGATACTGGGATTTTTCTTTTTCTTATACTAATAATGGCGGTGATCAGCGACTTATGGCGGTGATCAGTGATTTATGACCGTGATCAGCGACTTATGGCTGGACTGCGAGACTGCGGCAGACATTTTGACACTGGGGGGGGAACTGACTTGGGGCCACTGACATCCCCAGTGACACCAATACAGTGATCAGTGCAAAAAAAAAACCACTGACACTGTACTAATGGCACTGGGGAGGAACGGGTTAACATTTTTTAAGGTAATGAAAGGGTTAACTGTGTGAAGGGAGTGTTTTACTAGTGGGTGGGGGGTGTGTACTTCACGGGATGCTGATCCAGAGAGATAAGCTCTTCTCTCAGGATCATCCTGTGCTCCGGAACTGACAGATAGCAGAACTGCAATGTAAACACTGCGGCTGTGCTCTCTGTCAGTGATTCCCGGTAATCGCCGGGACTCGGCGGGTAATGACCGGCCGAGACCCGGTGATGGACAGTCGCTGCTGCGATCGGTGGGATGGGTAGGGCGGGCACGTGCCTCGCGTGCGCCCCCTACCTGTTTTGCAGAGCAACGTTAAAAGACGGTGCTGTGCGCACAGGTGCCGCCCTGCCGCAGTAAAAACACTGCAGCTGGTTGGCAACTGGTTAAGAAGCACGGGATATTTTATTATTTTAATTTTTTGCACATTTGAAGAAGTATTTGTATGGACTTTTTTTCTGACCTTTTTTTCACTTGTATATGGACTTTGCTTCTGGAAATTGATACTGATTGATTGATTCATGCCATTTATTTTATTACCATGTATTTATGATTTACATCTAGTAATTTTAAGTGAAGAGTGGCACAATGTTGGTGTTTAGTATTGGATTGACACACTAGTATGAGTATGTGTTAGGTGTAGGTGATTCACTATTAGCCATTAGAAGCCATTTTTATTCGCATAGCAGCTCACAAGATTTTATATATATATATATATATATATATATATATATCTCCCAGAAGTGAGTCCACCCCTCACATTTTTGTAAATACTTGATTCTCTCTTCATGTGACAACACTGAAGAAATGACACTTTGCTACCATGTAAAGTAGTGAGTGTACAGCTTGTATAACAGTGTAAATTTGCTGTCCCCTCAAAATAACAACACACAGCCATTAATGTCTAAACCGCTGGCAACAAAAGTGAGTACACCCCTAAGTGAAAATGTCCAAATTGGGCCCAATCAGCTATTTTCCCTCCCCGGTGTCATGTGACTCTTTAGTGTTACAAGGTCTCAGGTGTGAATGGGGAGCAGGCGTGTTACATTTCGTGTTATCACTCTCATGCTCTCATACTGGTCACTGGAAGTTCAAAATGGCACCTCATGGCAAAGAACTCTCTGAGGGTCTGAAAAAAAGAATTGTTGCTCTACATAAAGATGGCCTAAGCTATAAGAAGATTGCCAAAACCCTGAAACTGAGCAGCAGCATGGTGGCCAAGACCATACCGCAGTTTAACAGGACAGGTTCCA
This sequence comes from Staurois parvus, assembly GCF_062004578.1. Taxonomy (NCBI): domain Eukaryota; kingdom Metazoa; phylum Chordata; class Amphibia; order Anura; family Ranidae; genus Staurois; species Staurois parvus. Next base: position 11,285,485 of record NW_028317971.1, read on the forward strand.
CTCAGAACAGGCCTCACCATGGTCGACCAAAGAAGTTGCGTGCACGTGCTCAGCGTCATATCCAGAGGTTGTCTTTATGAAATAGATGTATGAATGCTGCCAGCATTGCTGCAGAGGTTGAAGGGGTGGGGGGTCAGCCTGTCAGTCCTCAGACCATACGCCGCACGCTGCATCAAATTGGTCTGCATGGCTGTCGTCCCAGAAGGAAGCCTCTTTGAAAGATGATGCACAAGAAAGCCTGCAAACAGTTTGCTGAAGACAAACAGACTAAGGACATAGATTACTGGAACCATGTCCTGTGGTCTGATGACACCAAGATCAACTGATTTGGTTCAGATAGTGTCAAGTGTGTGTGGCGGCAACCAGGTGAGGAGTACAAAGACAAGTGTGTCTTGCCTACAGTCAAGCATGGTGGTGAGAGTGTCATGGTCTGTGGCTGCATGAGTGCTGCCAGCACTGGGGAGCTACAGTTAATTGAGGGAACCGTGAATGCCAACATGTACTGTGACATACTGAAGCAGAGCATGATCCCCTCCCTTCAGAGACTGGGCCGCAGGGCAGTGTTCTAACATGACAATGACCCCAAACACACCTCCAAGACAACCACTGTCTTGCTAAAGAAGCTGAGGGTAAAGGTGATGGACTGGCCAAGCATGTCTCCAGACCTAAACCCTATTGAGCATCTGTGGGCCATCCTCAAATAGAAGTTGGAGGAGAGCAAGGTCTCTAACATCAACCAGCTCCGTGATGTCATCATGGAGGAGTGGAAGAGGAATCCAATGGCAACCTGTGAAGCTCTGGTGAACTCCATGACCAAGAGGGTTAAGGCAGTGCTGGAAAAAAATTATGGCCACACAAAATATTGACACTTTGGGCCCAATTTGGACATTTTCATTTAGGGGTGTTCTCACTTTTGTTGCCAGCGGTTTAGACATTAATGGCTGTGTGTTGAGTTATTTTGAGGGGACAGCAAATTTACACTGTTATACAAGCTGTACACTCACTACTTTACATTGTAGCAAAGTGTCATTTCTTCAGTGTTGTCACATGAAAAGATATAATAAAATATTTACAAAGATGTGAGGGGTGGACTCTGTATATATGCGTGTGAAATATATATATATATATAAATAATGTATTATTCCTGCTGATTTAAGAGTAAGCACAAGATGGCAGTCTTCTCCCAAAGTATCTAAGCCTAGCACTATTTCTATCCGAAGCTTTTAGTACCATTATGCAGGCTTCATCAATATATTTGAACCACTAAGCTAGCGTTACCTGCAGGTTATAGTCATAATGAGCAGCATGTATGTGAGCAGTACATTATACAGTGGCCATTTGAAGACAGCCCTCCTACATTCCTGTATAATAAATCTGGGAAGACAATGTATAGTCCTGGGAGGAAGGAGCATGAAAAGGACACGGTCTCATTTACAAGGACAAATCCTGAGCAAGAATTGTAGATTTCACTGTAGACCCCGGGGTGAAAAAAGCTCAAGTTTTAACAAGGCTGCAAATACAGCAAGTGTGGAGGTCATTCAAAGTCAAGGAAAGCATTGACCGTACACTTGGTGTTTATCATTGGGATTTACTCGGATAAATTAGGAAAAAAACCAGCTCGAGTGCTCAGGCATATTTTGAATTTAGCTTTGACCAGCTTTTGGCCTAATGAAAGCAGGTATTTTCAGTTGCTAGGGTTACATGAAATCATACAAAATTGACTCCAGTTATTAAGACGATGCTGTCAAGATAGAAATCTAGAACGTGGCTGTTATGGGGCAGTCAGAGGTCATCTGAAGTCTTAGCAGCTGCTGGCCTCACCCAAGGGTTTATGTGTGAAAAGTACTAAAAATAAGAACCCTTTTATTGCTTTTAGCAGCCAGTCAGCTTCCAACTTTTTTCTGCAGAGCAAAATGAAATGAAAAATGACCGAAAATGAAACAAAGGTGGCCTATTTATAGTGGAGAGTGGATACTGCTATTTATTCCAGTCCAACACCTCCTGCCTTTCATGAATGACTTGTTTAATACAGGCGGCATTGTGGAACCTTCAGCGTCTCATGGAGTGTTCTTTGCATAATGCTGCATGATAGGAGGATTGGTGGGTCTTATGACCTTCTCTCGCCTGGTTCTTTTCACTTCATGAATTGGAATGAATGGAGCTTTGCTTGCCATGAATTGGAATGAATGGAGCCTTGCTTGCCTTGGAGTCCCGAAGCAAGAGGAGCACAATGCACAATAGTAAAGTACGTTGATGTGCATCATAAGGGCCTGTGATGACAGGCTTTTGCTTGCTTCAAATGGGTTTTGCATTCCCATAAAAGTCTATAGGAAAGCCAACCCCCTTTGAAGCAGGTCAGTAGGAGGTCAACTGCACCTGTCAATGATTTCTGAATGATCCCAGAAGCATCTCAAACTGATGCCATGATTGCATGCCCACACCCTGTCTCCTAAGGCCTTCTTCCCCCCCTGCATCAGTTTCTATGAGGTGGATCGCTTTTTAGAGGGAACTAGAACAGTGGCTTTTGGACCTTCATGAGGCAATCATGCCACCTTTTTAACCCCTTCCCACCCAGCATCCCTTGAGCCCTGGTTCACACTGATACGGAATTCACAGCGTTTTCTGTGCGAATTCCACATCGCATCCGAAACGCATCCCGTTCGTGTGAACCGCTGCTGGTGTGCATGTTAAGTTAACAACACCCCGAAAGCGGTCCGCAAAACGCGGTGCGATGTGTAGAATCGGATCACATAGGTGTAAATACCCATGCGATCCGATTCTAGTGCGGACCCAAAAAAGGGTCCTGCACCTTTTTGGTGCGGGTGCTGTGTGATTAGAGTCATACAAAATGTATGGCTTTAATTGCACCGCACACAAATCGCATGTGATTTGCACAGGAATGCGGTGCGGTTCCTGTGCTAATCACATGCGATATACCGCACCGCATATATGTGAACCCAGGCTTAATGGGGTCCGTGCTGCAGCAGGGCAGAAAGGATTGGCGATGATGTGACCACTGAGATTGGCTGCCACAGTGGTCACATGATCAGGAGCTGGTTTCACCAGCTACTGATCCTTGGAGGGGATTGAGAGCTGTCTTTGACAACCTTGGCTGCCCAGTGACACATATGTGCATCACGTGGGATTAAAGATAAATAAAAAAGAGAAAAGATCCTCCTTCGCTCTTATGTAAATGAATAAAAATATATATAGATGATTAGAAAGCAGCTAACATCCCATCCTCTACCATAAGGTCTAAATCACATATACATATAATGATGCAGCGCTAATATAAAAACATGAACAATCATGGGTGATAAAATGTATAAAAACTAATAAAAATATAAAAGGTCTAAGAACCAGACCTATCAGTGATCACACAGCAAAAGTGACCCCAATCCACATGGGGATATAGTAAATTGTGACCCCCAAGTACCCTGATGGGACACAAAGATATCAAACACTGATGTGTATCCCTACTAAGGGATCAAAACAACACACTATGTGAAACACACATCACATATAAGGTGATTGGAAAGTCCATAAATTGGTGTAGTGATCTTCCTGTTCATGCATGGTGTGGATGTCAGAACACCCTCAATGTGATCCCCAAAGGAATGGCTGCAATGGCCTCTCACCTCTACTTCATGACCCTGCAGGGCCACAAAGCAAAAATCTCCTCTGGATCCTCAGAGTAACCACTCTATTAATCAGATGGTGCCAACAGGTAATCACTAATCACCATTCCACTGGACCGGTCTGCAGGTAGCTTAGCACTCTCATAGATGTCATAAATCATATGCCCATAGAACAGAAAGAGAACAAAATCTCCATAGTGTATTACTGTTTAATGTATAAACGATATACATATAAAGGAAATAAGCCAGAAGTGCACTCACATAAATGTAGCTTGCATGAAGTGGAGCCCAGCATGTATCAAGATAGAATCCAATGAGCACATTATACAGTTTGTATCAAGGTAGAATCCAATATGCAAGGTGTATTGCATGAACAAAGATGGTGCCATGTCCTGATGAAGGCATGAGGTCACGTGACGCAATGGGGTTTATTTACTAAAGCTGGAGAGTCCAAAATCAGACTCCCTTCTGCATAGAAACCAGTCAGCTTCCAGGTTTCATTGCCAAAGCTTCATTGAACAAGCTGAGGTTAGAAGCTGATTGGTTTCTTTGCAGAAGGGAGTCTGATTTTGGACTCTCCAGCTTTAGTAAATAAACCCCAATGCGTCGACGGCACTTACGTGTGACGCATTTCCGGCGTGGCGCCATCTTTGTACACCTATCAGCACTTTTTCTTCATGCAGTACACCTTGCATATTGGATTCTACCTTGATACAAACTGTATAATGTGCTCATTGGATTCTATCTTGATTTATGCTGGGCACCACTTCATGCATCATTATATGTATATGTGGGATTAAAGCCCACCCTTTTGTCATCACATGTATGTGTTATGCACATGGAAACAGGTTATTGCATGTGGTTTTTTTTCTTGTCCCAGCTAAAGGGAAATTTTGTATTGAAAAATCACACTGCAACTGTGAGCCAATTGTTTCGTGGTTACGGCATGGCCCTACTGACTTCAATGGGCATGTTTGACAGGTAGTGCCATCTGTCAAACTCAGCATGCTATGTTAAATGTGCTGCAAAAAAAAAGGGTCAAGGTGGGCGATACATAATAGGAGGCGATATAGCTGTGACTCAGCCACCTGTTTTTACTGCCCCTTTGTCCGCGCACATGAAAGAGGCCTTTGGGCATACCACTGCAATAAGAATGGGGCCCAAAGATCCTGAACAGTTGCTTCTACAATTTGTTTTGTTGGTACACCTCATTTCACACATGTTGGGAAATAGTTTAAGTTCCTTATCCCCCCTCCACCAAAAAAAAATAAACAATTCCAATTGTTTGCTACAGTATGAAACTGACATTAGGTTAGCCTTATTTTAAAACTTTATCATACATAACATCTAGAAATTATACATAATGATTTCATACATTGGAGACTACAGATCCAATTAAAAAAAAATTTTGGTTCCTGCTGTCTAGCATCCTTTGTTGCAAGAAAAAAAAATCTACTAAATTCTATGCTGAATTATTAGACAGAAGTTCCCGTACTCCTGGAAAGTAATGCTTCTTGTCTGCTTTGCATGATGCTTTTTGGCATACACTAAGCCATTTGGGAATTGAGACAGCTCTTGTGTTGGCATATTGGTGAGAATTCCATGCCTGGAAAAAAAAAGATATTTCAATTGTATACCTGTAATGATACTTCATACTTTTATATGTGCTCTACTTACCAAATAAGTGTTTTCTATATGACACCCGTACTGAGAGAAATAGAGGGGCACCATTCCTGACCACCTAGAAATGTTAGTTGTCATTCTCAGTCAGTGACCAGGAACAAGCCTTCACACCAGGCAAGTCACTATGAAGTCAGAATGCCTGTATCGAGTACTTGTCCCAAGTCAGTGACTCAAAAAGATTCTGAAGACAATGGATTAGTATGACAGCCAGGCAACTATCTTGCTTGTAAATCTGTTGGCAGTATATAATTCACAGTGACACAGAGAAGTCAGAATTTTACTTAGCAAACCTCTGGTGGCCACACATGATTCAAAATTATTTATTTTCTGATTCATTTCTTATAATGGATCTTTAGTTGACAACCCATTCGACCAATATACTACACACTGGGAAGTGACATTGGATCAAAAGTTATATGGTCGTAACTTACAACTGTATCTTATCGATCGCTTCCCTTTTTCCATCATGTAATCTCATAATTTGACCAACTGAAATACGATCATATTCATGACCCATGCATCTTAGTGCTGTTGATCAGTGCAACACAATTGATCAAATCTAAATCAATCGGAATGGAACAAATGGCTATTCAATTGTTTGCTTTGATTCAATTGATTTGAGCAGTTTAATCAAATCACACATTGGATTAGGTTTAAAAAAAATCAGAATGTGTATGACCACCATTCAGTGCCTGATCAGATGAAATTTGATTGTTTGCCGTGGGTTATTTTATTTGCACCAGTGCCAGAACAATTTTCTTTAGCATCCAAGGAAAATAGGTCAGAATGCCCCACTTATGAACTATAAAATACTTTGGCAGTGTAGGTTGCAGGTCTTGGTCTTTTTGTGCCTCCTCCTGTGGAACCCCAAGACAGCCACTTCTTCTGCCTAACCCTTGGCCCAGCCCTGGTTCAGTCAAGTAAACATGGGTTCTGTCTACAGAGACATTGGGATGTTCCATCCTAGTTTAAGAAAAGGAGTAAAGGAGTATTCACCAGTGTCCAGGGCATGGAAACATGGAAGCTGAGAAAGTACTGGAAGGGAGTCATGAAGGCCTTTTTCACACCATGTACATTGTCTTTGTTCAGTGGCCCACATCTGGCTGTCAATTTGAGAGCAGCAACAGTGTCCCAGTTGACATGAATGGGACTACCTGCACATGGATGCACGGAACACCTGTACATCCCCATGCAAGCAAACACAGCCCTCACACAGGCGTAATCCTAACTGCCTCCCGCTCGGCCTATTGTCAAATGATGGCAGAGCAGGAACTCTCCCACCCTGGGTGGATGTCATTTGATGTCCTCGCAGTCCCAAGCCTTATGCTGCAGCATGATCTGTCACCTGCTGTGTCTGGTGAACACAGTGGAAGACTCCCAAGGACAGAATGGGGATCCTGTTGTGCATCTAGCGAGGACCGCATGCGTGCACTTTGTCTTCTTTACTCTCCAGTTCCTGGCAGCCAGGGCCAAGGGCCTCCCTAATGGTGATCTGCTCCTGTTGCTATGGGAGATGAGCCACTAGGGAAGAGAGTCTCAGAAGCAACCCCCTTGCTACCGAAGTATGCCTCACCTGGCACAGGTACCACACTTCACGAGAGGCTGTTTGTTCTGGTTACCAGACTTCTGTTATCCTTGGCAACTATCTTGCTTTACTCCGCAGCATGTTAACTCTTGCAGATGCTGTCTTCATACCACAATGTATTTTAACTGACCCAAGCTGCAGAAGACTATGTGCAATGTGACAGTTAATTTCTTACACCCCTTTGAATAACTTCAGACCAGGCAGGACAATGTTTCAAGATTTTACTATAAAACTTCAGTGCAACAGTTCAAAACAAAAAGCCTGTCTCCTAACTAACCCTAACTCTGGTTGTGGCTGCCCCAACATACCTGCATAGGAAGAGCCCATACAGTAAATGGCAAAGTCCAGGATGGTGGTAGTTCATGCTGACAGTGTCCCAACAAGCCAGTGTTTGCAGAGCGGACTGCAAGTCCTAGCAATCCCTGTACATCGTTCTCCATGCAGACTTTTCCCCAAAACTCAGAGAGAGTACTCCTAGGTTCCAAGCCCCTGTCTCTTTTATATTCACACAGGACCGATGGGTTGGACCCAGAAAAGCCTGTAAGTCTGTGAACTTAGCCTGGCGAGGGTAGCCAAAGCTAACTGACTTACAGTAGGCAGCCTGCCTATCTGTTTGCAGGTAAAAAATGTACATTTATTATTTTTTTACACTGGATCCTGAAAAGCATTGCACCCATGACCAGCAGTTCTTGGGTGCAATGCCAGGATCCTGCAGACTTTCAGTACACTGTCTGCCTGTACCTAATATGAGCAGACAGTTACTGAGTTGCAGAATTATCAATGAACTATGAGAGCACTCATTGAGAACTACAAGCCGTCGGCTGCTGTCGTTACTCATTCATTCATGCACAGAACTCTGGACTGAGCCCCTCATGGCTGCACTATTTTTATATTGTGACAACGGCTGCAGGGAGAAGATCCCCTGCCTGCTGTCACAGGGAAGAGGGGATCGGGGGGAGAGGAACATGTTACGTGTTCCACCCGATATACAGGTGTAATATGTAACGTTACAAAAGTGAATTTACCCTTTGGTTTTGCCAATCACTGCTTTTGAAATCATTAATATAATCTGCTTCAGCAGTTTTATATAAATGGTTAAAGGAATAAATACAGTACACTGAAAAAAATATGACGCATGCAGAATCCAATTATTGTTACTAATTTATTCTAACACTGTTCCTGAGCTGGCCTTGCACTGTGAGTAATCAATATTTTATTTAGAGGCTGAAGCATGAACCCTGGCTGGCTTTGCAGAAATATTTTGTCAGCATTTTTATCCTGAGTGTCATATTCTGTATTAAAAGCGTGGGGATTTACTTTCATCTTTTATTCTGACTCCAGCCTATAGAGCGTATTCTAGTCTGCAGGGGGCTCATGTTCAGAGCTTGTCTTTTGTACTTAATATTGCAATAATATTGTTTTGTGGCAGTCAGCATGTACTCATGATGTATGGGCCACGTTTCAAATATTTTCTTTCCTTAAAATGTTGCTGTACGAAATGGAGTTTATTACAGAAGAAAAATGGCCATAGGGAGGTTTGTCAGTTTTCAAAGATATAAAAACAGGACTTTTTCAGATCCTACCTGCAGTGCAGCAGTATAAATAAACGCCTTTGGGCACTGTTACAAAATGTGAAGGTAAGCCCCATAACATTCCTTAAAATTAATAACCCTACCAAACACACAAGTGCCTCACATAATATAACACACTCGTGAGCAATAAACCTCTTCTATTCGATACGCTCATCCTGACGATGCTTTCAGTACCGCATTGAGAGGGATAGATAAACTCTCCTGAATCAGGGTCAGAGCTGGCAGCCTCTAAAGAACTATGATCCTGTAATGATATGAGACTCCAGCCAACACGTTACAGCTGTTGGTTTGTAGTATTCTCAAAGAGAAGCCCCATTTCCAAAAAGGCTTAATATGCCAATCTGTACTTCAATGTCCCCCTTGTGTTTTGTATATGGTTATAGTTTTTGACCGTGAATAAAGCTGAACTCCGGGAATGATCAGCCTGGTTACATCAAATTGGTCACAGTTCACAAATGGAGGGTCGCTGGAATACAGAAATTCATTGTAGTAGCCATTGATATGAGGTGCGACAATGTACTTCCTAGAATGGACCAGTAATCACCCTATCAAACATCTCTGCGTTCTTCAAAAGATCAGATGAAATTTGAAGACAACTGTCAGGATTCTAGGTATGACCAGAAGTATGTGGACTGACACAGGGAAACGCAGGCTTCAGGTATAGTAAACAATATAATTTATTAAGACTACAATACAAAACGCAGTGCAAAACTAAACTTAACACAGTGCAAACCAAACCTCCCACAGATAACAATACATACAATACAAAGAGTAGTCAGGCAGGCCGGGTCGGTAGCAACGGGCAAACGGGGTACCAGGAGCAGGCGGGAGAGTGGTCAGGGTCACAAGCTGGGTTCAGAAACTCACAGGCAGCACGGTACAGAGGAGCAGGCAATAGGATGGTCAGGCAAGCCAGGGGGTAACAGGAGACGGTCAGCAGAATTAGGAACAATGCAGAGGTCGGCAACAGAAGACAGGCAGGAGACAGGATACAGGGCACATGGGAAACATACACCAAGGCCCTGAACACAGGCCTGGCCATTCCTTAAATACACCTGTGTAATCAGCTTTAGGTGATGGCTCATTGTAGGAGTGAGCCTCTGGTTGCTGAGAGCACTCGCTGGCCAGCCCTGGTACTGCAGCTCACAAGGCAGGTGCGTCCCACCACTATTGGTGAGTCCATTCCTGACAACAACATTCTTTCTGTTCTGTCAGGATTCGAGGCACCATCTTTGCGGAAATCATTCTCATTCCCACATCCTTCATTAGAGTTGGCTGCACTCTTTCTCTGTTCATGTACACTTCTGCCATCATTTGCATAATCAATGTGAACATACAAGGGTTCGCACTCTATCCACATGTGCATCCTTCGTTTGTGTTTTTGGCTGCCGACGTCATTTTGGGCATCTTCCTGCCTGTCTTTAAATGCTTCCTGTCCACCCTATAGCAGTAATACTGCTACAGAGCGCCACGTGTGGGCAAAATCGCTTATATATACGTGATTTTGCATTTCCGGCTATTCGCGGCTTCGGCTGTCAGTCACTGGGTCCCGGTCGGTGATTACTCGCCGGCACCCGGTGACCGAGGAGCATTACTGACGGAGGGAGAGAACTGTATGTAAACAATGCAGATCTCTCCCTATCAGCTCCTGCACACTGTTTTGCATGGCTTTGCATAGCAGAGCCATGCAAAGCAGTGTGCTTACAGTTGAAAACACACACACACACAGAGTAAAACAGCACACAGTTAACCCTTTGATTGCCCCACATTACCCCCTTTCTGCCCAGTGCCATTAGTACAGTGTCACTGATCACTGTATTGGTGTCACTGGGGATGTCAGTGACACCAAGTCAGTTTCACCAGTGTCAGAATGCCTGCCGCAGTCCCGCTATAAGTTGCTGATCGCTGCCATTGCTAGTAAAAATAAAAAATTCCAGTATATATACTGCCATTTGTAAACGCTATAACTTTCACATAAACCAATTAATTTACATATATTGGGATTTTTTTTTAGCAAAAGCATGTAGCAGAATAGATTTTGGCCTAAACTTATGACGAAATTTGATTTTTTAAATTTATTCACTGGACATGTTAAATAGCAAAAAGTCAAAAATATTGTTTTTTTTCCTTAAAATTGTCAGTCTTTCTTTTGTTAGCACAAAAAATAAAAAAGGCAAAGACTATCAAATACCACAAAAGGAAAGCTCTATTCGTGGGAAAAAAGGAAGTAAATTTAATTTGGGTGCAGCATTGCATGATTACGCAATTGTCAGTCAAAGTAACATAGCAGAGATAAAGTTTCACTTGCCTTTTTGCCAATTTTCATGCAAAATTTGATGTTAATCCACTGCTCCAGATTTCTGTCACTCATTTTCTGCCAACAGCACAATGCACACACGTTATTTCTTCTACTACTCCATAAAGAGTTGGTCTGTGGCCCAGGCGAGTGCAAGCTAGAACATGACAAAACACTCTCGACTGCGAATGGCTTCGTGAGTCATCACTAAAGTGCTACACCATCAGAATTCCGGGAATTAAATTGTCACACCTTGTTCATACAGAAATGAAAAAGCTCATGTCAAATGCCAATTGGTAACAGTAGAAAACATCAAATCATTTTGCCCTTTAAAATCAGGCACATGGAGCTGGTAGCAAGTCCACAGTTCAAAATAATTGAGAGTGAAGTGTGCAGGTGCAGTAGTGGTCAGTGAAGAAGTATTCTGTATACACCATTACAGTAGCAGTGAATACAATGTACTTAATAGAGAAGTATACAGTGCAGTAGCATTTGGTGGAGAAGTGTCAAGTGTTGAACTCATTGGTGAAGACGTACATGAAAGCAGTGACAGTCAATGGCAAAGTGTGCAGGTGCAATGGCAGCTAGTGGCAAAGTGAAGAAGTTCATAGGTGCAGTTATGGTCAATGGGGAAGCTCTGGGGTGCTGGGGATGGTGATCTGGGGGGGCTCTGGAGTACTCTGATGGAGGAGCTCAGAGGTGGTGTTCAAAAGTGCACTGAGGGGAAGGATAAGGATCTGGGGTGGGGGTTTGAGGTACTGTGATGGAGGAGCTGTGAAGTGCTGGGGGCTTTATGGTGCTCTAAGCTGATCTAGGTTTGGGTTAAGGTGGGGGGGCTCTAAGATGCTTTGAGCAGGGGTGGGGCTCTGAGGTAATTTGTCTGGAATGCTGGAGGCTCTGAAGGGGAAATGTCTGAAGTTTTCTAAAGGGGATCTGGGATACTGGGTCACTTTCTTGCTAATCTGAACTCCTGCCTACCATTGAGTTAAAGGTAGCTTCCTCTTCTTCTTGTCTCCTTGCTACGAGATATTTCAAATGATAAGGTGAGATAGGAAGCAAGGCAATTTGCTTTTACTTACCTAGGCTTGCACCCTTTCTGAAAGGATGATTGTGGCCAGCCAGAAAGGGGCGCTGCAGTGGATCTGAGGAGCCAGTCTAATGTCTCACCAGAATGCCAGCCCTGCCAGTGCCCAATGCTGGAATGTAGAGCATTCCAACACTGGGAACCGGCTGCCACTCTACCCAACTTTAAAAGTCTGTGCAGTCAGATCCGTGAGGTTAAACACTAATCCTGTGGACAGTGCAGTTAGCAGAAAAACTCAACTGTGTACAGTATATCCACATCATCCAATTGTGACTCTCGGCTGCTATAGGAAGCTGACAGTCACAAGACCTAAACCTCACAATGCAGTATGACCACCTCAATGGAGATAAACGCAGCTAGCATATAAGTACTGGTGTGTAAAACCAATACTACAATATTCTCATGGTCAAAAAGGTGTACATGGTGACATTGGTGTCAAAGTCAATATATCAGTGGAGTGACATAAGGAAATCTGTGACTTTTGTGGTAGGGAGTGTGGCTGTAGAATGCACTAACCAGATAGCGCATATGATAGCGCATTGGAGTAAAATGACCTACTCCTGGTCACTGGATAAGGAGCCCTGCCGGAGTGATGGTCGTCTCTGCTGCAGTCACCAGAATCATCTGTGTCCTCTCCAATTATGGCATCACCAAACGTCCAATGGGGTAAACGCTCATCCGATATGTTGTAGAATCCTTTATGATGGCAACCTCCAGGGGGTGCGGTGCACGCTCATAGGACAGGAGTCACCTTAAGGGCTCGGAAATAAAGCCAAAAGAGAGGCTTCCGATAGTGTAGTAACTTATTAGGGGGTATAAAACAAACGAAACATTTACATGATGTAATTCACAATTCCAAGTAGGTATAAGAATGGCCGCCCGTATCAAGGTGTGGACCATGTGGACAGAAGTAGTAAGTCAAGTAGCATCTTTCTAACGCGTTTCGTGGCAAAGGCACGTTGTCAAAGCCCCTTATGTCACTCCACTGATATTGACTTTGACACCAATGTCACCATGTACACCTTTTTGACCATGAGAATGTTGTAGTATTGGTTTTACACACCAGTACTTTTATGCTAGCTGCGTTTATCTCCATTGAGGTGGTCATACTGCATTGTGAGGTATATCTCAATATTCTAGCGCTGCATGTTTTTCTTTTTGTGACTATTATCTCATGAGGCGTTTTTGAGGTTTGCCTTTCATGCCAGCTGCTTATATTCTGTTCTAATACAATCCAGCGCTCGTTTTACCCCCTTTTATCTAGTCACAAGACCTGCTGCCCCTCTTGAGGTTGTCCATGAAGTGAGAGAGATGGTGGAGATAACACTTAGCTCACTTTCCATGTTCTTCCTTTAATAAAACTATTGAATGTACAGTTGTGTTCAAAATAATAGCAGTCAGACATCACTAACCTGATCAATCACTGTTTTTGGTAGAAATGATATTTCTACATGGCAAATCATTTACTAGCAGGTGTAGCAGAGTAATAGAAATCCAACAGACCCAACTGTCATGACATGCATGCTGCTGATTCTGTGTAATTGAATCACTAATTGAAAGGGGCATGTTCAAAATAATAGCAGTGTGGAGTTCTATTAGTGAGGTCATTCATTCTTTGAAAAACAGGTGGCAATTATTGCCCTTATTTAAGGAAGGAAGGCAGCAAATGTTGTACATGCTGGTTACAGTGAATTTCTCTCTGAAATTCTAAGGAAAATGGGTCGTTCCAGACATTGTTCAGAAGAACAGCGTACCTTGATTAAAAAGTTGATTGAAGAGGGGAAAACATATAAAGAAGTGCAGAAAATGATAGGCTGCTCAGCTAAAATGATCGCAAATGCTTTAAAATGGCAACCAAAACCTGAAAGATGTGGAAGAAAGCGAAAAACTACCATTAGAATGAATAGAAGAATAGCCAAAATGGCAAGGACTCAGCCAACAATCAGCTCCAGGAAGATCAAAGAAGGTCTAAAGTTACCTGTGAGTACTGTTACAATTAGAAGACGCCTATGTGAAGCCAAGCTATCTACAAGAAGCCCCCGCAAAGTCCCACTGTTGAAAAAAAGACATGTGCTGAAGAGGTTACAATTTGCCAAAGAGCACATTGTCTGGCCTAAAGAGAAATGGAGCAACATTTTGTGGACTGATGAAAGTAAGATTGTTCTTTTTGGGTCTAGTGCTCGGAGACAGTTTGTCAGACGACCCCCAAACACTGAATTCAAGCCACAGTACACTGTGAAGACAGTGAAGCATGGTTGTGCAAGCATCATGATATGGGGATGTTTCTCATACTACAGTGTTGGGCCTATTTATCGCATACCAGGGATCATGGATCAGTTTGAATACATCAGAATACTTGAAGAGGTCATGCTGCCTCATGCTGAAGAGGAAATGCCCTTGAAATGGGTGTTCCAACAAGACAACGACCCCAAACACACCAGTAAACGTGCAACATCTTGGTTCCAGACCAACAAGATTGACCTTATGGAGTGGCCAGCCCAATCCCTGGATCTTAATCCAATAGAAAACTTGTGGGGTGACATCAAAAATGCAGTTTCTGAGGCAAAACCAAGAAATAGAGAAGAACTGTGGAATGTAGTCCAATCACCCTGGGCTGGAATACCTGTTCACAGGTGCCAGAAGTTGGTTGACTCCATGCAACACAGATGTACAGCAGTTCTCAGAAACAGTGCTTATACAACTAAATATTAATTAAGTGATTCAAAGGAAAGCAAAATCTTCAAACATGTTTCAGTTTATATAGTGAATGTTTGAGTTTGTAAAGAAGATTACAAACACTGCTATTTTTTTGAACAGTCTAAGATTCATTTTTCTTCAATTTTTTTAGAGGAACAACACAAATGTGATATATTTTTCTTCATGTTTTGATTTGGAATAGAATGTGTAGTGTTCCCAATGCATTTGTGTGTATGGAAATAAAAGCTATTAGAAGGATTTTGAACTTTATTCACTTTTTCAACACACTTATTTTGAACACAACTGTATATAGATGCAGTCATGACAGCTTATATATGCAGGCTCTGCTTCCTTCTCAATGGCACAGGATGATAATTGTGTTTCATTGCTCCCCTATTTAGTGCAAATCTAAGACTCAGGTTTGACCTTTGACTTTCTTAACTGAGACTAACTGTCATTGTGAGGGGTATGCTAATCACATTTCTTGACACTCTGAGGATTACTAGAGAGAGCATTTCATTCTGTAGATTTAAAAAGCATTTACAAGTATGAAATACAATGACAAAAATATAGAACAGCAATCAAGTACAATTGTCAGTCATCAAAACGTACTTTTAGGTAACTGTTACAATAACTCAAAATGATTACTTATTGAAAATACATCATACTTTCCTTTTGAGTTTGACATACAGACCGTAAGGGAAAAATAGTTTACAAAATGATTTGACATTAGCAGATGATTTCACATAACACACAATTTGCAATAAACAGATTTAGAATAAATTAGATGTTATGACTTGTATTTATCTTTCAATGGATTTTTATTGAAGTTTTACAATAAAAGTTGAGTTAGTCCGGTATTATTCGATATTATTATCATCATTTCACATCAATTATAGAGGATATATAGAGTGGGTAAAGAGACAACACATAAACAGGTATATCTTATTTCACTGTATCCACGGAGTATAGATCTAGCATCTAAATGCAGAAGAATAATGTGAAGACTAAAAATAAGAAGAAAGGAGGGACACCTCAAGTATTAAAGAAGAACTCCAAGTATGGATATTTTTTCCTAGTTACATAGGTCCAGAGCTTCTTTTTTTCTCAAAGAATAAGTGCAGAAACTCTCCCCTTGTCTTTGCCCCCCCATGCACCTCTGAGCACCGTTCCTTGGTTGCACCCCTACTCACCTCCCAATACCACCCCTTTTAGAGCACCCCAACAACAATGGACCGCCACAACAAAAACCACCCCAACAACATTAGACCCCCTGCAGCAACAACAGATCTACCAGCAGCCAGCATTAATAGATCCTCCAGCAGCCAGCAACTGAAGACCTCTCCCTCAACAGTAGATCCCTCAAGAACAATTGACCTCCAGCAACATAAGACCCCCCACTGAAAAAAGCCCTGCATTGGTCCACCTTAGACCAATGTAACTATGCAAATACTATACCTGGCCGAAGCTCCTGGAAGGTGGGAATCACTGTAGTATGCACCCCTATTACAGTGATCTCCACTTGCTTCTGACTTTTGCGCCGAGTGGCTGCCTTGCTGCATTGTGAACAGTGGAGGTGGGCTGATCAGCATGAGTGCAATTCAGAGATCGCTTTGCATTTTCTCAGTGAATGTAAAGCATTTTCTGATTGGACGAGGTGGAGAGGCTGGACAGAGACATCACAATCTCCATCTTGTCCAATCTGAGAATGCTTTGTATCCATTGAGAAATTGCAAAGCAGTCTCTGAATGTCACCTGTACCAAATGGCCGACCTCCTGTGTTCACAATACAGCAGGGCAGCCACTTGACACAAGACCTGGAAGCATGTGGAGATCACTTACGTAGCATTGCTTACTTCAGTGATTTCCAGCTTCCAGAGGGATCCCACAGGTATAGTATATGCATACTTACACTGGTTCTAGTTGGACCAATGTATCTGTCAGGGATCAGCAGCAGGGATGGCCAGATCTGCTTGACTACACTTAGGAAACTGAGACCTGACTGTGTATGCTTTAAGTAAGATTTATTTACTGTGAAAGCAATCCATCCAAACACCAGCAAACCGGAACCAAAGCACATGTGAAGATAGAAGTGAACTATAACCATGTACAGTAATCAAAATGAATAACTAGCAACCTAACTAAGTAACAGGAAGCCTAACAAATTAACTATATACAATATATACAAAAATGGGGAATGCAGATAAACAGGGTAATACTGGAGATGAGATGTGAAGAGGAAGGAACCAGGACTGCCTCCCTGCAGCCAGCATCAGGTGGAGACTGATTATTGAAATCTGCTGGCTGTTGAGAGACATCAGTTGGTAGACACTGGAGCTACAACCTCCCACTCTAGGAAGATCAGTGCCACCAACATGTGATCCAGGTCCTGACAGTAATTATGGAAAAATATCTATACCTAGAATTCTTCTTTCAATGGTTAGAGCAAAAATAAAGCTAACAATTCACCAGGCTGGATAAAGGGATATTTATAAAGAATTTACATGCCAACAATCCCGCCCCGCAAGCCAAAGTCCTTGGCGTCATTCTGGACTCAAACGTTTCCTTCCAACCTCATGTCAAGTCACTTACAAACACATGCAGGCTCCACCTCCGCAACATTGCCAAGATACCCTCCTTACCCCAGACACCACTAAACTACTCGTACACTCCCTGATTATCTCATGCCTTGACTACTGCAACTGCCTTCTCACCGGCCTACCCCAGTGCAAGCTCTCCCCGCTTCAGACCATCCTGAACTCAGCGGCTAGACTCATCCACCTCACCTACCGCTCCACCTCTGCCACCCCCCTCTGCCTATCCCTCTACTGGCTCCCGATTGCCCAACACATCAAATTCAAACTACTAACTCTGACCTACAAAGCCATTCACAACACTGCCACTAACTACCTCACCAACCTGATTCCCAATTACCACCCTATCCATACCCTTCGCTCCTCACAGGACCTCCTTATATCTTGCTCACTGGTCTCCTTTTCCCTCACGCACGACTGCAAGACTTCTCCAGGTCCTCCCCCATCCTCTGGAACTCACTACCCCAATCCATCAGACTGTCACCTTCCCTCCTCACCGTCAGGCGCTCCCTGAAAACCCATCTCTTCAGGGAAGCCTACCCCACCCTCACCTAACAGCCGTTCCCCTTCATTCCTCCTACCATTCCATCTCCCACAGCCACTTCCTCCTGTACCATTACCCCCTCCCTCCTAGATTGTAAGCTCGAAAGAGTAGGGCCCTCTAACCCCTCGTGTGCTGTTTGTTGTTGCTGTACTGTTTCACGTATTGTCCCCCCCCCCTCTATTATACAGTGCTGAGCAAACCCTTTGGCGCTATATAAACTCGATGTAATGTAATAATGTAATGAATTTGGGAAGTGGATCCAAGGGTTTCAGACTTTCCATGACTCGTGTTAAAAAAACATTTTGTCAGGTTGTGCCTAATCACAGAATGTTTATTGTGTACAAACTAACTACCAAAAACATGGAACCACCCGAGATCCCCTCTGTTGCTGATTTCCATCTTGTGGACACAAGTGAGGCTTAAAGAGGTTGGTGATTAAATACCACCAAAAGAAAGTTCTATTTGTGTGAAAAAAATGATACAAATGTAATATGGTTACAGTGTTGCATGACTGTGCAATTGTTATTCACAATGCAACAGCACTGAAAGCGTAAAATTGGTCTGGGCAGGAAGGAGACGAAGGCGTCTAGTATCGAAGTGGTTAAATAGACACGTGATGTGGATATAGGGCAGAAAAGAGATCTACCAAGGGTTTAAGTGTGGAAGACCATATAGGGACAATAATTCAGAATGATAAATGATCTAATACTGGAACTATCCAATATACCTAGAGACAGATTAGAGGTATGTGTGTGATACATCATTTAAGAGTTTGTTTGGCTATGAAACATTTCTTATATTGTCAATATTCTTTTTTCAGAGTAATCAAAACGTGATTAATGTGGTCATCTCAAAGCAGTAGGAAGTGGGCTGATACATTCGAGGGAAATTCGTTTTTAATCCACATTCTTTTGCCATGATGTCATGAAATTGTGGCAAGATAAACAGTAGTTTCTATTTGAAAAGAAGGCAATGGTACTTCCAGGAATGTGTTGACACTAAAATGTGATAATTTTTTGCAGTATCATGTCTTCCTCACAGTTTGCTTTTATGAGTTTCATTTCACACTTTACTATCTAAGCAAACAGTATGAGTAAAACTGAATCTTAATATATATATTTACCAAACGTGTGTGACTGACCTTCACAGTTTTTTTTTTACATTGTTGCATTTGATCTCTGAGCTGCAGTCACTGCAGTTATAAATTTTGATTTAGAATGTGCCTGACACTGCAAACATTCTGTTTGGTGAATAGAAGCTTTTTAAATATTTTTTTTAAATAGTTTTTTTTAAATCCATGTCTTAAAAAATACCTCTTAGCAAATGTGCCAGGTTAATACTTTGGCCCAGGCTTATTCAAGAATCACATTTGCCAATTTGAAACCATAGTGTACATTTTTACTTCAGTACAGCAAATTATTTTTGGTTGTTGCACTGGTTGCTTTTATGCTTGTAATGGTATTTTAATTATTTTAAGTCATCAGGAACCATTATTAAACACTGAATTTATTTATAAAATATATAATGTATGTCCAAACTGGTTTATATGCATAGGTGTACGCAGGGAGTGTGTCGGATCTGCCTGGGCACACCCTAATCACCGCGTGCACATTAACATATTGCTCTGTGTACCAGGGAGGAGATGGGAAAGATCTCCCTCTGACCCCAGCTCTTCCATAAGAGATGTGTGTCTATGTATGTATTTACAATTTATATATATACAGTGGGGCAAAAAAGTATTTAGTCAGCCACCAATTGTGCAAGTTCTCCCACTTAAAAAGATGAGAGAGGCCTGTAATTGGCATCATAGGTAGACCTCAACTATGAGAGACAAAATGAGAAAACAAATTCAGACAATCACATTGGCTGATTTAGAAAAAATTTATTTGCAAATTATGGTGGAAAATAAGTATTTGGTCAATATGAAAAGTTCATCTCAATACTTTGTTATATATCCTTTGTTGGCAATGACAGAGGTCAAACGTTTCCTGTAAGTCTTCACAAGGTTGGCACACACTGTTGCTGGTATATTGGCCCATTCCTCCATGCAGATGTGGCCTTCAGGTTAGCACAAAAACAGTGCATAGAGAGCTTCATGAACTGGGTTTCCATGGCTAAGCAGCTGCATCCAAACCTTACATCACCAAGTTCAATGCAAAGCGTTGGATGTAGTGGTGTAAAGCACGCCGTCACTGAAATCTAGAGCAGTGGAGACTTTCTCTGGAGTGACGAATCACACTTCTCTGTCTGGCAATCCAATGGACGTGTCTGGTTTTGACGGTTTTCAGGAGAACGGTACTTGCCTGACTGCATTGTGTCAAGTGTAAAATTTGGTGGAAGGGGGATTATGATGTGGGGATGTTTTACAGGGGTTGGGCTTAGCCCCTTAGTTCCAGTGAAGGGAACTCTTAAGGTGTCAGCATACCAAGACATTTTGGACAATTTCATACTCTCCCAACTGTATGGGAACAGTTTGGAGATGGCCCCTTCCCCTGTTCAAACACACACACACACACACACACACACACACACACACACACACAGACACACACACACACACACACACACACACACTGAAGGAAATAAGTATACCCTGCTTTTGAATGTTTGCCCACTCACAAAGAAATGATCAGTCTAAAAATCGAATGGTAGGTGTATTGTAACACTGAGAGACAGAATAGCAACAAAAAATTCAAAAGAAATGCATGTCTAACAAATCATGCACTGATTTGTATGTTCATGAGGGAAACAAGTATTTGATCCCCTTCACAAAACATGACTTAGTACTTGGTGACAAATCCCTTGTTGGCAATCACAGAGGTCAGACGTTTCCTGTAGTTGGCCACAAGGTTTGCACACATCTCAGGAGGGATTTTGGCCCACTCCTCTTGGCAGATCCTCTCCAAGTCATTAAGGTTTGGTGGCTGACATTTGGCAACTCGAACTTTCAGCTCCCTCCACAGATTTTCTACAGCTAGGCCACTCCAGGACCTTAATGTGCTTCTACTTGAGCCACTCCTTTGTTGCCTTGGCCATGTGTTTTGGGTCATTGTCGTGCTGGAACACCCATCCACAACCCATTTTCAATGCCCTGGCTGAGGGAAGAAGGTTCTCACTCAAGATTTGACGGTACCTTGCCCCGTCCATCGTCCCTTTGATGTGGTGCAGTTGTCCTGTCCCCTTAGCAGAAAAACACCCCCAAAGCTGAATGTTTCCACCACCATGTTTGACAGTTGGGATGGTGTTCTTGGGGTCATAGGCAGCATTCCTCCTCCTCCAAATACGGCGAATTGAGTTGATGCCAAAGATCGCGATTTTTGGTCTCTTCTGACCACAACACTTTCAACCAGTCCTCCTCTGCATCATTCAGATGTTCAGTGGCAAACTTCAGACAGGCCTGGACATGTGCTTTCTTGAGCAGAGGGACCTTGCATGCACTGCAGGATTTTAATCCTTGTTGGTGTAGTGTGTTACTAGTTGTTTTCTTGGTGACTGTGGTCCCAGCTGCCTGGAGATCATTGACAAGATTCTCATGTGTAGTTCTGGGATTATTCCTCACTGTTCTCATGATGATTGACATTCCACAAGGTGAGATCTTGCATGGTGCACCAGACCTAGGGAGACTGACAGTTGTTTTGTGTTTCTTCCATTTGCGAATGATTGCACCAACTGTTGTCACCTTCTCACCAAGCTGCTTGGCGATAGTTTGGTAGCCCAGTCCAGCCTTGTGTAGGTCTACAATCTTGTCCCTGACATCCTTGGACAGCTCTTTGGTCTTTGCAATGGTGGAGAGTTTGGAATCTGATTGTTTGATTGCTCCTGTGGACAAGTGTCTTTTATACAGGTAACAAAATGAGACTAGCAGCACTCCCATTAAGAGACTGCTTCTAATCCCAGCTTGTTACCTGTATGAAAGACACCTGGTGGTCAGAAATCCTGCTGAATGATAGGGGATCAAATACTTATTTCCCTCATGAAAATGCAAATCCGTGCATAATTTGTTAGACATACATTTCTTGTGAATTTTTTGATGCTATTCTGTCTCTCAGTGTTACAATACACCTATCATTTGATTTTTAGACTGATAATTTCTTTGTGAGTGGGCAAACATTCAAAATCAGCAGGGGATCAAACACTTATTTCTTTCACTGTACATATACTGCTCAAAAAAAATTAAAGGAACACTTTGAAAACACATCAGATCTCAATGGGGAAAAATATCATGCTGGATATCTATACTGATATGGACTGGGTAATGTGTTAGGAACGTAGGGATACTCCATCATTTGATGAAAATAAAAATTATCAATCTACAGAGGACTGAATTCAAAGACACCCCAGAAATCAAAGTGAAAAAATTATGCAGCAGGCTAGTCCATTTTGCTGAAATTTAATTACAGCAACTCAAAATGGTACTCAGTAGTTTGTATAGCCCCCATGTGCTTGTATGCATGCCTGACAACATCGGGGCATGCTCCTAATGAGACAACAGATGGTGTTCTGGGGTATTTCCTCCCAGATCTGGACCAGGGCATCACTGAATTTCTAGACAGTCTGAGGTACAACCTGGCATCATCGAATGGACCAAACATGATATCCCAGAGGTGTGTCCTATTGGATTTAGGTCAGGTGATTCAATGGTATAAATTATTTCATCCTCCGGGAACTGCCTGCATATTCACCCCACATGAGGCCAGGCATTGTTGTGCACCAGGAGGAACCCAGGACCCACTGCACCAGCGTAGGGTCTGACAATGGGTCCAAGGATTTCATCCCGATACCTAATAGTATGTAGAGGTGTAGAGGTCTGTGCGTCTGTGCTTTCCTCCATGGATATGCCTCCCCAGACCATCACTGACCCACCACCAAAACAGTCATGCTGAACGATGTTACAGGCAGCATAATGTTTTCCACGGCTACTCCAGACCTTTTCACGTCTGTCATGTGCTCAGGGTGAACCTGCTCTCATTTGTGGAAAGCACAGGACGCCAGTGGCGGACCTGCCAATTCTGGTGTTCAATGGCAAATGCCAATCGAGCTCTATGGTGCCGGGCAGTGAGCACAGGGCCCACTGGAGGATGTTGGGCCCTCAGGCCACCCTCTTAAAGTATGTTTCTGATTGTTTGGTCAGAGACATTCACACCAGTGGTCATTTTGTAAGACTCTGGCAGTGCTCATCCTGTTCCTCTTTGCACAAAGGAGCAGATACTGCTCCTGCTGATGGGTTAAGGATCTTCTACGGCCCTGTCCAGCTCTCCTAGCATAACTGCCTGTCTCCTGGAATCTCCTCCATGCTCTTGAGACTCTTCTGGGAGACACAGCAAACCTTCTGGCAATGGCACATATTGATGTACCATCCTGGAGGAGTTAGACTGCCTGTGCAACCTCTGTAGGGTCCAGGTTTCACCTCATGCTACCAGTAGTGACACTGACCCTAGCCAAATGCAAAACTAGTGAAAAACAGTCAGAAAAGATGAGTAGGGAAAAAAATGTCAGTGGCCTCCACCTGTAAAACCATTCATGTTTTGGGGGTCATCTCATTGTTACCCATCTAGTGCACCTGTTGTTAATTTCATTAACACCAAAGCAGCTGAAACTGATTACCTACTTAACTGACCAGATCAATATTTCTACTTAACTGACCCGATCAATATCCCAGGAGCAGGGGCAGACTGACAACTCATGGGGCCCCCGGGCAATAGGGGATCATGGGGCCCCTGTGTCTTTGCCCACACTCAAAGCACACCCAAAAAAGCCTATAAAAAGTTACCAGGAGCATTTCATGGGGCCCCCTACTGACCCCGGGCCCTCCGGCAGTGCCCGGGTGTTCGAATGGTCAGTCCGCCCCTGCCCAGGAGTTTAATTGACTTGATGCTATACTCTGATTAAAAAGTGTTCCCTTAATTTTTTTGAGCTGTGTGTGTATGTATGTATGTGTATATATATATATATATATATACACATACGCACGCACGTGCGCGCATATGTGTGTTTAAGCCTTGGGGTGCACACCCTAATGCAATAGGCTGTGCACACCTATGTTTCTTTATATGCTAAGTATTAAAGCTGAATTAAACCTCCACAGAAAATGATCTTGCTTCCCAGGAGCTTTTAGCTATAATGTGTTAGTATGCAGAGCATATTAGCACATTTAGGCAGACTTACATAGCTTACTCCTCCAAGGATGAACTGTCAGTGCTCCCGTCAATCACAGGTGCTGCCATTTTCTCCAGGTTTTCCTTTGGAGTTCTGACTCTTTTGGTTGGTCAAGCTGCAATGGTGTTATTCGCATGCATGTGCACTGGACTTTCATTGTCATGGCACAGAGCCATGCTGTAAATGTACTCTGGGCTGTGTATTCATGGCCCAGCGTATTCAAACCTTGACAGGCAGGGCAATAGATTTACAGTATGTCTTTTGTCAGAAAAATCCCAGCTATCTGTCTTTTTGCTTTTTTTTTTCTTAGATTTAATGCCACTATAACAGAGAGAATTATATGCCATTACCCACATCAGAAGGGTTACATGTTTTGCTTTCTAATAGCAAAGCACACTAATGGCAATAGATGCAAACAGCAGAGATGTCAACATTTGCAAGCATTATTAGTGGCTATTAAAACAGGCCTATCCATTAAAAATCCTTATTTTCTCTGTTATTACAGCATTACATTACTTAAAAGTAACTTGGAATTTACTATGAAATATTGATTCCTTCTCTTTCTTGGCAGTCATAATATGGAATTTATA
Source organism: Staurois parvus (assembly GCF_062004578.1). NCBI lineage: Eukaryota > Metazoa > Chordata > Amphibia > Anura > Ranidae > Staurois > Staurois parvus. Next base: position 11,309,944 of record NW_028317971.1, read on the forward strand.
GTTGCCAATTTATTGCTAAGAACTCGTTAGCAGTATTTACAAACTCAGCACTCATAAAGAAAAAAAGGGCCATCTAGTTTTATACAGATTGTTTATAAAAAAAAAATACTATATATAGCCAGATCTGAGGGGAAAGAGGTTGTTTTATTTATGCTATAAGGCTTCCTTTTAAAAATGTGTGCCTGAGATCACAGAGCTATTTGCTCTTCATCTGGAATGAGTCCATTTTACTTTGTCTTTAATGGTAAGTATGCATCACATTGATGGGTATGTTTAAGATGGCCAAATGTGATTTTTTCATCCAGTATAAATCATGTTGTCTTCTCTGAATGAAAAAGTAAGGCAAACTGATCCACTTTGCTGGAAATGTTCTCAATGTTCGCCATTGTAAGTTGAATACTATCACTGGCAACTTAAAACCTATAGCTTGCTCATACTATAAGCACTGAATAGTTACAATGGTTGTTGAATATATAAAAGATTTATTAATGTGTAATGGGTCTCTCTTTGCGATTGTTTGTTTTTTTACAACAAAATCTTATCAAGAAAGTGAGGAATTAAGAGTGCGTGGGTGCACAGTCTCTAGTCTGAAGCTTAGGATATGGAGCTTGAAATTGTTTTGTGGTTCCTTTGGCTGTCAAAAATATATTCTGTATTAGGAACAGAATTTTTTGTGGTCCTAAAAACACAAGCAAACTATCACATGGGTTTCTTAGAGACATTTGGCCAATGAATAAAAAGCACTACTAATCTAGACTACAGTAAATTGACTAAGTAAAGGACACACTATTGTTAGTGTCCCTCTGCCGGGAATGACCAATGAATCCATGGGATTATTTTAGTCTCTGTATTTGTCAGCTGTCATAACCAATTACACAAGCTCACAGAGGACAAATGAACCTAGCAGAGCGAGTTTCCTGGCACTGTATGTGAATCGTCTTTGTCCTTGACCAAAACCAAGTAAACCTCTTCATTAACATGGAATTAATAGATTACAGTGCAATTATTCATTTAGTAGTTTACAGAACAGGCTATGAAGTTCATGTGACACTTATTCTAAATTTAGCTGCATGGTTGGGTTAAATAAAAAAAAAATAAACAATTGTAGCACTGATAGTGCTCTGTAGGTTTCATTATAGAAAGTTTAATACCCATTAAAATAATACTCAGGGTCCAACAAATACTGGGCATCAGGGTATCTTGGCAAGTAGGAATTTGAGCTCAGTTATTGGTTGTAAACTCAATTTCTAATTCTTGCCAATGAAAACAATAGAAAAACAACAGAGCGCAAATCTTCCTGCTCCTCAGTGTAACACGGTGTCTGTCACTTGATGAGGCACAACCCTCTAAAGATGAGGAATCGAAGCACAATTAAGAGAAAACATGCAACCGCGATGACGCACTTCCGTTGTGCCGTTATCAGCTGATTCCCTCTGGGTGGTCAGGACAAGGCGTGTGCACCCCCGCTAGACATGAGGGGTGCATATGTGTACTAGTGGTGGCGCATTAATTATCGGTAGGTAGTAGGTTTTGAGTCTACAACTTGCATTCCATGCATCACACAATGGGGCTTGAGGTGACAACCACCTCTCCAGTTTATTCAGCATATTCCTTTTGCACATCAGTAAGTTGTCCACTTTTATCATTTATACTTTTTTTTACACTCATACTGATATCTCCTCCTTGCCACTAATTTTTCATGCATCCATGCGAACGCCATTAAGGATTGAATTTTGTTTGCAGCATGTTAATTGCTTATGGAGTGTGTGTTTTACAGTTTTAGTCTAGGCATTCAAACAGCTGCGGGGCATAGATATTAGGCGGCCCCTGTGTAAGCCGTGTACCTGGGTGGGCTCCCCAGGATACAGTGAAGTCACGAATGAGGAAAGCAACCCCAACACCAGCTTTTGCCACAACAGAATTTTACTTAGATGTGGCAAATAAACACAACCACAAATGCTGGAAACATACAATAAATTTACATACACCCAGCCCAAAGGCTGAGACTCTTGTGCTGCACAGCACGGTGCCTTCTGATGGATGAAGGTAGAAAGTGAAGTAATTTACCTACTGGTGGGCACAACTAAGCTGCCACACCTTACCTGTTATTACCCTAAAAGAGCAGGAATCAGTGTATGGGTGTACGGTATGGGCTAGCCTGCGGTGCAGCACAACAGCTTACAATCTTACACAAATCTACAGTATTCCCCCTCCCATAACTGGTCCTGTAGCATGTGCCTGAGTATTCCTTCTGAGCAAAATGCCAGTCTGGTTTGAGTTTGTGGGATTTTATCAGCTCTCCAATGTGTAATGTCACTTTAAGTTGTGGAGTCCTTCCAATAATCAGTAACAACACTTGTGGCCTGACACAAACAGGGACCCTAACTAACTAACTATAGGCCTGGACTCAGTCTCAAGGCGCCAACACTGAAATGAGGTGCATGCACGATCTTACCGACCCGGGTCTGCTTTGCATCCACTGGTGACTCTGAACAGAACAAATGTCTCTCCAACAAGCATGCAGTATTGCAGTATATGCTGCTTAGTTCCTCTGCTCTCATCAGCATTCCTGGCAGCAATCTTCCTTTCTCTGAACAGGATCAGGGTCTTGGACACAATCAGCTTCACTTAGCTGCAGCTCTGGTTACTGAGGGATGCTTTCACACCTGGATGTCATCAGATTCTCAGCTCACAAGACCCCTTATTCACACTGCTCCAAAAGATGGCTTCTCTCTCTCCTTCCTGTTCTCTCTTCACTCTGTGTGAAAACCCCACCTCTTCATGAATATACAAATATCTATGCAGTCTGAGGCTGTGTTAGTAAAACAGTGACATCTTGTGGCTAAACCGCAGAATGTCAGTCAAAACATTTAATTTACTCCACACAATAATTTACTTCCACACAAACAGTGTTCAAACAATGAGAGCTGTTTCCCCATCTCACACCTGGATGGGCTCTGCCCTTGTCATCTCTTTACAGAGGGGGTGAGGTGATAGCCCCACACATGTGATTTCCCCTATATGTTGAGCACTGGCACCTCTTGTTGTCTTAGGAAGGGAGTGCGTCTCCCGAAAAGCGTCAGCTATTTCCATCCGGGCAGTTGTTGAGACAAGACCTTTGTGTCTGAGATTGAAAGAATTGCCTCAATGTCTGTTTTTATGGTCTCTTTGTGAGTAGGCATTTGTTACTTACTTTTTAATAAAAATTGTTATCACAGTAATGCACAGGGAGCGTGCGCCCTCTTTTGTTTTCTCTAATCATTGCCTACCTAGCCACTAGGTACTGTAACTAGCCAAGTGGTGAAAAAAGAGTGAAGCGCTTCCCTTTTTTAACACACAGCACTGATCACTGGCATTGGATTAATGAATGACAATGGTGGGGCTTATTGTCTGAAGTGACCACACATAGGTTGAAACCTGAAAGGTCAGTTTAAAGAGATCATTGTAATGGATAAGAAGACACTTGTAGGTGCAGTAAAGTGGTTTCACTTCAGAAGTATTGTTACCTTTTTACACCCTGACAGTTTTACTTAAAGTGTCAGCATCTGGGTCACCTGCTGGTGGAATTGCTGTTCCTGGATTGAAGGGTGCAGTCCTGGTGGCCACCAGCAGGTGACTCCCAGCAGCCAGATTATCCAGGTAATTAGGCTGCACCGGGCTGGCTGCTGGAAGGTATTTAAACTATCTTTGATTGAAGTTCAGTTCTTCAGTGTTCTTTCTATGAACCATGTCCCCTGCCTGATCGCGTTCCTTTGCCTTGTTCCTGTTCCTGCTCCTGTGCTATGTTCCTGGGACCTGTTCCCAGTACCCTGCTCCCTGCATCCAGTACCCTGTATCCTGCTCTGTTCCCCTTGTTTCCTGTCTCAGTGCTGCCCTTGTGCTGCTCATGTGTGCTCCCTCCATTTGTACATAGGTTGTCATTTGGGTTGCTGCATGATCACATTTATTTTGTCACTTTACATTGAGTTTATTGGTGTTGGTAGAGTGATACTTATGTTAATAAACTTTATTTAACTTTATTCATCCTGTTTCCTGATCTCTTAAGGTACACTTATCTGGTCACCCTTGCAGGATACCTGAATATGGTATCCCTTACATACTGTAAACTGACCCAAATATATGGTTATAGAAAATATATTCAAATAAGTATTCTTAACACACAAAAAAACACCTATTGCCCCCAACCACCTGAAATCTCCAAATTCCTTTTTTATGTTGCTGTGATCTGACTTCCTATTAGAGGAAGGCTACGCTTGTTCTCCAAGGTCTCTCTGTAAGCAGAAAGGTAGTCACCCTCTCTTACTCACTTCCAGATGGACTAGGGGATGTAAGGTGTGCATAAAGCAGTGCACATGACCGTAACTAGGAAAAGGAGAGGTTCAGGAACTAATGGATGACGTTACACAAAAAATGTGAAAAATACAGTAAGAATTTTATGAACAAAAGATTACAAGGCCATTAGGTAGTGGGTGGGTATGGATTATTTGTGGAGAACAAAGATGTTATTTAGTTTTACTTTAAGGCCTCATGCACACTAGCAATCATTTTTTTGTCCAAAAAATGTTTGAAGCTTGTAAAAGTATATAGTGCGTTTACCTGTGTTACGTGTTTGGTGTTAATTAATTTCATTAGCCAGAATAAATCATTTGTTCTGGCTATGAAAATAAATAAACACTCAAGCACTACATGTACCTAGCGATGACTTGCGTTTAGGCACTATTAAGCGCATTAATCATTTTTTCAGCCAAACTGCTGCTACTCCAGGATGCCCTTGCTTTTTTTTTCTGCTACTAAACCCTCCTGCCACAAAACACAAAATTTTCATGTGCGCATGAATACATAGAATAACATGCAGGGGGTTTAGAGGTAGTAAAAAAAAAAAAGTCTGACGCCCCTAATAGTAGCTGTAAAATGTATATGAGGCCTAAATATGGCACAAACTGTAACCACAATGTAGATGTCATAAGAACCTTATAGCAACCATTCAGATTTGAGCTTATTCTAGTCAGATCGGTAAAAATACAATAGATGATTGGCTGCTATTGGTTACTGCTCTTTGCACATTGTTGCTGCCTGTTGTGCGGCTTTATTTAAATAGCTTAGTCTTTTACTCTACACGTTAGGCTGGAAAAAGCCAAGCATTGCCATGTTCTGAACGTCACCCTCTTTATATTAGCTGGCTGCACACATTACATCTGACTGTACAATCTACTAAATGTAAGCTGAAATAATATGTTGAAAACAAAATGTAAGAAATATATATTGCAAGAATTGATTGTAAAGTTTCTTGAATGCATTGGATTCCAAGTGATCCAACATTATACATGTATTTGAACAGAAATGTTATAAATTGCAGCTTAGCAGTGTTTAGATATGATGGCTGCATTTGTTTTCTTTTTTTCAGACTTCTTTTTCTTTATTTTTCTTGCATCTTTCCCAATATGTTCATGTTTGTCTTCCTTGTCTTACATCTCTTCTTCCCTGTTCTCTTTCCCTCACTCCTTCTTGTATCTCTGTCCATTCCTTTCCTCCCTTACTTCCTGCTATGCCCATCTTCCTTCTTTCTATTCTTCCTGAATTCCCTGTCTTTCTTTACCACCCATGTAGCGCTTACACCTGAAGGAACCCCTGCTTCCCAGATTGCCTATTTCCTGTGCCCATGACTCTACAAGTAACACTGTGAACACTCTGGACTGAAAGGGTAATATATATTGTAAATACTGGAAATACAGTACCCCGGTAGCACAAGAGAAATGAACATCAATAATGACACAGCAAAGAGTTAATCAATAGCAATAAATATACTGCTAATGGGTGAACAGTAGCAAGAAAATGCTGTGAAACAAACAATTGGCATAGAAAGCAAACCCTCTGTCACGTACCTGATTGGAGACTGAAATGACGAGCCCTGAATTTCCTATAGAAATGAGCAAATCCCACGAAGCGTTGTACCGCTTTCCTGTCTCCTGGGACGGGCCACTCTAATACAGAGGTCACTTTTTGAGGATCCATAGCAATGCCATTGGGAGTAATCACAAGTCCGAGGAACTGAATGGTCTGTTTCTCAAATTTGCACTTTTCAGCTTTGGCATAGAGGATGTCATCCAAATAAACAATGATAAATAAATCAAGATAGTCCCGGAATATATCATTAACAAAATGTTGGAATGTTGCTGGGGCATTACAAAGGCCAAATGGCATAACCAGGTATTCGAAGTGCCCAAAACATGTTTGAAAGGCCGTCTTCCATTCATCTTCTTCACAAATTCTGACTAAATTGTATGCACCTCTCAGATCTAGTTTTGAAAAGATACATGCCCCTCGTAGCCTTTGGAACAATTCAGGAATCAGAGGAAGAGGACAACGGTTCTTGACTGTTATCTTATTTAAATCAGGATAGTCCACACATGGTCTAAGAGTATGATCTTTCTTTTCGACAAAGAATATTCCAGCTCCCACTGGTGATGTAGAGGGCCGAATAAACCCTTTTTCCAGACTTTCATCTATGTAATTCCGGAGGACCTCTAGTTCCAATTCGGAGAGAGGGTAAATTCACCCAAAAGGGATCTCAGCACCAGGTAGGAGTTCAATAGGACAATCGTATGGCCGGTGCGGGGGGAACAGCATTGGCACGCTTTTTGTTGAATACATCCAAGTAATCATGGTAGACAGCAGGGACAAGTTTCATCATCTCTGAATCAGGATGGATGCTAAGAAGAGGAGTCACTGCGCATGGTTCCTTTGGAATGCAATGGTTCTGACAGTATTCGGAAGAAAAGAGGATTTCCCCAGAGAGCCAGTTAATGGTTGGGTTGTGCGCCCTTAGCCAGGGCATGCCAAGAATGACCGGAAACATTGGTGAGGTTATGACATCCAGACGTACAAGTTCCTGATGTCCTGAGGATGAGTGGCAGAAGATTGGCATAGTCTCTTGCGTCACTGGGCCAGAACTGATACCAGAGCCATCAGCCAGATGGACTGAAAATCTTTGTTTCTTGGTACAGAGAGGGATATTGTATTGATGAGCAAAGGTAGAATCCATGAAACAGCTACAGGCACCAGAGTCTATAATTGCTAAAACAGAAATAGTTCTTCCAGCAAGTTGCAAGTGAAGAAGGAAGGAGAGGTGCGTTTGACTCGTTCCTTGTGGGTGCATCATATGGAACCAGCTAGGAGAGGGCTTAGGAGGTCTCACTGGACATGTCAGTACATAGTGACCCGCATCACCACAGTAGAGGCAGAGGTTGGAGTCTTGTCGTCAAAGACGTTCAGCAGAAGATAACGGTGGTCTCTAAAAGCTCCTACGAGGAGAATTACGAAGCCCCCTTTTGTTGGAGAGTATGTCTGATGCGACAGCAGTGGGTGAGGGACAGGAGTCTCTATTTCAGAGCAGATCAAGACACCCCTGTTAGTTCTTTCGCCCTGCCTTTCCCAGAGCCGTCGGTCGATTTGAATGGCTAGGTTTATCAGGCTCTAGCCTGGTTGGTACCCCAACTCGGGCAAGCTCATCTTTCAGGGTGTTAGAGAGACCAAGGCGAAACTGAGGGTGGAGAGCGGACTTGTTCCATTAAGTGTCGGAACTCCATATACGGAACTCGGTGACATATTCCTCTATAGGCCTTTGGCCTTACTGTAGCTTGCTAAGCATAGATTCTGCAGTCTAACGATGGAAGGGATCAGAAGGGATCAGTTGTGACATCGCTGAGAAAAAAGAGTCTGTAGAAGTGAGAGCCAGATCATGTTGCTCACGAAGGTGGTGTGCCCAGGATTGGGGTTCATTCTGAAGGAGTGAAATAATGAATCCCACTCTGGTGCTTTGTAATGCAAAAGTTCTTGGTAGCAGAGAAAAATATAGCTCACAGGAGTTACAAAAGGTTCGAAACCTCCTGCGGTCTCCCGTGAAAAACTCAGGTTTTGGAGCACTGGGTTCCAGTGGAGAAGTTCCATGAATCATGCTGAACTCTGTCTCTCCTCTTCCTACCGTCTCCTTTTCCTTCTCTACTTATTTCTACCTACTGCCTTTCTGTTTTCATTTTTCATTATGCTTTTCTTACGTCTTTATAGTTTCCTTTCTTCTACTCCCTCTCTCTATTATTCCTTTTCTCCCATAATGTCCCTTCACCCCTTCACCCCTTTCTTTCCGGCCTTAATTTGCTTTACTTTCCCTTCCTTCTTTAACCTCCCTGGCGGTATTCCCGAGTGTAGCTCGGGGTTAACTTTCAGTACCAGAAGCAGTAACCCCTAGCTACACTCAGGATTACACTGCAGCGTTGCTCTGGGATCCCTCGAGCACTTACCTTGTCCTTCAGTCCCGCGATGTCCCCCATACAGCATCCCCGGTCATGTCCTCCGGTCGAAGCCGGCATTCGTTTTCCGCGTTCCGTTCCCTGAGAGCGTTGGGATGTAAGGGGAACGAAAACGGTGGGAGTTTCAAAAATGTAAAAATTTGACATTCACTCAATACACTAAAATCTGATAGTATTACATTACTGTATCAAACCATTTCACATACATTTTGTCCTGAGTACTTTGTCCTGTGCCCTGGCTGCATTTTTACAGTTTTCTGCCTGGAAACTGAGAAACGTCCATGGCATCCAAAAAGCGTCCCTTTAGGTCAAAAGCGGTTTTAGACCAGCTAGAGAACAGCGATAGTAAATTAGAACTACTTGCAGAATTGAGTGATAATGATTCGTGGGGAAAATTCGTCATCAGACACTGAAACTGATTTTGCGATTAAGCTCAGTGATGTGCGAACTTGGCGCTCTATTTCAAATTTCAGTGTTTTTGGTTTGATTATATTATTGAATTAAATGTATTTTTATTATATTATTATTTTTTATGATTATTTATTATAATTGTTTAAATTTATGATTTCGTGTTTCAAATTTGATCATACCCGGGATGTTTACTAGACTCTTGTTCGGACAGATTTCAGTGAGTTATTCCTAAGAATTACAGGAATACAATAAAAAAAACATATTTCCATAATGTACCGCTTTGAGCACAGAAATACTGACATAATCAGACCGCTAGTGAGGTTAATTTCCTCTTTCCATTCTCATGTGTTTTCCTTCTCTCTTTTTCTTCTCTTCTAATCTCCACACCTTTCCATACATTCACTGTGTGAATATTGTAATGTTAAACCAAGCACGCTCCTTCATGGTTTAGATATTGAGCAATCTCTCGCTGTGTATAAACAGCTCTGGGATCACCGTTTGACTCGATTAGTGATGTTACTTCCTGACGTTCGATGCCATGGCACAGTTTAGGTAGTGAGAAGACTGAGCAATTGGTTGCCCACAGTGCTGTCTGGGAGAATGTGCTTAGTGTCAGATTGAAGCATTTACATAGCGGAAACATGTCTCAGGCACTGAACCATCAACAGAAAAAAGCAAATCAAGACAGCGTGAACCAATCAACCAAATATGAGAGTCTTGATCTTTTATATTGCTTGTAAACAGAATTTCTTTAGCTGAAATTTGTCTTTAATTATTTTGTAGCCATGGTTGTCATAGCAACCTAATGTAGGCAGGAGTAATTGATCCGGTATGCAGCCTGGAAATCTGAAAATGGCTGTGATGTAAATAGTGGGAATTAGGTGTACAGCAGCATTACAAATTATATGAAAATTGCATTTTAAATCAAATCATTTGTTCACAATCAAAGTAGAACTATGGACAAGCAAAAAAAAAAAAAATTACATATATGATGTGGTCTATCACCCCCTGCTACATAGTTTTATTACCTGTTAATCCTGCCTGTAGATATTATTTCCAATTTCCTATGACTGGCCAGCTGTCCAGCAAAGTGACAGGATCAGTTTATACTAGTGTTAGCCCTCTGAAAAGCATTCTGCAGTGGATGGATTTTCAGAGGGAATTTGACAGGTGATAAGAGGAGTTACGTTGCCTCCTCCCCCTGTTTTAGCCCCTACAAGCCTGCACTACTTCCCTATAACTACATGCAATGCAGGTAACGTTCCACAGCAGTACTGCCTGCCGAACACAACAGGGAGTTTAATTCTTGCAGAGTATTGCGTCTGCAAAATTTGTAAACACTTTTCCACTGCCTTTGCTTCTCAAGTGGGAGTGGTAAAAACACAGCTCAACCGCATGTTTATACTGACCACCAGCCAAATGTAAACAAGCCCATATAGGGTTGAGATGAACCATATGCTATTGCCAACAGTGCTTACAAGGTCAACTTTATTTCATACGGTTTAACCCTTTCACCGCTGCTGTCACAAGGGTTACGGCAGAGCAACTACAGAACACTGTAGCACCCCAACACACTGCTAATGCATATGTGCTTCAGTGTACCACACATCAACCATGCATTTTGGTGCAAAGTATTTAAAATAAGTACATGCCTTTTTTATTGTGATTTGTGTGCATTGGACAGCTCACTCAAATGAAATGGCTGCTCAATGCAATGTATGTAAAGCATGCTTAAAAACGAGCATCTTTGCGAAGTGCTGGATTAGAGGACTATTGAGTTGCTGTGGGGATTTACTATCTGCTACTAGAGAGATTGAGCCCTTTAGAAACTGACCATACAGCTATCTAGTAGCCTTATTCCCATCTGCAGGCTTGACTGAAACTATTCTCATGTGCACCAATGTTTTAGCTGGGCCCCAGTGGTAGCCAGCTGAAGAGTTAGGACTAAAGATGGTTCCCTTTACAGTTGCTACACAGAGACTTTTACCTATTACTTATGTTATGAGGTACCTCTCAGGGGACATTGCACCATATCCTAGTCATTTTCCTAGAGTGCGCTCTAAACTAGTTATAGTATTATTATTCACATTGCAGTTAATGATGATATGTACTATTTATTGCTGGCTTTGCTGATTCATGAGTTAATCACAGTCTAGTGGTACAGAACTCTTGGTGTAGTGATTATGCTGTCCAGTGATCTGTGTCTGGACCTACCTTCTGTGTGTTCACTTATACTTCAACCACCATTTATTCTAACCCCTGCCATTAATTTACCACTAAATGGTCTTGTATCTGTTTCTTGGTTATATTTCACAGTCCAGTAACGGGTATCTATACTCATGTGCTTATAAATGCTTGCATTAAATTTCATTCAACCAGGTGTCTCAGAGGGGCTGTGGTTGTTCTTCGGGTTAAGGCGCAAAACAGGGAATCCAAATTACCAAGTGGCTCCTGTGGAGACGCTCTTGCAGCACAGTAACTAAAGCATATTTTGTGAGTACAAGAACTGTGGCACAGGTGTGCTGTGTACATAGCAAATAGACTCAAGTGCCAGTTAACTATTCCTCTTTAAGCCCCTCCCCTAGTCAACAGATGTTGGGCGGGGTCCCACTGTGCTATCGTTATTCATCTTGAAACACCTAGAGGAGTCCAAGGTCTTTACAATCCTATTGGAAAAATGCTCAGAAATCTAATTAGCTTTTCAGTTGACTGCTTTACAAGTGAGAAAATAAGAACTATATTTGAATGGAAACACACTGGGTCTTAAGGTGGGGGGTGGAGGGGGGATAGGCTTCCATATCATGTGACCACTGTCACAGTCATCACTAAGGTTAGGGGCTGTCTTGCTGGCTCCCACTCATAACTAGAGACCAAGAGCTTTCTGTGACAGCTCAGTCACTGTGCTGACAGTATGCGGTGAGTGTGCTTCCAACACAGAAACCTCAGCCACCATGGACGTATATGTGCAGCATCTGGCTGTTAAAGGCCGTCTTGTCACTTCACATACAGTGTTTGTTATTTGTCTGGCAAGAGGTTAAAGTGGTATTAAATCCAAAAATAAAAATGTTACATATTTAAGCTTACCATTGTTTAAATGTGTTGGCATGTTTTTTTTCTTTTGAAGACATTTTTGCTTTAGTCTCCCCTGGTGATCCAGCCAGTAACAAATTTCCTGTTTAAGGGTGGCTCCACTCTATGGAGGAGCAACAAAGACACCCTTGGAAAGCAGCATTGTCAATCTAAGGAGAGGGTAGTGTTAGATGAATGACTAGATTTAGATTAACTAATAAATTAAAATTGAACATCAGCTAACACTTTATAAGCTCTTGTAGCAAAAGTTTTTTTCCTTTTGGAATAAAGGTTTTACATAATGAATAACAGCTGACTATTGTAAGCATCCCTCTTAGTGTTAAATGGTATGTCTCAACCTTCGAACTGCCACTTTTGCTGGACAGCTTGGTCTGTTAAAATAAAGGCAAATGGAGCCACCACATTAAAGCCATAGAGTGTGTAGCCACCTTGCCATAAACAGAGGTGACTAGCTGAATTTAGTTCTTCTGGGTAGTAATCTGTCCATGCTAATTTGTAGCATCTCACTTGACTGTTCCCTAAACTCACTGTTACTACTGTTTCTGGCTGATGCCAGTAGGTGTCACTGGCATCTTTGGCATTAGACAGGGGAGCTTCGGCAATTGGGTTATGAATATTTATTTACCCCCTGACTAACCACTAGGAGGTTTATTGCCAGTGGTGAATGCTGGGGAGGACATAATATTTGGGGAGCGGCTTGGTGAGGTGTCTTTTTCCTAGGTTTTGACCTGGGGAAGTGTGTGTGTAGTAGTAGTAGTAGTTTCTGGCTTGGCTGGAAGCCATTTTGAACCTAGCACAAAATCCTGAAAATGTCCTTCCTGATCGAGAGGGATACAGCACCCAAGGTGGACAGCAAGAGGAAGATATCCTGCTGGAGCTGGAATGAGTCTGACCCTGGTACATCCCTGGAGGGAATGCATGGAGACATCCACTGCTTAGCTTTGGACCTCTGAAGATGTGCTGCTGGTGTTCTTATTTTTGCAATACACCATTGTCCACATTCTTCTGTGCTGTGGCAGCAGGAGTCAGGAAAACATGTTGCTGAGGTAACCCTAACCCAATCTCTCTGTGAACCTGAAGAAAATAAAACATTTTCGAAAAGACAAAGAGTGACCTAATGTTATTTTCAGTTCTCCACTGCGACCATGGATGTCAGCCCACCACAGTGCTGGGGGTTCACTTTTCTGTCAGTGATAACTGCAAGTATGATGATAATATTCCAAAAGACAGACATTGACAGTTGTTGGAGTAAATCTTAGAAGTACATGAGTTTCTCATGGACAGTTATATGCTTAGAGTGGAAGTGGACATGTATTTGTTAAATAGATCAGATAACTTTACCAAAGGATTGTTTATACATAAATAGCTTATGCATCAAAATGAAAGCATACAGCTTCATTTCCATGAAGACCAACATTATTCTTTCTTTTCCTGTCCCAAGAACAAGCTCACATTTGATAACAATTGTCAGAAATGCTTCAGGTTGTGGTTTACAGATTTCCTCATAGTGTATAGTATATGTGAAGCCTGAAGAATTTCAGTTCCATTTGGAAAGACCCTGAAGCGTGAGCAGATACACTTATTGCATATCTCTGTAAATATTTTCCACATCAAAATGACATAAGTGTTCTGTGTCATTAATTTAGTTTGGCAGGCACCCATTTGATTTGCCTGTAACCCACCCTGTAGATATGTCCTTTTTCTCTCTGGAATGTTAGTTGATTTAAAGGGGATCAGTGATAGACATTAGGAAGAATGTCTTACGATTTTTTCAAAGTCCTACAAATATTAGATGGGTTGCATGCTTGGCCCTGCATGCTTGACTGCCAAATGTTCTTCCTAATAATTTTTTTTTCTACAAACATGCACGTTTGCATTGAGTGAACTTGCAAGTTTATGCTAATAGAATAGGGAGGGAAAAGTATTGCAAGCACTGGCATTTATCAAAGATATGAATAGCGATTAGCTTGAAAAATTCACCCTGGGCCATTCAAGTTTTCTAAAGAGGCCCAACAAGGGATCTCTATGATTAAGCCCTTTTTGGGTGAAATATGTCAGAGTGAGGCTTCGTCAGGGCAGACTCTTTGGTGATTTAGTCCTGGAGTATTAAAGCTTTGTGAAGGCTGATGTGATTGGAGTGCAACTGATTTGTTAATTTCAATCCGGAGGTGACAACTAGGGTTTTGGAGATCAAAATAAATAGCTAGTGTTGTGCTAAGTGAAATATATAAATACATAAAAAAATGCACATAAATAATACGCAATTGATATGTGTCTAATAAAGGATAAACAGAAAAGTGCTCAATAGTAAACCATTGACAAAAATAAATATTTTGAATAAACATATATGGAACAGTCATAATGTATATAGAACAGTTCCCTTATTCTGCGATGAATAATAGAAAATCTTCATTCCAATATAACCACCAAAGTGAGAATTGCACCACTATGATACCAAATTGGAGGCTTACCAGATCCTTTGACCCCTTAATTATAGGAGGTCAATACACGCCTGATATATGTAATTCCGTCCAGACTCATATAACTCATATCCTCAGGCTGTACCAATCTTATGGGGTCGACATATGCTCATACAAAATAAAGAGGTGCCTCTCATAGTGCAGTAGGTTAAAAAGCTATTTATTAAATGAATGAAAATGCACTTACAAACATAATTAAATTTTAAGGCAACAATAAACCATCAGTCAGCAGAAACAACCGTAAAATGGTGATTTTTCCGTGATGATATCAGAAGGGAGGCTTCGCCCGATGTGTTTCTTCATACCAGACGTCTTCCGGGGCTAGGAGACCGCCCTCCGCCATTGCGCTTTAAATAAGTTACAACCAAGCCTCGATTTGGAATAATTCAACCTCCATCTTAATGACACAACTGGAAATAAACCCATAGCCGGAAATGGGAGAGGCCACGCGAGTAACAAATGACCCAATTGCAACCAATCCTCTCTTTTACATCCATGCTAAAAGCCAAAACCAAGCCTTGCTCTGACGATGGATTCCAAAACATAACAGCGAATACAGGGGAAGAGATTCAGAGACGAAGACAGTATATAGCCTAAATTTGTTTATATCTCTGGATGCAAATCAAAAAGTGCTGGTACCAAATTGGTTGTATTATACATTTTAATATATAAGATGGATATTCCAAATTGATTACAATACACAAACATGGTTTTAGAGGTGCATACAGAAACGTTCTTCCATTTGTTAATACAGTTGTGACCAAAATTATTCAACCCCCAATGCTGTAAAGGGGTTTAGGGACTATAGTGTACATTTGGAATTGTATTCAGAATCAAATCCTACAAGGACGTTGTAACTACCCAAATGCAACTAAAATGACATCAATTGTTTATGTAATACAGTAGTAAATGGTTCTTATGTGGTTTCTTCATTGCCACAATTATTCAACCCCTTAAAGACTACCACTCTGAAGAACAGAGGTTCATACAGGTGCTTTCCATCAGGTATTGAAAACACCTGTGGATGTCACCGAGCAGCAATCAAGCATAATAAGCACCAATTAGGCAGCTTTAAAATGACTGTGATACTCAGCTCCTTCTAGACATTTACTGGTGTGGTTACAAACATGGTGAAGGCAAGAGAATGGTCCAGGAAGACAAGAGAAGAGGTGATTTCTCTTCACAGGAAGGGCAATGGCTATAAGAAGATTGCAAAGATGTTAAACATACCAAGAGACACCTTAGGAAGCATCATTCGCAAATTCAAGGCAAAGGGCACTGTTGAAACGCTACCTGGTCGTGGCAGAAAGAAGATGCTGACTTCGACTGCTGTGCGCTACCTGAAGCGTAGAGTGGAGAGAAGTCCCCGTGTGACTGCTGAGGAACTGAGAAAAGATTTGTCAGATGTGGGTACAGAAGTTTCAGCCCAGACAATAAGACGCACACTGCGTAATGAAGGCCTCCGTGCCAGAACTCCCAGGCGTACCCCCTTGCTGTCTCCAAAGAATAAGAAGAGTCGACTGCAGTATGCCAAAAGCCATGTGGACAAACCACAAAAGTTGTGGGATAGTGTTCTGTGGACTGATGAAACAAAATTAGAACTGTTTGGGCCCATGGATCAACGCTATGTTTGGAGGAGGAAGAACAAGGCCTATGATGAAAAGAACACCTTGCCTACTGTGAAGCATGGTGGAGGGTCAATCATGCTTTGGGGCTGTTTTGCTTCTGCAGGTACAGGGAAGCTTCAGCGTGTGCAAGGTACCATGAATTCTCTTCAGTACCAGGAGATATTGGATGGAAACGTGATGCAGTCCGTCACACACCTGAGGCTTGGGAGACGTTGGACCTTTCAACAGGACAATGATCCCAAGCATACCTCCAAGTCCACTAGAGCATGGTTGCAGAGGAAAGGCTGGAACATTTTGGAGTGGCCATCGCAGTCACCAGACTTAAATCCGATTGAGAACCTCTGGTGGGACTTAAAGAAAGCAGTTGCAGTGCGCAAGCCTAAGAATGTGACTGAACTGGAGGCCTTTGCCCATGAAGAATGGGCGAAGATACCCGTAGATCGCTGCAAGACACTTGTGTCAAGCTATGCTTCACGTTTAAAAGCTGTTATAACTGTAAAAGGATGCTGTACTAAGTACTAAGATTGAATGTCACTTGGGGGTTGAATAAAACTGATAATGCTGTGAGCACAGAAAAGACATTTGTGGTTATTTCATTATAACTGTTATGTTATATTTGTCTGACCTACAAGTGCCTCTTTAATGTAAATGTAAGCAAGATGACTGAATGATCAAAAGCAATGTCAAACTGGCCAAAACACTCAATTTCAGTGGGGGTTGAATAATTTTGGTCACAACTGTATATGAACAGATCTGGAAAATGTTCTCTAAAGAAGGCATTCGGCTATGCTCACACTAAACTGTATGCCAGTCTAGACCAGGTGCATATTTGCTGTTTCAATATTTTATTGAAGTTTAAAATAAAATGGAAGTACAAGGAGGCATCAGGATCAGCAATCAGATTTGGTCTGTATCTACCACACAAAGCAACGAACATTAAAAAGAAGACAGTGCACTGACTGAACACCAGTTAGGTAACAGCCATACAGAAATGTAATCACTGTCAAGCCTACATTCACAAAAGAGACATGAGCTCTCTGACAGGCTGTCCTTATTTTTGATGATTCGGTGCATATTTTGAAAGGACAATAATGAGCAAAGGCCATACCAACCTTGGTTAGGCCATACCAACCTTGGTTTTCAAATGCCATGCAAAACACACCAGTCTGTTGGCAAGTGTTAGGCTTTAGTAGTCTTTCTTTTGGAAAAGGGATCTGCACTAAGGACTTCCATGACACTATTACAGCAATACTTGCTCATTATATCCATAATAAGGGAGTAGCAGATTTAAAGTACTCCATAGAATGTAGCAATGTTCAAGCCATAAATGCCACTTGACGAGTACAACCTGGACCTGATAAATCTTGTATGCTCCTATAATGGATATGTAGCGCTACCCCCTAAGGAGCCACTGGATTTTGGGTCCCCTTTTGTCTGCACAGACAGGCAACACACATTTTCAGGAGGCACATGTAGTAAGAAAACCAGTTCTTGAGCTTGTTTTTATATTTTATTAGGGGAATATAACTTGGATAGGAATAAGGGGTTATGGGATGCACAATACTGAATTCAACAACAACTTGGAGGAGATCTTCTCTGTGTACAAATTGCAGCAAAAATGGATCTACACTGTACGCCCTCCAGAATAATGTCAGTCCTTAACCACTTGCCTACCGGGCACTTATACCCCCTTCTTTACCAGGCCAATTTTCAGCTTTCAGCGCTGTCGCACTTTGAATGACATTTGCGCGGTCATGCAACATTGTACCCATATGAAATTTTTATCATTTTCTTCTCACAAATAGAGCTTTCTTTTGGTGGTATTTAATAAAAAATGCAAAAAATCTGAAAAAAAAAAAGTTTCTATTATAAAATTTTTCAAACAGGTAATTTTTCTACTTCACTGATGTGCGTTGATGAGGCAGCACTGATGGGTACTAATAGGCGGCACTGATGGACACTGATAGGCAGCACTGATGGGAACTGATAGGCAGCACTGATAGGCAGCACTAATGAGGTGGCACGGATAGGCGGTACTGATTGGCAGCACTAATGAGGTGTCACGGATAGGCGGCACTGATAGGTGGCACTGATAGACAGCACTGATAGGTGGCACTGACTGGCATCACTGCTGGGCACTGACTGGTGGAACTGCTGGGCATTGACTTGCACAACCACTGGGCACTGACTGGTGGCACTGACTGGCAGCACAGATGGGCTGCACTGATGGGCACTGGTGGGTGGCATTGGTGGGCACAGGTGGGTGGCACTGGTGGGCACATGTGGGTGGGCACAGGTGGGTGGCACTGCTGGGCACAGGTAGGTGGCATTTCTGAGCACAGGTTTGTGGCACTGCTGGGTGGCACAGGTGGGTGCACTGCTGGGCACAGGTGGGCGCACTGCTAGGCACAGGTAGGTGCACTGCTGGGCACAAGTGGGCGCACTGCTGGGCACAGGTGGGCGGAACTGGTGGGTGGCACTGCTGGGCACCGATCATCAGGGCACTGATCATCAGTGCCCTGATGATCGGTGCCGATCCCTGCTCTGACAACTGCCGGTTCTCGGCAGTACTTTCCTCACGCTCTGACAGAACTGGCTGGCCGCAGTGTAGCCGTCATTTGGCTATCTGCGGTTGGCAGGTGGTTAATGGATCAGCAGCAAATATCCTTTCTGCTTTTAGCAGCTCCATGTCCCCTTAGTAGAAACAGCAAAGGCCCAACTATATGCAAGAACCCTATGTCCACTTAGTAAAAAATGTCAGTGCACCTGACTTCAAGTAAGAATTCTCCAAGCAAGGGTGGATGATAAAAGTATGCTGTCCCTCTAAAAGTTAGCTGAATATTGCAGCCGGTTGCAATCTCCTTTGTAGGCTTTGGGGGGTGAAAAGTGTAGAAAAGTTTGAGGACCAATGTGATGTCACTGTCTTCCTAGCACCAACTCCAGACTGTGTTTCCTGGGGAAATTATTACATTCAACAGACTAGTAAAGCACTTCAAATACTGATCTCAGCACTGGCACATTAGCACAAGATTATCCAAAGCAGGGGTGATAGTAGCTGTCCCTCCCAGATGGCTACCTGGGTATTGTACCCGGTTGCCTCTCCCCTACAGGCTTTGGGCGTTGAAAGTAGAGGTACTAACTATGTCCCTTGAAGTCCTGTGGGTCCCTTCCAGGCTTCAAAAACCACTGCTCAACACTCCATCCTCTCAGCAGTAAACCCTGCTGGCCAGGCTCTTCAATATTTATGGACAGGTCTTAACACCATATTTGTTATTGTGCACTAAAATTCATTTTAGTATATTTTTTCCTGAAAATTTGGGTTTGATAAATGGCTGTGAAAAAAATGCAATTTCAACAGCCACCATTTTATTCTCCAGGGCCTCTGCTTTCAGATAACATTTAATATTTTTGGGTTCTAAGTAATTTTCTGGCACAAAATGCTGATTTTGACATCTGTGTGAAAAGTTTTTAAAAAATGCCATGGACAGCAAGTGATTACATTAGTACTAAACCCTTTTAAAAAATGGAAAAATCCTTGAACTCCTTGATGCCGACCATACACAAATATGCCGCCTCTCGGCAGCTGGGCCTTGACGCCGAGCGGCCGCATATACCATTGTGTACCATTTGAAAACACATATGTGCTGAGAGTGCATGCCCTGCGCTCTCCCAGCACATATGTCGATGTCTCGCGGAAAGGTCCCAATCCCCCCTTGCGATTGGGACCTTATCCGATCATGTGACCGCCATGACAGCGAATCACGGCAGTCACATTACCCTAAAACCCCGCCTCCCGGCATCTGAAACCGCTTAAAGGGTCGGGAAGCACCGGCGTGAAGAGGTTAAATATACTTAACATGTATTTCTATATTATTACTATTTATTATTGTGAATATGTTCATTTCTGTTTAAATACTCAGTTTTTAATTGCTCAGCTTACATATCTGAAATGTAGTGAACAGAACACTGTTGTTGGATTACACTGACTGTGGTGACACGTGCACTGGTGTGTCTAGCAATCAGGAACACTATTGCTGGCTGCTCTGGTCCTATGAGCCTGGCACTGGTGTGGTTTATTATAGCACTGTTGACACTAGCACTGGTGTAGCTAGCAATCAGCACACTGTTACTGACTACAATGGCACTGGTGTGGCTAGCAATCAGGTCCCTGTTGCTGGATACACTGGCACTGATGGTGTTAGTGATCAGGAATACTGTTTCAGGCTGCTTTGGTCGGGGTGACATTGGCATTGGTATGGCAGGAACTAGACATGTGCGGTTCGTTTAGATCCGAATCGAAATTGGGACACATTTTTCATTATTCGGAAATTCGAATATCTGAATTCATTAATTACAATCGTAACACATTTAAACAAATCCGAAATAACAAATAACAAAAGATGTTTCAACGTATGTGTCTTGTTCAGTGGTGGTTGGGTTTCAGCCTCCCTTACCTTGGCCATGTCTTACAGCACTGAACACCTTGTACTTCTGGGCAATCCAGGTAGGTTGCAGTTTTGGAATAAGGCAGTACTGGAGGATAATGGGTTCTTGTTAGCTTCATGTTTGATTCTTCTCAAATCTTTGGCAGTTAATTTGCATCTTTTGTTCTCAACATGTTTCTTGTGACCCCGTTGACTATTTGCAGCAAAACGTTTGATGATTCTGTGGTCACACCCCAATATCTTAGCAATTTCAAGAGTGCTGTATCCCCCTGAAAGACTTTTTACAATTTTTGACTTTTCAGAGTCAGTTAAATCTTTTTTGGCCCATTTTGCCTGAGGAAAAGAAGCTTCTTAATGCTTATGCACACCTTGATATAGGGTGTTGATCTCCATATGCCACACCCTCCCTCATCACACAAATACACATCACCTGCTATGTTTAAATCCAATAAGCATTCAATTTTATACAGCTTGGAGTTGGACTATGTGCATAAAAATATTGGTTTGGTCCAAATACTCACTTGCCTAATAATTGTGCACACAGTGTAGAATAGAATAGAATAGAAAACACAGAATAGATTGGAATAGAATAAATAAAGTTGTCTTTCGAAATTCGACTTTGAAAAGAATAGAATAGAATAAAACAGAATAGAAGAGAGAAAAACTGAATAGAAAACAAAATAATAGAATATAATTAAAAAAGGCATATAATATAAAAGAATAGAATAGAAAAGAATAGCATAGAACAGAATAGAATAAAATAGAATAGAAAATAAAGGAATAGAAAACAATAGAATAGAATAAAATAGAAAAGCATAGAATAGAAAATAAAATAATAGAATAGGAAAAAAATAATAAAACAGAACAGAATATAATAGAATAAAAATAATAGAATAGAATAGATTAGAATATAATAAAATAGAATGCAGCTCTCTCCCGAAATTAGAATTTCAAGAATAAAATAGAATAGAATAAAACAGAATAGACTAGAAAAGAATAGAGTAAAACAGAATAGAATGGAAAATACAATATAAAATAGACTAGAAATACAAGAATACAATAGAAAATACTAGAATATAATAGAAAATAAAAGAATACAATAGAAAATAATAGAATAGATTAGAATAGAAAAGAGAGAATAGAAAAAATAAAATAGAACAGAAAAGAATATAACCGTCTTCCGAAATTCAAATTATGAAAAGAATAAATTAGAATTTTAATTCTGATTCTGTAGTGTATTATTGCTTTTGCTAAACAGACAATCCCCACGTACCACTGCAGAAAACACTAAATACAACATGGAAAGTATAACAAAATATGCCTACAAAATGCACAAGCTGACTATCTTCCTAGGAAATAAGCATGTACGATATGTATGCAGTAGGTATACTACACAGCTACTCAACTTGGGCTCTCCTGGTGATGGAATCTTCTCCTGGTTCCTTCAAAGTCCAACTGCTTCCTCCTCTGTCTTCAGAACAAGTATGTCCTTCTTTGTCTCGCCAAAACAACTGT
Organism: Staurois parvus; assembly: GCF_062004578.1. Classification (NCBI taxonomy): domain Eukaryota; kingdom Metazoa; phylum Chordata; class Amphibia; order Anura; family Ranidae; genus Staurois; species Staurois parvus. Next base: position 11,331,819 of record NW_028317971.1, read on the forward strand.
CTTTGTCTAAGCCACATGCCAATTCAAAAGTCCTCCTCTCCTCCTAAATTCCTGTTACATCATATCCTCTGTAGCCTTACTTCCTCTGTTGAACTCATAAACCAGTCTGACTGGTTCATTTGCATATTACTAGGGGAGGCCTTAGCTTCTAAAACAGCACATGGTCTTAAAGCATATCTATACATTTCACATATCCAAGCTATGAAAATCACCAATATAGCGAAGTAACACAAACCACTTCTTGATTTTTATAGCATCATTTGTGAAAACCTTGTGTGTAACATTTCTCAACAGCTTTATAACCTTTGTCCAGGAAAGGGCGAAATAAACCCTCCATATCGTAAATGGAAGGAAAAAATTCACTTTTGACTCCCCCCTATGTTTTGGGTGATCAAACTTTTGTCCATGAAAAGCTGCAACATTCCTTTGAGCAGGGTTAGCAATATCCTTGGCAGTTTGTGTAACATAGTTGGAAAGAAAGTCCCAGATGAAAGTATCTTGTCCTCCTGATCATAAGGAAATGCTCAGCTGAAAGTCCACTCCAATTCAGCCGCCATCAGGAAATCGTCCAAAGCTTCCTCATGCTCTCATCTCCTCTTCTGACCTGTCTCATCCCATCTGGCCTGGTCATCTGCTCTGGTTGCGCCACCTCTTTGATGTTTATTACCTTAAAAGAGTAAGAGACAAAGCAGATTATATGTTCCTTGCAACTGTGCCAAAAAAGATAGCTCAAAACTCACATTTCTCTATGTGCCCATTGCAAACTGCAAAACTATTGTAGGGTGTCCACTGTTGCCTTGTAACACTTTCACGGAAAGGCATAGATTTCCAGTGGAAAGAATAAACCTGCATCTCTCTCTCCGTGCTGTCCCGAGAACACTGGTCTGCTGTTGTCCAGTCTTCGCAGCATGGTACTCTCTAGCAATGTGTCCCAGTCTATGACAACAAAAATACCTAATGTGCCTGATTCTACCATTCCCAGCCACTTGCTTCCATCTCTTAAGCAAAGCTGGCTTAGGAATCCCATCTATTTCCTCTCTAGGGAACCTCACCTTAAGTAAATCAGTCCACATGTGTCTCCTGGAGACCATAGGCCTTGCCTTCCTTTTATCTGACCCAGCTTGTCCTTCTCTATTTGAGGTGATCAGATTCCCAGCTTCCCACTTATGAGAAGTAACAGTGGCACATGTACTACTTCTGCTTATAGGCTTATGGCCTTTGTCTTTTATTACACCATCATTAGACTTGTTCATTAGGGCTGCACACCGCTTACTCAGATCTCCAGCTCTGTCTACAGTGGTTTGAACACATTTTGAAGCCACTGCATGCTTGAATTTGAGTTCCCTACTTTCTAAATCCCTTACCTTGCTTGTAGTGTCTTCCAGACACTCGGTCACCTCTGCAAGCTGCTCTTTCAACAAGTCTCTTTCTACCTCTGCCTTTTTCCTCTTTTCAGATTCAATATGTAGAGCAAGCAGGAGGTTCAAACCAAACACAACATTTAAATCTAAAATCTGAGGAAAAATCAAAGACTCCATCACCCCAAGCTCTGTTCAAAGGAGAAACATACCTAGTAAGCTCCCTTGCAAAAGACATCCACTGACTATCTGTGGCCCAGGCAGGTAGGGTGAGCGCCTTTTCCTCCTGAACACCATACACTTCTGCAGCCTTACTCTTTCTAAACAGTGTGTGCAGCGTTTTTCCTAGAACAAGCAACAGAAAACAAGTCTGCTTCTGTTGAGCTTTAGCTCAAATCCCGGAAGAGGCTCCAATTGTTCTGCTTGGTGTCTATTTAACCTCCCTAGCGGTCTGATTATGTCAGTATTTCTGTGCTCAAAACAGTACATTTTTTTGCATGGAAATATGTATTTTTTTTATTTTAGGCCTGTAATTTTTAGGAATAACTCACTGAAATCTGTCCGGACAAGAGTCTGGTAAACGGGTATGTTAAAATTTGAAACGCGAAATCATAAATTATAATTTAATAAATAATCTAAAAAATAATAATATAATAATAATACATTTAATTCAATAACATAATCAAACCAAAAACACTGAAATTTGAAATATAGCACCAAGTTCGCACATCACTGAGCAAAGTCGCAAAATCGTTTTCGGTGTCTGATTCCCCACAAATCATTATCACTCAATTCTGCAAGTGGTTCTAATTTACTATCGCTGTTTTCTAGCTGGTCTAGAACCGCTTTTGACCTAAAGGGACACTTTTTGGATGCCATGGACATTTCTCAGTTTCTAGGCAGAAAGAACGGTAAAAATGCAGGCAGGGCACAGGACAAAGCACTAGGGACAAAATGTATGTGAAATGGTTTGACACAGTGATATTTTACTATGTGATTTTAGTGTATTTAGTGAATGTCACTTTTTCATATTTTTAAATTTCCCGCTGTTCTGTCCCCGTACGTCCTGACGTCGCAGGGAACAGAACCCGGAAGACAGATGATATCATCGGCCGGAGGACATTGCCGGGGACACTGCAGGAAGGACATCGCGTGAGCGCAGGACAAAGTAAGTGAAGAAGAGATCTCGGAGCAGCGCTTCAGGGTATTCCCGAGTGTAGCTCGGGGTTACCGCTTGTGGTACTGAAACCTTACCCCGAGCTACACTCAGGAATACCTCCAGGGAGGTTAACGGTTCTTGCGATAAAAGCCAAGGATGTTTAGATCTCTGTAGTGTATTAATGCTTTTAATAAACAGAAAATCTCCATGTGCAATTGCAGAAAACACAAATCATAACAGTACATGGGTTTAAAGTATATCTATACATTTCACATATCCAAGCTTTGAAAATCACCAAATATAGCCAAGCAACACACTATGCTAAGAATGGAATCCATCCTCTGGTAACATATAATGTAAATGTTGAAACTGAAGAGAAAGAAGGCGCTTCTATGTGCAGTACATCCACATGTTTATTTGTAAAAATAGTTAAAACCACTTACAAAGGAGAGTAAGGCTCAGGCATATAGAACGTCAATGCAGGGCTCCTGTCACTGTTTCCTGGAGCTCACTGTGCCATCCAGCAGCAGCCGGGGGAGTTCAGGTGCAACTCCAAGATGGCCATTGCTCTTCCTGGGCCGCCGTGGGACACACACGACATCCATGTGAAACGCATGTCCCGGAAGTGATGTCACTGGTGGGCGGTGATGCATTTCGGAGCATTCGCAATAGCTCCTTCATCAAGACTGTGACCTACTGAGAACTGAGCCAAATAAATAGGAGGGAAGGTGAGGACAGGGCAGAACAATCAGGAAAGGGGCACACCTATAAATGTGATAGGATTCCTGTGCAATATACAATGATGTTGGAAACTATAAAAATAGGAATAATGATAACATATGAATTTGGGCAATGATATAATGAACTAATAAAATTAGACAAAAGAAAGTAAAGAAGGAAAATCGAAAAAAAAAATAAATTATTTATATAAATATATATATATATATAAATTATTGTTATATATAAAAAGGGAATTGATATGGAACGGAACAATAATGCAAAGAATGAATCCTATAAAATCAAGAGGGTAAAGAATACGCACCAATGTATAGTAAATGCATACCAAACAGATGGATGAATTACTGAGGGAATACATGAACTATGTCAAATCATAAATTAATTATATCAGATCACAAATATAAAAGGGTTGTGCATATGAGAATGCATACATGGCAAAGCAATGGAAGAACAACTAATAATGATAATTAAGAAAAGAAATACACCCCATTAACCCATAGGTATAACAATAAATAGTGTGAGAAAACTATCGCTTTATAAGGGAGAAGATGATGTATTAATGGGGCAATGTAAACTGTACTGATGATATCTGGTCTGTATTATGGTGCTAATCTCAAGCTCCTCATTCAAGGAGGAGCTAAATGAGGACCTTGAGATTAGCACCATACTATAGAATAATTCATTCATCAGTTATGCGTTTCCTATAAATTGGTGCGTATTCTTTACCCTCTTGATTTTATAGGATTCATTCTTTGCATTATTGTTCCATTCCATATCCATTTCCTTTTTATATATAATAAAAATTATATAAATAATTATATAAATAATTATAAACATTGTTTTTTTTTTTTTCTTATGTTCCTTCTTTACTTTCTTTTGTCTAATTTTATTAGTTCTTTATATCATTGCCCAGGTTCATATGTTATTATTATTCCCATGTTTATAGTTTCTGACATCATTGTATATTGCACAGGAATCCTGTCACCATTTGCCTGGCTCTATTACATTTATATGTGTGTCCTTTTACAGATTCTTCTGCCCTGTTCCCGCCTTCCCCTCCTATTTATTTGGCTTAATCCTCAGTGGGTCATGGTCTTGATGAAGGAGCTATTGCGCATGCTCTGAAACGCATCGCTGTCCACCATTGATGTCACTTCCGGGACGTGCATTCCACGCAGATGTCCTGTACATTCCATGGTGGCCCAGAAAGAGCGGCGGCCATCTTGGGGTTGCACCTGAGCTCCCCCTGCTGCTGCTGGATGGCACAGTGAGCTCCAGGAAACAGTGACAGGAGTCCTGCATTGACGTTCCATATGCCTGGGCCTTATTCTCCTTCGTAAGTGGTTTTAACCGTTTTTACCAATAAACATGTGGATATACTGCACTTAGAAGTGCCTTCTTTCTCTTCTGTTCTGGCCAGAGTCTGCTTCTACTCCTGGAAGTGCTGCTCTAGTGCCTATTCCCACTGTCTCCCTCCACTGGCAGATGCGCCCTAAGAACTCCTCTTCTCTAAAAGAAATGCCCGTAGCAAAAAAAGAAAGAAAAGAAATAGCGTAGGGCAGGCATGACTAGGCCTAGAGTGGGAAGGAAGACTAGAAAGGGTTAATGATAGCACAAGGGAGTTTGTAAGGGATAGCTGGGGATCTGGTTGGTAGAGGGGGAGTGTAGGTGGGGTCTTCTGCACCTTAGGGTGGGGGGTTCTGGTGAGGGGCGTCAGTCGGAGCTGAACGTGAGGAGAGAGAGCTTGCACACCAGCGTGTACTGGGCAGGCTATCTTCATCAAGGTTTTCGGTGTGCGGATAGGGCAGCTGCTATGGAGGGACTTTTGGCTCAGTTGCAGGAGGCTGCCGTTGTTAGAGGGACGGACTGGCTGCAAATCCGGGTCCCTGACCTGCTGCGGGACCCGGGCTTGTCACCAGCGGCTAGAGGGCGGGAGCGCCCATGTGCTCGGAGGTCTAGGCCTCCGGAGCACTTTAGCCCGGGCTCCCCCCCAAGAACTCAGCGCCACATTGGGAGCCCCGCTCGGGACCCTCCGGCCCCACTGGCAGGGCGCTTTCTTGCATCTGCTCGCGAGAAAGCCGGCAGGAATCCCCATCAACGGTGGAGCTCGGCGGGCGGGGTCTCGCGCGGAGGAAGCCCCTCCGCCCGCCCGCGTGGCAAAGTGAACGGGATGTCAACGGCTCCTACGCTGACAAGGTGCCTGTCAGGGAGGGAGCCCAGCGTGGGAGGAGCACCGCTGTGGCTGCCGGGCTGTCTCCTGCTGCGGCTGGCGGGCCCCTTGGGAAGCCTGGAGCTGCGGCTCCAAAGAAGCACAGGAGGAAGAGCAGCGCTGGGTGGAGTGCTGCTGGGAGCGCTGCAGGACGGAGCCCAGGGATGGCAGTGAGCATGGCTGGTGCCGGGAGGCGGAGTCGGGAGCGGCACAGACCTGCGGGACCCGTGGCTCCTGGGACCAGGAGGCCATTCACTCGTAGAGAGGAGGAAGAAAGATAGGAGGGCGAGCTGTCGGAACCCGATGCGGGGGCGACGGCTGGCTGCTCGGCGACAATGGAGTTTGGTCGCGCGGCTGATGGGATGTCTCGGGGGTGAATTCGGTCATCCACTATTTGGATGATTTTCTTTGTGTGGGTCCGCCAGCTTCCAGAGTATGTGCAGTTTTGCTGGCCACTTTGCAACACGTTGCTGAATGTTTCGGGATTCCTCTGGCATTGGACAAGACGGAGGGCCTGGCTTCGGTGATGACTTTCCTGGGCATTGTTTTGGATTCGGGCGCAATGGAGTGCCGGCTGCCTGAAGACAAGCTGTTGGCCCTACAAGGGGAAATTCGTTGGGGTACTGGGCAAGCAAAAAATTCAGCTGCGGGCCTTGCAATCGTTGTTGGGCAAACTTAACTTCGCTTGTCGTATCCTGCCGATGGGTCGGGTGTTCTGCCGCCGGTTGGGACTGCCTCCCCTTGACATTTTATTCGCTAGACTCGGGAGCATCGGCAGGACTTGCAGATTTGGCACACCTTTTTGGATTCTTTTTGGATTCTTTTAACGGGCGGGCTCTGTGGATGTCTGGCTGGAGGTGGGTTTTCTTCGTAACTTGGTGCTGTTGGAACTTTTTCTGGTGGTGTTAGCAGTTGAGGTTTGGGGGCAGAATTTTCGGAATCAAAAGGTTCGTTTTCACTGTGAAAATTTGGAGGTGGTTCAGGTCATCAATCGTGTCTCGGCTTCCTCGTGGCTGGTGGTTGGCCTGCTTCGCCATTTAGTGTTGCGTTGCCTGCAGCTCAACGTTTTTCTCCATGCTGTGCATCTCCCTGGGGTTGATAACACTCTGGCTGACGCTTTGTCTCGTTTTCAGTGGGACAAATTCCGAGAGTTGGCACCGGTGGCGGAGCAACACTGGGTTTCTTGTCCCGACTGGCTGTGGGAGATTGCCTTGGGGTCGTTGCAGGCTGGATCTGGCATTCGGTGAATGAGGCGACATGGTTCGCATACTCTAAGGTCTGGCTGGAGTGGCTGGACCTGCTACAACGAGTCGATATTGATCCATGGGGGCCGGAGGTGGGTTTGGCAGTGTTGTTCTTCTTGGCAAGGAACTTGGAGCGGGGGGTGTCGGCTGCTGCAGTGGATCGCCGGCTGGCTGGTTTGGCCTTCTTCTTTAAGTTGCAAGGGTGTCGGGATTTCACGAAAGATTTTTGGGTTCAACAGGCCCTTCGGAGTTACCGTAGGGATCATCGCTGTAGGGATTCCTGTCGTCCGGTGTCCTTTGAGTTGTTGGGGTCTTTGGTTGCGCATCTGCGGTCTGTGTGTTCTTTGGACTTCGAGGTGTGCTTGTTTCGGGCGGCCTTTGCGGTGGCCTTTTTTGGGGCGTTGCGTATTGGTGAGCTCGTTAGTCCGTCCAAATCAGTTCTTGGGGGGTTATTTGTGGATGAAGTGCTCTGGTGAATGGGTGGAGGTGCTCGTCCGTCGGTCTAAGATGGACCAATTGGTCGAGGTGCGCGGGTGCGTTTTTTTGCTCTTCCAGCATCGCTGGTGTGCCTGGTGCGTGCGATTCGAGAGTTTCTGTCCCGTAGTGCGGTGGGGCAGGGGTCTCCTTCCAATACATGGTACCCAATACATATCCCGCTTACACACTGATGTGGTGGCAATAAGGGATATTGTTGCTGGCTACACTGGTCTGGTGACAGTGTGCTGGTGTGGCTAGTGATCAGGGACACTGTGGCTGCATCGGTCTGGTGAGAGTGTGCTGGTGTGGCTAGCGATCAGGGACACTGTGGCTGCATTGGTCTGGTGACACTGTACTGGTGTGGCTAACGATCAGGGACACTGTGGATGCATCGGTCTGGTGACCGTGTACTGGTGTGGCTAACGATCAGGGACACTGTGGATGCATCGGTCTGGTGACCGTGTACTGGTGTGGCTAACGATCAGGGACACTGTGGCTGCATCGGTCTGGTGACAGTGTACTGGCGTGGCTAGCGATCAGGGACACTGTGGCTGCATCGGTCTGGTGACAGTGTACTGGCATGGCTAGCGATCAGGGACACTGTGGATGCATCGATCTGTTGACAGTGTGCTGGTGTGGCTAGCGATCAGGGACACTGTGGCTTCATCGGTCTGGTGACAGTGTGCTGGCGTGGCTAGCGATCAGGGACACTGTGGATGCATCGATCTGTTGACAGTGTGCTGGTGTGGCTAGCGATCAGGGACACTGTGGCTGCATCGGTCTGGCGACAGTGTACTGGTGTGGCTAGTGATCAGGGACACTGTGGCTGTATCGGTCTGGTGACAGTGTACTGGCGTGGCTAGCGATCAGGGACACTGTGGCTGTATCGGTCTGGTGACCGTGTACTGGTGTGGCTAGCGGTCAGGGACACTGTGGCTGTATCGGTCTGGTGACAGTGTACTGGCGTGGCTAGCGGTCAGGGACACTGTGGTTTCTCTGGTGATACAATAAATATACTGTATATATAGTGAGGAATACTCCATTTGCTGTCATGGCCAAGTTTTTTTAAAAGAAACAGTGGGGTTTATTTACTAAAGCTGGTTCGTTCAGAATCTGGTGCAGCTGTGCATGGTGGCCAATCAGCTTCTAACCTCGGCTTGTTCAATTAAGCTTTACCAATAAAACCTGGAAGCTGATTGGTTTCTCTGCAGAAGTGCACAAGATTCTGAGTGAAGCAGCTTAAGTAAATAAACCCCAAAGTGCTGGCTGCTAAATGCAGACTTTGTGATCACTAGGGATGCACCAATACCTGTGTTTTATCGGCGAGTATGATTACTGATACTTGTACATCAAGTACTTGCCAATACCAATTATCGATACCTTTGTGGTGCGATTTGGGCCAATACAAAATGAATGGGCTCACATTGCCCTGCAAAGAATCGCACGTGATTTGTAGATGAATGTGGTACGATTCCTGTCCAAATGGCATGCAGTTTCCTGCATTGCTCCTATGTGAACCCAGGCTGAAGTCACTATGATTGGGTTCACACAGGAGTGGTGTGGGAAACTGCATGTGATGCGAACAAGAACTGCACTGCATTCCTGTTCAAGTCACATGAAATTCTTTTTGTATGGGCTCCAATTGCACCGCAAAGGTATCAGTTTTAGGTATTGGAGCATTTGCATGAGTACAATTACAAATATTTAGTATCGGCACTGATACCGATATCAGTATTGGTGCAACCCTAGTGATCACTGTAATTAGTCACAGAGAGCACATGCTACAGAGCCAGTTTCATTGGCTCTGAGCCCTCCTTTTATAATCTGCAGTGTCAAAGTGTCTGCAATGATCACAAAGTGTGTTCATTCATATGCTAGAGGGCACACATGAGCACCACAAAGGGAAGTCATTTTTAACCACTTGCCCTCTAGAGGATTTACCGCCCTTCCTGACCATGCTTCTTTTTGCTACTCGGCACTGTACTAATTCATCTGATAATTGCGCAGTCATGCAATGCTGCACCCAAACAAAATTTACGTCCTTTTTTTCACACAAATTGAGCTTTCTTTTGGTGGTATTTGATCACCTGTGCGCTTTTTATTTTTCGTGCTATAAACAAAAAAAGATAAACAGAAAAAATTTTTTGAAGAAAAACGATATTTTTTTACTTTCGGCTATAAGAAATACATAGTAAACTTGAAGTTAGTTATAAATTTAGACCACATTGTATTCTGCTACATGTTTTTGGTAAAAAAAATCCCAATAAGTGTATATTGATTGCTTTTTGTGATAGTTATAGCGTCTACAAACTATGGTATAGATACTACAATTTACGCCTTTTTTTGCTATACAGTGCTGCACTAGTTTAACTGACAATTGCGCAGTCATGCAATACGGTACATAAATGAAATTTACGTCCTTTTTTTCACACAAATAGTGCTTTCTTTTGGTGGTATTTGATCACCTGTGTGCTTTTCATTTTTGGTGCTATAAACAAAAAAATTTTTTTTTTTAAAAGACAATATTTTCTCATTTCTGTCATAAAAAATATCCAAAAAACAAAAATGTCATCATAAATTTAGGCCAAAATGTATTCTGCTACATGTTTTTGGTTAAAAAAAGTCCTAATAAGTGTAAATGTATTGCTTTGTGTGAAAGTTATAGCGTCTACAAAATATGGTATAGATAATGGAATTTACACAGCTTTTACTTTCTGACTGCTCATCACATTTCTTGAGGTGCTAAAATACCAGGACAGTACAAACACCCCCAAATGACCCCTTTTCAGAAAGTAGACACCCTAAACTATATGCTGAGGGGCATATTGAGTCCATGGAAGATTTTTTTTTTTCCACAAGTTTCTGGAAAATTAAACAAATTTTTTTTTTTTTGCGCAAAGTTGTCATTTAAATGATATATGTCTCGCACAAGCCATGGGTATATGTGGAATTACATCCCAAAATACATTCTGCTACTTCTACCGAGTATGGGGATACCATATGTGTGAGACTTTTTGGGAGCCTAGCCACATACAGGTGCCTGAAATCCAATGACCACTTTGAAAGTCTGAAGGTGCCTAACTTCCTGATTTCACTTCCTCACTACCTATCACAGTTTTGGAGGCCCTGAAATGCCAGGATAGCACCAACCCCCCCAAATTACCCCTTTTTGGAAAGTATACACCCCAAGGAATTTAAAAAGAGGCATGGTGAGTACTTTGCAGATCTCATTTTTTCTCACAAGGTTTTGAAATATAAAAAAAGAAAAGAAAAAATATGTTTTTGTTTTTTTTCTTCATTTTCCAAAAACTTGTGGCAACAAACGAGATCTGCAAAATACTCACCATGCTTCTTATCAAATTTCTTGGGGTGTCTAGTGGTCATTTGGGGGGGGGGGTTTGGTGCTATCCTGGCATTTCAGGGCCTCCGAAACTGTGATAGGTAGTCAGGAAGTGTAATGAGGAAATAAAGCCCTTTAAAAGCCTGAAGGTGCTTATTGGATTTTGAGATCCTGTACTTGGCTAAACTGCCAGAACGTCTCTCACATGTGGTACCCCCATACTTGGGAGAAGTAGTAGAATGTATTTTGGGGAATAATTCCACATATACCCATGGCATGTGTGAGCAGTAAATCATTTAATGACAATTTTGTGTAAAAAAAAACAACTTTTTGTTTGTCTTTTTTCAAAAACTTGTGGTAAAAAAATTAATTCTTCTATTGATTCAACATGCCTCTCAGCAAATAGTTTGGGGTGTCTACTTTCCAAAAAGGGGTCGTTTTGGGGGGTGGGGGCATTTTATGCCCAACATTAGAAGTTTATGCCACACATCATTCACTCTTCTAACCACCTTAAGACCAAGCCTTTTCTGACACTTTTTGTTCACATGAAAAAAAATCAATATTTTTGCTAGGAAATTAATTTAAACCCCAAACATTATATATATTTTTTAAAGCAAACACCCTAGTGAATAAAATGTTGGGTGCTGCAATTTTTTATGTCACATAGTACTCTCGCAGCGATTTTTCAAACTCAATTTTTTAAAAAAAATACACTTTTTTTACTTTTAATGCACAAAAACACAACATATTGGCCAATTATTTGGTGAAATATAAAAGATGATGGTATGCCAAGTAAATATATACCAAACATGACATGCTTTAAAACTGCGCATGCCCCGTGCAATGGCGACAAACTGCATCCGTTTTTAATATCCATAGGTAACGTTTTAAAAGCCTTTACAAGCTACCATTTTAGATTTACAGAGGAGGTCTAGTGTTAGAATTACTGACCTTGATCTGACGTTTGTGGCGATACCTCACATATATGGCGCAACTGCTGTTTACATACCGGCACAGGGTCAAGGCTCACGTACACAGGTGCGCGTGTGCACGGGAGGGGCGGAGTGAGGGTAATTTTTTTTTTCTTTTCTTTAAGTTATTTTGACTTTTTAAATTATTTTTACACTGTTTTTTTTTTTTATCACTTTTAATGCTATCACAGGGAATGCAAATATCCCCTATAACTTCAATGGGCATTGTCATATATTCTTTTTTCAGAAATCTGGGTTCTATTAGACTCTGGACTCTGGACCTCTGCCGTTACATTATCTAATCAAACCAAGATCGCTGTGATCAGATGCTTTTCCAATTTTCAAATGGCGCTGTTTACTGTATATCCTGCGAAACTGAAGTGATGAAATGCTCGTAGCTTCTGATTTCTTAGGCAATAGAGATGATTGGCACCATTCTGGTCTCTAATCAGCTCTATGGTCAGCTGGCAGAAACTCCGGCTGCATTCTCAGGTTCCCCCGATGGCACGGGACTGCCCAAGAAGTCTGTTGAAGGCAGCGGGGGAGGGAGGGCATTGTCTCCCGATGCTTGTAAAAGCAATCCTGCAGCTAATTAGCCACTAGGATTGCTTTTACATGAAAGCCGATCGCCAGCTATAAAAAATTATACCAGGATGATGCCTGCAGATGTAGGCATCATCCTGGTATAAACATTCAAAGTCCAGTGATATCAGGGGGCTCCACGTGACTATAGGCTGTGTAAGTGAATTCCTGTGAGACGGCTGGTGAATAGACGTGCGCATGTGCACAGAAATGCACGATCACACACACGCACGGTGAAGATTGGCGCCAGACGGACTATTTAAAAGATGCCTCTGCCGGTGCTGAGTGCTGACTGGTCTTCAGCTGTTCCCCATTTCCTGCTCATTCCTGTGTGTGATTTCCTTGTTGCTGACCCGGCTTGTTCCTGACCTGACTCTGATTCCTCTCCTGCTTGATACTTGTTCCTGACTTCGGCTCTGCTCCTGACTTTGGCTTGCTTATGATTTGGTACCTCGCTGTCTGCCCGTTGATGACCCTGGCTATTCCATTGACATTGCTCTTGTCTCCTATTCCTGTTTCCTGCCTTGCTCTGGTGCACACCTGGTAATCTACCATACCAGCTCTGCATATTACTACTGTGCCTGAATCAGAGGTTCATCAGTCTTCTAAAGACTCCAACTGCAAGAGCTGCAAACAACATCTGCTGGCGCTCTTGTCCCCCTGGTCCCTAGACACCCTCTGTTCCACTTCCAGTGGGGTCAGGGCTAGTGACACAAGTGAGGCCGACCTTGTCATTTCAGTCTCCAATCAGGTACGTGACAGCCTGTTATCCTCTCACAGGTCTTCTACATCTTGACCCCATATCTGGCACGCTTGCTGGGGAGAAATTGTTTGAATGCAAGGTGACCAGAAAAATTAATGAGAGACTCATCAACGCAAATTTTTTCCTGGGGAGTATAGACATCTGCAAATTTTTGGTGAAGGTGATTTACGAAGGGCTGAATTTTGTGGAGCCAGTCATATTCAGGGTCACCCCCAAGACGACAGAGTGTATTGTCATTGAAATGCTTAAAAATGCATAAAACACATTATACTCTCATATCTATGCCTGGCCATGGCAGCAGAGAACATGGGCATATGATGAATCGGGTCTGCGGACCAATACAACCGCAATTCATTTTTTTTAGTAATGCCCATGTTAAGGGTTAGGCCCCCAAAAAATATAAATTCGAAAACCGTAATAAGTTTCCATGCGAATGGTCTGGCAAGGTTTGAATTTTGGTTGGCGGCGATACATTGTTGTGCATATAAAATGCATATAAAATGCTTTGATTTACAATCCACAATCAATGCATACAGATCGTCCGTCAAAAACAGCTCCAAAAAATCAAGGGGAGTAGTTAAATTTGCTATTTCCACCTGAATTCCGGGTTGGGCAGTGAATGGGGGAAGTACGGGTGCTGCAGAATTTGTGGGTTGCCAATCGGAAGGATACTAGGAGCTCTATGGGCCTGTGTGCGAATTCTTGGTGGTTGCGGGACAATACTTGTGCTCGCCACCGCACCAGCTTGTACTGCACTTATGGGACTCGCCACGTTGCCAAGTCATACTGCAGTGCTGGTATTATTATTATTATTATTATTATACAGGATTTATATAGCGCCAACTGATTGCTCAGCACTTTACAATATAACGGGAGACAATACAGCAACAATACAGTTCAATACAAGAGGGATAGGAGGGCCCTGCCCCTTGGAGTTTACAGTCTAAGAGGTATGTGAAAGACCAGGTTGTACTAATCCACTAGTACTCGACAGCTCACCAAAAGGTAGCGCGGCACTAGTAGTGGCACTCTGCTGCATATAAAATATCAATAAAATTTACCGGCAAGTGCTAACAGAGATCAGGCCTGATTTTGCCAACACTGCGGTTTTGTGTGCAATGTATCAAGTGACAGGGACCTACTGGCACTGCACTTGCTGGGGGAGAAGGGGGGGGTAAGCGTAGGGGCTAAACGCAGGTGCTGGCAGGTTCCAGGGCTGATCCCGCTAACGCTGTGTTTTTGGGGACGCTATACTAATGTGAACGCTGGTATAGTGCTGATCTGATCAAAGATATTGATCTGTTCTGACACTATACTAGCAATGGAGATTTATTGTGTATGAGCGTCTTCCTGGCTATCAAGGGGTTAAATGTGATTACTGGTGTACTGACGGGCAATCTGACGCTAGCTGGGAGGGGCATGAAAACCACAGGAGCGCGAATCACGTATATATATGGGATTTTGCGCACCTGTGCCACAATGTAGCAGTATGTCTGATATAGGGCGGTCAGAAAGCGGTTACAGAAGCTGTTTGTGTTATGGCGCTGTGTCACTTTAACTGACAACTTTTCCCCATAAATTGGGCTTTCTTTTGGTGGTATTTGATCCCCTGTGCATTTTTTTTTTGTGCTATATAAAGAAACCCCGACAATTTTGAGAAAAAAAACAATATTTTGGACTTTTTGCTATTACACATGTCCAGTAAAAAAATGTAAAAATCAAATTTCATCATAAATTTCGGCCAAAATGTATTCTGCTGTCTTTGCTAAAAGAAAATCCCAATCCGTGTAAATTAATTGGTTTACGTCAAAATTACAGCATTTACAAATGGCGGTATAGATACTGGATTTTTTTTATACTAATAGTGGCAATCAGCGACTTATGGTGGCAATCAGTGACTTATGGCGGTGATCAGCGACTTATGGCAGGACTGCGGGACTGCGGGGCGGACATTATTATTTATAAATGTGCTAACCGCTTCCCTGTCTATGTGTGCTCCCTGGGACACAGCGGAACACCAATCGCTGTATAGAACTTCTGTGTGAGGTCCCGATTATGTGATCACTTTTACAACCTTTATGGGTGTGAAAGCAATCAGTGTAAAAAAAAAAATCTTCATCACCCCCCACAAGTAATACAGTGTCACTATGATGACACTGTACTGCTAGGGTGACAGTCTGTAAAAAAAAACACAAAAAACCCATAAATAATAATATAACAAAATAAAAATGTAAAAATGTTTTTGGAAAAATTATAATTTTTGGTTATAAACTAGTTTGGGTTATTATTTTTACAAAGATTTAGGAAGAAAGATTATTTATTTACAAAAGTTTATAAGAAAAACTGTTTTTTTTTCAAAATGTTTGGAAATTTTCATTTATATAGCAAAAAAATAAAAATATCCAGTGGTGAATAAATACCACCAAAACAAAGTTTTATCTGTCTCAAACAAATGCTAAAACATTCATGTGGGTACAGTGTTGCAGGACCACACAATTGTCATTCAAAGTGTGATAGCACTGAAAGCTGAAAATTGGCCTGGACAGGAAGGCGGTGAAAGTGTTAAAACGGCCATTGGCCTTCAGGAAGCAGCCTTGTGGTCGTTTTTATACAATGATTGAACGGAAAGTGGTTAATAATGACAGGAAACTTTTTCAAAATAAAAAGTTAACCAAAAAAAGTGAGGGTGACAAAAAAGGAGCCTTGCCTGGAAAGAAGGACAAGTTCACAAAATGAATTTCCATATGAGAAAAATGTAAATGCGTCTATGTAATAGCAAGTTTATTCAACTAGGTTTAATAATATGTTAATGATCGCTCAGATCAATATTTACATGGGCCAGGGTTGAGTTGCTTCACTTTCAGAGAGTGATTAAGCAAACAGAGTAAAGAGAATAATAAAGTTTTGCTGGAAATATAATTTCCTCAGTGTGTTGTTTTGTTCTTTTTTCCTGCCAAATCTGCTTGTTGCACGAGGGAGGAAATCCAGTTATGTAATTCTCGGAGTGTGACTGAAGACGAGTGAGTAGAACATTTATGGTAAAGATTCAGTGAAGCCAGTCACTGCTCTCAGGGGTGTCGGAGGGAGCAGCATAAACTGTACATTCTGATCTGCTATTACTCATCTGCAGTCACTCTCACCAGGTCTGCGCTAATAAACCTGGATTACATTACAAATGATTACTGGGGAGTCTGTCATATGGGAAGCTAGATCACAGTATTATAGGCCATTAGATAACACAGCAGGACTACTTTCACTTTTTGTTACACTCATACTAATGACGGGAAATAAGGAAAATGTTAAACTTCATTCCGCTGTCAGTTTGTTTGACCCACTCGTGAGATTCCATTTGCAGGGTTTTGATCTATTTAACCATTTTTTCCATTAATTATAGTAATTCGTGTGTCACCCAAATTATGGCAGAAGGATCAGGCATTAATGCTGGTATCCCCTTTACAAAAGGGATGTGAGCTTGAGTCCCCTTTGGTTTGTACCTACCGGCTTGTTCACCTTTCAGAAACAGATGGGTTCTTTAGGAACCATACCAAAACATGGGGAAAAAATTGACGTGGTACTAATGGCAGTTTGGCTCTTCCACACCTCAGTGCCATAAAGAAGGGGGTTAGCTGACAACTGGACATTTAAAGCCTAGGTGCTGCCAAAATCACAAATAGAATAATCAGCACAAGGGACATAACTTACAATCAGTCGGATGTGTCCATTTTGCTGATTCCTCTTCCGTTAGTAAAAAATTTCATCTGTCCACTCCCTCTACTGTAATCTTCAAGTGCAGTAGGAGTTAATACAACAGGCTGTCATCAAGAGATCCTGACTATGCCTATGTGTTCTGCCCAGCTCTTCCATTCATAGAAGCAATTCTTCTATGAATGGAAAGCAATGGTAATCAATCTGTTAAATGATAGCTCTATCTCCTTAATTCATAGATTGTTTCCCATTCATAGAAGCTATAGCACAACCTCTACATATCGAGCTATTGGATGGAAAGGGTAGTTATAGTCTGGCTCTCTTGATGGGAGCCTGTGACAGCCCATTATTTGTATTAACGCTTGCTGAATCAGAAGATTACGGTGGCAGGGATAGAGGGAAGGGGGCAGGGCGGAAGAATATTACTACGAACCATAGAGGAATCAACACAAGGGACACATCCTATTGACCAGGGGCGGACTGACAACTCATGGGGCCCCCGGGCAATAGGGGATCATGGGACCCCTGTGTCCTTGCCAAAAATTTAAAAAACCTATGAAAAAGGTACCAGGGGAATCTCATGGGGTCCCCTACTAACCCCGGGCCCTCGGGCGGTGCCGAGTTTCCAAATGGTCAGTCCGCCCCTGCTACTGACTGTAAGTTATGTCCCTTGTGCTGATTTTTCTGTTTGTGTTTCTGGCTGCACCTAGGCTTTAACTCCCCTGGCGGTATTCCCGAGTGTAGCTTGGGGTCAACTTTCAGTACCAGAAGTGGTAACCCTGAGCTACACTCGGGATTACACTGCAGCATTGCTCTGGGATCCCTCAAGCACTTACCTTGTCCTGCGGTCCCACGATGTTCTACCTGCAGCGTCTCCGGTCATGTCCTCCGGCCGATGCCGACATCCGTCTTCTGGGTTCCGTTCCCTGCGAGCATCAGGACGTATGGGATGTACGGGGGACGGAACTGGCGGGAATTTAAAAATGTAACAATTCACTCAATTGACATTCACTCAATACACTAAAATCTGATAGTATTACATCACTGTATCAAACCATTTCACACACATGTCCCTAGTGCTTTGTCCTGTGCCCTGCCTGCATTTTTACCGTTCTTTCTGCCTGGAAACTGAGAAATGTCCATGGTGTCCAACAAGTATCCCTTCAGGTCAAAAGTGATTTTAGACCAGCTAGAGAACAGCGATAGTAATCAGAACTACTTGCAGAATTGAGTGATAATGATTCGTGGGGAAATTCATCATCAGACACTGAAAACGATTTTGCGACTAAGCTCAGTGATGTGAGAACTTGGCACTCTATTTCAAATTTCAGTGTTTTTGGTTTGATTACATTATTGAATTAAATTTATTATTAGTATATTATTATTTTTTATGATTATTTAATATATTATAATTTATGATTTTGTGTTTCAAATTGGATCATACCCAGGATGTTTACTAGACTCTTGTTTGGCCAGATTTCAGTAAGTTATTCCTAAGAAGTACAGGCCTACAATAAAAAAACAACATATTTCCATTGAAAACAATGTACCGCTTTGAGCACAGAAATATGGACATAATCAGACCGCTAGGGAGGTTAAAGATTATTTAAAATAAAAACCAAAAATGTAATATGTTGCGGCCTACCAGTCTTTAAATATGGTGGCTTCAGTAGTTTTCCCTTATTTTCACCTGGTCACCCTGCTAACACACTTTCTGTACTCCGGTGAGAACGCTCAGTCATCGTACTGTATCTATGGAGGGGCAGCGTTTTCACCCTGAGTTGCTCCCATGATTTGGGACTACTCAAAGTGTAGTTGATGCTTGCAATAGATGTCCTGCAGGTAGTGAGTTGATCAACAGTAAGTGGATTCAAAATGCTTGGGACAAACATAGATACATAGTCAGACAAAATAGTTTAAAAATGATTACTTAACAATGAGGCAGACTCCATGGACCACTTATTCTTTTTTTTGCCATCAGTCTTCTATGTTTCTGAACACCCCCTTCTCTTTTCACCTCAACTAAATAGAAAGGTGGGGTTTTGTGATTCCTAGAAGATATCTGAGAAGCTGATATCATTGAGGTTTTAATTCAGTACATCAAATAGTTACTGGATACTGGATCTCTATCAGGATCAACAGAGTTTTTTTCTGTACCCGCAGAAAATGTACATAGCTTGAAAAAAGAAAACACATGCAGCCAGCACATTTAAGAACTGGTAAGGCACATTATATTACATTTTTGGTATATATTTTAAAAGTATACAGTGAACAAAATAAGTATATGATCCCCTACTGATTTTGAATGTTTGCCCGCTCACAAAGAAATGATCAGTCTAAAAATCGAATGGTAGGTGTATTGGGTGTTCTGAGAGACGGAATAGCAACAAAAAATTCAAAAGAAATGTATGTCTAACTATACACTGATCCCACTTTTCCCCCCAGCCCGCGCCCCCCCCCCCATCCTCTCCATCACGACTAGCAACGCCACTATCTATCCCACCCCACACGCCAAAGTCCTGGGTGTTACCCTGGACTCAAACCTTTCCTTCCAACCACATGTCCAATCACTATCAAATTCATGCAGGCTCCACCTCCGCAACATCTCCAAGATACGTATGTTCCTCACCCCAGACACCACTAAACAACTCGTACACTCCCTTATTATCTCACGCCTGGACTACTGCAACTCCCTTCTCACTGGCCTACCCAAACACATGCTATCCCCGCTCCAGTCTATCCTGAACTCAGCGGCTAGACTCATCCACCTCACCAACCGCTCCACTTCTGCCACCCCCCTCTGCCTATCCCTTCACTGGCTCCCGATTGCCCAACGCATTAAATTAAAATTACTAACTCTGACATACAAAGCCATTCATAACGCTGCCCCAAACTACCTCACTGACCTGATACCCAAATACCACCCTACCCGTGCCCTTCGCTCCTCACAAGACCTCCTACTCTCTAGCTCCCTGGTCTCCTCCTCCCACGCCCAACTGCAGGACTTCTCCAGGACTTCTCCCATCCTCTGGAACTCCCTACCCCAATCCATCAGACTGTCACCTACCCTCCTCACCTTCAGGCGCACCCTGAAACCCCATCTCTTCAGGGAAGCCTACCCCACCCTCACCTAACAGCCATTCTCCTCCACGCCTCCTACCACTCCATCCCCCACAGCCACTTCCTCCTGTACCTCTACCCCCTCCCTCCTAGATTGTAAGCTCGAAAGAGCAGGGCCCTCGAACCCCTCGTGTATTGTATTGTTACTGTATTGTCTCATGTACTGTCCCCCCACTCTAATTTACAGCGCTGAGCAAACCCTTTGGCGCTATATAAACACTGTATAATAATAATAATAATAATAATTTGCATGTTCATGAGGGAAATAAGTATTTGATCCCCTATCATTGAGCAGGATTTCTGGCTACCAGATGTCTTTCATACAGGTACAAGCTGAGATTAGAAGCAGTCTCTTAAAGGGAGTGCTGCTAATCTCTTTTTGTTACCTGTATAAAAGACACTTGTCCACAGGAGCAATCAAACAATCAGATTCCAAACTCTCCACCATGGCAAAGACCAAAGAGCTGTCCAAGGATGTCAGGGACAAGATTGTAGACCTACACAAGGCTGAACTGGGCTACCAAACTATCACCAATCAGCTTGGTGAGAAGGTGACAACACTTGGTGCAATCATTCGCAAATGGAAGAAACACAAAATAACTGTCAGTCTCCGTAGGTCTGGTGCACCATGCAAGATCTCACCTTGTGGAATGTCAATGATCATGAGAACATTGAGGAATCATCCCATAACTACACATGAGGACCTTGTCAATGATCTCCAGGCAGCTGGGACCACAGTCACCAAGAAAACAATTGGTAACACACTGCACCGACAAGGATTGAAATCCTGCAGTGCCCTCAAGGTCCCTCTGCTCAAGAAAGCACATGTCCAGGCCCGTCTGAAGTTTGCCACTGAACATCTGAATGATACAGATGAGGACTGGTTGAAAGTGTTGTAAGAAGGAGGAATGCTGCCTATGACCCCAAAAATACCATCCCAACTGTCAACCATGGTGGTGAAATCATGCTTTGGGGGTGTTTTTCTGCTAAGGGGACAGGACAACTGCACCACATCAAAGGGACGATGGACGGGGCAATGTACCATCAAATCTTGAGTGAGAACCTTCTTCCTTCAGCCAGGGCATTGAAAAAGGGTCGTGGATGGGTGTTCCAGCATGACAATGACCCAAAACACACTGCCAAAGCAACAAACGTGTGGCTCAAGAGGAAGCACATTAAGGTCCTGGAGTGGCCTAGCCAGTCTCCAGACCTTAATCCGATTAAAAATCTGAGGGAGCTGAAAGTTCGAGTTGCCACCAAACCTTAATGACTTTGAGAGGATCTGCCAAGAGGAGTGGGCCAAAATCCCTCCTGAGATGTGTGCAAACCTGGTGGCCAACTACAGGAAACGTCTGACCTCTGTGATTGCCAACAAGGGATTTGCCACCAAGTACTAAGTCATGTTTTGTGAAGGGGATCAAATACTTATTTCCCTCATGAACATGCAAATCAGTGCATCATTTGTTAGACATGCATTTCTTTTGAATATTTTGTTGCTATTCTGTCTCTCAGTGTTACAATACACCTACCATTCGATTTTTAGACTGATCATTTCTTTGTGAGTGGGCAAACATTCAAAGTCAGCAGGGGATCAAATACTTATTTCCTTCACTGTACGTTCATCCGAAAACAAAAATGGAATATATTGTAGCCTGATAATCCTTAAAGTGATTTTAAAGGTTAATTTTTTTGTTGTAAAATAACAAACATGTCTTACCTGCTGTGTGTAGTGGTTTTGCACAGAGCAGCCTGGGTCCCCTGCAGGCTCTCCTGGCTCCCCCTTTCTGTCGGATGCCCCCACAGCAAGCAGCTTGCTATGGGGGCACCCACTGCTCCGTGTGTCCATTCACACATGGAGCAGCGGCTTGGCCATGCCCCCTCTCTCTCCTTATTGGCTGACTGGCTGTGATTGACAGCAGCTGGAGCCAATGACAGCCGAGGCTGTCATTCACATCGCTGGATCATCGCGATTCTCAGGTAAGTATTGAGGCGGCTGGGGGGCATAGAATGCATGAAGGTAAAAAACCTTCAGCCTTTACAACCACTTTAAATATGGTGAATGCATTAGTTTTCTTTTTTTAGGCATTATTTCTTTTACTTTCAGTTGGTAGTATGGCAAGTAATACACTTCCTGTCTTGGGGTGGCTCCACTCTATAGAGGAACAATGGAGACACCTTTGGACAACAGAATTCTCAACCTGTGTAGCACATTTAGATGCACTTAACTAACAAATTACAGCCAAACTCCAGCTAACACTTCTTAAGCAGACAGAGAAACAGTTTGCAGGGATAAAGGATTGATGCTTACCACTGTAAACACCCCTGTTAGTGTAAAATGGTTTGTCTCAACACTCTGCCACGTGTGCGGACAGCTTGGTCTGTTAAAGGAAGTAAAAAAACTGACAGACTTATTGCAGGATCATCAGGTGAAAATAAAAGGGAAAAAAGCAACAAAGAAAATGAAATCCGTCATCACATTTAAGAATTGGTAAGCTGCAATATAAAAGTGTCAACTGGTTTATGTAGTAAACAAAATACAGTTTTTTCAATACCAGCTCAAGTCAATCTTGTAGCTCAGAGTCAGTTGTCACAGGAGTTCCAATGTTCCATTATAATAATTTACATCATAGGCACTCTACTTCTTGTCCCCCCTCCCCTGTCCCCTTAATAAGAGCCTGTTTTTTCAGTTATTCACCCTTACGGCAAAAAGATGTCTTTTTGAAGGGCTTTTCCGGCTATTGAATTTAATAATACTAATCTTGCTCTCTATCGTACAAAGGATTACTTGCTAAATCAGAACAAGATGTGAGCCAAAAAAATCAAACTCAATTCCTGGTGAATGTTTTCAGACCTCATACTCTTGGGAAACAAGGAAAAGTTATTTCTCAAAACCGGACATAGATATGGTGGTAGTTACATCTTTTGGGACACAGACTATCCACTTAAGCATGACTAAGATTCTACACTTACAGGCAAATGATGCATCTAAATGCATGACAAATTACCACTTCAAATGTCAAGGATTTGTACACTGCAGGATAGCATCAAACTTGGTAAAAAAGAGGTAATCCCTGAGATCTTTAAAACACACTTCCTAGATGCCACAATTATGAAAAGTGTACGCATTACACAAACCTCCGAGACAGTTATTTTATTACAACTGCCTTCTTTTATTTGTTCCCTTTTAGGTCAGTTAAATATACCATTGAAAATGTTTTGTTATATCTGTTTGATCATTACAAAAATGACCCTAATATTCTGCTAGAAGCCTAGTACTGCCATGTGTATTCTGCATGCTGCATTGTTCACTCGAACAACTGTAAGGCTCCATGTACACGGGATGTTTGGGAAACACTTGGAAACTGACTGCTGGAAAATGTAGGTTAAAAAAATGTCTGTTTAGCCACGTTTGCATACCGCGTTTATACGCATTTATGAGCGTTTGCGTTTAGAAGCGCTTTTTTAAGATAACCTCAGGAGACCTTCCAAAATGCCCAGAATGCACTGAAAAACAGTAAAAAATTAACTATTTGAGACATTTTGAGAGAAATAAAGAGAGCAGAAGTAGAGAGATCAGTATGTGTTGAGATTATCTGTCGTTTCTGGTTGTATTCACTATGGATCCCATCATGAGCATAATGTGGCATGTTCTACCATTTTTTCCTTCATGCGAAACCTGAAACTGACTGCGCTGGTGTACTGGGTCCATTTGAATACATGGAAAATGCTTTACATGCATTTCTGATGATGAAAAAAGGCTCTGGACAGCATTTGGATATGGAAAAATTAAAAACCGTTTCTAAACGCAAATGCTTATAAACACGGTTAGCCGCATTTACAAGCGTTTGACTTTTCAAACGCTGATAAAATCTACTCCTGAATGCAAGTTTGGTGCATTCAAAAAAACGACTGTAAACTCAACTGCCTGTAAATGACTGTAAACGACATAGTGTACATGGACACATAGGAAAACATTAAGGAGAGTTCAGGGGCTGCTGAAAAAAATGCTGAACAGCTCCTGGATGTCAGTTTATCAGCTGCAGTGTACATGAGCCCTTAGAAGTAAATGTGTTAAGACTGCAGAACTCCCCCAGCTACTGTATGTAGACAGGGAAAGGGGGGGGGGGTTGTTCTGCAGTCCCAATGCTTGACCCTCCATAGATGCAGCAGAGTGAGTAAGTGTTCTCACTGTAAGACAGGAAGTGTATTACTTGCAGGATTACTTGGTGAAAATAAAGCAAAACAGCCTGAAAAGAAAACAAATGCAACCACCACTTCTAAAGACTGGTAAGCTGATGAATATTTCAGTTTTGTTCTTGAGTGTAAATTAACAGGGACACATCAAGCAGACAACCTTAACAAGCCAGTATATTTCAGCTCAACTCCATTTCCGCTATAATATTCTCTAGAGATGCTTCTATAAATAACACCTCCATATTTAGAGAGTATGTGATATTTTGGTTCAAGTATTTCTGAACTGTTGAATATAAAGTGGTTGTAAAGGTTGAAGCTTTTCTTTTTACCTTTATGCATTCTATGCATGAAGGTAAAAAACCTTCTGTGTCCAGCGCCCCCCCAATCCTTACCTGAGCCCCCTCCCATCCAGTGATGTTTACAATAGCCTTGGCTGCAGGGCCTTGAATAAGGGGGTACCACCAGTCGTCCTGTACGGGGCCCAGGCCAGCACGGGGGCCCAGGCAGTGAATCGGATATGGGCAGAGAGGATAATGAGCACATCAGGGGGTGAGGGGGCAATTACTATAAACAATCCTGTGTATGGCTCTCTGTAGCAGCTGAAAGTTGGCGTCTTCTTCTCTCCCTTCCCCAAGCATTTAGCTGCTGCAGAAAGAGTCATACAGGGCATTGGTTCCAGTAATTGCCCCTCCCCCCCACATGCTGATCACCTTCCCTGTGCACCTTACGTTTCCCTCTACTGCCCAGTACCCCCTGTGTACCCTCCTTACCCCCACAGTGTTGCCAGCTTTCCTCCTCTCCATCCCACTGGCATCTGCAAGCACACTAGGATCTTTCAGGATGGAGAGTAGGGGAAGGGTCTGGTAAATATGTCACATTTACCAGCCCCTTCCTTTCCTGAATGATCACAATGAGTGATTGGTACTGATCATTCACTGTATTCATTCATAACTGAAGCCTAGTAAACTGTGCTTATTTGATGGGGCCCTGTCAGGTTGGCTGTATGGGGCCCCATGGTTTCTAACAGCAGCCCTGCTCAGCTGTATGGGGACTCTCCCTCCTCATTGGCTGAGACAATGGCTGTGGGATTGCAACCAATGAATAATCTGGAATGGGTTAAGGGAGTTGCCCCTAGCCTCTCTATACTTGGTATGAATTCTGTTTGATCAGCGTGGACTAACGCTGGGTACACTATATGAAAAATGGAAGAAAAAGTCCATACTAGGAATGATCATTCGATTTTCAGATAGTGTGTACACAACGTTCGGCATCTGATTCAGACTTTCCAAATGAAAATTTACGAAGGGATAAACTCCAAAATTTTTCTTGTACGTGAACACAACATCCGATTTTCACTCAATGTGTATAGTAATTGTACAGAAATAATCAAATAGAGAAAAACACGCAGGATTTGAAGCAAAGAACGACCCGGAAAAAGGTGGCAACAAACATTTAAATGATACAAAAGAGAGAATGTTTGCCTTTTTCGTTCAAGAATTTTAGTTAATACCATTGTCGATTACATCATGATATATACCTTTGTGGCCAACCAGTCGTGTGATTTCATCATGTGATTCTCATAGTGTGTACCCAGTGAACTGGCTTTAATCAATTGGCATTGATCTTGGAAAGGATCTTAGTATCTGTTATGAGCAGAGAAATCAAGAAAAAGTTGAAGATCACTTCCCTCATTTGAAATAACATCAATATGTGCTAATAGTTCATCCTTGGAGAGGGTACCACTGTTGGTTAACAAATTAAAATAATTGCATGAGGCAGGAATTTGTATTGATATAGCTGTCAGGGCCAGGGCTTTTCGCATTCAGGAATTTCTTTTGATCATATATCCTATGTCCAATGGGCGATAGGCTGCTCCAAACAGAGAGAGTCTAGGGGAAGTCAAATATAGTGGACAGCATGTAAAAGCTGATGGATGCAAGATCTTCCTTACCTATATATCTTCAGATCCTCTGAAAATCTGGAATAATACAGCTCCTGATAAAAATCTCTAAATTGGTGAGAAATGTGTGTGTTATTAAGCACATATATGAAAACTGGATCGTATATGCATCTGACTTTATGTTGTTGAATGTTAATTTACAATTCACAAATGGGACATGCATCAGATGCAATCATCTGAGATGTTTCAAGTAGCCAGTCTGAAACCTTTCTGTATAAATACAGAAACAAGAAAATATTCCAAAGCGTTTATTTTATGGCTTTTAAATTGCAGTTTGTATTTCCAACAGTCAAAGGTCTAAAAACCACAAGGTTATGATCCACAATTTCCAGCAGTGACTGGGAAAGAGAATATACTGTACATGTCAGTCACATCATCAGGCTTGGCAAAGAAAGAACTATGGAAAAACTCAGCAGAGGGTGCTAGATATTGAAGGCTGAAGGAATTGAAATTTTGATTTAGTCATTAAATAGCACTTGAAGCAAGGACTTTCTAATATACTATGCTGCTCGGTTTCTATTATGTTATCGCTGGCCTGGGATTTCGGAGCCATAAAAGTAGAAACTCTCAAAGCCTTCATTAAAAACTTTTTCTGGAAGAAAATCAATATATAGAAGTGGATGATCCAAATCAATGTACCGCATTCAGTTACCAGTTTTATATAGGCAGCCAATCAGAACTCAATTGAAATCACTGTAATGACAATCAAAGGGCATTTTTGATCATTCTTCACCCAAAATGTGCTTGTCTAGAGGATCAAAAGAAGTAAAATGATCAAAGTCATTGGTGGTAAACTACTGTGGACTTATCAAATTAACCCCTTGACGCCAATCGCACGCAAATATACGGCCTCTCGGCGGCTGGGCCTTGACGCTGAGTGGCTGCATATTTGCATGCAATTAAAGAATACATATGTGCTTAGAGCGCACACCCTGCACGCTCCCAGCACATATGTCCGCTACTCTCGGAAAGGTCCCGATCTCCCCTTTCGATCAGGACCTTTTCCAATCATGTGACCGCCGTGACAGCGAATCACGGCGGTCACATGACCCTAAAACCCCACCCCACCTCCCGGCTTCTGAAACTCTTAAAGGGCCGGGAGGCGCAGGCGTCAAGAGGTTAATGTAATCATTTATTCAATTAAAGGATGATGACAACGGGGTTGATTTACTAAAACCGGAGGGTGCAAAATCTGGTGCAGCTCTGCATGGTAGCCAATCAGCTTCTGACATCAGCTTGTTTAATTAAGCTTTAATGATACAACCTGGAAGCTGATTGGTTTCTGTGCAGAGCTGCACCAGATTTTGTACTCTCCAGCTTTAATAAATCAACCCCAATGTGCTTGGTTATTTTGGCACACTTGTATTTCAAAGGTTCATACTGCAAATATTCTCTTTGTCTCTTTGTCTTCAAAAAAGGTTATTGAAATGTTCAGTGTAAAGGGCACAGGTGTTTAAAGTAAACCAATAGCAGAAGAACAAATAAGCTGCCAATGCTAACCTCCTTCTAAAAATATTTGTAAATGCAAGTGTAAGTACCTGAATTTGACCTGAAATCAGCCTTTTGCAGTCCCTGTACTACAGAGCAGGAATTTAAGAGGCAGTAGCAGTACAAAAAGCCAATCAGCTGACAAGAAGCATGCTGATAGAAGGAGAAAACACAGTGACAGGTGAACTCATCAATGTTCTTCTTTCACTGTCCAGTAACAGACTAGGGTGGGTCCTGGGTAATCTGTGCTAGAAGGAAGTGGGTTGATTGATGCCAGCCATAAAGCAGAGGGCAATTTAAAAAATGCTTCGGGGGAAATCTCTAAATTGAAGTTAAAT
This sequence comes from Staurois parvus, assembly GCF_062004578.1. NCBI lineage: Eukaryota > Metazoa > Chordata > Amphibia > Anura > Ranidae > Staurois > Staurois parvus. Next base: position 11,359,465 of record NW_028317971.1, read on the forward strand.
ATTACACCAAAAGCTGGTTTTTTTTTATCCTGTATTATTTGTTTTTATCTTGTTATTTTTTGGTGGGAGTACTGGTTTAAAATGACTTTTTAGACATCATGATCAAAAAATGAGGTCAGAGGAACACACTGCTGTCTCTAACAAACATTTTCAGATTGTTTAGAAAGCAGGAAAAATGTTGCATCTTTGGTTATGACAAACTAAGGTTTTGCCTTTGCACGATTACTTTTTTTATGGGATCAACTGCGCTTGAAAAGGCAGACAAGTGCACTGTTCATTATGTAGTTTGTGGTCTGGTAAAAGATACAAATGGCCAGTCTGTGTAGGTTAGAGCGACTTTTTTATAGCATAACAAATCACCGGCCATACATTTGTGGTCATGGACTAATGACTTAATGACAAAGTTTAGAATGCCTTTGTAGGAGAGAAGAGAGATGAACTCAAAAGTTTGCTGCTGCTCTTCCTCTGTTCAATCAGCAGGCTGATGATACTACAATTTTCTTTAATTGTGACTGTAGCAAGTAAATGAATAAACCTCCCAGTAATGCTTTCACTAGGCTGCAGCTAGAGGGAACTCTAATAATTTGTGTGACTTCAGGAGACTAACAACCAACAAGCTCACATTAAACTCGGAATGGTCAAGTGAGCAACATGTGTTTTCTGTTTTTCTCTTGATACAGGTTAGTCACACCTGATCAGGGGTGGACTGACCATTTGGAAACTCGGGCACTGCCCGAAGGTCTGGGGTCAGTAGGGGGCCCCATGAGATGCCCCTGGTACCTTTTTCATAGGCTTTTTTGAGTTTGGGCAAGGACACAGGGGCCCTATGATACCCTATTGCACGGAGGCCCCATGAGTTGTCAGTCTGCACCTGATCTATGCTATCTTTGTTCAGTTTAGTGTTTGTTCTAACATTCACTTTCTCTGTTTAGTATCCTAAATGTTAGTAATGGTAACCCTCTAACACAAATTGATGTGCTTTTCCATGTGACCTGAGCTGCCACTATAAAGATAGCATGAGGATTCTTGAAAAAGTGTCTGCACTTTTTTAACCCCTTTGCGCCTGCGCCACCTGGCCCTTTAATAGGTTTCAGAAGTTAGGAGGCGGGGTGGGGTTTTAGGGTCATGTGACTGCCGTGATTCGCTGTCACGGTGGTCACATGATCGGAAAAGGTCCTGATCGCAAAGGGAGATCCGGACCTTTTCGTAAGTCACACACATATATGCTGGGAGCGCGCAGGGCGTGTGCTCTCAGCACATATGTATTTGCAAATGGTACGCAAATATGCAGCCGCTCGGCGTCAAGGCCCAAACACCGAGGGGCCGCATATTTGCGTGCGCTCGGTGTCTAGTGGTTAAACATATAAATATATGAAAGTGCAGAAACGTTTTGAAGACCCCTTGTAATTATCTGTATAATGTGATCCATTTCTGTTTGTCACATTATACTTAAAATGAGCAAGTGAGCAACATGTGTTTTCTGTTCTCCTCTTGATACAGATACTGCAGGCTGCATCTTTGTCATGCCTCCCACTCAGACCACTGATAATCCTGTAACATTTGGGGGCTCCGTCTGGGATCGGTGCAATCACAGTATCATAGGTTACAGAGAAGGGAAGCAGCTATTAAAGTAAAGTGACAGACTTCAGGGAGGCTGCACAAAACAAAAAATGGCTAAACCAACATCAGCAAAGAAGCTGCAGTGGCACATGCAAAAGTTATTGCATGCATTGTCTGAAAGTCAGCTATACTCACTAGTTATCTTGATGTAGGTAAAAGAAAGTAAAGTAGTTCCTCATGCCACAGGTTCAAGCGAGATGGAGATCTATGGAACACCTGCAGGGAGATCTATGGAACACCTGCAGGGAGATGAAGTATGCAATGCAGAAGACAGAGGTATGGTATACCTTCTCCAGGTGAAAGAACAGGCTTTGTCTGTGATAAGTGAAAGCAGCTATGAAAATCCTAATGTAAGTGAATTGTGTATTACAGGTACAAACAACAACTAACGTGGTATCACTGCGAACGTCAGGAGAAAGAAAAATTATTGTGGGTTGTTCTTCAGTGGTAGGTTATGGTAGTAGCAATAAATATACAGCTAAATTTAAAAAAATGCATTTTTAAAAAATTATTTTGGGCCACTTTTCCTTTGGTAATAAACAAAATCAGGAGATATCCATTGCTATTTACCACCAAATGAAAGCCCAATTTGTCCTGAAAAAAAAGGTATAATTCACCTGGATGCACAAAGTAGTTGTGATGACATGTACAGTTTTGCTAACACATGTCAAAGTTGCAAAATTGTGCTTAGGCGTTAAGATTTGTTTTACCCTTAGGCGTGAAGGGGTTAAGGGACATAGCAGCATTCCTGCAAAGAAAGGAGTTTAACATTTATGGTGGGCCAGGGGCAGACTGAAAACTCTTGGGGCCCCCGAGCAATAGGAGATCATGGGGCCCCTGTGTCCTGCCCAAACTCAAAAAAGCCTATGAAAAATGTACCAGGGGCATCTCATATGGCCCCCTACTGACCCCGGACCCTCGGGCAGTGCCCAAGTTTCCAAATGGTCAGTCCACCCCTGTGGTGGGCAAATATCAGACTGGGATTCTGAAATTACCTACAGCAATATCTGTAAACAGATGGATGAAGGTGTGAAGGAAAAATACTCAGAGTCAGAAATCAACAGAACTGTGCTAAAAAACATAAATCTGGAACCTTTACAGAGATGCTAATTAATAAGGAGGACCTTTCTGTAGCAGAGCTTTAAAGGTTTTGATGTTCACACCTTCAGGATAGAAGCAGGATAGATCTGTTTAGGGAACAGGTGAATGCAAAGCAACAGAATAAAACTCCGCAGCAGTTTGTTTACAGGATCATTTGGGTGCAGCGTTGCATGACCGCACAATTTTCAGCGCCGTAACACAGAAAATGGCCTGGTCAGGAAGGGGGGTTAAATCCTCAGGAGGGCAAGTGGTTAACCTGTGTATTTAGATGGTTACCTGGAGTTCAAGTTTAAAGTGGTTGTAAACCCTTATCTATACCCAGTGAGGTGACTGGCCTCAGGTGATACACAGAGATGAAACAAATCCTCTTACATAAGTTGTACCTGTTTATCTGCAGTATTCTCTTCTCTACATCCAAAGTCCAGAATTTGTACAGCTTGTCTTTCAGAAAAAAATGGTGACGGAAAGCTGAAGTTACACTCTGCAGAACTCTGTGAGTGGAGACTTAATAGCTGATTGGAGGGAAGGGACACCCCCCCCCTTCACGCAGCACACAGGAACATAGTTGAGACTGTAAAACAGGCTGTGTGCTGGAGTTTCCTCTCTGTCACCTTTTTTTTTCTTGGTGTCAGGAAACTAGTCAGAAGTGACTCATGGTGATAGCAGAGGAACGAGGCAGCAGACATAAATAATACTTAGAGCTCCTAATTGAGACAAGTACACACTATAGAGGGATATGCTTTGTTCATATTTCCTGTCTGAGGTTTACAACCACTTTAAGCTAGTTTCCATGAAGCTAATCATTTCAGTCTAGTACAATACACATTTATTACATTCTGACTAGATATACATAAATGGCTTATACACTTGTTATTGAACCATTTCCAGTATGATTTAGTCAAAATGAGAAAACAACCAATTTCAAAACATATTTGGTTTTGCAGTCACACATCTCAAAATAATATTCTTCTAAGTAGGAGGCACTCCTTTCATTGTAAAATTCCACTCTACTTGAATGAACTGTTTCACAAAAAACATATTTAAAGGCACTTCACCACTTAGTTATAAGCATTTAATAATTCAACACTTTATTAAATAATTCACATCAGTTTTTCTTATTCAATGTTTTTTATTGATAGAAAATAAGGGGGTGCAGACATCCTAACCAGTTTTAACTGAAATGGCTTAGTAAACACCTATACTTACCAAATGATTACATCTATAGTACCATATGTATTAAAAGATCCAGGCTACATCCAAGTTACACTAAAAACACGTTTATGCATTTCAGACGAATTCCTAAGACCAGGGGCGGACTGACAACTCATGAGGCCCCCGGGCAATAGAGGATCATGGGGCGCCTGTGTCCTTGCCCAAACTCAAAAAAGCCTATGAAAAAGGTACCAGGGGCATCTCATGGGGCCCCCTACTGACCCCGGGCCCTCGGGCAGTGCCCAAATTTCCAAATGGTCAGTCTGCCCCTGCTTAAGACTAGGTCTACACAAAGTCATTGTCAATTTCCACTACAATACTAATTATTTCATTGTTTGAAACTGGGAAAAAATAAAACCATAGGTGGCAGGTTAGTGATGGAGAGCTCCAAAATTGCCAAATCCATAACCACCAATAGCCTAGGACTACACGTGCAATTTTAATTTCTTTGCTGCTGAGAGATTTAACCACATGTTGGCAACCAACTCACTTGCAACAGACTGAAATCAATGAGCGGCTAATGAGTTGATAAACCTGTAGTTAAAGGGAGTCAAGAAGAATCCTAAGTGGCCAAATAATTGTTAATGTCATGCTTTTTTTGGCATGCTATGTTTGTTGTTTATCGAACAGTGACTCATGCATCATTTAAAAAATTCTACAAGTGTTTGAAATTTGAGTCCGAAGGGTTAAATGATATGCTGAGCACTTACTGACAGCCTGCAAAGTGCAACTAATTCCCTTACTTTTCTACAGACAAATTTAAACTTTTGGATCTAATCATTGAAAATAAATTGTGTCTCCGTGCCAATAGTGTAAACATTAGAGATGAGCGAATCGAACTAGGCGAAGTGGAATTCGTTTCGAATATTAGGAAAATTTCGATTCGCGCCGAATCCGAAAATAAGCAGACTTCGGATGCGCGAATCGAAATTTTTCCTAAAATGGCGGCGACATGTGCGGCGACGGAGCGGGGATGTCTGGGAAGGCGCTCAGACAAGGCGCGCTGACCCATAATGCATTCATTCATGACATGTGATCGCATTAGCCAATCAGCAGCCAGCCAGCCAGCACTGTGTAATGGTCGAGCTATAAATGGCGGCCATTTTAGAATTCTCCATTTGCCTCCAGTCATTCAACAGAGGCAGACCTGGCTGTATTCAGGGAGAGAGTTAGGGACACAGAAACGTTACTTAGGGACACAGAAACGTTAGTTAGGGACACAGAAACGTTACTTAGGGCCACAGAAACGTTACTTAGGGACACAGAAACGTTACTTAGGGCCACAGAAACTTTACTTAGGGACACAGAAACGTTACTTAGGGACACAGAAACGTTACTTAGGGACACAGAAACGTTACTTAGGGCCACAGAATCGTTACTTAGGGCCACAGAAACGTTACTTAGGGCCACAGAAACGTTACTTAGGGCCACAGAATCGTTACTTAGGGCCACAGAAACGTTACTTATGCCACAGAATCGTTACTTAGGGCCACAGAATCGTTACTTAGGGCCACAGAAACGTTACTTAGGGCCACAGAATTGTTACTTAGGGACAGACACAGAATTGTTACTGAGGGACACAGAATTGTTACTGAGGGCCACAGAACTGTTACTTAGGGCCACAGAAACGTTACTTAGGGACACAGAATTGTTACTCAGGGACAGACACAGAATTGTTACTTAGAGACAGACACAGAATTGTTACTGAGGGACACAGAATCGTTACTTAGGGCCACAGAAACGTTACTTAGGGCCACAGAAACGTTACTTAGGGCCACAGAATTGTTACTTAGGGACAGACACAGAATTGTTACTGAGGGACACAGAATTGTTACTGAGGGACACAGATTTGTTACTGAGGGCCACAGAACCGTTACTTAGGGCCACAGAAACGTTACTTAGGGACACAGAATTGTTACTCAGGGACAGACACAGAATTGTTACTGAGGGACACAGTATTGTTACTGAGGGCCACAGAACTGTTACTTAGGGCCACAGAAACGTTACTTAGGGCCACAGAAACGTTACTTAGGGCTACAGAAACGTTACTTAGGGCCACAGAATCGTTACTTAGGGCCACAGAATCGTTACTTAGGGCCACATAAACGTTACTTAGGGCCACAGAATTGTTACTTAGGGACAGACACAGAATTGTTACTGAGGGACACAGATTTGTTACTGAGGGCCACAGAACCGTTACTTAGGGCCACAGAAACGTTACTTAGGGACACAGAATTGTTACTCAGGGACAGACACAGAATTGTTACTGAGGGACACAGAATTGTTACTCAGGGACAGACACAGAATTGTTACTGAGGGATACAGAATTGTTACTGAGGGACACAGAACCGTTACTTAGGGCCACAGAAACGTTACTTAGGGCCACAGAAACGTTACTTAGGGCCACAGAAACGTTACTTAGGGCTACAGAAACGTTACTTAGGGCCACAGAATCGTTACTTAGGGCCACAGAAACGTTACTTAGGGCCACAGAAACGTTACTTAGTGCCACAGAATTGTTACTTAGGGACAGACACAAAATTGTTACTGAGGGACACAGATTTGTTACTGAGGGCCACAGTACAGTTACTTAGGGCCACAGAAACGTTACTTAGGGACACAGAATTGTTACTGAGGGACAGACACAGAATTGTTACTGAGGGACACAGAATTGTTACTGAGGGACACAGAATTGTTACTCAGGGACACAGAATTGTTACTGAGGGACACAGAATTGTTACTGAGGGACACAGAATTGTTACTCAGGGACAGACACAGAATTGTTACTGAGGGACAGACACAGAATTGTTACTGAGGGACACAGAATTGTTACTGAGTGACACAGAATTGTTACTGAGGGACACAGAATTGTTACTCAGGGACAGACACAGAATTGTTACTCAGGGACAGACACAGAATTGTTACTGAGGGACACAGAATTGTTACTGAGGGACACAGAATTGTTACTCAGCGACAGACACAGAATTGTTACTCAGGGACAGACACAGAATTGTTACTGAGGGACACAGAATTGTTACTGAGGGACACAGAATTGTTACTCAGGGACACAGAATTGTTACTCAGGGACAGACACAGAATTGTTACTCAGGGACAGACACAGAATTTTTACTGAGGGACACAGATTTGTTACTGAGGGACACAGAATTGTTACTGAGGGACACAGAATTGTTACTCAGCGACAGACACAGAATTGTTACTCAGGGACAGACACAGAATTGTTACTAAGGGACACAGAATTGTTAATGAGGGACACAGAATTGTTACTCAGGGACACAGAATTGTTACTGAGGGACACAGAATTGTTACTGAGGGACACAGAATTGTTACTCAGGGACACAGAATTGTTACTCAGGGACACAGAATTGTTACTGAGGGACACAGAATTGTTACTCAGCGACAGGCACAGAATTGTTACTCAGGGACAGACACAGAATTGTTACTGAGGGACACAGAATTGTTACTCAGGGACACAGAATTGTTACTCAGGGACACAGAATTGTTACTGAGGGACACAGAATTGTTACTGAGGGACACAGAATTGTTACTCAGGGACACAGAATTGTTACTGAGGGACACAGAATTGTTACTGAGGGACACAGAATTGTTACTCAGGGACAGACACAGAATTGTTACTCAGGGACAGACACAGAATTGTTACTCAGGGACAGACACAGAATTGTTACTGAGGGACACAGAATTGTTACTGAGGGACACAGATTTGTTACTGAGGGCCACAGAACCGTTACTTAGGGCCACAGAAACGTTACTTAGGGACACAGAATTGTTACTCAGGGACAGACACAGAATTGTTACTCAGGGACAGACACAGAATTGTTACTGAGGGACACAGAATTGTTATTGAGGGACACAGAATTGTTACTGAGGGACACAGAATTGTTACTCAGGGACACAGAATTGTTACTGAGGGACACAGAATTGTTACTGAGGGACACAGAATTGTTACTGTGGGACACAGAATTGTTACTCAGGGACAGACACAGAATTGTTACTCAGGGACAGACACAGGATTGTTACTGAGGGACACAGAATTGTTACTGAGGGACACAGAATTGTTACTGAGGGACACAGAATTGTTACTCAGCGACAGACACAGAATTGTTACTCAGGGACAGACACAGAATTGTTACTGAGGGACACAGAATTGTTACTGAGGGACACAGAATTGTTACTCAGCGACAGACACAGAATTGTTACTCAGGGACAGACACAGAATTGTTACTGAGGGACACAGAATTGTTACTGAGGGACACAGAATTGTTACTCAGGGACAGACACAGAATTGTTACTGTGGGACACAGAATTGTTACTGAGGGACACAGAATTGTTACTGAGGGACACAGAATTGTTACTGAGGGACACAGAATTGTTACTCAGGGACAGACACAGAATTGTTACTCAGGGACAGACACAGAATTGTTACTGAGGGACACAGAATTGTTACTGAGGGACACAGAATTGTTACTCAGCGACAGACACAGAATTGTTACTCAGGGACAGACACAGAATTGTTACTGAGGGACACAGAATTGTTACTGAGGGACACAGAATTGTTACTCAGCGACAGACACAGAATTGTTACTCAGGGACAGACACAGAATTGTTACTGAGGGACACAGAATTGTTACTGAGGGACACAGAATTGTTACTGAGGGACACAGAATTGTTACTCAGGGACAGACACAGAATTGTTACTCAGGGACACAGAATCGTTTACTTAAAGAGTATGTCAGACAACATGCAGAGGAGTGGCAGAGGAGGCAATGTTTTAGGAGCGAGCAGACGTGGCAGCAGAGGAAGGGGTCGAGCCAGTGCTCCCGGTGTCATCCAGCGGTCGTGTCTCCACCGACAACCCTGCCGTCATCGATTGGTTGGCTCGGTCGTCTTCCTCTTCCCAGGTCACCTCTGACACCTACAGCCAACGGTCGGTGGGTACGTCAGACACAACCGTTAGTTGGCATGGCCCGGGAGCAAGCCCACTGAAATCACGTGTCCTCTACCTGCCCCTGTCCTTTGGTGTTCCCTCACCAAGCGAAGTATCGCATGCTGTGGGCTCAGCCCCACTGTACAGTGAGGAAGAGCTAACAGAGGGCGGTCAGGAACGGGGGGAGACATCCGCCTCTTCAGCAGCCAGGCGAAGAAGTAGTGGCGAGGAGAGTGGCTCGGTATCCGGTCTAGAGACAGGTCTGTCTCCTGACCCACACGCAGCCGAGGGGGCTAGTAGTGAGGCGGAGACCCTAATTGATGATGATGAGGCTGATCGCACTTGGCAGCCTCGTCGTCATCAGGCTATTGCTTCCGCATCATCAGGAGAAGAGGGTGGCAGCTTGGCAGCGAGCAAAACAGTCGGTGGGTTGCCCAGGAGGCAGCAGGGTCGCAGCAGTGTCAGTGGAGGCAAACGGCCACGGAGTACAGCACCAGCTCCACTGCAGCTTACCACCACGGCCAGTAGTGGTGCCGGTGTGCACGGAGGAAGCAGCAGTCAGCCAGTGAGGAGTATCGGGGGCAAAGTTTCCTACTCGGCGGTGTGGCAATTTTTTGTCAAGCCGCCCGAGGAAGTAAACGTAGCCGTATGTCGACTATGTGGCCAGAAAGTCAAGCGTGGCCAGGGGGCCCATGTTGGGACTACAGCGTTGCGTCAGCATATGCAGCGTCGCCATTCGGTGGCCTGGGAAAACCGTGATAAAGATACGGCGGTTCTGCCTGCCCCAGCCCCCGCTCCATCACCCGCTCCGTTACTTGCTCCGTCACCCGACGTCAATCGCCCTCTATCAGCCAGTCAAGGCTCCAACACCTCTGCTGAGGGGAGTTGTCGCTCGTTGGCATCTTCCGCTCCTTCTGATGCTCCTTCTCCTGCTACTCCTCTTCACGGATTCCGTCAGCAGTCTTTCTTGGAATCCGTTTCCAAGAGACAACAGTTTGCGAGCACGCACCCGACGGTGCAAAAGCTGAACGTCCTCCTGTCCAAGTTGCTGGTGCTGCAGTCCCTCCCTTTCCAAGTGGTGGACTCAGCACCTTTCCGAGAAATGATGGCTTGTGCCGCGCCGCAGTGGAGAGTGCCAAGCCGTCATTTCTTTGCCAAAAAGGCAGTGCCAGCCCTGCATTCACATGTAGAAGAGATGGTGGGCCAGTCTTTGAGCATGTCGGTCTCTGCCAAAGTGCACGGCAGCGCCGACGTGTGGAGCTGTAACTACGGTCAGGGACAGTACATGTCATTTACGGCCCACTGGGTGAACGTGGTGCCGTCACAGCTGCAACAGCAACTTGGACAGGTCACGCCGCTTTTGCCTCCACGTTTGCACGTCCTTGGTCCGGCAAAGATGTCCGCCTCTACCACCTCTTCTTCCGCCGTGTCCTCAGCCGCCACCCCCGTGCCAAGTCCCATTACCCGACCGGCATATCACATGTGCAGGGCGCAACGGTGTCACGCTGTGCTGCACCTGGTATACCTTGGCGAACGTAGTCACACAGGGGAGGAACTTCTCAGTGTAATGAACAGAGAAATCGACAGATGGCTGTCTCCGCGCAAACTGAAAATCGGAACCATGTTGACCGACAACGGAAAGAACATGGTGTCTGCTCTGCGTCAAGGAAGGTTGTGCCATGCGCCATGCATGGCTCACGTGTTCAATCTGGTTGTCAAGTGGTTCCTAAAATCCACCATCCCACTGCAAGACATCCTTAAAATGTCACGTAAACTTTGCATGCATTTCAGCCATTCCTACACCGCAAAGCACACCCTCCTTGAGCTGCAGCGGCAGAACGGAATTCCACAGCATCGCCTGATCTGCGACGTTGCAACAAGGTGGAATTCAACCCTACACATGTTAGACCGCCTTTACGAACAGTGAAAGGCCATCACCGATTTCCTGATGTTACAAGCGGATAAAGGTACTCCCCTGTGTAACTTCGATGTCAGCCATTGGCAGCTCATGCGTGACACCTGCCGCTTGCTCAGGCCCTTTGAGGAGGCCACGCTACTCGTGAGTCGGCAGGACTATGGGATGAACGACGTCATTCCTCTGTTGCACGTCCTGCAACAAATGCTGTTAACAATGGCTGGTCAGGGTGCGGTAGACGTGGCGCACAGATCTTAACGCCACATGACCCCTGTGGGGGCAGGACAGGAAGAAGAGGAGGAGGTAGAGGAGGACATTTGTGCTCAGGAATTATTGAGTGAAATGGGTGGTTTTTCCACTCAGCGGACAGGAGTGGAGGAGCAGGAGCATCTGGTAGAGGAGGAGGAGGAGGAGACAGAGGACCCAGACGCACCGTGGCAGTATGCTGTGGAGATGGAGGCAGGGAGTCCCTCGCATTCCTTGGCACAAATGGCCCATAGCATGCTCGGTTGCTTGCGTAGCGACAGCCGAATAATAACCATCAGACAGAGGGATGACTTTTGGCTGTCCACCTTGTTGGACCCTCGCTACCGTTCAAAAATGGTGGCCTTTTTCACACCTGCTGAGAGGGAGGCCAAAATAACGTACTATAAAAACCACCTATGTAGTCAGTTGGTCTCTGCCTTTGTGCGCCAACGTCCATCCTCAGACAGTGTGGGCCCTGTGCGCTCGCGTTCCGCTGCCATGGCAGCAGGGGAGGGGTGGGGTGGTAGGAGCAGTGGCAGCTCCACCAGCAGCGGCTGCCTCAGTCTGCAGTCGATGATGAGTAGCTTTCTTCACCAGCGCAGTGAGGAAACTACAAACCAGCCGCAGCAGCAGCAGCATCAGGTGGACCTGGAGCAGGACCTCAAACAACAGGCTTGGGCCTACTTGGACAGCACCCTGCCAACCGAGGTAGACAATCCCCTTGACTACTGGGCAACGAAACTTGACCTTTGGCCCCAACTAGCTGAATTTGCCCTTGAAAGGCTGTCATGCCCGGCCAGTAGCGTGGCTTCGGAGCGCGTGTTTAGTGCGGCAGGAGGTATTGTAACTCCGCGGAGGACACGACTGTCCACCCAAAGTGTGGAGAGACTCACGTTTGTGAAAATGAATCAGGCGTGGATTAGTCTGGATTTCAAACCACCAGTTCCTGACACAACTGACTAAATCCGCCATGAATCATGCCCCAAACATGTGCCACTTTCAGGTCTCCTCACACTGCTGGTGTGTTCCATTTTTTTCATAGGGTGCTGGCAGATTACGGGCCTCCCATAGCTGCTGCCAGGCCCCTAATCTGCCATGGGCCCCTATACCGCCTCCTCATGCTGCTGCCAGGTCCAGAGTGTGTCATGGGTCCCTGTACGGCCTCCCATTGCTGCTGTCTCCATCGCCACACTCTGCCATGTGCCACTTTCAGGTCTCCTCACACTGCTGGTGTGTTCCATTTTTTGTCATAGGGTGCTGGCAGATTACGGGCCTCCCATAGCTGCTGCCAGGCCCCTAATCTGCCATGGGCCCCTGTACCGCCTCCTCATGCTGCTGCCAGGTCCACAGTGTCTCATGCCATGTGCCACTTTCAGGTCTCCTCACACTGCTGGTGTGTTCCATTTTTTGTCATAGGGTGCTGGCAGATTACGGGCCTCCCATAGCTGCTGCCAGGCCCCTAATCTGCCATGGGCCCCTATACCGCCTCCTCATGCTGCTGCCAGGTCCAGAGTGTGTCATGGGTCCCTGTACGGCCTCCCATTGCTGCTGTCTCCATCGCCACACTCTGCCATGTGCCACTTTCAGGTCTCCTCACACTGCTGGTGTGTTCCATTTTTTTCATAGGGTGCTGGCAGATTACGGGCCTCCCATAGCTGCTGCCAGGCCGCTAATCTGCCATGGGCCCCTGTACCGCCTCCTCATGCTGCTGCCAGGTCCACAGTGTCTCATGCCATGTGCCACTTTCAGGTCTCCTCACACTGCTGGTGTGTTCCATTTTTTGTCATAGGGTGCTGGCAGATTACGGGCCTCCCATAGCTGCTGCCAGGCCCCTAATCTGCCATGGGCCCCTATACCGCCTCCTCATGCTGCTGCCAGGTCCAGAGTCTCTCATGGGTCCCTGTACGGCCTCCCATTGCTGCTGTCTCCAACGCCACACTCTGCCATGTGCCACTTTCAGGTCTCCTCACACTGCTGGTGTGTTCCATTTTTTGTCATAGGGTGCTGGCAGATTACGGGCCTCCCATAGCTGCTGCCAGGCCCCTAATCTGCCATGGGCCCCTATACCGCCTCCTCATGCTGCTGGTAGGTCCACAGTCTCTCATGGGTCCCTGTACGGCCTCCCATTGCTGCTGTCTCCATCGCCACACTCTGCCATGTGCCACTTTCAGGTCTCCTCACACTGCTGGTGTGTTCCATTTTTTGTCATAGGGTGCTGGCAGATTACGGGCCTCCCATAGCTGCTGCCAGGCCCCTAATCTGCCATGGGCCCCTATACCGCCTCCTCATGCTGCTGCCAGGTCCAGAGTCTCTCATGGGTCCCTGTACGGCCTCCCATTGCTGCTGTCTCCATCGCCACACTCTGCCATGTGCCACTTTCAGGTCTCCTCACACTGCTGGTGTGTTCCATTTTTTGTCATAGGGTGCTGGCAGATTACGGGCCTCCCATAGCTGCTGCCAGGCCCCTAATCTGCCATGGGCCCCTATACCGCCTCCTCATGCTGCTGCCAGGTCCAGAGTGTGTCATGGGTCCCTGTACGGCCTCCCATTGCTGCTGTCTCCATCGCCACACTCTGCCATGTGCCACTTTCAGGTCTCCTCACACTGCTGGTGTGTTCCATTTTTTGTCATAGGGTGCTGACAGATTACGGGCCTCCCATTGCTGCCACCAGGCCCCTAATCTGCCATGGGCCCCTGTACCGCCTCCTCATGCTGCTGCCAGGTCCACAGTGTCTCATGCCATGTGCCACTTTCAGGTCTCCTCACACTGCTGGTGTGTTCCATTTTTTGTCATAGGGTGCTGGCAGATTACGGGCCTCCCATAGCTGCTGCCAGGCCCCTAATCTGCCATGGGCCCCTATACCGCCTCCTCATGCTGCTGCCAGGTCCAGAGTCTCTCATGGGTCCCTGTACGGCCTCCCATTGCTGCTGTCTCCATCACCACACTCTGCCATGTGCCACTTTCAGGTCTCCTCACACTGCTGGTGTGTTCCATTTTTTGTCATAGGGTGCTGGCAGATTACGGGCCTCCCATAGCTGCTGCCAGGCCCCTAATCTGCCATGGGCCCCTGTACCACCTCTTCATGCTGCTGCCAGGTCCAGAGTGTGTCATGGGTCCCTGTACGGCCTCCCATTGCTGCTGCCAGGAGGCAGCAGGGTCGCAGCAGTGTCAGTGGAGGCAAACGGCCACGGAGTAGAGCACCAGCTCCACTGCAGCCTACCACCACGGCCAGTAGTGGTGCCGGTGTGCACGGAGGAAGTAGCAGTCAGCCAGTGAGGAGTAGCGGGGGCAAAGTTTCCTACTCGGCGGTGTGGCAATTTTTCGTCAAGCCGCCCGAGGAAGTAAACGTAGCCGTATGTCGACTATGTGGCCAGAAAGTCAAGCGTGGCCAGGGGGCCCATGTTGGGACTACAGCGTTGCGTCAGCATATGCAGCGTCGCCATTCAGTGGCCTGGGAAAACCGTGATAAAGATACGGCGGTTCTGCCTGCCCCAGCCCAGGGTTCCATTTTGTCATAGGGTGCTGGCAGATTACGGGCCTCCCATTGCTGCTGCCAGGCCTTAATCTGCCATGGGCCCCTGTACCGCCTCCTCATGCTGCTGCCAGGTCCACAGTGTCTCATGGGTCCCTGAACCGCCTCCCATTGCTGCTGTCTCCATCGCCACACTCTGCCATGTGCCACTTTCAGGTCCCTCACACTGCTGGTGTGTTACATTTTTTGTCATAGGGTGCTGGCAGATTACGGGCCTCCCATAGCTGCTGCCAGGCCCCTAATCTGCCATGGGCCCCTATACCGCCTCCTCATGCTGCTGCCAGGTCCAGAGTCTCTCATGGGTCCCTGTACGGCCTCCCATTGCTGCTGTCTCCATCGCCACACTCTGCCATGTGCCACTTTCAGGTCTCCTCACACTGCTGGTGTGTTCCATTTTTTGTCATAGGGTGCTGGCAGATTACGGGCCTCCCATAGCTGCTGCCAGGCCCCTAATCTGCCATGGGCCCCTGTACCGCCTCCTCATGCTGCTGCCAGGTCCAGAGTCTCTCATGGGTCCCTGTACGGCCTCCCATTGCTGCTGTCTCCATCGCCACACTCTGCCATGTGCCACTTTCAGGTCTCCTCACACACTGCTGGTGTGTTCCATTTTTTGTCATAGGGTGCTGGCAGATTACGGGCCTCCCATTGCTGCTGCCAGGCCCCTAATCTGCCAGGGGCCCCAGTACCGCCTCCTCATGCTGCTGCCAGGTCCACAGTCTCTCATGGGTCCCTGTACGGCCTCCCATTGCTGCTGTCTCCATCGCCACACTCTGCCATGTGCCACTTTCAGGTCTCCTCACACACTGCTGGTGTGTTCCATTTTTTGTCATAGGGTGCTGGCAGATTACGGGCCTCCCATAGCTGCTGCCAGGCCCGTAATCTGCCATGGGCCCCCGTACCGACTCCTCATGCTGCTGCCAGGCCCGTAATCTGTCATGGGCCCCTGTTGTCGCTTGTTGGCATATTCCGCTCGTTCAGATGCTCCTTCTCCTGCTACTCCTCTTCACTGATTCCGTCAGCAGTCTTTCTTGGAATCCATTTCCAAGAGACAACAGTTTGCGAGCACGCACCCGACGGTGCAGAAGCTGAACGTCCTCCTGTCCAAGTTGCTGCTGCCAGGCTCGTAATCTGTCATGCGCCCCTGTACCGCCTCCTCATGCTGCTGCCAGGTCCAGAGTGTGTCATGGGCCCCCGTACCGACTCCTCATGCTGCTGCCAGGCCCGTAATCTGTCATGGGCCCCTGTACCGCCTCCTCATGCTGCTGCCAGGTCCAGAGTGTGTCATGGGTCCCTGTACGGCCTCCCATTGCTGCTGCCAGGCCCGTAATCTGCCATGGGCCCCCGTACCGACTCCTCATGCTGCTGCCAGGCCCGTAATCTGCCATGGGCCCCTGTACCGCCTCCTCATGCTGCTGCCAGGTCCACAGTGTCTCATGCCATGTGCCACTTTCAGGTCTCCTCACACTGCTGGTGTGTTCCATTTTTTGTCATAGGGTGCTGGCAGATTACGGGCCTCCCATAGCTGCTGCCAGGCCCCTAATCTGCCATGGGCCCCTATACCGCCTCCTCATGCTGCTGCCAGGTCCAGAGTCTCTCATGGGTCCCTGTACGGCCTCCCATTGCTGCTGTCTCCATCGCCACACTCTGCCATGTGCCACTTTCAGGTCTCCTCACACTGCTGGTGTGTTCCATTTTTTGTCATAGGGTGCTGGCAGATTACGGGCCTCCCATAGCTGCTGCCAGGCCGCTAATCTGCCATGGGCCCCTGTACCGCCTCCTCATGCTGCTGCCAGGTCCACAGTGTCTCATGCCATGTGCCACTTTCAGGTCTCCTCACACTGCTGGTGTGTTCCATTTTTTGTCATAGGGTGCTGGCAGATTACGGGCCTCCCATAGCTGCTGCCAGGCCCCTAATCTGCCATGGGCCCCTATACCGCCTCCTCATGCTGCTGCCAGGTCCAGAGTGTGTCATGGGTCCCTGTACGGCCTCCCATTGCTGCTGTCTCCATCGCCACACTCTGCCATGTGCCACTTTCAGGTCTCCTCACACTGCTGGTGGTTTCCATTTTTGTCATAGGGTGCTGTATGGCCTCCCATTGCTGCTGCCTCCACCGCCACACTGTGGCTCCACACTCTGGTTTTGGCCCCGTGAATGCCCAAATGAGTGAAGTGTGCGGTGATTCTAAGATCGACGGCACTCATCTGCATGTCATACTGACTGTCAGTATTATTTCTCTTCCCCAGCAGACTCCAAGGGCATTTAAATTAAAGGTACAGTGTTCTGCACTAATATAAAGGCTCTCTGAAGCCTAGAAACACCCTTTTATAAGTTAAATTCGCGGCGAATATATTCGACTCGAATCAAAATTTTTTCACGAATTCGTCGAATCAGTCGAATCGAATTTTTGAATAATTCGCTCATCTCTAGTAAACATGTTGTGGTGAAAAATAAAATTATTAATAAGCTGCCTCCCTGTAAGTGAACAATAATGAAATTGCCCTCATGTAGTGAAATGACGTCAGCTTGACGAAACGTGCATAGAGGCGCAACTTCCGGTCACGTGACTTTCTGTCCCGAACATCCAGTAATAGGAATGCACACCGCCACCAAGGATGGCATGGAACGGTGGCATTTCCATTTTTTTTTTAAAGAAATATTTGTTGGATTTTCATCAATGCAAAACTGAAAAGAATAGGCAAGCAGCATATACAATTACATAGATTATAGAAAAAAATACAAATTATATAAAATGTCTTGCTCGAAGGAGCATGAGCCAAGCTATACATAATATATCTGTGAATTTAGGCATATGGTGACCCTTGGCATCTTAAAAGGAGACTGACGTGATATATAAAACATCAATGACGAAGTAGTATGTTAATAAACTGGAGAGAGTTAACTTCTAGCAAATAATATTGTGTACTATATGGGGGTTAAACGCGGGTGGAAGGTAAGGAAGGGAGAAGAAAGTAGGGAGAAGTAGAAGGATAAAGATTGGTGAAAAGGGGAGAAGAAAGGAGAGAGGAGTATTAGGAATGGTGTAGGGGAAAGGGAAGGGATAAGAAAAGAAATGGAGGAGGGAAAGAAGAGAAGGGTGAGGAGACCAGAACCTATGAGAGCCATTACATTAGGTTAATTTGGAAAGACTGTAAACAAATAACCCGAGGAGGTGATAACACCATGTGCCGTGGCAGCCGTAAAGGACCATGATGTCATCCGGGGGCCAAACTTACGCGTAATCAGGGGAGAGGGCTGAGGGACAGCTTATTGCCATCAAAAAAGTAGGCCTCTTTGCAACAAGTTTATGGCTTGAGGATAGTGGATTAAGACCATGCCAAGAGCTTGGATTGCTCGGAAGATGGAAATGTTCTGGTGATGTACTGGTGTCATTTACAGCAGTAGGATACCGTGGATCAAGAGCTGCAAAGATCTAGGTCTAGTTTCTCTTTGCACAGAAGACTGTTTAGATCTTGTTTTATGTCAATTATGGTAGGTGGAATTGTTGAAGTCCATTTCTTTAAGATGGCTCTCCTAGCCATCATAAAGCAGTTAGTCAACCACGGCTTATTTCTTTGGGAGAGCATAGAGTGCAAACTTGAAGGCTTAGTAGCGATATGTTCTTGATTTCCAAAGATGAGGTTAAGAGGGTTCCTGGAAGGCTGGAGACCAATGATTGATTCTATAAAATTTTCCACTTGATCCTAGAAAGTGGAGATACTTGGGCACAACCAGAGCCTATGCAGAAGGAATGGCTTTTGGTGGTTGCAAAGTGGACAACGCTGGAAATTTAGTGACGACTTTGAAAAGCTACAAGGCATTTATTTAAGCATGATGCATTATCTTGAATTGTTGTTCATGCCAGAATGCATTCGATATAAAGGTGCAGGTGGTGTTAAAGCCTGTTAGTATTTGGTCCACCGTTATCATATTTTGAAAATCTTTAATCCAGGAGGCTATCGATGAGGATTCCAGAGGCTCGCAGAAATGTAGATTGGGTGGTTCGATACTTGAACTGCCGACATAACAGAAGCGTGTCAAGTGAAGTGTGGAATCTTTTGGATTTATCCAGAGTAAGGTTTTTGGGCATTTCCATTTTGAGATAAAACATTGGGGTTTTTTTGTGTCTTAATGGGCACTTTTAAATGTGAGCAGTTCTTTATATGATTGGTATCATGAATTTTAAATAAATGTACTACACTATATTATTTTTTTTTCCTGGTTTCTTTGTTGGAGTGGAGGAGATCTAACCGCATACAGCCATCCTTGTGAAATCTGTGGAGGATACAAAGTGCATGGTGACCTTCTTTTTAACTACAGGGGTCATTTTGGTCTGGTGAGTGATTCATTCTCATGTGCATATTTTGGTGGAAAATTTATTTTTTGGTGGAGGTGGAAGACAAGAGGAACACTGAGATATATGTGTTGATATATACATGGACACAATGAATTAAATATTATTTTGAATCACTAAATGTATTTGTTATTTTTCAACTAATGAATTGATGTGATTATATATTTATTTATATGTGTAGTTATATGAATGTTTTTTGAGTAAGATGAGTATTTGTGGAGTATAAAACCCCCTATTTGGATCTAATCATTGCTGACACAGTTGTGGATTATTTTATCAACATGGCATTGGCATATGATGATATATCACCATAAACTAGAATTTGATGCATGGGTAAAGCTTACCCTCTTTATGACCAGTGCATTTTTTGCTATTCAGCACTGTGCTACTTTAACTGGCAACAGCATACCCAAAATAAATTTTTTTTCACACAAATAGACATTTCTATTGGTGGTATTTGATCACCACTAAGTTTTTTTTATTTTTTATTATATAAATGAAAAAATTAAAATTTTGAAAAAAAAGTATTTTTTACTTTCTGCTCTAGAACATATCCAATAAGAAAAATTTTAAAAATCACATTTCTTCATATATTAAAACCACAATGTATCCTTATACGTGTCTTCGGTAAAAAAAAATCCCAATAAGTATATATTGATTAGTTTGCATGAAAGATAAAGAGTCCACAAACTATGGTATATATGCTGGATTTAAAAAAAAATAATACTAATGGTGGTGAGCAGTGACTTACAGTGGGACTATGATAGTGTGGTGGGGAATCTGGCACTAACTGGGAACTGAATAACTGACACTGACATCTCCAATGACACTAATACAGTGATTAGTGATAATACTATACACTGTCACTGTACGAATGACACTTGCTGGGAAGGGGTTAACATCTAGGGGCAATCAAAGGGTTATCTGTGTGCCTAACGATGTCTAATGTGTGTAAAGTGTGCTACTTTTACTAATAGATGTGACTGCTCCATGTACTGTCATTTTCTCAGCTGATCAGCAGGTCCCGGCCATAAATCATTGGCCCAGAACCTGCTAACCGATTTGTGCTGTAGACAATGACAGCACAGATGGGATGACAGGTGTGCGCGTTCCCCCTACCTGGAAATGCTGATCAAGTACATATGTGTGATCCACAGCAGCAGGGCAACCCTGACACTTTATAAACACAATGAGTTGCAACTGGTTAATAAATTACTTTTAACCTTGGATTTGGAATGGAGACTGTCTATTCTTGTATGTAACTGCGCTGAGTGCTAAAAAAATCCAAACAAATTGTGAATCAAAAAACAGACAATGAAACAATAGCTGCACTAAAAAAATACCAATACAAATACTCAATACATGATATCCAGTTATTGTTGTGCTATTGATAAAAATATTCTAATAGTGCGTCACTTATGCTTTAAATGTGCTCCTACCAATAATATTATTAGGTCAAAATGCATGAAACACCAAACAATGAAAAAGTCTTTTGATGACAAAATCCTGATTGTGATGAACAGCCGTGTCCACAATGATTCTTACAATGAAGTATTGTAAGTGGCTTTTTATCTATTTTAACCACTTCCCGTCCAGCCCATGTCTATAAACAGCCGGATGGAAGCACTGCTGAAGCAGGTTGACGTTTCTAAACGTTACCTGCATTCACTACCTGTGCGCACTCCCTGGGAGAACGTGGCACCATGTTCCGGTGCCCGCTGTGTCCTCCAGTCGCTGTATGGGACCTCTGTGTAAGGTCCCGATTCATGTGATCACTGATTGGCCAATCAGGGATCACATAAATAGTAGTAAGCAAGATGTCACTTCTGACATCATTGCTTACTACTAGTGAAATCTGTGAATGATCACAGAGGTCACATGGTACAAGGCTATTCACAACAGCCTTGTACCATGTGATAAGCTGTGAACAATCACAGCTCACACAGTATTTCTCAATGGCTGCAAGAATGCAGCCAGACAGAAATAGAAATGATTGCTTTTACAGTCTTTATGGGTGTAAAAGCAATCAGTGTAAAAAAAGAAAACAAAAACACCCCCCACAAGTAGAACGGTGTCACTATGCTGACACTGTACTACTAGGGTGACAGTATGTTAAAAAAAAAAAAATAATAATAATAATATAAACAAAATAAAATAAAAATTAAAAAAAAAATTTAGAAAAATTATAATTTTTGGTTATAAACTAATTTGTTTTTTTTTTGTACTAAAAAATAGCTGAATACATTTTGGCCAAGATTTATGAAGAAAGATTATTTATTTGCAAAATTTTATAAGAAAAACACTTTTTAAAAAAATATTTTTGGGGATTTTTAATTTATATAGCAAAAAAATAAAAATCCCAGTGGTGAAAAAATACCACCAAAATAAAGTTTTATCTGTCTCAAAACAATGCTAAAAATTCATATGGGTACAGTGTTGAATGACCGCGCAATTGTCATTCAAAGTGTGATAGCACACACACTTTGGAGTATTATTCTTTTTGACCGAGCACACAGCGGATCATAATAAGGGAGGAAGAGAGGAGGAGAGATACCGAAGTCTGCGACACTTCTTTTCCATCTAGGATGTTACAAGCAAGAAATGTTCAGCATCATGCTCTGTTAGACCACCTATAATGTGAGGTCTAACTATTCATTAAGGAGCAGTGTGTTGTTTGTGGTGGTGGGCATGCGAGTCTCTATTTCGCTACACATGTGGAGGATCATTGTGGACGCGGCTGTTCATCATAATCAGGATTTTGTCATCAAAAGATTTTTCCATTGCTTGGTGTTTCATGCATTTTGACTTAATAATATTATTGGTAGGAGCACATTTAAAGTACAAGTGATGCACTATTAGGCCCCATGTACACGGGGCACTTCTGAACGATGGAAACTGACTGCTGGAAAACGTAGGTTAAAAAAAAGTCTGTTTAGCCGCGTTTACATAACACGTTTATGCGCGTTTATGTGCATTTATGTGCGTTTGCGTTTAGAAGCGTTTTTTTAAGATAAGCACAGATGAACCTCCCAAATGCCCAGAATGCACTGAAAAGTGGTAAATTGTTAACCATTTCAGACTGTTTCAGAGAAATACAGACAGTAGAAGCAGACACAGCAGTATGTGTTGACATTAACTAGGTGTGAGTTGCTCATTAACATTTCTTTTGTTTCCAAGGGTAGGAAAGGTGTCTGGTGGAGTGAGTCATTAAGGCCACCTGGCAGGGGGTCATCATGAGGAATTTTAGGTGTGAATGGTCATTAACATATCTTTTGTTTCCAAGGGCGGGAGAGGTCTGAGGTGTGAATTGGTAATTACAAGGTGTGACAAGCTTGGTAGGAACATCCTGTGTTCAGTGTTTTGTTCATCTGAGTACCGTGAAAATGTTTTGCCTGCATTTTTCATGATGAAAAAAGGCTCTGGACAGCATCGGGAACTGGAAGAGTTAAAAGAAAAATTCAAACGCAAACACTTATAAACACGATTTGCAGGGTTTAGCCGCGTTTACAAGCATTTTGCGTTTGAAACGCTGATAAAATCAACTGCTGAACGCAAGTTTGGTGCTTTCAAAAAAACGACTGTAAACTCAAATGCCTGTAAACGACTGTAAACGAAGATGTGTACATGGACACATAGGACAACATTAGAGTGAGTTCAGGGGCTGCTGAAAAAAACGCTGAACAACTCCTAAATGTGAGTTTATCAGCTGCAGTGTACATGGAGCCCTTAGAATTTTTTGTCAACAGCGCAACAATAACTGGATATCACAATTTTATATGCTTGGATGGCTATTCCACAATAGCGTTTAGAGTGCTGCATATAAGTGCTTTTCAATGATCAATTTGAGCATTCCTAGCTTTCCAAAAGAAAATGTAATCACTAAATACACAGACTCTAGAAGAGTTGTTTCTATTAGAAAGATGGATATTACAGCCACCACCAGCAGCAACAGCGAAGAAAGGCGATAAGACCCAAACTCCTACTGTCTAGTGCATGAAAAATGACATGTGTTTTGCATTCAAGGAACGCAGTGAATTTCAAAGGGATTTGTCATTTACTTTGGAAGTTGCAGATCCACAAAACAATTCTCTAGAGACTGCAAAGCTACACTCAGGTGCTCAAAATGAGGTATGTATTAGCTTTACATTGGGGCCCCTTATAAAAAAGGCTCTACATTCACCAAAGATCTTACACTGGCATCAGATCATGGCAGGGACATCCGTAAACAGTGACCTCCAATGATCATATCTGAATGTCATGAACAGGGGCGGACTGACAACTCATGGGGCCCCCGGGCAGTAGGGGATCATGGGGCCCCTGTGTCCTTGCCCAAACTCAAAAAAACCTATGAAAAAGGTACCAGGGGCAGGGCATCTCATGGGGCCCCTACTGACCCTGGGCCCTCGGGCAGTGCCCGAGTTTCCAAATGGTCAGTCCGCCCCTGGTAAGTGAACTACAGTATGTCACAGAGGACTTTCAGAGAAAACCTGTGCTAAAATATGTCTGGTGCAAGTGTTTTATTGGGGAAAACAAGAGAAAGCCGTCTGAATGTATGCTGTTTTAGATAGCCAAAAGCAATCATTCATTTGCCGCTTCAGAGTTCTTTGACATGTTTAACCACTTGCCCTCCTGAGGATTTACCCCTCTTTCTGACCAGGCCATTTTTTGTGTTACAGCGCTGCGTTACATTAACAGCGCTGCAGTTACTTTAACTGACAATTGCGCGGTCATCCAATGCAGTACCCAAATTAAATTACGTCCTTTTTTCCCATGAATTGAGCTTTCTTTCGGTGGTGTTTGACTGCCTGTGCATTTTTTATTTTTTGCGCTATAAAAAAAAAGACCAACAATTTTGAGAAAAAAGCTATATTTTTGACTTTTTGCTATTAAACATGTCCAGTAAAAATTTTTTAAAAATCTAATTTCATCATAAATTTAGGCCAAAATGTATTCTGCTACATGTCTTTGCTAAAAAAAATCCCAAAACATGTAAATTAAATGGTTTACGTGAAATTTTTAGCGTTTACAAATGGCAGTATAGATACTGGAATTTTTTTAATTGTTACTAGTAATGGCGGCGATCAGTGACTTATAGCAGGACTGTGGGACTGCAGCGGGCATTCTGACACTGGATCCAAAGAAAAAAGGTATACCGCTCAAGCAAACAATCCAGATTAATCCACAACAGGTGCAGGCTCTGGTTTGCCACCACACACGATGCAATAGGAAGAAGGGTCAGCTGCACACCGGAGGAATGATGAATATAGTATGTATTTATTGATCCATAGGGCACACAAAACACCAGGACATGAATACAGGACCTGTTAACGCGTTTCACACGATCTCATGATTAATCATAACACTGGGGGGGGGGGGGGGGAAACTGACTTGGTGTCACTGACATCCCCAGTGACACCAATACAGTGATCAGTGCTAAAAAAAAGCACTGACACTGTACTAATGGCAATGGGCAGAAAGGGGTTAACATGAGGGGCAATCAAAGGGTTAACTGTGTTCTGGGGATGTTTTACTAGGGGCTGTGTCCTTGTGCTTCACTGTAAGCATACTGCTTTGGATGGGTGTGCTGTGCACAGCCATCCAAAGCAGTGTGCCCGAGCTGACAAGTAGGAGAACTGTTAGTAAACAAAACAATTCTCCTCCCTGTTGGAGATCATCAGAAATCACTGGGCGCCAGCGAGTAATCACTGACCGGGACCCGTTGATTAACAGCTGCGGCTGCAAATGGTGGCGCGGGTAGGGCACCGCTTGATCGCAACCCCTACCCGGAAATGCAAAATCACATATATATACATGATTTTGCACACCTGTGCCGACCTGTAGCAGTATTTCTGCTATGGGGTGGTCAGGAAGTGGTTAATTTAAGGGGAGAATTGTTCTACGCCCTGAACTTTGTGACTAGCAACTTAAAATGACCAACTATTTCAGTAGATACTACAGGGATGCTTACAATGAACCAGCTGCAACCTCAGGTTAGTCTTGTCATCGATGGAACGAAACATGGCCACTGCAAAACTGTAATGTCTTTTTTACAGAGCAAGTCCCAGCAACCGTCCCAAAGATTTTAATTCTCCATTCCTGCAACAGAGATTTTGCCTATGCTGCAGTTCTGCTGCAGATCTATCTACTAAGACCCAAGTGTACATTGCTGACAGCTCAAGCAACGCCTCAGCAATCGTGCTAGCAGTATGCAGCCTAAGAAATTTCTCCAAGTCTTTTTCTCTATTCTTCAGACAAGAATGTGCTCTACTTCACAGGTTAAATGCAGATCCTACTGAGGACAGAATAATGCAGAGTTTCTTTAGATAAACTTCTACCTGTAAATGGTTACATGTGCTTCGCCACCCATGTAGAAGTGACTTGGTGCCTTCAAGGATTGTTTCAGGTACTAAGACTGTAACATCAAAGATCATTTGAGGTTTCATCTGCTGTTTTTTGGTCTGCATGTTTTGTATATTTTTGAGGTCCAAGGACAAGTCATCCTTCATGGACTTGTTGCTGTTCTGTTGGGAACTGTAACAGGTTTCTGTTGTTTTGATGTATGCTGGCATCTAGTGCTTTTGGCCACCACAACTTGTTTATTATGTGATTTGGTGTGAGGGCTTAGTCTTTTAGGGCATTGTCTGTTTACAATTCAAAAGACAGAAAAAATACCCTCTGTACTGCAGTTGTCTGAGGTACAGTTGTGTTAGATTTAAGGTGGTTCTAAAGACTGAATGTTTTTTACCTTCATGCATTCTATTCATGAAAGTAAAGAACCTTCAGCTCCCCTCTCAGCCACTCAATACTTACTTGATTTCAATCTCAATTTAACGATGTGCACGAAAGCAGTGACTCTCCCAAATCTTTCCCTCCTCATTGGCTGACAAACTGCAGTGGGAGCCATTGGTGTCAATCACAGCCAGTGAGGAGGGAGTGGGGGGTTGCAGAGCCAATCCATGCTCTGTGTGTCTCATAGACACACAGAGGCGACTCAGGAGGGAGCACGCATGAGTGCCCCCAGAGCAAGTAGTTTGCTCCAGAGGCATTCAGTTGAGGGGGGAAGGGACCAGGAGCACCAGCAGGGGACCTGAGAAGAGAAGGATAGGGGCTGATCTGTGCAAAAACTATTGCACAGAGCAGGGAAGTATGACATGTTTTTTTTTTTTTTTTTTTTTAAGAAATGAACCTTTGGTATGACTTCTGTGTCCTACTGAAGAGTTAATCTGACTGTGGATGGTGAAAAGTAACCATTTGACTATACTGTTAGGACAGACTTGGTTTACTGAGGTGTGTCAATGGATAAAGCAGCATTTGAAACAGAACAAGCATTCTATTGTAAATAGAACAAAAAAAAGAAGCCAAACTTTACCAAAAATGTGTAATACACAGTTATTTTACTTACTATAGAGTCTCATGCCTGAGGTGGTCATCTGATGAAGTAAAGATTTGATTACAGTGGTTCCAAAGCCTTAATTTATTATATGCATTAAGATGAAAAACTTTCTGTGCTGCAGGATCCCCCCAGCCCCCCTTATACTTAACTGTGCCCGATCTGATCCAGGGATGTGCACAAGAGCAGTGTCTCTTGCCGGTGTCTCTCTCTTTCCTGGGCAGATTGACATTGGCTCCCGCTGCTGTCAACCAAATGCTGCGCAGAGCAAGGGGGATGGGGCCAAGCCTCCTGCTCTGTGTCAATGGATGCAAGCAGGTCGGTTTGGAAGTGAGCCTGCAGGGGTGCCCCCATGGAAAGAGGCTTTTCATGGGGGCACCCTCAAACAGGGGAATCCTTGGACCCAATAAGAGGAGGATCCTGGCTGCTCTGTGCAGTACTATTGCACAGAGCAGGTAAGTATACTATTGTTGTTATTTGAAAACAAACAAACGAATGATTACAGTCGCTTTAACTTGTACAACCGGTCTATTTTATGTAGAAAAATGATTGCAAAATGACTGATACATTGAAAAAGATGTTATCAATAGGAAACATTGCAAATTGTGGTGGTTGATGAAGTTGCTTTGACACATGTTTAAAATGTGCCCTATCACTAGCTCTGGCTATCAGAACAACACACGGTGCTATGGAACATTGCTTTATCTTGTCAGATAGTAACTGTTGGCATTCTAAAGTGACAATATGATTTTTACAGGTCTGTAGATATCTGCCGTATTGTCAAATCTTCATAATATCAGATGAAAAATTATTTCTTCTCTAGCTTGATTGTATAGACGTCCCAGCCATATTTTCCTGGTGTCAACCAATTTGGGGACCTGAACAGTAACAAGCAGAATTTTGTTGTAAACAAAGAACCACAAAATAAATCTTACAAGGGTACATGATATATTGCGAAAATGAGTACATGTGTTTTCCTAGAATCTGTTGTACATAATAGATAGTAGTACATGGAAGAGCTCCAGGACATTACAGTTTGATTTAAGATGTTCCAGCTGAACTATTTTTATTTTCAGTTGTTTGTTGAGACTATTTTTTAGGCTTTAAGTAACAGATTTTGTTTTTCATACCAGTGCTATCTCAAACACAACTTCAGGGCTGTAGCTGATATCCTTAAGATCTCACTAATATCCTCATAAAACAATGCATTCTTATTTTTACTGAATGTATAACATCCACTTTAACAGAGCTTTACATTTTTATTTGAAAAGATGTGCTTTTTAACTTGTTCTACTAAGCTAATTGAACACTTTTTTTTTAATGGGTCACATGCTGGAAACTGATTACTTGTATAAACATTAATGAAAGAAATGGTGCTGCAAGATGCAGGTGAGAAATATAATGTGCTGAGGTTTGAATCAGGGCCCATTGGAGGGTTGGCATTCAATGTGCATCTATGGAACAATTTGGCTATTGATGTGGGTAGGGAGAAGTAAAATATTTAATCGTCGTTTTGGGAATCAGCGAGACTGGATTTATTAAAAGCTCTTATGTCATCCCTGGGCACACAGACCTGCAATGTAGACTTCTCGTAAGTCTCAAAGGTGTCTGGTATGAAAGTCACATATAACACGTCTCAAGGTTAGAGGGGTCAATGTTTGAAGGAACTGGAAAAGTACCATATGGGGTCCACCATAACAGATCATAAAAGTTCACAAAAGAGGTTAATCAGAAGGAAATGACATGCTGACTAACGAGCTTTTTCTTTATTAAACTTTATATTTAGTTTTTAGAACACATGATGAGAATAGAAAACAATAACACCTTTCATACTATGAATATTTTGAAATGTACAAAATCACCTAGCAATTAAACTTCTGAATTGCAACTTGCAGCAATTTCTATCAAAGATTTTAAAAACTAATACTAATTATCCGGTACAATACTTATTCATATGGCAGCAAATAGCTGTAATGCTGTCTCGTGTGTCTTTGATTTTCTGGATGAGAAGAATCTGTAATAATCTGTAGTAATACAAGCAGATGAAGCAGGTCATTTAGTTGTTATAACATTTAATGCATATGAATTTTCTGTGCAAGCAAACAGGAATAATTCCCCTGGTGCAGCTCTGCAGAAAAAGAGGAAAAGTGAGGAGGTTCCAGATGTTAAGCAATTCTTTATTGCAGACCTATAAGGATTTATATATTTTTTTCTTTTGTTTTATGTGGTTTTGGTGTTTTGTGTCAAGTCTCTCCTGCTTATACAAATCAGATGGTTCATAACTCAAAATGACTCCGCTTTTTTGGTCCTCACAGCCAAACATTCATCTGATATCTACCTGAATAATTCCACTCACGCTATGCCAGCCATAAACATTTAGATTTCTCTCATTTGGCAAGTATCACAGGGACCTCCAACTCATCAGGACAAGCCAGGACACGGATATTACCCTCTTCAGCTGCTCTCAAGTTGCTGCCTGGCATAGCAACCCCTTTGTCCCATGTAGTGTCCCCACTAGCATCACAGCATTTTGTGAGTCAGTGCCTCGAGAAAAGCTGTGGTGGACACAGAGTAGCAGGACACATGGCATTCTCAAGACCCTTACCAAGTCCAAAGTCCTTCCAATTACATGCCTTAGAGGAAGTGAGAACATCATGTTGTATCTTCTCTAGCCCAATAATAGGTTGTCCAGTCAGGAATGGATTTTATTAACTAATACAATTTAACTGAAAAAAACAATGAAGTAAAAAAAAACAATTACAAGAATGTGACAGTTCAGTCCAGAGCTCTCTTGAAATAAATTCCAAAACATTCAGGTTACAAGTTTCATTAGCTCTGGTGCCCACTTACCCTTCTTTCTGTAATTATCCCAACTTACAGTATCTAAGTCTCTTGTATAAAACTATAGGCAAAAATTATTTAGAGTAAGGGAGGGTTATAACCCACTGTCAGATTTTTTTCGCCATCTGTGTCCCATTGTGGAGATTTCCCTTAATTTCCTGTCTCATAACCAAACAGGAAGTGAGAGGAAATCCATGCAAATAAAATGAATTTCTTGGGGATCCCCTGGCCATCAGTACTAGTGTCCACATTGGAAGATTTCCCCTTTATCACTTTTCTGGGGGCAACCCAAAACTTGGGATTTTCTTTTACTTTCATTTTCAATGATAATGGTGAACAGGACAAATAGAGAGGGTGAATCTCTCTAATGGGGGCATAGACTGCAATAAAAACTGCCAGGTATTCTAATCCCTCTCTATGCTATCCAAAACTAAAAAAAAAAAGTTTTGCCTTTAGTTATACTGTACTTTCCAAATAAAATAAGCAGGTGTGCTGTCTCTTTAAACCAGTGCCTTCAAACCTGTGCCTAATCAATAATGTAACCAATTAAATTTCATGATAATCTTGTACTATAAAGGGTTTCCAAACAGGGGCGGACTGACATCTCATGGGGCCCCCGGGCAATAAGAGATCATGGGGTCCTGTGTCCTTGCCCAAACTCAAAAAAGCCTATGAAAAAGGTACCAGGGGTATTTCATGGGGCCCCCTACTAACCCTGGGCCCTCAGGCAGTGCCCGAGTTTCCAAATGGTCAGTCCGCCCCTGTTTCTAAATGAACCATGCAAAGGAGCAAATATGTACAAACTAAGCAATAACAAAAAAAGTTAAATACAGAATAAAGTGCATATAAACCTCAATACCAACCAAATGCATATGTTAGTGTACAAAAATATGTAGTGATGAATCGTTCCCACTACACAATACTATACATCACATGAATGTGCAAATAATGTATTAGCCAATATTTAAAATATATACAGCTTATATTAATCATAAAAAGTCAATTCAAGTGCTCTTGAATAAGTGCCAGGTGCTCATATGCCAAAAAAGTGCTCCAGTTCTTGTGCGTATTTTACCAGAAAACAAAAGCCTCTTACCAGACAATGATGATCTCAGATCAAACAGAGATCAATAGCGCTTAGGATGGCTCAAGATGACAGAGCCAGTGCTCAGACCACTGGCGCTTTCTGTCCTCAAGTGACTCCCCGGGCCAGATACTGTACAGCAGCTGTGTCCCCTTCACAGGGCTATGAGCTCCACTCTATCCTCCTTTGGGCACTTGTCAACAATGATATGTATGAATTGCAAAGAAGAAGTCTCAGCACAATATGTACAGACTTAAGGATTTATTTAAATGATAACACTTACAAACATCAGAAGATTCAAGAGGTATTGTAAAAACAATAGGGTGGCCACGGCACCCACCAGCTCGCTCATACGTGCTGACATCACTACCTCAACTCGTCCAACACATTTTCCCATAACAGGCGTCCTCTGGGATTGGAGTACTATTTAGGTATACTATACTGTTTTTCCTGGCGGAATAGGGTGAAACATGTCT
The DNA here is from genome assembly GCF_062004578.1 of Staurois parvus. Taxonomy (NCBI): domain Eukaryota; kingdom Metazoa; phylum Chordata; class Amphibia; order Anura; family Ranidae; genus Staurois; species Staurois parvus. The sequence goes on from NW_028317971.1 coordinate 11,390,198, forward strand.
AAACAGAACCTGTTACTGCTGGCTATTTTAATAAGGTAAGAATATCATTTTATATCTTGGTGTGTGGTATTTCTGTTGTTGGTACGATTGTTCACATGGTAAGAAAGCTTTTCCTTCACCCAAGAAAATGACAGTTTCAGAGATGGTAATCCACCCAAACTGCCCTCCTGCCTCACTTCCTGCCATCCCTTATACTCCAGACATTCTTTCTTTAATTGGTACCTCACACAGCCAATCTTGTCTAGAGGGGAAATCAGCCCTTAAATGGGTCCTCATATACCCATACTCTGATTACCACACTTGGATTTTAAAATTTCTTCAGATTACGTCAGATGATATTGAAATGTGTCTTTTCTCTCGATCTTTCTTCAACACTGTTTTATGTTTCTGACTGTCTGATATCCTTTCTTTGATGTTTTTCCTTAAATTTAATGTAGATAAACTAGAACCTGTAATTTGCAAGCCATCTCAATCTGATCCTTAGTTATTGTTGACAACACCCCAATAATTCCAAGCTTGATGATGATAGCATTATATATAGGTGAAACTCAAAAAATTAGAATATCATGCAAAAGTTCATTTATTTCAGTAATGCAACTTAAAAGTGAAACTAATATATGAGATAGACTCATTACATGCAAAGCAAGATAGTTCAAGCCGTGATTTGTCATAATTGTGATGATTATGGCTTACAGCTCATAAAAACCCCAAATCCACAATCTCAGAAAATTAGAATAGTACATGCAATCAATAAAACAAGGATTGTACATAGAACAATATCGGACCTCTGAAAAGTATAAGCATGCATATGTACTCAGTACTTGGTTTGGGCCCCTTTTGCAGCAATTACTGCCTCAATGCGGCGTGGCATGGAAGCTATCAGCCTGTGGCACTGCTGAGGTGTTATGGAAGACCAGGATGCTTCAATAGCGGCCTTCAACTCTTCTGCATTGTTCGGTCTCACGTCTCTCATCTTTCTCTTGGCAATGCCCCATAGAGATTCAGGTCAGGCGAGTTTGCTGGCCACTCAAGCACAGTAATCCCACTTGAACCAGGTTTTGGTGCTTTTGGCAGTGTGGGCAGGTGCCAAGTCCTGCTGGAAAATGAAGTCAGCATCCCCATAAAACTCGTCTGTGGAAGGAAGCATGAAGTTCTCCAAAATCTCCTGGTAGACGGCTGCGTTGACCCTGGACTTAATGAAGCACAGTGGACCAACACCAGCAGGTGACCTGGCTCCCCAAATCAACACAGACTGTGGAAACTTCACACTGGACTTCAAGCATCTTGCAGTGTATGCCTCCATTCTTCCTCCATAATCTGGGTCCTTGGTTCCTAAATGAGATGCAAAAGTTGCTCTCATCAGAAAAGAGGACTTTGGACCACTGAGCAACAGACCAGGTCTGTTTTTCTTTAGCCCAGGTAAGACACTTCTGACGTTTGTTGTTCAGGAGTGGCTTGACAAGAGGAATACGACATTTGAAGCCCATGTCCAGGATCCGTCTGTGTGTGGTGGCTCCTGATGCACTGACTCCAGCCTCAGTCCACTCCTTGTGAAAGTCCCCAACACTTTTGAATGGCCTTTTCCTGACAATCCTCTCCAGGCTGCAGTCATCCCTGCTGCTTGTGCACCTTTTTCTTCCACAATTTTCCCTTCCACATAACTTTCTATTAATGTGCTTTCATACAGCACTTTGGGAACATCCAACTTCTTTTGCAATTACCTTTTGAGGCTTTCCCTCTTTATGGAGGGTGTCAATGATGGTTTTCTGCACAACTGTCAGGTCAGCAGTCTTTCCCGTGACTGTGATTCCTACTGAACCAGACTAAGAGACCATTTAAAGGCTCAGGCACCCTTTGCAGGTGTTATGGCTTAATTAGCTGATTAGAGTGGGACACTTTGAGCCTAGAATATTGCACCTTTTCACAATATTCTAATTTTCTGAGATTGTGGATTTGGGGTTTTTATGAGCTGTAAGCCATAATCATCACAATTATGACAAATCACAGCTTGAACTATCTTGCTTTGCATGTAATGAGTCTATCTCATATATTAGTTTCACCTTTTAAGTTGCATTACTGAAATAAATGAACTTTTGCATGATATTATAATTTTTCGAGTTTCACCTGTAAATACTGTATATATAATAGTAATGATTAATCCCAATGTTCATATGGCTGTTGTTGAACTTGGTTTGTATACGTTGTCTTCTAATCTGGTATCTTACTGCCTGGCTGTTGCTGACCTTGGCTCCTGTTTTGACTATGTTCCTGTAATCTGCTTTGGTTTCTTGGCGTTCTAGTTGCCCCCACAATGGTCTACAGTCAGGTGACCTATGCACCTGACAGCCACACAGTACTGCATGTAACAGATCCAGTACTGCCTGCTGGTACCCTGTCAACACTGTAGAAGAGGTGCAAGAGAATCCCCCTCATCGGCGCAGTCTACACCAGGTATGTGACACCAACTAAGGTGATAGAGGAGTACATACATATACAATATGTTAGCACTTGACACATATAAGTGGTGCCATCTATGGATGAGATATGAAAATGGAGGCAATACAATTTATTCAACCCTCACATTTGCCTCAAAGTTATGTAACATCAGCCATACATATATACGAATGACAACACTGTGCTACCCAATATATATTTATTTATTTTAGGTATATTACACAATTTACACAGCACTTTACACATATATATATATATATATATTGTACATTCACATCAGTCCCTAACCCTCAAGAGGTGCACAATCTAAGGTCCCTAACTCACATTCATAAATACACATACTAGGGCCAATTTAGACAGGAGCCAATTAACCTACCAGCGTGTGTTTGGAGTGTGGGAGGAAATCAGAGTCCCTGGAGGAAGCCCACGCAGGCACAGGGAAAACATGCAAACTCCAGGCAGGTGGTGCCATGGCTGGGATTCGAACCACCGATCTTAGTAATGCCAGGTGGAAGTGCTAACCATTTAGCCACTGTGCTGCCCGTATATATGTTTATAAAGTAAAGAAGAAAAGAGTTTAACCCAGATTTATCAAACCCAAATTGCATCACTGTTAATGAATAGACCTGTGCTACTTGTGAAAGTTGTTATTTTAAATGAACAGTGTCCATTTAAAAACATTAAAATGAGCAGTGTTCTTTGAAATTATATTATGCTATTTATTCACTGTTATAAAAAGAAGTGCATCCAGCTATGTAATAACAAATACCAAACAGCAATGTTTTCTACAAAAATTTCAAATACATGTGCTTCAATTTATACACACTTGTAAAATCTAAATAAAATACAGTCTCATGTGTGTAATATGTGATATCTAAAAGATGTGGATTTCATAAGAATCTTCCTCACTGGTCCAATATTGCTCTTCCCAACATGAATGACCTAAAACTATACATAGTGGAATTGTAAAGCAAAATAACCATGATAATGTCCTGGGAGCATCATCCTTAGTACATATACCAATGTAGCAGAACAAAATGGATCTCTAATTATGCCCAGAACATCATGTATAATACCACAAAATCAACGAAATAAGTAAAAAAAAAATAATATTTAATTACATATGCAATTAAAAAAATACTGAAAGCGTCAGACTTTCAATAAACAGAAAAAATACAAAACTCCTATACAGCAGATACTATGATAATTAATAATTTGTCATGTCTATGTGTTTCACAGGAAAACAGCTTCTTTAGGACTTGGACGTGCCATATATATCTTTAGTGTTGTATCAACTTAAACTACAAGAGCAAATGAATACATTGACATATATCACAGGTATTTACTGTACTATAATGTTACAATGATACATTCAATTAAAAAAGACAGAAGAAACAAAACAAAATCCATAATAATTTAAGGCTGTCATTATGGATTTTATTTTGTTTCTTGTGTCTTTTTTAACTGAATGTACCACTGTAAAATTATAATACATTCATATCTTTGATATATTTAATAGATTAAGCTGATACTACAATGAAACTATACTGTACATGGAACATCCAAGTTCTGAATAATCAGTTTTCCCATGAAAAATATAGACATGACATGTTACTTTCAGGACACACGGCGTCATAGTGTCAGCTGCCTATGAGTTTAGCATTTGATATATTTCATGAAAATCTGATGCTTTCAGTATCTCTTCTCAAATACAACTCCAGCCTCCACGCTGCTAAGCAAACCTACTATAACACTCTCATCAAGATCCTCTCAACCAATCCTCGTCAACTCTTCTCTACCCTTAATTCCTTACTCCACCCCCCTCTGCCTCCACCCACCAACTTACTTACTGCACAGGAGATTGCCAGTCACTTCAAGAAGAAGATCAACACAATTTGTGATGAGATCTCCAGTGTCAAGCTTCCTCCTCTAACCAACATACCAGGCCCAACACCAAACTCTACACTCATCTGTTTCGACCCTGTTACTACCAAGGAAGTTACCAAACTTTTTTCCAAGGCCCACTTCACCACCTGTCCCCTGGATCTTGTCCCCTCACGACTGTTGCAGCCTCCTTCCTGCTGTATCCTAAACTCTCTAACCCACATCTTCAACCTCTCACTCTTCATGGGCACCTTTCCCTCCCCACTTAAACATGCACTAATTACCAATAATAAAAGAAAAGTAGGTGCAGCGCTAAAATCAAAAGATACAAATAATTCTCTATAGGATAGATGTATAAATATCGGTGATTAGACAGATATGCCACAATGGTGAATATTGCGTTTAGTCAATGAGAAGTGCTAAAAGCACACATGAAGTCCTCGTCCCAAAGTGATGGTAGTAAAAAGGTGAAGAAAGTCCTGGAAAACAGATAGAGTGCGCACTCACCAGAGGTGCGTTAAATTAACGCATGTAAGGAAAAACTGCTGCAAGATCTCTCCAGCATCAGAGCTCTGGTCAGATCGCACTGCGTCCTATCCTCTGTCTCACCGCGAAGAGCAGTAGCCAAGTTGCATCCAAACGTGTGGGCGTCAGGGAACTCCTTGGTCCAGAGAGGCTCTGTGGGAGATGGTACTCTCAAAGAGAGCCCAATGAGGGACGCCACATAGTGTAATGCTGTTTGACTCAAAGTTTAATAGTCAAAAAGGGGTGAACAAACAAAATTACTGACCATAGGTAGTTGGCCACATATAGTGGCTAGATGTCCATAAGCTGTAGCCCCCCTGACGCGTTTCGTGCGATGCACGCCCTGACCCTCTGAGGACGTGCATCGCACGAAACGCGTCAGGGGGGCTACAGCTTATGGACATCTAGCCACTATATGTGGCCAACTACCTATGGTCAGTAATTTTGTTTGTTCACCCCTTTTTGACTATTAAACTTTGAGTCAAACAGCATTACACTATGTGGCGTCCCTCATTGGGCTCTCTTTGAGAGTACCATCTCCCACAGAGCCTCTCTGGACCAAGGAGTTCCCTGACGCCCACACGTTTGGATGCAACTTGGCTACTGCTCTTCGCGGTGAGACAGAGGATAGGACGCAGTGCGATCTGACCAGAGCTCTGATGCTGGAGAGATCTTGCAGCAGTTTTTCCTTACATGCGTTAATTTAACGCACCTCTGGTGAGTGCGCACTCTATCTGTTTTCCAGGACTTTCTTCACCTTTTTACTACCATCACTTTGGGACGAGGACTTCATGTGTGCTTTTAGCACTTCTCATTGACTAAACGCAATATTCACCATTGTGGCATATCTGTCTAATCACCGATATTTATACATCTATCCTATAGAGAATTATTTGTATCTTTTGATTTTAGCGCTGCACCTACTTTTCTTTTATTATTGATTATTGCAAGGAGGATTGGTTGCCTTTTTTGGTGTTCTAGCTGCTTGTACACTTTTGTCTGTAGCGCTCGCTATACTTTTTTCCACACGTATGCACTAATTACCCCCATCCTCAAAAAACCCTCACTGGACCCCACCTGTTTGAATAACTTAAGACCCATCTCCCTGCTCCTGTTTGCCTTCAAGCTTCTGGAGCACCTTGTTCACAGCCGTATGAACTGCTACCTCACCGACAACAACCTTCTTGATCCCCGACAGTCTGGCATCCACCCACAACATTCCACAGAAACTGCCCTACTAAAACTCATTAATGACCTACTAACTGCTAAAACCAATGGCCATTACTCCATACTCCTTGACCTTTCCGCTGCCTTTGACACAGTCGACCACCCGCTCCTCCTCAGTAAACTCCACTCCATCAGCCTCCGTGACTCTGTTCTCTCCTGGTTCTCCTCTTACCTTTCTCAGCGCACTTTCAGTGTCACATACAACTCCTTCTCCTCCGCTCCGCTTCCTCTTTCTGTTGGGGTAGGTTCTGTTCCTGGGCCCCTCCTTTTCTCTCTCTATACCTCCTCCCTGGGCCAACTGATAACCTCCCATGGTTTTCAGTACCACCTCTATGCCGATGACACCCAGATCTATCTCTCCACTCCCCAGCTCACTCGCTCAATCTCCTCATGTATTTCAAATCTACTAAGCGACATATCAGCATGGATGTCACATCACTACCTCAAACTCAATCTTTCAAAAACTGACCTTGTAATATTTCCTCCTCCCCAATCCCTCACTCACGACTTTACCATTAAGATCATCAGCACAACCATTGGTCCTTCCCCTCATGCCAGGTGCTTGGCGTAATCCTAGACTCTGACCTCTCCTTTGGGCCCCACATCCACTCACTGGCTAAATCCTGCCGCCTCAACCTCTGGAACATTTCCAAAATCCGCCTTTCCTGACCAATGACACCACAAAACAACTCATCCACGCCTTGGTTATATCCCGCCTCCATTACTGCAACTCTTTCCTCACTGGTCTACTGTTACACAGGCTATCCCCCCTTCAGTCTATAATGCTGCTGCTAGACTCATACACCTTACCAACCGATCAGCGACTGCTGCCCCTCTTCTGCCAATCCCTCCACTGGCTTCCACTAACCCAATGTATACAATTCAAAATACTAACCACAGCTTACAAAGCCATCCACAACACTGCCCCTAGCTACATCACCGACCTCATCCACAGATACCGCCCAAATCGCCCACTCCGCTCCTCCCATGATATCCTCCTCTCTTGCTCCCTCATCACCTCCTCCCATGCTCACCTCCAGGACTTCTCCAGAGCCTCTCCCATCCTGTGGAACTCCCTACCACAGCATGTCCGGTCAGCCCCCACCCTGTCTGCCTTTCGATCTTTGAAAACTCACTTCTTCAGGGAAGCCTACCCCACCTCCACCTAAGAACTGTACTTGAATCACCTCCACCAGATCAGCCCCTCAGCTATCACCTTTTGTATCACCTCCCCCTTCCTTTAGATTGTAAGCTCCACGAGCAGGGCCCTCCTATTCCTTCTGTACTGAAATGTATTGTAATTGTATTGTCTCCCTTATATTTTAAGGCGCTGCGCAAACTGTTGGCGCTATATAAATCCTGTATAATAATAACAACTAGAAAAGCTACAATTTCTGGGGAAATTGTGTGAAGTGTTCTTACCTCCACCAGTAGTCTACAACTCACACTCTAGCTTTTGTCACTCTGCTGCCTGCTCACACACCTGGGTTCCTATGGCAACTCACTCTACAGCAAGGGCAGAGAAGAGCGGTTTAAAACAAACTGCTCCAACTTGCTCACTTTACTGGCGGTTGCCATCTTCAAACGGTTGTAGTTTAAAAAATTATAAATACTACACCGAAGAGCTTTATATTGTGAGAATCACAAGACCCAGACCTACATTTTGATGCATAGTATGTCTCTGAAATATTAAAAATGAAGGCACAGTCGCAGTTTAGAAATTGCCCTTCAAATTTGAGGTGGCTAGAGTGGAGTTTCAATGAATGTCAATGGGCAGCGTGAGTTGCAAACAAATAGTCATATTGTGAAACTTTCAGGACTATGGCTTAGCAATGGACATTTTTAGTGGCAGCAGGGATAGTTGAACGTTTTGATATAAGATTTGTGCAGGTGGGCTTGAAAATGAGGGAGTGATGGCAGTTTAGAAATCATGTCCTGATTTTTCAGCTCACACTCTAGCTTTTGTCAGCTCCCACTCTAGTTTTGAACATTCCGTCATTCATTCCTATGGGACCAATTTCACCACAAAAACGCCAATATTTCGTGAACCACTGCGGTGAAACGTTCCACAAAGTAATAGCACACCAATCGGGAACAATCCCCACGTTTCGGTATATTACTGTCTATGTAGTGTAAAAGCTGTGGGAGGAGTTAGGGTGGTAAATTTGGCTATAATAATAAGAATATATATGTGAGATAACAGTAAGTGGTCTTGCCATGCAAGAATGAAAAAGAACAGACAAGGGCGCACTCTCATCATGCATTACCGTGGTAAAACACGTGTTTATTAAATAAAAAGAGGATATATGCTCATTCGCATTATTAGACAGGTGTTTTGTGAGTGTCTTTGTGGACCACATACACTGCTTTTATTCACGTTGGTTTGTGAGTATATATCCTCTTTTTATTCAATAAACACGTGTTTTACCACGGTAATGCACGATGAGAGTGCGCCCTTGTCTGTTCTTATTCACTAGTGCTCAGATTTCCCGATCTTAGAAGGGCTGCACCCCTTCGTTTGGCATTTTGGCATCTTCTTGGTTGCATGAAGACTGGAGCGCTGGTTACGTTTGTTTATCTTTTGCCATGCAAGAACACTTAATAATATTTTTCTTTTAAAGACTGCATATGTAATAGATTATTGGTATTTTTTCTTTGTTTTGTTGATTTCCTGCTATTGTACATGATTTCCCGGGTGGCATAATTAGAGTCTCATTTTGTTTTGCTATATTGTTTTATGCTCTTCCCAACCTGTTTACTAAAGGTGTCATGTAGTAAATAATAAACTCAATCAACACTGAAAATGTGTAATCAATCGCAGTGTATTAAACATGATAGCTGCTAATCATTTTCTGCATTTTCTACATTCTGTATTTATTTTTATACAATTTAGCAGCCATTGATAGTAAACAAAATATTATTTTTTATAAATGTATTCTTGTATAATTGTAATAGAGATGTTAGACTGTACCTGTCACTGGGGCAAGGACTGGTATGAATGGTTGTGTGTCCTATGTAAAGCACTTCATAATATATTGATGTTATATAAATATATTTGACATATATACAGTACATACCTTGTAAATAGTAATATACGATCTTTGCTGATATAGCAAACATAAACTGGTGCCACACTATACTGTCATACATGGTGTTTACATGAGGAGCTTACTTGACATGGATTAGTAGATGTGCATGCTGTATCAAGTGATGAATGGATTACTGGAGGGACTGACAATTTATATCAGATCCATTAACATGCAGCCAATATGGATAAGGCTCAAGGCTAATGAGCAAGTTTCCTGGTGAATTAATCTTTTGAAAAGAAAGCTTATCCTTGGAATTTTGATGACTTAGTTAGGTGTTCTTTATCACAGGTAATACATTTGCAGTTTTCCTACTATTCATTACCTCTAGTCTATCCTTTTCTTCAGTATTTTCTAAATCTACCTTTTGCCTCAGTGACCCTTTCCCAGTCCTGACAGTGGTCTATGTGTTGTTTACTGCTTTTGTGTAAATTTTATTGTCTTAGTGTATGGTATGAACTATGAGACTGCATGAAAAACAATAGCAGAATGAATAGCAGGTGCCCTAGCAGGAATATGCTGATAGGGACCAACCCCTAGCTGACTGCTGCTGATGCCCTATGGCACCTGGGATGGGTGACCGCATTGCAATCCTAGGAAGCATAAGTATTCACAATAAAAGCAATACGTATAGCAATGTTTTACAGTAAAAATCCTAAATCTTTTCTAACAATTTGGGCATCATCATACATTACTTATACTCCTGACTATTGGCTTCACTGTATTATTATTATTACAGGTACTTATATAGCGCTGTCAATTTATGCAGCGCTTTACATACAGTGTATATTGTACATTCACATCAGTCCCTAACCCTCAAGGGGTGCACAATCTAAAGTCCCTAACTCACATTCATACATACACATACTAGGGCCAATTTAGACAGGATCCAATTCACCTACCAGTATGTCTTTGCAGTGTGGGAGGAAACCAAAGTACCCAGAGGAAACCCACACAGGCACAAGGAGAACATGCAACTCCAGGCAGGTGGTGCTGTGGTTGGAATTCAAACCAGTGGCCCTTGTACTGCCAGGCAGAAGCACTAACCACTTAGCCACTGTATAATGTATGTTTGTTTTTATGGCTTTTCCTTTGGGGGTTTATATCTCTGATCTGATTAATAATTTGTCTAGTCATTTTCAATGAAAATTCTACAGCTGGATATGTATTACCCTGCATTAGCTACAAATATTCTAAAAATTACAATAATAAGCAAAAGTTTTAGTTTTGTGTATCATGGTGAATTGCTTTATATTCACATGCCTCAGTCTGGAGGAATGTGGTAAGTATACATAATAGAATGTAAGCTCTTCAGTATAGGACATTGTGATCTCTTTGGGCAATAAATATCATATGGTTATTCATTTCAAAGTCAGAGTTTTCTAAACCAACAGTGGTGAATAATGATTTATTGTGTTTTTTGTTTAATTAAAATACCTTAATCCAGGATGTTCACCGGTACTTCTAATTCCATAAGGTATATGTCACCAGATTATCTTGTATAACTTGGCAATGAATCCTTTGATGACTCAGAATGAACGATACAGCTAATAGATACAATGAATTAGACTACTACAGCCAGGTATTTGTGTACTTCTGCCTGACATGGTTAAGAAATGGTCTTCAGCGCTTACAAAATGTGTTCAAACATATTTTATAGAAGACTGATCATACATAATATAACTGGATTTAATTGGAGGAGCCAGGAAATGATGTCATCCAGAACAAAAAGAAGAAATGGAGCAAAAAGTGGATAATGGATGACTCAAATAGGTAAAAAGTTAGCTGAAGTATAGCACCACCACCAATGTTTAACAAGGGTAAGTGAAATGAGCCATACATTTGATGGAATATAAAGTGAATGATAATAATTTACTTAAGAGTCAGTTATATAAAATAGTCAGTTATTACTGGCAATATATGCACTTACTTAATTAAAAGTGCTTATTTTATTACACTCTATTCTGTCTGCTGGACTTTTATAGGCAACAGATGCTTTACCTACACCTATATCTTTTACTGCCTACAGGAAACAAATCAGACTCGCAGTACTCAATGCATTCTAGATGGGTTTTTCAATTGATGACTGACAATTATTTCAAATCCCTTTATTGGCAAGAACATTGAAAATGCAGAGGTGTGGAGTAGTGTATGCTGCTGAGAAGCACATGTCAGATGTCTGGGTTTCCAGGAAAGCCCTTCTAAAAACAGAGGTTCCCGTAAAGACCCCTCATCATGCTTGTCTGGCTGTCAGCGCTACCTTGCACTTGCTATAAATCAGCAACATTTGTTCTGCTCTACCACCTCTACACTGTACAATGCTTCAACACAGTTCAACTGAGCATTTTATTATCATCTCTTTGAAGGTAGAGTTGCTACACTGCAAAACCATATGTGTATAGACACATTAGTAATATTTCAGTTGTAGTTTAGTAAATATAAAGGAAACATTACTTGGAAGTATGGAGACTACCAATGTTGACTTCTACCAATGAAAATTCTAGTTTCCTGGCTGTCATGGTGGTTCAGAGCCAGGGTTACTGCCTGGGAACAAGCATGCAGATTAGGAGTGCTGACTTAATGATGACTTTCCTGAGCCATACAATGGACTTCAGTAGTACTGAAGCCAGAGATAACATAGATATCATGTGAAGGTCAGCAATAGACATGTGTGCTTTGTTTAGTTACAATTTAATTTTCAGGGATTCAGATGTATTAAAATTTGTGAATTAACATAGTAACAAATGTCAATGAATCTGAAAAAAAAATGATAACTAATTGAAGAAATCCATTCATTTTCTTTGGATGACGTCACATAATGCAATAGTAATTTACGCCCATAGGGAAATTGATTAAATTTTCAAATTTGTTCTATAATTTGCACTCGGATAATGAATGAAGCCAAATTTTGTTCCTTTTGTTAATTCGAATGCACATGATGCCATTCTAATCAGCTCATGCCATTTCTCTTGGTTGGTTGGACAAGCTCTGAAAATATTGAATCCTTTTGATTAAAATCCATCTAATTCGAAAATATATTGAATACAGTCATCTTCTGGAAAAACCAATGAATATATGAAACGAATGCCGAAGGAACTAAATGAATTCCGAAAATGAATCAGTTCAACATAACAAATATGACAAAATGAAATTCTTCAATGAACAAATGCATGAGAAACAAAACTAAATGAAATAAACTTTCCGGTGTGCACATGTCTAATCATATACACTAGCATAAGCAATGTATACATTTTATCCTTCAATTTGAATGGCATAAAGGTCAGTGACATGTTTGTATTTATATACGCTTGTGTATTCATGCTTATGTATACTTTAATAATATACTCACTAAAGGTATAGTAACAGTGGTAGACATATAGAAAATGTGTAATTATGCCTTACTATTAGGGATGAGGGAATGTTCTTAGGTTTGGTTTGTGGGCTATTTGGTGAATCCATTGTAAAGTATGCAGACTGAGAACTTAAATCTGAACTTTTGGCAATTTTAAAGGGTAATCAGCAATAGATTGTCAAACAAAGGGTATGGGTAGCAGGGCACTGCCCTGGGGAACATGAAACAATGCAAGGATAAATTTAAAAAAATCGGGATGGCTCTTACTTTTTATAGAACTTCAAGGGTGACATGGGAAAACACCAATTATTTCAATGACATGCTTGGGAGATGCCTTTAAGATGTATGGTTTCATGAAACAGTAAGATACTCATTGATGGGCTTCAGCAATACTCTATTCTGACATCACTTATTTTGCATGTGTCTTTTTTTTTAACTTTTGCATTATATACAGCAGGGGTCTCAAAACTTTTTAAACAAATGGCCAGTTTACTGTCCTTTAGTCTTTGGGGGGCGGGACTGTTCCCAGTGGGAGTAAAAAAAGACCCAGGGTCAGTTGAAGTAAACAATGCCCCATCCTTGCTTTTAGTGGGAGGAATAATGCCTCATTGTTGGTTATAACGGTAGGAATAATGCCCCATTGTTGGTTTTAATTGGAGGAATAATGCCCCATTGTTGGTTTTAGTCGGAGGAATAATGCCCCATTGTTGGCTTTCAAGGGATAAATAGTGCCCCATCACTGGTGTCTCTTGGGGAAATAGTGCTCCATTTTTGGTGCCTGTAGGAGCAATGGTGCCCCATCTTTGGTATCTGTGGGAGGAATGGTCCCCCATTATTGATGTCAGTGGATGGAAGAGTGCCTCAAGGGCTAGATAAAGGTAAGCAAAGGGCCACATCTGGCCCGTGGCCGCAGTTTGGAGACCACTGATATCCAGCATACAGTAGAATCAGCATCTCAGTTTGATGCAGCCCAACTAGGAAAATTATTTTAGGTAGATTGGGATGCAACATCTGATTTTTTTGTATCTAGCAGTAATGGGCATTAATTAATGACCATTAGGAAAACATCCAAAACAGATCTTAAAACAATAGGAAATTTTGATCTTTTTATAAAACTTACATTGGTCCAGTTAGGTTACATCTAATTCTCCATATCTTACATCTGGAGGGCTACTGGGGAAGCAGAAAATCACTGTAATAGTCTGTGCTACATATAGCCAGCATTGATCTCTTCTGGTTGTTGCTTGAACAATTTGCCTTCTGTGTACTGATCATCTGGCCCTCCTTTCCAACTCATCCAATTAGAGAATGCCTTGTACTCATTGCAAAAGATACAAAATGTAAATTGGTAAAGGTGTTTAATGACTGACGCCCTGTGTTCAGTACACAAAAAGGCATGTCACTCGAACAACATCTGGAAATGACCAGTGCTGACTGTATGTAGCACAGGCTACATCAGTGAATTTCTGCATCCCCGTTGGCCAACCACATGTGACATATGAAGAATTAGATGTAACCAAGCTAAACTAATGTAAGTTTGTTGATCACATGGTTAGCATCAGGGTCCACATGACCACAGGCACATCGTCCAACAAGCATAGACAGGAATGTTACACCTCCTTCATGGCCCACTGAAGCTGGTGTTGCAGCCCCATGTTCTGAACCTTAGTGGTGGTGAGAATACATCTCGTTTCTCAATGGCCTGAGTCAGTGACTCCTTAGAACCACTAGCTACTCCCGTAGTTTTTCTGCCTGAAAGCAGTATAATATGTATATCACTGCAACCTGCATCTCTGCAAATATACAGTCTAATTTAAATACAGTTGTGTTGAAACATTTGCATACCCTGGCAGAAATTGTGAAATTTTGCTATTGATATTGAAAAATATGACTGATCATGCCAAAAAACTGTCTTGTATGTAAGGATAGTGATCATATGAAGCCATTTATTATCACATAGTTGTTTGGCTCCTTTTAAAATCATGATGATAACACAAATCACTAAAATGGCCTAATCAAAAGTCTACATACCCTGTTTAGTCTTGATACAGACACATAAAGTGACACACACAGGTTAAAATTGTCAATTAAAGGCTAATTTCCCACATTTTTAAATTGCACTTTGTGTCTGTGTATAAATAGTCAATGGGTTTGTTAACTCTCACGTGGATGCACTGAGCAGGCTAGATACTGAGCCATGGGGAGCAGAAAAGCACTGTCAAAAGACCAGTGTAACAGGGTAATGGAACTTTATAAAGATGGAAAAGGATATAAAAAGATATCCGAAGCCTTGATTATGCCGGTCAGTACTGTTCAATCACTTATTAAGAAGTGGAAAACTCAGGGATCTCTTGATACCAAACTAAGGGCAGGTAGACCAAGAAAGGTTGCAGACACAACTGCCAGAAGAATTGTTTGGGATGCAAAGAAAAACACACAGGTAACCTCGAAAGAAGTGCAGGCTGCTATAGAAAAAGACGGTGTGGTTGTTTCAAGGAGCACAATATGGTGATACTTACAGCACACCTCACAGCACACTATAATCTATATTTGGAGAGGGGTCAGCAAGGCCTATATCGACAAGAATACCATCTGCAGTGAGAAGTATGGTAGTGGCTAACTGATGTTTTGGGGATGTGTGAGCTCTAAAGGCAGAGGAAATCTTATGAAAATTGATGGCAAGTTCAATTCAGCATGTTATCCGAAAATACTGGGGAGACAATTTGCATTCTATTGCACAAAAGCTGAGCATAGGACGCTCTTGGACTTTCCAGCATGACCATGACCTTAAGCACAAGGCCAAGTTGACCCTCCAGTGGTTACACCAGAAAAAGGTAAAGGTTCTGGAGTGGCCATCACAGTCTAGGGAGATCTCAAATGTGCAGTTCATGCAAAACAACCAAAGATTTTGCATGACCTGGAGGCATTTTGCCAAGATGAATGGGCAGCTATACCACCTGCAGGTATTTGGGGTCTCATAGACAAAGACTGTACGCTATTATTGATGCTAAAGGGGGTATTAAGAATTAAGGGTATGTAGACTTTTGTACAGGAGTAATTTAGTTTGTTTACTTGTTGCCATATTTTGTTTAGTCATTGTGCCATTCTGTTATGACCTACAGTTGGATATAATTCCCATAAGAAATAAAAGAAATGTTTATTACCGCCTAACCTGTGAGCTGCTATGATTTGTATAACAAAATGTGAAATAAAATAAATTAAATAAAACAGCTGCTAAACACCTTATACTCTCTCATTAAAGTGTGTATACGGTTTTTTTTTCTTGTAAAGGGTTCAGAGCTAATTAACAATATACTGGTCCTTTAAGAATGTATATACACTGTGAAACAACTGATAAAAAACATAAAACATCCATCAAAATGCAATAAAAATGCCCTATGAGCTTCAATCAGATCAATCCTCTTATGTTACCACAACCTTAGTTTTCAGTGTACCAGTCCTTTAAAAATGTGTATAGCATATAAACAATACAATAAAGAACAACTGTCCATCCAAAAAATGTCTCTCTTTAAACTTTGCCAAGCTTCGTCAAACTGAGCATGTATTCCCTTTAATTGGGCACATGATCCTCTGCAGTACTCTTTTGAAGATCCTCAGTAGATCCCCTTCCTCCTTCCACAAGTGGTCTTGCTACTTTACATGCATGTACACCTCCTTTAAGATGGCTAGCATTGCACTCACTCTCCTCTCCTCCTCCACTCAGCTGAAGCTGCCATGGTGGGCTTTCTGCCTTCAGAATTAGACAATAGCTTTATATTTTCTTTTTTACATGTTTTTCTGCCTGCTCACTCCCTCTGGAATAGTGGAATAGCAAAAAGGCATCAACAAGTCTGCATCAAATGTTTACTATTGTTTAGGTATACTGCATGAGAAAAAGACATTGTGATTTTTTTAAATCACAGATTAGGTCTGCTGGATTTCCCTCTGACATGGAATTTTAGAAAGTAAGGTGTACATAATGTCCAATTGCTAATTAGTTAAATTTTTTGGCTTTTTGCTCTGAAAAAGCGCACTCTAATTTATATTTTAGGAGAATCAAACCTGCCTAGTCTCTCTATCTTGCATTGCGGATTACTGAAAACACTTAAATTTTTTTAAAAATATCCCTCATCTCTTCCTTTGACATAATTGCCAAGGAAATATGTTTACTCAATGGGCAGCAAGTCATTACAACATTTAGAGCTGCTATGTTTGTAATATCATACCCAAATTGTTTTTTTCTTAAAAAGAAGTGATTCATCCCTCTCTCTTACATGCTGCCTTGGGCCATAATCAAACTGTGTGCATGCTACTGTGTGAAAATTTAGCTTATTTCTATGAAACCTGTCATTGTGGTTGTTTTTCTTGTTCTGCATAACAACTGCCGCACCTCTGCAATGTGGGTTTGTGTATTGTGGTTTGTAATTGGTGTGTTCACAACAAGACATTCTCTGACTTGTTTTGCCTGTTTGGCAATTTATATGACATTGATGGCTTTAGAGGTTTTATTTTAAAGTGTACCTTATGATGCCACTTTTGCTTCCAACACTCGCTTATTAGTTTTGAAAAAAGTAAATTTTTTTGGGCAAAAACTACCTATTACAAATTTTTTTTGGGTGGAAATCAATCATATTGGGTTAAAAGCTAAAAATCCTCCTGCGCTGATATGGAAATAAGCCCTAATCAGTAGCTGCCAACACTGAATAGTGATAACCAATCAATTTATGAAAATAAATAAATAGTGCAGCGCTAACTAAAAATAAATATATATAAAATACATAAAGTGCTAATGAATCACAAACCAACAAATTCATATAATCAATACAGTGACTAGTAAAAAAAGTGATATCACAAATGAAAGTGAACAACACTAGTGAAAGGGTCACCTTGGTGACCTGCAATAGTGAAAAACACACAAAATATACAATAAGTAAAACTCGTGTTAAGTGTATCTGATACCCTGAGGAAGTCACAAGACTACGTGACATAACACATAGGTACGCAGATACGCAGCTTCCGGTACGAGTGACGCACTTCCAGTGGAGGATGCCATCTTAGTACACCCAGTACACCCAGGAAGTACCATATGGATGCAGCATACCCACACACAGCTGGAGGAAGGGACTGCATGTTCATGTGAGTGTACTTCTTTTGTTCTTAATAAAAGACTGCATTAAATACTACACTATGGAGGATCTTTTTTATTACTCACTGGTA
The DNA here is from genome assembly GCF_062004578.1 of Staurois parvus. NCBI lineage: Eukaryota > Metazoa > Chordata > Amphibia > Anura > Ranidae > Staurois > Staurois parvus. Next base: position 11,407,943 of record NW_028317971.1, read on the forward strand.
TTGTGAGTAATATACCCCACAGAGTACCTTTATAAAGGGCACAGGAGGAGGCATTGGAGGAGGAACAGGAGACCATAAATGATCCTTGGCTTTCCAGAGAGTTACTAGCCGGTGATGTGAAGGATCCAGAGTGATCCTGAATGCTTGTTTGGCCCTTTGAGGTCACATTAAGGAGGTGAGGAGGCACTGCAGCTGGAGTGGATTAAGAGTGTGCTGGCACTTGCACGAAGTTACCACTTTATACACATTGCATGGTTTTTAATAACACTTATTAATTGTGATCGATGGACTTACAAGTGTTTGGTTTATAAGTTTTTTCTTTGAGAATGAGTAAGGACACTTAACACGAGTTTTACTTATTGTATATTTTGTGTGTTTTTCACTATTGCAGGTCACCAAGGTGACCCTTTCACTAGTGTTGTTCACTTTCATTTGTGATATCACTTTTTTCACTAGTCACTGTATTGATTATATGAATTTGTTGGTTTGTGACTCATTAGCACTTTATGTATTTTATATATATTTATTTTTAGTGCTGCACTAATCATATTGGGTTGCTGCCACTGTATGTAAGTCAAGCAATTATGTAAATGTGAAGTAAATGAATAGACATGTAATTTATGCGAAACTAGAATATGTACTGTATGTATATATGTGTACTTAATGCTGTCTCTAAGAGTCATAACATTTTGTAATTCCAAATACAGCTTTAAGCCATCCCCTATGGAATAGTTTTTTTTTACATTGCCCTTTGAGCTTCTTCAAAATGGCCTTTCCCCATTGAACAATACCTTCCAAATCTTCTTTCTCTTTGGTACATGTCCCCAGATCACTGTTTAATCACATGCCCTTTCTATGTCAAATACTTGACTTTTAGAAAAAAAAAACAGTGCTGCACTAATGAAAATATGTATATTATCATAATGCAATTCTGTACAGTAAAACAATAAAGATGAAAGTGGAGATAAATCAATATACAATAAAAGATATTATATACAATACTAACAATAGTGTCACAAAAATAACAAAACAAGTCAATTCACTATACAACAGTAAAAAGTCATATAACAATAATTAAAATGCATAAAACAATTTGCAAAGATGGAAGTGATTCAATTGGATGTGATCCCCACCATGTGCATGCTCCTCCATCTTATTTCACAAAAGAGGTTTACTGCAAAGCCATGACCCCTGAATCAGAGAAGTCATAAAGCACTTAGGTTGATGTAACCATGTGGCAAAACAGATGAACCCAAGATCTTGCAGCCTCTTCTCACTAGACTACTTGGTCTCACAATACACAGGATCATATAAGGAGATATAAAAAAGAGCCAGACACTCCACATTGGGTAAAAGCATACACAAAGTTTATCAAAATAAACAAAATCTACTCACGTGTTAAAATCAACACAGTGGTTTGTATAACAAAATAATCTTGAGAATGTGTGCGGATCATTTCTTCGTCCATCCATGCATTGTGACCTTATGACATCACTTCCACCCTACATGTTTCATCACATCTGACATCATCGGAGACATATTTTGATTAGTGCAGCACTATTTTTTCTGTGCTGTATAACCATTTGTATCTAGTAGTGTGCTAGCTTCTTTTCTTTTTGATTGGACCATAAGCACAATTGCACTCTTTTTATTTCTTAATCCCTTAACTTTTACCTTAGAAAATGGCCATTACTTAACATGAACACTTGTCTGCCATTGATTTCAATGAAGTTTGGATTCCAGATTTTTTTTCCTTGAAAATGCTGAGCTGAACCCAGGTACGATTGGCTCATCACTAGTTTTGACAATAGCTACTAATAAACAAAACAAAATTTCAAAATACTGTTTAGAAACTGCCTCACAATTCTACCAACATGGTGATGAGTACAATTCACCAGACATGAACCCAATGTCCTGATAGCATGCTTTTCAAAAAGAGACAACAATGCTTGTCCTCTGTATAACAATATAACTGAAAATCCAAAGATTTAGGAATTCCTGGAGTGAGGATTATAAACAGTAGTACTATAATATCAGAGTCTGTTAAATCATTCAGCAGAAGTCCATAATGCAGCTCCCTCTGGTAATGCCACTAATATATGCAGGTAATGGGGACAAACTGTTAACAGAACCAACCCAGAACAATGGCATCACTCATGTGCAGTGAAGACAAGCAGGTAACTATTTATTGTAAATGGCTAGCATCATCAGGTGAACTGAAAACCACGTTAGGATTAGGAAAACTGCTCATCCAGTACAAACTTGCATGCCACAACATCATCCATCCTGCTAAAATGTCATGTTGCATAGACTTACAGTTCTGACTGAGCTCAGTGGTCTAAGTACAGAGATGGCTACCTTCCCAGAACTGAATATCTCACCCTTTAGCCACTCACAGTCCAATAGCTTGTCCAATGTGAAGAGTTCCTCACTGTGTGCAATCGCATACACAGATCATCCTTGGGTAGTGGAAAATAAATTGGCTGCTGCTCAACCCTTACCACTGACATAGTTGGTCTGTCCCATCGAAGACTTAATTAAGGTTTTTGCACTTTATATCGCTTTCTCAATTGTCATTTATGTATTTATTGTTATGATGTACTGTATTAAAGTTGTGCAATAAAGGTGATTTTATGTGCATTTCTTTCTGTGTTGTTTCATGTTTTATTAGGAAATTTTTATTACGTATTTATTCACAAACAATAGTTGTAAAGATTGTGCAGTCAATACAAAGTATCAGCAGAGTAATGAGGCAAAAATTTAAGAGTACAAAAACGACGCAGTCGCACGCTGGAGCGATTATGGAGCAAAACCAGATCCCCTCGAGCGTTCTCCCTCTACAAATCTGCCTTCCTTACCTACACCTCCTCCCTCCACATCACCAATCAAGTCTACTTCATAACCCTCATTAACACCCTCTCCACCTGTCCTTGCCGGCTCTTCTCCACTTTCAACTCCCTGCTCTCTCCCTCCCACCTCCACTCAGTACCTCACTCACCGCCCACAAGATTGTCAATCATTTCCAAAACAAGACTGACGCAATCCGTAAGGACATTGTCAATTCACAATCTACCTCTCCACCTAGCTTCCCTCCCTCCATCACCCCCTCAACTCTCCCCTCCTCAGACCTCGCAACCGCACTGCCCCCCACCACACCTAATGTCCTGCACACTATAACCTCCCCAACATTCTGCTCCTTCAGCCCTGCTACCACTGAGGAGGTCACTAAGGTCTTCACTGAAGCCCACCTCACCACTTGCCTCCTGGACGCTATCCCCTCACAACTCCTCCGGTCACCCCCCTCCTCCATCATTCGCTCCCTCACCCACATATTCAATATCTCCCTCTCTACTGGCACATTCCCCTCCCCCCTAAAGCACGCACACATCACCCCCATACTCAAAAAACCCTCCTTGGACCCCACTGACCTGAACAACTTTAGACCCATCTCCCTGCTGTCACTCACTTCCAAGCTCCTTGAGCGCTTAGTCTACAATCGCCTAAACGCCCACCTCACTGACAACAACCTCCTTGATCCACTACAGTCTGGCTTCTGTCCCCTACACTCCATCAAAACTGCCCTACTCAAACTCACCAACGACCTGCTAACTGCCAAAGCTAATGGCCAATACTCAGTCCTCCTACTCCTTGACCTCTCCGCGGCCTTTCGACACAGTCGACCACCCCCTCCTCCTTACTAAACTACACTCCCTTGGCATCTCCTGGTTCTCCTCTTACCTATCCCAACACTCCTTCAGCGTTACCTATAACGCTGCCACCTCCCCCTCTCTCCCCCTCCCTGTTGGAGTCCCCCAAGGCTCTGTCCTCGGACCCCTTCTCTTCTCCATCTACACCTCCTCCCTTGGCAAACTGATACACTCCCAAGGCTTCAAGTATCACCTCTATGCCGACGACACACAAATTTACCTCTCCACCCCTCACCTCACCCCCTCACTCTCCGCCGGCATCACCCACCTCCTAAATGACATATCAGACTGGATGTCGCTCCATCTCCTCAAGTTAAACCTTTCCAAAACCGATGTCCTAGTTTTCCCCCCAGCCCGCACCCCCCCCCCCATCCTCTCCATCACGACTAACAACGCCACCATCAATCCCACCCCACACGCCAAAGTCCTAGGTGTCAACCTGGACTCAAACTTTTCCTTCCAACCTCATGTCCAATCACTATCAAATTTATGCAGGCTCCACCTCTGCAACATCTCCAAGATACGTATGTTCCTCACCCCAGACACCACTAAACTAATCGTGCACTCTCTTATTATCTCATGCCTAGACTACTGCAACTCCCTTCTCACCGGCCTACCCCAACACACGCTATCCCCGCTCCAGTCTATCCTGAACTCAGCGGCTAGACTAATCCACCTCACCAACCGCTCCACTTCTATCACCCCCCTCTGCCAATCCCTTCACTGGCTCCCGATTTCCCAATGCATTAAATTCAAATTACTAACTCCGACATACAAAGCCATTCATAACGCTGCCCCAAACTACCTCACTGACCTGATACCCAAATACCACCCTACTCGTGCCCTTCGCTCCTCACAAGACCTCCTACTCTCTAGCTCCCTGGTCTCCTCCTTCCATGCCCGACTGCATGACTTCTCCAGGACTTCCCCCATCCTCTGGAACTCCCTACCCCAATCCATCAGACTGTCACCTACCCTCCTCACCTTCAGGCGCACCCTGAAAACCCATCTCTTCAGGGAAGCCTACCCCACCCTCACCTAACAGCCGTTCTCCTCCACTCCTCCTACCACTCCATCCCCCACAGCCACTTCCTCCTGTACCTCTACCTCCTCCCTCCTAGATTGTAAGCTCGAAAGAGCAGGGCCCTCGTAACCCTCGTGTATTGTATTGTTACTGTATTGTCTCATGTACTGTCCCCCCACTTTAATGTACAGCGCTGAGCAAACCTTTTGGCGCTATATAAACACTGTATTATAATAACAATAATAATAATAATAATAATAAGGCAGGTTTTATCATGAAATGTATTATTTCACAGAAAAGAGACAGAAATACTGTACAGGCTGCAATTTAAGAGAAATGACCAGGCAGGTCCTTGCACTGTTGTATTTTATTACCTATTTAGCTAGAAATATTGCGCATTTTATGCACAGTACAGAGGCAGCTTTGTTAGGCTGCAATCTATGAGAAGAACAGGCATATTTTATCATAAAAAAGTGTAGTGCATTATTTCAGGAACAGTAACCAAAAATATTGTACCGACCCCATGCACACTATGTAAATATCTCTTGCTAGGTTTCAGTTTCCCAAGGAGCCATCAGGCAGGTTTATAAGCAAGAATTCAAAATTACAGTGTTCTATTTTACAGAAAAAATCCAAACAACCAAAAACTTTTTAAATGGCTCCATGGGCAGTTTTTACTAGCTGCAGTTTCACAAGGAGACAACAGGCAGCTTGTAATCATGAAATCAACATTAGACTTTATTATTTCCAAGATATAAGCCAGACAAATATTGTATTGACTACATATCCAGTAGTTTAGCACTTTCACTGGGTGGCTTTTTGAACAGGCCAGACACCAACCTGCGTTTGATTTTTCTTCACTAAAAAAAGCCACCAACATTTTACATTGTTTACATGCACTAATATTACAGTTTATATGCACAGTATTTAAGCACTTATTTTTGAACAGAAAATACACCAGCCAGCCAGATTAAATTTACTTGGCTAAAACATTATGCAGTGACTAAGGGCATACTATTTTAAAACTTGCACTTGATGGATTTTTGGACAGCCAACATTTAGCTAAAAAGCAATATTAGTGTGATTTTAACTGAAAATCCACCAAATTATAAAGGTGACATGTACACAGTGTTTACGTACTTTCACCAAACTGCTTTTTAAAAAAGGACAGACAACAGCCAAATTCAAAAATCAAGGATAGAGGTTTTTTTCACTATATAAAAAAAATATATTTTTAATTTTGGATAGAGTAAGTCAGCTTTTTTTGCCATCTGTGTCTTACATGGCCAGCCAGCTTCTAATTTAAAAAAATTATGCTAGAGTGTATTTATTTGACCAAAAATTGTCATTGAAATGGCTACATACACAGTATTTGCATGATTGTTATTTGAACAATACAGACGAACAGCTTTTAATAATAAAATAATAACGTATTTATTTTACTAAAATAAAATAAAATATTGCAGCCACTAACTGCACAGTATTCACGCACTTCCACTTGCCTACCTTTTGAACAGGACAGATTACAGACAGATTTTAAGCAGAAAAATCAACACTGCAGTGTATTTATTTGACTGAAAAGCCAATAAAACATTGTAATGACTACATAAATGTAGCGCCCTCTTGTGCATATTATCTTTGCACTTTTACTAGGCTGTATTTTGAACAGGACAGACACCAACCAGCTTTTATTACAGTAATAAAAAAGAGTTATATATTTCAATGAAATAAGCCTCCAAGTTATTGAAGTGATTATGTGCATAGTATTTAAGCACTTTGTACTTGGCTGATTTTTGAACCGCACAGGTATCAGCAAACTTTCAATAGAAAAAATGAGTAAACTTATTTCACAGAAAGAAGCCACTAAAATGTTTAGTTTCTATGTGCACAGTGTCTAGGCACTTTCACTTACTTATTGAACAAGACAGACACAAGTTAACTTTTAATTAAAACAATCAACAATAGGATGTATTTATTTCACCCAAATGGGCCACCAAACTTTTGTAGTGACAATGTGTACAATTTTTAAACACATTTACTAGGCTGCTTCTTGAACAGGACAGTCACAAACTAGTAAAATCAATATTATAGTGTATTTATTTATACAGTTACTATGTGTAGAGTTTTTAAGCACTTTTACTAGGCCACTTTTTAAACATGAAAGAGACCAGTCAGCTTTTTTTCTAAATGTCTTTTTATTGATTTTGAGTATAAAACAAAATTATCCAAAATGTATAGAAAAGAACAAAGCAGTTCAAAACATTGGCACTTACTATGCCTGATTAAATAAGTTGCAGTGCTCCACTTCACTCTACCCTTTTCCACATAACTACGCTAAGTAGCTACTGGTTGCAAAAGCTCAAGACAAGTAACAGCAGCCACCAGAAGTAAAACATTAAATGCAAACAACCACAAGCTTCAGTATACGCAGAGAACAAGTAACCTGAATGAATAGCATAAGGGATGTGCTATATTAGGGTCAAATAAAAAAAGGGATGAAAGAAAAAGGGGTTACTAACCTCACGGAGAACTGTGAGGAGGTAGTTTCAGGTTAGGACACATTTTATCAAGTTTAGTGGGACATTCCCTACTGCTCTAAGCATCTTTATAAAGTAGTAATACAGTCTTTATCAGTGATTTCCACCTGTCCAAAGTAAAGGGAGCTTGATTTTTCCACTGAAAGACTAAAGCTTTTCTGGCTTAAAATAATAAAAGGCCAAGCAAATTTGTCTTTGCCCTTCGATGTCAAGAAGTTCCACCAAGCCTAAGAGACATATCCCAACATCCAAGCAGAATGTAATAGCAGTACAAAACCAAAAACATGTATGAAGTCAGCAGGGGCAGAGGAGCACCTCCAACAGGCAGCACACTGATGCATGCAGAACTTACCTAGCCATGCTGGCATGAGGTGGCTGCAATGAACTATTTTGAATTGTAAGACAAGTGTGAGCTGGCCAGCTAACAAATATTGAAAAACATTTGGAAGGACCAACCCTATTGAAGACAGTATGGTTAAACTAAGTCTGGGAGGCATGGCAGAATACAATAGCACAGCAGGAGGGATTCCCCTATCCACATTGAATGTGTGTATGGGGGAATCAGTTCTTTTTTTTTTGTTTAACCCGCTGGTTGAATTATATGTGCATGTATATGTATATGTGTTCACAAATTTAAATTTTTTTAATTTAAAAAAACATACATAGTCACCTCCATGCTGCAGCATCAGTGTGACACTGGAGCTGTCCCACACTGCCTCTTAGACTGGGGCCTGAATGATCACATGACCACAGACTTAGGTGTGCATAGCCTATTGCATTAGCGTGTGCACCCCAAAGCTCAAACACACGCGCGTGTGTGTGTGTATATATTTAACCATGTACAGTATATATATGAACCTTGATAATTGTCCATAATTGCCTATTAAGTAAATAAAGGCTAGATAGGAAAAAAAGGGTCAGATGTTGCAGTGATGATACCTGCACTGCATCTGCCTGAATATAAATACAGGTTTGAGCAACTTGGAAGCAAAAATAGGGGTAAAGGATCTGGGATTTACATGCCTTCATCATTTTCTTACCTCTCTGTAGAAGCCCGTGATACTAGCTTTCCAACCAATTAGGGAGCTTGGTGTATGGTCATGTGATCTCTTGCCAGGTGTCCTGATTGGTTGTAAAGCCAGTACCACTTTTCCTTGTGGCACTCTGCCAGTCAGAAAGGAGATCTCTCTGATCTCCCCGGTGGCACATTTTCTCCCTTCCTACAGATTCAGAGTGAAAGAGAAGTGCTTCTACATTTCTCTTATACTGTAAGCAGACCCACTCAGTGGGAGATCTTTCCCATCTTGCTGCTACCACACAGAGCAATAATTGTAATGTGCACTAAGTGATTATGGTGTGCCCAGGCACACCCAGCAAACCCCCGTGCACACACCTATGACCACTGATCACTCAGCGGTTGATCTGCTCGGAGCAGAGAGCAGTGAGTATCAGTCACTGCTCTCCCCTCTGCTACTACAGCACTCATTGGAGTGCCAGTCTAGGGAGGGTGTGCTGTGTGCTGAAAGGGGAGCCAGCTGACAATATTGTTGACATTCTTCCTAAGGCTAGTGTGGATCTGCTTGCTATCAGCTGACTCTGGGTCACAGAAGAATAAAAGTAAATGTACTCATGTGGCCCTCAAGAGAAGTATAGCCAAAAACAGCTTACATATATGAGGAAGAATGTATCCTGTGAGCCACAAATCATTGCAAGCCCTATGCGAGAGAGTGTAACAGCCTCAGCCCAGGCTCCAACCAGTCCACACCCCCAATGCGTTTTGCTCCACCCCTGAAGTTTTATAATGGGGATGGGGATTCCATGGCTAAGCTCTGGGGGTGGAGCGAAATGCATTGGGAGCATGGCCTGATTGGAGTCGGGGCTGAAGCTGTTACACTCTCTTACATAGGGTTTGCAGTGATGTGCTGCTCACAAGACATCTTCTTTCCAGTATATTGAGCCAGGATGAGCTCTGTCCTACCCGGCACTTATAGCGGTTGGCTCGCGGATTAGGATCCTTTAGAGCCTGAGAGGCACCCACAATTTTGATTTTGGTTCAAAAAATCTTCAGCCATACTTTTCTTTTAAATTCGTAATTCCTGTGTTTGGACATTTGTGACTAGTATATGAAAAATGCTTAGATGCTGGGGATTGTTCTTTTGCCTTTGAGAACTGTACTATTTTGCTGAAACAGAGCAAGCTGGTGATGCACTACAGCGAGTAGAGGAACTAAAGACTTCTGAGATGAAAGGCTTTCTGTATCCTATGCTATGCAGCTGCATCTTCTACACTCTTCCTGCCACTTTTGCTAGACAGTCTGGTCTGTTAAATAAAATTTAAAAATAATAGACTTGCTGGCCAGATCAACAGGTGATATAAAGGATAAAAAAACTGAAAAAGCAAACTAGTGCAGCTACAAGATCTAAGAATTGGCAAGCTGCAATATATAACATATTTGTTTTTTCATGTAATACCACTTTAATTATAACAAAAATAAATTTGAGAATGCATACTTTAATCCTACTTTGCACAAATATTTTATATAAATGACTTTTGAAGAAGTATATTCTTTATTATATGCAGAAGAACTAGCCATCTAGTTGAACTCAATTGGTCTATGTCATTAAAAGTATAGTTTTCACAAAATCACAATTTGACTAATCAGAAAATTAACCATTTCACTCTTCACATCTTCAGCAGTAATTAGACTTTAATTCATACCTGTAAACACTGATTAAAAAAGGACACATACTACTGTAAATGCTTTGTTACGGTGATACAGATCCTCACCTATTCAGCCCTAAAAAAAAATGCAAATCTTTGGAAAATAAATTATGTATTTATTGTCTGTCTGCAGTTCAATGTGGAGGTTTTAGCTGTGAGGTCAATGAACACTGACTTACAAGAATTCTGCTCCTAGAGGAGTTTAGCGTTTTGCCTGCAGAAGCAGGTAATGTTATCCTATTTGTGTATGCACATTAGGTCATTTAGGGGCATATTTTAAGCTCGGCATTTAGAGGCAGACAAAAAAAAAACCTTCTTAGCATTCTTGAGAGTGGTTTTCTGGCAGTAAAAAGAGCTAAACGTGCATACACGCTAGTTCTGCCAAATGTACTGGGTTTTTTTTAAGCCAATGTGCATGGACCCTAAAGGTGGTTATGATTTCCATGTAGGATTTTAAAAAAATATTCTGCTAGTAGATGCCATGTAGATTGGTGGATTTATTGTGTCACTTTACTCACTTAAATGGTCAGAGCAGACAGTAGCAGAATCAACAGACTAATAGTGAGATCTGAGCTTGATAGAGTCCAGTTTCCAGAGAGGTAGAAAATAAAAATAAACATAGACAGGCCAAATAAAAATGGAGTCCGAATAAATTGCAGGGCATGAACAGTAAGGCAAAAGTCAGGCAGAATTTAGGGCATGAGCAGGCATATTGACCTGTTGATAAGGCACAGTGTAAAATCCTAGCAGTCTGCTTAATCTTTCCTGATTAGGGCAAGTGTGCATTGCAGAGATCCAAACCTTATAATAATATAACCTGAATAATATGAAAGTGGTAAGTCATCATGAGACATCAGTGTGGTGTATGTGTAATATTGACCTAAATCATAGCATTCATATGAATTCCCATTATTACAATATTTCTTTAGGCACATCTTATGTATCTCATTTTCTGTGAATGTTTATATATATTTATGTATTCCTGTTGGTATGATAAAGATATAATCTCAAAATTATATGTTGACTCTTTATTCAACATGAATGTAATATTTTAAAGGATAAGTTCACCATATACAGGGTGTAACATTTAACATGATATGAAAGCACCAGCTCCCGCTCCCCGCCAATCCCCCACTTTGACAGCTAGCAGGGGATCTTCCACCCTCCCCGTGTTAGCTGTCAAACTTTTAAAAATCATGGCAGTGCCGCATCACTCCTTAGCAGCTGTCGGCTTGTAGTTCTCAATGAGCTACCATGGAGCTGTGGAGAGCTGTAGCAGTTCATTGAATCTGTCAGTATATCTGCTTGCTTGTACATCCCGTATGGGCAATCAGATTTACTGACAAATCTGCAGGAGACCTGCATGACACCAACAATCTGCTGATCTCTGGTGCAATGTTTTTCAGGCTTCTGCAGCCAAAAATAATAAATGCACATTTTTACCTGCAAAAAAATGTGCATTTATTATTTTCTTATCAAAAAGTGAACTTATCCTTTAAATTCACATGATATGACTAAATATGTCATGTACTACTAGTGGATCAAGTCACAGTACATTGCACTAAAATTATGTAAAACTATACGTATATAGATCCATATGTACCATGGCCGGATCTAGGGTTGTGCTGGGGCGGGCTACGCCCCCCCAGATTTCCGTTTTTCCCCCCAAGCCAGCCACCCAATGGATGTTTGGCCTGGGTGCTTCCCTCTAGCCCTGCACTCAGTGCCAATACAAGCCTACAAGGGGAGGGCAGCCTGGAGCAGTGAAAGCCCAAAAAGGAGAAGTTGCAGAGAGGAGGGAGGCTATAGCAGGTGCTGTGCTTTCCTCTTCTGTCAAAACAGCATTCCTTTATGCGGCAGATAACACAGGATTGCTCTTCCATTGGGCTGCACATACGGTTTGATTACCCACTCCCTATGTCCTCCAAGGGCTACTCATCACCCGACAGCAGGACACATGGGTAGGGAGCAGGTATTTAAACTTGTGTGCAGCCTGACAGAAGAGCGATCCAGGAGGGGAAAGCACAGCACAACCAACACCTGCTCCTAGCTCTGTAGCAGTTCCCCCCCCCCCCGGGTAAAATGTGTGTGTGTGGGGAGATATTACAGGCAAATAGCACACAATGCGGGGGAATGATATGCAATAAAAGGGGAGGGGAGAGATCAGTCATTTGTGGAGGAGGGGGGGGGGTAAGGGCTATTTGTGCTGGGAAGTATAATAAAGGGCTGAAATTTGTGCTAGGAAGGGGAAGCTGGGGGGATTTGGGAATGTGTGCTAAGAGGAGAAATGGGGGAGGGATGATATGTGCTAGGAGGAGGAATGGGGGAGGGACGATATGTGCTAGGAGGAGGAATGGGGGAGGGAAGATATGTGCTAGGAGGAGGAATGGGGAGGGACCATATGTGCTAGGAGGAGGAATGGGGGAGGGACGATATGTGCTAGGAGGAGGAATGGGGGAGGGACGATTTGTGCTAGGAGGAGGAATGGGGGAGGGACGATATGTGCTAGGAGGAGGAATGGGGGAGGGACGATACGTGCTAGGAGGAGGAATGGGGGAGGGACGATATGTGCTAGGAGGAGGAATGGGGGAGGGGCAATATGTGCTAGGAGGAGGAATGGGGGAAGGATGATATGTGCTAGGAGGAGGAATGGGGAGGGATGGGGGGGTGATGCGTGTTAGGAGGGAGTTTGGTGAGAATTGAGCCAGAAGTGAAGATTTGGAGGAATTTTTGTATTGGGGAGTTTGTACTAAAGGGGGGGGGGGATTGGGGGGATTTGTGCTAGGAGGAGGAATGGGGGAGGGACAATATGTGCTAGAAGGAGGGTTTGGGGGAGGGATGATATGTGCTAGGAGGAGGGTTTGGGGGAGGGATGATATGTGCTAGGAGGAGGGTTTGGGGGAGGGATGATATGTGCTAGGAGGAGGAATGAGGGAGAGATGATATGTGCTAGTAGGAGGAATGGGGGAGGGATGATATTTTCTAGGAGGAGGAATGGTGGAGGGATGATATGTGCTAGGAGGAGGGTTTAGAGGAGGGATGATATGTGCTAGGAGGAGGGTTTGGGGGGAATTGAGCCAGGAGGAAGGATTGGTGGGAATTTTTGTGCTGGGAGGTTGTGGTAAGAGGGGGGACTGGGGGGGGGGTTGTGCTAGGAGGGGGGGATTTGTCCTGGGAAGGGCAATTTGTAGGGGGTTGTGCTAGGAGGAGGGATTGGGGGAATTTGTTTTGGGGGGAATTGGGGCTTGGGGGGGTTGTGCAAGAATAGGGGTTGGGGAATTTGGGCTAAAAGTGGGGATGGGGGGTTGATGCATGTTAGGAGGGAGTTTGGTGAGAATTGAGCCAGAAGTGAAGATTTGGAGGAATTTTTGTGCTGGGGGGTTTGCACTAAAGGGGGGGGATTGGGGGATTTGTGCTAGGAGCGGGAATTGGGGGGATTTGGGTAGGGAGGGAGGTTTTGTCCTGGGAAGGGAAATTTGAAGGGGTTGTGCTAGGGGGAGGGATTGAAGGGAGAGGATTTGTGCTGTGAGGGGGGATTGGGGGGATTTTGTGCCAGGAGGGGGTGGGGGAATTTGGGCTAATAGGGGTGCCTGGAAGGGGGATTGTGCAAGGAGGGGATATTGGGGGGATTTCTAATAGTATGGTAGAATTTGGGGGAGAGAATTTGTGCTAGGATGGGAAATTTGAGCAGAAAGAGACTGTGTGCTAGGAAGGGTGATTTTTTTGGTGGGTAATCGAGATTTGTGCTAGGAGGGGGGAATTGATGTGGGATTTGAGCTGGAAGGCAGGATTGGAGGGCAAAGATTTGTACTGGGAGGGTGGATTTGAACTTAGGAGGAGGGGGAATTTTTGCATTTTTGGGTGAAAGAATTTTAGCTTGCATATGGAATGTATGCTTATGAGGTGAGTGTGCTAATTAGTGCAGTCTTTTTTTTTTTTTTTTGATGGGGAGGGATTTATGCTGAGATAGGATGCTTACACTTTAGGTGCGCAGTTTGCCATCTTCACCCTAGGCACTTAATGACCTTGTCCCAGAACTGCCCATGCTACACACAGGGCACTCAACAGCTCTCCTCCACCCCACACAGTACATAGCTTAGATAGGATTCCTTTACAGACACAGCCTCAATATGCATAGTGTATAGCTGGCTGCTATGTTGCAGTTCTGACCTGTGAAATTCCCAAATCTGAATGGCAGCACAGCAGCAGTAGCCAGCTACAAACTTTGTAGATCAGGGATATGTCTGTAAGAGAATCTGATCCGAGCTGTGCTCTGTGTGGGGGGGAAGAGATTGGCTGAGTGCCTAGGCTATGTGCAGTGTGGGGATGGGAGTAGGAGTGATTTGTCACTAGTAAACCCAGTCCTCTTCTCTGCTGACCCCTGTACACTGCCTCACTGACCCCATCCTTTACCCTGCTGACACCCTGTACTCTGCCCTGCTGACCCCTCTTTACTGCCCTGCTGACCCTTGTCCTCCATCCTGCTGATCCCTGTACAGTGCCTTTCTGACCACTGTCCTCTGAACTGCTGACCCTCTTTCTTTGCCCTGCTGACCCCTGTCTTCTGCCCTGATAACACTTGTTCTGCATCCTGCTGACCCTTGTCATCTTCTCAGTTGAACTCTGCTCTCTGCTCTGCTTACCTCTGTCCTCTGACCTACTGACCAACTGTACACTGTCCTCTTGTACACTCCACTGCTGACTGCTCATCCTCTGCTCTTCTGACCCCCTGTACACTACCCTGTTGACCCCCTGTACACTGCCCTGCTTACCCACTGCACATTGCCATGCTGACCTCTGTCCACTGCCCTGCTAACCCTGTACATTGCCTTGATAACCCGCTGTACACTGCCCTACAAACTAATGGTCTCTGTACTCTCTGTGTCCTAAAAACTGCTTACACTATTCTCTGCTCTGCTGACCCCTGTACACTGCCCTACTGACTCCAATACACTGCCCTGATGACCTCACATCCTCTGCCCCCCGACATTTTATACTGCACCCCCACATCAGATAGGCTATATCCAGCCATGAATATGTACAGATTTGGATTTATATATTGAAACAAAAAAGGATCAATGCATTTTATTACCCTACCCTCTTTACTGTTTTCCTGCAGGTCCAACAATTATATATCCTCTTCAGTATGTTATCCTCAATACTATTCAAATGCTTTTTGCTGCAGTGCATACTGATATTTACTAACAACACTCTAAAGCTGTGCAGCATCTGTTGAGTTATCCTTCACATGTATAGTCAGAGTCGATGGTAGCTAGTTTATATGATGATGATGATGAAGGTAATTGAAAGGTTCAGGAATAATGAACACTGTAGCAGGGGCGGACTGACAACTCATGGGGCCCCCCGGGCAATAGGGAATCATGGGGCCCCTGTGTCCTTGCCCAAACTCAAAAAAGCCTATGAAAAAGGTACCAGGGGCATCTCATGGGGCCCCCTACTGACCCCGGACCCTCGGGCAGTGCAGAGTTTCCAAATGGTCAGTCAGCCCCTGCACTGTAGTGTAGTGCTCTGCTCCATGTCTGCCAGCGTTATGATATGAAGTCAATACAGGTGCACACCATGCTTTTTTTTAAGCCTGGATTGTATCACTGAGTTTGTACCAAATACCTCGGGTGTGTGTAGCCTTATTAGTGCGCTTGCAACAAAAACAATTGAATACTATTTGTTATACTTTTTTTATTTGCACTAACATCCAAATTATCAGGGCAACTTTTGGTGTGTGCTCCCTTCTTCAAGGTCCAAGCAGTACTAATACAAAATGTTTTAGCAGAATATTAATAAGACAATCTTTGAGGGAAAAAACGCAAACAAACCTACAAAGCAATGGTATTAAACTTGGATAGTTAGTGAGATAAACCAGGGAGAGGGCTATGGATTGGGTGGAGGAGAGTCACAGAAGTGAGAGTGGTGGTACAACTGTTGAAAACAATTAAAAAATCATCAAGAGGTCCACATGTAGTCCATTATCTTTTGAATTATCAAAGAATTATCATTCTTGGTGCAAAAGTTTTCCTTTCCTGAGCAGTACTGAAGTTTCCTTTAAGAACCATAACATCCATATCTTCCATAGTATGGTCTGGTTGTGAGAAATGATGTCCCTCAGGTGTGCAAAAATCATCTTCTTTGTGTCCTTTATTTGTGTGTCTTTGTAAATTCTTGCATTCTTTGCATTGGGTGAGGCAGACAACATTATTGGAGGTATAGCTGTATGATTCTGTAATATTAAAGGTCCCTTTGCATTTGCAAAATACATTGTTTTCTCAAGGAAATAATATCACATTTCCCTTGATAAAATTTTGCATTGTGCTTTCTGTGAAGCAGTATCATCAGATCCACACTGTTGGCAACCAATAATATTCAGTTATATAGAAAAGTGACGGCAGAAAAAAACAGAGTGGTCCATTGATTGTGCCTGTTTTTTTGGTGTGTGTTTTTCTCTTATTTTTGGGGTGGGGGCGTTTGTTTTTTTTAGGTTTTTTTTTTGGGGGGGGGTTGTTAACTTTTTTGTTGGAGTATAAATCTATGCTTGTCCCAAGCATGTTTGGATCTATTTACTGTTGACTGGCTCACTACATCTGCTGCAGTTTCATATCTACTTTCTACACTCCTCATCTTGTAATAGTGTACTTGCATCAAGTACACAATACAAACAACTAGCAGGTTTTCTGCATATGATATCAGTTATGTGGGAATGAAAACCTGGGGCACATGGCCATTCAAATTTATGGAAACCTATTGGTGAAAAAGGTTGCTTATAGAATTCAAGCACAGTTGTTTAGAAGAATGTTGCTACATTTGTTTTAATATGTATATTTCATTAGGTTTCCCTTTATATTTAAGAATATTTAAAATTATTATTATACAGTATTTATAAAGCGCCAATGGTTCACTCAGTGCTGTACATTACAAAGGGGGACAGAACATGTGACAGAACAATACCAATACAATGCAAAACATGAGGGGATCGAGGGCCCTGCTCTTTCGAGCTTACAATCTAGGAGAAAATAAATGTGTTCTGGTAGAAACATTGCAGATCTCTTTCTGAAAATGCTAGCTGTTTGGCTTTTTCTAGTTTTCCAAGTCCCTGATTGAATCATTGTCAGTAAATGAAAAAACACTGAAGCTAGAGTCAACATGACAGGTAGAAATATTATTGATATTACACAACACATACCATGTATTAAAGCAGAAGTTCAGGCAAAATGACAAGATAAATATGAATAGTCCACCAAAAGTTAAAATTAAAGGCATTATAACCCTTTCTATCTGTACCTTGCATTTTCACCTGCATACAATGTGCTTTAATCTTGTCATTTCATGATGTCATTTGTTGCTCTGTATGCATAACCTATAGTAGAGTAAATCTTCACACTCCTTTGTCAGCAATTTCTGTTTGTATAGAAACAAACAACACAGGATGGTATGACTACACTACACCTAAATATAATCCAAAATCTGCACTAAGAAAAATAGACACCAATATGTAGCAGCTGGACACTGTACCTTGATACCAGGCACCTCATAAACAGTGTGCAAATAAAGCGCAGCACTTAAAACATTTCAAACAGAAATCATGATAAAAAATTAGAAAAATAATATAAAATTAATCTCAAAATGTTCATAAATGAAATATGGTGAGATCAAAGCAGAACAATCTCCAAATGCTGTGGTGAAATCAGAAGACCTCCACAGATAGCCAATGTGACACCAACCATTTGCATGCAAGGCTTACCAGAAGATATGTGACCCCCTGCTAAGAGTGGTCAATCTGCACTTTTATGAGATGTAATTGGTGACAACAAGGGAAATGTACAGTTAGATGGACACCCATGGAAAAGACAGGTAACCCTCCCAAGCCAATCTCCCTGTATATGATGGCTCCAACCACTAAAAAAAAGTTATATGAAACCAGAGCTCGTGGGGTTAAACATGTAATACAAGATTTCTCCACATAGTGTAAAAACATCAAATATCCAAGATTTATGCAAATATAAAATGCACTCACATGATAAAAGCATGTACAAGCACTAAAACAATTCTTTCCAGCATCCAAGATGGCCTCCGGCCAGTCACGCATGCGTTGTAGTGTGTGTGCGTGGCTCCACCCTGCGCATTTCATCATAAATGACGGCATCAGGCACACTACACCTATTTAAAATAACAACAACTTTTGAAAGTGTATAATTCCTTTAAGGAGGTTTTACCAGAACTTTTTTCTTCAATACTTCTTTCTTTGTTCTGATATCCAGCATCAGTCATCCTACTTTCTCTGCTGCTAGGATATTATGGACCAGCTGTAGTCTGTGACTGGACAGTGATGGTTAAGCAGCACAGCTACCTACCAGCATGTAAGCCCATGAACTGGTTGGCTCCTTTGTACTGTTTCTTCCTCTCTTTCTCAAAGCTCTGTTGTACAGGGACTGCAAGAAGCTGATACCAGGTCAAACTCAGATATTTTCATTACTTGTCCTCAAAAGAAAAAATACATTTAATAATGGACTAATGATTACAGAACTGTATTAATTGTGTCTTAATTATCTGCCTAGTGTTTGGCTTTAATCATATACCAGTATATGGGAATAGAGACGGGTTCAAGAAGGCCAAGAACAGCTGTTTTGCAATATTGGTTCTGAATAAAGGCAGTGCCAAAATACATTTTAAAGATATAAAGTAATTTGTTGTAACATTTAAAAAAGAACAGCATAACTGAATGCTTTCAGTATTCAAGTCAACATGAAGGTTTCCAGTTCACTTTTATTCTCTCGTAGCTCGCAGTAACAGAAAAGTAGGGGAGTATATCAACACAACACAAAATACAAGTCATTTTCTGCCCCCAGGTTATCACTCACAAGCCTTGTCTGATCACACAGCAGTACAATTTTAATTACTGTTTTGCTGCATAACCTGATTAGAACTTCATAGCACATGTATGTGATTATTGCAACACCAAGGTTCAGGTCTCTGCAGTGCACATCTGCTCCAATTAGTGTAGCTTAAGTAGACTGCTCCAGACAGATTGAGACTGTGTCTTTTCAACAGGTCACTCTGTCAGCTCATGCCCTGATCTCTGACATTTGTCTAACTGTTCATGCCCTGGATTATTCCTGCACATTGTTTGGACTAAATTGTTGCTTAGCTTGTCTGTGTTCATGCTGACTTTCTACCTGTCTAGAAACAGAACTCTGTTGAGAAATGGGTTATCTGCACCGGAAT
This sequence comes from Staurois parvus, assembly GCF_062004578.1. Taxonomy (NCBI): domain Eukaryota; kingdom Metazoa; phylum Chordata; class Amphibia; order Anura; family Ranidae; genus Staurois; species Staurois parvus. Next base: position 11,427,166 of record NW_028317971.1, read on the forward strand.
CAACTATTAGTCTGCTACTGTTTGCTCTGACTATCTAAGTGAGTAGTAAATAACAACGGTCATGCCGAGGATCAGCAAACTGCACCACATCCCAAAATGTAAATAAGGATGGATACAGAAAAAGAATAATTGGATTTTGGTCTATCCGGCTGGTCTGTGAGACACTGTGGCAGATAGGAGGCTGTTAAGCTTGGGGTCCTGAAAAAATATTGCTGACAGCCATGTCCACATTCTTTACCCACTTTTTTATGTGATAGTAAATCTGTGCTACATTGATGTTATTTTTCACATCCCATGGTCTTCCCCCTTGTTGAGGCCCCTTGTTAACTTTCTGGGGAGCCCCTGTACCACCAACCAAGATCTAAAGCTTTAGTTCCACCAACCAAAGTTTAACTCAATGGAGTTGATTTACTAAAATTGCAGAGTGCTAAATTTGGTGCAGATGTGTATGGTAGCCAATTGGCTTTTAAGTACAGAGGCCAAGGTTCTTCTTTTCCCGAAGGAGAGATTCCCAGCCTGGAGGGCAGCCTGCCCTCCTGGCAATCCAGCTGACAGTCCACAAAGTTTATCAGGGACTAAAGTGGAGTGCCAATGAAGACTTGCCTTGAGGGTTCACAGAGCAGCCTGCCTGCTGGAATCTTAGGGACATTCCAAGCTTGAGAGGACACCGTGGGTGCTGACTCAAAGAAAAATGATTTGAGTAACTGTTGCTTCTATTACCCCTGTCACACAATGTACAAGGCATCATGCCTAGCCTGGGACATTGCTAAAGGTGCTCCAGTGCTGCCCACTTGGTATCCCTCTGTTACAGGACTGCTCTGCAGAGCTACTATAAGCAAGTTTGTTCCTGTTAGTAATGTGGAGTAACCACAGCTCCCTGAACCCTATACAAGTTATTGCTGCAAGAAAGTTTGAAAAGACAACCCTTCTAGACTGTGTTTCCTGGATTCAGAAGTATGGAGTTGCTGGTTGTGTGGCTGCTGCACTAGCGGGAATAGAACAAGGGACTTTAAAACTGCAGGGTAGCGCTAAACTATGCAGAGATGCATCAGATTTTGCACTCTCCAGTTATAGTAAATCAGCTTCAATGTGTATAATTTACTGAGGACTTAAAGTCCTGTTATTCTTTTTATGTATTTATGCTTATCTAAGTGAGTATTTTTGCATTTATCCTGTGTCATTCGGTTGTCACCTCTTGTGACACAGTGTGTCCACCAAACTCTGTGACATCACTTAGTAGAATATAACAAAAGTCCTACATTTGATATTATTACCACCTTAAAGTGGTACTAAACCGCAAAAAAACAAAAAAAAACCCTGCAGGATATTGGCATAATGTGCTAGTATGCACTGCAAACTAGCACATTGTGAAATACTTACCCTAAATCGAAGTCCTCCACCAGAGCGCTGTCACTGCTAACAGGGTTTACATCTTCACCCGATCTTTCATCTGGCGAACATTTGAATTAGAGCTGCAATGACATCACTCCCATGCATGCGCATGGGGGTCATGGCTGTGGCACAGCTATCTTAATGGACGGCATGTCACTCATTGAGAGCATAATATTCATGCACCAGTGACATCACCAGCTGCTACTAAAGAAAATATCTCCTAAACATTGCACTTTTACTGTACCTACAGGTAAGCCTTATTATAGGATTACCTTTAGGTACAAGTAAATAAGAGGGACTTTACTACCACTTTAAGGCCGAACTCCAGCCTGCACTGCAGGCAGACATAAAAACATCATTTAATTTTCCAGAGATCTATGTTGTACATTTTTGTACAAATCTTTAAAGTAATTCTAAAGGTTCCTTTTACTTTTTTTTTTAAAATACCAAGCATTTATATACTTACCTGCTCTGTGTAGTGGTTTTACACAGACCAGCCTAGATCCTCCTCTTCTAGGGTCATCCTGTCTGTTGGGTGCCCCCACAGCAAGCAGCTGGCTATGGGGGCACCTGTGTCTATTCACACATAGAGTTGTGGCTTGGCCCTGCCCCCTCTCTCTCCTCATTGGCTGACTGACGGTGATTGACAGCAGTGAGAGCCAATGGCTCCCACTGCTGTCTCAGCCAATGAGGAGACAAAGACCTGAAGCAGCTGAGGCTGTCATTCACATCACTAGATTGTGATGGGGCTCATGTAAGTATTGGGGAGGCTGGGGGAGCTGCTGCACACAGGTTTTTACCTTCATGCATAGAATGCATGAAGGTAAAAAACCTTCAGCCGTTACAACCACTTCAAAGCTGGCCATAAACTGGTAGATTTCCAAATGAATATTCATAAAAACATTTGTATGAACATTATCAGTACATTCAATGACTGTAAATGCTTTTCAAAAGAACGTCAAAATGTTGTTTGCTTTTAACATTTGGTTTTGGAATGAATGTTATTTCCTGAACCAAACCACAAACACTGATAGAAATTTGTTTGAGAAAAAATTTCCATCCTGCGCCTTCAACTTTTCTTGAATTGTATTATAAAAAAACTTTGAATAAAATTCTACTAATGTATGACCAACTTTAGTCTCTTGGCAATAGCCTTCTCTGTTCACACAACAGACAGGTGTGGATGAATTCACTTACTGTCACTGATTTACTGAAATAAATAAACAAGTGCAGGTTTAAATTGCTATTGCATGCTTACAAGAATGACACCAGATTGTACAGATGTACATGTACATGCACATGTGAATGCAGTCCTTGGATTTATCTAATTGATCATACAATGATCTTCAATGTGTACAGTGAGGTTCTAGTTTACTGTGTGCAGGGAACATCCAAATAATGCTGTTTATATGCATTCTGTTCTGATAAGGTACAATAGGGAATTTTTTCTGTTAACATTTCACTTTAGGGAAAAAACAAGATGTGCTCAATAAGCAATGAAATTCACTTGTTCCAAACAAAGCACACTGTGATACTCCCAGCACAGTGTGCACTATGGTTTTTTTTTTTTACTTTTAATGACTTCAGTGCAGTTTTATCTATGTCAGAAGGGCAAAATCCATAACAGTGCTCCCAAACATTTGTGAAAATCACATTTTTATTTTAAGCTCACTAGTGTTTAACAGGTGTACACTAGAAAGGTGAACTGTACACACACCATAGCAAACTGCACTTATTAGTAAACTCACTGTATGTACAACTAATATATGTGAATAATTCTCTGTGCATCCTAATAAGAAAGTGTATCACATGATGTGCTTTTAAATACAAATCTTACCAGTATTTACCCTTGAGGAAGTCACGTGGGTGGTGATGAAACATGTTGGGGTGAAGTGTGATGACATCATCACACTACCCGGAAGTAGCTGTGTTGGATGGTTGGTAAAGTGATGCTGTGGTTTTTACATCTTAAGGAGGTAATGCACCTTATAATTTAAAGCTACTTTATGGTGGTGCACTGACTTACTGGTGTCCTATATCATGTTATTTTCATTCTTAGTCTTTAATAAATTGTTTTTTAAAGAGGTAAAGCACTATGTTAATTTTTTTTTTCAAGCTGAGATGGTGATGTTAAGTATAAAGCTACCCATACTTATCTTGAGGGAAAGTAACTTGGTGACAATGTCCGGAGGCATCTTGAGACATACACAATAGTAAGGTCAATATTTAGAGGAGAGCGCACAGTGTGAATGGTGGCGAACTCACCTGAGAATATTGCACAAAGAAATGTTTGCAAGTGCATGTGCAAATTAAGTTGTTACTAAAAACTCATTGGGTGAACAGGTTTATTTATATTATTCCCATATACACTACATAGATGGTGGTGTGCACAGTGATTATTTGAAGAACATTGATATTTGTTTATGGTCACTCTGAGTATTAATATATGAGATACTGTATATAACATTCAAAGGGGATACATTTGCTTTTATATTGTATTGCACTTTTGATATAATTTGGTTCTATGTTGCACTGTACTTTTTGAGATAAGATCACTATGTGTACACCAGTGCCTGTATGCAGGTGTTTGCATTACAGGATGGAGCTGGGTGTATTTTCATAAACTTTAGGAAATTAAGCCAACTGTATCATTGTCCCATTGCCTCGGTGGAACCAACCCTACACACATCTACACCTGTATAGCTATAAATATATATATATATATATATATATATATATATATATGAACACTGCATACATATACATTTGTAAATTCTATATAATCTATCTGTGTGTGTATAGATATAAATAGATCGATCTATGTATCTATCTATGTATCTATCTATGTATCTATCTATCTATCTATCTATCTATCTATCTATCTATCTATCTATCTATCTATTTTATACATATATATATATATATATATATATATATATATATATATATATTGTAGATAGATGAATAGATAGATAGATAGATAGATAGATAGATAGGTCTATTTATATATCTATCTACAATATATATATATATACATATATATATATATATATATATATATATATATATAGTGGATATATAGATAGATAGATAGATAGATAGAAATATATATCAATATCTATAAACACACAAGCACATGAATAAACATAGAGTGATTATATCAGAGTATTTAGTATATATAGTAAACTGAACATCCCGTGTCTCACATTTGTATGTGACATAATCCTTATGTAAACAGCCATAAAAAAGCTATAAAGTCTCATGCCGGTTGCAGAAAATAAGAGCACAAAAAGTTTGCACACTCACTGAATGAGTGCAAGTGACATAGACAGAGAAAATAAGTGACAGCATTCCTTGTTGGATGACTAATATCATCATTAAGCAATGTGGTCTGCCCTATATAAAGACAGCAAAAGATGGGATTTCACTCATACTTCATTCAAACTAAGGCTGACTTGTAAAGGTAAGGCACTTCTTTTCTATGTGAATTATTTTTGACGTAGCTAATATGTAGCTATTCATTTTAATTGTGGGCTGGTAGAAGTGAATATGCTGCATTATGTAGATAGATAAAAGGTAGATAGAGATATATTGTCTTTAGATGAAGTGGTCCTAATTACAGGAACAATAATTTTGTTTGCTTTTCCAAGTAGTAAGTGCAATTGTGCTTATTCCCCTGCATATTTCTAGGTGGTTATTAGGTTAGTTAGTACATGAGTTCATTTAAAAGCAGATTCCACAATATAAGAGTCAAACCTATAGTATCAAAATACCATAGTAATATGTAAATAACATTTTTCACTATACCTTGATATACTATAAAGAAGATGACCACCACTGTATTCAGTATCCATGTGCTGTTCTTATTTATGTTAGAACATACCCACAGTTTCCTATAGGACTGCATTGCCTAGTTCATCTTTTGAATGTATGTTATTCTGCATTGCAAGTTCCAGGTGTGCTTCTAGTTACTCATATTGGAACAATGTTTATTTGCGCCCTCATAGGCTACTAATGCTTTCTGAACATCAGAAGAGTCATATAACCTCAGGTGTGCCCATTTTTCTCATCCAGATCTAGCTGAGACTTGATTTTTTACATTTGGGATTTCCCTTGTAACTCTAGACTTAAATAATTGCATTTTTATACGATGTAAGTAAAACTCTGGTCCTATCAAGAAGATATAAATGCTTCAATTTTTCATGGTGCCTTTTTGAATACTTTATGTACATTAGTACTTTAGTGATCTATTTAATTCAAAGGCATATTGCAATGTAGAATTACTTTTGTACATTGATAAACAGGATATTTTTTACAGTAATAATAAAATGCTAAGATTTTGTTAAAAGAATGGACATAAGTAGTTGTAGCTGGGTAGATATCTAACTAAAAATAACAAGCGGATATAGTTTTTTAAGATCTAGGGCATTTTGTGGTTTTTGGCCTTATGGCAGTGGCAGTGGTATATGCACAGCTCTTTGATTCTCTGCTCATCTACATAGAAAAGCAGAGGATCAGGCCCACTCATGGAGTATTTTTCCAAGAAGGTAGAAATTGTCCCTGACCAATATCAAGTGCGTTAATTAAACTGTTACCTGAAAATTGTCACTTTCCATTTCTTTAAACCCTTTGCTACTTCACCATAAAATATAATCAGAATTTGAATCCAAGCATGCACAGTATTTATATGCATATGTCTCCTTTAATAATGTTGTGTACACTTAAAGATACAATATAATTGTCACGCAGGGCGCCCATTGCTTCTGTGGTTGCAGGGTGAGGTAATGAGCAGAAAGTCTTATATCTGTCTAGGTAGCAAGGGTGCAAATGGCTTACAGAGCAAATGATTGTGAAAATAATAGAGGAACATTAATGAAAATAGTCACAATTTTGAAAAAATACACTTCTGCTCAAGCTCTTTTTGGAGTTTCTCTCTATTGAAAATAATGGATTATGCTTTGTTTAAGAAGAGTGCCAAAAAATAAAATGATTCAATTTTTTTAGAGAACAGTAACATTTTGATGGGTTATTTAAACCCTAACTAAAATAGAGTAGAAATGGCCTGAAGCAGCCTTAAGAGGTAAATCACAGTTCTGACCTTTGTAAATAGTCTTCTCCCACCATAAAAAAAACCCCAAAACAAAACAAAAAAGAAAAACAACTAAAAAACAACAACATAAAAAATAAACACAACACCCCCCCCCCAAAAAAAAAAACTAACTAAAAACAACAAAAAAAACATTAGTTGGTAATAGCACCTTTGTTACAGTTTATCTCTCATTTAATGATTTTTTTTTTTTAATTTGTTTCCCCCGTCGTTGACTACATTTCCTAGAATTACTCATATCCCTATTAATCCCAGAACAGAGCAGGTACAGCCTAAATCACTTCCAGCAAGCCACAAATTAGTTTATTTCTGATATCTTTCTAGAAATGAACTACTTGCCTCAAGAAGCAACTGCAATCAGAATAATCAGTTTAAAAAGTATTACAATAACAACATTGAACAACGACATACATTTTGTATATTTTAACCAAGTGAACATACTACTGCAGCAGAGTTAAAATGATTAGCAGAAATGGCTCTACAAAGTGATTCCTCTTTCAAATGTTTGTATAGCAGAAGAGTTAACAGAGTGTTCTTAAGATCCAAGACCAGTTCGGGGAAAGACCCCTGTCATTTTCCAAATTGTTAGCATTCTCCAAAATGTTCTCTTATTGGCGGTTACTCTCTGTATCCCTGAGGCACACATTGCTTTCAGTATAACAGGATAACTATTAGCACACTGCAAACTCATAGAAGCATGAACGCAAAGAGGCTGTCATTTCCCAGCAAAGGGAAAGGCAAAGATTTAGTGAGTCAGTCCCAGCAGACGTGTCAGAGTCAAAAAAGAACTGCACTCATGAGGTCATTCTTAAGATTCCTTACTCATTTTTATAATGCAGCCAGTAGCCACAAGCAGCAAAATAATGCAGAGAAAGCAAGGTATACCACAAGTATATGTTGAACATGCTGAAACATTTCACATAAGTATACTTTTTATAGTAAGGTAATTACCCAACAATAATTAAAAGGGTTTTAAAAAAGATATTCAAATCCATATTAGTTGAGGCATCTTGGAGCAGAAAAGCAGAAATACGTGACACTTTATGTACATTAACAATCATTCTCACTTTGAAATATTAAAAGTAGCTCATGGTTGTACATATTGCTGTATAATAGATGTGGGATTTTTTATTTTAAATGTTATAAAATGTAAAGTAGTAATGGCAAAGGAGCCTGTAGTGAGGAAGTAGGGAGGCTGGCATTGATGTCCTGTAATTCCATATGTACAGGGTATCCCAAAAGTCTCCATACATACAAAAATTATCTCATTAACTCATATTATGAGTGGGGAGAAGACTTTGTGTGTATGTGTAGAAAGAGTTGGCCAACATGTAGAGAATATTTAGTAAAATGTGTAATGAATAATTTGGAAATAAAGGTAAATTTAGCTACAATTTTCCCTATGTATTGGGACTTTTGGGACACCCCATATTAGTCTCCTGGCTGTCATACTGATCTCATGGCTTCATTACTTTCTAAATCACTGATTTGGAACACGTATCCAGCTTATTTCTGATTTCAAGATGACTTTTCTTAATTCACATTTATTGTTTTTATCACAGGCACTTATAAAGCACTGACAATTTTTACACAGCACTTTACATATATATTATACATTCACATCAGTCCCTAACCCTCAAAGAGTTTACATTCTAATGTCCCTACCTCACATTCATACATATACATACTAGGGCCAATTTAGACAGGAGCCAGTTAACTTACCAGCATGTCTTTGGAGTGCGGGAGGAAATCCATGCAGGAACAGGGAGAACACGCAAACTCCAGGTAGGAAGTGCTGTGGTTGGGATTCAAACCAACGACCCTAGTACTGCAAGGTGGAAGTGCTAACCACTTAACCACTGTGCTGCCCAACACAGCTGTTTTAGGTCAGTCTTAATTATTGAAGCCAGAGACAACCATATTTTATTAGATTTTCTAAAATGCACACACTTATCTCAATGCACATGTACCGTTTAACAGAATTAAAATTGTTGCCTTAACCATAAGGCTTTAAAAATGATTGACCGACTAAGCAGTGAAGTAAGAATTAGGATAACCTTGAACTTGCATGTTAAAACATGTCAGCAAAGGCAGCTGCCATATCTCTATCCCTACAGGCTTACTCTAGGCCTCAAAGCTAGCTTGAAATTTCTCACTTCTACCCAATCACCAATTCCATACTAGTACTGCACACGTCATAACAATTATAAGAATACAAATACCACATTTAATGTTCTTATTTCACTCTTTATAATGCTCTAAAATGATACAACAGCCTCAGCTTAAAATACAGCACATTTCTGCTTCCTAATTACAGATGTCGTAAAAACCTACAGCCTTCAAAGAATCATACCCTAGGTATAAAGGCTGTTATTATCATTTTGTTTATGGATTATTTTATTACAATTGATTTTTATAACAACATCATTCCCTAGTTAATGATGGATCAAATCACTTTTAGCTGAAATAACAAATTATAAAGCTGCTAGTTGTTTTCAGTGTGCAAACTGAAGAATTCCCTACCAAGTAATAAAAATGTAACTCTCAGTGGGCTGCTAGAGTCCCGGATGAAGTCATCATGGAAAAGAAATGGAAAACCGAAACTGTGAAGGTCAACTGAGGATACACTGTATTTAGTAACCAGTTAATTCCACTGTGTCAGGCTCTGCCCAAAGGGGATATGAGTACATGAGCACCAACGTGTATTTACATTAATAGAAGGATTAACGTTTTTTACATTAAGTTTGACAGAAGGCATAGTAACATTACCATTGTGACAGAATCTGTGTGTTGATAGAGGAGATAAAACTGAGAGATTTGGGGATTTTGACACATAACTGGTGGGAATTTTGGGTCACATGGCCACTGCAGGGCTGTAAATATGTCTGAATAGGAACTCCTGTGGTTCGTGGTATGATAACCTCAGCCAGCATAACATGAAGGTTTTTAAACACTACTGTTATAGTGCCACATGTACAATGCTTACAGAGGAATCACTGTTTCTGTTATACTGACTTGAGTATATGGGAATGTTACCTAAACGTGAAAGTTTAGGCAGTATTATAAGGTATATATTTCTCTTGAGAAAATATTGCATATTAAAAGTACCGATTTGGACAGAGAGAGAGTATTGATGAAATAGCATACATTTATACACAAATGGCATTAAGTATATTCTTTGCTAAACCCATGTTTTATTATAGGATTGGGTAAAAGGAAAACACAATGTACTACACTGTACTACCATTATGTGGACTCAGCTTGATCTGGCTTCCTCTGTGCCATGGATTTTCTCTACAAACAGACCGCCTTAAGGATGATGCAAAGCTACTTTCAAGTATACTCATCACCAGAATCCAAGAACATCCAATCCAGGTAAGATAAAGCCAGACAGGAAATGTCAAGGGACGGCACCAATATCGAGTCCAATATTTATTGAGCTGAGACACTGACCAACTTGAATAATATGAAAGAAAAATACCTATCTATAGAACATTCAGTTTTGCAATATTGTGACCATGAAAAAACAAAACTTCAGCAAAAACTTTTTTTGGATATAGGGTGGAGATCCCTATTGTTTTAACTATCTATGTAGCACTTCAGAAATTTCCTGTAATAAAAATAGAATGGAGTGAAGAAGGTTTGAAACCTTTGTCAGTATTCTGTTGCAATTTGAACCACTGATAAATGATAAGTGCACTTTAAAACAAATTGCATTTATCCTTTGTGTCCCTTATCCCTGTCATAATCTAACCCATCCTACCCCTCTACTTATGCAACCTGTCTTAATCTGTCACTGTGGTTCCACTGTTTGTTTATATTTAATTGCAGAAGTCTTCACTGTCCTGGTCAATTTCATGCATTAGTTCCCTAAAGACTTCTATAGGACTGTGTCCCAAGACCACAGACAATCATAAAAAGTCCCATAGACGTCTATTGGGCTGAAATAAGGAGGCTTCTAATGAAATAATGGAAACATGGGTGTTGGCTTAATGAAAGTTATGCATCTGAGGATTAAGTTATGGGGACAATAAGGATAAATGCACTTTGTTTTAAAGTGCACTTATTCTTAAGATGATTTACCTTCACTTCTTGTCCAGATGACAAGTGTCAGACAGATTTGGAAGTGCAAAAAAGTCTTCTCAATGGGGACACAGACATTTTCATCTGATTCATATGTCACTAAAACTTGACTTAATAGGAGAAGTGAATTAAATCAAATAAAAATAAGCTGGTAATATTTATACTACTTAATGAACAAGCACAGACTTAGAGAAAGATGCTTTAGCAGGAGGTATGGGTAAAAGCCCTCTATAATACCTATGTACTGAACTTCTTATGACCCAGTATAATACAGCAGCCTGGCTGCCAGTACCATGGATACAACAGGATGAAAAACAGTTATAAAACATAACTGAACAATAGGTGAGCAATGGTGACAATATTGTACAGGGATGTCCTCACACCATAAACATTGCTAAATGTCACAGTCAGGGGTCAGGCTTGGAGACCAGTAGCAGAAGCGAGGCTTCCACCGACCAGTAGGTTAAGTATACAAGCAAGTCACCTGGTGGATGACATGGACTCACCCAAGGTGCAGGGTCTAAGCACCCACCAATATTCACCAGAGCTCCTGGTGGAGATGGTTTTGCTGCCTTTTAATACCACGTTGCGATCCTCATGATCACCCCACCAGGGGGTGAGAAAGCTGGGGTCCAGTAGCAGATATAGCAGGTAGGGATCAAGCAGAAGCATAGTCTGTAAACAAGGCAAAGGTTGGTAATGAGTGGTTGCAGTTTGGGATCAAGCAGAATCATATTTGAGGAAGAAGCCAAATGTCAGTACCGAATGGTATCGAAGATACGGAGGGCAGCAGGAGGGACAAAAACAAGATATTGGCTAGAGAAAGCACAATAATCTGGCAGCAAGTGCAAAGGTCATGGCTTAAATAGGAAGGAGTAAAGAGGTAGGATTGTCCAAGGAATTGTCCAGGGAGCTGTCCAGCATCTCAGGTGGCTCAGCAAGAAAAAATACTTCTTGATGCTGCAGAGGTTGAAGGTTCAGATCCTGTTTCTGACACTGTGGTTTATCAGCCATAGACTCTTTTATTGCAATGCTTTCAAATGCTATTTATAGTCCTGCTTGCTTAAGGATTTTATTACAAGTAGGAAGACAGTTGACATAAAAATGAGTGGTATACTTAACAGTTAAACATTGATTAACAATTGTTATACTTTTCCACAGTTCAACTACCCAAGCAGCCTGAAAAGCAGTGGCTTGGATTTCATTCCGGATGAGCAGATACTTGAGAGTTTGGAGAAAATGGATGAGACTCTTGAAATATTCCAGAAGATTTTGGCCAATATCCCCATGGAAAATGTAGAACAAATGCTGAGTGACTTAGAAAACCTTCGCAGCCTGCTACAGCTACTCAACCGCATTATGGGTTGCATAGTCACAGAGCCCAGACAAACCAATGTAATAGAGAACTTAAAGGAACAGTATGAAAATGCCTCCTATACCATGGAAAAGGTGACACTTGAGCGTCTTCAGAAATCATTACACAGCATCATGAAGCACCTAGATTATATTACAGACTGCCAAAAAGTAGTTTAAGGATCTACAGAGCCATTAGTGAGATTTGTTTCATCCAGAGACATAATGGAATGGTTTGAAGTGGACAAACCTTTGTAATATTTATAATTCAGGTACTCTTGTTGCTGCAGTCCTGATGAAGCTGTGCTTCTATTAGGTCACTCACATCATAATAAGAAGTGTTATATTCTGTAATTCAACAAATGTTTGGAAACAATAGTTAACAACACACTAGGGTTGATTTACTAAAACTGGAGAGTGAAACATCTGGTGCAGCTGTGCATGGTAGCCAATCAGCTTTTAACGTCAGCTTGTTTAATTAAGCTTTGACAAACTGGACGCTGATTGGTTTCTATGCAGATCTGCACCAGATTTTGCACTCTTCAGTTTTAGTAAATCCATACCATTGACTACTTTTGCTGTTACTTTCCCATATACCTTCAGCATAGTCAGTATAGGCAGAAGATATGATTTTTCTTTTTTAATGCAATCTTTATTTAACGATGATATCAAAGTGACTTTTCAAACACTAAAATGCACTAGTATGTAGATTAAGAAATAGTATTCCCTTTGGAACAAAGTGCCTGCATGGATTTATGCACTGTTTTAGTTTAATACATTCCATGTAATTCCATGTGAATAAGGTACCCTAGGAACCAACAACGTCTTCCAATAGAAACCATATGTTTACATTCTAGAATTCGTTTTTGTCTGAAAATGGTAGCAGCTTACTTGGGACAGAGTTCAAGCTCAACCTTGAGAAGGTTAAGTATAGGTGCCCTTTGCACCCTAACATTTAAAACCTAATAATAATAAGGCCATATTTTCAGTCCCCTGAATTAACTTGTATCTTTTTCTTAAAAACATGAAATCAATGTACAACTTCAAACAGCATCCAGCTTGATGACACCTCTTCTTTGATGTATCTCTCATATTTTTGAATTATACCTTTTCATATCACAAACATTTCATTCTATGTTTAGCCTACCAAGAATACTCAAATGAGTTGATTTAATAAAGGAAAATAGGTGTTTCACTTTACAGGGGAAGTTGCCCTTTGCAAGGGAATTTTCACGAGACCTTAGTGAATGAGGGGAGACACTGCTGACTTCCATCACCTTTTCATGTGCAAGCAAAAATTCTGTTATTTTTTATTTTCCTTGCATGTGATTAGGTGTTCTTTGCAAGGTGAAACTTCACCAAGCAACTTCCCTTGCAAAGTGAACAACCTATTAACCTTTAGTAAATCACCCCATAAAGTTTCCTTAATCTCAGCCATCTCCTCCTTAAAAAGGGATAGGGCTGCTATTAAAAAATAAACAGACATCAATATAGTAATCCAACCCTGGACAGCATGATTGAAAATAAATTAAATCCCCCTTATTACATAATTTTGGCAAATCGAAAGGACAATGTTGTGTACCATCCATGATAGCTTTTTTTTTTAAATGTGCACTAGAAGTTAAACCTTCAGAACAAGATTTGTGGGATCTGACCCCTTCTTTTTGGCACAGGCAGTACTGATACACAAAGGTTTAGCAAAACATAAAAAAAAAACTGCGTGGACGTTTGCTTAACATTTTGCTAAATCTTTGTGTTGCGATATGGAGGGTGTAGACCTCTATAAAGCTTGCCCTAAAAATGTTTCGCTTAGTGCAAATAAAACATATCATGGACAGTACTCAACTTTATTGTTGCAAATGCAATAAGAGTTTCAATCACTTACAAAAAATGTGCAAATTGTTAAATCTATGGCCTGCATAAAATATATCTGAAGCAAGTCCCCTTTACTTTCAGCCCTGTAGGAACAACAAGAGGTGAGAGGAAACCATTCCAATGTGAGGGGGAATCTCCTCTTAGATACTTATCACCAGGTCAAGTGTTCCCATTGCAATATTTCCCCTTTATTCCTGGTCTGGTGACACCAGTCTTTGATTTTTCTTTACTTTCAGTTTTGATGACAAAGTCAACAAGACATAACAAACCTTGAATCTCTCCACTTGGGTCAGAGACAGCAATAAAAGCTGGGCGGGCATTCTCTTCGCTCACCAGTCTATCCAAAACTAAAAATAGTGTTGGATTAGATACCCTTTAGGACTTTTGCTAGACACAGAGAAAAGGAAATCTATACCAAAGAGATATTTACTGTTCCACACTATTGCAAATAATAAGGCTACTACCATAGGAAACATACAACAAAGTGAATTGCACTATACTATGTACTGTAGCACTATGATATTCCCCCTAGGATAACAAATTCTGTTTTGTTTCTCTCTTCAATTCATTATTGTAGTTTTAAAATTTGTACACTAAACTTAGGTATTTTATTAGTGATGTTATATTTATGTAATATTATAATAATTTGTATTTAATTTATAGTATTTTAACTTTATACATTGTAACTCTAAACTTATTTATATTTAATGTATTTTAAAATGTTTGTTATTGAAAACTTGAATTTTGCAATTTTGGAAAAGTAGGCATGGTATGCCGGTGTTTTTAAAATGTTTATTGTATGTATTTATTTATCTGAAACCCATATGTAAATTAAACCCATTTTACATAAAAAAATCCTTTGGTAATTGTATAGGTGCACAGTAAGTACAATTCCTTAACCTAGGTAGCAAATTGTACACTAATGTTCAATGTGTACAGTGTGGTCTTTGTCATGTATATTGAACATCTCAACAAGGGTGCTTGTGTGCTATCTATTCTGTTAAGGTGTTATCGTTTTTTTCTACAAGGGCCAGTATCACAAAAAACTCACAAACAGTGTGGGGTGCCCCTCAAAATGAATTAAATTTTACCATTTTATCCATGTCAGAAAAGGAGTGGCAGTGAGTATGTGCTTCCTCCTATCTGAACCATATAAGAACTTAGTCCCAATATTGAGGGGACAAGGGCTTCACCCCCTCATTCTGTTCCCTAAAAGAGTTGTAAGGTTTTGTGGGAGGGGGACACACTTATTGGAATCTGGAAGAATAATATATTTGAAATATATTTAAAAAATATTCTTCCCAAATATATTGCCATATATTTGAAATGCTACAATTTTGGCCATATTCAATATATTTAAAATATATATATATACATTGCATCTTGAAATGCGTTTTTTATTACAAAATATATGAAAAAATATTTTTAAAAATACATTTCAAATATACTGTATGTCTTTAAAAATACAAATCTACATTTTTGGAATGCATTTACCAATATATGTAAAAATATATGTTAAAATTACTTTTTAAGAATATGTAATTTTTAAAATATATTCTTCATATTTTTTTTAATATTTAAAAAATCCATTTTAACATATATTTTTACATATATTTTTAAATGCATTCCAAAAATGTAGATTTGTATTTGTAAAGACATACAGTATATTTGTAATGTATTTTTAAAAATATTTTTCATATATTTTGTAATAAAAACGCATTTCAACATGCAGTGTATATATATATATATAAATATATTGAATATGGCCAAAATTGTAGTATTTCAAATATATGGCAATATATTTGGGAAGAATATTTTTAAAATATATTTCAAATATATTTTTCTTCCATATGAGCTGCCTGCATGGGACCTTCAGGGTAGCAAGATGTTAGATGCCTCTATTTGACATTCAACTACTCGTGGTCATTACTGTCTTCAGACCAGGGGCGGACTGACAACTCATGGGGCCCCCGGGCAATAGGGGATCATGGGGCCCCTGTGTCCTTGCCCAAACTCAAAAAAGCCTATGAAAAAGGTGCCAGGGGCATCTCATGGGGCTCCCTACTGACCCAGGGCCCTCGGGCAGTGCCCGAGTTTCCAAATGGTCAGTCCGCCCCTGCTTCAGATATTTGCTATTATAAATTATCAGTATTTTTTGCAGTTTGTTTCCGCATACACATATCACCTTCTACTCAGGCTAGTGGTTCTTAGGTGTCTGCTCTTTTTAAACAGCACATATCCTTGGTTTTTTTCTGCATTTAATTTTCAATTATTTATTTATTTATTCTATTGAAATTATTTTCCTTTCTATACTCCCCACTTGTTTGGGGTTTTCGCAACTGGGATGAGTGCCAAGGAAAGTTTTTACTTCTTTTTGCAATAAATGTGTGCTGAAATATAAACCAGACAGGTACATAATAGGACCAAAATAACACCAATAATGTCCAAGCTATTATAAAAAGAGGCAAAACTCAAATCTGTCCATGGCAGCAAAGAAAGGAAACAAATAAAAATAAGTGTTGTTTCAAAAAATCTCCAGACCCACTGTGATGTGGATAAGTCTCCTCACTCAGGGACAAGCGAAGGACGCCAGTGGGGGGACCCTGCAATGCTCCCACACTCAAGACACCTCCAAAGAAAGAAAAGATGATGAAATCTAATAGCCCTATCTTGCAGAGAAGACAGGATAAGTACAAATATGGAGAGTATAAAAAAAGAGATACTGTATATGTATACCTTACCTAAGATAAGAGCATATACAGTATGTCAGAAAATAGTGGCTGACTAAAGGTATCAAGCAAGCAAGAAAAGAGTATGGTGTCTAAAAATAAATAAAACAGATGGCCCAGCAAAGAGCTAAATAATAATCAAAAGAAAAAAAATTAAATATATACAACTGGGCCCATAGGCCATAATGGTAAAAGAGAAAACAATGAGTCTCTAAGTGGGCAACAAACCATCCCACAAGTGAAGGTAAAGTGCTTAAATATGGCGCCCAGGGTCCTCCAAAGGCATTTGTGTTTAGATTCTAGATCTCAGAATTTGTTTATTGCATTGGTTATTGCTTCTGCCTGCTCTCTCTACAGAAGAGAACTTTGTTAAATGAAGATCCCCCTGAGGACTGCTTTCGGAGCCTCTCATTAGTAAGGCAATGGGGTTGGATCAGACACATGATTATGTATAAAATGTTGAATTGCTTCTCTAATTTGAGTGCAACATTCTTGGTTTGCTAGCAAGGAGTTGGTGAGATGCCATGTCCATTCCCACACTGGTGCAGAAGGGATAGTAAGAGAAAGGAACACTGAGACTGGTCTGGCCATATCATGATGTCAATATCGCAGGTGGGGGACCATTCTAAACAAATGTGGTCAATTATAAAGTAATCAATGTGACTGTGTGAACAGTGGGCTGGGGAGAAATAGGTATAAATTCTAATCCGGGAGTGTAGTACTCTCCAGAAATCTACCAAATGGTGGTAGTGGAGGACCAGTTTCAGCACTTTCAATTTGTGGTATGTGATGGTAGACTGAGAGGTTGGAGAGTCTAGATGTGGTTTCAAACTGAGATTTACTATAGATCCCCACCTAGCAAAATCTTCCCTTTCGCGAATTGAGATAAGGCTTACAGATACTGCAAAGCTGCTTGAATCTGATTAATATTTGGAAGGTAGAAGTTGGCAACATTTGGTATCCCAAAGTGAAAACTTAACAAAGACATACCTCCCTAGAGTGTCAGTTATATGGTCTATCACAGTGATGGATAGAGCTTCATGGAATGCAACAGACACTCTGGTTTCCTGTGTTGATTGGTGTGTTGGATTGGTGCTGTGGCACCACATAGAAAAGTATCTGTTATGGCATGTCAGGAGACACATCAGCATGGAAGTGAGTTTCTTGAAACAAAATTTTATTGTTTTTTTTTTGTTTGTGTAGTTGGTAAAGGCTTTGAGTCACAGTGTAGCAATTTTGATCCACATCAGTGACGTAGACCCATCACCTAGTGATGTTGACCTGCTGACATGGAATTATCAGAGAAAAAACAGCCACAAATAGTGTTCAGTGGGTGGAAAGTATGTAAGCAGCTTTTTTGGGCTGCAATACATGAGGGAGAAATGAGGCAGGTTTTATCTTAAAATATAAGTTAGTGTATTATCACTGTGGGCAGCACAATGGCTTATTGGTTAGCACTTTCACCTGACAGCATTAGGGTCATTGGTTTGAATCCCAATCATGGCACCCCTTGCCTGGAGTATGCATGTTTTCCCTGTGCTTGTGTGGGTTTCCTCTGGGTACTCCAGTTTCCAAAGACATGCTGATAGGTTAATTGACTCCTGTCTAAATTGTCCCTAATATGTATATGTATGTGAGCTACATGATTAAATAGTTAGCCTGGCTGGAAAAAAGACAAAACTCCATCCAGTTCAACCATTAAATAAAAAAAACTGTTATAATCCTACACCCACAGTTGATCCACAGGAAAGCAAAAACCACAGGAAAGGGGGGGGGGGCGTGGTCTGACTGCAGCCCAAGATGGCCACTTAGCTTCTCTGCTCTGCCCCATCTGTGGCACAAAAGCAACTTCAGACTGCCAGTGACCACATCAATCACCTCCAAAATGGAGGTACTGGCTCCGGAGACCCTCCTGGACATGTCTAGGAAAAAAACGCCACTTCACAGACCCTGAAAAAAGTGCAGGACTTCTTCATGAAGCTACCTCCGAGATCCATCCAAGATGGCACCGGCGGGCAGTTGCACTCCTCAGACATGCTGACAGTTACACACACAGAGCAGGAGACAGCTGCTTTTAGTGACATGGAGGAGGACACTGCACGAGGGGACCCCGAGCTGGCTCAGCACACCCTGGACAGTGGTAAGAGAGCAGCAGCTTCACCTGCTTGCTCCCCAGCTAAATCCCCTGCATATAAGAAGCCATATGGGACAGACTCAGAGTCCTCTGACCCAGCAGCAGAATCTTCTGCTTCCTTAGCGGCCTTCCCTACATCAAACAACCCTGCATCTGAAAACACCCTCAAATCTATGCTTCTTACGCTACAAGTGGACATACAGAAAGCCTTAAGACTCTCCCTCCAACAAATACACCATAGAATTCAATATATTGAAGAGCACACAGATACAATAAAACAACATATGTCTGAAATAGCTCACGCTCACAATGCGGTTGTCGATACCCAAGATGATCAAGCCACCATTATTCAACAAATTCAACTCAAGCTTGCAGATCTTGAAGATCGCTCCAGGTGGAATGATTTAAAATTCTGAGGTATACCAGAATCCATTAAACCCGCTGATTTACTCTCCTATTTACAACAGCTACTCTGCAAAATTATCCCTAGCCTCTCAACTCAAGAACTCACAATTGATCGTGCACACAGAATTCATAAACCGAAACATTTGCCAGGCACTGTATCAAGAGATATCCTAGCCAGGATACACTTTTTTCACTTTAAGGAAAGACTGCTAAAAACAACTAGATCCACTAACGCCTTTCCAGAGTCTTATGCAGCAATTTCCATTTTTTCTGATATTTTGGCTGCCACAGCCCGAGCAAGAAGATCATTCACTCAAGTTACCTCCATCCTACAAGAAAAGCTCATCCCATATTGCTGGAGTTTCCCGCCAAAATTATTAGTCTCGTATCATAATCAACTAACCCCCTTTCTAACGCCAAAAGATGGCCTAAAACAACTGCATAATTGGGGTCTCACCTCTTAGGTTCCGCCGGGAACCCCTCTACCCAAACGGTCTCCGAAAGTGCCTGATTCCAGATCTAATATACACAACTCACACCAGGATACAACCATAATCTGATCTCAGGACTGCCTATATTAGCACTGGCACCTTTGCCTAACTCCCCTTAGTGCCCTCTGGGATGAGTAGAATCCTATGTGTTGGTATAACCACCCTCCGTAAGTTATATTGTGCTAAGCATGTTTACTTTCTCAGTTCTTTGCACAGTTTCACATTTTATTACACAATATCATTATTTACGGTGCTTATGCTTATTTGTTATTGTGTATTCCAATATTGAAGTATCTCAGTATTACTCTTGTGTCTGCTACTGAACTAGCTACACTTATTTGTTGTATGTAACCATATACTATTACCAACTTATCAACAACCTCACCTTGTCTAGTTGTAAAGTGAATTGTATAATCCCTGCTCCGTACCAAGGTAAACATTAGCCCTCCCAATCCAACATATCCCTAACTATTACTACTATCAATGCCAAGGGCCTTAACCACCCCTACAAATGTTCCTTATTATGGAAAGAAGCTATCTCTCAAAACATGGACGTCCTTTGCGTCCAAGAAACCTATTTCGCTAAACAAAATGCACCAGTCTGTTCCCACAGGTTATACCCCCACTGCTTTTTTGCCCATTCGGATAAGAAAGCCAGAGGAGTCATGATAGCCATCTGCTCCTCAGTAACGTTTCAATTAGAACACGTAGAGCAAGACTCCTCAGGAAGATTTCTCATCTTAGTGCTAAATTCAGCAATTCACCACTGATTATAGTAAACCTCTATGCCCCTAACGTAGGACAGAAATCTTTCCTCAATGGCGTACTAAACAAGCTATCCACCTTCCCCAGAGATCTTATAATTTTTTGTGGGGATTTCAATGAAATCCCAGACCACTCACTAGATTCCTTCAACCCACTCAGGAACCTGGCAGTGTGTGCATCGCACGGAGTGGAATTATACCTTTTTCTCCTCCACTGAGGGGTCCTATTCCAGACGATCTGTTTCTCACCTTTAAATCTCTCCTACAACAAGTTTCATCTGTAACGATTGGGTTCATTACTTGGTCGGATCATGCACCGGTAACTATGACACTGATCATGGGCCCTGTTACCAAGTCTCACTCAGTATGGAGACTCAACCCCTCTATCCTGTCCCACAAAATCTACAATCCACAGATCAGGTCTGGCATAAAATCCTATTTCTCTGTCAATGCTGACTCAGTAACAAACTCTACCATTATATGGAATGCCCACAAATCTGCGCTCAGAGGAATCTTTCTTAAAACTGGTGCCCAAGAGAAAAAGAGCAGCGTTGAAATTACTTTTCAACATCTTGATCACATCAAGACTCTTGAATGCCACAATACAATCTCCCCTACCCCACACACTGCCGAAGAACTCCGCAAATTAAGACTTGAACTTAGTTCCCACCTCTACAAAGGCTCTGATTTTTACATTAAACGCCTATGACTCTCATGGTACTCTCAAGGTAACAGACCCAGTAAAGTACTGGCCACCCAATATAAGTGCAGAATAGCCCAAAGATGCACTAACCCAGTTGATATTACCAACTGCTTTAAAGACTTTTACGATAAGCTCTATAATATTACTACCTCTTCCATATCATTGCCCCCCCCCCAAAAAAAAAAAACAGCTATACAGGCCTCTCTATCCACAGTTCACTTACCCTCACTAACCTCTACCCAACTTGACCAAATTGCCAAGCCCTTTGCAGAAGAGGAACTTTTGGCAGCTATTAAATCTGTTCCACTACACAAAAGCCCGGGGCCGATAATGAATACTACAAAGTTTTTGCAGACCTGCTAACACCACATTTATGCACCTCTTTAAATAGATTCATAACAACTGGTGAGATCCCTAGGGAGTCCCTAGAGGCACTCATAATCACCATTCCTAAAACAGGCAAAACCTTTGACGACCCCACCAACTACCGACCCATCTCACTGCTCAACACCAACTTGAAACTCTATGCCAAGCTCCTAGCCTCACGCCTTGCAAGTTACATACCTCTCTTGATACACCCCGATCAAGTTGGGTTTATCCCCAACCGACAGGCCTCTGACGGCACTCGTAGTTTCATAGATCTCTTTCACTGGGCTGAATACTATCGGACGCCTTCCCTATTCATCTCTTTGGATGCGGAGAAGGAGTTCGATAGGGTACATTCGAAATATTTAAAACAGGTTCTTGTAAAGTTCGGGCTGACAGGCACTCTTCTCCAAGCCATCATGGGCCTTTATTCCTCTCTCACAGCTAAAATTTGGATTGGGGGCTACTTATCTGACTCACTAACCATTACCAATGGCACGAGCCAAGGATGCCCATTATCACCACTTATTTTTGCTATGGTAATCTAACCTGTAGCTGCCACGATTAGAGACAACTCATTAATCACCGGTATTGAGATTGGAACAGTTTCCCATAAAATAGGTCTCTACGCAGACGATATTATCGTTTCCCTATCCAACCTGTCCCAGTCTATACCCACTCTATTACAGATACTGGAAGACACTCCAAATCAGCAATGATTGGCATACATCTCATCCACGCCACCAAATTAGAGATCTCGCAAAAAGCGCAATTCTCAATGTTTTCATACATAGGGATACAATTAACCATTCCCTTCTCTGCCCTATGGAACTACTGAGCACAAAATTGAAACAAATCATCTCCAACTTAAAAAGGACTAAAACATCCTGGGCTGGACGAAACTTGCTTACTAAAATGTTCCTCCTACCACACGTTCTTTACCTCTTCAGAACCTTACCAGTCCCCATGCTCTCCTACCATATAAACAGAATACAAATGATTATCAACTCCTTTATTTGGGAGCACAAGTGACCTCATCTGCACCACTCTACTTTATATCTCCCGACCAAGTCTGGAGGGATGGGAGCACCAGATCTCAAAGTATACTACAAAGCTGCCATCCTTGACCAAACCAAAGCCTGGTGGAACCATGGAATCTTTAACAATTGGAAACAGATTTAATGTACTCTTCTACCTGTGGAACCATAACTCTTCCAAAGTGCCTTATGGCTCCGCTGCCACCCACCCCATTTCTTTCTGGACACTATCAATGCCACAATAAGAGTACGGTGCTCTATCCTACAACTAAACAAAGGCATCTCTGCATGAACACTAGAACACCTCCTGCTGATGTCACTGACTCTCCTCTCTCCAAATCTCCTTATACACAGCTGGACCATTAAAGGGGTGAACTCTCATTCGCATCAAGTCCTCCAAACTTTCCAGTTCCTCTCCACTACCTTTGAAATCCCGAACAAGACTTCTATCTCTACCTTTGTATACAGTATATTCTATTGTCAGTAACTTAGTCTCCTTCACATCTCACCAACAACATTCTTCAATTCTACCCATCTCAAAAACCAAAATTGAAAGGCCTCTCTTTAATCTATACGCTCTTCAAATCTCTGCTTACTTAGACTAAAAATGATGCTATGCAATTCTGGGAGCGGACTCTAAATTTACATATGTCGCCAACATCATGGCACATAACACTACAAAACCAAGGTACATTCTCCAGGAACATCTCCCATTGGGAGTCAATTATGAAATTTTTTTACCGTTTGTAATACACCCCCACCAGGCTTGCAAAAAATGTTTCCTCCTCCTCACCCAACTGTTGGAGGAATTGTCATATGGAAGGGTCCATTTGGTTGTTTTGTCCAATGCTTAAACAGCTATGGACCAATGTAGAATGTCTTCTTTGCACAACAGCAGGCCACACTACCAAATTAAAGCCACAAACAGCCCTTCTGGGAGTAGGACTCAATGAGTGACCCACACCGGGACACTCTATGGTCACTCACATTCTCATAGCTACTAGATTGTCTATAGGTCGTAATTGGAAGAAACCCTTCTCACCCACCATCCAAATTGTGATCTCTCTTCTGAATGAGCAGTATCTCATGGAGTTCATTTTTGCCAAAGCTCACTTGATGATCCCAAAGTTCCACGGAAAATGGGCACGGTGGTCTCTTTACCCCAGAAGCCGCATCCTTTCTTAAACCCCTTAGATATGATTACAGTCAACAAATCCTACACAAGTCATTATCCTCAGTCGATGTCCCGCCCTATAGTGGGGGACATTGCAACCCACTGTTGTTGTCTCAACTAAGTGCGTATCCAAATGTATTTTCTGCTCCAGAGGTATTGGGGGTTAGGGTTTTCCCTGGCCTCCTCTCCTCCTCTTTGTATAATTGGGATAATATGCTTGGATATCTTCAATGTATTGGAAACTCATATGCAACTAGTTTGTAGAGGAATGTTCCTCACCATTGTTTTTTTTGCAATGTCATGTAAACCTGAAAATTCTTAATAAAAATTAAGTGAAAAATAAAAACCAGCAAAGCATGATCCAATTTGCTCCTTCAGGGGAAAAGATTCCTTCCTGATCCCCTGAGAGGCAATCTGATATTCCCTGGATCAACTTTACCTATAAATAGTAACCAGGTTATATTCTGTGTATTCAAGAAAGAATTTAAATGTTAATACAAGAGAGGATTTTGCTCGCTTTAGAAACCACAGCTTGGCATTGCATGCCATCATTAAGCTTGTGATCTACCAGAACTCCCAGATCCTTCTCCACCATTGATTCCCCCAGTTGTACTCCCCCTAGTATGTATGATGCATGCATATTCTTAGCCCCCAAGTGCATAACCTTACATTTATCAACATTAAACCTCATTTGCCACATAGTTGCCCAAATAAACAGAGCATTGAGGTCGGCTTGTAAGTTGGAGACATCCTGTAAGGACATTATTTCACTGCACAGCTTGATTTCATCTGCAAAGACTGAAATGGTATTTTCAATCCCAGACCCTATATCGTTTATAAATATATTAAAAAGTAAGGGTCCCAACACTGAAAATTGGGGTACACCACTGACAACCCTAGACCATTCAGAGTATGAATCATTAACTACTACTCTCTGAATATGATCTGTTAACCAGTTTTCTATCCATTTACATACAGATTTTTCCAAGCCTATAGACTTTACCTTACACATTAGCCGTGTGTGGGGAACTGTGTCAAAAGCTTTTTCAAGATCCTAGTATACCTTATCCACCGGCACCCCTCTGTCCAAGGTTTTGCTCACCTCCTCATAAAAAGAAATCCAATTTGTTTGAAAACTTCTGTCTTTCATGAATTCATGTTATCATGTTGCATCAGGGACCTTAGATTGTACACTCCTTGAGGATTAGGGACTGATGTGAATGCACAATATATATATCTAAAATGATGCATAAATTGATGGTGCTATTCAAGTACATGTAGTAAATAAAAAATAAAATAAATAAATCTGGAATACAATAGCCAATACTATATTCCAGTGGATGAACAGTATATAAGCAGTTTAGTTAGGCCACAATGTTAATGGCAAGGACAAGGCAGGATTTACTTTGAAATAAACAGTATTATGTAAAAGACAATAGCCACAAATACTGTACAGCACAGTAAGCATCTTTGTTAAGCTGAAATTTAAGAGGGAAAAACAAGACAGATTTTATCTTGAAATAAACATGAGAGTGTATTAAGAGAGAGACAATAGCCACAAATATTGCAAAATGTCTGGCTTGTATGTAACTGTAAGGGATCTAGGGCTGGACCGCGGCGCGCGAGTCTGCACATGCGCAGTATGCCGGGGCGCACTAGCGTGCGGGCACTAGGACCTGGGCTCCTGCGACGGCAACGGCGCATGCGCACTGGCGATCACGGACACGCGCCTGGCACTAATAGGAGCGCAGGGCGCCCTATTTAAACAGGCTCTGACTGTGCTTTAGTTGCCGTATGGTCTTTTCCTATATCCTGTGTCCTGAGAGATTGCTTTGCTGCCGACCCTGCCTGATCCTGATTCGTTGACTGTCTCCTGCCCTGACCCCTGGCTTGCCTGGCCATTCTACTGTCTTATCCTGTGCCTTTGATCTTCTGTTGCCGAACCTGGACCGTGACCTGTTTATTCTTCTACCTGACATTTGTACCGACCTGCCTCCGCTGTTACCGACCCGACCTGTCTGACTCCGCTCACTCCGCCTCCTCACATCAGACTCTCACCTGCTACATACCACTGACAAGTGCCTCTACCACAGCTGGTTGCACCCAGGGACCGCGACCTGGTTTCGGTTTGCTACAAGTCCATCCCCACCATCAGGGGCCCTGGTGAACAAGCAGGCCGGGACTTAGATTCCGCGCCCTGGGGAATTCTGGTCTGTGGAGGGCTAGAGGCTACCGCTGGTCAGTCCATAACAGTAAGCTGCTTGGTTAGGCTGTAATATAAGAGGGAGAGATGAGGCAGGTATTACAGTATCTTGCCATAAAAATAAAGTGTATTAGCCTCTAGTGGCAGCCATTCTTAGACACCCAGACATTTCAGATTACTCTACATCCACCTCTCAATATAAACCCAGCATGTATGCTGATGATATGCTATTATTTATCACTCATCCCTCTATTTCTCTTCCAAACCTTCTGCAGACTTTACAAGAATTTTCCACGCTCTCAGGTCTTACAGTACATATTTTTAAATCTATAGGGATGACTATCAATATACCTGACTCACAATCCCATGTATTGCAACACTCTTTTACTTTTCAATGGTAGAAAGAATCACTCTCATACCTTGGGATTCATCTTACCTCGGATTTACATTCTTTATTCCTGAAAAACTACCCAACTTTGATATCTAAACTCAAACACTTAAACTGTGAAAATCATACCATATCTCATTTTTAGGTAGAATCACAGCAGTAAAGATGACCATCCTTCCCAAATTATTATACCTTTTTAGGGTCCTTCCCCTAAGATCACTAAATCTTTTGTCCTTTCATTCCAACACAATATTAACAACTATATTTGGACAGATTACCCCCAATATTTTCTAAAACAGTGTTATATAATTCATGTCACAAAGGAGGTCTGGGAGCACTGAATTTTTGGCATTACTACCTGGCATCCAGATTCTGTCAATTAGCTCAATGGCATATTTATAATTATAAGTGCCATTGGTAAAACTTGAGTCAGACTCCATATCCCCACACTTCCTTCCAGGCTTCCAGTGATCCAAGGGAACCTAATATGCAGATTTGAAGCCTCTAAATATGTTTGTTTCACAATCTTTCCAACTATGACATTGTTATAAGGATACACTCTTATTGTCCTTTCAGTCTCCACCACTAGAAGCTTTTTTGGGGAACCCTGAGTTCCCCTTGGGTTTTTCCAATACACCTAGTTTTGCTTGGTGAATTGACTCTGGTTTACTCTTCCTCAACAAATTGGAGAATTTCACATTCATTCCACTCCAGTCTCTTCAGAACACCTATGGTATTCCAAACAAAGAGATATTTTGTTATCTTCAAATTAAACATTTTTATTGCTCTCATTACAAGCTGGATGATATTTCACACCCTACTTATATGAACAGATCTGTCTCAAATCCACTAGAGGAAAGGCCTCATCTAGGAGATATAGTATATGTGCATCTCTGCAGCCTCAATTCTCAAGATAATTTCTTGTATATGTCTAAGTGGGAATCTGAATGTTCCTTAGACTTTACTAATGTGAAGTGGGATGAACTTAAGGAAATGCACTAGGCCACCATTAAACGCTTCACAAGATGGTATTTGACTCTAGTCAAGTTATACTCTATAATGTACATATAAAGTGCAGTGCTTAACAAAATTACAAACAATTATGAAAACATTTAGTGAAAAAAATGTCCATCATAACATCTCAAATAGTGAAAAGTCCCCAAAGGCTGCGATGAAACAGGAAAAATCCAAGGATAGCTGATTTGTCACCAACCACTCACATGAAAGGCTTAACCAGATAAGAGTGGTCAATCACGCTTTATTGTATAATGACCTGGAGGGCTGGAAAGCCAAATCTTCCTCTGGATCCCCAAGGGAGAAATGCCAAAGATCCTCTTACAAAGATCCCTAGTTAGGGTAGCTATACTGCTCCAAATGGGACCAAAACACGTGGTATAAAACATGCAAAAGAAAATTGCTCCACAAAGTGTAAAATCTTTAGAGTAACATTTATTTCAAATATGGTTGCACTCACATGATAGTAGATATAAATGAGCACATACAAACAAAAAGATCAAATTCCTCCAGCATCCATAATGGCCACCAGCTGGTCATGCATGCGCGGCAGCGAGTGTACATGGCTCCGCCCTACGTGGTTTGTCATAAATGGCCTCATCAGTGGCACACCCACACACCTTTCCACATTCATTATATAGGACCTGAAGCTCCAAAGGATCAAGATAGCGCTATCTAATGTTGGAAAAACCAAATAACAACAATAGTGAACCACTATGGGTGTGAAGAACCAAATTGCAGCTCAACCCAGTGGTTACAAACTTTAGAGCAAGTGTTAAACTTATATTCACTAATGAGTCAGCCTGCTAAAGCTTACTAATACTACATTAAGGCGCAGTCTAGGGTTGAAAAACAAGTACCTCAATGATAAAAAATAAAATAGAATAAAATTGTAAAATAAAACTTATTATTAATAAAAAAATATTTAAAATTAAAAATTCGAACATGTAATTATAAATATATTGATGGTTCAAAAAAATGTGTCACATTCACTGGTGCCCAAATGAATCATTATGACTCAATATTAAAAGCCATAAATGTGGCAAAACTTCAAAAACCCATTGAAAAGATAGTAATTCTCTGTGACTAAAGATCAAAGTTAGATACAAAGGATATTAATAAAATACAACAAACTTAAACTTCAACTATTGTTAATGAAACAGTTAATGTCCCACTCAATGTTAAGACCCCACGTGCATAACTCTTGAGCCGATATATCCAGCTAGTTTTAGCTGTAGAAATTGTTCTTTTTGCATTACTACCTCGCCACTCTGGGATATATTTCTCCAAGGCAATAAAGGTAGTACCCGCAGGTACAAGTTATACTCTTTATTCCCTACAGTATCTCCACAGTATTTTAGTGGTTGCCTTGTACCCAACACCTTTCTTCATTTGTTTTGGGAATATGACCATATTTCTTCAATATGGAGTAAACTAAATACTTTAGCAGGTACTCAGATATCTCTCACTCACACACATTGCCTATTATTTGCTCTCATTTTAGAGGTTCCCATTACTGTATATTGATGAGAATGATTCACACTATTTGTGTTTCCATTCATTTGGTAGTTGCCTTACACTGGAAAACGTCCTCACTTCCCCTTTCCCAAGTTAAACTGAGAGTGGATTCTATTAATAGAGTTGAGAAAATATTTCAGACCCTAAGCAATACTATGCCTTATTATGAAAAAAATGGAACCCTTGGTTTGATAAATGTAATATCTTTGAATAATTCACCTTTGACACTTAGCATAAACTATTTGTTGATTTACTGCTTCATATCTTGCATCTTGCTCTAATTGACATGTATTGTTTTATCAGCAACTCTCCAGAACAGTTCTACGTTTTTTCATGTCACAGTCACTTGTAAATTTTGCAATTGTAAAATGTATGTTTTACTTTGTACTACATCTTGCTTATGTGATTTCTTAATTTGACGCAAGATGTTTTTCTTGTTTTGCACCACATGTGGTTACCCACTAATAAAAAAGTTTGTAAACCAAAAAAAAAAGTGTATTGTTTTACCACTTGCCTACCAGGCAGTTCCCCCCCCCCCCCCCCTTCCTGCCCAGGCCAATTTTCAGTTTTCAGTGCTGTCGCACTTTGAATGACAATTGTGCGGTCATGCAACACTGTACCCATATGAAATGTTTGTCATTTTTTCGCACAAATAGAACTTTCTTTTGGTTGTGTTTAATCGCCACTGGGTTTTTATTTTTTGCACTGTAAATGAAAAAAGAGCGAAACATTTGAAAAAAAAAAGGTTTTCTTTGTTTCTATTGTAAAATTTTTCAAACTGATAATTTGTCTGCTTCACTGATTTCATTGCATTGATGAGGCTGCACTGATAGGCAGCACTGATGGGCACTGATAGGCAGCACTGATGGACACTGATAAGGTGGCACTGATAGGTAGCACTGATGAGGTGGCGATGATGGGCATTGATGAGGAGGTACTGATGATGCACTGATATGCGGCAATAATGGGCACTGATCGGCGGCCCTGACTGATAGCACCAACTGGAGGCACTGACAGACGGCACTGCTGGGCACTGGTGGGTGGCACTGCTGGGCACTGATGGGTGACACTTCTAGCCACTGCTGGATAGCACTGATAATCATCAGTGCCCTAATTATTAGTGCAGATCTCCCCTGTCACATTTGCCAGTTATCGGCAGTACTTTCTTCACTGGCCACTGTATTTACATTGTGATCTGCTGTGTCATTGAAAAATGATCTGCTGTGTGAACCAAATATCCCTATTTATTGCAGAGTCTGCTTGAAAGGGTATATACCAGTGTGCAGAAGGCCCTTCAGAATTTCTGCTGTGTCATTGGACACAGCTGATCATGTGGTAAAAGGCTACTGTGATTGGCCTTTTACCTTATCACCGACAGCGCCGAGTGTGAGCTGCTTGGGGTGCACAGGGGGCAAGTTCTGGGAGGATGTCCATGGACGCCCTCCCAGAACTGGACAACCGTGCTGTAGCCATCTTTCTTTCGGCTATAGCGTGGTTGGGAAGTGGTTATGACAATAGTCACAAATATTGTTCAGTAGTTGGACAGTATTGTCTGGCAGCTTGTTTTGATCTAAAAACAAAAGCAAGAGAGACATGAGAGATTTTATCTTGAAATAAACTGTAGATTATATTATCTGAGGGACAACAACCATAAATTATTTTTTTTGTTTCGGGTCATCAAATAATTTGCAAATTTCAAGGTGTAATGCAGGATTTACTCTGCAGGAAACATTAAAAATATGACAAACATTAAAAATATGGTCCAGTGCAAGAAATATTGCATGACTTTTTCACAGAGCCTGAGAACCAAAAAAGGCCAGGAGAGATGGCAGGTATAATTCTTTTTAAGGTCAGAATGGGGTGGACCAAGAATGAAATTTAATATTTAACCTTTAGCGTCATCAGTGGGGGTTTTGTAGTCACTAATAATCAAGACTTGTTTCTGGCCAGCTCAGTAGATTGCTTTAAAAATAGCCTGGATTCTTTCCTAGATACACATATTTTGGATACTCACATTTATAGGTAAAGTTGATCCAGGGAATATCCGATTGCCTCTCAGGGGATCAGGAAGGATTTTTTTCCCCTGTAGGAGCAAATTGGATCATGCTTTGCTGGATGTTTTTTGCCTTCCTCTGGATCAACTGTGGGTGTAGGATTATAACTTTTTTTTTTTGTCTTTTACGGTTGAAATAGATGGTCTTTGGTCTTTTTTTCAGCCGGACTATGTAACTATATAACTATGTACAACTCTCAATACATGGGAGAGTGAAGCCTGCTCCATTTCTTTCTCCTCTTCACTGCCAGCAGCTTAACTGCTTCTGCACTGCTGTATAGTAGAAATGCTGCTACAGGGCGGTACGGGTACAAAAAATCATATATATATATATACATGATTTTGCAGTTCTAGGTAGGGGGCGCGTGTGCTGTGGGGGGGAGACCTGTATGTAAACAATACAGATCTCTCCCCTGTCAGCACCAGCACACTGCTTTGTATGGCTTTGTCTATCAGGTTAGTGTGTGATCCAAGGTTGCCAACTGTACATAAATTTACAGACAGTTTGTAAAAATTGGCCGATTTTTACACTGTCCATTAATGTCTATTATGGACGGCAGCTGCACGTAAAAAACATGGCCGTGGGCTGGTTTCTGAAGTGTGCATATGCTGTTCTGAAGCCACTATGGCTGCCATGGACATGGACACTATGGTGCTGTTAATGCGGTGGCGTCTTTTATGAACTAAAGCATAGGCAGCGGGCCAGGCCAGGAGTCAGAGACCCAACAGACAGCTGAGCTCAGCCGCTGACCAGATCACTGAGCCCGTACCTAGCATCGGGACTGCAGATGCTGCACACCAACAAGATCTCCTTTGAGATGCTGGCCAGTGCCAAGTGGAAGCAGGAAAAGAAGCACCTAAACCTGTTGCTGGAGATGACCAGCCTACCTCACAATTGCAATTGCTTTGATTGTGACAGCATGGCCCGACTGATGTCAATATGACGATGGGCTAGTTAGGGTGTACGTCCTGCTCTGGCATCCTGTTAGTGTGTGTGTGTGTGCGCCCCCGAGCCTCCTCACTGACTGCCCAGACTGAGGCCCTCCACACAGTTATCATCACCCTACAGCTGTACAGCCAGAGGTTGCTTGGGGACCACTGAGGACATCATGAGGGACTGAGAAGAGGGACACAGACACAATGAGTAAACAGGGCAAGTCTACTATACCTACAGTCAAACTAGTCTCTGACAGTCTCCTGTAGTATGTCTGCAGTCTTTGACCATTTCCTGTAGTACAGTATGTCTGCAGTCTCTGACCATCTCTTGTACCATGTCTGCAGTCTCTGATCATTTCTTGTACCATGTCCACGGTCTTTGATCATCTCTGTACCATGTCCGCAGTCTCTGATCATCCATTGTACCATGTCCACAGTCTCTGATTATCTCTCGTACCATGTCCACAGTCTATGATCATCTCTTGTAGCATGTCCATAGTCTCTGATTATCTCTTGAACCATGTCCGCAGTCTATGATCATCTCTTGTAGCATGTCCACAGTCTCTGATTATCTCTTGTACCATGTCCGCAGTCTATGATCATCTCTTGTACCAAGACTGCAGTCTCTGATCATCTCTTGTGGCATGTCCACAGTCTCTGATCATCTCTTGTACCATATCCGCAGTTTCTGATCATCTCTTGTGGCATGTTCACAGTCTCTGATCACCTCTTATACCATGTCCGCAGTCTCTGATCATCTCTTGTACTACGTCTGCAGTCTCTGATCATCTCATGTGAAATATAAGCAGTCTTTGACAATCTCTTGTACCATGGTTGCAGTCTCTGACCATCTCCTGTAGTATGTCCACAGTCTCTGACCATCTCCTGTAGTATTTCTACAGTCTCTGACCATCTTCTGTACCATGTCTGCAGTTTCTGATTATTTCTTGTGCCACGTCTGTGGTCTCTGACCATATCTTCTACCATGTATGCAGCCTCTGACCATCTTCTGTAGTATGTCCGCAGTCTCTGTCTCCTGTAGTATGTCCGTAGTCTCTGGCCATCTCTTGTAGTAGGTCTTCAGTCTCTGTGGACTGTGATGTAAGGACTCTTGTGTAAGGAGGGGGCTGTGGTGATCAGAGACCCCCTTACATCAGATTTTACCTTTACACCAGAGTCTGCAGCAGTCCCCCTTACATCGGAGTCCTCAGAGTTCTCCTTTACATCAGAGTCCACAGTGTTCCCTTTTACGTCAGGGTCTGTAGAGTTCCCCCTTGCACTGTAAAAGGGGAACTCTGTGCTGGGTTATATTAACCTGACCTTCATGTAAATGGAGAATGATGTTTTTTGCCTATTGCTATACCTTAATAACATTGCCAATAGCACTTGCTACATCTTTGTAGCTTACATATTGATAAAAGAAGTATAAAACACAAAATAGACCAAGTGAGAGCTAAAAGTCCAGAAGCCGCTAAAACACCAAAGCATACCAAAATAACCTCCAAAACTTCAATATAAAATAAGGTGCAGCGCTAAAATTCCAATTATCAATGTAAAAACTCCGTACATAAAATATATTAATAATCACATAAATATATAAATAAAGTGACTTGTGACAAGGTGCCAGATAAATCATTCAAAATAAAGTGACTCAGTAATAACAGGAAGTCCATCACTGTATGGTGACCAATGGTGCTAATATGTGTGTATAGAAGATCAAATAATCTTCAATAATAAGTGTTCCATCCAGTATTATAGTGAAGTGACCAATATTATAAAGACTGCGCACTCACCAGATGCGCAATCAATGAGCACATTTAGAGACAGTACTCTCAGTGGATGAACTGGAGGCCCCTTTATGGATGGATATGGTCTGGTCAGATATTCCCCTCACTGCTCACTCCGCTGTCAATATGGCTCTATCTCTCCTTTCATGTAGCTCTGCGGGTTGTTAGAAGCTGCAGCAGCACTAGGAAGCCGGTCAGCCGCTTCTGATACCAGCCGAACTCCCCGACTGACAGAAAAGCCTCATCCAGGTCCATGTTACATATTGATGTTTGCACTGTTTTGTGCTTAAAACAGCCATTTTATGTACTTTTTTGATGTGTCAGTAAGAAATGTTATGCTGTCAGTAAATGTCATGATTATTGTCAGTAGAGATGAGCGAATTATTCAAAAATTCGATTCGGCTGATTCGCCGAATTTGAGGAAGAAATTCGATTCGATGCGAATTTATTCGCTACGAATTCAACTTATAAAAAGGCTTTCTAGGCTTCAGAGAGCCTTTAAATTAGTGCAGAACACTGTACCTTTAATTTAAATGCCCTTGGAGATGAGGAAGGAGAAGGAGAAGGATGAGAAGAAGGAGAAGGAGAAGGATGAGAAGAAGGAGAAGGAGAAGGATGAGAAGAAGGAGAAGGATGAGAAGAAGGAGAAGGAGAAGGAGAAGGATGAGAAGAAGGAGAAGGATGAGAAGAAGGAGAAGGAGAAGGAGAAGGATGAGAAGAAGGAGAAGGAGAAGGATGAGAAGAAGGAGAAGGATGAGAAGAAGGAGAAGGATGAGAAGAAGGAGAAGGAGAAGGATGAGAAGAAGGAGAAGGATGAGAAGAAGGAGAAGGATGAGAAGAAGGATGAGAAGAAGGAGAAGGATGAGAAGAAGGATGAGAAGAAGGAGAAGGATGAGAAGAAGAAGGATGAGAAGAAGAAGAAGGATGAGAAGAAGGAGAAGGATGAGAAGAAGAAGAAGGATGAGAAGAAGAAGAAGGATGAGAAGAAGAAGAAGGATGAGAAGAAGGAGAAGGATGAGAAGAAGCAGAAGGATGAGAAGAAGGAGAAGGATGAGAAGAAGAAGAAGGATGAGAAGAAGGAGAAGGATGAGAAGAAGAAGAAGGATGAGAAGAAGAAGAAGAAGGATGAGAAGAAGGAGAAGGATGAGAAGAAGGAGAAGGAGAAGGAGAAGGAGAAGGATGAGAAGAAGGAGAAGGATGAGAAGAAGGAGAAGGAGAAGGATGAGAAGAAGGAGAAGGATGAGAAGAAGGAGAAGGATGAGAAGAAGGAGAAGGAGAAGGATGAGAAGAAGGAGAAGGATGAGAAGAAGGAGAAGGATGAGAAGAAGGATGAGAAGAAGGAGAAGGATGAGAAGAAGGATGAGAAGAAGGAGAAGGATGAGAAGAAGAAGGATGAGAAGAAGAAGAAGGATGAGAAGAAGGAGAAGGATGAGAAGAAGAAGGATGAGAAGAAGAAGAAGGATGAGAAGAAGAAGAAGGATGAGAAGAAGGAGAAGGATGAGAAGAAGAAGAAGGATGAGAAGAAGAAGGATGAGAAGAAGGAGAAGGATGAGAAGAAGAAGAAGGATGAGAAGAAGGAGAAGGATGAGAAGAAGAAGCAGGATGAGAAGAAGAAGAAGAAGAAGGATGAGAAGAAGGAGAAGGATGAGAAGAAGAAGAAGGATGAGAAGAAGAAGAAGGATGAGAAGAAGGAGAATTCCAAGCCGGCAAAAAGTGTATCTGCAGAGCTCCGCTATTTCTTAGCGGAGCTCTGCAGATACACTTAGCGGAGCTCTGCAGATACACTTAGCGGAGCTCTGCAGATACACTTAGCGGAGCTCTGCAGATACACTTTTTGCCGGCTTGGAATTCTTCTTATTTTCATCCTACTTCTTCTTCTTCTTCTTCTTCATCCTCATCCTCATCCTCAGAAGAAGAAGAAGAGGATGAGGATGAAGAGGAAGAAGAAGAAGTAGGATGAAAATAAGAAGAATTCCAAGCCGGCAAAAAGTGTATCTGCAGAGCTCCTCTATTCTGCAGATACACTTAGAGGAGCTCTGCAGATACACTTTTTGCCGGCTTGGAATTCTTCTTATTTTCATCCTACTTCTTCTTCTTCTTCTTCTTCATCCTCATCCTCATCCTCAGAAGAAGAAGAAGAGGATGAGGATGAAGAAGAAGAAGAAGAAGAAGAAGTAGGATGAAAATAAGAAGAATTCCAAGCCGGCAAAAAGTGTATCTGCAGAGCTCTGCTAAGTGTATCTGCAGAGCTCCGCTATTTCTGACAGTTCTCTGACATTCACTCCATACAGCGGTTGAAACATTGTATCTATTTGTTTCCATAAATGGAAACAAATAGATACAATGTTTCAACCGCTGAGCTCTGCAGATACACTTAGCGGAGCTCTGCAGATACATTTAGCGGAGCTCTGCAGATACACTTTTTGCCGGCTTGGAATTCTTCTTATTTTCATCCTACTTCTTCTTCTTCTTCTTCTTCTTCATCCTCATCCTCAGAAGAAGAAGAAGAAGAGGATGAGGATGAAGAGGAAGAAGAAGAAGAAGAAGTAGGATGAAAATAAGAAGAATTCCAAGCCGGCAAAAAGTGTATCTGCAGAGCTCCTCTATTCTGCAGATACACTTAGAGGAGCTCTGCAGATACACTTTTTGCCGGCTTGGAATTCTTCTTATTTTCATCCTACTTCTTCTTCTTCTTCTTCTTCTTCTTCTTCTTCTTCATCCTCATCCTCATCCTCAGAAGAAGAAGAAGAGGATGAGGATGAAGAAGAAGAAGAAGAAGAAGAAGTAGGATGAAAATAAGAAGAATTCCAAGCCGGCAAAAAGTGTATCTGCAGAGTTCTGCTAAGTGTATCTGCAGAGCTCCGCTATTTCTGACAGTTCTCTGACATTCACTCCATACAGCGGTTGAAACATTGTATCTATTTGTTTCCATAAATGGAAACAAATAGATACAATGTTTCAACCGCTGAGCTCTGCAGATACACTTAGCGGAGCTCTGCAGATACACTTAGCGGAGCTCTGCAGATACACTTTTTGCCGGCTTGGAATTCTTCTTATTTTCATCCTACTTCTTATTCTTCTTCTTCTTCATCCTCATCCTCATCCTCAGAAGAAGAAGAAGAGGATGAGGATGAAGAGGAAGAAGAAGTAGGATGAAAATAAGAAGAATTCCAAGCCGGCAAAAAGTGTATCTGCAGAGCTCCTCTATTCTGCAGATACACTTAGAGGAGCTCTGCAGATACACTTTTTGCCGGCTTGGAATTCTTCTTATTTTCATCCTACTTCTTCTTCTTCTTCTTCTTCATCCTCATCCTCATCCTCAGAAGAAGAAGAAGAGGATAAGGATGAAGAAGAAGAAGAAGAAGAAGTAGGATGAAAATAAGAAGAATTCCAAGCCGGCAAAAAGTGTATCTGCAGAGCTCCGCTAAGTGTATCTGCAGAGCTCCGCTAAGTGTATCTGCAGAGCTCAGCGGTTGAAACATTGTATCTATTTGTTTCCATTTATGGAAACAAATAGATACAATGTTTCAACCGCTGTATGGAGTGAATGTCAGAGAACTGTCAGAAATAGGCTATTTCTGACAGTTCTCTGACATTCACTCCTCAACCGCTGTATGGAGTATTGAATGTCAGAGAACTGTCAGAAATAGCCTATTTCTGACAGTTCTCTGACATTCACTCCATACAGCGGTTGAAACATTGTATCTATTTGTTTCCATACTCCATACAGCGGTTGAGGAGTGAATGTCAGAGAACTGTCAGAAATAGCCTATTTCTGACAGTTCTCTGACATTCACTCCATACAGCGGTTGAAACATTGTATCTATTTGTTTCCATAAATGGAAACAAATAGATACAATGTTTCAACCGCTGAGCTCTGCAGATACACTTAGCGGAGCTCTGCAGATACACTTAGCGGAGCTCTGCAGATACACTTTTTGCCGGCTTGGAATTCTTCTTATTTTCATCCTACTTCTTCTTCTTCTTCATCCTCATCCTCAGAAGAAGAAGAAGAGGATGAGGATGAGGATGAAGAGGAAGAAGAAGTAGGATGAAAATAAGAAGAATTCCAAGCCGGCAAAAAGTGTATCTGCAGAGCTCCTCTATTCTGCAGATACACTTAGAGGAGCTCTGCAGATACACTTTTTGCCGGCTTGGAATTCTTCTTATTTTCATCCTACTTCTTCTTCATCCTCATCCTCAGAAGAAGAAGAAGAGGATGAGGATGAGGATGAAGAAGAAGTAGGATGAAAATAAGAAGAATTCCAAGCCGGCAAAAAGTGTATCTGCAGAGCTCCTCTATTCTGCAGATACACTTAGAGGAGCTCTGCAGATACACTTTTTGCCGGCTTGGAATTCTTCTTATTTTCATCCTACTTCTTCTTCTTCATCCTCATCCTCATCCTCTTCTTCTTCTTCCGAGGATGAGGATGAAGAAGAAGAAGAAGAAGTAGGATGAAAATAAGAAGAATTCCAAACCGGCAAAAAGTGTATCTGCAGAGCTCCTCTAAGTGTATCTGCAGAATAGAGGAGCTCTGCAGATACACTTTTTGCCGGCTTGGAATTCTTCTTATTTTCATCCTACTTCTTCTTCTTCTTCTTCATCCTCATCCTCAGAAGAAGAAGAAGAGGATGAGGATGAGGATGATGAAGAAGAAGAAGAAGAAGTAGGATGAAAAGAAGAATGAAAAGAAGAAGAAGAATGAAAAGAAGAAGAATGAAAAGAAGAATGAAAAGATTCTTCTTCTTCTTTTCATTCTTCTTTTCATTCTTCTTCTTCTTTTCATTCTTCTTCTTCTTCTTTTCATTCTTCTTTTCATTCTTCTTTTCATTCTTCTCATTCTTCTTTTCATTCTTTTCATTCTTCTTCTCATTCTTCTTTTCATTCTTCTTCTCATTCTTCTTTTCATTCTTCTTCTTCTTTTCATTCTTCTTTTCATTCTTCTCATTCTTCTTTTCATTCTTCTTTTCATTCTTCTTCTCATTCTTCTTTTCATTCATTTTTCTTCTTCTTTTCATTCTTCTTCTTCTTCTTTTCATTCTTCTTTTCATTCTTCTCATTCTTCTTTTCATTCTTCTCATTCTTCTTCTCATTCTTCTTTTCATTCTTCTTCTCATTCTTCTTTTCATTCTTCTTCTTCTTTTCATTCTTCTTTTCATTCTTCTCATTCTTCTTTTCATTCTTCTTTTCATTCTTCTTCTCATTCTTCTTTTCATTCTTCTTCTTCTTCTTTTCATTCTTCTTCTCATTCTTCTTTTCATGAAGAAGAAAAGAAGAATGAGAAGAATGAAAAGAAGAATGAAAAGAAGAAGAAGAAAAATGAAAAGAAGAATGAGAAGAAGAATGAAAAGAAGAATGAAAAGAAGAATGAGAAGAATGAAAAGAAGAATGAAAAGAAGACGAAGAAGAATGAAAAGAAGAAGAAGAAGAAGAATGAAAAGAAGAAGAAGAAGAATGAAAAGCAGAAGAAGAAGAATGAAAAGAAGAATGAAAAGAAGAAGAATGAAAAGAAGAATGAAAAGAAGAAGAAGAATGAAAAGAAGAAGAAGAAGAATGAAAAGAAGAATGAAAAGAAGAAGAAGAATGAAAAGAAGAAGAAGAAGAATGAAAAGAAGAATGAAAAGAAGAATGAGAAGAATGAAAAGATTCTTCTTCTTCTTTTCATTCTTCTTTTCATTCTTCTTCTTCTTTTCATTCTTCTTCTTCTTCTTTTCATTCTTCTTTTCATTCTTCTCATTCTTCTTTTCATTCTTCTTCTCATTCTTCTTTTCATTCTTCTTCTCATTCTTCTTTTCATTCTTCTTCTTCTTTTCATTCTTCTCATTCTTCTTTTCATTCTTCTTTTCATTCTTCTTCTCATTCTTCTTTTCATTCTTCTTCTTCTTTTCATTCTTCTTCTCATTCTTCTTTTCATGAAGAAGAAAAGAAGAATGAAAAGAAGAAGAATGAAAAGAAGAATGAGAAGAAGAATGAAAAGAAGAATGAAAAGAAGAATGAGAAGAATGAAAAGAAGAATGAAAAGAAGAAGAAGAAGAATGAAAAGAAGAAGAAGAATGAAAAGAAGAATGAAAAGAAGAAGAAGAAGAATGAAAAGAAGAAGAAGAATGAAAAGAAGAATGAAAAGAAGAAGAAGAATGAAAAGAAGAAGAGGAAGAATGAAAAGAAGAATGAGAAGAATGAAAAGAAGAAGAAGAAGAATGAAAAGAAGAATGAAAAGAAGAAGAAGAATGAAAAGAAGAAGAAGAAGAATGAAAAGAAGAAGAAGAATGAAAAGAAGAATGAAAAGAAGAATGAGAAGAATGAAAAGATTCTTCTTCTTCTTCTTTTCATTCTTCTTTTCATTCTTCTTCTTCTTTTCATTCTTCTTCTTCTTCTTTTCATTCTTCTTTTCATTCTTCTCATTCTTCTTTTCATTCTTCTCATTCTTCTTCTCATTCTTCTTTTCATTCTTCTTCTCATTCTTCTTTTCATTCTTCTTCTTCTTTTCATTCTTCTTTTCATTCTTCTCATTCTTCTTTTCATTCTTCTTCTCATTCTTCTTTTCATGAAGAAGAAAAGAAGAATGAGAAGAATGAAAAGAAGAATGAAAAGAAGAAGAAGAATGAAAAGAAGAATGAGAAGAAGAATGAAAAGAAGAATGAAAAGAAGAATGAGAAGAATGAAAAGAAGAATGAAAAGAAGAAGTATTCCAGTACAGCAAAAAGTGTATCTGCAGAGAGCTCCGCTATTTCTGACAGTTCTCTGACAGTTCCAGCGGTTGACAGCGGTTGAAACATTGTATCTATTTATTTCCGAATAAAAACATCTGTATCCTAAATGGAAACAAATAGATACAATGTTTCAACCGCTGTACATGTGAAGGAACTGTCAGAGAACTGTCAGAAATAGCGGAGCTCTCTGCAGGGACACTTTTGCCGGCTGATCGGGAAAAATCCGATTCGCGCACCCGAATTATGCAAATATTCGGATTCGACGCGAATCAAATT
This sequence comes from Staurois parvus, assembly GCF_062004578.1. NCBI lineage: Eukaryota > Metazoa > Chordata > Amphibia > Anura > Ranidae > Staurois > Staurois parvus. The sequence continues at coordinate 11,467,665 of NW_028317971.1, forward strand.
TTTCCTGAAATTCGAAACGAATTCCACTTCGCCTGGTTCGATTCGCTCATCTCTAATTGCCAGTGAAAAATTGGTGCTGTCAGTACATTTTATGCTTACTGTCAATAAATTTCACTTCGGGGGGTTGGCAACACTGGTGTGCTCCAGGAGGAACACAAGAAGGATTGTAGTACTAGTCCCCACCCCATTGTGGCTCACAATTTTGTTTGTCTTTACAAAAGGTTTCAATGTGCTGCATGTGTACTGAATAATGAGACATTGATGCAGTAAAATGAATCCCAGCTCTCCAGAGCTTACCTTCGTACAATAATTGCAGATGTACTCATTGATGGCATGCTGCTGCTAGTGCAACCTCTGAAGGATGGTCAACGGTCAGTTCCAGCGCATGAGCTTGTCGCAGATGAGGAGGTTGACAGGCAGATTATGTTGGTGCTGCATTTCTGCCATTCCTGCCAAACCGGGATAATTCCTGACAGGGGCGGACTGACAACTCATGGGACCCCCGGGCAATAGGGGATCATGGGGCCCCTGTGTCCTTGTCCAAACTCAAAAAAGCCTATGAAAAAGGTACCAGGGGCATCTCATGGGGCCCCCTACTGACCCCGGGCCCTCGGGCAGTGCCCGAGTTTCCAAATGGTCAGTCCGCCGCTGATTCCTGATTAACCGCTGCACTACCGTGTTGAAGACATCTGCCAGGCAAGGTAGATGGTGGATTATTTCCAGGCAAAAGGCAGCCAGCAGATTAGGGCTATTGTCACACACAACCTTGTCTGGCTGAAGATGAGTGGTCCCAGCAACCAGCCACTAGAGATGCGGACAGCAGCGGTGTGTGAAACCTGCGTTGGAGGAAACACAGGATTTGCCACCCACCCAAATTTTCACAGACAATGAACTTTTATGGATGGGAGAAATAAGTGTATTTTTTTACACTTTTTTGCCTGTGAAAATTTACCCTAGGTAAATTAACACTAAGCTCATTTTTGAAAGGGGGGAAGCCCTTAAACATCCCTAAAGTGACCACTGTGTCCAGGAAATAAAGTGAGGGAAATCCAAAATGTTGAGTTGTCAGCAAAGTAAGAAGACAGGAGAAATCCTTAAAATGATTTACCTGGAATATGATGACACAAAGCATTTAGTTCTGTAAAACAGCATCATATTCTTTCTTTGTTCATTGTTAGTCTGGCTGAAAAAAGACAAAAGTCCATCCAGTACAACCATTAAAAAAAAAGGTTATAATCCTATACCCACAGTTGATACAGAGGAAGGCAAAAAAACCCCAGAAAAGCATGATCCAATTTGCTCCTGTAGGGAAAAAAATTCCTTCCTGATCCCCAGAGAGGCAATCGGATATTCCCTGGATCAACTTTACCTATAAATGTTAGTATCCAGTTATATTCTGTGTATCTAAGAAAGAATCCAGGCCTTTTTTAAAGCAATCCACTGAGCTGGCCAGAACCAACTCTTGAGGGAGTCTATTCCAGATTTTTACAGCTCTGACTGTGAAGAAACCTTTCCATGTTTGGAGATTAAATTTCTTTTACTCCAGACATAAAGAGTGCCCCCTTGTCCTCTGTGATGACCTCAGGGTGAATATCTCTACACCGAGTTCACTATATGAACCACTGATGTATTTATACATGTTGATCATATCCCCCCCCCCTTAATCTCCTCTTCTCAAGAGAGAATAAATTCAGTTCCTCTAATCTTTCCTCATACCCGAGCTCCTCATCCTTATCCCTCATACAACCTTGCACACTGGTCACTGGACCTCATGACTGCATTAAGGTGGCTGTCTATACTATTGCAGACTCCCCCCCTCCAACACAAATGTACAATTTACAGTTTCCACAATATATTGTGGTTAATACATCATTTGGCTTGTTCCAAACCCATTTGAATGTATCAAACAGGACGGAAGAGGACTCATAGTAACATACTACTTTTTCCATTGCTCAGGGCACTAGGTTTTGATTATATTTTTATGGCTGACACATACTATGGCAACTAATATTATCCAACTTTACAGCTGTGATTTCAGCTGGAATTGTGATTTAGTTACTTCAAAGCTAAATTACATTTTCATGTGTGTTTCTGTTTTTTTGTCCTTCCCCTGTATGCTCTTGATTATTATGTGAAACGTAATTTTAGGGTGCGACATGGGTGTACCTTGGTATTGCATAGTCAAGGCTAGACATGCTAGGGTCTAATTAGAAAATAGACAGAGGGTTGGACTATGGTGACTCACATGTAGCTTCCCTTTCCTATATGTTTAGCTCTGGGCTATGGAGAATGACAAGCGGTAAGGGTGGTACCTAGTGAATGAACGTAACAAAGATACATGCTAAGGCTGCTTTGTCATGTCTGTCAGCAATTTTGCAGCATCAACAACATGTATATCTAATAACAGCAATGTATTTAAAGTCGTCTTATATTTTCAACCCCCATTTTTTACCTTTCCAGTTAGTATTTTCAGGGGTGCCTAGTTTTACTCTTTTGATGGAATACATTGGAGGATATTAAGAATTTTTTAATATCGTTTTTGTTATTATGTTTTTCTTCTTCAGAAAGGGGTGATAGCCAAGGTGTGCATATACTGTATTTCTGGGTAGATTGCCTGGATTCTCCAGCCAGTTCTGCTACTATTTAAGAAGACTCGGTAAATGTTGCAAAAAAGGAGTGCAATTATTGAATATAGCCTCTGTAGAACTACAGATGCATTCATGTCTAACTGGAATCTACAGACTGTGTTCATACATAGATCCTCCTAGAGTGTAAGCTCCAAGGAGCAGGGCCCTCGAACCCCTCGTGTATGTTATTGTTACTGTATTGTCTCATGTACTGTCCCCCACTATAATGTACAGCGCTGAGCAAACATTTTGGCACTATATAAATACTGTATAATAATAATAATAATAATAATACATAGCTACCCATAATTGCATATTACCCTGGCCAGTATCATAAATATTTGTCATTAAAAAAAAATACTCGTTTTCACCTTTTTTCCCTTTGTTACATTTCAGGGATGTAGATACTTTGCAGCCTCTTTGCAGCCATGCTGTATACATGGATTTTGGGTAAGACTGCTTGGCATTTCACAGGGGATGGTTTGCTGAAGATGACAACAGTGAATAATATCTGTGTTGAAGTGTTGTCACGTTACAGCATTAAGTTCCTGAACAAAGACTTTAAAGAATATTTTAACAAAACATTTCATATTCTTGATATGTGCCTGCTGTATAATGTACTTGCATGAAAACGTATCTTGTTCTCTTTGTATTGCTTCCTTTGTTTGAAATATCCGGTGATCCTACCAGTTCTTCTGCTTTCATAATAAAGACTGGCCACACTAGAGAGCACACCCATCTCAGTGTGGTCAGTTTTCTGACTATATTGGGAACTCAGCCTGCTCTTCTTCAATGATTAGACTTGTGCTGACATGCCCTCCACCCCCCTGCACAGCCATTCACTGGGAGGTTCAGTGTCTACTGTTTCTCCTCCCCTAGTTCTTTAAGCTACTTATGCAACTGAGAACAGAGGGTATGTGATCACTTATAAAAACAAGGAAAAAAATGTATCGATAATGTTTTTTTTATATGTATATACCAATATTGTGCCTTTAATTTATACTTTTAACTCAGTGGGTTGTTTTATAAGGTGAAGGTTCACATTTACTTTGATGTCAAGATCTCCAGGCATTATTTTATTAAGAGCTGTAGATTTACAAATATTGAAAATTATTTTTGAAATCACATTAATATTTTAAGCAAATATGAAAGTTTACTGAATGGGTTTACATATACTTTAGGCAGCTGCTATACATGCATTAATGTAATTTTATAGTTAATTTGAATCTTGGTTTGGCTAAATAAACGATAAGACATTTTATCAGATACATTTAACATAATAACAGATATGAATATACATACATATTTAGGATTAAAGGTACCTTTTAAATGGATTTGTTTTATTCACAGATTTATATCATTATTATTTGCAAATCCTCTTTGCTTTCATTGTGAAAGCTATGCATTCTCCTTTACTCTCATATGTGATCTAGCCATCTTACAATATGAATTGAAAATTTTCCACATTTATAAGGAGGGGAATTATATTTTCATCACATATTTTCCCAAAATATTCATCCAGTATATTCATCATCAGTGTCTATGTGGCGTAAGTGAATAATTGCTGTGGGGAATCAGAAGGGAAAACTTCAGGAATGAGAAGTTTCATTTCTCATTTAATCACTTTAAACCCAACTACAAATGTAGCGAGGAAGGATAAAAATGGGTCTCTTGGAAATGAATGATATTATAACATATATCTATTTTGACTTGCAATCTTATTGGCTGCTATTAAAAAAAAATGAAACACTAAAGTACTATTACTTGTGAACATAGTGACATCTTGTGGGATGCTCTAACATTGCATAAGCTGAGGCTTCACACCCAGACCTGAAATGCTTTTCAGACTATTCCTCCCCTGGCATTGATTATAGCATATTGAATACGCATTGAAAGAAAATACTTAATCTTAAACCTGTCCCCCAACCCTAAAAAAAAAAACTTTAACACCGACTCCCCTAATAAACACACAACCCTTATTTTGCTGCATAATCAGCTCAGTGACAAAATCATGCACATTCTGCACCAAAATAATGCAGCAGAGAAATCCCATTGCCTGGATTATTCCCTAATATCGGCTTATATTTGCATATTGTACCTATATTTATAACCATTTGCATACATAATTTAAGCCCAACTCCAGGCCAAAAGGAAATTTAAATAGTGCATTGTGCATCAGTTACCTTACTCATCGGTCCTGATTGCAAACACCTCTTCCTAAGCCATCTTGCAGTGTAATGGATCAAAGTCATAGTTTATTCTATATACCAAGCTAATTTCCTGCCCTTGGGGCTGGGCATTTTTCCCTGCTCATTATCTTTTCGGTCACTGGACCCCTCACTGTCGCTGTGAGTTCTCCTACCTCTGGAGCCTATAAGAGGACCAGTCCAAGTGTAGCCTTCACCAACAGAAGGTGTCCAAATCACACCCAAAGAAAGGCCACAGGAAGTAAACAGAAGAGAGAAGGATAGTCACTCTTGGCTTCAGCTAAATAAAGTGGTCTTTTGTATAGGTTCTTTTCCGATTAGAGGGGGTGAGGGTTCCCAGTGACCAATAAGATAAGTTGGGCTTTAAAGAAAGTACATGAAGTTGAATTTGACATTTAGTCCTGCTTATCAGTAAATTCAGCTTAAAAACTCAGAACATCCAGTATACTGCCTCTGTTTGGGGTCCATACCTTCTGCTACTCTGACCTCCACTAATACTACTCATCTTATATCCTACACATTGTGCCTATATTGATGTGATGACTCTACCGTGTTTTGATTTAATATTCCATTGGTTCCTTTTGTGCTATCATAAAATAATTTGGGGCTTATGTCTTGCTGGTGGACATGTGTTCATTTAGATACGCCTGAACTATTTGAGAGATCTGCCCCCAGGGGCAGACTGACAACTCATGGGGCCCCCGGGCAATAGGGGATCATGGGGCCCCTGTGTCCTCCCCCACACCCAAAAAAGCCAATGAAAGGTACCAGGGGCATCTCATGGGGCCCCCTACTGACCCTGGGCTCTCAGGCAGTGCCCGAGTGCTCGAATGATCAGTCCGCCCCTGTCTGCCCCTTATACATTTATACCACAAGGATTACTTTTATATAATAATCTTCTATCAGGAATAAAAATTTAGAACAGAGATTAGAAAAAGAACAGTTGAGAAGACAGGATACTTGAGGAAAAATCAAGGCTATCGATTATATATCAGAGGTCTCAATATTTAATTGTCATTTCAATTTTGTCAGAAGACTGTAGTACTTCAGTATTATTCTTCTTTAGAAGTGGGCTCCAATTTATGTAAGATGATTAGAGTTCCAACAAACTTTATGTAAAAAGAAAAGCATTATGGATTGACTGGAGTAAATTGAAATAGGCTAGAGTATATGCCCATGAAACCCCACAAATGGTAAATGTCCTTGCTGTGGGTGAAAACATTTTTCTAGTTTTAGAAAGTCTTTTGTGTCACGCTATAAAATGATTGGATTTCCTGTTGGAAGAATGCTATATCTGTGAAATTAGATATTTATTATAGTTAATCAAATGTCCAAATGGTTTAATTTATAATGAACAGAACTAGAAGAAAGTGTAACTGCATGTAAATGAATAAACAATCGCTAAGACATATTAGCCCCAGTTGATTGCTCTAAGCCACAAAATAAACTGAAGGAAAAAAGAAAACCTAAAAGCCATAGAAACATTTTTATGTATGTAATGTGGGATATGAGATGGATGGTATTGCAGAAGGCTAAAACTGTAGAAGATATGTGCCCCAAAAACCCTATACTAGAGAGAATGGTTCTGGATTTTTAATCTGAACTCATTAAAGCCAATAGGACTTCATTCATACCTCCCAGATTTATGAGATGAAAAAGAGGGACAAATATTAAATAAATGTATGTAGGCAAAGGACACACCCCTGCCATCCCCATTACTTGGAGAATTAATACACAAAAAAACAGCTAAAAGATATAAAACAAAATACAGAAAAAAACATCTAAAAGCAGTTTGTGCAACAATAGCTCTACTATTGGATCAGGCTACACAGGCCAGCCTTCGCTCACAACGTGCATCAATGAGCTTTTGCCACCCATGGTCCTGTTGCTGTTTTGCAGGTTTTCCCTATCCTTCCAAATCCTTATGCTTGGCCAGTTTTTCTGCTTTCAACATGTCAACTTCAGGGACAACATGTTCACTTGCTGCCTAATTCATTCCATCGATGTTCAGATGTAATTGTAACAAAACAGTCAATGTTATTCACATTACGTGTCAGTGGCCATAATTTTATGGCTGATCAGAGTATATCGTGCTTTAACCACTGGCCATTTACTGTGGTGGGGTGGTACGGACAGGCACAGTCACGTGTGTATATATATATATATATATATATATATATATATATATATATGTGTGATTTGCCTTCTTCTGGGTTGAGGCAAGCATGCACATGCTCTCTGCCGACCCGTGCTGTGATTGGACACAGCATGAATTTGACAGCTGATAATTCTCCTTGCAAAGCAGGGAAAATAAACAGCCATATAGTAAAGTAAAAGCAGCACATATAACACACATTACACATTGTTAGACACAGTTAACACTTTGATTGCATCTAGATGTTAACCCCTTCCCAGCCAGGGGCATTAGTACAGTGACAGAGTACACTAATAACACTGATCACTGTATTAGTATCACTATTGATGTCAGTGTCAGTTGGTTAGTGTACCTCCCAGCTAGCGCCAGATTTCCCACCACACTATCACAGTCCCACTATAAGTCACTGATCACCATCGTTACCAGTAAAGCATAATTCCAGTATACAATATATACCATAGTTTGTAGACGCTATAACGTTTGCATAAAATAATATACAGTTATTAGAAATTTTTTATGACCGAATACATGTAGCAGACTACAATCTGGACTAAATTTATGAAAAAATTTGATTTTTACATTTTTTTAATTTGATATGTTTTATAACAGAAAGTAATAATGTTTATTTCCCCAGAATTTTAGGTATTTTTTTGTTTATATAATAAAAAATAAAAAACCCAGTGGTGATCAAATACCACCAAAAGAAAGCTCAATTTGTGTGAAAGAATTATATAAATTTAATTTGCATACAGTGTTGCATGACCACGCAATTGCCAGTTAAAGTAATGCAGTACTGAATAACAAAGAATTCTCTGGTCATGACAGGGGTAAAACCTTCTCGAGGTTAGGCACTCCAATTAAATGTGTTTTGAAGTGTGTACTCTCAGTGCTGTTGTTCAATTATGTGCCCACCCTTAGAAGCTTTTTTCTGTGTGCATGCTAAATACTGTATGCCCTCATTTTGTTTAATCACCAGAAGAAACATATGTTGTGTTAGTACAAAGTCACAGAACCTCTCCAGTACGTGAGGGCTAAGGACCTTTTCTACATTCTGGACATATTTGCATGGGCAGCAGAACTGGTGATGCCTGGCATATAACTGCTAAGCTCTGATTATTAGTATCAATCATAATCTATTATTAACATATAAAGGTTGAAGCAGAGGAGTTAGGTTTAAAAATGTTGCTGGGTCCAGGAGAGAACCTCATTTTATTTACATCTAGACACTCCCGATCTCTCACCAGATTCTCATCTTGGCTCCATGGTAAGCACAACGTTGAAGTTATAAATGAAAGATAATATTAATAAGGATTCAAGCCTTTTAGTCCATTTTATACCTTATCCAAAATAAAAAAGGCTTTCTTCAGCATATACAGATTTTTGTATTTATTTATTTATTGTCTTCATGACTGGAAAACACTGAACCCTCTGTGCTTAATGTACAATTGAACTCTTAGAAAAAAAAACATTTATTTCAGTGAAAGGTTTCATAAAAATTCTGCATACTCTAATGTTCTTTATAATAGAGGCCCCTACAGGCCCCCACATACCTACAGTACAGCTGCGTGACAGTTATAGCTCTGCAATTAGCAAAGCTCAAACTCCCATCTGATTGTAGAGCTGTAGCTGTCACTCAGTTGAGGACATGTCAGATTTCAAACCCAATTTTTCATCTTGACATGTATCAGTTTCTATTGTTATGAAATTATTGAAATATGCATAAAATTAAAAAAAAATATATATTTTTTTTTTCATTAGTTGATCAGTTTAATGGAAACCTCTGTACACAACCAAATATGTCTGGCTGTTTTATGTATAAAAATACTTTTGGGATACCTCACTTCTTTAACATCTTAGATTTAAGTGACTTATCTACAAAACCATACTATACTTGCTGTGACCCAATTAAACAGAAACATTGAAGACACCAAAGAAATGGTAGCAATAAGAAAGCTAGACTTTCAAGGAAATTAACTGCATTTTAAAAAGTACAACTGGACCCTTTTGATGTTTTTTTATTGGAAAAAAAAGCATGGCTAAGTTAAAAGGAGACATTACCTTACTAATCTAACCATCAAAGGTGCATATTAATTTTCAAACTTGTTGGGAAATTTCAGTATAACAAGGTGCCAATCAGTATCACAGTGCATAAGTAACAAAAACCTGTCACCTGAGTTTCAGAGGAGATCGCAACAGGTCCTGGCAGAGCAGCAACAAGTTCACAGATGAACAGATGTCTCTCCACCTGCTGTTCTCAGCAAGTCATCTGCTGCCTATGCCCAGCCTAAGGCTGTATATGGCCTAGTAACAGCAATTGATTTCATTTGAGACAGTAAAACCTTATAAAGGTGGAGTAATTGATACTTCCAGTGATCAGAAGCAATATTATTGCATTGATAGTCAGCTGTACCCTTTCCTGTAAAATTGACAGAGTATCTATCCTTGGCACATAGCATGCATCTGTTAGTTGAAGTAGGAAAAAAGTGGCATTCACACCACTGAGCCTTTTAAACAATTTACACCAAGCTCGCAAATAACGGCAGCATCACAGTAGTGGACATTCTTATGAAGTGCCACAGCTTTTGTAGTGGAAGTGAGCTCCACAACTTGCTCCCAGCCTGGAGAATGAGCTGTCATTGACAGCTCTGGGTCTTCAACTAACAATTGGAAATCTGGCAGACTGGTTCTCGATCACACAATTGCTGTGACTTATTTAAGGGTTTCTTTTTGGTGGTACATCACGATAATAGCAAGAAATGTATAGCGACATTTTAAAAAATATATATATATTATAAAGTATTACAACTACTATTATTATTTTTACTATTTTGTAGTTTCAAGGATGTGCTTGTTTTTATTAACATCAACACTGCAAAACTGGGTTCAGGTGTTAAGATTTGTTTTACCTTTTGGCATATGGGATTAAGGAAAAGAATGAGGGGTCAAAAGTGTCACCTGTGCACTGTGCTCATTAATGGATATCTTTTTGTCTGTTTGTAAGGGAGAAATGTATATCTATAGGCTCACTAATTATATGAATAAAGTGATTCTAAGTCCTCCTTTTTTAACCTAAAAAATAAAAAGAGCTTTATAGTTACCTGCTCTGTGCACTGATATTGCACAGAGTGGCCCCAAACCTCCTCTTCTGAGGTCCCCCGTCAGTGCTTTCGGCTCCTCCTTTTCTGTGTCTGTCCTCATAGCATGTCCATTGACACACAATGCAAGTCGGCCCCGTCTCCTGCTTCCTCCGCACTGGATTTGATTGACAACAGCAGGAGACAATGGTTTACACTGCTATCAATCTGCCCTGTGAGACCAAGGTAAAAGTGCATTGCTGCTACAGACAGGCACAGCGCTGGTTTGTGAAAGGACTCAGGTGGGTATTTAGAGAGGTGGGAGGAGCAAACAACTAATGTAAGTTTATTTTTACCATAATGCAAATAATGCATTAAGTAGAAAAAAACTTGTAACTTTAGAATCACTTTAAAGTATCTTGCAGCCATTATACTCTGCTCTGCAGTTTCATCCTGTGGTAGTACCAGGACTTTTTTTCTCAGAAAATAGGTGCAGGAATACTCCCCCCCTCCAGAACCCAAAGAGACCAGGGTTCAGACGTGCACTAAGCAAAGATTACAGGGTTTAGGAATATTCTTGGCCAGAGTGCAGGGTTTAGGAGTGTGCTATGCACAAAATGCAGGGATCAGGAGTGTGCTACGTACAGAGTGTAGAGTACAGGAGTGGGTTATGTACAGAGTGTGGAGTTCCTGGGTTCATTACGTACAGAGTGCAGAGTTCAGGGGTACACTATGCATTGAATGCAGGTTTCAGGGGTGTGCTACATACAGAGTGCAGAGTTCCAGGGTGTGCTACACACAGAATGCAGAGTTCAGGGGTGTGTTACATAAAGAGTGCAGAGTTTAGCTCTCCTCCACAGCTCTTTACCTCTGCAACCCCCATCCACATCTTTCTTCCAACTCTTCTTAGCTCTGACCTCTGGACACCCCCTCCTCCACTACCCTCATACCCCCCCCCTTAAAATATCCAGCATCTTCTAGGTGACTCACCTTGCAGCTGTATAAGGCTGAACCACTTGCCCAGCTCTTGTATCTCCTTGCATACTGTGAGAGGCTCTGTCTGTACCACATGCAACAATCATCCAGTGGGGCATCGGCATCCAGCCACCAGGTAACAGATGGTGCTTACAGATGGTGCCGCCTACCACATAATGCCCCCCTCCTGCCCATGGCTGCACCACACCCTGCACACCTTTATCTCCCTTGTCCCTGCCTGAATGCAGGGCAGGAAGGCATTTTTTCGAGCCGTTGGCAGATGTTAGCTGTCAGCCAGGCTTCTTGGTTTAGAAGTGAGGATGGTGGGGGGGGGGGGGGGAGCAGAGGGCTATAGCTGAGGTGGCGGCATTGAGTTCCACCATGTTATAGCTAAAAAAAACCTACACCCCATATGCTCTCCCATATACCCAAATACTTACAACTATAATAAATATCTCAAAACACAAACCAGAATGTGGGTAAATTAGGCCACTGTCCCCTTCTTGGATTTAGAAATATTAATAATAGCTTTATTTATTTTAAAAACGAAAACTTTCAAATAACCAATCAAGTTCAACTAATAGCACCCAAATGCTTAGTCTCTAAGACTCAGACTGACCAAATACCAACCATACTGTTACAGGCAAAAAGTGGGTGACATTACCCCATAAGGTTCAACTGTAACAAACAAAAACAAGAAAACAGGGACGGTTGGTCAGGGAAAGTGACGTGGTGGTCAGATGAAGCAGTAGGAAGATCTGGAGGTAACTGCTGACAGCTGGTTTAGGGTCAAGACATATAAAGTGTAATGTTCTCAGAGACTGGACAGCTGTTTTCACCAATTCACTGGTCAGCTGAGTATTAGCTCTGCTTAGTAATAGCCTGCAATCTGCAACAACACTTTTGCCCAGTACCTTCAAGTGTCTTGGTATCTGAAAGAAAAGCAGAAAGAACAAGACAGCAGCTCAGGGATTTTATTGACCATACATGTGAACAATAGCCAACTGGTTATTATAAGTGAATGACTAATAAAATGAAAAGGGGGTAACATGGGTAACAAATCATTGGGGCCACTTCTCTATTCATTATATGGCCTTAACAGTTTTTTTGTTGCTTAGTCAATAATGGTACGATCTGCAACTTTGTCTCAAAAAAAAAAAATGATTCTAATTAACAACACATGCAGTCTAAGGCTGGGTTTACACTGCTGCCATCCAAGTTTGATCTGATTTTCAGTGAGATTAGGTTGTGCAACTTGGATGTGGTTTGCATTATCTATGGGGCCAAAATTATGCTGGAGTCACACTAAAGTAGTACAGGAACCTTTTCCAAAATCAAGTCATGCTGAATTGCATTGGAGTAAACAGGCACTTTCCCTATTGTCATGCGATTCTGTGCAACTCAAGTCACATCTGAAATAGCACTAGTGTGAACAGAGCTTAAATGGATTTTGTATTGCATACAACTACTTCTGGGTAATACTCTCTCAAAGAAATAAACTACAAGAGCACAAAAATATAATTCAGAACGTGTGTCACATGATTATGATCTATTGTATTCACTTGTATAACTTACCTCAAATCATTGGAATAAACTCAAAGAATGTTGTCTACTTCTTGATCTCAGGTTCAAAAGCATGTAGCCAGGTGAGGGAGCTGCTGAGTAGGATGTTTTCAATAGACTGAGTCAGGCAGCTCTGCACTGTAGGAACTGTAGTCTTGAGGAGAGACTCTACTATAATCAAGGGCTTTTGAACTACATTCCCCCAGAGAGGAGATTGATGGGAGGAGTGGAAAGAGCTGCATTTTTCTAGGCTGTACAGGACACAGCTTCCTCTTGCCATGAGGGAGACCAGAGAGTGCACATCATTGTCCAATGTGCACCATCACCGTTGCATATCAATGCCCGGAGAGGGATCTGGAGTGCTGAGTTTGCGGGTGCTGACAAAGTCATCTGAGTGCAGTTCAGAGAGTGAACTAATCTCTGTGTGTGACCGGGTGGTAAGCTGCAATATCGCTGGGACTGGTGAGCAACTGCTGTGGGGTTTTACTATCTGCTGCTAGAGAGATTGAGCCCTTTAGGAACTGACCATATAATCATCTAGTAGTTTTATTGCTGCTTGCAGACTTGACTATTCTCATGTGCATCAACTGTACAGCTGGGCCCCAATGCTAGCCAGCTGAAGAGTTAGGATTAAATAGCTGCTACACAAAGACCTTGACCTATTGTTTATGTTGGGAAGAACCTCTCAGGGGACATTGGACTGTAACTTAACCATTCCCTTAGAGTGCACTCCAAACCAGTTACAGTGTTCTTATACACACTGCAGTTAATTTTTATATGAACTGCTTATTGCACTTCAGCACTTGCTGATTCATGGGTTGATTACAGTGTAGTGGTATAGAAATCTGTTCTAAGTTACTTTGGCAATTACATTGTCTAGCAGACTGTGTCTGAGTCTACCCTTTGCAAGCGGATTTATGTTCTTACCATCATTTACTCTAACCCATACCAATACATTGAGTTAATTTATTACTAATCGGTCTTGCGTCTATTTCCTGGTACTAATTCACAGCCAAGTTAAAGGTATCTATACACATGTTCTTATAGGTGCTTGCAGTGAATTTCACTGAACCAGGTGTGTCAGAGGGGCTGAGGGTGTTATTGGAATCGAGATGCAAAACAGAGAACCCAAATTACCAAGCAGCTCCTTTGGGAGTGAACACTACAAGTGTCAGCAAAAATAAAAAATTAGGTAGACATGTCAGGACAGCCACAATAGTTTATTTATAACAAAATGACTTCAATATAAGACATTTAAGGCAACTAAGTAACAGTCAGTACAGATATCAAATTTTTTTTTTAAAAAGTTCTTTTTTTTCTTTCTTTATTTCAAAAATAATTTTAAAAACATGATTATATATACAAGTGTTCTATGTTATCTTATTGTAATTTTGTAAGTAATATTATAATACACCTGCTAGCCTATAGTCTTAAAGGGACACTAAATGATACCCTAATTCCCTAAAAATAATTCATACACATCCATTACTTATTAGCCATGTAATCTGTTTTTCATTAAATTGTTTCTTATTGTGTTTGCTTCCTTGTAATATCCTCCATAAGTTCCTGAACTTCTCCTTTCCCCCCTCACTTCCATTAATTTGGAACGAGCAGTGCACATAAATTGCAGTCATATGCTGTGCTCTATGCATGCTACAAATTTGAAAGTCCCATAGTCCATATTGCTTTTTAGGAGTGAGCAAGACAGGGTGGCTATGTTTGTATATATTGCAGAATCATGGAGAATGCACATAGCCACCCTCAGACAGGAACAGCAATATAAATAAATAAATAAATACATTTGGAGATATACAGGATGTTGGGAGCTTTAGAAGGTACCTTTTGAGTTATGAACACACTTGAATAAATTATATTTTTTTTCAGACCAGAGTTTAGTGTGACTTTAAATTCCTGTTTGTATAGATCATTCAATCAACATGTAGAAGGGAAAATAATAAAAACAAATCCAATCCTTTATATTCTTATTCCAGACAGGAAGATATATTGATTAGGCTGAAATGTGTATTATTATTATATTGTAATAGTATCTACAGTGAATAAATGCCCTCCCCAGCTATTTGGTCATGCTTGGCTTATCACAAAGTTACAACCTAATACAAAATGAATATGATGTAATTTTCCTATATAACAATCTTGCCTTATAACAATAATAATTCCTAACACAAGTATGCTGACACCAGGTTTCACATACAGAATAGATGGCGCACACAAGTCTCTAAATACTTATCCCTTATTGAGAGAGTAATAGTACACATCATAGCACTGCATTGCTATAGCTTCCAGCTTCATTGTATTTGAAGATATTCCTCCCTCGCAAATTCTTTTTGGGATAAGGGCTTCCTGGCTACTGTGATTAAGAACAGCAAGCCCAGACCGCAAAAAGCTTTGAGAGAGACAAAGTGCTGATGGTGTAAAGATGTCCTCTGTGATTTAATCCTTGCACCTGTAAAGGCAATATTAATACATTATAAATATATCATCACTTTGTTATTTTTCAACCTCCTCTGGACATTTTTAAGTAAATAATACAGGAGTTAAAACTCCTACATGTGGTGAATACGGTTACTTTGTTGGCTAAACAAATATAGATTATTTGTAATTTGTTTAAAAGGTCAGTCCATCTTTTAGCAGCAAGATTTCTGTACTTGTGTCCTCCTAGTTATTTACTAGCTGAAGCCATTAAGAGGAGATCTCCCTGAACAAATCTTGCTGTTGAAAAGGAAAACAAAAAATGAAAAAGGCCATGGGGTGACTTAACTTAGAACTAAAGGTATTTTGTTTTTATCTTGGATAGGGTAAGGGAGGGTTATAACCCCTACCAGTTTTATTGCCATCTTTGTCCCATTAGGAAGATTTAACTTTCTGTCCCATAGCCAAAAGAGGAAGCAAGAGGAAATTTTGTTGTCCCCAGAGCTAGTGTCCCCATTGGAAGATTTCCCCTTTATTCCTGTTCTGGGGATAACCCAAAATGTGCAATTTTCTTTTACTTTCACTTTCAATGATAACGGTAAACAGGACAAATAGAAAGGGCGAATCTCAATAATGGCGGCACAGGCAGCAATAAAAACCTAATAGGTGATCTAATCCCTCTCTACTCTATCCAAAACGAAACAAAAAGGTTTTGCACAGACCATTTGTGAATCCCTGTGCGGATAAACATGGCCTCACATGGGCATATGCTGTAGTATGTCCCTGTGAAGGAGGCTTTAGAGAAATAGTGAAGGCTCGGTGTCCTCTAGAAAGTAAGGAAGATCACCCTGGAAAACCTATGCTATGAGACGTGAGAACAGCCACTTTAAAAGCAGACGTGCCATAGGTTTGGCTAGGCCATGGTCCTTTTACCTCCCTTTTTTCTTCTTAATCCTGATCCTCTTCCCCTCCCTAACAGCCTCCTCATCTTGTCCCCTCACCGATTACTTGTCGGTACGATTGAAAAGGATTTAGATGGCCCAACCAACAATTTTCCATATATTCGTAATTATACTGTACATACCTATAGCATTTTAAAATTGTGTACGCCCATGAAACCACAACAAACTTCAGTACCCTAAAATTTTCATAGTAAATTATTTAAAAGCCCTTGCAAGTCATCAGTTTAGAGTTAATTGTGAATAATGAACCGTGAATGTCCCCTCTGTGATATAATGTTGTTGTGACAGGTTCTTTTTAATGACCCCTAATTTCTCGTCTGCCTGTCATTGAAGCTAATGGAGCATAGATCACACTCAATTAGCTGTGGAAAGTGACAACAGAAAGTAGAAGTGACATTAAACACATTGCTTCTGGGAAGGTAGGAGAGATCAGCAAATGGCCGTTCACTGTTCTCCCTCCCCTCTATCTGGGGAAATTTGCCATGGGACAGCCTTCATTGTTCACTCTCACCTTTCCCAACTATAGGTTTGCCTTAGTTGGCACAACCACCACTACCGCTAATAAAAGGGACACAGTATTTAACGATGTGGTTCCATGGGCCTGACAGACCTTTGCTTAAATGAAATTATTTCCATTTACACAAATTTACACAAATTTTTAATCCAGTTTTTTATGTAACACTCCCTTTTTTGATAAGAGGGAAGTTGGTAATGTAATGGCATATGTTGTATGCCTAGTCTGCTGGATCCGGGCTAGGAATTTTTATATTTTTTTGCCTTTTTCTTAAATTTTAATAAAATAAATTTAAATGAAAAAAGGTATATCTTTTTAACATATATAATGTATTTAGTCTGTGCTTTCATTTTTCTACCTCTAAGTTTCTATTTGCAGGTGCAGTGTGTGTTATTAGGGAAAATCTACAAAGGGTCAAGTTGATGAGGAAAAGTCCAAACTCTGCAGATCTGTGACTTCAAAGTTTTGGATGGAAAATTACTAACAAATGAACATCAAAAGGTTGATATTTGTTTGCCATCATCATCATCCTCTTTCATCACTTTGATGTCACCAAGCGAGCATCTTGTCCTTGCTCCTGGAGTGTTGTGGTAACCTTTGTGGCGGTAATGTCACTCATAAGGTGAGTAGACAGTGTGATTTTTAGATTTTGATCTGGTTTTAAGTGGTTTGGAGCTTGGGATTTATTGCTAAGCCTTTGGTTTGTGATTTAAATGGTTAAACTATAAAGTTGGTTATTTAACATATATTTTACTTGCCACAGTAGTGATCAGAAGCCACTAGATAGAATTTCAGAGCATGCATTTTATAATTTTCTAAATATTATTATGTGTTTGTTACATATGTATTGTTGTGAGGAGGTGGTTAGCTGTGCTTCCCAATGAAAACTGTTTATGTTTAAAGTGATATTAAAGACAATTAAAAAAACCCAAACAAGCATATCATACTAACCTTCTCTGTGCAATGGTGCACTTCTAGTGTCCCATTCCGGCTCTCCTGGCCCCTCCCTCCTGTCAAGTGCCCCCAGAGCAAGCAGTTTGCTATGGCGGCACCCAAGCAGGTTCGCTCCCAAGCTACTGCTATGTGTGTCCATTCAGACATGAAGCCGAGGCTTAGCTCCGCCTCCCTTCTCTCCTCATTGGCTCACTGGCTGTTATCAACAGCAATGGCACCCAATGGCTCCCGCTGCTGTCTTAGCCAATGAGGAAGGAAAGTCCCTGGAGGGCAGAGGCTCTTGTGCACATTGCTGGTTCCTGATGGGGCTCAGGTAATTATTAGAAGGGCTGGAGGAAGGGGGGGGCTGGTGCACACAGAAGGTTTTTTTACCTTCATGCATAGAATGCATGAAAGTAAAAAAACCTTCAGCCTTTACAGCCACTTTAATTGTTCTCCTCCTCTGAGTCTTCTTCAGGCCTAATTACATTGCACATATGCAGAGTTTTTCATACAGCTACCCTGTCTGCTCAGTTATTGCTATGATTCAGAGAAAAGCATTAAAGCACAAAAATTACACAAAAAACAAATACTCTACCTTTTGTGTAGCAGGTACCCTATGCCACCTAAACAAGTACTAATTCCAGTTATATGTGAACCAGAAACCATTAGCTTTCTTGAATAAGCCAAATCCTCCTTCATTTGTGTCTCACATGCTCCCCCTCCCAGACATTCCAGCTCACAGTTGGAGGGTTTCAGCAACTGAGGCAGTGCAGTCAATCCAGATAGCAGTGAGAAGGACTAGGTTTGGCTAGGTGCTGGTCGACAACCTACAGTCTTGTGAATTAGCAGTGACAATCCTGATAGCCACACACCCCTAGAATATATTTTCATCCCACTGTAGTGTAAGCAGGCACAGCCTACATGAGAATGGCAACACTGCTGTGAATTCAGGAACCCCATCACAGGAAGCTGCATTATGTGTACTTCACTGGCAGGGTCAAGAAGTATTTGTGGGACTTTGCGGGATTTCCAGAAAATGTTAAGGGCAGATGTGTGCTTACTCCAGTACTTTTTTTTTTAAAATGAGAGGTCATAGCTCCACTTTAACTCATCACCATCACTCCTGTGCACTGTCTCAATCCCCCAACAAAGATCTTGGGTGAAAATGTACTTTTCCTGAACGTGAGAGCATATATGGGTGTCTTATACCCAAAAGTGTGTATATATATATATATATATATATATATATATACTGTATATACTATATTCCCAAAAGTATTGGGCGTCTGCCTTTACACGCACATGAACTTTAGTAGCATCCCAGTCTATAAGGTTCAATATTGAGTTTTCCCACCCTTTCTAGCTGTAACAGCTTCAACTTTTCTGGGAAGGCTGTCCACAAAGTTTAGAAGTTTGTCTATGGGAATGTTTGACCATTCTTCCAGAAGCACATTTGTGAGGTCAAGCACTGATATCAGACGAGAAGGCCTGGTTCAATATACTCTGCTTATATACTATACTAATATACTTTGCTCTATTTAATGCCAAAGGTGTTATATGGGGTTGAGGTCAGGACTCTGTGCAGGCCAATCAAGTTCTTCCATCCCAGACACACCCATCCATGTCTTTATGGACCTTGCTCTGTGCACTGGTGCGCAGTCATGTTGGAACAGGAAGGGGCCATCCCCAAACTCTTCCCACAAAGTTGGGAGCATGAAATTGTCCACAATGTCTTGGTATGCTGATGTCTTAAGAGTTCCTTCCACTCAAACTTAAGGGGCCAAGTCCAACCCCTGAAAAACAACCCCACACCATAATCCCCACTCTACCAAACTTTACACTTGGCACAATGTAGTCAGGCAAGTACCGTTCTCCTGGCAACTGCCAAAGCCAGACAGGTCCATCAGATTGCCAGACAGAGAAGCATGATTTGTCACTCCAGAGAACACGTCTCTACTCCTCTAGAGTCCAGTGGCGGTGTGCTTTACACCACTGCATCCAACGCTTTGCATTGCACTTGGTGATGTAAGGCTTGGATGCAGCTGCTTGGGCATGGAAACCCATTCCATGAAGCTCTTTACTCACTGTTGTTGTGCTAATCTGAAGGTCACACGAAGTTTGAAGGTCTTTAGCTATTGACTATGCAGACAGTTGGAGACTTCTGCAAACTGTGCGCTTCAGCATGCGCTGACCCCACTCATTTTATGTGGCCTACCACTTGTAGTTGAGTTGCTGTTGTTCCCAGTTGCTTCCACTTTGTTATAATTAGAGATGAGCGAATCGAAGTATCCGAAGTGGAATTCGAGTCGAATATCGGAAAAATTTCGATTCGTGCCGAATCCGAAAAACAGCCTAATTCGGACGCGCGAATCGAAATTTTTCCGAAAATGGCGGCTGACATGTGCGGCGACGGAGCGGGGATGTCGGGGAAGGCGCGCAGACAAGGCGCGCTGCCCCATAATGCATTCCTCAACGACATGTGATCGCATCAGCCAATCAGCAGCCAGCCAGCCAGCACTGTGTAATGGTCGAGGTATATATAGCGGCCATTTTGGAAATCTTCATTTGCCTGCAGTCATTGAACAGAGGCAGACCGCTCTGTACTAGGGACAGGGACAGAGTTAGGGCCACAGAAACGAGAATTGGGGACAGAGAGAAGTTACTTAGGGACAGAGAACCATTACTCAGGGACACAGACTTGTTAATGAGGGCCACAGAATCGTTATTTAGGGACAAAGAAACGCTAGTTAGGGCCACAGAATTCATACTCAGGGACAGACAGAATTGTTACTCAGTGCCAGAGAATTGTTACTTAGGGCCACAGAAACGTTATTAGGGCCACAGAATTTTTACTCAGGGACAGACAGAATTGTTACTGAGTGCCAGAGAATTGTTACTCAGGGACAGACAGAATTGTTACTGAGTGCCAGAGAATTCTTACTCAGGGCCACAGAATTCATTCTCAGGGACAGACAGAATTGTTACTCAGGGACAGACAGAATTGTTACTGAGTGCCAGAGAATTGTTACTCAGGGACAGACAGAATTGTTACTGAGTGCCAGAGAATTGTTACTCAGGGACAGACAGAATTGTTACTGAGTGCCAGAGAATTGTTACTCAGGGACAGACAGAATTGTTACTGAGTGCCAGAGAATTGTTACTCAGGGACAGACAGAATTGTTACTGAGTGCCAGAGAATTGTTACTCAGGGACAGACAGAATTGTTACTGAGTGCCAGAGAATTGTTACTCGCACAGACACAAAATTGTTACTTGCACAGACACAGAATTGTTACTCGCGCAGACACAGAATTGTTACTCAGGGCCACAGAATTCATACTCAGGGACAGACAGAATTGTTACTGAGTGCCAGAGAATTGTTACTCAGGGACAGACAGAATTGTTACTGAGTGCCAGAGAATTGTTACTCAGGGACAGACAGAATTGTTACTGAGTGCCAGAGAATTGTTACTCGCACAGACACAAAATTGTTACTTGCACAGACACAGAATTGTTACTCGCACAGACACAGAATTGTTACTCAGGGCCACAGAATTCATACTCAGGGACAGACAGAATTGTTACTGAGCGCCAGAGAATTGTTACTCAGGGACAGACAGAATTGTTACTGAGTGCCAGAGAATTGTTACTCAGGGACAGACAGAATTGTTACTGAGTGCCAGAGAATTGTTACTCAGGGACAGACAGAATTGTTACTGAGTGCCAGAGAATTGTTACTCAGGGACAGACAGAATTGTTACTGAGTGCCAGAGAATTGTTACTCGCACAGACACAAAATTGTTACTTGCACAGACACAGAATTGTTACTCGCACAGACACAGAATTGTTACTCAGGGCCACAGAATTCATACTCAGGGACAGACAGAATTGTTACTGAGTGCCAGAGAATTGTTACTCAGGGACAGACAGAATTGTTACTGAGTGCCAGAGAATTGTTACTCAGGGACAGACAGAATTGTTACTGAGTGCCAGAGAATTGTTACTCGCACAGACACAAAATTGTTACTTGCACAGACACAGAATTGTTACTCGCACAGACACAGAATTGTTACTCAGGGCCACAGAATTCATACTCAGGGACAGACAGAATTGTTACTGAGTGCCAGAGAATTGTTACTCAGGGACAGACAGAATTGTTACTGAGTGCCAGAGAATTGTTACTCAGGGACAGACAGAATTGTTACTGAGTGCCAGAGAATTGTTACTCGCACAGACACAAAATTGTTACTTGCACAGACACAGAATTGTTACTCGCGCAGACACAGAATTGTTACTCAGGGCCACAGAATTCATACTCAGGGACAGACAGAATTGTTACTGAGTGCCAGAGAATTGTTACTCAGGGACAGACAGAATTGTTACTGAGTGCCAGAGAATTGTTACTCAGGGACAGACAGAATTGTTACTGAGTGCCAGAGAATTGTTACTCGCACAGACACAAAATTGTTACTTGCACAGACACAGAATTGTTACTCGCACAGACACAGAATTGTTACTCAGGGCCACAGAATTCATACTCAGGGACAGACAGAATTGTTACTGAGCGCCAGAGAATTGTTACTCAGGGACAGACAGAATTGTTACTGAGTGCCAGAGAATTGTTACTCAGGGACAGACAGAATTGTTACTGAGTGCCAGAGAATTGTTACTCAGGGACAGACAGAATTGTTACTGAGTGCCAGAGAATTGTTACTCAGGGACAGACAGAATTGTTACTGAGTGCCAGAGAATTGTTACTCGCACAGACACAAAATTGTTACTTGCACAGACACAGAATTGTTACTCGCACAGACACAGAATTGTTACTCAGGGCCACAGAATTCATACTCAGGGACAGACAGAATTGTTACTGAGTGCCAGAGAATTGTTACTCAGGGACAGACAGAATTGTTACTGAGTGCCAGAGAATTGTTACTCAGGGACAGACAGAATTGTTACTGAGTGCCAGAGAATTGTTACTCGCACAGACACAAAATTGTTACTTGCACAGACACAGAATTGTTACTCGCACAGACACAGAATTGTTACTCAGGGCCACAGAATTCATACTCAGGGACAGACAGAATTGTTACTGAGTGCCAGAGAATTGTTACTCAGGGACAGACAGAATTGTTACTGAGTGCCAGAGAATTGTTACTCAGGGACAGACAGAATTGTTACTGAGTGCCAGAGAATTGTTACTCGCACAGACACAAAATTGTTACTTGCACAGACACAGAATTGTTACTCGCACAGACACAGAATTGTTACTCAGGGCCACAGAATTCATACTCAGGGACAGACAGAATTGTTACTGAGTGCCAGAGAATTGTTACTCAGGGACAGACAGAATTGTTACTGAGTGCCAGAGAATTGTTACTCAGGGACAGACAGAATTGTTACTGAGTGCCAGAGAATTGTTACTCAGGGACAGACAGAATTGTTACTGAGTGCCAGAGAATTGTTACTCAGGGACAGACAGAATTGTTACTGAGTGCCAGAGAATTGTTACTCGCACAGACACAAAATTGTTACTTGCACAGACACAGAATTGTTACTCGCGCAGACACAGAATTGTTACTCAGGGCCACAGAATTCATACTCAGGGACAGACAGAATTGTTACTGAGTGCCAGAGAATTGTTACTCAGGGACAGACAGAATTGTTACTGAGTGCCAGAGAATTGTTACTCAGGGACAGACAGAATTGTTACTGAGTGCCAGAGAATTGTTACTCGCACAGACACAAAATTGTTACTTGCACAGACACAGAATTGTTACTCGCACAGACACAGAATTGTTACTCGCACAGACACAGAATTGTTACTCAGGGCCACAGAATTCATACTCAGGGACAGACAGAATTGTTACTGAGTGCCAGAGAATTGTTACTCAGGGACACCTAATCGTTGAATTAAATAGTATGTCAGACAACATGCAGAGGAGTGGCAGAGGAGGCAATGTTTTAGGAGCGAGCAGACGTGGCAGCAGAGGAAGGGGTCGAGGCAGCAGTATTCGCAGCCAGAGGCCAGTGCTCCCGGTGTCATCCAGCGGTCGTGTCTCCACCGACAACCCTGCCGTCATTGATTGGTTGGCTCGGTCGTCTTCCTCTTCCCAGGTCACCTCTGACACCTACAGCCAACGGTCGGTGGGTACGTCAGACACAACCGTTAGTTGGCATGGCCCGGGACCAAGCCCACTGAAATCACGTGTCCTCTACCTGCCCCTGTCCTTTGCTGTTCCCTCACCAAGCGAAGTATCGCATGCTGTGGGCTCAGCCCCACTGTACAGTGAGGAAGAGCTAACAGAGGGCGGTCAGGAACGGGGGGAGACATCGGCCTTTTCAGCAGCCAAGCGAACAAGTACTGGCGAGGAGAGTGGCTCGGTAGCCGGTCTAGAGACAGGTCTGTCTCCTGACCCAGACGCAGCCGAGGGGGCTAGTAGTGAGGCGGAGACCCTACTTGATGATGAGGAGGTTGATCGCACTTGGCAGCCTCGTCGTCATCAGGCAATTTCTTCCGCATCATCAGGAGAAGAGGGTGGCAGCTTGGCAGCGAGCAAAACAGTCGGTGGGTTGCCCAGGAGACAGCAGCAGGGTCGCATCAGTGTCAGTGGAGCCAAACGTCCACGGAGTACAGCACCAGCTCCACTGCAGCCTACCACCACGGCCAGTAGTGGTGCCGGTGCGCACGGAGGAAGTAGCAGTCAGCCAGTGAAGAGTAGCGGGGGCAAAGTTTCCTACTCGGTGGTGTGGCAATTTTTCCTCAAGCCGCCCGAGGAAGTAAACGTAGCCGTATGTCGACTATGTGGCCAGAAATGCAAGCGTGGCCAGGGGGCCCATGTTGGGACTACAGCGTTGCGTCAGCATATGCAGCGTCACCATTCGGTGGCCTGGGAAAACCGTGATAAACATACGGCGGTTCTGCCTGCCCCAGCCCCCGCTCCATCACCCGCTCCGTTACTTGCTCCGTCACCCGACGTCGTCAATCGCCCTCTATCAGCCAGTCAAGGCTCCAACACCTCTGCTGAGGGGAGTTGTCGCTCATTGGCATCTTCCGCTCGTTCAGATGCTCCTTCTCCTGCTACTCCTCTTCTCGGATTCCGTCAACAGTCTTTCTTGGAATCCGTATCCAAGAGACAACAGTTTGCGAGCACGCACCCGACGGTGCAAAAGCTGAACGTCCTCCTGTCCAAGTTGCTGGTGCTGCAGTCCCTCCCTTTCCAACTGGTGGACTCAGCACCTTTCCGAGAAATGATGGCTTGTGCCGCGCCGCGGTGGAGAGTGCCAAGCCGTCATTTCTTTGCCCAAAAGGCAGTGCCAGCCCTGCATTCACATGTAGAAGAGATGGTGGGCCAGTCTTTGAGCATGTCGGTCTCTGCCAAAGTGCACGGCAGCGCCGACGTGTGGAGCTGTAACTACGGTCAGGGACAGTACATGTCATTTACGGCCCACTGGGTGAACGTGGTGCCGGCACAGCCGCACCAGCAACTTGGACAGGTCACGACGCTTTTGCCTCCACGTTTGCACGTCCTTGGTCCAGCAAGCATGTCCGCCTCTACCACCTCTTTTTCCGCCGTGTCCTCAGCCGCCACCCCCGTGCCAAGTCCCATTACCCGACCGGCATATCACATGTGCAGGGCGCAACGGTGTCACGCTGTGCTGCACCTGGTATGCCTTGGCGAACGTAGTCACACAGGGGAGGAACTGCTGAGTGTAATGAACAGAGAAATCGACAGATGGCTGTCTCCGCGCAAACTAAAAATCGGAACCATGTTGACTGACAACGGAAAGAACATGGTGTCTGCTCTGCGTCAAGGAAGGTTGTGCCATGCGCCATGCATGGCTCACGTGTTCAATCTGGTTGTCAAGCGGTTCCTAAAATCCACCATCCCACTGCAAGACATCCTTAAAATGTCACGTAAACTGTGCATGCATTTCAGCCATTCCTACACCGCAAAGAACACCCTCATTGAGCTGCAGCGGCAGAACGGAATTCCACAGCATCGCCTGATCTGCGACGTTGCAACAAGGTGGAATTCAACCCTACACATGTTAGACCGCCTTTACGAGCAGCGAAAGGCCATCACCGATTTCCTGATGTTACAAGCGGATAAAGGTACTCCCCTGTGTAACTTAGATGTCAGCCATTGGCAGCTCATGCGTGACACCTGCCGCTTGCTCAGGCCCTTTGAGGAGGCCACGCTATTCGTGAGTCGGCAGGACTATGGGATGAACGACGTCATTCCTCTGTTGCACGTCCTGGAACAAATGCTGTTAACAATGGCTGGTCAGGGTGCGGTAGACGTGGCGCACAGATCTCAATGCCACATGACCCCTGTGGGGGCAGGACAGGAAGAAGAGGAGGAGGTAGAGGAGGACATTTGTGCTCAGGAATTATTGAGTGAAATGGGTGGTTTTTCCACTCAGCGGACAGGAGTGGAGGAGCAGGAGCATCTGGTAGAGGAGGAGGAGGAGGAGACAGAGGACCCAGACGCACCGTGGCAGTATGCTGTGGAGATGGAGGCAGGGAGTCCCTCGCATTCCTTGGCACAAATGGCCCATAGCATGCTCGGTTGCTTGCGTAGCGACAGCCGAATAATAACCATCAGACAGAGGGATGACTTTTGGCTGTCCACCTTGTTGGACCCTCGCTACCGGTCCAAAATGGTGGCCTTTTTCACACCTGCTGAGAGGGAGGCCAAAATTACGTACTATAAAAACCACCTATGTAGTCAGTTGGTCTCTGCCTTTGTGCGCCATCGTCCATCCTCAGACACTGTGGGCCCTGTGCGCTCGCGTTCCGCTGGCATGGCAGCAGGGGAGGGGTGGGGTGGTAGGAGCAGTGGCAGCTCCACCAGCAGCGGCTGCCTCAGTCTGCAGTCGATGATGAGTAGCTTTCTTCACCAGCGCAGTGAGGAAACTACTAACCAGCCGCAGCAGCAGCAGCAGCATCAGGTGGACCTGGAGCAGGAGCTCAAACAACAGGCTTGGGCCTACTTGGACAGCACCCTGCCAACCGAGGTAGACAATCCCCTTGACTACTGGGCAACGAAACTTGACCTTTGGCCCCAACTAGCTGAATTTGCCCTTGAAAGGCTGTCATGCCCGGCCAGTAGCGTGGCATCGGAGCGCGTGTTTAGTGCGGCAGGAGGTATTGTAACTCCGCGGAGGACACGACTGTCCACCCAAAGTGTGGAGAGACTCACGTTTGTGAAAATGAATCAGGCGTGGATTAGTCTGGATTTCAAACCACCAGTTCCTGACACAACTGACTAAATCCGCCATGAATCATGCCTCAAACATGTGCCACTTTCAGGTCTCCTCACACTGCTGGTGTGTTGAATTTTTTGACATAGGGTGCTGGCAGATTACGGGCCTCCTATAGCTGCTGCCAGGCCCCTAATCTGCCATAGGCCCCTATATACCACCTCCTCCTGCTGCTGCCAGGTCCAGAGTCTCTCATGGGTCCCTGTACGGCCTCCCATTGCTGCTGTCTCCATCGCCACACTCTGCTGCCATGTGCCACTTTCAGGTCTCTTCACACTGCTGGTGTGTTTAATTTTTTGACATAGGGTGCAGGCAGATTACGGGCCTCACATAGCTGCTGCCAGGCCCCTAATCTGCCATGGGCCCCTATATACCGCCTCCTCATGCTGCTGCCAGGTCCAGAGTCTCTCATGGGTCCCTGTACGGCCTCCCATTGCTGCTTTCTCCATCGCCACACTCTGCCATGTGCCACTTTCAGGTCTCCTCACACACTGCTGGTGTGTTGAATTTTTTGACATAGGGTGCTGGCAGATTACGGGCCTCCCATAGCTGCTGCCAGGCCCCTA
The DNA here is from genome assembly GCF_062004578.1 of Staurois parvus. Lineage (NCBI taxonomy): Eukaryota > Metazoa > Chordata > Amphibia > Anura > Ranidae > Staurois > Staurois parvus. Next base: position 11,494,940 of record NW_028317971.1, read on the forward strand.
ATCTGCCATGGGCCCCTATATACCGCCTCCTCATGCTGCTGCCAAGTCCAGAGTCTGTCATGGGTCCCTGTACGGCCTCCCATTGCTGCTGTCTCCATCGCCACACTCTGCCATGTGCCACTTTCAGGTCTCCTCACACACTGCTGGTGTGTAGAATTTTTTGACATAGGGTGCTGGCAGATTACGGGCCTCCCATAGCTGCTGCCAGGCCCCTAATCTGCCATGGGCCCCTATATACCGCCTCCTCATGCTGCTGCCAAGTCCAGAGTCTGTCATGGGTCCCTGTACGGCCTCCCATTGCTGCTGTCTCCATCGCCACACTCTGCTGCCATGTGCCACTTTCAGGTCTCTTCACACTGCTGGTGTGTTAAATTTTTTGACATAGGGTGCAGGCAGATTACGGGCCTCACATAGCTGCTGCCAGGCCCCTAATCTGCCATGGGCCCCTATATACCGCCTCCTCATGCTGCTGCCAAGTCCAGAGTCTGTCATGGTCCCTGTACGGCCTCCCATTGCTGCTGTCTCCATCGCCACACTCTGCTGCCATGTGCCACTTTCAGGTCTCTTCACACTGCTGGTGTGTTAAATTTTTTGACATAGGGTGCAGGCAGATTACGGGCCTCACATAGCTGCTGCCAGGCCCCTAATCTGCCATGGGCCCCTATATACCGCCTCCTCATGCTGCTGCCAAGTCCAGAGTCTCTCATGGGTCCCTGTACGGCCTCCCATTGCTGCTGTCTCCATCGCCACACTCTGCTGCCATGTGCCACTTTCAGGTCTCTTCACACTGCTGGTGTGTTAAATTTTTTGACATAGGGTGCAGGCAGATTACGGGCCTCACATAGCTGCTGCCAGGCCCCTAATCTGCCATGGGCCCCTATATACCGCCTCCTCATGCTGCTGCCAAGTCTAGAGTCTCTCATGGGTCCCTGTACGGCCTCCCATTGCTGCTGTCTCCATCGCCACACTCTGCTGCCATGTGCCACTTTCAGGTCTCTTCACACTGCTGGTGTGTTAAATTTTTTGACATAGGGTGCAGGCAGATTACGGGCCTCACATAGCTGCTGCCAGGCCCCTAATCTGCCATGGGCCCCTATATACCGCCTCCTCATGCTGCTGCCAAGTCCAGAGTCTGTCATGGTCCCTGTACGGCCTCCCATTGCTGCTGTCTCCATCGCCACACTCTGCTGCCATGTGCCACTTTCAGGTCTCTTCACACTGCTGGTGTGTTAAATTTTTTGACATAGGGTGCAGGCAGATTACGGGCCTCACATAGCTGCTGCCAGGCCCCTAATCTGCCATGGGCCCCTATATACCGCCTCCTCATGCTGCTGCCAAGTCCAGAGTCTCTCATGGGTCCCTGTACGGCCTCCCATTGCTGCTGTCTCCATCGCCACACTCTGCTGCCATGTGCCACTTTCAGGTCTCTTCACACTGCTGGTGTGTTAAATTTTTTGACATAGGGTGCAGGCAGATTACGGGCCTCACATAGCTGCTGCCAGGCCCCTAATCTGCCATGGGCCCCTATATACCGCCTCCTCATGCTGCTGCCAAGTCCAGAGTCTGTCATGGTCCCTGTACGGCCTCCCATTGCTGCTGTCTCCATCGCCACACTCTGCTGCCATGTGCCACTTTCAGGTCTCTTCACACTGCTGGTGTGTTAAATTTTTTGACATAGGGTGCAGGCAGATTACGGGCCTCACATAGCTGCTGCCAGGCCCCTAATCTGCCATGGGCCCCTATATACCGCCTCCTCATGCTGCTGCCAAGTCCAGAGTCTCTCATGGGTCCCTGTACGGCCTCCCATTGCTGCTGTCTCCATCGCCACACTCTGCTGCCATGTGCCACTTTCAGGTCTCTTCACACTGCTGGTGTGTTAAATTTTTTGACATAGGGTGCAGGCAGATTACGGGCCTCACATAGCTGCTGCCAGGCCCCTAATCTGCCATGGGCCCCTATATACCGCCTCCTCATGCTGCTGCCAAGTCTAGAGTCTCTCATGGGTCCCTGTACGGCCTCCCATTGCTGCTGTCTCCATCGCCACACTCTGCTGCCATGTGCCACTTTCAGGTCTCTTCACACTGCTGGTGTGTTAAATTTTTTGACATAGGGTGCAGGCAGATTACGGGCCTCACATAGCTGCTGCCAGGCCCCTAATCTGCCATGGGCCCCTATATACCGCCTCCTCATGCTGCTGCCAAGTCCAGAGTCTGTCATGGTCCCTGTACGGCCTCCCATTGCTGCTGTCTCCATCGCCACACTCTGCTGCCATGTGCCACTTTCAGGTCTCTTCACACTGCTGGTGTGTTAAATTTTTTGACATAGGGTGCAGGCAGATTACGGGCCTCACATAGCTGCTGCCAGGCCCCTAATCTGCCATGGGCCCCTATATACCGCCTCCTCATGCTGCTGCCAAGTCCAGAGTCTCTCATGGGTCCCTGTACGGCCTCCCATTGCTGCTGTCTCCATCGCCACACTCTGCTGCCATGTGCCACTTTCAGGTCTCTTCACACTGCTGGTGTGTTAAATTTTTTGACATAGGGTGCAGGCAGATTACGGGCCTCACATAGCTGCTGCCAGGCCCCTAATCTGCCATGGGCCCCTATATACCGCCTCCTCATGCTGCTGCCAAGTCCAGAGTCTGTCATGGTCCCTGTACGGCCTCCCATTGCTGCTGTCTCCATCGCCACACTCTGCTGCCATGTGCCACTTTCAGGTCTCTTCACACTGCTGGTGTGTTAAATTTTTTGACATAGGGTGCAGGCAGATTACGGGCCTCACATAGCTGCTGCCAGGCCCCTAATCTGCCATGGGCCCCTATATACCGCCTCCTCATGCTGCTGCCAAGTCTAGAGTCTCTCATGGGTCCCTGTACGGCCTCCCATTGCTGCTGTCTCCATCGCCACACTCTGCTGCCATGTGCCACTTTCAGGTCTCTTCACACTGCTGGTGTGTTAAATTTTTTGACATAGGGTGCAGGCAGATTACGGGCCTCACATAGCTGCTGCCAGGCCCCTAATCTGCCATGGGCCCCTATATACCGCCTCCTCATGCTGCTGCCAAGTCCAGAGTCTGTCATGGTCCCTGTACGGCCTCCCATTGCTGCTGTCTCCATCGCCACACTCTGCTGCCATGTGCCACTTTCAGGTCTCTTCACACTGCTGGTGTGTTTAATTTTTTGACATAGGGTGCAGGCAGATTACGGGCCTCACATAGCTGCTGCCAGGCCCCTAATCTGCCATGGGCCCCTATATACCGCCTCCTCATGCTGCTGCCAAGTCCAGAGTCTCTCATGGGTCCCTGTACGGCCTCCCATTGCTGCTGTCTCCATCGCCACACTCTGCTGCCATGTGCCACTTTCAGGTCTCTTCACACTGCTGGTGTGTTAAATTTTTTGACATAGGGTGCAGGCAGATTACGGGCCTCACATAGCTGCTGCCAGGCCCCTAATCTGCCATGGGCCCCTATATACCGCCTCCTCATGCTGCTGCCAAGTCCAGAGTCTGTCATGGTCCCTGTACGGCCTCCCATTGCTGCTGTCTCCATCGCCACACTCTGCTGCCATGTGCCACTTTCAGGTCTCTTCACACTGCTGGTGTGTTAAATTTTTTGACATAGGGTGCAGGCAGATTACGGGCCTCACATAGCTGCTGCCAGGCCCCTAATCTGCCATAGGCCCCTATATACCGCCTCCTCATGCTGCTGCCAGGTCCAGAGTCTCTCATGGGTCCCTGTACGGCCTCCCATTGCTGCTTTCTCCATCGCCACACTCTGCCATGTGCCACTTTCAGGTCTCCTCACACACTGCTGGTGTGTTGAATTTTTTGACATAGGGTGCTGGCAGATTACGGGCCTCCCATAGCTGCTGCCAGGCCCCTAATCTGCCATGGGCCCCTATATACCGCCTCCTCATGCTGCTGCCAAGTCCAGAGTCTGTCATGGGTCCCTGTACGGCCTCCCATTGCTGCTGTCTCCATCGCCACACTCTGCCATGTGCCACTTTCAGGTCTCCTCACACACTGCTGGTGTGTAGAATTTTTTGACATAGGGTGCTGGCAGATTACGGGCCTCGCATAGCTGCTGCCAGGCCCCTAATCTGCCATGGGCCCCTATATACCGCCTCCTCATGCTGCTGCCAAGTCCAGAGTCTGTCATGGGTCCCTGTACGGCCTCCCATTGCTGCTGTCTCCATCGCCACACTCTGCTGCCATGTGCCACTTTCAGGTCTCTTCACACTGCTGGTGTGTTAAATTTTTTGACATAGGGTGCAGGCAGATTACGGGCCTCACATAGCTGCTGCCAGGCCCCTAATCTGCCATGGGCCCCTATATACCGCCTCCTCATGCTGCTGCCAAGTCCAGAGTCTGTCATGGTCCCTGTACGGCCTCCCATTGCTGCTGTCTCCATCGCCACACTCTGCTGCCATGTGCCACTTTCAGGTCTCTTCACACTGCTGGTGTGTTAAATTTTTTGACATAGGGTGCAGGCAGATTACGGGCCTCACATAGCTGCTGCCAGGCCCCTAATCTGCCATGGGCCCCTATATACCGCCTCCTCATGCTGCTGCCAAGTCCAGAGTCTCTCATGGGTCCCTGTACGGCCTCCCATTGCTGCTGTCTCCATCGCCACACTCTGCTGCCATGTGCCACTTTCAGGTCTCTTCACACTGCTGGTGTGTTAAATTTTTTGACATAGGGTGCAGGCAGATTACGGGCCTCACATAGCTGCTGCCAGGCCCCTAATCTGCCATGGGCCCCTATATACCGCCTCCTCATGCTGCTGCCAAGTCTAGAGTCTCTCATGGGTCCCTGTACGGCCTCCCATTGCTGCTGTCTCCATCGCCACACTCTGCTGCCATGTGCCACTTTCAGGTCTCTTCACACTGCTGGTGTGTTAAATTTTTTGACATAGGGTGCAGGCAGATTACGGGCCTCACATAGCTGCTGCCAGGCCCCTAATCTGCCATGGGCCCCTATATACCGCCTCCTCATGCTGCTGCCAAGTCCAGAGTCTGTCATGGTCCCTGTACGGCCTCCCATTGCTGCTGTCTCCATCGCCACACTCTGCTGCCATGTGCCACTTTCAGGTCTCTTCACACTGCTGGTGTGTTTAATTTTTTGACATAGGGTGCAGGCAGATTACGGGCCTCACATAGCTGCTGCCAGGCCCCTAATCTGCCATGGGCCCCTATATACCGCCTCCTCATGCTGCTGCCAAGTCCAGAGTCTCTCATGGGTCCCTGTACGGCCTCCCATTGCTGCTGTCTCCATCGCCACACTCTGCTGCCATGTGCCACTTTCAGGTCTCTTCACACTGCTGGTGTGTTAAATTTTTTGACATAGGGTGCAGGCAGATTACGGGCCTCACATAGCTGCTGCCAGGCCCCTAATCTGCCATGGGCCCCTATATACCGCCTCCTCATGCTGCTGCCAAGTCCAGAGTCTGTCATGGTCCCTGTACGGCCTCCCATTGCTGCTGTCTCCATCGCCACACTCTGCCATGTGCCACTTTCAGGTCTCCTCACACTGCTGGTGTGTTCCATTTTTTGTCATAGGGTGCTGGCAGATTATGGGCCTCCCATAACTGCTGCCAGGCCCCTAATCTGCCATGGGCCCCTATACCGACTCCTCATGCTGTGACGTTGCAACAAGGTGGAATTCAACCCTACATATGTTAGACCGCCTTTACGAACAGCAAAAGGCCATCACAGATTTCCTGATGTTAAAAGCAGATAAAGGTACTCCCTGTGTAACTTAGATGTCAGCCATTGGCAGCTCATGCGTGACACCTGCGCTTGCTCAGGCCCTTTGAGGAGGCCACGCTATTCGTGAGTCGGCAGGACTATGGGATGAACGACGTCATTCCTCTGTTGCACGTCCTGGAACAAATGCTGTTAACAATGGCTGGTCAGGGTGCGGTAGACGTGGCGCACAGATCTCAACGCCACATGGCCCCTGTGGGGGCAGGACTGGAAGAAGAGGAGGAGGTAGAGGAGGACATTGGTGCTCAGGAATTATTGAGTGAAATGGGTGGTTTTTCCACTCAGCGGACAGGAGTGGAGGAGCAGGAGCATCTGGTAGAGGAGGAGGAAGAGGAGACAGAGGACCTAGACGCACCGTGGCAGTATGCTGTGGAGATGGAGGCAGGGAGTCCCTCGCATTCCTTGGCACAAATGGCCCATAGCATGCTCGGTTGCTTGCGTAGCGACAGCCGAATAATAACCATCAGACAGAGGGATGACTTTTGGCTGTCCACCTTGTTGGACCCTCGCTACCGTTCAAAAATGGTGGCCTTTTTCACACCTGCTGAGAGGGAGGCCAAAATAACGTACTATAAAAAACACCTATGTAGTCAGCTGGTCTCTGCCTGTCTGCGCCAACGTCCATCCTCAGACACTGTGGGCCCTGTGCGCTCGTGTTCCGCTGCCATGGCAGCAGGGGAGGGGTGGGGTGGTAGGAGCAGTGGCAGCTCCACCAGCAGCGGCTGCCTCAGTCTGCAGTCGATGATGAGTAGCTTTCTTCACCAGCGCAGTGAGGAAACTACTAACCAGCCGCAGCAGCAGCAGCAGCATCAGGTGGACCTGGAGCAGGACCTCAAACAACAGGCTTAGGCCTACTTGGACAGCACCCTGCCAACCGAGGTAGACAATCCCCTTGACTACTGGGCAACGAAACTTGACCTTTGGCCCCAACTAGCTGAATTTGCCCTTGAAAGGCTGTCATGCCCGGCCAGTAGCGTGGCATCGGAGCGCGTGTTTAGTGCGGCAGGAGGTATTGCAACTCCGCGGAGGACACGACTGTCCACCCAAAGTGTGGAGAGACTCACGTTTGTGAAAATGAATCAGGCGTGGATTAGTCTGGATTTCAAACCACCAGTTCCTGACACAACTGACTAAATCCGCCATGAATCATGCCCCAAACATGTGCCACTTTCAGGTCTCCTCACACTGCTGGTGTGTTCCATTTTTTGTCATAGGGTGCTGGCAGATTACGGGCCTCCCATAGCTGCTGCCAGGCCCCTAATCTGCCATAGGCCCCTATACCGCCTCCTCATGCTGCTGCCAAGTCCAGAGTCTCTCATGGGTCCCTGTACGGCCTCCCATTGCTGCTGCCTCCATCGCCACACTCTGCCATGTGCCACTTTCAGGTCTCCTCACACTGCTGGTGTGTTCCATTTTTTGTCATAGGGTGCTGGCAGATTACGGGCCTCCCATAGCTGCTGCCAGGCCCCTAATCTGCCATGGGCCCCTATACCGCCTCCTCATGCTGCTGCCAGGTCCAGAGTCTCTCATGGGTCCCTGTACGGCCTCCCATTGCTGCTGTCTCCATCGCCACACTCTGCCATGTGCCACTTTCAGGTCTCCTCACACTGCTGGTGGGTTCCATTTTTTGTCATAGGGTGCTGGCAGATTACGGGCCTCCCATAGCTGCTGCCAGGCCCGTAATCTGCCATGGGCCCCCGTACCGACTCCTCATGCTGCTGCCAGGCCCGTAATCTGTCATGGGCCACTGTTGTCGCTTGTTGGCATATTCCGCTCGTTCAGATGCTCCTTCTCCTGCTACTCCTCTTCACGGATTCCGTCAGCAGTCTTTCTTGGAATCCGTTTCCAAGAGACAACAGTTTGCGAGCACGCACCCGACGGTGCAGAAGCTGAACGTCCTCCTGTCCAAGTTGCTGCTGCCAGGCTCGTAATCTGTCATGCGCCCCTGTACCGCCTCCTCATGCTGCTGCCAGGTCCAGAGTGTGTCATGGGCCCCCGTACCGACTCCTCATGCTGCTGCCAGGCCCGTAATCTGTCATGGGCCCCTGTACCGCCTCCCCATGCTGCTGCCAGGTCCAGAGTGTGTCATGGGTCCCTGTACGGCCTCCCATTGCTGCTGCCAGGCCCGTAATCTGCCATGGGCCCCTGTACCGACTCCTCATGCTGCTGCCAGGCCCGTAATCTGTCATGGGCCCCTGTACCGCCTCCTCATGCTGCTGCCAGGTCCAGAGTGTGTCATGGGTCCCTGTACGGCCTCCCATTGCTGCTGTCTCTATCGCCACACTCTGCCATGTGCCACTTTCAGGTCTCCTCACACTGCTGGTGGTTTCCATTTTTGTCATAGGGTGCTGTATGGCCTCCCATTGCTGCTGCCTCCACCGCCACACTGTGGCTCCACACTCTGGTTTTGGCCCCGTGACTGCCCAAATGAGTGAAGTGTGCGGTGATTCTAAGATCGACGGCACTCATCTGCATGTCATACTGACTGACAGTATTATTTCTCTTCCCCAGCAGACTCCAAGGGCATTTAAATTAAAGGTACAGTGTTCTGCACTAATATTAAGTCTCTCTGAAGCCTAGAAACACCCTTTTTTAAGTTAAATTCACAGCGAATTTATTCGACTCGAATCGAATATTGTCCACGAATTCGCCGAATCAGTCGAATCGAATTTTTCATTTCTTCGCTCATCTCTAGTTATAATACCAGTAACAGTTGACTGTGGAATATTTAGTAACAAGGAAATTTCAAGGATAGACTTATTGCACAGGTGGTAACCTATCACAGTACCATGCATGAATTCACTGAGCTCCTGAGAGCGACCCATTCTTTCAAAAATGTTTGTAGAATCAGTCTGCATGCCTAGGTGCTTGATTTTTTCAAGGAGCTTACAATCTAAGGTACATATCACACATGCATACATACACATACTAGGGCCAATTTGGAGAGGGGGCAAGTAACTTACCAGCATGTCTTTGGAGTGTGGGAGGAAACTTTCAGACTGTGTCCTGACTGGGATTCAAACTGGGGAATTCTAGTGCTGCAAGACAGAAGTACCAACCCCTAAACCGCTGTGTTGTTCTATGTTAGTGTTTGGTTAAAGACAATTCAGGGGCTCAATTCACAAAGCTAAACCAGGATACAAAGCCTTGCTTTTAAAAATGTGACAGTTATTTACAGCTAAGTCCAAAGAGATTTGAAAATAACAGCCACATAGCTAAAATGAAGATCCTTATCCTTGTGTTAAAGCCTTGTGATTTTATCCTAAAGAAAGTTAGGTTTGTTACCTAATAACACCATTTTGGCTGTTTATTTAGAAAATCATTTTAATATGTTGTACACTTGTCTAATGTTTGTATAAAGTCTAATGTTTACAGATGCCATCTGACTGCCCATTGCTTCCAGATGACAAAACTTGACGGGAATTTGGAGTCAGCCCTACTTTTGGCTAGTTTCGAAAATAACTTAAAACATCTTTAAAGAAAATGTTTTATTAGTTGAATCTATCAATAGCTGCGGTTTTGTAAAAAAGTTTGTTAAAAAATTACCAAAAACTAGCACTAGCCATACTATTAAACAACAATTGCAGACCATCAATAGGCAGCCCAAAGGTGATTCAATTTTCTTTTCTTCCATCAATAGCTTGATTCCCTCATCAACAGTTATTGTTGATAAGAAATTTATCCTGCAGTACTACAGTGTTCTGCTGAAGGGTGGGGTGGGGGCAGAGGCATGGGGAGCTTTCCTGGCTGGCAGAATACAATTATTACTGCTATCGGCTATAGCCATTGGCAGTAATAACACGTGAAACAATCTGACAGGTTGGTTGTACCTAAGTCAATCGATATATTGATTTGAGTACAATCAGCCTGCCCATGCATGGATCAAATCTTGGCCAGTTTATCAGGGACTTTTGATCCATGTATGGCTGGCTTTACACACCAAACTAACTATTGTTCTGCTTATAAATAAATAAATTTGCAACAAGATATAATGATTAATGAAATAGCCTACTCGGATGCATCTTGCCATAAGTAGGAAAATACTTTTTTCCGGACTGTTTTTTGAGGTGGTAGGAGTGTTGGGAAGTTGTTTCCAGGTTGCTGTTAATTTCTACTGGAGGTAGACAGTAAAAAAAGTATTACCCCAGGGCTGCCTGGTACATCGTGCTGGAAGCATTAATTTCACAAAGACTGGGTCCTCAGATATATAGCCAGCCTCAGTATAAGTTTGTTATGTGTTTGGCTGTGAGCCGCCTTGTTTATTGAAAAAAAATGTATTAAACTGTAACCTCAAAAAACAAATGACTTTGCTAAGTGTGCCGTGTTTGGGAACTTTCTGTATGCATATCCAAATTAATTAAATTGTTGCATACAATGTTTAGAAATTCAAATTTGTGGAGTGGGCCACACGAAGCATGCTTGATGTGGCTACCAATAGTCTCTGAGTTTGTCCTCAGTATCCAGTTCTCTGAATATTTATAGGAGCCTGAAAAGCAATATACATTTGCATGACCATGATGTAAATATGTGCAAATATATTGCAAGCCTGACAACCAGAATAATTCTATGAAGTATACAAATCATGTCTGCTCTCTGGGGAAAGGAAGGAATGGAGTTATGTGATTACTGTATCCCATTTTCATTTTGCATCGTCTATTGATTAAAAAGATTTGATGTTAGTTATTAACCAAGGGATGCCAAATCTTTTATGTTTTTGTATGACACAGTTCATCCTGCATTCATGTGGATAGTAGGAGCGGATGCCATAAAGACATACTAGATTTTCTTTTTCTGCCTTTCAGGGACTGTTAGTGCCCCATAAATCCCAAACACACAGCGAAGGGTGTTTTCTCCTTAAAATTGCAATGGGAGTCAGTGTTACAGAAATAGATCAGCAGAATCTCTACTGCCCTCCTCCATTTCAATATTTGTATGCCTAATTTCCTGTTACAACAATTGTGCATGGTATTTGAATATAACTATGCAGTCCACAAAGTATAAAAACTATGCACAGCCATCAATGTTGCTAGGCCCAGGTGCTGGCTGTAAGCAGGGGCAGTAGGCTAGTCTGCCACTTGGTGGTTCTGTCCCAAAATAGTGCTGGTAAAAGAGAATAGTGTAATCAGGTGCTAGGTCCCTTTCAGTTTGAACTCTCCTGTAGTGATGTCATGGGTAAGCCAGTGCCCATATATTAGCCAGGTTGGGAGGAGCCTTAGTGCAATTGGGGCATGGGAGCCAGAGACCCCACCTGCATACAGATGTAGTCAGCTATGTGAAAATCCTGGACAGGGCTGGGGGCAGGGAGAAGTAGGCCTGCACCCAGAAGAGCCAGCTGTAGTCATCCTGTCTCTTATGGTAGTGGGGGCTAGAGCGGGTTGCAAAAGGTCTTTTAGACCAGGCCAAGTGTTCCCTAGAGTGAGTCTATCCCCCTGGAGGATGAGGGTGATGTGTACCCAAGCCAGAGTTGACTATAGTGAGCCTGTCTCAGGAGACTACCTGTAGGGAGCAGTGAGCTAGAGTGAGTACTAATGACTCAGAAAGGAGACAGCCTGTATGCTGCTTTCACATGTGACTGCTGCAGATTGTCCACTATATGTTATTGACAAAATGCTGTCAAGTGACCCTGGATAGTATGTCTATGTGATGTGACTGTAAATGCCATCTTAAATTAACATCAGTAAAGTTAAGCAAATCAATCTTTTTGTGTGGACATTCCTTCCTTGGGGTATAAAGGTTAATGCCTGGGAGTGTCGTGAGAAGGCCTCTGGCATGAAGATAGGCACAAGATGATGGAGGGTTAAAGCCTCAAGCAGCAGGGTTGTTGGACTGTTAAGGAGAAGCGGGACAGTGACTTGCTCTAGGAGCCAATACACAGCTATTTGCAAGCCCCCTTACATGGGGGCCCATGGTCTGGGTTACTTTTAGGCACATTTTAGAGCTATGTGGGATTCCTTACATAGCTGTAAATTGCCATATACAGACCTCAGATGCAAAGTGTTGCAGAGTTGAAAAAGATTTTTCCAGGGTCCTCCTTGGCTCTGATGTGTCACTGGACACAACCAAGAGTAGCAGCTGTGTGTATGGCTCATTGATTAATAATGCTGCATTTAGATGCATACACAACTATCTGCTGTATGCAGCTAAACATGGTGTTTTTTTCAGCTTGTGTGAATGAGCCTTGTGTGTATGGACTTATAGATTACTATAATGCTGCAAATAGATGTGTCCAAAAACCATCTGCTGTACACTTCATGTCATGTCGTAAGAGATGAAGAAGCAGTTAGTATGAACCCTGGGAAAGACACAAAGGCCCTGGCAATATATAGAGCTCAGAGACATATTTATTATTTGTTCATAACTTATTTGATTAATGCCTTAAGCATTTGCATAGCTGTCAAGAATAATTGCTGTAATCTAATATGCTTTTTTCCTGAGATCATCAGTTCCATCTAGTGGCCAAAATGCAATATTTTCCTGAAATACCTCAATCAGGAAAATACCACATTATTACCACTGGATAGAGCTGATGATCATAGGAAATACAAACATTAGATAGATTAAGAAAATTATTTGTGATGGCTGTGAAGGTGATCAACTTAAACAGTCACCTCAGTGTATAATAATTTATTAAAAACCTGTATTTCTTCTTTATATAGTTTGCAATTATCTATATACAATGGTAGCAGCCATATATGATAATTACATGTGGAAGTTCCATTGTACTTTTCAGCTCCGATTACTGCTAGTCTACCAGAGAGTGTCTGGAAACAACAGATCAGAGCAGTTTTTAAAGATTCTTAGCCACATGTGGGACCACATGGTTTAGGCTGCAAATGGGGGGAGGGCATTTATCTTTTTAATTATGGTAAGAAATAACTATGTTTATCACAAAATAATTTTTTTCTTAATATGGTGATTTGGTAGTGCTGATATGTCCCCCTTTGTATTCATGTGGTTTGTGAATCGTTATGATAGAACTACTTAAAGTGGAACTTTACCCTTAACAACTTGATGAAAAATAATGTTCTTTAGCACGGAACATACATTCCACATTAACCACATGCCGCCCAGCCACTGTAGAAATACGTTGGCAGGGCGGCACGGCTGGGCAAAACCACGTTTTAAAACGTGTGTTTGCAAAACAGGTAGGGGGCCGCGGATGTCAGTCGCCGGGTCACAGCCGGTCATTACCGGCTGTGTCCCAGCGATTAGCGGCAATCACTGACAGAGAGCAGGGCTGCAGTAGCTCTGCTTTCTGTCAGTTCCCTGTCAGCTCCTGACATGCTGAGCTGGAGAGAAGAGTTTATCTCTACCGATCAGCGTGTCCCCTGTGCAGTACACCCCCCCGCCCCCTAGTAAGACACTCCCCTCACACAGTTAACCCTTTCAGTAAATTAAAAAAGTTAACCCCTTCCTCCCCAGTGCCATTAGTGCAGTGTCAGTGTTTTTTTTTTGCACTGATCACTGTATTGGTGTCACTGTGGATGTCAGTGACCCCAAGTCAGTTCCCACCCAGTGTCAGGATGTCCGCCGCAGTCCCGCACTCCCACCATAAGTCGCTGATCGCCGCCATAAGTCACTGATCGTCGCCATTATTAGTATAAAAAAAAAATTAAAAATCCCAGTATCTTTACCGCCATTTGTAAATGCTATAACTTTCATGTAAACCAATTAATTTACACGTATTGAGGATTTTTTTTTAGCAAAGACATGTCGCAGAATGCATTTTGGCCGAAATTTATGCCGAAATTTGATTTTTACATTTTTTTTACTGGACATGTTTTATAGCAAAAAGTCCAAAATATTGTTTTTTTTCTTCTCAAAATTGTCAGGCTTTTTTTTTATAGCGCAAAAAATAAAAAACGCACAGGCGATCAAATACCACCGAAAGAAAGCTCTATTTGTGTGAAAAAAAGTACATACATTTCATTTATGTACCATATTGCACGACCGCACAAGTGTCCGTTAAACTAGTGCAGCGCTGTATAGCAAAAAAATGGCATAAATTGCAGTATCTATACCAGGGGTGGGCAAACTTTTTGACTTGAGGGCCGCAATGGGTTCATATATTGGACCCGGGGGCCGGACCAAGAGTAGATGAATGATGTGTATGTGTCATCCATAGTAAGTATAGTAATATTCCCCCATAGTAAGCATAGTAATTCATCCCCCATAGTAATTCATCCCCCATATAGTAATTCATCCCCCATATAGTAATTCATCCCCCATAGTAATTCATCCCCCATATAGTAATTCATCCCCCATATAGTAATTCATCCCCCATAGTAATTCATCCCCCATATAGTAATTCATCCCCCCATATAGTAATTCATCCCCCATAGTAATTCATCCCCCCTATAGTAATTCATCCCCCATATAGTAATTCATCCCCCATATAGTAATTCATCCCCCATATAGTAATTCATCCCCCATAGTAATTCATCCCCCATATAGTAATTCATCCCCCACATAGTAATTCATCCCCCATATAGTAATTCATCCCCCATATAGTAATTCATCCCCCATAGTAATTCATCCCCCATATAGTAATTCATCCCCCCTATAGTAATTCATCCCCCCTATAGTAATTCATCCCCCATATTAATTCATCCCCCATAGTAATTCATCCCCCCTATAGTAATTCATCCCCCATATTAATTCATCCCCCATAGTAATTCATCCCCCATATAGTAATTCATCCCCCCTATAGTAATTCATCTCCCATATAGTAATTCATCCCCTATATAGTAATTCATTCCCCATATTAATTCATCCCCCATATTAAGTCCCCAAGTCCCCCCTGTGTCAATTCACTTACCTTTGCTCCGCGCGTTCCTCTCGCCGTTCCGGTGTAGCATGAAAATCTGTCTCCTATGAGGATCTGTCCCCCTCGACGTATCTGCGCATGTGCCAGTTTCAGGCATTAGCAGCCGATCGGCGATCTCCGGCACATGCGCAGATATGGAACAGGGGAACAGATCCTCATAGGAGACAGATTTTCATGCTACACCGGTCTTCAGGGCGGACTGTGAGAGGAGCCTAGCTCCGCGGGCCGGATTAAAAGGTCCGCCAGGCCGTATACGGCCCGCGGGCCGTAGTTTGCCCATTGCTGATCTATACCATAGTTTGTAGACGTTATAACTTTCACACAAAGCAATCAATATACACTTATTGGGATTTTTTTTTACCAAAAACATGTAGCAGAATACATTTTGGCCTACATTTATAACTAACTTTGAGTTTACTATATGTTTTTTATAGCTGAAATTAAAAAATATCGTTTTTCTTAAAAATGTTTGGTCTTTTGTTGTTTATAGCGTGAAAAATAAAAAGCGCACAGGTGATCAAATACCACCGAAAGAAAGCTCTATTTGTGTGAAAAAAAGACTTAAATTTTGTTTGGGTGCAGCATTGCATGACCGCGCAATTATCAGTTGAATTAGTGCAGCGCCGAGTAGCAAAAAGAGGCCTGGTCATTAAGGGGGGTAAATCCTCTGGAGGGCAAGTGGTTAATAATTATACTACCAAAATTAATGTGTGCTGTAAATTACCTCTAGCATTGTTCCTGTTTCTTCTTGCTGGAGGCTGCCATTTTGCTGAAGCTCAGAGCCCTGAGCAGAAGTAAATCTTTATGCTGTCAGCAGACCGGCCTCTACATTTTGGGCACAGTGACAAAAAATAGAGAGCAACTGAACATATGCAGAGCAGGGTGAGACAGTGCTTTACTGGATTTTATGCAGTATCTGCACTTGTTTTTAACACAGCTATACCTACAGAAAGGGCAAACATAAAGGAATTTTTAGACTAAAGTTCCACTTTAAAACCAAAGCTGGCCATAGATGGATTAAAATTCATCCGATTCAGCAAGAACCTGCAGATTTGTGATCCATGCGTAGCTGTTCTTGTTTGACAGAAGTTGATTGTAGGCAGGGCAGCTGTTACAAACCTCGGGGCCCCATACAGCCAACCTGACAGGGCCCTCCTACCCAAACAAAAGTTTACTATGCTTCGGTTTATGAATGAACACATTGAGTGATCAATACTGATCACTCATTGTGTTCATTCAGAAAAGGAAGGGGCTGGTAAATGTGATATATTTACCGGGCCCTTCCCCCCGCTCTCTATCCTGAAGCATCCTATTGTGTGCTTGCAGCTGCCAGTGGAAAGAAGAGGAGGGAAGCCGGCAGCACTGTGGGGGTAGGGGCAACATATGGTGCACAGGGAGGGTGATGAGTGCAACCAAGGGGGGCAACCGATCCCCTATATGTCTCTCTCTGCAGCAGCTGAAAGTCAGCAGGAGGAATAGGAGAAGCTTTCCGCTGCTGCAGAGAGAGCCATTCATCGGTTGCAGTAATTGCCTCACCCCTGTCATGCCGATCACCCTCCCTGCCCACATCTGATTCACCCAGCTGCCTGGGCCCCCCTGTTGACCTAGGCCCCATACAGGAGGACTGGTGGTACTCCCTTATCTACAGTCCTGATTGTAGGATCAACTTCTGTTGAACAGGAATGTTGGAAAGCTCTTGTGGATCAGTGGCTGCAGACTCTGATTAGTGTATTATGACAGCAGGAATCTCAGCATACAATGTCTTAGTGGGGGAAATTCCTCCATACATTTCATTTGTGTGAATGGACACATCTGATGTTTTTTTTTTTACATTCAGGCAGCGAATTAATCATTTATGGCCAGCTATAGAGTCGTACACTTTTAATTTATTTCAAGAAGTGCATGGATGGGAGGTTCAGAAACACTACCCTAATTCTACATCTTATTTTTATTTACAAATGTTTGTTGCATCACAATAATTGCAGAAATCTATTTCTCTCTTTTATTTATAAGATGATTACTAAAAAGTATTATTTTCAGACTGTGTTTCTTTGTGTACTCAATGGTTAGCCTGCTTGTACTCTTGTGTGTCTTTGAGACAGATTCTACAATAATATCCACTCAATGTTTATCACATTGGATTTCTGCTACATGTCATCTTATCTCCTACCCTTCAGTGTGACCATAAGAATGATGGGGCATAGCCGTATCTGGGAGCTCTGGTCAGCAGCATGTAAGAGCCGTCCAGAATACAAGAAGAGACTTTTTCATTGTGTATTAGATAGCTAAATCATTCTTCACACTTGTCTGCTGCTCTATAAAAAGATGTCATCACCATTCACTATAATCAGTATATATCTTTTAGCACATTTTGTTCCAATCAATCAAATAACTAGGAGAGAAGATCACATTACCTGGATGTGAAATCTTGCCTTTTGGCTTTTCGGCAATTGCACTCTGTACAGAGCGTCCATTCCTGCAATTGGTATAGGGCAATAAAATAGCTGTTTTTCAAGGTCAGTCAGTGAAGCAAAGAAACACAAATTATTAGTACAGATAAGCAGTAAAATGTAACAAATTCTAGGATATTGCAGATACTTCACTTTGAGAAGAACAAAAAGACATAACTGTCCTTTGGCAAGACTTAAATAGTAAACCTTGGAACATTAAATACCTAACTCAAGCCAGTGTTATCTCTTGCCCACAATTTATGGGGAAACCAGGGAATGGACAAACTAAACCAGAAAATAAGTGACAGCACTTGAAAGTGTTAATGTTCTTTAATATTAGCAAGTCTGGGTTAAACTTGGAAAAAGGTACAAGGGGCTGTTGAAAAGAACAATAAAATGGTTATCTTGTATTAAGAATATCTAGGTGATTGCAGAAAGTATTGTAATGGTTGCTCCAGCCAAAGTAAAGTTGAAACCCAAACTGATTCAAAAGACACAAGTGAAGTTTTGCACTCATTAAATATATTTACTATTCATTAAATATATTTTTGAAATGCGAGCAGTGTAAGTACCTGAATTTGACTTCGTATCAGACACTTGCAGCTTCCTGTACAGTCAAAGTGAGAGAGAGAGAAGCAGCACAAGGAGCCAGTGAGTTATGCTGCCACGCTCATGTGCTAATTAGTAGCATGCTGATAGGAGGAGAAAGCAGTGGGAGATAGAGATGAACTCATTAGTGTGCTGTTTTTTCTTTCGCTGTCCAGTCACAGGCTGAGGGCCGGACAAGGCGCCTTCTGCAGCCGAGAAAAGCAGGTCTTCTTGCCTGCCAGGCAGGACTGTGCTGTGGGCAGAGCTCTTTAAATTTCAGAATTGAACAGACAGGAATACAAATCCTTTGTCAGGTAAAAAAGCTCCCAAATATGCATTTTCGTTTGAGTATTTTCTGGAGTTCAGCTTTAAAAACATCAATTAATGTATTTTTAAATTAATCAATATGTGCAGCCTGAAAAACAAAAATCAAATTTAAAAATTGGAATTTTGTACACACCACAAATCCTTTTCTTGGAGTTCGTTCTGGGACACATTACTCAGAGACATTTGGGTTATACTGCAGCCTACAGGAGGATTTGTACACTAGCACCAAGAAAAAAGAGTGACCAGTCTGGTTTAATCCCTCCTACACCCAGCACACCCTAGTTTTGTATCAATCAGTGCTGAAAGCAAGTCCATAAACATAGGCCCTTTGCCTTCAATGAATTCCAAGAAAAGGATTTTACAATGAAGACTGAAATCCAATTTTCTTTCTTGTTACACGTTTCAGAGACAATTGGGATGTCCTAAAGCAGTCCAACTTAGGAATGGGCAATAAAGCAATTAAATACTAACAGACCCACTATAAATAACAGAGAACTGAAGGACCTTATACTCACAGCTGGCATCAGATGAGGCCTGAACATCCACCTGGTAAAACCTAGAGAATGTGTGAACAGTAATCAAGGTGGTAGCCTTGTATATCTTGGAAACAGTTGCCTGATGCAGAAAGCACTCACACATCTAGTAGAGTGTGCCTTGACAGGAAAAGGTGGCACCTAATCCTTAAGACCATAAGTGTGTCTAAACCATTGAGAAATGGTGGAACAAGAAGCTGTTTACTCTCTTTCAGAGGAATGTCAGGGATGATAAAGTAAGAATCATTCTTTCTAATAGAAGCAGAGGCTGTGAGGTGGACAAGCACAGCGTGAACTACATCCAGACAATGAAGGAAAATCTCCTTCTCATATACGGGGGCCAGACAGAGGGACAAAGGTACAATGTCATGGTTAGGGTGAAAGACCAAAACCACTTTAGGAAATGTAGGCAGGTGTCTAACAGTTACTTCCCTCCAATATGGAAAGTGTGGGTGTTCTTTGATGCTGAAAAAGACTTGTCTGTAGTTTTTCAGTATTTCGAGGCTCAGGGTTTGTGGTTCAACTGGCCTCCTTGCTTGGGTCTGGCCTATACTCACAGCTTGAAGCCTGGGAGTATACTTCTGGGGTGATGAGAATTCTTATCTACACCATAATTTAAGGATGCCAGTATGTGCTCTAAACACTCCACTCCAGGGCTGGAGCCCTTATCATTACTTTAGTCCATTGCCCTTATGTTCCACAGTCTGGCATCACAGCCATGGCAAGTGGCTTCAATGGTGGGAACAGCCTACTTCTTAAAAAACTACTTCTCAAACTAATATTGGACTGTGAAACACTTGGGAGGTGTAAACAGTTTATTGCAAGCTTTCCAGTCTTGATACAGGATATCTGGGAATAATGAGTGCATAGAGAAAGTTTTAGTAGTCCTAGGGCCTCTAAGAAATCCTTGACAGGTATCAGTACTATTGGACGTTACAGACTGCTCCTCATCTTTAAATCAGTATGTACCTCATCAAAAAGAGCCAAAGTGGTCTCTCTAAGCCTAGGAGTTATGGACGCTGTCTGCAACTCCTCAGGTATAACATCACCTGGCAAATATTTTTGAGACTGTTCAACAGATAGAGCCTCTGCAGCCAAAGACTCAAAGTGGCTAAGTCTGCAGGCAAGCCAGATAATGGTTCTGCAGCAGAAGGTGTTAAGGTATACTTATGTGTACCACAAATTCTCACTCAATGTGATTAGAGTGAGTGATCAAAATTGTGGTGAATTCCTCTCAGGTTTAAACTGAGTATGGGTCCACACCCCATGGAGCTAAGGAAGACTTCAAGGAATGTAAGGATTTTGTTGAGAGGGAGCACTGCAGGCCACTCTGGAAGTTAGTGGATCATGAGCTAAAGGGACTTGATACAACAGGACTGCTTCCCATGTGTTTGAGATCCAATATATTGCACTGCAGGGACAACCTTAGGTACTCAGAAACCAGCTGCTGGAAGCAGGAGAGGTTCAAAGCCTGGAGGTGATCAGGCGGCTGTAGGAGGCAGAAAGGACTATCTGAGGTAAAACAATGTGTCTGATGTAAATAAGAGCAGTGGCAGGAATGTGCTACCTCACATTGCATTAAGGGAACAAGAGCGCTGAGTATGTGTGCAAGACATTACACAGGTATTTATACAGACCACAGTATTTAAACATTTTCCATGAAAAACCAAAAGAGACTGTAGATAACAATGATGCCTAATGACTCTAATAAACAGCGTAGATAACCTATTCACAAAGTGAGCTTTTAAAGACTGTGTTACATTAGAGGCTGTGCCACATTTCTGGACCTGGAAAACACTTCATGGCTAACTAACACATTACACAGAGGTCTGGAATGTTACACAATGGAGAACCTAGTGCCTGGAGGTCATATTCTAGGTAGGCACTGCAATCATCCAGCCAAGCTTGCTCTGGGTACAGTCTCCAAAGCTATTGCTGAGGATATGCCAATCCAGACAGCTGCATAAAGTGGGCAGCTTAAAACGTTTGTAAAGGCTCAGTTTTTATTAAAGAATAAACATGTTATACAGTACTTACCTGCTCTGTGCAATGGTGTTGAATATCCTCTTCTGTGGTTCTTCCGCCAGACTTCTCTTCTTCTCAGTGTGCCATCATAGGAAGCTTCTTCCTATGGAGGTGCACCTGCATAGACACACACAGCATGGCTCAGCCCTTCCCTGCCCCGCCCCTCCCCACCCCACCCACTGTTCTTTGCTCACAAGATTTGATTGACAACAGCAGAAGCCAATGGCTCCCACTGATGCCTCTCTGTCCTGTGAGAAGAGAGAGAGAGAGACCAGCGTCGGTGCAGATAATCACAGCGCTGGATCAAGACTGAGCTCAGTTAAATATGAGGGGGGGTGAGGGGGAGATATTTCCACTGGAACATTTTTACCTTAATGCAAGGAATACCAGCGGTTAGCTCAGCCTTCCAGTGTGCCACCGAGACCCTGAGATAGCTGCTTCAGCACTCCAAGGAGAAAATAGAGCATTTTCATTGAAGGTATACTTTAACCATTTCACTGCCACTACTGTACAGTATGTCATATATCAGCAGCGGCCGGGGAGGGGGGGGGGGGGTTTACGCACAATCCTGGCTACTGTAGCCTACTGTTGGCTAATAGACCCTTGATGTGCCTTTAAAGAAAACATGTTACAGTAAAATACTATCACATAGGGGCATGCACATGTTTTCTATTGTTATCCAATGGTGCTAATTCACATCTGTGTGGTGCAATAACATGTGTTGGTGGTATGTCTGTTTTTGATTTGTTTACCCTTGTTGTAGGGGTTTTTGATGGTAATGACATTGCATTGTCATTGTACCTGCCCAAAGAATTCAAAAATTGCAGGAAAATGCAGATGCACATACTATATGTAAAGAAAGCCTAAAGGAGATGAGTACTGAGAGAAAATCGGAGGATGTCACCCCTGACCTTATAAAAATACCAGTTCCCTGAAGTCTGTGGCCTGGAACAAGCATACAGTAAGAGAAGTCACAGTAAGGCCAGAACACTTTGTTTGAACATATACAGAGACTATTGAGTTCAGGAACAGAGGACTCCTTATTTGCTTGGTACCAACTTCCTTCAACATATTCTAATGTGCTTTATAACTGATATCTGAAAATATATTCACTTCTATCTAGAGACAGGCTATATCAAGGAAATCTATAACTGGGTGGTATATATACTGTATAAATAAAGCTGGGACATCTGGTTACATCTAACAGTAGCCTCCTAAGGTATTAAAAGCCTTGTACTTACTGTTTTGAGATGAGGAAATCTGGAGGTGAACTGACAGATTGGTGGATTGATGAATGGTTCTATCCAATCCATTCATCTGTAACAATAGAGAACATAATAAAATATAAGAAGCATTCGTAGCCTGCATGTTAGAGCTTACATCTAATATTGAAAGTAGGAAACAATACAAAATGGATGAAGAAAAACAATATCTAAGCCAAGACCAAAATTAGGTGCCCTTGATTCATCTGCAAAACAGCCATATGTAATTAAAAAAAATGTATTAGATATTCACCAATTAACATTTTTTATACAAAAACATAAGTTTTAGAAATATCCTTGTGGGCCATAGTTGGCCATTCCTATCTGTTTTCCTGTTGTCCTGCTGGACCATGGGGGCCTCTCCTTTCCCACAGCTCCTGGGATAGACACCCTCTGGCTGTTACCATCCAGAATGTTTTTGGGGTTGTAATTTCATTTTGAATCTGATTTGTATGTGCATAATTTTTGCAATTTTCTTTAATCTGTTAATTTTCATCCTATAGACACCCTGTCAGCAGCATCCACTCCTGATTAAGTTTAATTCATGTTCATGAAACGCGTTGAGATCTGTGATGCAATTCATCCGTTTATTTTTCAAGTTAATGGAATTACATTTTTAGGTATATTGGGAGGTTGTTGAAAGATGGTAATATGAATATTCACTGTTTATCCTAAAATAGACTGACAGCAGTAGATCAGTTCTTTATGTAATTTTAACATTTTATGTCTTGTGTATAAGAAAATATTTGTAATTGGTGGATATCTAATAAAATAAATGATTTTACATATGATTGTTTTACAGATATAAAGCGCTGTAAAGTCCCATGAGCACCTAATTTTGGCCTTTCTGTAATACTAGTGATGGAGGGACATGTACCTATGTACCATGCCTAAATTGAGATTGTAATATCTAAGCCAACAGATAACCAATTATTATGCAGTTAATAGCTGAATACTAATTAATGTTTATGTGACCTATATTGCTAAAAGAAAAGCAAGTTACACACATTAGTGTTTATTATTTGGTTGTTGAATACAATTTGTGTGCATGTTGATATGGAAGAAATGCAGACATTGCCACCCTATCTCATGGAGAAAACAGTGACTGGTGAAGAATCGGGACTGGCAGACTGTTTCTAGCAAAATTGATTTTGCCTCCAAATGATTGATTTTGCCTTTGGTGGACTTGTGCCATATCATAAACACTCTAAATGTAACTTAGTAAGATGCTTAGGAGAATTGTGCTTGGAAATAAAAATGGTACACTTTTTTTAAAATTTGTTAAGAGGGTTTGTTTTAGTGTATTTATGTTAGATTATTTATGCTTGATTAATTTATTTCATTTAGAGGCCCAACGTCCAGAGGACCTACTGTGTGTGCTGGGCATCATGGGCCCATCCTTTGAATTGCAGAAATTCCTGATCGTTATCTCAATTTTGCCCATTCTTGATCATGAAAATCCACCGTGAGTGATTAGCTTTTCCAAAACAAGGCTTCCTTAGGTAATATCTGCCATAGTTGGTCTAGAATGAGGCAGTGTTGAATAGGGAATGTAAACAGCTGAGTACAGAATGAGGCACAGAATGAGTCATGCGCAATGCCCACCAGCGCAAACATGGTGACCTAGGCCATGACAATCCACTCCTGTCTCAACTCTTATCACAAATGACAGTTCCTTGGCTGCCTTCCGAATGTCAATAAACCCTCCAGGGGTGCTGGTTGATGTCATTGACCAAATATGGTCATGACCACATTTGGTCATTGACATCATTTAGGATACCTGTCAGCTTGTTTATATTTTGGACCACGTTAGTGGACAGTTGAAAGCTGTCATTTAGTGGTAGTAGTAATACCATCACTACATTATTACATCTGGCTGCAGAAGCCATAGGTTTGGGTGGGCAAACTGGCCAAATCTGTCCAAAATGCAAACATCTTGAGCTCAGGTCGGTTCATGTTCATCCCTATTGTGGAATAGGGAATGTACAGAGCAAGTGTACAGAATGAGGCACTGTGGATGAGCAAACAGTGCAGTGTACAGAATGAGAAGGTGTGGATCAGGGAATATACAGAATTTTGAAAAAAAGAATGTACAGAGCAGAGTAAGGAACAAGGTGTTGTGGAATAGGGAATGTACAGAACAGTGTACAGAATGAAGCACTGTGGAATAAGGAGTGAACAGAGCAGTGTACAGAATGAGGAGGTGTGGATTAGGAAATGTACAGAATGAAGCAGTGTGTAAAAATGAATGTACAGAGCAGAGCACACAGATCATTGCACAGGATAAGGTGGTGCGGAATAGGGAAAGTACAAAACAGTGTACAGAATGAGGTGGTGTGGAATAATGTGGTGTGGAATAGGAAAGGTACAATGCAGTGTACAGAATAAGGTGATGTGGAATAAGGAATGTATAAAGCAATGTATAGAATGAGGAGGTTGGAACAGGGAACGTAAAGTACAGATTACAGAACGAAGTGGTGTGGAAAAGGGAACTGTACAGCTCAGTTTACAGAATTAATTTTTGCAGAATAGGGAATGTACAGAGCAGTATACAGAATGAGTAAGTGTAAAATAGGGAGTTTCCAGTGCAGAGTACAGGATGAGGTATAAGAAATGTACACAGCAGTGTACAGAATGCGCCAGTGTGGAAAAAGGAATAGAACAGTGTACAGAATGGGGTATTATGGAATAAGGACTGTACAGAGCAGTGTAAAGAATGAGATGATGTGGAATAAGAAATGTACAGAGCAGTGTACAGTATGAGGCAGTGTACAGTATGAGGCAGTATATAATAAGGAATGTACAGAGCAGTGTACAAAATGAGATGATCTGTAACAGGGATTGTACAGAGCAGTGTATAGAATAGGGCAGGGGTGTAGTATAGTGGGGCACAAGAACAGTGAGCATTAACCCTTCCTTTAATTTCATGGGGCAACTTGTGGTAATGTGTAGTCCTTTCTGACATGGAATCCCCACCGAGGATGGAGTGTCACTCCTTAAGGGACCCCAAGGAAACAGCCTGGCATGGCCAGAGTGCTGGTTCCCCTGCTGATCCCCTGCAAATATTATTAATTATGTTCATGCTCAGGAGTAGTTCCTTAGTGAAGCAGATTAACTCAAGTCCATGCATACATGAAGGTTTTTACTCTTTATTGGTAAATTGAGAGGAATATAGATGACCACAGTACGCATGGTGACATGTAGCATTAACAAGATTTCAGTAGTCTCTAGATGCAGTAATGAGAAGAGAGCAGTAAATGGAGAGAGCTGGGATCTGGGCTTAAGCTGGAGTGAAGCTCAATACTTGCATTCAACTGAGAAATCCATAAGAGAGAAGTCCATATTCTTTCCCCACTTAAGCAAAAGCCTACATCAAATGCCCTGTCAACTACATCCTTCTCCAAGCAAAGCCCTTACCTACGGGAATAGTTTCCCTCCTCATGGGACCATTGGGCAGCTAACTACCAGCCACCCAGAACCTATATACATTTATAACCTGACCCAACAGGGTCCTATTCCCAGAGGAAGGTGGGCAGCTAAGGGGCTCCTTACGTTAAATCTCTGCACAGGACATTACTCCTGGGTCTCCAGTAGTTTATGTTCTGATTTTCTCTAAAGTCCTCTAAAGGGAAAGAACTAAACATTTCAGATGGCTAGGCATAATTTTTCATTCTTCTTATACAGAAGCTTGTGTATAGCTATAAACAGCTACGGTATATATTATTTTTGGGTACTGCAGAATGTTGGACACATATTGATATCTCCAGGGACCTTTAGCCAAGGTTATTATTATTACCATACTATATACATAGCATTTCCCATGGGCACTAATGGGTTATAAGTAAGTAACTGACGGAAGTAATCCCAACTGTTTTATTGATGTGCATTTTGTACTTTTATGTACTATTTTAAATGTGTCTTTTTAAACAAAATTCTGGTAGACATTTAATAAAATGTTACTATTTTTAAAATTTTCTGTTTTCATGGCATACTTTGTAAAAGTCCCATGGGCGTTGTTATTGCTATAGTCTGTAATATATAGGGACGGGGGTGCACCATCCTACGCATGAAACCATATTATTTGTTCTGTATTATTAGTACCAGGTATTAAAAAAAAACTATTCAGTAAATAAAATAATCTGCCAGCCTACTCAAAAATATTGGTAAATAGTACAAGAGGTGAGTTTGAGATCTAGGATGCAGGAAATGTGTAAAAAAAATATATCTTTAATGGCAAAACATTTACAAATTAAAAAGAAACATATATAAAAATACAGCAAGATCCCCTATAAAGTATTTAAAAATCTATGCTATTACATATCCATAATTATAAACAATATGACTCATGGATTAGTTAACTGCAGAATAAAAAAAATTCTGTTTATATACACCGTAGGTTGTGCTGAGGATGTCTATTCCATGCTGTCAAGGTAGAAAACCCCCGTAACCATTTAGGTAAATACATGTATGATAATAATGGACTAATAAAAAGGATGATAGTGTTCAAAAATCATGAGGTTTATTTACTAAAGCTGGAGAGTGCAAAATCAGGTGCAATTCTGCATAGAAACCAATCAACTTCCAGGTTTTATTGCCAAAGCTTAATTGAACAAGCTGAGGTTAGAAGATGATTGGCTACCATGCAGAGCTGCACCAGATTCTGAGTAAACCAGCTTTAGTAGATCTCTCCCATACAGTCTCCACAACTGTACTGCACACAATGCTCATAGATTACAAGCTGGCAATTATACAAATATATATATATTGCTTTTTTTCTCAGAAAATAAGTGCAGGAACTCAACCACAACCCCCCTCCCCACACATACAACCTCCAAACCGCATCAAATAATGGGCATATTTCATTAACAGTGGAAGGGTCCTATAGTGGCATTAAATGCTAGGAGTGCATTACATACAGAGTGCAGAGTTCAGGGGGAGAGTGTTACGCAGAGGGTGCAGAGTTAAGGGGTGCCCTATGTACATCAAGGGTGTGCTGCATACAGAGTACAGAGTTCAGGGGTGCACTACACACAGAGTGCAGAGTTCAGCTTTCTACCACAGCTGTTAGCCCCCCTGTGGTAGCACTGTTAAGTTTTAAAAATTAAAAGAAATATAATTAAAAAAAAATTAAAAGCACCTTCGTCACCCCATGCACATATGAATGAAAACATGCACATATGGCACGCATGCCACACATTTGTGAGGTATTACCACAAACATTAGAGTAAAAGCAATAATTCCAGGGCCATACCTCAAAGTTACCGTTAAAGTGATAACCTGTAAGGTCTTTTAAAATGTTGCTTGTGAACAATTTTGGGTATCAAATTTTATTGCCATTTCAAGGACCTGCAAATTTTTAAGGCTTGACATTTTTGGTATCTATTTACTTGTTTCTTCCCCCATTCTACTACCCTGTAGAGCAGTAATCTCCAAGCTGTTGCCCTGGTGTCAGATCTGGCCCTTTGCTTGCTTTTATCTGGACCTTAGACACCAACAATAGGGCACCATTCCTTCCATTGACACCAATGGTGGAGCACTATTTCTTCCTCTGACATCAACGGTTGGCACTATTCCCCCTCCTAATGCAAGGAATTATTCCTCAGACTGACAACAAAAATAGAGCACCATTCCTCCCACTGACACCAATGATACAGCACTATTCCTTCCCCTGATACCAACAATTGGTACTATTCCTTCCACTAATACCAATGATGAAGCATTGTATACTACTATCGATGTCAAAGCATTTTCTACTCACACTAGCCACATTCCAGGCCCCCAGAGAGTCGGAAGGACAGCAAACTGGATCTTTGTTTAGAAAGTTTGGAGACCCTGGCTGTAGAGGAAAGATGCTTATACTTACCGATTCTCAGAGTGCACCAGTCCAGTCACATGATCGACTCTCAGTGCCAGTTTCAGTGTAGAGGAAGGACAGCCCACTTCTGCTACTAGCCACTGTGTTTCCTGACTAAACTTTTTCCCTGCCCTTTAAGAAGGTCCTCTTCTTTATAGCATATTGGCATATTAGGGGTAAGATACCATTTGTGCATGCTGTTCTGCTGCATGAGAACCCACTGGGTTAAGGGGGCCCATTTATGCCAATTGTGGTCAGGCTGTTGTTTGTACCCCCACTCCCACTGGTGCATAGACCGGAATACTGCTCACTTCTAAACCATGAGAGAAACCAGAGACATTCTGTTGGGGGGGGGGGGGCTACATCAATTCCCACATGACTGGCACTAGCAGATGCAGAATGCATCTACCATTTCTTCATCATTTGGATTGAAAGTGAAAGGGGTATTTGCTGTCTAATCTCATTTGGAGAGTTCATGTTATGATGAAGGTTACTCTTCATCTGCATCTGATATGTACCTATTTAAGTATTTGTACTTTGGCCAGTAGTTTAATAAGAAGCCAGTAAATTGTTCTCACACAGGGGCTCTTTTGTTAATATGCTCACCTTTGTGGCGTACTCTAAGTTGAACTGTACAGAAATAGCCAACTAACTCATGTTTGCATTAGTGCAGCATTTTAGCTCCAGCATAAGAGATTTGTTATAAAGTGTATATATTCTGGCACATACATCCATGAGTTGTCACTTGCTCTTCACTTGCTATACATAGGTAGACCACTGTATGATAATTAGTTTAACAAGCATAGAGCCACTATGAACGTGGAGGATCTGTTGGCCAGTAATGTTAGCTGAGCGAGGCTTACCATCACACCCTTCCTCTGTGCTTATAATGTTAAAGCTTAGGCTTTCCCTATTCTTGCTACTGTGCTCTGGTGTAGACCTTCAAGCATACCACAACAGATACCACATTGGGAACATGTAAATGTGTAAAAGTATTTTATGTACAATCCCAAACTCCCTTTCATGTGATTTACTCAAGGCTTTTCACTTGGGGTCAATGCAGAGCAAAATTTCAGACATTGTTCTTAGCTTTGCTGCACTCAGCCTTTCCTCTTTTAGAATATTATATATCTACATGGGTACCAACTTATGGGTACCAACATACAGGTACCAAATAGGACCAAACAAGTGATTTTAGAAAGTAGATCCTTCCCCTTATTTTGATGAACATATTGGATTGGCCTGTATATACAGAAAAACAATTGTAAGACTCTGCATCTTGCCTCTTTTTTTCTGTTACACCACTCTAACAATCCCCATAAAGGTATACAGGAAGTCCAAACTCATCACCTTCTGAATGCAGCTAAATCCTACACTCATCTAAAATGGAGGAACCCTTCTACCACCTCAATCTCACCATCATTGTGAAAAGTAGAGAATATTTGGCAAAAGGTAGATCTCATCCTATCCTCTCAAAACAAACACAATATATATAGAACAACATGGTTCTAATGAATTGATTTTATGTCCTCTACGGAAAGGAAGGCCCTTATGTTCATTTAATCCACGGCTCAACACCCAGAAACCACCAGAGGGCCCCCTATCCCTCCTTTCCATTACTTGTTTTCTACCCCACCATTTTCCCTCAAACTTTTGCTCTAGTCCTTCTGCCCCCAATCACTTCTAGTTTTGTTCCTCTTTCGTCTTAACCCCCCTACAGTAAAACTTGTCCAGATTTCCCTACACCCCCTCTTATAACCCATCACATCGCATGCCATCCTTCCCGATTCTGTCCCCCCTTTGCTTGTTCTCTTTTTCTTCTCTCTTTCCCTACTTGGAAAATTTAGTGAATACTGATCATTAGAATGACTCACGTAAGCAAATGTACTTCCTTTTCATTTTGTTAATAATCAAAATAAGGCATTCTTTGTACTCTGCCTTCCTGCTTATACCTTAATACTAATACAGAATTGGTTTTCCTACCTTGTTTTTAAAATGGTGAGCGCTCACCCCTGAAGGAGCCGCTGAATTGCATTGGGACCCTTCTGCCCTGCACCTGTGACAACCTGCCCTTTCCTGGACCTGAGAACTCAGACGCACCAAGAAGGTTTAAATGGGCTTTATTTAAAAAGAAATCCCCAGAAAGAAATTGGTTAATTAACAACTGTTTACAATACAGCAATGTAGGCATCTCATTAAGCAACATAATTTACAGGGTGTCACTGATAATTCCCCAGAACTGCCTGGGAAGCAACTGGTGCAAAATAAACATTCTCTAAGCAGGCACGGGAGAGCTATATTGGCATGTAATGCAAATAAACACAGTACAGCAGTACAAATGACTAATATCCTGAAAGTGGGAGAGATATTGGGATTGATTTACTAAAACTGGAGAGTGCAAATTCTGGTGCAGCTGTGCATGGTAGCCAATCAGTTTTTAAGTTCAGCTTGTTCAATTAAGCTTTGACAATCAAACCTGAAAGCTGATTGGCTACCATGCACAGCTGCACCAGATTTTGCACTCTCCAGTTTTAGTAAATCAACCCCATTGCCTGTTCCAAGGCTTGGTAAAACCAGGACAGGGTTAGGATTAAACAAGGAACTTCAGAAATTATCTGGAAAACATCTCCAGAAGCTGATCAGAAAGACCAAAATACATTTGAGAGATATCCAGGTTGCCCACACGCTCTCCAGCATAAAATTAGTTGGAGGTTTAGAATTTAACTATCTGGTATGGAGTTTAATACCTGAGGAGTGCAGGATTTGGGAATACACTATGGTTAGTGCACCGGGATCCAGTGGAGTCTATTTGTATGGCCCTTGTGAGGCTTTGTATGAGGATCACAAGTTGAAAAGCTTCACAAGGAGAATTTGGCCTGAAAGAAAATCTAGAATCTAGAGATACTATACAGTGCTTACTAAAAGTAGTGCTAAGCTATTTGTTAATTGCAAAATCTCTCACTTTGGGGTAATTTATATCCAGACATTAGGGTATCAAATAACTTTACTATACTATAATGAGTAATAT
This sequence comes from Staurois parvus, assembly GCF_062004578.1. Taxonomy (NCBI): domain Eukaryota; kingdom Metazoa; phylum Chordata; class Amphibia; order Anura; family Ranidae; genus Staurois; species Staurois parvus. The sequence continues at coordinate 11,525,595 of NW_028317971.1, forward strand.
CAGCTACCAATTGAATTTTTTTTTGCTCAGCCCAGTGGAGGTCGACATTAAAACCTGTAGAAACAGTGTAATGCTTGGTACACAGTGATGTCACAACAGTGGGATTATCAGTGTATCTAACCTCATGGGCAAAAATGGAATACATTGCACTTTACCAGTCCTTACATGAGGTTACTGCATTCATTTACTTTTTTCACGTTTTATTCACTTTATTTTACCTAGTGATCTGGCCAGTAGCACACTTCTTCTCCTAGGGCAACAACACTAACTTACCGCACTGCATCTACAGGTTTGTCACCTTAGGACAGATGGTGTATTAAAGCTACAATAAGATATTGCAGAGTGCGATGAACACAGGATAGTACTTGATTTCTTTGAGTAAGTAATGATCACTCAGCACACCCTAAAATAAGTGAGATAACCACCACAATCCTCCCTACTTGATTTCTTTTGGGTTAAACAGGTATTTTTTCATTTATAAAACAAACATGCCAAATGCTGTTAATGGTATACCAGACCAAATTGGGTGAATAATAGAGGTTAGTTAGAGTGTACAATAAAGGGGTTTATTGGGGTACTTACAATAGGATAATACTTATATTTTCTGCTTTATTTTTCATCTAGCATACTAGGGACTCATTGGTATAGCTGCTATAGGACAACAAATGTTTTGTATTTCAAATCTAATTTTTTTCATGGTTTTTTTTTATTTCATTTATTATTTATTTTATGTTTATAGGTCTGTGGGATTTCCTTTATATAATACATTTTCTGTTATGGTGATCTATTTAATTATTAGTTATTCATGATATGTTTTTGTGTATGTGGCTAGACCAGTATCTTTCCTCAATAAGGTGGCCTGTTTCAGAATACCTGAGGGGTTCCATTTGTTTTTTTTTTTTAGCTGAATTATATTATTTGTTTAGAATATTTGGTGCACATTTTGCTCATTACTTTACAATTGTATGTTATTGTCCCTTTATTATTTTTGCCTATAGATAAGAAATTTTTATGAATGAGCAGATTTTAAATAATTTTACAGGTTAGGGTTGTGTCTTTTTATATATGTAATCTTGCCTGTCTAGCTAGGGTTTCCATATGCAGTATTTGATCATGTTGTTGTGTTCTTTTACATTTAATAAAATGGAAAATGGAAGTTTGATATGACCATGTCAGTGAACATACCCCGTGGGGCCTGTTTATAAAGCAGAAAATGTGACTTTCACAAAACAAGTAAGTATTTGTGGTGTGTGTATGTTAAATTACAGGAAATGATAAGCCACATGTGAATATTTGGTGAATGTCACATTCACTGCTTCATAAATATGCCGATATGTCTCTTATTGCAATTACTGTGCACATAAGGGCTTTTGGGGGTTCTGCTGCTCTCAACACACACCTATCAATTAACATATTATACACATTGTGACAAAGTACAAAAGCAGCCAAAGAAAGGTTAGCAGGTTGAGTCTTATCTAGCCCTTTGCCAGCTACAGCCACCAAAACCTTCAATTGCTCCTGCACTGGTCCTGAAGAGTTACAGCTTTAGGAACACATTGGGGTAGAGTTACTAGAACTAAAGCACCGGTGCATTGTAGCCAATCAGCTTCTAACTTCAGCTTGTTCAATTAAGCTTTGACAAAAAAAAACACTGGAAGCTGATTGGTTTCTATGCAGAGCTGCACCAGATTTTGCGCCCTCCAGCTTTAGTAAATCAACACCATTACATCTCAGGCTCCGATATAACTACACTTGTGCCTTGTGGGTATAAATACCTGCTCTTTCAGATTTTATTGGGCTGGCCATATTGATAGTGGGTGCACCTACATTGATAGGTTCCAGGGTCTTTTATGGAAAAACTGTCATAATGTAAATTGCAGAAGATGGAAATGCTACCATCATTATGTTTACTGATTCCATTTTTCCATTAAATACTGTCCTAACATGCATGCAAGTAATAACCACGTGATATTTTTTAATATGGCAGTATAAGCAGCACTATTTGATCACAAGATGCAGCAGCATGTAACAATCAACCAGATTTACGTTATACTGACAATAGTCTAGTGAAAGATAAATTCTGATTAGAAGGGAGGAAACTCAGGTTTAAGTCAAATGCCCAATGATGTTGACCCACCATATTTGGTCAGTTATTTCATTCAGGATACCTGCTCTATGCTGTTATTCTAGCAGTGATGAGGATTCTGTCATCTGCTATGGAAGTAGTGGCAAGGCAAGCCAAGCCTTCCCCATTGCAAGCACCTCTACACATCCAGTCTCCAAAAAGATATGAGGGTTTGGAAAGGGAGGCTTACGAATAAGGAGACTTCCAGATATCCACCCCCCAGGTAAGTTATTATGGGGTACATTAGTACCCCATGTTACTCACTTCCAAAAAAAGCCATAAGTAAATAAAGACACTCACGCTGCAATAAATCATTTATTTGAAAACACAGTAATTTAATGTCCTCAGAGTAAAGTCCTCAGATGTATATCTATTGTCAGTCATAAATCATAAAATGCAATACATCACCTGCACTTAATATATAAAGACAATAAGTGTAAATCAACAAGTGAAAAATAACAATTAATGCAGCTGTTCAAAAATGAAAAACGCTGTAACATAATGTGATCAATAACACAAAAAACGCAAAAAAAAAAAAAAAAAAATATATATATTTATATATAATTAATATAAAGAAAAACGTCCACAATCCAATCTGTGATTATGTGCTCCAAGAAAAGAAATCTGTGCCAAAAAGAAGAAAAGTCCATAAAGAAATATATATCCCGTTCCTCAAAAAACACAAGGTAATTACACTACGTAGTACTCAGTGATCCCTCCCTTGTAGAATCCACACTCACCAAATATGATGGACTCCTAGCTTTTAGGGCTTAAGAGTCAAAAACGCTTATTACTGGTGAGATGTGCTCACAGAGATATCCAGGGTTCAGTGGAGTATATGTGCAATTCATCAATGTATTCTAAGATTCATCATACGGGCAAAGGAGAAGCAGAAAGGATACTAATAGTGTAATACTGTTAAGCTTCTTTATTCAAATAAAACAGCGATATACATTGCACTCACATTTTCTAAACAACATATGAGCCTTGAGATAGTATATTATCCACAGCCTTCAACCACAGTACAGCGCTAGTCAAAATGGCTGCGGAACGCCGCTGTTCGCGTGCGCTCCACTCACCGGACGTGACGTCACACAGCCTAGCCAGAGCCGGAAATTGCGTCAACACGTTTCGCCCCTCCTCCAGGGCATCCTCACAGACGGTAATCTCTGTCTTAAACTATGCTCCGGATAGAAATTTATATAAATTGGATACATTCATAGATCTGCAGAATTTTATTAGAAAGGTTAATATTAAGAAATATTGGGAAAAGAAAGGGACAACAGCCAGACAGGATGATGGGAATTATGTACACACTAATTTGAGAAATAAGTCCACCTTCAATCCTAAGATTAATAATAATTGTTGTGTAGAAGCTTTTAAAAAGATGGTGGAACATGATTTGGAAGTATTAACCATTCCCCCTATCAGGCAAAAAAGATATTTGATCCAGGGCTTGGAGCAGTTAGAAAAGAAAAAAGAAATTGTAATAAGGCCAGCAGATAAAGGTGGAGGTGTGGTCATTCTTAAAAAGAATGACTATGTGAATGAACATAATAGATTGATAAAGGACAGGGAGACATATGAATAACAAGAATGAAGAACAAGAATAAATTGATGAATTGCACCTATACTCCATTGAACCCTGGATATCTCTGTGAGCACATCTCACCAGTAATAAGCGTTTTTGACTCTTAAACCCTAAAAGCTAGGAGTCCATCATACTGGTGATTCCATCATACTTGTAGATTCTATAAGGGAGGGATCACTGAGCACTACGTGGTGTAATTACCTTGTGTTTTTTTGAGGAACGGGATATATATATCTTTTTGGACTTTTTTTCTTGTTGGCATGTATTTCTTTTATTGGAGCACTTAATCACAGATTATTTTGGATTGTGGACTTTTTTTCTTTATATTAATTATACCATCAGTTATGATGACTCATCACCATGATGTTTCTTTGCTGCCACGGTGACCCGCTGCCCAATGGTGTTACACTACTGTTGCTTTTTGACAGATCCCTGGTGCTGCTGGAAAGTAAACACAGCAGATGAGATCCCTGACATACTTGCTTACATTCTAGCACCAGTGGATCTGTCATTTAGCCATTTACGCTACTTAACTTGAAGTAGTGTGATTTCAAAGCCACTGGTTAGTGTGATTTCAAGTTGCCCGACATCTGTATGACTTCATACGCAGATGTCTATGCAAGTTGCACATGAAATCATCAAAAATAGTGCAGGAACCTTTTTTTCAAAATCTGCGCCACACCGCAAAGTCAGAGCGGCACGGATTTGAATTGTTCCATAGGCACAAATAGGATGAGACCTGTCATGCAATTTGGAACTGTCAAATTGCATGCCAAGTTGCACCGGTGTGAACCAGGTGGCAGTAGACTGGTGGCGCAACATCATCAGGCAGTGAGTGGCCACAGTGGCGGAGAAACATTGTTGAGTGGGAGGTCATCATCGCAGTAGGAAAACTTCATGGTTGTCATGGTGGTAGGGTAAAATTATTGGGTGGCAAGTTGTGATCAACGAAGGATCTACATTGCTGGATGACATCATTAACGTGGGATTTATATTGAAGGGCATTGTTTAAATTTTTTTTAATTTAAATTTATTAACCACTTGAGTACCAGCCTGTAGTATCCCTGCCTTTCAGTTTTCATCGCTGTGATAGTTAAACTGACAATTACTCCATCATGCAACATTGTATCCAGATTAATTTTATATTGCTTTTTTTTTGGTGGTATGCAATAACTACTTTTTTTAATATATAAAGGAAAAAAGACCCAAAGTTTTTAAAAATAATCTGTTTCCCTTGCTATCTATTATAAAACATATCAAGTAAAAATACTAGGACAGTATGCACAGCTCCAAAATTATCCCATTTTGGATAGTAGACACTCCAAGGTGATCTCGATTTTTGCTACTTTTTTTTGGAAATTAAGAAACATGGTGGTACTGAACTGGATAAAACATGGAGCTTAGTAATGGTGCACTAGATTCAACACACCAATAAGTTAATGGGTCATACACAGAGGGAGCAGGAAGTGGAGGGAGTAATGTACTGACCCTTAATATGAGCCACCAGTGATGGCTCATGTCACAGCTGTTAGGGACACGATGGCTGCCCTAGGTTGTTTTTGCTTATAAACAGCAGATCAGAAATAAATGTTATCAATGCACGGCAGCAGTAAAGTTGTTAAAGGATTTTCTCACAGCATCATTGTGTTTATTTACATTTTATTTTTGTTGGGATTAGGTAACAAAGGGTAATAATGTACCCTGTACTCATTACCATGGGGCAAGTGTAGCACCTCCTAGTTAGCTAGGGGGAGCTAGAGTACTGATTGTTAGAGAGGAGGGCAGAGTAGCAGCCTGGGTGCCATAGTCAGGAGGTCAAATTGTGGTCAGGACTGAGAGGCTCTTTAAGCCAGCCCCTCTGAAATTTCCCCCTGCTCTAGAGCTTTGGTGAAAGCTCTAGAAGCAGTGGGTGGATCTGAGGAGTGGCTGGCTTGTACTCATAATGTACTCATAATGGATTCTGGCAAATCCCTAACAGAAGGCTAGGCAAGGAGTCAGGATGATGCTTAAACGTGATTAGGCTCAGCAGAGAGGAGAATTTGGGTGGAAGACAGAGAGGAAGATGTGAGGCTAAAGGCAGGAGCCTGGAAGGGGGCCCAGATGGAGAGAGGGGCTTGCCTTCAGGCAGTGGAGCTGGAAAAGATGAAAGCTCAGGGCTTCACTGGCCCCCAGGCAAAGGACCACCTGTACAGCAGGGAAGAAGCTAAAAGGCCTTGTAGCAGCCATCAACCCATCAGCGGTACAGGACAGGATCTGAATAAGTACCCCTGCACCCCCAAATAGGGGAAGGAGCACTCTGGTAGAAAACCAGATTCTCCACCTATCTGGGACTGTCCATTTCTTAAAGCAACAGGCACCAGATCCCCTGCTCAGCGATACCTCCAGATTGCTGGGTGAAGGAAGAAGAGCTCGCCTATGGTATAAGGTGCTACATTAGGAGACACTGGCTAGCTCACCAACAGAGACTGTGTTGCAGTGGAGGCTTGTAAGTAGTCCCAGGAAGTTGTCCTCAGTTCATCAGTTCCCTTGGGCATCCCGTACACCCCTAACCCTATCCCAGTTCAAATCCCCCTAATAAAATCACAAAAAAAAAAACTCAAGGACTGATCTCCGACTCCTAGATGCAAGCCTGTGTGAAAATGTGTGTTGCCTGGCTGTACAGGGCTATAGGGGGACCCAAAAGCTCTATTGCAATTCCTAAGGGGGTAGTGCTACATAAGATATCTGGAGACCCCTTTGTTCTAAAGGGGACTTTCAGATTCCTAGTCCCCACACAAACCCTCTTTTCGAGGACAGTATGTGGGGAAGAGACCCTTGTCTCTCAATACTGGGAAAAGGTACCTTGCAAGGAGAGAGAGACTGGTTATACACCCCCCCATGTTGAAAGGCATGTGGCCTGGTGTGGTTCAATAAGAGGGCAGGGTCATGCTTGCTGACCTTACTTTCCTGGCCACCTAGGCTGCATACCTGATTAAGGGTCTGGCAGAAATTTTAAGGAGAACCCCATACCATTTTTTTTTCTAATTTTCTTTTTTTTTCCAAATGTCAAGTGCAGATTTAAAGTATCCCCCAAGCATGTTATTTAAACCATTTGTGTTTTATTCAATGTTGCCCTTTAAGCCACATAAAAAGATGCTCTCCCTGTTAAACAGTATTTTAGAAAAATGTTTTTTTTTGCATTGGTACATGTCACTCACGGTAATTGCCAGCTCCCTTTGCTCTTTTTTCTGAGTTCACTCAACCCTACTGATCAGTTTCAATATATTACTGAACTTTGCATAGGGGAGGGGCAGCACTGCAAACCTGTAAGGCTTTACTACACTGCATAGTACTGTATATATGGAGCTGGATGACAGGAGGGGAGAGCTCAGGGTTGATCTTGTTGTTGCGTTGCTATCCAATCACAGACCGGGGCTGTCCTTGACCAAGATGTATTAATTTAATTGAGGAAAACAAAACAAAGTTTGGATTCTGATAGTGGTGTCTGATAGGAATGTCTGGATTAGAAATCTAGGCAAACAGAATTAAATTTTTTTTTTTTGGCAGGTAAGACACTTTCAATTTAATGTTGCTTACTGCAATCATAATTTCTTTTTTGTTCTTCCACACCACAAAGTAAAATATCAGACCAGCTGCTATGGGCAGAGGGAACAATCCTCAAGGTGCCTAAACATACTGCAGCAAGTACTTACCTTGAGTACCAGAGTCTGGCCTTTTCTCCTCCCCTGCCCTGCCTGGCACCTTCTCAGTAGTCAGTTGTAGGAGGGCCAAGTCTTTGAGGGTTCAGCCCTGCTCTTCCTTGTGGGCTTTTAGCAGCTGCACTTGGTGGTTGGATCATCTACCCCTATGACTGCTGCAAGTGTGCATCTGGAGCACAGGTTCAAAGCAATGAGTGACTTTCTTCCGGGACTCATAGGCATTCAAGGAAATTAAGCGAGACAAGATCTCTGCAAATAACAAGTGCCTCTGACAAGTGGGGAGGTAGGACTTGCCATTCAAGTAATTGTGTATTGTGAATGACTGTCTGATATCTGACAAAGTGTTGTTTTTTTTCACTTTGAAAACACATCCGATCTCAATGGGGAAAAATATAATGCTGGATATCTATACTAATATGGACTGGGTACTGTGTTAGGAACGTAAGGATGCCCCATCGTTACGGAGAACTGAATTCAAAGACACCCTGAAAATCAAAGTGAAAAAATGATGTAGCAGTCTCTAGTCCATTTTGCTGAAATTTCATTGCGGCAACTCAAAATGGTACTCAGTAGTTTGTATGGCTTGTATGCATGGCTAACAATGTCGGGGCATGCTCCTAACGAGACAACGCATAGTGTTCTGGAGTATTTCCTCCCAGATCTGGAACAGGGCATCACTGAGCTCCTGGACAGTCTGAAGTGCAACCTGGCAGCGTCGGATGGACCGAAACATGATATTCCAGAGGTGTTCTATTGGGTTTAGGTCAGGTGAGTGTGGGGGCCATTCAATGGTATCAATTCCTTCATCCTCCAGGAACTGCCTGCATACTCTCACCACATGAGGCCGGGCATTGTCGTGCACCAGGAGGAACCCAGGACCCACTGCACCAACACAGGGTCTGACAATGGGTCCAAGGATTTCATCCTGATACCTAATGGCAGTCAGGGTGCCATTGTCTAGCCTGTAGAGGTCTGTGTGTCCCTCCATGGATATGCCTCCCCAGACCATCAGTGACCCACCACCAAAACGGTCATGTTGAACGTTGTTACATGCAGCATAACGTTCTCCATGGCTTCTCCAGACCCTTTCACATCTGTCACATGTGCTCAGGGTGAACCTGCTCTCATCTGTGAAAAGCTCAGGGCGTCAGTGGCGGTCCTGCCAATTCTCATGTTCAATGGCAAATGCCGATGAGCTCTATGGTGCCAGGCAGTGAGCACAGGGCCCACTAGAGGACATCAGGCCCTCAGGTCACCCTCGTGAAGTCTGTTTCTGTTTGTTTGGTCAGAAACATTCATACCAGTAACTTGCTGGAGGTCATTTTGTAGGGCTCTGGCAGTGCTCATCCTGTTCCTCCTTGCACAAAGGAGCAGATACCGGTCCTGCTGATGGGTTAAGGTCCTTCTACGGCCCTGTCCAGCTCTCCTAGAGTAACTGCCTCTCTTCTAGAATCTACTCCATGCTCTTGAGACTGTGCTGGGAGACACAGCAAACCTTTTGGCAATGGCACGTATTTATGTGCCATCCCGGAGGAGTTGGACTACCTGTGAAACTTATCTAGGGTCCAGGTATTGCCTCATGCTACCCAGTAGTGACTCTGATCCTAGCCAAATACAAGACTGGTGAAAAACAGTCAGAAAAGATGAGTAGGGAAAAAAAGTCAGTGGCCTCCACCTGTAAAACCATTCTTGTTTTGGGGGTCATCTCATTGTTGCCCATCTAGTGCACCTGTTGTTAATTTCATTAACACCAAAGCAGCCCTCTGCTACTGACGAGGTCAATATCCCAGCAGATTAATAGACTTGATGCTATACTCTGATTAAAAAGTATTCCTTAGATTTTTTTGAGCAGTGTATATACACACACAGACAGACACATACACACACATATATATATATATATATATATATATATATATATTTATGGTGTGCTCTGCAGTCTGACATCTAAATTCATCTCATTCTGGGATGTCATTGTAAGCTCTGGTACTATCACTTACTTCCCCCATATTACACATTAATTCTTTAATTACAAAAGATCTGATACATACCACAGTTCCCATATATGCCTCTTCAAGTGCTCCACAGACAAGCAGAGTGGAGGATGCTTGAACTGTAGGGAGTGAGGAATCCTCAAAATTGTCTAATTTATATAAGGGGTGTCCAGGTATGGGGCCAAGAGGGTATCCAGAAACTCTTATGTCACTGAACCAATATCTCCAGGCACCTTGAGGTGCCTACTCTCATTAAAACAGGACTGATTAAACTGTAACTTGAAATGTAAGGCTTATTACAAGATCTACATTCAAATAAGCTGGGCCTTCCCACATAAAGCATAAATTTAGGTTTCTGGGGCAATGGTCACTCTTGTGTGCATGCTTTTTCATGGGATAACATGGGAATTTGCATGTAAATAAAAATCTGGTGATCACCAACCCTACTAATTTGTATGGCAAAGCAGAATTGCCTAAATACTGCTTTGCCATACAGACTGGTATATATCTGCCCTATACTGTTATGAAACTAATACATCAATCAATCAATCAATCAATCAATCAATCAATCAATCCTTTTGATAGATACACTGTATAATGCTGTATATCTGTGGTTAAAAATGGTTTACTAAAAGGGAAACATCTGAAAATTATTGGATACATGGTACAGGCTATAGGTGTGATTTACTAAATTAGTTCTATGTACTCTCTGTTTCATAGACCAGTGTTTGTCTCAAACATCCAATCATGTGCAGAAAAAGTTCTTATTTTCTTTTTATTGCCACTTGATTAAATTCATAAGAGCATTCACTTAACTAAAGTGAAAATTACTTCTTCAGTATATCAACAGTATATCAACTGCAAGCTTTCGAAGTTAAACAGATGATTTAGTAAAACATCATTAGACAGAGGTTGGACACTAATTGCTTAAAAAAAATATAAAGATATGACTTCGGCAAGTAAATGCCTTTAAAATAATCTAAATGACAGACAACAGGCTGTAAAACACATTAGCTTTTATGCAAAAGATTACAAACCAGCATATATCCAGAGTGTAGAATGAATAATTTTCCATCAGGGTGATGGCTGTGTCATAATCTATCATGAACAGAAGATAATTAGCAAAAAGAACTACCCAGGGTTTGTGGATGCAGGCGTATAGCGGAAAACCCAGCTGTTCATTCAGCACAGTGTTGCCTGGGAAAACCAACAGACCTATTGCGTCTGTGAATACGAGACATACGATGTGGCATTTTGCTGTACATATGGGATTACCCAATATGGTAGTTTAAAGAGCGGTTATGAAGTACAAAGTGTAAAGCCCAAATCCACCAATGAAATCTTACCTTTCATCACTCTAGAGCAATCGTGACAACAAAAGAGGAGTGATGATTGGTTGCTATGAGCTCCAGCACTTTGAACAGTGCTCTTTTGCTCTCACTCATTGCTCTGTATTTGGTGCAGCAATGTCACTTTGCAACAGTATGACACACATCTGTATGCTTGCTCCCATTTTTTTCCTTTGCAGATGCTGTGCTGTACTAGGAGTATGTATGATGACTTGAAAAGAAAATTACAATCATTTTTTTTTTACTTATATCAATGCAAATGCATCCAAACTAAAGACGTTTGATGTTATCATCAGCCTTTCTGAGTCAGCATACTGTTCATGGTGTATGTCTGTTTACTGTATGTTTTTCCATTATGGCTGGTAGCAGATATCTTGTATGTGATGGGAGCTCCTGTGAACGTCTCACACAAACAGCATCCGATTTATCAAAGAGAACTATCCCTTTGGAAGCAATGTGAATTCTGTGTCGTACAGAACCAAAGCAGACGGGTTAAAAGCTCTGGTGATGCTTGCTTTTATTTAATAATGCTGCTAGGATGATTTTTGAACCAGGATGGCAACTGGTGGGAAATTGGAGTACCAAAGCCAACAGGTCCACATTAAAAACAGGAAAGCAAGATTTTCATTGAAATCATATTTAATCTGGATAAATGAACAGTATCTGTAAATAAGTGGCTTGCAAATGGAATGAATGGCAGCACTGTCATTTAAAGCAGCATCTTCATGGTTGATGATGTACACATAGGTGTCAAGTTTAGAAATCACTGTGAACAATCACAGTATCCTCATACGTAGAAGGACCAGCAGTTGCTAGGCATGGGATGCAAAGATCCTACATGTATGTTCTATTGATAGATGAAATGTTTTAAAGAAAGTAAAAGGCACATACCTCATAATGAATTCCAGTTCAGAAGGTAAAGTCTAGATGTGGGATTTCTCTTTTTCTTCCCCATTTTCAGGCTCTTGTATCCACATATATGAGCTATATGACTATTCTAGGGATAGGTGAAGAGAGTCTGTAAATAAGCTGCATGTGGCTGCAAAGCATTGCATAGCAAAGCTGCCTTTTTCTTGGTGTACAGGCTGTGATTCCCTCCTTGTACCTTCCAATCCTGCTAATATTCTGCAGCCAGATGCATGCAACTGACTTCCACCAGTCTGGAGCTGACCTGCAGTGACGTCATTGCATCATTAAGTTTCCCCCTAGGAACACTAGGCTTCTATATATAGCAGCACATTAATTCTGCCAGTGAAGGATCTATCTGAAGCTCAGCATTAAACTCTGATTTTAACGCCCCCCTCTTCCACTTCCCTGCCAGGAACTGCTTTATCTTCTCTGTGCAGGCTATTCTCAGAACAAAGAAGCATCAAAATCAAGCAATATATATATATATATATATATATATATATATATATATATATGTATATATTTATGTATTAGATTATCTGGATTTTTTATGTAACATATATGTATACACATACATTGTGCTCTACCTCCCCCCTCTACTCCAGACTGTTGTCTAACGCTGTATAGGAACAGCACTATAGAGCTATAAATAGAAAATGCTTAACAGTCAGCTGTCAGGGAAAAAGCAAATAAAATAAAGAGATGCTTCGAGCTTCACAGAGCTTTTAGGATGGGAATTTCCCTAACAACATCATGTTTTCAAAATCATAGCATATTAATAGGTTTTCCAATCTCATGAATACTGGGAAGGGAGAAGCAATTTAGCATCATTTAGAAATAGGATAATTATGTAAATGAATTTACTGGATGTCTTGAAATAATGATGCGGTGAAGGACTATAAGTCTCATACCGAGACCATAGGAGACTGTAGGGTTTATTTACTAAAACTGGAGAGGGCAAAATCTGGTGCAGCGCTGCATAGAATCCAATCAGCTTCTAGGTTTTATTGTCAAAGCTTAAGCTAAGGTTCAAAGCTGATTGGCTGCCATGTACAGCTGCACCAGATTTTGCACTCTCCAGTTTTAGTAAATCGACCCCTATATAGGAGAAGGTCATTGGGTACAGATATTTTACTTAACTCAATGTGAGGAAACCTTGTACTATGTAACCATTTGCAATCTTTCTCTAGGTATGATAAACCTGAAAGCTTGTGCGGATCCATGCACAGTCCCATCACCGACCTTTTTCTAACTCAGCAAGCCAGAAGAAGTATGTGACCAGTGAAGTCAGAGCACCTGAATTTCCTGTAAGTTCTAGGTCAGGTAGTTAGTTGTATTGATGCCCGTAGACCAGTAGTAGCTGGATTACAATTTTCAGAATAAGAAGTCAGCACTGGCAGTGTAGCCAATAGATGCCCTTTAAAGGAAAACTACAGCCAAAGCTTTTTTGACTGTACTTCTCCTGTGTTTCACAGGAGTGCAGTTCGCTTTGCACTCCTGTGACCCATTTTCAGCTGACAGTGGGCTGAAGCCTGTGGTCAGCTGACATCACTCAGCCGGTCCAGGCTGGGGAAAGATCCCGACTTTAAAGTTGAGATCCACCCCCAAGACTGCTGCGGCACCTGGCTCGGCCTCTCAGCAATCCGCTGAGAGCCTGCGCCAGCCTCTCCCTTCCCCTCCACAGCCCAGCACTCCAGTGAGCACTGGGGGCAGAGCAGACAGCGGTGACTGACAGTCTCCCTCTCTGCTCAAAGCAGCTGTGAGAACTCAGCGGTCATGTGATCGCTGAGTTCTCACACTTAGATCCGGCGGGGGCCAGATGCAGCATTGGACTGATGCTGCATCCACCTAGGTAAGTATGCTTTAAAAAACAAAAAAACAAAAAACTAATTCCCACACTTCTCTTTTAAGGTTGACAAGGTTCTCACCAAGATGATGGACAGTCAACCAACTGCCTCTTCTTGAATCCGCCAGGACCTGCTGTGATAATCTGCAGAAATCCATTGTGGAGTAGCAGTGCCTGTGTGCTGTAAACAGAAGGATCACACCACCAGGCGCGGACTGACCATTTGGAAACTCGGGCACTGCCCGAGGGCCCGGGGTCAGTAGGGGGCTCCATGAGATTCCCCTGGTACCTTTTTTATAGGCTTTTTTGAGTTTGGGCAAGGACACAGGGGCCCCATGATCCCCTATTGCCCGAGGGCCCCATGAGTTGTCAGTCCGCCCCTGCACACCACTCATATGTAGATTCTGCAGCAAGTAAAACACTAGGAATGACAATAATGGTTTCATTTGCTCAGACTGATCTCAGGTTGAGTTTTGTATGGACTAATTAAAGTGGTTCTAAAGCCTAAACATTTTTTTTTACCTTAATGCATACCAGCAGATTGCAGTGTTCAGTGTTGCTGGATATAGCTGGTGGCACTGATTGATCAGGAAAAACTTGACAGACTGTTTCTACACAAGTCAATTGCTAGATTTACTTGTGTACAACCAATTAGCCCATACATTGATCAGAATTTGGCCGGTACCTGGTGAACCAGCTGAATTCTGATCCATGTATAACTGGCTTCAAAGGATAAGTTCGCCTTTTGTAACATGTTACATCCATAATAAGGGTGTATCATGTTACTGTTGCAGCAGCCTCTGCACCCCCTTGATCCCCCGTTGTGACAGCAAGCCAGGAGTCCTCTCCCAACTGTCACAATTTAAAAAAAAGTGGCCGTGCGTTGCCCATCTGGCCTCATCAATCATTCACAGAGTTCTGTGAATGGAAGAACTACAGGTACTGACAGCTTTTGTGGCTGTTGTCTTGTAGTTCTTAATGAACTACTAGGGAGCTGATGAGTGCTTTAGGTAGCTCATTGATTCTTCCTGTCATTGTGCAACTGCCTGCTGCCCCTACAAGGTACGAGCTGACAGTCCGCAGGAGCCTCACATTGCGTCCACGATCTGCTGAAAAAAAAAAGCATTTTTTTTTTTACAAAGGTGAACATATTCTTTAAAGCATGGGTGTCAAACTAAATTTCATCCTTGGCTGCATTTGCATTATGGTTGTCCTCAAAGGGACTGTTGTATCTGTGAGACTAGATGTCCAGAGCTCCTCACCTCCCCTTACTCAGATGTCAAGAGCCCCCCAACCATCAGAAGTCAAGTATTCCGCACCTTCCCTTACATCACAGTGTACCCTTCTTAACCATGCCGGGAAGAAGCTGTGGGCGGGGCTGGAAAGCAGAAAGTGCAGGGTCTGCAGGGGGACCAGAGGAGGGATGGAGTCAGCTGAATGCTGAGACCAGGGGTGGCAGAATCGAGGGAGGGGTGGCTGCAGCTACAGAGAGGCACAGGATCTGGTGGATAAGTTCTGTCCTACTCTCAACTGCCATCTGCTGAGATAATGGGGGGCAGAGAGGAGGGGGTGCTGCAGCTACAGGGAGGTGCGAGGGCCACATGAAAGGACCTGGAGCATTGGTTTTGGCCTGAGAAAGGAAATCCCAAACTTTGTGTTGTCAACAGAACAGAAATACAGGTGACATTTTCCATTGGAGACGGTACTTCTGGTGATCCTGGTGACAAGAGATTCCCTCATTTTGTAGGGATTTCCTATTACTTCCTGTTTTGGCTAAGGGACGTAGATGGCAAAAAAAGAAACTGACATGAGTTACAATCCTCCCTTTATCCAGAATAAAAAGTTTTGCCTTTAGTTCTACTTTAACAATTTGAAAAATAGCAAAAGATGCCATAAATAAATAAACAAATAATCCATAAATGAATAGAATTGCAGGGCAATTCTCTGTAAGAGCATGATGACAATAGAATATGAAAGAGATGATAGATACCCAAGATGATATAAACAGATGTTCAATGGGTGTTTCTAACAAAATAGTATTAGGGTTGATGTACAAATGGTGATATGAACATTTGCTTTTGCTTACAGCAAATAATCAGCATCTAACTGGTGTATTTACCGGTCAGGTATAAAGACTGATCAATGATTGTGATTGGATGCTGTGAACAAAAAGATATTTTTTCTTTTGTACACTTTTTCTGCATCAGCCCCATAGATGTCAGATAGTTATCAGATCTATTTAAATCTCCCAAGCAGCATATTTACGATTATGTGAAAAGGAAGGACAAAGGTGAGCACAAGGACACCCTGAGTGGAATATTAGATACGTCAATAGCAATTAACCATAAAATTCATATGGCTGATCCCTTTTTTAAGATGTCTGTGGAGTTCTTCTGTTCAAATACACATAGGGATTAATTCCTGAAAATTCAGGCATTGCCCATATCAAGAGATAATATTCATATATCTATGAATGCTGTTATACATACTATATGGTGTGAACAACCATTCAGGTCTGCTAATGGAAGTTCATTATTTAAATTATTCCATATAAACAGTCTCTTTATATGAAATGTGATATGATCTAATTTAGAAATGATGAGGGGCTATGTTTTCTGATTAGATTTTATGTTTCTCTTATAGGTATGGTTCACTGTATTATTATTAGCAAGAAACAGAACTCACATTTCACCAGGGATCAGAGCATTAACCTGGAAATCAGGTAGGTAGTTTAGCTTATGTTATACATTAGATGTGGCCCTGTTATTGTAAAATATTGGTTGGAAAATAATCCTCTCTCAAAAAATATAATATAATTAAATATATTGAAAACTTATGTAGGCCTTTCTCAACCAGGGTTCCATGGAAGACCAGGGTTCCTCCAGAGGTTGCTAGGGGTTCCTGGAGCAATGAGTGATTTCTGCCTCTTAGATATGTTCCCACTGACACCATTGATCTTTTTCGCTGTCTGTAAGGGGGTAAGTCTTCTTAAAGACCAAATGTGTAGGGGACATTCTTTCTACTGACCATCACACTAACGCATCATGAGTTGTAGAAATGGTCATTTTTAGCAGGGGTTCCCTAAGATCGGAAATATATTTCAAGGGTTCCCCTGTGTTGAAAAGGTTGAGAAAGGCTGGCTTATGTAAACCCAATTTCTAAAATCTCATGTAAGCTTTAACATGTTAATGTCATTTTTAATTCTCTTAAATATGCAACTTTTATAAAAGTAATGCCTGTTAATCCTACTATGAAGGTGCTTCTGCGGACACTTCCTGTTATAGGTTGACAACAATCGTTCCTTGTCTCACAATTGTCACCCTTTCACAAAGGCTTCTAATGGAAGCTAAATGTTTCTGTTGGATCATATACTACATATATGATCATAAAAGATAGTGCAGCGCTCTCAAATGAATGTGCAGAAAATGCTTATATAAAATTAATAGTATATCTTAATTCATATAAAGTACAAATCATGCAAATACTGCCACAACATTACGCCATAGATGCGATAAATATAAAGTGCAAAAGAACATGTAAGACCACAAATGAGTGGTTATAGTGGCAAGTATGTGAAAAAGTCCAAGCAATGAACTTGAAGATTGTAGCAGATCTCAACTAAAGTTGCTCAATTCCTCTAAATCAGGAGTGACAGATGATGTGACTGGAAATAAGTGAATTGCACACTCACCAGATGTGCACTATAAGCACGCATTTGGCTGACCGGATGAGACAAAAGTGATCTCAAATGTGTGTTTATAGCGCACATCTGGTGAGTGCGCAATTCACTTATTTCCAGTCACATCATCTGTCACTCCTGATTTAGAGGAATTGAGCACCTTTAGCTGAGATATGCTATGATCTTCAAGTTCATTGCTTGGACTTTTTCACATACTTGCCACTATAACCACTCATTTGTGGTCTTATATGTTCTTTTGCACTTTATATTTATTGCATCTATGACATAATGTTGTGGCAGTATTTGCATGATTTGCACTTTATATGAATTAACATATACTATTAATTTTATATTAGCATTTTCTGCACATTCATTTAACAGCGCTGAACTGTCTTTTATGATCATTTGTTTTTAGAGGTTTTATGGTACCTTTTTGTGTCCTAGCAGCTGGAATCTTATAATAGCGCTTGCTTAACTTCACCTTATACATATATTACATATATACATGGCCACTGTTGCCACCATCAGAAAATTCACCCAAACTTGAAGGAAATCAGCAGCAGTGAGATGCTATAAAGGAAAAATAGTCATAAGTATTTTACTTACAAAATGGCAATTGTTTATGATACTCAATGATTTAGAAAACTAAATGTCATTCTGTTAGGGTTTACAAGTTATAGGTGATGTCTGGTGAAATGAGTCACTGCCTCTCTTTTAATATCTCTTATATCTGTGTGTGCTGCATAAACTATACGTAACCTCAGCTACATACAGTACAGAGCACTGTATTGTGGTAATAGCATGAGAATTTCTCGACCTGATCCTGGAACAAAATTTAGTTCACATGCAGCTTTATCTGCTATGAATGAATACAAAGATTCTTCTGATTGGCTGAAGCAGAGACTGTGATACCATCTGCCTGCCTCAGCCAATCAAAGAAAGCTTTGTATTCATTAAAAAAATACAAAGCTCCCTGTGAATGGCTGAGCAGTGCTCAATATTTTTTCAATATTGTTTTGGGAGGGGGATGGGAAGTTCTTGTCCTGCTGCCAGAACACAGCTGAGGTTACGTACAGTTTTATAGAGCACACACAGCATCTACATCTGTTAGTGAGGTAAATAGTTTGTTTGGACCAGCTTGGCCACAGAACTATTTAAACATAACTAAAACCTAGAGTTTGGTTTTAAGTGAATGAGGCTGAGCAGTATCACTGAACAGGGGCGGACTGACAACTCATGGGGCCCCTGGGCGATAGAGGATCATGGGGCCCCTGTGTCCGTGCCCAAACTCAAAAAAGCCTATGAAAAAGGTACCAGGGGCATCTCATGGGGCCCCCTACTGACCCTGGGCCCTCAATAGGGGATCATGGGGCCCCTGTGTCTTTGCCCAAACTCAGAAAAGCCTATGAAAAAGGTACCAGGGGCATCTCATGGGGCCCCTTACTGACCCCGGGCCCTCAGGCAGTGCCCGAGTTTCCAAATGGTCAGTCCGCCCCTGTCACTGAAGTACTTGGGATGCACTAGTGGAAATGAGAGTTGAAGTGCTTGAATCAGCACATGCAGAGTGCCATGATGAAGAATGGTGATGGAGTACCATGAGTGGGCATGTCTAATTATGCTAATTGTTAGCATTAACATAGAGGTAGTTTAGGAAAATGTTTTTTTTTATGTATTTTTTTACTATCAGGATAACCAAACTAGCCTGCAATTTATTACTATTCACATTACTGCTTTCATTTGTAGGCAGGTTGAAGCATGTTCTAGTTAGGTGCTGCCCTGGACAGGAGGGTAAGGGTTAATGCCATTCCGGGTTCTTTAGTTTTTGGCAGCTTATCTCTAAGTCCGACCCACTGAGCCTGTGATATAAAAGAGAGAAAGTGGGCCAGACCAGGGAGGAAGGAGGGAGAGAGAGTTCCCCTAAGAGAGATCCCATAAAGGAGAAGATCGGAGGAGCCACACGCAGGAGGAATATAAGACAGTTGCATGCTGCTGCTGTAATAGAGAAGGACCCTCGAAGACACCAGCTGCTGGGACATGCCTCTGATGGACTCCTGTCTGTACATGGACTCTACCTTTTGCAGGTATGCCGGTCAGCACATAGCCTGAGTTAGGAGTAGTGATGTAGGAATAATCCTGTTTTGCATGTTGGACTTTGAGATGTTCATGTAGCACTGCCCCTTGGGACAAGCTGGAATATATTATGGGTCCTGCGCTCAATAGATCCAACCCTAAGCAAACCCAATCCCTCTGGCAAAACTGGTAATGAATAGCAAATACCCCGCCAAGAAATTTGCTGACACAGGGTTAAATGAAACAAGAACAATTTTATGGAGAATGAAATGCAGTGTAGAGGGGTGGGGTTCCCCTTTCAACTTCAAAACTTACTTTTCTTCTTTTATGCAATGCAGTAAATTTGGTCTGCCACTAGAGGGCTTCACAGCCAAGAGTCTCCGGATGGCAGAGTCGCACTTTAAGCAGAATACAACTGATATCAAACAAATAAACTTACTTATGCTCTATCAATGAAATGTATTACCCACACCGGTGTATGATTCTGCTTTTGAGGGGTGTTAGCCAAAAATCACCTCAGAGTCAGAACAGAATGCAATAAAGAGGTACCTCTAATAAAGCTACTAAGCCAGATTCCCCCACTTCAGTCCTTGTAACGGTGGAGCTCTAGTTGGTGCACGTTTAGTCCTTACAATGAAGTAAATAGCAGCTGAAGGCTTCTTTGGAGTTTCAGCTGGTGTGGGTTACATCCAATTTCACTAGGTTTCTGGGCTGAGAGGGTCCAACCTCAGTGTCTAAACGCAACACAAAGCACCCCAAGACCAGGGGCAGTCGCAGGATGCAATCTCCCAGTATGTGTCAGTCCCCGGGGCAGACAGTCTCAATTACACTGGTGGTGAGGGGCAAAGCAGGCAGGGGGATCTGTGGCTTGCACAGGGCCCCGGATGGGTGAGATCCCAGCAGTGAGGTGCGGATGTCCCAGTCTATATGCAAGGTGTGAATGGTGTGTCTTACTTTCTCCAGGGGGACAGCTCACCAGACTCTGAACACACAGCAGGGTCCCTCTATCCGTGCTGAGTGCTGTAGTGCCTCCTCCTCTGCTTGGACGTGGTCCACAGGTCCCTGTCTTTTCTCCAGCCTCGTGTCTCTCTGTTCTCCCCTTCACTTCCTGCTTCCTCCCCTTCCCATCGTTCTTTGCTGTGTAGTGGATGAGTCATGAACTTGGCAGAATGCCCAGGTTTTACAAATAGGGGAGAGAGAGGAAGGACTGACTGCTGAACATGTGATTCCTTCTGAATCCTCTTGTACAAGGAGCCTGCTACATTTAGTTTGCACTTTTACAAGTGTAGAACTACCCCCTTAGGAGTCGCTGAGTAGTGGTGGGCTTGATGTTTGAGTCGAACTTACGTTTAGCAAACACCCGAACGGTAAGGACTAGAGATGAGCGAATCGAACTAGGCGAACCGGAATTCGAGTCGAATTTCAGGAAATATTCGATTCGTGTCGAAACCGAAATTTTGCCTACTTCGGGTGCGCGAATCGAACATTTCCCGATCAGCCGGCAAAAGTGTCCCTGCAGTGAGCTCCGCTATTTCTGACAGTTCTCTGACAGAAGGAACACATGTTTAGCGGTTGAAACATTGTATCTATTAGTTTACATTTAGGATACAGATGTTTCAACCACTGTACATGTGAAGAAGTTGTGAGAGAACTGTCAGAAATAGAGGAACTCTGCACATACACTTTTTGCCGGCTTGGAATTATTCTTCTTTTCATCCTACTTCTTCTTCTTCTTCATCCTCAGAAGAAGAGGATGAGGATGAGGATGAAGAAGAAGAAGAAGAAGAAGAAGAAGAAGAAGAAGTAGGATGAAAAGAAGAATAATTCCAAGCCGGCAAAAAGTGTATGTGCAGAGTTCCTCTATTTCTGACAGTTCTCTCACAGCTTCTTCACATGTACAGCGGTTGAAACATCTGTATCCTAAATGGAAACTAATAGATACAATTTGTATCTATTAGTTTCCATTTAGGATACAGATATTTCAACCGCTGTACATGTGAAGAAGCTGTGAGAGAACTGTCAGAAATAGAGGAACTCTGCACATACACTTTTTGCCGGCTTGGAATTATTCTTCTTTTCATTCTTCTTCTTCTTCCTCATCCTCATCCTCATCCTCATCCTCTTCTTCTGAGGATGAGGATGAAGAAGAAGAAGAAGAAGAAGTAGGATGAAAAGAAGAATAATTCCAAGCCGGCAAAAAGTGTATGTGCAGAGTTCCTCTATTCTGCAGATACACTTAGAGGAGCTCTGCAGATACACTTAGAGGAGCTCTGCACATACACTTTTTGCCGGCTTGGAATTAATCTTATTTTCATCCTACTTCTTCTTCTTCTTCTTCTTCTTCTTCATCCTCATCCTCAGAAGAAGAAGAGGATGAGGATGAGGATGAAGAAGAAGAAGAAGAAGTAGGATGAAAATAAGAATAATTCCAAACCGGAAAAAAGTGTATGTGCAGAGCTCCTCTAAGTGTATCTGCAGAGCTCCTCTAAGTGTATCTGCAGAATAGAGGAACTCTGCACATACACTTTTTGCCGGAAACCGCTGTATGGAGTGAATGTCCCAGAACTGTCAGAAATAGACTATTTATGACAGTTCTGGGACATTCACTGCATACAGCTGTTTTAACCGCTGTATGGAGGGAATGTCATGGAACTGTCAGAAATAGACTATTAATGACAGTTCTGGGACTGTCCTTCAATGCAGCGGTTGAAACATTGTATGTATTTGTTTCCATAAATGGATCCATTTATGGAAACAAATACATACAATGTTTCAACCGCTGTATGGAAGGACAGTCCCACAACTGTCATTAATAGTCTATTTCTGACAGTTCCATGACATTCCCTCCATACAGCGGTTAAAACAGCTGTATGGAGTGAATGTCCCAGATCTATCAGAAATAGACTATTTATGACAGTTCTGGGACATTCACTGCATACAGCTGTTTTAACCGCTGTATGGAGGGAATGTCATGGAACTGTCAGAAATAGACTATTAATGACAGTTCTGGGACTGTCCTTCAATGCAGCGGTTGAAACATTGTATGTATTTGTTTCCATAAATGGATCCATTTATGGAAACAAATACATACAATGTTTCAACCGCTGCATGGAAGGACAGTCCCAGAACTGTCATTAATAGTCTATTTCTGAAAGTTCCATGACATTCCCTCCATACAGCGGTTAAAACAGCTGTATGGAGTGAATGTCCCAGATCTATCAGAAATAGACTATTTATGACAGTTCTGGGACATTCACTGCATACAGCTGTTTTAACCGCTGTATGGAGGGAATGTCATGGAACTGTCAGAAATAGACTATTAATGACAGTTCTGGGACTGTCCTTCCATGCAGCGGTTGAAACATTGTATGTATTTGTTTCCATAAATGGATCCATTTATGGAAACAAATACATACAATGTTTCAACCGCTGTATGGAAGGACAGTCCCACAACTGTCATTAATAGTCTATTTCTGACAGTTCCATGACATTCCCTCCATACAGCGGTTAAAACAGCTGTATGGAGTGAATGTCCCAGATCTATCAGAAATAGACTATTTATGACAGTTCTGGGACATTCACTGCATACAGCTGTTTTAACCGCTGTATGGAGGGAATGTCATGGAACTGTCAGAAATAGACTATTAATGACAGTTCTGGGACTGTCCTTCAATGCAGCGGTTGAAACATTGTATGTATTTGTTTCCATAAATGGATCCATTTATGGAAACAAATACATACAATGTTTCAACCGCTGCATGGAAGGACAGTCCCAGAACTGTCATTAATAGTCTATTTCTGACAGTTCCATGACATTCCCTCCATACAGCGGTTAAAACAGCTGTATGGAGTGAATGTCCCAGATCTATCAGAAATAGACTATTTATGACAGTTCTGGGACATTCACTGCATACAGCTGTTTTAACCGCTGTATGGAGGGAATGTCATGGAACTGTCAGAAATAGACTATTAATGACAGTTCTGGGACTGTCCTTCAATGCAGCGGTTGAAACATTGTATGTATTTGTTTCCATAAATGGATCCATTTATGGAAACAAATACATACAATGTTTCAACCGCTGCATGGAAGGACAGTCCCAGAACTGTCATTAATAGTCTATTTCTGACAGTTCTATGACATTCCCTCCATACAGCGGTTGAAACCGCTGTATGGAGTGAATGTCCCAGAACTGTCAGAAATAGACAGAAACTGTCACAGAACTGTCCTTCTTCTCATCCTTCTCCTTCTTCTCATCCTTCTTCTCATCCTTCTTCTCATCCTTCTCCTTCTTCTCATCCTTCTCCTTCTTCTCATCCTTCTCCTTCTGCTCATCCTTCTTCTCATCCTTCTCCTTCTTCTCATCCTTCTCCTTCTCCTTCTTCTCATCCTTCTCCTTCTCCTTCTTCTCATCCTTCTCCTTCTCATCCTTCTCCTTCTCCTTCTCATCCTTCTCCTTCTTCTCATCCTTCTCCTTCTTCTCATCCTTCTCCTTCTCCTTCTTCTCATCCTTCTCCTTCTCCTTCTCATCCTTCTCCTTCTTCTCATCCTTCTCCTTCTCCTCATCCTTTTTCTTCTCATCCTTCTCCTTCTCCTTCTTCTCATCCTTCTCCTTCTTCTCATCCTTCTCCTTCTTCTCATCCTTCTCCTTCTTCTCATCCTTCTCCTTCTTCTCCTTCTTCTCATCATTCTCCTTCTTCTCATCCTTCTCCTTCTTCTCATCCTTCTCATCCTTTTTCTCATCCTTCTTCTTCTCATCCTTCTCCTTCTTCTCATCCTTCTCCTTCTCCTTCTTCTCATCCTTCTCCTTCTTCTCATCCTTCTCCTTCTTCTCATCCTTCTCCTTCTCATCCTTCTCCTTCTCCTTCTTCTCTTCCTTCTCCTTCTTCTCATCCTTCTCCTTCTTCTCATCCTTCTTCTTCTCATCCTTCTCCTCCTTCTTCTCATCCTTCTTCTCATCCTTCTTCTTCTCATCCTTCTCCTTCTTCTCATCCTTCTCCTTCTCCTTCTTCTCATCCTTCTCCTTCTTCTCATCCTTCTCCTTCTTCTCATCCTTCTCCTTCTTCTCATCCTTCTCCTTCTTCTCATCCTTCTCCTTCTCCTTCTTCTCTTCCTTCTCCTTCTTATCATCCTTCTCCTTCTTCTCATCATTCTCCTTCTTCTCATCCTTCTCCTTCTTCTCATCCTTCTTCTTCTCATCCTTTTCCTTCTTCTCATCCTTCTTCTTCTCATCCTTCTTCTTCTCATCCTTCTCCTTCTCATCCTTCTCTTTCTTCTCATCCTTCTCCTTCTCCTTCTTCTCATCCTTCTCCTTCTTCTCATCCTTCTCCTTCTCCTTCTTCTCATCCTTCTCCTTATTCTCAGCCTTCTTCTTCTCATCCTTCTCCTTCTCATCCTTCTCCTTCTCATCCTTCTCCTTCTTCTCATCCTTCTCCTTCTTCTCATCCTTCTCCTTCTCCTTCTTCTCATCCTTCTCCTTCTCCTTCTTCTCATCCTTCTCCTTCTCCTTCTTCTCATCCTTCTCCTTCTTCTCATCCTTCTCCTTCTTCTCATCCTTCTCCTTCTCCTTCTTCTCATCCTTCTCCTTCTCCTCATCCTTTTTCTTCTCATCCTTCTCCTTCTCCTTCTTCTCATCCTTCTCCTTCTTCTCATCCTTCTCCTTCTTCTCATCCTTCTCCTTCTTCTCATCCTTCTCCTTCTTCTCATCCTTCTCCTTCTCCTTCTTCTCTTCCTTCTCCTTCTTATCATCCTTCTCCTTCTTCTCATCATTCTCCTTCTTCTCATCCTTCTCCTTCTTCTCATCCTTCTTCTTCTCATCCTTTTCCTTCTTCTCATCCTTCTTCTTCTCATCCTTCTTCTTCTCATCCTTCTCCTTCTCATCCTTCTCTTTCTTCTCATCCTTCTCCTTCTCCTTCTTCTCATCCTTCTCCTTCTTCTCATCCTTCTCCTTCTTCTCATCCTTCTCCTTATTCTCAGCCTTCTTCTTCTCATCCTTCTCCTTCTCATCCTTCTCCTTCTCATCCTTCTCCTTCTTCTCATCCTTCTCCTTCTTCTCATCCTTCTCCTTCTCCTTCTTCTCATCCTTCTCCTTCTCCTTCTTCTCATCCTTCTCCTTCTCCTTCTTCTCATCCTTCTCCTTCTTCTCATCCTTCTCCTTCTTCTCATCCTTCTCCTTCTCCTTCTTCTCATCCTTCTCCTTCTCCTCATCCTTTTTCTTCTCATCCTTCTCCTTCTCCTTCTTCTCATCCTTCTCCTTCTTCTCATCCTTCTCCTTCTTCTCATCCTTCTCCTTCTTCTCATCCTTCTCCTTCTTCTCCTTCTTCTCATCATTCTCCTTCTTCTCATCCTTCTCCTTCTTCTCATCCTTCTCATCCTTCTTCTCATCCTTCTTCTTCTCATCCTTCTCCTTCTTCTCATCCTTCTCCTTCTCCTTCTTCTCATCCTTCTCCTTCTTCTCATCCTTCTCCTTCTCATCCTTCTCCTTCTCCTTCTTCTCTTCCTTCTCCTTCTTCTCATCCTTCTCCTTCTTCTCATCCTTCTTCTTCTCATCCTTCTCCTCCTTCTTCTCATCCTTCTTCTCATCCTTCTTCTTCTCATCCTTCTCCTTCTTCTCATCCTTCTCCTTCTCCTTCTTCTCATCCTTCTCCTTCTTCTCATCCTTCTCCTTCTTCTCATCCTTCTCCTTCTTCTCATCCTTCTCCTTCTCCTTCTTCTCTTCCTTGTCCTTCTTATCATCCTTCTCCTTCTTCTCATCATTCTCCTACTTCTCATCCTTCTCCTTCTTCTCATCCTTCTTCTTCTCATCCTTTTCCTTCTTCTCATCCTTCTTCTTCTCATCCTTCTTCTTCTCATCCTTCTCCTTCTCATCCTTCTCTTTCTTCTCATCCTTCTCCTTCTCCTTCTTCTCATCCTTCTCCTTCTTCTCATCCTTCTCCTTCTCCTTCTTCTCATCCTTCTCCTTATTCTCAGCCTTCTTCTTCTCATCCTTCTCCTTCTCATCCTTCTCCTTCTCATCCTTCTCCTTCTTCTCATCCTTCTCCTTCTTCTCATCCTTCTCCTTCTCCTTCTTCTCATCCTTCTCCTTCTCCTTCTTCTCATCCTTCTCCTTCTCCTTCTTCTCATCCTTCTCCTTCTTCTCATCCTTCTCCTTCTTCTCACCCTTCTCCTTCTCCTTCTTCTCATCCTTCTCCTTCTCCTTCTTCTCATCCTTCTCCTTCTCCTTCTCCTTCCTCATCTCCAAGGGCATTTAAATTAAAGGTACAGTGTTCTGCACTAATTTAAAGGCTCTCTGAAGCCTAGAAACCCTTTAAATAAGTCATCTTCGTAGCGGAGAAATTCGCATCGAATCGAATTTCACACTGGAATTCGCCGAATCAGCCGAATCGAATTTTTCATTTCTTCGCTCATCTCTAGTAAGGACGTTCGGCGGGCTGTCATGCTCTGACAGTGCACTGTGATTGGCCAAACAATGCACCTGTCCACAGGTCAGGTGCAATGTTTGGCCAATCACAGCACAATTAGGTGGCATTAGTGGTGACATCACCGCTAGCTCTGCCCACTTGTTTACATTTGACTGGCAAATGTCAGATAGCTGCGAGTGCTCAGTGGGTGCAGATGGGTCTGCGGGCGTCGGGTTTTTTAACATTTTGTCGAGTCGGTATTGTCGTGACAATGCTGGATGCAGTGATTGTCGATGGATTACAACAATGGAACCTATTATCACAGCATGAACATGTTTATACATATTTTCCAAAATTCTTGACATGATTTACCCACGTAAAAGGATCCACATTCACATAACATAAGATATACTACTTAGTATACTTATATACTACTTGCCAAATTCCACAAATATAAGATGCCTAAGGTGACTTTTTCAGCTCTTGATAGGATACATGTTCCTACCAGGGGATGCGACTGGAACAAGGCACTACTACAGTAAGAAATGTGCTGATTTAGGTGCCTTGATGCCACTCGCCATCCTGGTTTAAATGAATCTGAAAGCTATAGATCCTTTCTAGAGGGATTTAGCTCTGGTAAAACAGAATGAGAATCTACCCAATTATTTCCTCCTATTCAATGTTCCATTCATTTCTCCATATAAGGAGATCTCTCTATTTTGTTTGTGCTGCAGGGATCCTTCTGTTAATCATATTTGTTGTACTTTTTTCTCTTGATAAGCTTATGTCGTGCTGTCCAGATGGCAATTTTTGCTATCACTATAACTCCTTTTTTGTACGTTTCCTGTGTAGAGATCTGTGTTTGTCTTCTTGATGGGGTGATCATATATTGACGTGTCCGTTACAGAAAAGGCCCCTCAATCCGCTAGTATGGAGGGGGACCCATTTTTGTGGCTTTGGAGAGCAATGGGGGAAGTTGAATCTTTCCCCCTTGCTCTCATGCGCTTTATGTGCAGGCCATATTATTTTGTGTCGGTGCCGGTCTCCAACATGGCTCCAGTCTGGTCTCCAGAAGTGTGTCATTCCGGGGCTGGATGTGACGTCAATGCACATGGCGCGGACGCACATGCACAGTTGAGAGGAACACCGGGGACCACATGATGGGCACTATCTTCCTCTCTAGCGGACGCGATCCACGAATGGGAGAAAACATGCACATTACATCTACTTTTGACTCTATAAAAGGCCACAATTGCCATTATCAGATACAGCCTTCAGCATTTAGCTTGAACCTGGGAAGAACTGCATATAATGTGTCCGGCGCTGACCCCTTGAAGAGTTGTGGTCTGAACAACAAGGCAAAGCTTTCAAAACCTAATTTGAATCTTTGGAGAAACATCACTATATCACTCAGTAGTCTATGGTGAGTTATAAAAGACGTGAGCAATTATTTTTGATATTTATTTTTAAACTTTAAGAATTAATTATATAGTTCATATGTTTAGCATACTTCATTGCTGTTAGTGGAAGTTTAATATTAATTATGGGGGACTATGGATTTAACCTATATAACCCCCCTTTAAATATCCATTAAGAGGATATATATCACCATGATCTATAAAGTTTCTTGTCCCCACCAATATTGGATAAGGGGATATGTAGTTTTATAAACTCATTCCTATTCATACTTGATGCCTTTTTATTTGTAAAGTTCTCTATTACATACTGCATTACATATATATATGTTCTGTTATGACAGTGTTTGTGATGTGGCACCCGTGATCTTTGCACGTCTAATTGATGGCCTCATTCTTGGAGGAAACTCACCTTCTGATATAGTGAAACATCTTCTTTTGATTATTTGTGGTGGTTATGTAAGTTATGTACCTTATATGGTTTGTTTTATCATTACATAATTATAAAGATATTTAATAATAATTGATCATTGACAATAATTATTGTTATAGAGTGGTATCCTTTCCCCGAGGAAGAATTTGTGTTAATGTATTCTAAATGCTTTGGTTCCCAGGCTGAATATATTTGCAGTCAAACCTTCCTAAAAATCCCATTAAATGTAAGATGTAGTTTTTCTCCATTATGAAAATAGGGATGATGGCAACCACACCCTAAGCTACACTGAATGATTTTTCAAGTATGGTCTATGGTTTGGATCCCTAGCACTTTGGGTAAGAAGAGTTAGCATGTTAAGAGTCATCTGAGTGCAAGTTATACATGTTGTTACCATGAGCAATGAAGATACAGTCAACAAGCAGCCTGTCAGAAACATATACCTGGATATCTTTTTATATCGCTTTCCATCATTATACAGTTCCATTACCTTGTTACGCAGGTCTTTTGACAGTTCTTTTCTGATCACCATGGCTCAGTATCTAGACTGCTCAGTACATCCATGTGAGAGCTAACAAATTCATTGACTATTTATACACAGGCACTAATTGCAATTTAAAAAGCCACAGATAGGGGAAAATAAACCTTTAATTGCCATTTCAACCTATGTGTGTCACCCTGTGTGTCTGTACCAAAAGCAAATATTCTACTGTATATAAACTTTTGATCAGGGCAATTTGTGTGATTTCTGTTACCATTGTGATTTAAAAGGAATGTGATAATAAATGGCTTCATATGATCACTATGCTTAAATGATCAGTCATATTTTCAATATAAATGCCAACATTTCCCAATTTCTGCCAGGGTATGCAAGCTTTTCAGCACAACTGTATATATATCAGTGGCAGCACTACCAGGGTTGGAAAAGTCGCACTTGCAACTGGACCCTGGAGTACTGCCACCATGGGGGGTCCCCAAGGGCCCAGACTGTGTCTCCATGCAGGTCTGGAGGCTGGCCATAGGGCCGCATGTCCTAACAAAAGGGTCTGTTGATGACCAGGTCGCACATTCGGAGGGTGGGAGGTAAGTGGCGTCCATTCCTGTGTCTCCCCTCCCTCCCAGCCAAAGATGTCATCCTCAGCCAGTGAAGATGACAGAGAAGTCGGTGAAATGTCAGTGTACAGAAGGGGGAGGGGACACACATAGTCATCCAATCACCTGGCTGGCTTTGTGAAAGTTTCTTCAGTTTCCTTAGCCTGGCCACCACTAACAGAACAATGAGGAGTACCTGGAGAGCCACATCCCCACCACGTGTGTATCATTGGAGCAATCATAAGCCCTGCCCCCTGTGTATCATTGGAGCAATCATAAGCCCTACCCCCTGTGTCTTATAACTTGCGGCTCCTCTGGGTCTTACAAACGGTGATTGGTTGGAGGGACGGAGCGCCGATCTGGTTCCCTATGTGGCATTAGAGGCACAGGGTATGTTATTTCATGGGTGCGACATGAACTAATTACTCTGGGTTATTCTGCGGGGGGTCAGAAGTTGGGAGTTAGTGTCTTGGGGAGTGTGGATCTGTCAGTAGTTTGTGGTGAGGGGAGTCAGTCTGGGTAGATGGGGGTGTGAGGAGGGTCAGTTTGGGGAAGATGGGGATGGGGGTAGGATTGGAGTGGATAGGGGTGGAAGGGGTCAGTCTGGGGTAGATGGGGGTGGGGGAAGGGTCAGTCTCAGGTAGATGGGGGTGGGGGGTTGGTCTGGAATGGATGGGGGTGGGGAGTTGGTTTGGAGTGGTTGGGGGTGGGGAGTTGATCTGCAGTGGATGGGGTGGGTAGCTCAGTCTGGGGTAGATGGGGTGGGGGTGGTGTGTCTGGAATAGATGGGGGTGGGAGAGGTCTGTCTGGGGTAGATGGGGGTGGGGGAAGTCAGTCTCAAGTGGATGGGAGAGGGGGGTCAGTCTGGGGTAGATGGGAATGGGGGAGGTCAATCTTGAATGGATGGGGGTTGAGGGGGTCAGGCTGGGGTAGATGGGGGTGGGGAAGGTCAGTTTCGGATTGGGGTGGGGAGGGTCAGTCTAGGGTAGATGTGAGAAGGTGGGTCAGTCTTGAGTGGATGGGGGGGTCAGTCTTGACAGTCTCTTGACATAAATGGGACTGAATGTACATGGATGCATGGTACACTTGTCTGTCCCCTGTGCGGGTAACCATGGCCCTCCACGGGCATAGACTTTATGCCCCTGTGAGCGAGGCCTAAGGCTCCCTGCACACAGGACTGATGTTTTTACAGCAAATCATCTTCCTCGAACAAAAAAAACTGAGCATGACCTGTAGAGTGCATGTGTTTACTCTGTATTGATGTGTAGACATCCATTTAAGTGTGTCCAATTCCTCCAACCCCCAGGAGGCTCTTTTGCATGAAAATATTAAACTAATATTCTAATTGTTAATCTTGGTGACTATCTTGCATTTTTTTTTTCAAGGGGTTGATTTATGTGTGTACACATATGTATGGGTATTCAGGAATCTGCATGCAAAATACTGACCAGGAATTTTTTTTTTTTACAGATCTGAGTGCAGTGCTAGGAGATCTGCAGTCTTTTCATATTAACATGCAGATAATCACCCACTTGATAATATGATCCAGGTCTGCAGCTCCTCCTGTCCCCTGCCCTGCTGATAGGATGACATCGTTGATGGGGTGGGAGACCCCAGAGAGGATACACAGGCTGGATCCTGTCTCTGTCCTGTCGCTGCTAAACGTAGGACTGTGCAAGGAAGGCAGAGAATAAAAGGGGACACTGAAATTAGAGAGAAAAGGGGGGGGACATGACTGCAAGGGGCACTGTGATGGGGGACTGTGATTACTAGGGGCACTATAATGTAAAGGGTCTCTGTGATATAAAGGGGACTGCACTGTAAAGGGCCACTGTAATCATTGCAGTTCCCTTTACAGTGCATTCCCCTTCATATCACAATGCCCCTTTACATTACAGTGCGGAGGACAGACTGCATGAATATCCCAACCTTCCCCGCGAATGGTCACCACCTCTCCGGTCCCTGAAAAAACTGGCTGCCCAATCTAAAATGCCCGGGCTTATTTTTTGTCCCAGTCCGGTCCTGTCTCCATGGCAGGGTTTCTGGATGCAGTTGAAAACCAAGAGTGTCTATTACACCAGGGGCGGACTGACAACTCATGGGGCCCCCGGGCAATTGGGGATCATGGGGCTCCTGTGTCCTTGCCCATACTCAAAAAAGCCTATGAAAAAGGTACCAGGGGCATCTCATGGGGCCCCCTACTGACCCTGGGCCCTCGGGCAGTGCCCGAGTTTCCAAATAGTCAGTCCACACCTGTATTACACTCACTCTCACGCTGCCCAGTCCTAGCACTGATAGCTTGCCCCCCCCCTCACACAGACGGGAGAGGAGAGAAAGAACTGGATGTGCTCCTTCTCCTCCCGCCTCTCTCCTTCTATGTGTGCCTGCGGCCTGCCCACATGCCAATCCCCGGCAGCACTGTGCTGAGAATGGGGATGGGTGCAAGGGAAAGCTCAGCAGCTGACAACTACGCTACATGGTGGAGAAACTATGCAGAGTAGAGACTTCCTGAGCCTCCTTCCTGGGGTTAGTGATATCACCTTTCATGATGACTGAAGTGTCCCTCTCCCTTCCTTCTCTCTCCTGCCTCTGAGTACACCAGTAAGAGTGGACTCTGATGTAAGTGAGGGCTTTAGTGATCAGGTACCCCTTACATCAGAGTTCCCTTTTACACCAGAGTCCACAGTATTCCCCCTTACATCAGAGCCCCCCTTAAATCAGGGTTCCCAGAGCACCCCATACATCAGAGCAGCGCCATGACAAGGTCATTTGGCGCCCAGCGCAAAGATGTCAACCTCCCCCAATGTATTACCATTATGTGTCAGCAACAATCCCCTTCCTCTCCCCCCAAACAATTTGAGCACTAATCTGCATGTTTACCCCATAAGCATAAATTCCTTTTGAAAGCCATAATTCTCATAAAAAACCCTCTTCCAGTACAAATCCCCCACTTCCCCACTAAAATCCTTAACCCACCACAAATCTTTGCTCCCACCATCCCCTCTCCTAGCATAAATCCTCTTCCCACCTCCAAATCCCCCCCCTCCTAGCAGAAATCCCCCCAATTATCCCTACTCGCATAAATCCCCCCCCCAAATCCCGCTTCCTAACACAAATCCCCCCTCCAAGCAGAAATCCTCTTCCCCCCACCCCCCCCTGCACAAATCCCCCCAAATCACCCTCAGCATAAATCCTCTCCCCCTCAAAATCTTGTGTTCCTAAAATAAATCGTTTGCCACTGCCATCACCAAATTTCCTCATCCCAGTACAAATCTTCTCCCCCCAACTCCTCCTCTTAGCACATATTCTCCCCAAACCCCCATCCTAACACTAATCCTCCCCCCCAGCACAAATTCTCTCATCCCCAGCACAAATGTTTGTTACTCTAAAGCTGCTTCTGCCAGCGTGAGGGTGAAAACTGTCCACACAGTGCCCCCCCACCTTACATGATACCACAGCGCCCAGCGCAGCTGGCCCTCTTGCCCACCCCTTATCGTGGCCCTACATCAGAGTTTCACTTTACATTAGAGTCCACAGAACTCCCCCTTACAGTGAAATTCTGCAGACTCTGATGTAAGGGGGGCTCTGGGAACCCTGGTTTAAGGATGGGCTCTGATGTTAGGGGAAACACTGTGGACTCTGGTGCAAAATGGGAACTCTGATGTAAGGGGGGCTCTGGGAACCCCGATTAAAGGGGAATGTTGGGAACTATGATGTAATTGGGGCTGTGGTTACCAGAGACCCCCTCATATTAGAGTTACCCTTTCCAACAGAGTCTGAAGTGTCCTTTCTTTACATCAGAGTCCCCATAGTTCTACCTTACATCAGAATCCCCAGAGTTCTCCCTTACATCAGAGTCTGCAGAGTCCTCCCTTACAGTGTAAAGGACCACCAGCGAGTTCAAATGTAAAGGAGAACTCTGCAAATTCAGATGTAAAGGGAAACTCTGCCCATTCAGATGTAAGGGGAACTCTGCAGAATCCGATGCAAAGGGGAACTCTATGGATTCAGATGTAAAGTGGAACTCTGTGGATTCAGATGTGAAGTGGAATGCTGCAGATTCAGATGTAATGGGGAAAACTGTGGATTCAGATGTAAGGGGAACTCTGTGGATTCAGATGCAAAGGGGAACTCTGTGAGTTCAGATGTAAAGGGGAACTCTGTGGATTCAGATGTAAAAGTGAAACTGTGAGTTCAGATATAAAGGGGAATTCTGTGGATACAGATATAATGGGAAACTCTGCAGATTCAGATATAAGGGGAACTCTGCAGATTCAGATGTAAAGGGAAACTCTGTGAGTTCAGATGTAAAGGAGAATGCTGTAAATTCAGATATAAAGGGGAATTCTGCATTCAGATATAAAGGGGAAACTCTGTGGACTCTGATGTAAAGGGGAAACTCTGTGGACTCTGATGTAAGATTGGACTCTTGTGATTAAATACATAGGATTAGAAATGTTATTTAATCACAATATATATATTTAGTGTATACTAAAAAAAAATAATTGCTGTGCGCCACTAAAGTGTTTGGGTTTGGCTTGAAGAAAAGGTGGCAACCCTACCCAAGACTGCAGAAAGGGGGCCTTCTGCAGGACATGTAAAAGGGTCTCATTGTGGGACCATAATAAAGGGCCCCGGGACAGGAGTAAAGGGCCCTAGGATTGGTGGGAAGGGCCCTGGGACCAGAGGTCAGGGTGTCCTTCATGGTGTCTTGCACAGTGGCCCTGAAGGTTCTAGCTATGTATCTGATATATGTGTGTATATATATATATATATATATATATATATACACACACATATACATTTACAGTGCTCAGCATAAATGAGTACACCCCAACCGATTGGTCAGTATACCTTTCCTTTCAGATAAGATTTGTTAATTTGCACACAAAAAAGTATTTTTCCTAAAAAATTAATTCAAGACCATGTTGCAAAAATGAATACACCCCAATGAAAATCTTAGGAGCAAAGCTAAGTTTTAGACAACAAAATCCTATTTAACAAGAATTCAACTACAGGTCAGTCTAATTATTCATTAAACAGGTGTCCAGCAGACAGCTGATTACAAAAAGGCGTTGCTTAACAAAGAAAACCCGTTCCATTTTATGCTGTCAGCAATGGCAACATGTAGAAGGGAAATAATTTCTTTACACAAGAAAGTTGAAGGCTACAAGAAAATCAGCAAAGCTTTACTTATCAGTCAGAATGCTGTAGCAAAAGTGATACAAAAATGTAACAAAGATGGAACTGCAACCATCTCACAGAGATGTCCAGGCTGTCTATGGAAGTTAACACCTCAACAGGAACGTCTTCTGATGAGAAGGGTTAAAGAAAATCATCATGCAAGTTCACTGCAGTTCGCTAAAGAAGTAGAAAGTCAAACTTTCGTGATTGGCACAATTCAGCATACACTGTAGAGGAATTGCACGTATGGGAGTCGATCGTGAAGGAAGCCTCTCCTACAGGCCATGCACAAAAACGCCCACCTAGAATTTGCCAGGGCCCATGCTGTAAAAGAAGAAGCATACGCTGTATTGTGTATTTGTGCCTCACAGTAAGTACCAGACATATGCAGAGACAATAAACAGGCTTATAGAAGTTGCTCTGCTCATAGAATGTCAAATGCCACTAAGGTAAAATCTTTAGATGTTTCTTTTGAATTATTTTGTACACCCTTTACAAAAAAAAAATCTTTGTTCTGGAAGGGGCTATAAACTTTAAAGAGGAACCTCAAGGCCCATGTTATTTA
This sequence comes from Staurois parvus, assembly GCF_062004578.1. Lineage (NCBI taxonomy): Eukaryota > Metazoa > Chordata > Amphibia > Anura > Ranidae > Staurois > Staurois parvus. The sequence continues at coordinate 11,560,943 of NW_028317971.1, forward strand.
TTTATTATTATTTATTTTTACTCTCTTTTTACTTTCTATGAATCCAGAATTATTCTGCTGTATTTTGCTGATCCACTGCCACACACCTTGTGTTGTGCTGCCATCTTCTTTACTTATGTCATCAGTGGGCTCCTGTCTCTTCTGGGTCTTTGCAGCCTTCCCCCTTATGATGAGCATGTGCCATGGGAGGCCAGCTGCAAGAACCAGAAAGAGACAGTCGACCCCTTGATGATATACAGCAGTATACAGCAGGGGCGGACTGACAACTCATGGGGCCCCCGGGCAATAGGGGATCATGGGGCCCCTGTGTCCTTGCCCAAACTCAAAAAAGCCTATGAAAAAGGTACCAGGGGCATCTCATGGGGCCCCCTACTGACCCCGGGCCCTCGGGTAGTGCCCGAGTTTCCAAATGGTCAGTCCGCCCCTGGTATACAGTATGTACTGAAGAGTACTCAAGGCCTCCAGGGATGTATGGCGCTAGTATCCCAGGAGGCCATGAGTGACTGTGGTGTAATTTTCCCTACCTAAGTGACAATCAAAGAGGGGCCAGGAGGGGACAAGACAAAAGGTATTAAAAATAAAATAGAAAATACATTTCCAGTTTTAACAGAGGAGGGGGTAGGAGGGCAATGGTGAAAGGGGGTGGGGAGGGTGAAGGTTGAGGGTCCTCTTTAACATCTTTTTTCAAATGCCTCGCTTCGAGGATATCTGAACCTGGGGTGACCCATGTCTCCACAGGTATCACCATGACAGAGCATAGACATCACAACACAAACAGGATTTTAATCATGTAATTTTCCCTGACATAACAAGCACTGTTGCAACAAAGACTCTCTGTAACACTTGATGCAGGGAAGGGAAGCAGTGCCTGCAACATAGAGGAGGGAAGGAATAGACTGGGAGGAAGAGCTGTGCCTGCTATATAGAGGAGAAAGGAGAAGGAAGAAGAGCTCTGACTGCCTCAAAGAGTGACATCAGAACCCCCAGAGTGCCACGTACATCAGAGCCTGCCGAGTGTCATCTTACATCAGTTCCTCCAGAGTTCCACCTTACATCAGTGCCCCCAGAATGTCCCTTTACAACAGTGCCCCCAGAGTGCCATCTTACATCAGTGCCCCCAGAGTGTCACCTTACATCAGAGCCCCCAGAGTGCCACCTTACATCAGAGCCTTCATAGAGCCATCTTGCATCATTGTCCCCAGAGTGCCATCCTACATCAGTGCCCCCAGAGTGTCACCGTCAATCAGAGCCCCCAGATTGCTTTCTTACATCATAGTACCTAGAGTTCCCCCTTACATCACAGCCCCCAGAGTACCCCCTTATATAAAGGCCCCCAGAGTATTACCTTTCATCAGAGCCCCACAATGTCAGCTTACATCAGAACCCCCAGAGTGCCACCTTACATCAGAGCTCCCAGAGTGCCCCTTTACGTCAAAATCCCCAGTTTTATCCTTACATCAGTGCCCCTAGAATGCCACATTACATTAGTGCCCCCAGAGTGTCACCTTATAGCAGTTCCCCCAGAGTGTCCCTTGCATCAGAGTTCCCAGAGTGTCAATTTACGTCGGAACCCAGGGAGTGCCCTCTTGTATCAGTGCCTCCAGAGTGCATTATTGCATCAGTGCCCTCAGCGTGCCCCTTATATCAGTGCCCCCAGAGTTTAATCTTTAAATCAGTGGCCACTGAGTGACCTCTTACATCTGCTTCCCTAGAGTGCTTCAGTACATCAGTGCCTACAGAGTGCACCCTTACATCAGTAATTCCACAGTGTCACCTTACAGCAGTGCCCCCAGAATGTCTTCTTACATCAGAACCTTTAGAGTGCCCCCTTACATCTGAGCCCCCAGAGTGTCATCTTACATCAGAACTACCAGCGTGTCACCTTACATCAGAGCCCCCAGAGTGCCACCTTTCCTCAATGCCCCTAGAGTGCCCTCTTACATCAGTGCCTCCAGAGTGCCCCTTTAGACCAGAGTTCCCTAAGTGTCACCTTACAGCAGTGCCCACAGTGTGTCACCTTATATTAGAGCCTCTTGAGGATCACCTTCCATCAGAGCCTCTAGAGTGTCACCTTACATCAGAGCCCTAAGAGTACTCCTAACATCAGAGCCCCCAGAATACCATCATAGATCAGAGACCCCAGAAAGCTACCTTACATCAGAGACCCCAGAGTGCCCCCTTACATCAGAACTTCCAGAATGCCATGTTATAACAGTGCCTGCAAAGTGCCAGCCTTAATCATTGCCCCCAGAGTGCCACTTCACATCAGAGCTTCTAGCATGCCCCCTTACATCAGTGTCCCCAGAGTGTCATCCAACCCAGTATGCCTCTTTACATCACAGTCCCCAGAGTGCCCCTGTACATTAGTGCCCACAAAGTGCTATCCTACATCACTGCCCTCAGAGTGGCCCCTTACATCAGAGCCCACAGAGTGGCCTCATACATGAGTGCCCCCAGAGTGCCCCATACATCAATGATCCTAGAGTGTCATTCTTACATCAGTGCCTCCAGAGTGCCATCCTTAAATCAGAACATCCCCAAAGCACCCCTTTATATCAGAGCCCCCAGAGTTTCAATTTACAGCGGTACCCCCAGAGTGCCACCTTACATTAGTGCCCCCAGAGTGTCACCTTACATCAGAGACCCCATAGTGTCAGCTAACATCAGTGCCCCCAGAGTGTACCCTCACACCAGAACCTCTAGAGTGTTACCTTACAGCAGTGTCCCCAGAGTGCCCCCTTACATCAGTGCCCCCAAAGCGCCCCATATATCAGTGCCCCAGAGTGTCACCTTACATCAGGTCCCCCAGAGTACCATCCTATGTCAGAACCCCCCGAATACCCCCTTATATCCAAGCCCCCAAATCACCCCCATACATCAGAGCCCCCAGAATGTCATCCTACATCAGAGCTCCCAGAATTCCTCCTTACATCAGAGCCCCTAGAGTGCCATCCTACATCACAGCCCCCAGAGTGTCACCTTGCAGCAGTGCTGCCAGAGTGCCACTTTACATCAGTGCCACCTTACATCAGAGCCCTCAGAGTGCCACCCTACATTACAGCCCCCAGAGTGTAACCCTGCAGCAGTGCCCCCAGAATGCTACCTTACATCAGTGCCCTCAGAATGTCACCTTACATCAGAGCTTCCAGAGTGCCATCTTATATCAGTGCCCCTAGAGTGTCACTTTACATCAGTGCCCCCTTACACCAGAGCCCCTAGATTACTACCTTAAATCAATTACCCCTTGCATTAGATCAGAGCCCTCACCATGCCCCCTTACACACACCTTCTTCCCCTTGGCATGGTGGGTGGCTGGTGGCAATAGGAGTAGACTAGATAAAATTTAAATATTAACAAAATATATTTACAAATGTATTTTAGATTTTGGCCATGCCATAGATATACTTTAAGAATTCAGGGCACACATCAGTCACACAATGCAAAGAAGATGGAGGATAGACTAATGTAACAGGACATTGTAACACTTTACATATTTTTTATGTTTATTTAACATTGCAATAAGCAAAGCGTTAAGTACAAAATACAATATCCAAAGCAACATGTCTGACTCCACTTTCTGCTGGTGTGACTTGAGTAAGATACACTCTGATTGATTGCTATGTATGCACTTTGTTTATTGAATAAGTCTGCCTGAACTTTTAGCAAATACTAAAGGCAGCCATTTTCAACTTTGAAATCTGCTCTCCTATCTTTCACATTTAAAAAATGATTGGATGATATTATTTCCTGTCTACTAAGGTCTGTGGAGATCTCAGTATGTGTGATCTGATAGTCATATCACTTAGCTTGCCATAGAAATATGCTTTCAATGAGTTAGTAAAGAATTACATTTTATCTTCTGACGTTTCCTTATATTTTTCTGGTACAGCTGAGAAAATTACACCTTACTCACAAAATTCTCTTTTGGCTGAATTTGTGATTTGAGACGTGTTATCTACACAAATGTACCTCTTACGCAGGCATGGAACAAATGTCTGGAAATCCAAGTGCTAAATAGTACAAAAATACTTGCTTGGCTTTTTGAGTGGGAAATAATGTAACTTTTTTTTTTAACTGTATGACTTTTATACTTTATTGTCTAAGTATAAAAGGCTGTCATTAAAATAAACAAAGAAAGAAACAAAAAAAATTAAAGTGGAACTGCACTGCATCTGAGCACCACAAACCAAACTTTCTATTTAATTCATTGTTAATATTCAAAGCAAATTTATCCATCCATCCATGTCTCCCTGCTTTATTTTGCTGAAAACTCAGTTTGAAAAACACCCCCTGGCATTTCTGGCTGTGGCCATCTTGATTAAGGGCAGATGATTCATGTAGCATTTACTTCCTGGAATCTATCTGCCCTTAGCTCAGGCATTGGCTGAGTTGAGAACCCTCCCTTACCTCCTGAAGACTGCTGGGATGTATGACATCATTTTTCTAGGCATGGAAACAAGGAAACAACTGAAGAAATATAAAAAATGTAAAACAAGTAAATATGATATACTTTCCTATCCATTTACTAATGCTAGCAGCATAAGGATTAAAAAAATGTTCATGTTGATTGAGAGAGCAAAGTTCCACTTTAAAGTGCATTTAAACCCTAAAGCAAAAATGGCATATATTGCAGTGTGCCAGTCCTTAAATGTGGTGGCTGCATTTTTAGTTTTTTTCCTTTTATTTTCTTCTAGTGATCTGGCCAGTAACACACTCCCTGTCTTATGGTGGCCCCTCTATCTATGGAGGAGCAATAGAGACACTGGACAACAGTACTGTCTGAAGAGGGCAGTGTTAAATGGACTAGTAGTTTCAGATAGATTTTATATAAGTGATTAAAGAGGAGCTACAGTCTCCTAACATCCCCATGCAGCTTAAAAACACATTAAAATTTGGATATTATAGTCCATCAAGTGCTTACTTGCCAAATCTGTGGTTTCCTTGCCCTGATGAAATGCAGCCAGTTGCATTCTTAGGTGAGGGAATCTCAAACCGGAGCCAGTAATTTTGTGAAGTTGGTTTACCCAGCATGCACCTCCCAATCCTACACATGCACACCAGTGACATTCTCCGTGCACATAGTTGTCCACAGGTTGCTATAGCAATGGTGGCAGAGGCGGAAGTTCCTGCCCTGTTGTTATAGCAACCTGTTCACAACAAAGGACCCAGAAAGAGCAGAGGCAAGTGCAATGCCTAACTCTGCCTGGCATCATGTCAATTCAGGTTTTGAAATAACATGATGCCAGAAGTGGAGGATGCCTGTTGACTCCTGGGATTGATGATGCTGATATCCCAGGAGTCAACGGGAGTCCGGAGATTACATACCTGGCCGCAGCAACAAGAGGCTGGAAGTGGTGGGAAAATGAAAAAAAAGGCACTTTAAAATAGGAAAAAAAATCCCAAACACTGAAGATACAAACTAGCAGAAGGGCCATGGGTGTTAGACAGGGTGAAGCTCTACTTTAGCAAAATAAAATCTAACTCAGTAGCTCAGCCTACACTTCAACAATGTGCCTATGTGCTGGGATGACTTAACTCCTGTTTATGCATGGGAGTTACATCATCCCGTGCCACACAATCAAAATAGCTGAAGACTGGAGACCAGAAGAAGCCAAGGTGAAGATGACGGTGAGGGACCTTGTGGGTGTTGGACAATGGAGCTAAGGTAAGTACTGTGGACATTCCCACATGGAAGAAAAATATATTTGAAATATATTTTAAAAATATTCTTCCCAAATATACTGACTACAATTTTGGCCATATTCAATATATTTAAAAATATATTTCAATATATATATATTATATATATATATATATATTATTACAAAATATGTGAAAAATATTTTAAAAAATACATTTTCAAATATACTGTATGTCTTTAAAAATACAAATCTACATTTTTTGGATTGCATTTACAAATATATGTAAAAATATATGTTAAAATGGCTTTTTTATATGTAAAAAAATCTGAAGAATATATTTTAAAAAATACATATTTAAAAATATATATTTAAAAATATATATCTTTTAAATATATTCTTCAGATTTGTTTTAACATAAAAAAGTAATTTTAACATATATTTGTAAATGCATTCCAAAAATTTAGATTTGTACTTTTGAAGACATACAGCATATTTGAAATGTATTTTTAAAAATATTTTCCATATATTTTGTAATAAAAATGCAATTCAACATGCAGTATATATATATACATATATATATATATATATATATATAAAAATATATTTTGAAATATATTGAATATGGCCCAAATTGGAGTATTTCAAATATATGTCAATATATTTGGGAAGAATATTTTTTCTTCCAGATGGGTTAGCTCGGCAATAAATGGTTCATCTCAACCCTCTAACTACCACTTTTGCAGCAAAGCTTGTTCTGTAAAAGCGGAACTAAACATTCCTTTCCTTCAACAGTCCCAGTCCTTCACTGAGCTTCGGCTGTCTTCATTGGCTGGTGCAGGCTGGCTTCACTCCTACACATATGCTGGAGCCAGTCATGCTGGCACAAAAGGACCGTGTCATGGATGTAAGTTGAGCTGCGCATGTGCAGCTTAGTTTACATGCTGGAGAGCACTGCAAGTGTGTCTTTTCTGCAATAAAGAGCACGCCAGCTTGCAGTTTGTGACAGCAGAACTTTAGTTCCACTTTAAAGGAAGTTGAAAGATAACAGCAGATTCAACAAATAAATACATGGGGAACTCAGAAAAGCAAAGACTGTTTTGTTAATGCCAGTGACAGTTTCCATCCTACATGTTGTTTTTCATTTTCCTTTAGCAGTTCTATTTTAAACGTATTCAAATAATTAAATGCAATACTCCCAGGCCCAAATTTACTGAATGCACCATATTTCAAAAATGTTTTCCAATGCCCAGGTAAGTTGTTGTATTTTAGTTATGCAGTGGATACACAGTAAGTCCTATTGAAGAGTGAAATAAATCAATTTGCATGAGTTGGTGGTCATCCTTTAAGGGAATCTATACTTATTAGTAATGATGAATCCTTTGCAAAATGTCATACAAGTAGTTGTCAGCACTTGTTAACAGCATGTGCAGAAATATGTAGTTGCTGCCGTTTGTAAGATCAACAAGATGAATACGGATGAAGAGATGGTTTGTAATTATATGGTCCAGAATGACACATGCAGCAGTATATACCCACGTGATACAATATGACACTTTCAAATGAATTTGTTCCCTGTCATGTTTGTACCTTTTCTTGTGGGACTAGACAGCAAGGCTGCATCCTGTGTTGTTCTTTAATAAATTATGAAAACAATATCAAAGCAAAGAGGAGATGTACACACAGTAATCAGCAACGTTGGCTGTGATCATCATGTTGATAGAGCTTACTCATTTTGCCATTAAACTGCTGTTAGGAAAAAGCATTTTTTTATTGTCAATGCGTCAAGTGATATTACATCTGTCTGTGTCCCGCGTGCATAAGTGTTTGATCAGGAAAACTTAAGGAGTAAAGGAACGGTGATAGAACAAATGTACAAAAAGCCTGTAGAGAAAGCAGAAATGATTAATGTATGCTTTGCCCATCCTGTTTTATTAGGTGAGTGGAAGGTTCAGCAAAATGACATATCTGAACCATTTGTTTATGCATGTTGTCTGTGAAGTGGCTGTCACTTTTTCAAATCTCTTTGTCAGATTTTAATGGCAACATTGAAGATCATTATTCCCTAGATATTAAGTATGCCTCAGTTGATGTGTGTATTGTCATTCCAGAGCAATACTTTTTCAATAAAAGATGTTGAGCTGTCCATTGTTTGCAGTGCTGAAATCCTAAGCAGTACAGGTTCTCTCCAAGAACAAAGCAACCAAAAAGGTTCATGTGACAGATGGTTTTCAGCAGGTTTTCAAGCCCAGTCCAAGGTGGCTGCCAGCAATATTTGCAGTTCTTGACATGGAATCACCATTAAACTAGCTGGTGGCATCTTTTTAAGCAATTATCAACAACATTGTTTACTTGTTTAACTGGAAAACAAGAGCCTTTGAGAACTAGATTTCAGTAACACTAGTTTAACAGCTCAAGTGCTAGGAAGATGAACACTCCATGTATACGGGACACTTCTGAACGATGGAAACTGACTGCTGGAAAACGTAGGTTAAAAAACGTCTGTTTAGCCGTGTTTGCATACCGCATTTATGCGCGTTTCCGTTTCAAAGCATTTTTTAAAGATAACCTCAGGAGATCTTCCAAAATGCCCAGAATGCACTGAAAAACAGTAAAAAATTAACTATTTCAGTCATTTTGAGAGAAATAGAGAGAGCAGAAAAAGAGAGAGCAGTATTTGTTGAGATTAGATGTCCTTTTTTTTTTTTTTTGGTGTTTGGATGTGTTCCAGCTCATTTCTGTGTAGAAATCTAATAGACCCCAGATCTCTCCAAAAAGATGACCAGTCACGACTCATGCTATGTTTGTGCATCCCTTGTGATAGTAATAAATGTGTTAAAAAAAAAATAAAAAGCTACTGTGTAAGAAAAAAAAAAACAACAGCAAAATTATAAAGCGCCCCATTCCCTCGTGCTCACAAATGTAAACAGTGATTGCACCATACATGTGAGATATTGCTGCCAATGTCAGAGGGAGAGCAATAATTCTATCACCAAACCTTCTGTGTAAATCTAAACTGCTAACCCACAAAGGCTTTTAAAGTGCCACCTATGAAGATTTTTAGGTATGTTTATTTGCACTAAAATGTATTAAAGTTTATTTTTTCCAAAAATTTGCATTTGAAGAACCGCTGTGCAAATACTGTGTGACATAAAAATATGCAACACCCATTATTTTATTCTCTAGGGCCTCTGATATATATATAAAATATTTGGGTGTTCTAAGTGGTTTTTCAGAAAAAAAAAAATTTTTTTACATGAAGGAGCGGTATGTCAGCACTGGCCCAGACTGGAAGTGGTTAACCCCTTTCTGCTACCACCTCCCGACCCTTTAAGGGGTTCTAAATGCTGGGAAGTGGAGGTGGGCAATCTGATTATGTGACTGCTGTGATTGGCAGTCACAGCCGTCACATGACCAGAAAACTCCTGATTGCAAGTATGCATCAGGAGCTTTCTGATCCCTGCTGGTAAGTGTACTGGGAGCGCATTCTCATCACAGAAAACTGTTTACTTTGGGCTTTATGTATGCGGCCTCTAGGCGTTAAATCCCACCCACCTAAAGGCAGCATATATGCATACCTCCAGCCAGAAGAGGCTCAAGAGGAATTCCAGGTATGAATATTTTATACATAGTTATATTGGTACAGCTTATGAATTCATGCTTATAAATTCACACACTATAATGAAAAAGGAACGTTTTCAAGTAGACCACACTTTCAGATGGGTTTGACTTCTGATTGTTGCGAGTCACAACATACCATCATTGTTTGCCCTGTGTCATAAGGCCTATTAAAGCACAATTCACACTGATGATCTGCCATACTTTCCCTTGTTCTAAATTAATAAAACCGTAAAGCATGTAACACTAGGTAGTTGCTACAAGTCCATCATAGAAAAAAATGTTTCTTTATCAGCCCTTCAATTTTTAAATATCATCAAGCAAAAAAAAAACAGTCTATAAGTGGATGTGACACAAGATTAAGAGAGAACTCACTAGAACCTAATCTCTGTATACAGCACTTGAAACTTCAGATAAAATCATGTCTTCTACTAGAGATAACTCTGAATATTCAGTATCCCATAATATATGGGAAAGTAATTCTTAACTATAAATTGAAGCAGTTCCCTAATTATATTGAGTACATTGTGCTGGAAGAATTCATAGCAAATTTCTGGATGAAAAATGATCATAAAACCTGGACCCATGCTTTACTTATGACAAATCAGTCCAGTAATGAATCAGGATATACTGCTGAGCCAAGAGTAAAAGAACGAAGAAGATGAAAAACATAAATAAAATACTGTGTATTAGTGATAATTAAAATAAGAGATAGCTCTCAATTCCCACAACCTCAGCATTAGGACATGACAACATAAATAACATTGCATGTATTAGAGATGATTAAAATGGGATAGTTATGAACAATCACAACCTTGGGACATGAACTGCTAGCAAAGGCAAAATAACAATATTGATAATGACTAAACACCTAAAGTAGGCTTAGTCTTCTTAAATAGGGAGACCTTCCAATGACTGGACTTTGTTTGCTGAAGCCCATCTCCCATATCCTTACAGCTAAGATGTTGGTAAAAGCAGGATGTTACTGAAATGGATTGGCTAGGCCAGTAAAGCAGTCATAGGCAACAATGGTCCACAAGCTTGTATCTACATTATAGAGTACAAGTATATCTATAGAGTATTTATACACGTTTGTGGACCATTGTTGCCTCCTGGTAAAGACTAGACCTCCTAGATCCATGGGATGGCGAACTATGACTTTATCTAATTGGGCGTTCAATTGCTTTTGACTTTACTGAGCTGGTGTCTGAAACAGAAATACTTACTTTATTCCTTGCTTCTACAGTAGGCTTACTCCCCACCATACAACAAACCCACAAAGCCACTTCTCTTTGCTGAGAGTATGGCTGCCCCCTCTTTGATATAATAAGTGAGGATGTTGAGGGCCTGCCCACATACCGGGAATGGAGGAAAATGTTGGCTGCCAGGGAAACAAAAAATAGGGTTAAAATTCCTCTGCTTTAATCTTCCCCTAGATTGATATTTGTGGAAAACTGGAGTTTTTGGTAATATTGCATGGTTCAGAAACATCTCCCAGCCTGTAATTAGACAATAAAGATGCTCTCTGATGGGGTCATCCCTGTGCTCTCCCCTTCTGTAAGATTGTTCCCAGAACGCAATGGAGCCTTGCTTGGCTCAGAATACTGCCCCTCACTGCTCCTGTGTTGAGCAGAGGATTACAGGAGTCTGATATCAGATTAGTTACCTTTGCTGCTTCTATCTAAATATATATTTATTAATTTTTTCCCAAACAATTGTTATTGAAGGAATTTTTAACAAGAGGTAAACATCAGTTCATTGTAGCAAGGTACAAAGATGGACAATAATTGAAAAATAGAGGTGAAGCAGGTTAGGCAAGGCAGTCCTGAAGTCCCAGAAGCACCAAAAGAAGAGATGAAGTACACTTCACAGTTGCATGGAGGATTAGTGGCTATAAGCTTTCAAAGTGCCACATACCAAAGTGTTAGAAAAAAGAGAATGGAACCAGGAAAGGTCTCCAATGTATGAACAGACTTTACAGGCACACCACCAGACAAAAAATAATAATCAATCAGTTTGTTACAAATTTGTTAAAATATTAACAACACATTTTAACCACCTCAATACTGGGCACTTTCATCCCCTTCATACCAAGGCAATTTTCAGCTTTCAGCACTGTCAAACTTTTAATGATAATTACTTAGTCATGAAACACTGTGCTCAAATGAAATTTATATTTTTTTGAGACAGATAGAGCTTTCTTTTGGTGGTATTCAGTCACCACTGGGGTTTTTTATTTTTGTGCACTATAAACAAAAAAAGACTGCATGTTTTTCTTAGTTTCTGTTATAAAATTTTGCAAATAAGTATTTTTTCTTCATAAATTTTAATCAAAATTTATACTGCTACATTTCTTTGGTAAAAATAACCCAAATCAGTGCATATTATTTGGTCTGTGTGAACGTTGTAGAGTCTACAAGCTATGTTACCAATCATTGAAAATTGATCACACCTGATCACACCTGATGTACTGACGTCCTATCTCATTTCTTGAAGCCCTAACATGTCAGGACAGTACAAATACTTTACAAATGACCCATTTTTGGAAAGTAGACAGTCTGGACTATTTAGTAATGGCATGGTGAGTTTTTTGAAGATGTAATTTTTTTCTACAATTCGTTGGAAAATTAAGAAATTAGTTATTTCTCACACATAGTATAGGCATACTTGCAACCACACCCCAAAACACATTCTGCTACTCTTCCTTAATATGGTGAAACCACATGTTTGAGACTTTTTCACAGCCCAGCCACAAAGAGAGGCCCAAAATCCAAGGAAAACCGTTATCCAATTTAAGACCAGTCAGCCTTCTGACACTTTTTGTTTAGAAGTAAAAATCTGGATTTTGATAGAACTCAGAAACCCCAAACATTACATATTTCTTTTTTTGCAGAGGCCCTAGAGCAGTGATGGCGAACCTTTTTGAGCCCGAGTGCCCAAACTGCAACACAAAACCAACTTTTTTATTTCAAAGTGCCAACACTGGAATTAATCACTTGCCTACCGGGCACTTCTACCCCCTTCCTGCCCAGGACAATTTTCAGCTTTCAGTGCTGTTGCACTTAACAAAGACAATTGTGCGGTCATGCAACACTGTAACCATATGCAATTTTTATCATTTTTTCACACAAATAGAGCTTTTTTTGGTGGTATTTAATCACCACTGGGTGTTTTATTTTTTGCACTATAAATGAAAAAAGAGCAAAAAATTAAAAACATAAAAGGTTTCCTTTGCTTCTATTCTAAAATTTTGCAAACAGGTAATATTTCTTCTTTGATGTGCGTTGGTGAGGCTGCACTGATAGGCAGCACTGATGGGCATTGATGAGGCGGCACAGATAGGTAGCACTGATGAGGCGGCACTGGTGAGCATTGATGAGGAGACTCTGATGATGCACTGATATGCAGGAAATGATGGGCACTGATAAGCGGCACTGACAGCACCAACTGGAGGCACTGACAGACGGCACCGACCGGCGGCACTGCTGGGCATCATTGATGGGTGGCACTGATGGGCAGCACTAATGAGGTGTCACAGATAGGTGGCACTGATAGGCGACACTGATAATGGGTACTGATAGACAGCACTGATAGGTGGCACTGACTGAAATCACTGCTGGGCACTGACTGGCACAACCGCTGGGCACTGACTGGTGGCACTGACTGGCAGCACTGCTGGGCTGCACTGATGGGCAATGGTGGGTGGCACAGGTGGGCGGCACAGGTGGGCACTGGTGGGTGCATTGCTGGGCACAGGTGGGCGCACTGTTGGGCACAGGTGGGTGCATTGCTGGGCACAGGTGGGTGCACTGTTGGGCACAGGTGGGTGCATTGCTGGGCACAGGTGGGCGCACTGCTGGGCATAGGTGGGCGCATTGCTGGGCACAGGTGGGCACACTGCTGGGCACAGGTGGGCGCATTGCTGGGCACAAGTGTGTGGCACAGGTGGGCACCGATCATCAGGGTACTGATGATCAGTGACCCTGATGATCGGTGCCGATCCCTGTTCTGACAACTGCCGGTTTTCGGCAGTACTTTCCTCACGATCTGACAGCGTGAGGAAAGTGCAGCCGAGAACCGGCATTTGCATTTCCCGGTGATCAGTGTGTCATTGGACACGGCTGATCACGTGGTAAAAGGCCGCTGTGATTGGCCTTTTACCATGTCACGTGATCAGCTGTGTCCGCAGGACACAGCGATCACGGAGATCGCCCGGTGCGCGCCCCCGGAGGTGCGCAGGAGAGCGCGTTCTCTTCCTCTTCCTCTCTTCCTCCTGGCGTGCCCACTGAGATGGCTCTGCGTGCCAGCTCTGGCACGCGTGCCATAGGTTCGCCATCACTGCCCTAGAGAATATATTGGTGGGTTTTGCAAATTTTTATGTCACACAGTATTTGTGCAGTGATTTTATGAATGCACTTTTACACAAAAATACACTTCAATATATTTTGCTGCACGAAAACACAATATAATACCCAATTTTTTTGTAAAACATAAAATATGGTATTGGGATGAGTAAATAGATACCAAACATGTCATAGTTTAAAATTGTGCACGCTTGTGAAATGGCACCAAACTTCGGTATTTAAACATTTCCATAGGCGATGCTTTATAAGCCTTTACAGGTTGCCAGTTTAGAGGAACAGAGGAGGTCTGCTGCTAGAATTATTGGTCTCGCTCTGATGTTTGTAGCAATACCTCACATGTGTGGTGTGATCGCCATTTGTGCATTTATACGGGTCCAATGTGTGTGCTCGCCTTTGCGCGTGAGCGGGGAAGGGGAAGTTTTCAATGTTTTAATTTATTTATGGGCGGGACATTGGTAGACTGACAGATGTTTTTGTGCACCTGTACACTGTGACAGAGGTTGATCATCCACTGGCAGACACCAACAGATGTTGATGTTGCAATGGAACACTATTGCAGATGTTTTTGTGCACTAGTACACTGTGACAAATGTTGATGTGACACTGGTATACTGTGACAGATGTTCATTGGACATTAATCCACTGTGACAGATGTTTTGTGCACTGGTACAGAAGTTGATGTGACACTGGTACCGATGTTGATGTGACACTGGCACAGATGTTGATGTGACACTGGTACAGATGTTGATGTGACACACTACTGTATAGGGGTTACTGCAATCTGTGTGTTCTCTGTATAGCTGAATACTAAAATCATCAACTATACAGAGAGCTGTCACATGCTGCAGCATCCCCCTCTCCCCCCCGCACTGAGCTCTCACTGAGCTCAACAGGAAGCTGTGACACAGAGTCAAGTGCCTCTGTTTCTATTCTATTGGACACAGCCATCACGTGATCGAGAGGGCCAATCACAGTGACCATGTCCAGATCTGTGACATGCTGTGTCCAAGGGATCACAGCCATCACAGGATCACATCACTGTGTGGCCCTGAGGCCTCACGAGGTGCACGTTCTGACAAGATGTTCAGGAACGACCACTCAAAACGGGAAAGCTCCCACCCGACCATTTATGTGCAGTGGCTGGGTGAGAAGCGGTTATTAAACCAAATATCCAGGGAGCTAAATCCTAAATGGTTTCAAAACAAATACCCTCTAATGCAGTGGTGTCAAACTGGTGGCCCTCCAGCTGTTGCGAAACTACAAGTCCCATCATGCCTCTGCCTTTGGGAGTCATGCTTGTAACTGTCAGTCTTGCAATGCCTCATGGGATCTGTAGTTTGGCAACAGCTGGAGGGCTGCCAGTTTGACACCCATACTCTAATGGATTGGTAAAGCACACAACCTCATGTACCATACATATATGTATGCAAACATTAGATGTATGCTGTGTGAAGGTAAGCTTCTCCGAATCAAGATGTCAACGTGTTTCACAGTCAGATTGTTTTGTTAGGTTAAAAGTGTATGTAAATCGTAGATAAATACAATATTACATGAGTATAGACATATTACATTAGTAGAGTATACACAAATGTGGAAAACATATATCATTATTACTTCTTCAAAATTTGTGAATGGTATGCTCATATTCTGTACTAACCAATTAGGAGCATATAGCAATACAAAGTCTGGCAGGTGGACATAAAAGCAAACAGGGGCTGTCACTCCCATAGGTGTGCTTGAATAAAACATGATAGATAGATAAACCCTTGGAAATATAGATAAAAAAACACACACACACACACTTGGCCAAATACCAAAAATGGCCACCAGATGGCCGAACATACAATATTGTATGCTAAATGGAATAGAATACTCACAGAAACCGATAACTGCTGTATAAGATTATAGTGTTCCCATCTAGAAGGGCTATTGGTAGAACAATAGTAATCTCTTTTTTAAGATTATTGTAGTATTTTAACACAGGGTGAAAAGTAGTCTAAGGTTGTCAGCCCCCCTTGTGCTTCTGATTTTGCTGGGTCTTCCAGCTGAGTAAGGGACAATATAGAGTGTATGCAAGAGTCTGCTAGGGGAAGTTGAGTAAACCATCCAGAAATGAAAGGAGGGGAAGGTAAAAGGGAGGGGGGACTTTTAGTATGGGAAATGTGCAAGAGGAAAGGGTAAGAGGGAGATAACTGGTAGTGTTAGGCAAATAAACTGCATGAGGTTATTATTTTGTAGGTTATTTTTTTGTAGTATGCTGATTTCTATTGGTTGTCTCTGGTCACTACAACTTGTATACTAATGTGATTTTGGGTTCTCCTATTGTCCTCCCCTCTTGTTAAGTGTTAGTTAGTTTTGTCCTAGTTAGACCCACCAGGGCAGGTCAGGAGAGACTCCAGAGAGCTGGAGAGGACCCTACACACCAGTAAAGAGATCGTGAACTCCAAAGCAAGTTTATGGACATGTTTTGGGTTGCAGGTGGTTGACCATCACTCTGAGTGAATGGTGCCTTGTTTCAGCACAGTGACAAAAACGGGTTGACTGATCAAGCATTGAAAGCTAGCATGGTGGGTAAATTATACAATTGTATTTGACAGAATATTTGTAGCGGAGCTATCTGGTCCTGATTTAAAAATGTAGGTCATATTATCTTGGCTAATGTGGATCAGTTCTTCATTGGGGTGAATTGAGTTTATCTGGGGGAGCCAATCTCAGATGGTTGGAGATATTTTGATTTCCCCTGTCATGGGATTTAGAACTAGGACATGTTTAGCAAATGGGGTATTAATGAATGTTTGTATGGTTTCATGATCATGGTGGTACAGTGCAGTAGGAATGGGTTGAGATGAAAAGGTAGTGTGATGTCAGTAATATTTGTTATGAAGTGATGAACTTCAGGTCAGAATGGTTGGACCCTCAGGCATTGTCAACATATGTGTAGAAGGGACCCAGTGGAGCTATGACATGTCCAACACTTGTCAGGGATGTCTGCAGATATGCGTTGTAGAACAGTGAGAGCGTAGTACCATCTAGACCTAAGCTTATGGTTAATCTCTTGAATAATAATGTTGGTGCGTTTTTGCAGTGATAAAGTGTTAATCTGCAGTAAAGTCTTGATTGAGGTCTGTTTCCCTGTCCCAGTAACAAAAAAGGTCTTTTAGAGACAAGAATTGGAATTGGTTACCATAAATTAATAGGAAAGTCTGGAATGATACATAAAGATTCAAAATGCACAAATGTTGCGTGTAGTGGTGTACATAATGTGGGGAGTTTAGAAAGTGTCAAATTTGAAAGTACATCCAATATGACACCAGATATGGCACCAGATCATTCTCGTTATGTTTAATGATTTTTTTAAAGAGTATATAAAAGGATTAAACAGCGTGTAATCTGTTTTTCTACCTGAAGTTCAGTTTAAGTGTATTAAAGAAATAATTGTTTACTGTTTTACTATTCCAATTAGTATCCAGTAGTGATGCTGCATTGATCTGAACCCTTCTACTTCTTGTTCCAGCTGTCATCGCTACAAAATATGATGCAGGAGGAACAAAAGGCAGACTGTGCTGCTGGCAACGTTGTAACATAAATCTGCTATTTTATAAAATACAATTTCCATCACTAGTTAAAGTGGAATTCTAGCCAGAATGTTTTTTTTTTAAGCTTGAACAGCATGAGGAAGCCTCACAAGCTCTGTAATACTGTCTTTCCATTCATGAGATTTCCCCTAAATCCTGTCTTTTACAGGGACAGGAAGCAAAGGATTAAATCTCTCAGAAAGAACTCACACAAGAATATAAAGCTGACAGAGGTCTAATCATTTGCTAGTGTATTCAAAACTATAAATGTCCTGGCTAGAGTTTCACTTAAACAATTCAGAGCCAAAAGGAGCATTATTAACTGTAATCCCTTAGAATAGCCATCCCTTTACTGAGGGGTAGATTCTCTGTAAGAATTGTAGTTTTCATGCACTTCGGTAAACAACAGCTGTTGAACTGATTTTTTTTTTAGATAGAAAGTGGCAACATATTTTTGGGATTTTATATTGATCAGTACTTCATTCCTCAAAGTAAAAATGTTTCCTTTCTTTAGATAATTAAAGTGATACTAATTGTTAATTTTTTTGGTTTAAAATAAAAATGTTATACTTACCTGTTCTGTGCAACAATATTGCACAGAGATTACCTACTCTTCTGGTAGTCTCCCACTGGTGCTGTCAGTTTTTCCCTGCTCTAGCATGGTATAGAGCAGTGGTACTCAACCTTCCTAATGCCGCAACCCTTTAATACAGTTCCTCATGTTGTGGTGACCCCCAACCATAAAATTATTTATCCAGTAATTATAATTCATGAAGTGTCGTTTTACCTCCAATACTGCTGCTTTCAACACAGTAGCTGCTTTTAACAGAGTAGCTGCTTTCAACACAGCAGCTGCTTTCTACACAGTAGCTGCTCTTTACACATCGTAAATATGTGTTTTCCGATGGTCTTAGGCGACCCCTGTGAAAGGGTTGTTCGACCCCCAAAGGGGTCGCCACCCACAGGTTGAGAACCACTGCTATAGAGGCACCCGTGTAAGCATGCTCGTGAGCTGCATTGTGTGTGTCCATAGACACACAAAGCACTGGAAAGCCATGTCCGACTCCCACTCCCTCCTCACAAGAGTTTGATTGACAACAGCAGGAGCCATTGCCCTCAGTGTCTGCTGTGAAAGCAGGAAGTGAGAGGAGCAGTGTTGCATCCGAGACAATGCTGGAGCGGTGACAGGAGTCAGGTAGGTTTTTAGGGAGCGTAGGACAGATAGTGGGCCATTTTTACCTTAAAGTAGAGAATGTCTTAATGTAAAAACCTTTACACTCTACTTTAAATATGTTAACAGATTCAGAACATATTCTCCTGGCAAACCTAAGCACTGTGTTTTACGCAGTTTTGTTCACTTGTTCTTGCTTATATTACTGCAGCTGCAAATCTTATGATGTCTGCAAACAATGACAGTTCATAGGTATGTGCTGCATATTAATGGTTGGCATTTATCACTTGGTGCTAATGTCTTCTGGGGATAGTTTTGTCTGTCTGTCAATTGAATAGATAGTAGCTTCAAAAGAAGATCATACACTAAACATTTTAATAGAGAAAACTCCAGACTAGACTCACCCACCCACCCAACACCCTTTTGGTGCAACTAGTTTAGCTAATGTGTTCAGGTGAAAATATTGTGTTATAAGGTTCACAGATCTTAGATACCATAACATTTTGGGCCTTCAACCAGTGGGAAAATCTGCCAGACATTGCTTAAATTTGATGCCAACTTTTCCTCACTAGACCGATATTCACAATCCACTCTGGATATAGTGAAGTGGTAAAGGATTCCCTTGGATTCCTTGCCAGTTCAGTTGGGAAGCACACTGCCAGTGGAAACAATCATCTTGGTCCTACACTGTAGATCTCTAATCTGTGAAAGTGTAGGATCCAGTAGGGATCTTGCTTTTATTGAGTTCCACGGGGTTATAGTGTGGTATTCACAACTAGCTATGGTAATACATATGGAAACATCTAATAAGAAGGGTAAAATATAATCCCAATTCCAAAAAAGTTGGGGCACTGTGTAAAATCTACATAAAACAGAATGCAATTATTTTCAAACCTCCTAAACCTATATCTTATTCATAATAGAAAATAGAAAATTTACCAAATGTTTAAACTGAGAAAGTGTACTATTTAAAAAAAAAGAAAGAAAGGTAATTTTGAAATTGATGGCAGCAACACTTCTGAGAAATGGTTGGGACAGCACCTTGTTTACCACAGTGTAGCACCCCCTTTTCATTTAACAACACTCTGTAAATGTCTGCTAACTGAGGAGACCAGTTGCTGGAGATTTGTTAGAGGAATGTTGTCCCATTCTTGCCTGATGTAGGATTCTAAGGGCTCAACAGTCCAGGGTCTACTTTGTCAAATTGTTTATTTCAAGATGCAGCAAATATTTTTAATTCAAAAGCAAATAGTCCGTGGTTATTAAATGGATATATATGAGTCAGTCCCAAGAAATAGCTGATGAAGACCAGGAAACAACGGAAAGAGTGCGCACTCACCGGACGCGCATGGAAAATGCGCATAAATGAATATGAATCAGAGGGTTGGTATCCCCTCTGATGATGTGCTTGGGCACGAAAGGCCTTAGGAGGAACCGACAGAGCATGACGTCATCTCCCGCCCGGAGCCACGAGATAGCCCGGCGGCCATTTTAACTTAGGGTCAGTACCATCGCTGCGTACTCTGCTGTATTTCATTTACTGTACACAGCCCTACTACCCTGTTTTTACACTTCATTTTGACCTAATAAATTTGTTTTGAAATACTACACTATGGGCACCTGTTTTTTGGTTCCTATTGGGAGCTAAATTAATTTGCAGGATCCCTGTAGTGTTCACCTACTACCACCGGAGGGACGGAGCTTTGGATTCTGGCTGATTACCATACCATCCTTAAGGGGACCTCCGGACCTCTCATATACCTTCACAGGCTGATTGATCCACAGATTGGAGTTTACCCTCTTCATCTACTATAAGGATTCCAGGGGATATTCATTTATGCGCATTTTCCATGCGCGTCCGGTGAGTGCGCACTCTTTCCATTGTTTCCTGGTCTTCATCAGCTATTTCTTGGGACTGACTCATATATATCCATTTAATAACCACGGACTATTTGCTTTTGCATTTATTTTTTAGCGCTGCACTCTGTTTTTATTTGCTATTTATGGGTACACTGTGATTATCTTTAGTGCTATAGCTGCTTAGTCAGGAGCGCTCACTTTATACCATTTTTAAATATTTTTAATTGGTGAAAGGTCTGGACTGCAGGCAGGCCAATTAAGCACCCGGGCTCTTCTACTATGAAGCCATACTGTTGTCAGATGCATTATTCAGGGTAGCATGGTCCTGCCGAAATCTGCAAGGCCTTCTCTGAAAAAGACATCATCTGGAGGGATATGCTGCTCCAAAACCTGAATATATCTTTCAGCATTGATGGTGCCTTTCCAAATGTGTGAGCTGACCATTCCATACTCACTAATCCAGCCCCATAGCATCAAAGCTGAACTGAGCACTGATAAAAAGCCAAAAGGCCTCCCTCCTCTGTAGTCAGCAGGATTAGGCACCCATGGTTACCAAAAAGAATGTTGCAACAGACCATTTTAAATGAGCTTTGGCCCAAGGAAAATGGCAGCGTTTCTGGATGATGTTCAGATATGACTTCTTTGCATGACAGAGCTTTATCTTGCATTTTTGGAATGAATAGCAAACTGTGTTTACAGACAGTGATTATTGAAAGTATTCCTGAGCTCGTCTAATGTGTCCATGGCAGAATCATGCCCGTTTTTAATGCAGTAGCGTCTGACGGCCAGAAGATCACCAGCATCCAGAATTGTGTTTTGTCCTTGTCTTTTGTGCACAGAGATATCTCAAGATTCACAGAATGTTTGACTATGTACTGTAGACGATGATATATATAAGGTCTTTGCAATTTTATGTTGAGGAACATCATTCTGAAATTATTTGACAATTCTTAGGTGCAGCTTTTCGCAGATTGGTCAACCTTTGCTCTTTGTTATTTCTGAGACGCTCTGTCTGTCTAAGATGCCCTTTTTATACCCAGTCATGTTACTGACCTGTTAATTAACCTGCCAATTAACCTAATTAGTTGTAAAATGTTCTTCCAGCTCTTCCTTGGTAGAATCACTTATTTTTCCAGCTTTTTGTTGTCCAATCCCAACTTTTCTGACACATTTTGCTCCCAGCATTTTCAAAATTACCTTATTTTTTTCCTTAAACTGGTACATTTTCTCAGTTTAAACATATGATATATTTTTTATTTTCTATTGTGAATAAAGTATGGATTTATGAGATTTGCAAATCATTGCATTTTATGTAGATTTCACACAGCATCCCAACTTTTTTGGAATTGGGGTTGTACTTTTTGGGTATTTGACATTACATCATACAGGGATCCCACCTCAAAATCACCTGCAATCTCCAAAACTCAATAAATCAGGATCCTCATTGAAACCCATGCACTTCTAATCTAAAAAGTCTGTGGATTAGGGGCAAGGAACTTGTATTCCATTGTCTATTTTCCATCCTTCTCACAAATGGCCCACATATGCGTTGGTAAGGGGCAAAAACAATGACATGTGCAGAGCAGCAAATCAGACCCAGTTGAAAATGTAGGTTTGGTGAAACAAATTTGTTCTTTACTATCTGTGATTTGAACACCAGGGCAGGCCTGGACTGGCCATAGGGCACACTGGGCATTTGCCCAGTGGGTCGGGGCTGTATGTACATGATGTGGAGCGCAACACAAAGCAGATGCTGCAGCTGAGCTTCCTCTCATCTCTAGCCTGCGCCACTCCTCAGTTTCTCCATGGCTGCTCAGTCAGTACCCTCCTGTATGGTCTTTAAAAGCCCGGGGGGGGGGGGGGTAGCAGTTAGCAGACCCATGGGGTGCCCGAAACTGTGCAGGGAGAAGGGCTGGAGGAGACTTTATCACCTGATGCTGGATAGGTGTCACTGCTGCTGCCACAGAGCTGGCCCAGACCATAGAAAAAGTGAATGAGTGCCAGCCTGTCACTGTCAGTGAACACTTAATGTTAGAACAATTTATAAGACACATTGTATAGACTTGCTGGACTGAGCTGTCTCTTTGCTGGACTGGGCTGCCTCTTTGCTAGATTGGGATGTCTCTTTGCTGGACTGGGCTGTCTTTTTGCTGGATTGGGCTGTCTCATTCCTGGATTGGAGTGCTTCTTTGCTGGATTGGGATGTCTCTTTGCTGGATTGGGCTGTCTGTTTGCTGGACTGGAATGTCTCTTTGCTGAACTGGGCTGTCTTTTTTCTGGACTGGGCTGTCTCTGCTGGATTGGGCATGTCTCTTTGCTGGATGGGGCTGTCCTCTTTGCTAGATGGGGCTGTCTTTTTGCTGGACTGGGCAATCTCTTTGTTGTATGGGGATGTCTCTTTGCTAGACTGGGCTGTCTCTTTGCTGGATTGGGATGCCTACTTGCTGGATGGGTATGTTTCTTTGCTGAATTGGGCCATCTCTTTGCTGAATATAAAGGAGGCACTGGGATTAGAGAGAAAGCGGGGGGGGGGGGGGGGGTGGTTGATTGCAAGTGGCACTGTAATGTAAAGGGGCACAGTGATGTAAAAGGAACTGCACTGTAAAGGGGTATTATGATATACATGAAACTGCACTGTACAGGGGCACTGTAATCAATACAGGGCTCTTTTACAGTGCAGTCCCCTTTATATCACAGTGTCCCTTTACATTACAGTGGGGAGGACCGAATGTCTTGACACCAACTGCCCCCGTAAACTCCTAACCCCTATTCCCCCCTTGGTCTCTGGAGAAATTGGCTGCGCAGTATAACATTC
Source organism: Staurois parvus (assembly GCF_062004578.1). Taxonomy (NCBI): domain Eukaryota; kingdom Metazoa; phylum Chordata; class Amphibia; order Anura; family Ranidae; genus Staurois; species Staurois parvus. The sequence goes on from NW_028317971.1 coordinate 11,583,985, forward strand.
CCGGCCCTTTTTTTTTGTCCCAGAAAGTGCACCAGTGTAAGATGGGGTAGTAATAAGCTTCATTGTGTACTGTTCATATTTACAGAAAAAAGCTACAGCTGACATATTTTTTAAGGGCATGCCACTCTCTGCTGTTAGTCAGAAGTTTATTTCTCTTTTTTCCTTCATTCAGCCTTGGCAGGAGCACAGATTGTTGCTTCTGGCTGTTTGTCAATTTTATTTCATCCAGCTATACTGCCGATTAGTTAATGTGGTAGACACACATGTCTTTCTCTGACAGTATAATTTGTGAATGGTGTAAGATTTAGCAACCAACATTTCTACACCATTTCCTTATGTCCAGTGCATTTTGTTTTCATTTATAATGTGACTCCCCACCTTTCAATTATAAACTCCTGCAAGAATGCAAAAAAAGTAGTCAGTTTTCTGTGCTTACTTCTTCACTCAGCTCAATACACTTGACTCCCCTGAAATCACTTTGGATATGCAGTATTTTTACATTTTTAGCTGAACAATTGTCAGCTAGTAGACATTGCAGTCGAAATTAAAAAGGAGGCATGGATAAACTGAGAGGAATCTTTTATACCTCCTTATTCCAAAGCAGAAGTGTGTGCTGAACCATGGGGGGGGGGTTGTTCTTTTAATAAAAAATTGAACAGAGCAATTGCTCTGGTAAGGATTTTTCTAACAGTCATTGAGGACAATGAACCATGATTTCCTTCTTGGTAATGATGTAGCACCTTCTAGAACAGAGTGGGCTGCTAGGTAAATTTAGTTGGCTCCACTGTAATCAGAGAAGCAGAGGTTGATTAATTAAGGCTGCTCAGTGTCTCACAGGCTGCTGCTCTTTTAATTGTCCCTATCTTCTAGAAGATTCTAGAATCACAGTGGGAAGAAGAATATGGCATGCAGTCTGAATATTTATGGGATTCTAGTCAATCCCTGCCCAGTTGGTGGCAAGAGAGCCCAAAAACAGTCTGAGGCCTGAGCAGAAGCTGCAGAGTTCCTGGGTCCTGCTGGAGAAGACCCTGTGCAGGGGGAATCTGCCCCTGGAGTAGATTTCTTGGAGAATCTGTTAGGAAGACACCGAGGGCCCGGTTAGCTGGGTTGGGGGCGACTATTCAGAAGCTTGGGTCCAGTGATCTAGCTGGGTCTGGAGAAGCTCACTGGAAAGAGTCAGGAGGAAGTTGGTGGGAAAGAATCCAGCTGTCCTATGGTGGAATCTACATTTCCTTCACTAGGAACAACTTGAAGGATATCAGCAGGAGGTAACCAATGATCCTGTGGCTTAGTGATTACGCAACCCCAGCGCTGAGGAGTTAGTGGCTGTGTGTAGCTTCTAACCTCTGTAAGGAGTACTAGTCACCATCAGCACAGAGATTCTGTGGGACATTCTTTTTTGTACTGTGCAGCCACAAAGTTGAGGAGTCCTCTGGTTATTCCATTCTGCTGCTTATTGGGGTATCCCATGCTCCCTCTTCCTATCTAAAGTCATTGTTACCAATAAAATACAAAAAAGAAACCCCTAGACTGTTATTTGGAGCCAGTGGAAGAGTGAGGAAAATGCTGGATGCCTGGCTGTGTGTGCTTTATGTGGGAAAGAGAACTGCATTTAACAGCTGCTTCTACTGGGGTGCACTACACTTACATTAAGCCCTTTCTCGTTTCTGTTAGACTAATAAAGGAAAACATGTCTCTAGTTAAGCCTTTCTCAACCAGGGTGCCCAGGCACCCGGGTGTGCCTTCAGGCTTCTTCAGGGATGCCTTGGCAAAATGCTCAAACATTGTATACAAGCCAGCAAGTGGATCAATCCTGCCTTTTAGTACACAAAGCCACAGGTTTTCATTGTGCACTTTTATGACCTTATAGCTGCCAGCATCCTAACAACCAATGACATCATCAGTTGATAAGGAGGACATGGGGTGCCTGCACATCATCCTTGTTTGCCCCTCTCCGTCAGCACTGGAGTCACATTAGCAGAGTGAGGGATAGAAACAGTGACATACTGGAATACTAGTCAGTACCAGTGTGCAAAGGTATATTTGCTTTGGAAGAATAAATCACCTCTAACATTGGGTGCACTGGATGTGTGAAGAATAGTTTTGTACATTTTAGAATGGGGTGCCTTGAGATCGTGCAGAATTTTAAAGGGTGCCTTGAGATTATCCATTATTTTAAAGGATGCCTTGACTGAAAAAAGGTTGAGAAACACTGCCCTAGTTATACCTGAATATCTTGTAAAAATATATTCCCATTTATACTTTTCAAATACAGTCATGGCCGAAATTGTTGGCACCCTTGATATTTCTCCAGGAAATCATGTATTTCTCACGAAACGTATTGCATTAACACATGTTTTGCTATACACATGTTTATTCCCTTTGTGTGTATTGGGACAAAACAAAAAAAGGGAGGAAAGAAAGCAAATTCGACATAATGTCACACAAACCTCCAAAAATGGGCTGGACAAAAGTATTGGCACCCTTTCACAACTGTGGATAAATAAGAATGTTACAAGCATGTGATGCTCCTGTAAACTCACCTGGGGCAAGTAACAGGTGTGGGCAATATAGAAATCACACCTGAAAGCAGATAAAAAGGAGAGACGTTCACTTAACCTTTGCATTGTGTGTCTGTCTGTGCCACACTAAGCATGGACAACAGAAAGAGGAGACGAGAACTGTCTGAGGACCTGAGAACCAAAATTGTGGCAAAATATCAACAATCTCAAGGTTACAAGTCCATCTCCAGAGAACTAGATTTGCCTTTGTCCACAGTACGCAACATTATCAAGAAGTTTGCAACCCATGGCACTGTAGCTAATCTCCCTGGTCGTGGACGGATGAGGAAAATTGATGAAAGATTGCAACGCAGAATAGTCCGGATGGTGGATAAGCAGCCCCAAACATGTTCCAAAGACATTCAAGCTGTCCTGCAGGCTCAGGGAGCATCAGTGTCAGCGCGAACTATCCGTCGACATTTAAATGAAATGAAACGCTATGGCAGGAGACCCAGGAGGACCCCACTGCTGACACAGAGACATAAAAAAGCAAGACTACAGTTTGCCAAAATGTACTTGAGTAAGCCAAAAGCCTTCTGGGAAAACGTCTTGTGGACAGATGAGACCAAGATAGAGCTTTTCGGTAAAGCACATCATTCTACTGTTTACCGAAAACGGAATGAGGCCTACAAAGAACAAAACACAGTACCTACGGTAAAATATGGTGGAGGTTCAATGATGTTTTGGGGTTGTTTTGCTGCCTCTGGCACTGGGTGCCTTGACTGTGTGCAAGGCATCATGAAATCTGAGGATTACCAAAGGATTTTGGGTCGCACTGTAGGGCCCAGTGTCAGAAAGCTGGGTTTGCGTCCAAGATCCTGGGTCTTCCAGCAGGACAATGACCCCAAACATACGTCAAAAAGCACTCAGAAATGGATGGCAAAGAAGCGCTGGAGAGTTCTGAAGTGGCCAGCAATGAGCCCAGATCTAAATCCCATTGAACACCTGTGGAGAGATCTTAAAATTGCTGTTGGGAAAAGGTGTCCTTCCAATAAGAGAGACCTGGAGCTGTTTGCAAAGGAAGAGTGGTCCAAAATTCCGGGTGAGAGGTGTCAGAAGCTTATTGATGGTTATAGGAAGCGACTGATTTCAGTTATGTTTTCCAAAGGGTGTGCAACCAAATATTAAGTTAAGGGTGCCAATACTTTTGTCCAGCCCATTTTTGGGGTTTTGTGTGACATTATGTCATATTTGCTTTTCTGCCTCTGTTTTATATTTGTTCCAATACATACAAAGGGAATAAACATGTGTATAGCAAAACATGTGTTAATGCAATACCTTTTTTGTGTGAAATACTTGATTTTCAGGAAAAATATCAAGGGTGCCAACAATTTCGGCCATGACTGTATATTCCTATTTATTTTTTTTTCTTTTAGTATTACTTGTTTTTGAAGGCGGACGTATTTCATCTATTTTAAGTAACGCACAATGCCATCCTATTTCTATTCAAACTCGTGATTTGTGGAGTCCTAATCAGTGCATGCTTTGAATATAAAGTAGAAAGCTTACTTCTTTTAATATTGCTTAGCTTAATTTTCATAATAATAAACATATTGCAGGACTGGGGACAAAAGACTTGTACAAAATGGCACCTTCAATCAAGTGTGCCTAAGGCGGCTTGATGTTTAAATACACCCCTGGAAGTTCCCCTTCATTACAGCTACTATGCTTTTACCTTTTAATGTGTCGGAGGAATTCTGATTAGTATTTTTCCACTGCCAGACTTGATCCCCTGTAGTTACTGCATAGCAACCAGCGCCACCTTGTGTAAGCTCTGATGATCACAGACTCTGCATTTAACAAGGATTCACGGATTTTTAAGAACTAAATAATGCTACTAACTCCTTATTCTGTCAGTTATAGAACCTGCACAAAAACAGACATGCAAGACCGCCTACTGTATGCAATAATAAATAAAGAGACGGAGATCATCTATGAAGGATTACAGTGATACAAATCTATTCAGACATTTAGCTTCTGAGCACGCAGAAATGTTTCTTGTATGCAATGAAATACATAGATTGCTACAGACGGAAGGTGCATGTATGTTTAGCGGCAAGTCAGAAACCTTTAAAGAGGAAACTAATAAAGATTGCTGGAGATGTATGAGACAGTCTTAAAGAACCAGAAAACCTTCAAGTTACAATAATGCAGCTAGTCATATTGACAAATATTTATGCAATTTATTTATGTGAACCGGCCTGTCTGTCAGCATTTGCAGCAGGAGATATTAAACGCTCTATTCAGGATTACTAAGAAGCTAACCGCGATCCATTTTTCCTGAAGTCATTTTAGGCTGAAGCAGAGTTAAAGGGAACCCATTACTGTCATTGCTGATTTATAGGTGCAAGTGTTTAAAGTGGAACTTCACTCTTTCAATCAGAGTTGACTATTTTAATCCTTAAGCTGTTATCATTAGTAAATAGATATGAAAGTACTGTGCCTTGAAAAAGTATTCAACAATGGCTTTCTTCTTGCCATTTCCTATTTTACTCCCTAGATGTGCAAAGTTGGTAGACATCCCCAAAAAGACTTGCAGCGAAAGGTAGTTCTACAAAGTATTGACTCGGGGGGGGGCTGAATACAAATGCACGCCACACATTTCACATATTTATTTGTAAAACATTTTTAAAACCATTTATCATTTTCTTTCCACTTCACAATGCTCTCCTTGCCAGACCTGTCAGTTTAGGTGGACTGCCATGTCTTGGTAGGTTTGCAGTTGTGCCATACTCTTTTCAATTTTGGTTGATAGATTGAACAGTTCTCCGTGAGATGTTCAAAGCTTGGGATTATTTTTATAACCTAGCCCTGCTTTAAATTTCCCTACAACTTTATCCCTGACCTGTCTGGTGTGTCCCTAGGCCTTCATGATGCTGGTTATTCTCTACCAAACCCAGGGGCGTATTTACCACAAAGCAAACAAGGCATTTGCCTAGGGCGGCATTTTTTCAGGGGGGCAGCAGCATTTTTCAGGGGGGGGGGGCGGGGGCATTTTTCCCGGGGGGCAGCGCTGCCCCCCAAAAAAAGGGATGGAAGAAAGGAAACACGCAGTATAGGGACCAGTTGGGATCTGATAGAGGCTTCAGGCTGCTTGATGGTGTATGCAGAGCCTGACTCTTGTTCCCAGGGTTGTCCGGAGCTGTGAAGGTGAGTGTCTTCTCTCTTGCCGGGAAGGGGGGGTTGCCAGCGTATATAGGCCGGTGTTAGTGGAAGGCTCTCTCGGGTGGGGGGGGGGGGGTGCTGTTGGTCAATATCAGGCCCATATCATGGGGGAGGGGGTGTTTGTCAATGTTAGGGTCTCTCCGTGGGGGGCACTTTTGTGTTGCCTAGGGCAGCACAAAACCTAAATACACCACTGACCAAACCTCTGAGGCTTTCACAGAACAGTTGTATTTATACTGAGATTAAATTACACACAGGTGGATTCTATTTACTAATTAGGTGATTTCTGAAGGCACTTGGTTCCACTAGATTTTAGTTAGGGGTATCAGAGTAAAGGGGGCTGAGTACAAATGCACACCACACTTTTCAGATATTTATTTATAAAACATTTTGAAAACCATTTATCATTTTCCTTCCACTTCACAATTATGTGCCACTTTGTGTTGGTCTATCACATAAAATCCCAATAAAATACATTTATGTTTTTGGTTGTAACATGACAAAATGTGGAATATTTCAAGGGGTATGAATACTTTTTCAAGGCTCTGTATACAATATTTACTTATTTTAAATTGTTTTTTTTTTTCAGTTATTTCCTATTTTCCAGGCCTATGCTAATGTCATTCATCCCAGGAGTCTTCAGGAAGGGAAGAGGGTTTTCTCAGCTAAGCACACCCCCTGCCTCCATGCTTTAGCTAAGGGCAGATGGATTCCAGGAGGTGAATACTACATGAATCATGGCCTTGACCAGAAATGCTAGGGGGTGTTTGTCAAAGTAATTTCTCAGCAAAATAAAGCATGGAGACATGGATGGATGGGGGAGTTTGCTTTGGACATTAAAAATGAATTAAAACGCATTTTTGGATTGTGGCGCTCAGAATGTAGATCTGCTTTAGCCTAATCTGATCTTCTATATCGAGTGTGTTATTAACCTAAACAAGTCAAGAGACTGAGAATTCCAATTTTCATGATTACATGTCAGTGACTCATTAAAGTGTTACTGAACCCAGGACCCTGCATTCACTATATCTGGTCTTCCACAGTACACAGAACATGGAAATTTAAGTATTTTAGTAAATATAAACTGCTAAATACCTTTTCTCATCAGCAGTATATAGCAGTCTTGTGACTTCTCTCAGTGTCTGGCTGAGAACTGGTTGATCTTGTAGGAGGGGTTTTCACTCTCTTCTTACTGCCTATGAGGCTGCATGAGCCCTGACCTCTGTCTGGACAGTGCTGATTGGCCCTGCACTGATCACATCCACCCTCCCAGAAAAAACAAAAAACTCTCTAGCATTGCACACCAAACTGAGCATCTGCAGAGTGTCTTCTAGGGCTCTGTACTATCAGCAGATGGATTGGGGACTGTGGAAGAAGGGGAGGATCAGAGAAGACAGGGTCAAACAACCTTTTTACATAATGCGGATGATACAATGAGTATAACAAGCATCCCTTACTGCAAATACACATGTTTTTACTGTTGTGGGTTTCTTAACACTTTAAGGAGAGAAGAAAGAAAACTGATGAAATGCTAAGACTGCAACTTAAAAACAAACATTAGCAATGCCCCTATTCCTCTCTGGTCTTTATCCTCGGGAAGCTGTGTACACCAAAAAAGAGCCCGCATAGAATCTTTGTCAGTTTCTTTTATTAATGTCTGTGTCTCCATTAGAGAAGATCCAAAATTTTGAGCTGCCACCAGAACAGAAATAGTAAAGGAAAAATGGCAAAATATGATAGGGGTTTAACCTTTCCCTACTGACTTTAAATATACACTGACGCTTATTTTTCCTAATACAGCCTGAGCCTAGGAATGAACATGGCCATAGACAATAATGATTATTAATAAGTAAATAATAATATACAGTATGCCCAGCTCAGCTTCAACATTACATTGGTGTTTGACATTCTTCTCCATCCTTATTATCCATTATTAGACTGTGTGTGGATGAATGACCATGGAGGGGTAAAAGGAGTATGCAGTTCCTGAACAATTATTGCTACAGATACTAAGGGATGAAGCTGGCTGCAGCTATTTATTACTTTTAATCCTATACCGCTTCCGTACCTCCTTATAGCAGAAATACTGTTACAGGGCGGCACGGGTGCGCAAAATCACATATATATATATATACATGAACTTGCAGTTTTGGGTAGGGGGCGCATGCTCCCTACCCACACTGCCATTTGTGGCCTTGGCTGTCAGTCACCGGGTCCTGGTCCATGATTCCCCACCAGCACCTGGCGTTCTCCGAGGATTTTCGAAGGGGGAGAGACCTGCATAGCAGAGCCATACAAGCAGTGTGCTTACAGTGAAACACACACACACAGCCCCCATAGTAAAACAGCACCGTTTGATCACTCAACATGTTAACCCCTTCCTGCCCAGTGCCCTTAGTACAGTGTCAGTGCATTTTATTAGCACTGATCACTGTATTGGTGTCACTTAGGATGTCAGTGACACCAAGTTAGTTCCCCCCAGTGTCAGAATGCCCACCGCAGTCCCAATATAAGTCACTGATCGCTGCCATTACTAGTAAATTTTAAAAAAAAATTCCAGTATATATACCATCATATGTAAAAGCTATAACGTTCATGTAAACCAATTAATTTACACGTATTGGGATTTTCTTTAGCAATGACATGTAGCAGAATACATTTTGACCTAAATTTATGACGAAATTCTTTTTTTAAAATTTTTTTACTGGACATGTTTAATAGCAAAAAGTCGAAAATATTGTGTTTTTTTTCAAAATTGTTGGTCTTTTTTTGTTTATCGCGCAACAAATTAAAAAAGCAGAGGCGATCAAATACCAGCACAAGAAAGCTCTATTTGTGGGGAAAAAAAGGATGTAAATTTCATTTGGGTGCAGCGTTGCATGAACGCGCAATTGTCAGTTAAAGTATCGCAAAAAATGGCCTGGTCAGAAAGGTGGTTAAATCCTCTGGAGGACAAGTGGTTAATTATGAGTCAGCAATGGCAGTGCTCCTATGTCTATTCTGATGCGTTCTGTTTAGCAGTGGCTACCAGTAGTCAGTGAGTTGGATTACAGAGAGTACAGCACTCATGCAGGCAGATATTTTGACATTGTTCAGAGGTACACTATAAAAGTATAATTTCAATACATTCTCTTTTCTGTAATTGAGTTGCCAATGGGGGTGATAAACAATCAAAAGATGATCACTATCTTGCTCACATATTCTGAGTGATAAGGATTTAAACTAGTGTTCCTATTTTCTGCTCGGACAAAAGTACTATGTGGAAAGCAAACATGTAGGAAGACACATGCTCTTGTTAAAAAATGTCTGCAGCGAGTAGTCATATTAAGGTCAGAAATGACCTTCCGTTGGTTGAGATAACATTATACCTTGTGTTGTTGATACCATTTTGACTTGCTAAAACATACTATCACATGCTTAATGTAAATGTTCAAATTAGACCCACAAAAAAGTAAATGCACATGTTCATGGCTTTGCAAATGACCTTTAATGTTTTATAAATCAGCTAGGCTAAAAGCAATTACTTTGTTGCTACAAACACTTGCTTAATTTGCAAATAGGCCAATTAAATTCTGTTTAATGATATTAGATCACAAACAAAATCTGCTCAGTGAAAGCTTATGTGAGGATTTCTTAATTAGGTTCCAACATGGATCATAACATTTTGAGATGTACTTACATTTCCTGAAGGCAATATTAACTGCATGCTCATTTTTAGGAGCATCCGAGGTTCTTTCTACTTTGTTAATTTGGTGTTCAAGATAAAGGACTAGACAGATTTTGTGCTTTTTCTTATGTAAATCATGTAAACTTGCCTACCAAAATCTAATTGCTAAAAAAATTGAAAATAGAATAGGAAAGTTAAAGAATTGCTCCTAGCAGCCATTAGTTACTTGTTTTCATTTCCTAACCTGCTCACCTGAAATCTCATTATTTGCTACAAGCAATTAGACATGAGTGAACCAGGCAAACTTTGGTTTGCAAAAGTTTGGTGAATGCCGAGGGAAGTCTGCAAATTTTGAGCATAGCGTGGAACCCTATTGAAGTTGATACAACTTAGAGAGCAACCCTGGAAATAGATACATTCTGTAAATGACATGCTTTGGGGATACATTAAAATTAGAGATGAGCGAATCGAACCAGGCAAAGTGGAATTCGTTTCGAATTTCAGGAAAAATTCGATTCGCGTCGAATCCGAATATTTGCATAATTCGGGTGCGCGAATCAGATTTTTCCCGATCAGCCGGCAAAAGTGTCCCTGCAGAGAGCTCCGCTATTTCTGACAGTTCTCTGACAGTTCCTTCACATGTACAGCGGTTGAAACATTGTATCTATTTGTTTCCATTTAGGATACAGATGTTTTTATTCGGAAATAAATAGATACAATGTTTCAACCGCTGTACATGTGAAGGAACTGTCAGAGAACTGTCAGAAATAGCGGAGCTCTCTGCAGATACACTTTTTGCTGTACTGGAATACTTCTTCTTTTCATTCTTCTTTTCATTCTTCTTTTCATTCTTCTTTTCATTCTTCTTCTCATTCTTCTTCTCATTCTTCTTCTTCTTTTCATTCTTCTTTTCATTCTTCTCATTCTTCTTTTCTTCTTCATGAAAAGAAGAATGAGAAGAAGAATGAAAAGAAGAATGAAAAGAAGAATGAGAAGAATGAAAAGAAGAAGAAGAATGAAAAGAAGAATGAGAAGAAGAATGAAAAGAAGAATGAGAAGAAGAATGAGAAGAATGAAAAGAAGAATGAGAAGAATGAAAAGAAGAATGAAAAGAAGAAGAAGAAGAATGAAAAGAAGAAGAAGAATGAAAAGAAGAATGAAAAGAAGAAGAAGAAGAATCTTTTCATTCTTCTCATTCTTCTTTTCATTCTTCTTTTCATTCTTCTTCTTCTTCTTTTCATTCTTCTTCTTCTTTTCATTCTTCTTTTCATTCTTCTTCTTCTTCTTTTCATTCTTCTTCTTCTTTTCATTCTTCTTTTCATTCTTCTTCTTCTTTTCATTCTTCTCATTCTTCTTTTCATTCTTCTTCTTCTTCTTTTCATTCTTCTTCTTCTTTTCATTCTTCTTTTCATTCTTCTTCTTCTTCTTTTCATTCTTCTTCTTCTTCTTTTCATTCTTTTTTTCATTCTTCTTCTTCTTTTCATTCTTCTTCTTCTTCTTTTCATTCTTCTTTTCATTCTTCTCATTCTTCTTTTCATTCTTCTTTTCATTCTTCTTCTCATTCTTCTTTTCATTCTTCTTCTTTTCATTCTTCTTTTCATTCTTTTCATTCTTCTTTTCTTCTTCATGAAAAGAAGAATGAGAAGAAGAATGAAAAGAAGAATGAAAAGAAGAAGAAGAATGAAAAGAAGAATGAGAAGAAGAATGAAAAGAAGAATGAAAAGAAGAATGAGAAGAATGAAAAGAAGAATGAAAAGAAGAAGAAGAATGAAAAGAAGAATGAGAAGAAGAATGAAAAGAAGATGAGAAGAAGAATGAGAAGAATGAAAAGAAGAATGAGAAGAATGAAAAGAAGAATGAAAAGAAGAAGAATGAAAAGAAGAAGAAGAATGAAAAGAAGAATGAAAAGAAGAAGAAGAAGAATCTTTTCATTCTTCTCATTCTTCTTTTCATTCTTCTTTTCATTCTTCTTCTTCTTCTTTTCATTCTTCTTCTTCTTTTCATTCTTCTTTTCATTCTTCTTCTTCTTCTTTTCATTCTTCTTCTTCTTTTCATTCTTCTTCTTCTTCTTTTCATTCTTCTTCTTCTTTTCATTCTTCTTCTTCATCTTTTCATTCTTCTTTTCATTCTTCTCATTCATCTTTTCATTCTTCTCATTCTTCTTTTCATTCTTCTTTTCATTCTTCTTCTCATTCTTCTTTTCATTCTTCTTCTTCTTCTTTTCATTCTTCTTTTCATTCTTCTCATTCTTCTTTTCTTCTTCATGAAAAGAAGAATGAGAAGAAGAATGAAAAGAAGAATGAAAAGAAGAAGAAGAATGAGAAGAAGAATGAAAAGAAGAATGAGAAGAAGAATGAAAAGAAGAATGAAAAGAAGAAGAAGAATGAAAAGAAGAATGAGAAGAAGAATGAAAAGAAGAATGAAAAGAAGAATGAGAAGAATGAAAAGAAGAATGAAAAGAAGAAGAAGAATGAAAAGAAGAATGAGAAGAAGAATGAAAAGAAGAATGAGAAGAAGAATGAGAAGAATGAAAAGAAGAATGAGAAGAATGAAAAGAAGAATGAAAAGAAGAAGAATGAAAAGAAGAAGAAGAATGAAAAGAAGAATGAAAAGAAGAAGAAGAAGAATCTTTTCATTCTTCTCATTCTTCTTTTCATTCTTCTTTTCATTCTTCTTCTTCTTCTTTTCATTCTTCTTCTTCTTTTCATTCTTCTTTTCATTCTTCTTCTTCTTCTTTTTATTCTTCTTCTTCTTTTCATTCTTCTTCTTCTTCTTTTCATTCTTCTTCTTCTTTTCATTCTTCTTCTTCTTCTTTTCATTCTTCTTTTCATTCTTCTCATTCATCTTTTCATTCTTCTCATTCTTCTTTTCATTCTTCTTCTCATTCTTCTTTTCATTCTTCTTCTTCTTCTTTTCATTCTTCTTTTCATTCTTCTCATTCTTCTTTTCTTCTTCATGAAAAGAAGAATGAGAAGAAGAATGAAAAGAAGAATGAAAAGAAGAATGAAAAGAAGAAGAAGAATGAGAAGAAGAATGAAAAGAAGAATGAGAAGAATGAAAAGAAGAATGAAAAGAAGAAGAAGAATGAAAAGAAGAATGAGAAGAAGAATGAGAAGAATGAAAAGAAGAATGAGAAGAATGAAAAGAAGAATGAAAAGAAGAAGAAGAAGAATGAAAAGAAGAAGAAGAATGAATGAAAAGAAGAATGAGAAGAAGAATGAAAAGAAGAATGAGAAGAATGAAAAGAAGAATGAAAAGAAGAAGAATGAAAAGAAGAATGAGAAGAAGAATGAAAAGAAAATGAGAAGAAGAATGAGAAGAATGAAAAGAAGAATGAGAAGAATGAAAAGAAGAAGAAGAAGAATGAAAAGAAGAAGAAGAATGAAAAGAAGAATGAAAAGAAGAAGTAGAAGAAGAATCTTTTCATTCTTCTCATTCTTCTTTTCATTCTTCTTCTTCTTCTTTTCATTCTTCTTCTTCTTTTCATTCTTCTTTTCATCCTACTTCTTCTTCTTCTTCTTCTTCTTCATCCTCATCCTCATCCTCATCCTCTTCTTCTTCTGAGGATGAGGATGAGGATGAAGAAGAAGAAGAAGAAGAAGAAGTAGGATGAAAATAAGAAGAATTCCAAGCCGGCAAAAAGTGTATCTGCAGAGCTCCTCTATTCTGCAGATACACTTAGAGGAGCTCTGCAGATACACTTTTTGCCGGTTTGGAATTCTTCTTATTTTCATCCTACTTCTTCTTCTTCTTCTTCATCCTCATCCTCGGAAGAAGAAGAAGAGGATGAGGATGAAGAAGAAGAAGAAGTAGGATGAAAATAAGAAGAATTCCAAGCCGGCAAAAAGTGTATCTGCAGAGCTCCTCTAAGTGTATCTGCAGAATAGAGGAGCTCTGCAGATACACTTTTTGCCGGCTTGGAATTCTTCTTATTTTCATCCTACTTCTTCTTCTTCTTCTTCTTCATCCTCATCCTCTTCTTCTTCTTCTGAGGATGAGGATGAAGAAGAAGAAGAAGTAGGATGAAAATAAGAAGAATTCCAAGCCGGCAAAAAGTGTATCTGCAGAGCTCCTCTAAGTGTATCTGCAGAATAGAGGAGCTCTGCAGATACACTTTTTTCATCCTACTTCTTCTTCTTCTTCTTCTTCATCCTCATCCTCTTCTTCTTCTTCTGAGGATGAGGATGAGGATGAAGAAGAAGAAGAAGAAGTAGGATGAAAATAAGAAGAATTCCAAGCCGGCAAAAAGTGTATCTGCAGAGCTCCTCTAAGTGTATCTGCAGAATAGAGGAGCTCTGCAGATACACTTTTTGCCGACTTGGAATTCTTCTTATTTTCATCCTACTTCTTCTTCTTCTTCTTCTTCCTCTTCATCCTCATCCTCATCCTCTTCTTCTTCTTCTGAGGATGAGGATGAAGAAGAAGAAGAAGTAGGATGAAAATAAGAAGAATTCCAAGCCGGCAAAAAGTTGTATCTGCAGAGCTCCGCTAAGTGTATCTGCAGAGCTCAGCGGTTGAAACATTGTATCTATTGTTTCCATTTATGGAAACAAATAGATACAATGTTTCAACCGCTGTATGGAGTGCATGCCAGAGAACTGTCAGAAATAGGCTATTCTGACAGTTCTCTGACATTCACTCCTCAACCGCTGTATGGAGTATTGAATGTCAGAGAACTGTCAGAAATAGCGGAGCTCCGCTATTTCTGACAGTTCTCTGACATTCACTCCATACAGCGGTTGAAACATTGTATCTATTTGTTTCCATTTATGGAAACAAATAGATACAATGTTTCAACCGCTGTATGGAGTGAATGTCAGAGAACTGTCAGAAATAGGCTATTTCTGACAGTTCTCTGACATTCCCATACAGCGGTTGAGGAGTGAATGTCAGAGAACTGTCAGAAATAGCCTATTTCTGACAGTTCTCTGACATTCACTCCATACAGCGGTTGAAACATTGTATCTATTTGTTTCCATTTATGGAAACAAATAGATACAATGTTTCAACCGCTGTATGGAGTGAATGTCAGAGAACTGTCAGAAATAGCGGAGCTCTGCAGATACACTTAGCAGAGCTCTGCAGATACACTTTTTGCCGGCTTGGAATTCTTCTTATTTTCATCCTACTTCTTCTTCTTCTTCATCCTCATCCTCTTCTTCTTCTTCTGAGGATGAGGATGAGGATGAAGAAGAAGAAGAAGAAGAAGTAGGATGAAAATAAGAAGAATTCCAAGCCGGCAAAAAGTGTATCTGCAGAGCTCCGCTAAGTGTATCTGCAGAGCTCCGCTAAGTGTATCTGCAGAGCTCCGCAGATACACTTTTTGCCGGCTTGGAATTCTCCTTCTTCTCATCCTTCTTCTTCTTCTCATCCTTCTTCTTCTCATCCTTCTCCTTCTTCTCATCCTTCTTCTTCTTCTCATCCTTCTTCTTCTTCTCATCCTTCTCCTTCTTCTCATCCTTCTTCTTCTTCTCATCCTTCTTCTTCTTCTCATCCTTCTCCTTCTTCTCATCCTTCTTCTTCTTCTCATCCTTCTCCTTCTTCTCATCCTTCTTCTTCTTCTCATCCTTCTTCTTCTTCTCATCCTTCTCCTTCTTCTCATCCTTCTTCTTCTTCTCATCCATCTTCTTCTTCTCATCCTTCTTCTTCTTCTCATCCTTCTCCTTCTTCTCATCCTTCTTCTTCTTCTCATCCTTCTTCTTCTCATCCTTCTCCTTCTTCTCATCCTTCTTCTCATCCTTCTCCTTCTCATCCTTCTCCTTCTTCTCATCCTTCTCCTTCTCCTCATCCTTCTCCTTCTTCTCATCCTTCTCCTTCTCCTCTTCTCATCCTTCTCCTTCTCCTTCTTCTCATCCTTCTCCTTCTCCTTCTTCTCATCCTTCTCCTTCTTTTCATCCTTCTCCTTCTCCTTCTTCTCATCCTTCTCCTTCTTCTCATCCTTCTTCTTCTTCTTCTCATCCTTCTTCTTCTTCTCATCCTTCTCCTTCTTCTCATCCTTCTTCTTCTTCTCATCCTTCTCCTTCTTCTCATCCTTCTTCTTCTTCTCATCCTTCTTCTTCTCATCCTTCTCCTTCTTCTCATCCTTCTTCTTCTTCTCATCATCCTTCTTCTTCTTCTCATCCTTCTACTTCTTCTCATCCTTCTCCTTCTTCTCATCCTTCTTCTTCTTCTCATCCTTCTCCTTCTTCTCATCCTTCTCCTTCTTCTCATCCTTCTTCTCATCCTTCTCCTTCTTCTCATCCTTCTTCTCATCCTTCTCCTTCTTCTCATCCTTCTCCTTCTTCTCATCCTTCTCCTTCTTCTCATCCTTCTCCTTCTTCTCATCCTTCTCCTTCTCCTTCTTCTCATCCTTCTCCTTCTCCTTCTTCTCATCCTTCTCCTTCTTCTCATCCTTCTCCTTCTCCTTCTTCTCATCCTTCTCCTTCTTCTCATTCTTCTCCTTCTTCTTATCCTTCTCCTTCTCCTTCTTCTCATCCTTCTCCTTCTCCTTCTCCTTCTCCTTCCTCATCTCCAAGGGCATTTAAATTAAAGGTACAGTGTTCTGCACTAATTTAAAGGCTCTCTGAAGCCTAGAAAGCCTTTTTATAAGTTGAATTCGTAGCGAATAAATTCGCATCGAATCAAATTTCTTCCTCAAATTCGGCGAATCAGCCGAATCGAATTTTTGAATAATTCGCTCATCTCTAATTAAAATGATTGTAAATGCTCAAAGTCTTTTTTATGAAAATAACAAGCATGTCATACTTACCCGATCTGTATAATAGTTCTGCATAGAGCAACCCCAATCCTCCTCTTCTCAGGTCCCCTATTGGCGCTCCTGGCTCCTCCCCCTTACCCAGTGCCCCCATAGCAAGCCCCTTGCTATGGGGGCACTTGTGCAGGCTCGCTCTCTATCCCTACTCTGTGTATCCATTGATTGGAGATCAGGCTCAGGTAAGTATGGGGGGGGGGGGGGGGCTGGTAAATCCTTACCTTGTAAAACACAACTGACTTTAAAATAGAAATTCAAGGCAAAATGTTTATGTATGTATATATATATATATATATATATATATATATCTTGAACGCTCTCTTTCTCTATATATGCAGTGAGGAACAGAAGTATTTGAACACCCTGCGATTTTGTAAGTTCTCCCACTTAGAAATCATTGAGGGGTCTGAAATTCACATTGTAGGTGTATTCCTAATCTGAGAGACAGAATTTAAAAAAAATTCAGGAAATCACATTGTATGATTTTTAAAGAATTTATTTGTCTTGCACTGCTGAACACAAGTATTTGAACACCTGAGAAAATCATTGTTAATATTTGGTACAGAAGCCTTTGTTTGCAATTACAGAGGTCAAACATTTCCTGTAGTTCTTGACTAGGTTTGCACACACTGCAACAGGGATTTTGGCTCACTCCTCCGCACAGATCTCCTCTAGATCTGTCAGGTTTCGGGGCTGTCGCTGAGCAACACGGAGTTTCAGCTCCCTCCAAAGATGTTTAGGTCTGGAGACTGGCTAGGCCACTCCAGAACCTTGATATGCTTCTTACGGAGCCACTCCTTGGTTATCATGGCTGTGTGCTTCGGGTCATTGTCATATTGGAAGACCCAGCCATGACCCATCTTCAATGCTCTGACTGAGGGAAGGAGGTTGTTGCTCAAAATCTCACAATAAATAAACCCATTCATCCTCTCCTTAATACAGTGCAGTCATCCTGTCTCCTTTGCAGAAAAGCACCCCCAAAGCATGATGTTACCACCCCCATGCTTCACAGTAGGGATGGTGTTCCTGGGATGCAACTCATCCTTCTTTTTCCTCCAAACACGACGAGTGAAGTTTAGACCAAAAAGCTCTACTTTGGTCTCATTTGACCACATGACTTTCTCCCATGCCTCCTCTGGATCATCCAGATGGTCACTGGCAAATTTCAGACGGGCCTGGACATGTGATGACTTGAGCAGGGGAACCTTCCGTGCAATGCATGATTTGAAACCATGACGGCGCAGTGACCTTTGAAACTGTGGTCCCAGCTCTCTTCATGTCATTAGCCAGCTACTCCCTTGTAGTTCTGGGCTGATTCCTCACCTTTCTTATCATCAGTGATACCCCACGAGGTGAGATCTTGCATGGAGCCCCAGTCTGAGGGAGACTGACAGTCGTCTTTAGCCTCTTCTATTTTCTAACAATTGCTCCAACAGTTGATCTATTTTCACCAAGCTGCTTGGCAATTGCCCCGTAGCCCTTTCCAGCCTTGTGGAGGTCCACAATTTTGTCTCCGGTGTCTTTTGACAGCTCTTTGGTCTTGGCCATGGTAGTAGTTGGCATGTGACTGACTGTGGGGTGGACAGGTGTCTTTAAAGAGCTCAGACAGATGCTACTAAGTTAGATTAATGAGTGGAGTAGAGGTGGAATATTTAAAGGCACAGTTACAGGTCTTTGGGAGCCAGAATTCTTGCTGTTTCTTAGGTGTTCAAATACTTATGTTCAGCAGTGCAAGACAAATAAATTCTTTAAAAATCATACAATGTGATTTCCTGAAATTTTTTTTTTAATTCTATCTCCCAGAGTGGGAATGCACCTACAATGTGAATTTCAGACCCCTCCATAATTTCTAAGAGGGAGAACTTGCAAAATCGCAGGGTGTTCAAATACTTCTGTTCCCCACTGTATATATATATATGTGTGTGTGTGTATGACCACATTACCTCTGTTCTCAGCTGCATAAGTAGCTTACAGAGGTGGGGTTGGAGACTTCTTCTGATGATAAGAGGATGTAGATGCAGCAGCTGAATGGACCATAGGCACAATCCAGTGTAAAATGCAAAAGAAATATGCTGTGACCAGCTGGGCAGGGGAGCATGTCAACAAAATGCAGATAAATGGCAGTGCACTAATCTTCCCAGTGAAGAGCTGTGCAGGGTGGCGTGTCAGCAGCAGTCTGACCACTGGAGTACAGGCAGACTGTGCTCCCAAGTAGAATGCAAAGAAGCAAACTGACCATACTGGGATAGAGTTGCTTCCATGATCTGGCATGTGGCATGGTCAGTTTGAAATACAAATGATGGGGAGTGACAGGATCATCATGTATTTCACACAAAGGAAGCGATGCAAAAACAACAGGATGCCTTTTCCTACAAGTACATGGTTCCACAGACACCTATCAGAAATATGAAATGTTGGGGTAACATACACCTCAAATCTTTTATATAAGGTAGGGCAGAGAGCCTGCAGCCCCCCTCTTTATTGGTCCAAACCAAGCCACATGCCTTCCAACACTGAAAGGGTACCTTTGTACATTTCACAGTTTTTTAGGGAATGAGTAATAACTAATGTACACTGTACATTAGTTACCCTAGGGGGACTGGATATCCAGGACCCCCTTATTATAAAGGCCTTTCAGATTCTGATAAGCCTTCCTCCTGCAAAATCCCCATATCCCTTTTTTGCAGGACAAGATGTACAAATAAAGCTCTTGTGTCAACATGGGTACAGCTTCCCCTTCCCAGGTACCCCCTTAAAATCAGAAGACATGTGGCCTGGTATGTTTAAAGATTCAGAGGGGGGGGGGGGTCATTTGCATAGGATTCTGTATAGACTGCACACAGTGGTGAGTTCTCCCTCCCTTTCCTGGCTACCCTGACTGTATGCATGGCTGAGTGCCTGGTTAAAAATTTAAGGGACAGTGCACATATGCATGTAAATGTGAAAAATCTTATCCATGTATGCAGCCTGGGTGACCAGGAAAGGTAAAGCAGAGAGCATGTGGGCCCTCCCCCTCGTCCTGAAGCATATTGGGCAACTTGGCTTTCAACATTGGGAGTTACCTTGCAAAGCTGACACCCTCCCCCTTCCAATTCCCCTTCCAAAGCACTTTGTCCCAATATTCCTAACACCCTGTTCCCCAAAATCAATATGGGGGTTTGAGGGGAAAACCTGAAACCTGACCAGAATCTGAAAGCCCCCTTCAAAAAAAAGTGGACCCCCATATTTCCACCCCCATTAGAGGAAGTAGTATGAGGTATATTAGTACTCATTCTTACTCATTCTCTCATCACCCTCACTGTGAAAAAGATCTTTGTTTAAAAAAATTTCAATAATGTCCCATTACATAATGCACAAATCATATCATCTACTGATGTGGTTCCAGTGTCATTCACAATGATCTGCTGGACAACAATGCTTCCCTGCTGCTACCTTTTCACATATGACAGATCCCCATCACTAATGGAATGTGAACAACAGCGCAACGTTGGGGATATTTGGTGCTGTCATCGACCAAATATGGTTATGGGCACATATATCTATATATATACACAGTGCATCCAGAAAGTATTCACAGTGCTTAACTTTTGCCACATTTTGTTATGTTACAGCATTATTCCAAAATGGATTCAATTAATTTTTTTCCTCAACATTCTACAAATACCCCATAATGACAACGTGAAAGAAGTTCCTTTTGAAATCTTTGCAATTTTTTAAAAATAGAAAACAAAAAAAAAGTACATAAGTATTCACAGTCTTTGCTCAATACTTTGCTGAAGCACCTTTATCACCAATTACAGCCTCAAGTCATTTTGAGTATGATGCTACAAGCTTGGCACACCTAGTTTTGGGCAATTTCTCCCATTCTTCTTTGTAGTACCTCTCAAGCTCCATCAGGTTGGATGGGGAGCGTCGGTGCACCGCCATTTTCAGATCTCTCCAGAGATGTTGAATTGGATTCAAGTCTGGGCTCTGGCTGGGCCACTCCAGGGCATTCACAGAGTTGGCTCATAGCCATTCCTTTCTTATGTGGGTTGTGTGCTTAGGGTCGTTGTCCTGTTGAAAGATGAACCGTCACCCCAGTCTAAGGTCCAGAGAGCTCTGGAACAGGTTTTCATCAAGGATGTCTCTGTACATTGCTGCATTCATCTTTCCTTCGATCCTGACTAGTCTCCCAGTTCCTGCCTCTGAAAAACATCCCCACAGCAAGATGTTGCCACCACCATGCTTCACTGTAGGGATGGTATTGGCCAGGTGGTGAGCGGTGCCTGGTTTCCTCCAGAAATTACACTTGGCATTCAGGCCAAAGAGTTCAATCTTTGTTTCATCAGACCAGAGAGTTTTATTTCTCATGGTCTGAGAGTCCCTCAGGTACCTTTTGGCAAACTCCAGGCAGGCTGCCATTTGCCTTTTACTGAGGAGTGGCTTCCGTCTGGCCACTCTACCATACAGGCCTGATTGGTGGAGTGCTGCAGAGATGGTTGTTCTTCTGGAAGGTTCTCCTCTCTTCACAGAGAAATGCTGGAGCTCTGGTGTTTGGTTACCTCCCTGGCTAAGGCCCTTCTCCCTTGATTGCTCATTTTGGCCAGGCGGCCCTCTCTAGGAAGATTCCTGGTGGTTCTAAACTTCTTCCATTTACGGATGATGGAGGCTACTGTGCTCATTGGGACCTTCAATGCTACAGAAATTTTTCTGTACCCTTCCCCAAATCTGTGCCTTGATACAATCCTGTCTCGTAGGTCTACAGAAAATTCCTTGGACTTCATGGCTTGGTTTGTGCTCTGACATGCACTGTTAACTGTGGAACCTTTTATATAGACAGGTATATGCCTTTCCTAATCATGTCCAATCAACTGAATTTCCCACAGGTGGACTCTAATCAAGTTGTGGAAACATCTCAAGGCTGATCAGTGGGAAAAGGATGCACCAGAGCTCAATTTTGAGTGTCATGGCAAAGGCTGTGAATACTTTTGTACATGTGTTTTTTCGATTTTATTTTTAATAAATTGCAAAGATTTCAAAAAAATGTGTTTCATGTTGTCATTATAGGGTATTGTGTGTAGAATGTTGAGGAAAAAAATTAATTTAATCCATTTTTGAATAAGGCTGTAACATAACAAGAACCAGATTGCAGCGGTATCCCACAATTGTGGAGAGGCGGTTCAGTCACTTATCTTTACTGATGAGCCTGTTTATCTTTACACAAATGTGAGTTTCCTAACTTATTAGTTAAACTTATTATGTAGACTTAAGTCTGCACTTAGAGACACTGTTCTTCTCTCCTTGTGTTTTCCCATATAGAGTTGGCTTCTGCTCTCACACAGCTTGCCCAGTTTGGACTTGTTGCATTTACCCCTTTATTGGGCATTCTTTTTAATATATGGACTTTTATGAACTAATGACTCTATGCTCCATGCACTTTAATATTTTTTTATTGTATCATTTCTTGTTGTTACCATATTAATATAATGGGGAAATGATATAACTGCGCAATTCCACTGGCCTTGCTAGGCTTAGGCAATCAGAGCGCTTGGTTAGTTCTGAGGCTTGTGACTGCCTTTTTTAAGTGTAAGGTCAAAACTTTTGTACTTTTTGGATGGAATAAAGAATGACAAAGACCCCCAACAGTTTTTAGAGAAAATATCAAGAGGATATATTTTAGGCAGTTGTCACCAGAACATGTGCACCCTGTCCTGCCCCACTTTCATGTAGAGCAGCGCAAAGGTAATCTTGGTAACAATCCTTATGCCCAAAGGATTGGGTCATTATTGGCTCTCTAGTAAGAAACAGAGTTCACTCAGTGTGCACTTATATAGCTGTCATTAAGAGAAACCAAGACATCTCTTTCATCCCTTGTGCTACGGGGGCTCAAAAAAGACAACCACGCAGCCAATGAGACTTATAGTGAGCCATCAAGTCTACAGCAGAGAACCATCATATACCAGCATCAGAGAAACAACATCTTAAAATATTACAGAAGTTAAAAAGGCTGAACCTTCAATGGATGTCCAGGAATCTACTAATGCCATGATCCTGTATGACAATACTGATATTCATCAGTTCATAGACTGTGCAAGTAGCAACTCTAAGTCACCATCTATTTCAGTAGATACTTCTGAGCTGCTCAAAGTGAAGCAACTGCAATCTCATGCTGGTTCTTTCATCAATGGAACTACTGGCAACTGCAAAGCAGTAATGATACTTCATGTGGGGAGTCTGTGCGAGAGCCTCAAAGACTTTAAAATACTCATCACTGCAGAGGAGGATCCATATTTGGTTTGACCACTCTTTGCTTTCAAAACAGGATCAATTGTTCTAGGTACACATGGTGTCATTGGTGTGCTGCAGAATAACTTTGGGACCTATCAAATGCCTCCCTGATGGTATGGCATGATGGATAAGAATCTGCTTGTATTTCTCAGCATTGAGGAAACCATTGATCCTGACCAAATATCTAACCCCATTTACAGAAATGCAGCCCCAAATTTGCAAGGAGCCTCAACCATGCTTCACTGTTACCTACAGACACTCATTATTCTTCCGTTCTCCAGCCCACTGGAGTACATACTGACTACTGCGACAGTCAACTGATTTTGACTCATCACTCAAGGGCAACTGCTGCCATTTTTTCTGCACCTCAGTTCCTGTGTTTTTGTGCATAGTTGAGTCTCTTAGCCTTGTTTTTACATCAGAGGAATGGTTTATGGCCAGACTTCTCTGGACAAGAGATGGGTGTACATGGGTCCCACTGGTTTCCACAAGTTCTGTGCTGATGGCACTTCTGGACATCTTTCGATGTCGAAGGAAAGAAAGCATGTGTCTTTCCTCTGCTGCATTAGGTTTCCTTGGCTGACCACTGTGTCTATGGTCCTCAACATTGCCCAATTCTTTGTGTTTCTTCAAAAGAGCTTGAACAGTACATCTTGACACCCATCTGCATTGAAATCTTTGCCTGGGAGAAACCTTGCTATTGCAGCATAACTACTTTGTATCTTGTTGCTGTGCTCAATCTATCTATGGTGTATGATATTAAACTGTCTTCCACAACCTCACCATAGTAGCAGAGTTTCTCACCCAGTTTTAAGCTCACTACACAGCTGTTTCTGTTTCAGTTAATGACTGTGTTTCAATCTACATAAGAAATCACTAATGTTGTACAAGTGTGCAAAGTGTACAAGTGTAAGAACTGGTAGTCACACCAAATACTGATTTGATTTATGTTTTTCTTCTGTTCGCTCACTTTGCATTTTGTAAATTGATAACAAGAAACAATTAAACAAATTTTTAAGCATTCTTACTGTACATCATTTCTTCACATGTGCTTTAAACTTTTGCACAGTAATATATATATATATATATATATATATATATATATATGGCACAATACTTGCCTTTCCCTTTGAGCTAGCAGCCCACGCTACTACACTGAGTGGCAGGGATACAGTATATATTTGCATTGATGGTGACTCATGTGAATAGGCATTAATGTGTTACATGGTCTCTTTCTTTAGCAATCTTTATTAACATGTAGGCAATTTATAACAGTACAGTAGTATAAGGAAGCATCTATCTTTCTTAGCTTGACAGTCTCTGGTAATATAATATTCGTTTAGTATGATGATCTCTCACAATACACCATCATCTCTAGTATTACAGCCCATCAGATCCTCCTTCCAACCCTTGGAGCCACAGCATGCTCAATGCAGTCTTAAAGCAAAGCACACCGGGGCTAATTTGAATTTATTAGCTGATCCGTATAAGTCTGAGATGTCCACAGACACTTGTAACAGCTGACATATCTTTCCAAACACCCTGTTAAATGTGTTTCCAGGTTTTCAGTCAGGACTGGTCATCTATACCTTGACAATACATTTAGGCAAAAAACTAAGTGATATTTCTTATTATCCCAATTCTGACACCAGTGCGATAAGCACAATCTGTTTAGTAAAATGATGTTATCCTGGCCTCTGATCTTTTTTTCCATTCTGTGTTTTCTTATGCTTAAAGCAGTATTAAACCCAAAAGCAGTCATTTATTATATTGCAGCTTACCAATTCTTAGATCCGATGGCTTCATTCATTTCCTTTTTCAATCTCTCTTTCCTTTATTTTCACCTTATAATCTGGCTGGTAAGTCTGTTATTTATCAACAGACCAGGCTGTTCTGCATATGTAGCATTTACAGGGTTGAGACAAACCATTTACCACTGATGGGGGTGCTTACAATGGTCAGCTCTATGTATTTATGTAAAACCTTTATCCCAAAAGGAATAAAAAATGTTTGTTGTAACTGCTTATAAAGTGTTAGCTGGAATTCAGCTTCAATTTGGTAGTGTATCTGCTAGTATATCTAACACTTCACTCCTCCTTAATCTGATAATGTTCTTTGCTAGGTATTCCATTGCTGCTCTGACCAAGTCCACCTGGATTTATTTTACTGGTAAACTCTGTTGATTGTATGAGTTCCATATCTCAGCTGAAAATATCTAGAAACATTTGCTGATATTTGGTCACATTGGTTTTCCTCTGTCAGGCTTATTGATTTTACCCCCATAGACCTGTTATACTGTAGTTCAGCCTTTTATACTAATTTTGAGCAAAACTGGCTATACCTCTGATGGGTAAAGTCCTATTCTGTTGCTGTTCTTGTTAAATAAATACAATGTACTTATTGAAAAATGAGATGTGCCTTTCAGAAGAATATACCAGATGACCTACATTCCACACTTGGGTTCCATAAAAAAATCTACATTAAAGTATGTGCATTCTTAACCTTCAGGTTTTAACATTCCTTTGTGTCTGGTTTCTTACATAGAGACATCTATCTTCTGCCAAACTGTATCCTTGCCTTTTGTTCAAGGTTGTCTTCACTGCTGTAACACATCAACAAATTCTCCTTTAGCCATACACCTTACTGGTCTCATTAGCTAAAATCATTTTCATTTTAAGTCATCTTTGGAAATGCCACTGCACAGCTAGTAAAATATAAAAGTGTCAAGGACTCAAGAAAGTTTCAGTTATTATATGAACCAGTAAAATATAATGGCCATCAGCACATCAGCTTAGAACTTCAGAATATGTTTATTCTGTTAAAACATCTTGTAGCTACTGATAGTGACAAGGTGACAGCAAGCCCATTGACTATGGCTATTTTTGATGATCAAGAGCAGGGGTCTCTAAACTATAGCCCGTGGGTCTGATGTGGCCCTTTGTTTGCCTTCATCCAGCTCTTGTGGCACTATTCCTTCCACTTATATGAGGTACTATTCCTTCCACTGACACCAAAGATGGAGCACTATTTCATCCACTGACACCAATTAAGGAGTACTATTCCTGTCATTGACACCAGAGATGGTGATCTAATGTTCTCACTGAAATCAATGATGTTATTTTTTTACTCCTGCTGACCACCAAGCCTATGGCATTGTTTACTTCCACCGATGCCAGGGCATTTTTTATTTTTAAACCTTATAATTCAACCTTTAAATGATGTGTGAATTAGATCACTCCAAGAACACCATTTAGATTAAATCATTGCACCTATGTCTATAAATTGTTGATATATAGACTATGATAGGTGCTGCTATTATAAATCCACTGCAACTTATATCCAAAATTGTGAGAAATAAAACCACAAATAATAGCACAACCCTTATACCAAAATCCAATAATTGAATAAATTAATTAATGAAATTAATTATTGAAATTAATAAAATTAATCCACCACCATGCAGGTGGACAAATATTATAAAATTAATTACATTAAATCCTCATGAAGTCCATTCACAAAAGTCCATATGTATTCAAATATGATCCTCAATAAATTAAGTCATGGAATCTTCCTTCACCAATGTGATATCCAGTGCTTTAACACCCCATCAAAATGCACACTCACCAGAAACTGGTGATAAACCAGCATATCTGTGTATATCCAGCACTCCACCACTGAGTCTCAGCTTATGGATACCAGTAATACTCCACAGTAAACATGTAGGTAAAAAAGACACTCGCTATAGTGCAAATACCGTTTAAAATGTATTCCAATCAATTCCCCCCCTTAAAAACCGCACTCACAATGAGTAATATATATACCAGCATTTTGTTAAACAGGAGCACAGAGCTCTCTATCCAGCGTCTCATCAGCCTGTCTGCAACCAAGATGGCGTTGTTGCGATCACGTGGTCTGGACCCGTGGGTTGGCGTGTGCGTTTCATCATACGACTTCTTCTGAGGGAGTGGCAAACAATACGAGGAACGTGCAGTTCAGACCATTGACTCATGCCCCCAGGTGTTTCTATAATCTGACCAATTGAAAAGGAGGCGGCTCTTTAAGAGCACGTTCCTCATACTCTGTTTATTAATACTGTTTATTAATTTCATTAATTAATTTATTTAATGAATTTATTAAATTATTGGATTTTGGTATAAGGGTTGCTCTATTATTTGTGGTTTTATTTATTTATTTATCATAATTTTGGACATTTTTTATTTTTACTGGCCCTCTAAGCTTTGAAGGGGAGTAAACTGGCCCTTTGTTTCGAATGTTTGGAGACCCCAAGATCATTCTTTTTCAAGTCAATATTTGAATGATTAACTTTTCTAATGGACTGTAACCACTACTTCACTGTAGCTACTAGAAAAAATATACTTTGAACTCTGAGAGTTCTGAGACTTTAATACTTGTGTGGACATGAGATCACCAGAATTTGACATAAGGCTTCCTAAACTGCAATATTTTAATTTTCATACATGGTCTACAGAGTTGTCCTACTCAAATTTCTGGACTGTTGTTTGGAAAAAACCCCCTCAGATTTCATAATGTCATACGCAGCTCCTAGTTTTACTTGACCCAATAATAATGTAAGATATACTAGTTTCTAGATTTTTTTCAGGTACATAGTTGCTCAGATGTAATCTTCATAATTTTATTTAAGTGTTCACCTAGAATGTTTGCTTTAGTAATTTCACCTTTTATAGAATGTATTCATTTCTATGAATTTAACAAATAGATACATTTGTAGAAAATGTACTGTATATTTGCATATGGTTTGTTTTAAAAAACCAAAGCAATATTGTCTGCTAAATTTTGAAGAACTCCAGGGATACCGCTGAGCTGGTAAATCAAAGTGTATCTTGCATGTAGCAATCCAAAAACTTTACTGTAAATGTTTATTAAACTTTGTTAAAATGCATTTAATTTACACATGTTTCTATAGTCCTGCTAAGATCTTTCTGCATTTATCCTGCATGCATTAGCTTGTGATGATAAATAAATGCTCCATATTTTAGTAGGAAGAAGAGTTTTTGTGGGGGGTGAGTAGTAATAAGTGAATAAAATTTGGTTGGCTGGACGTTTGACATCCGAGTGGGAATTATGGCAGCTGAATTGTTTTATTTTTTCTAGTCATTTTTGAAGCCAATTTGTAAGCTTTAGTTAAAAAAAGAATATGGGTAGTTGGACACTGCCATAAAGGACAAAATGTATTTAAAAAATACCATGTGGCATGTGGAGGGTTCTTTAATGCAACATAAAGGGATATTAAAAAGACACAAACCCTCTAAATAATGTGCTTGGGGGATTTCTTAAACCTGTGTGTAAAGGTTTGGAGTAGTACGATATCTGCCATTTAGCAGCGGTAGCAAGAAAATCTCTAAATTACAGATATTTGGCCAACTTCAGATTATAAACAAGCCTGGCATCTGTCATTTTGCCATAGTTTAATGAGTGCAAGGGGTACTATGTACACCGTACTCTTGGAACCCGATGTTTAACTGGGAGCCCTCTTCTTCTAAGTCCTCTCCACAGACACAGGATGTTTGAATGAGGCCCTTCTTCTCTCAACATGGGGATAAGTTGACAAGTGTTTGCCGCTACCCTTACAAGGTACCCTACCAATTTTTAAAGACAAGTGGCCTGGTATGATTCAGAAGAAAGGGTATGCATGCTCGCTGTATTCTCTTTCCTGACCACCCAGTGGATAAGTGTCTTTTATGAATTTAATGGAATCTTTTAGAGAAAAGAAGCTAGACAATGATATGAGGTTCCCAAAAGTTTATATAAGACTATATTTTTTCAATGTCATCACCCAGGATACCTGGCCAGTTTGTTTACATACAACAAAGTGGGTCAGCATTGTCAGGCCGTGTCACCATGTAGAAACATTGTTGGGTGGCAGGACAACATTTTTTTCAAGATTGAGAAGGATGTACATTGCTGGATGACATGATTAAAGTTGGATTTACATTGGGGACATTGTTTTTCTTAAAAAAAAAATACCTTTTCATAGTGTTGGTGTTTTCAATTCCTTTTTCACTTTTTTTGTGATTGAGTAGCATTACCTCTTACTCATTCATCTGGGTAGGAAGATATCTACAAGCCCCCTTTCTTTTTTCTGAAAGGACGGGACCACGTTATTGACCAAATATGGTCATGATCATATTTGGTCAATATGTCACCCAGGATCTCCTGTCAGTTAGTTTACAAACAGAAGACAGGTCAGGGCAGTCAGGTATCTGTCATTTTGTGGTGGTAGCACTACTGCCACAAAATGACAGATACTTGCCTGGCTGCTGTTTGGTGACAAATCACTCAGGGTTCTGTCAATTAGCAGCGATAGAACTATGGCCATGCCAAAGGTAGCACTAGTGCCATGCTACCACTCAATGTAAAGTGTTCAGGGTTAAGGTGGGTAGTGCTGCTGTAAATAAATGACAGATCACAGCTGGTTTGTATAAAAACAGCAGCAGGCCATAGATATGCCATTTTGTTGTGGAAGAGCGACAGGTTGGCATTGTTAGGCAGCGTGTCATCATGATTGACAAGGATGTACATCAATGGACGATGTGATTGACATTGGCTGCACATTGGGGGCACTTTTTTTAACCTTTTTTTTTCTAAATTACTTTTTTGTGTGTTTTTATTTATCTTTTCACTTATTTGTAATATATATATGTAACCCATATTCATTCATTTGGGAAGGAAAGGGGTGAATATCTGGGGGCCTGCTTATTCTAACATCCTAGGATCATGGGTGACATGTGGTATCAAATTCTGCATATATCACTGCAGTAAGCATGCTACCAAACTATTTAAAATTACTCCCCTCAGTGAATCCTATTTTAAATTGAAGTCTATGAGAGGTGAATCTTGTCAGTAAGTTATAGCCATTTTAGGGCTTGTAGCCAACGTACTGCATTGCCATGAGGAACATCTGCCAATGCAAAAAATGTTTTTTAAAAAGTCTTTTGGTCTTTTCATGCATCTTTGAGGTCAACATTAAAAATACACAAATCTTTTTTAATAACATGCTTGGGGAATCCCTTAAAGATGTACGTGGTGTTACAGAACAGTACAATTTTCACAGATAGTCTCAGTGACAGTGTAAACTGGCAGCACACAATTTGGTAGAATTTGGTGGAAACTCATTTTTTTACAATTACAAATGTGTGTTTTTAGGCATATTTAGCAGTGACACATGCTTTTTCATCAAACTGTAATAGGAACCTTTCACCAGCAGATAAAAATTGGCCTGTAGTTTGCTGAGGCTGTCTGTGTTCTCATTGATGCAAAACTATCCGGCCACTGGACATTTTCTATCAAACTTTCATTAAGATTTAAAGGACCACAGCAGGGGCGGACTGACCATTTGGAAATTCGGGCATTGCCCGAGGGCCTGGGGTCAGTAGGGGGCCCCATGAAATGCCCCTGGTACCTTTTTGAGTTTGGGCAAGGACACAGGGGCCCCATGATCCCCTATTGCCCGGGGGCCCCATGAGTAGTCAGTTCGCTCCTGGACCACAGATAATACAACAGTGTAAATTGGCCAGCAGTAAAAACATTATAATGAGCTGGGATTAAATTTGCTGGAGACAAAAAATGCAGTCAGGGGATTTACTGTAAGAATGAAGATACTTCAGACAGTTTTGATAATAGGCCTAACCAAAGTATGCCTAACCTAACATTTATTTTCACTATAGCAATAGGGAGATGCAGTGAATATAACTGTTGTAATTAAAGGTGGTTTAGGTGCAAAGTATTCTGGCACAAAGTTTTATTTTTCTTTCAAATTATGCAGTTGCGTGCTGTAAACAAAAGGTGTTCCAAGATCAGATCAGTGTGATGGAGATCAGAAATATTATTTTATTTTGGTGTTGTTTGTTGAAATCCACATGTGTGTCCAGCAGTCAGCTTGTCTGCTTAGTTAAAATTTGGAGTTCCTGTGCCCTGCAGGTGATGGGAGATAAGATTGATCTCAGCAGGGAGCGCAGGCAGCATGGTGTCCTGTGGCTGTGAAAAGCCAGACGTGTCGGCACCGAGGGCTTGGGGCTTGGTCAAATTGAAAGGACCATATAATGTCCCTATGGGGGGAGAATGGGAAGAGCTTGAGTCAGGCTGCAGGCCTTGCTAGGAGATGCATTGAACTGTGCTTTGCTTTGTACTTCTGGGACTTGTGGTACTACATTGCCTGTGTGGTCTGGAAACTGCTGCCATGACATACAGCCCTCTGAAGACCCGTGAGGAGTTGGTGCCTATCTGCCTAGACTTCCTCTGCTGGGGCCACTGCTATACTACACAAAATATTATTTGCTAAAAAATGAACGTATCCTGTTTTTAAATAGCAAATGTGCTTTTGCATCTACAGTATATATGTGTATATATACATCACACACACATATATATATATATTCATATATGCTTACTCTATGGATTCTCTATATGGAATTTTTCTTCTTTTTTTCTCTCTTTTTTTTTTTTTTTTATTATAGATTCTTTATATATGATATTTTATATTATTTTTAGTTTTACTACTATTATTAGGTATATTTTTACAATTTATTATTGTTTATTAATTCTTTAATTAATTAATACATTTTATGGTTCATAGTTTACATGACTTTTTATTGCCAATCGATCTTTAACCAGCAATTTTTATGCCAGTTTTACAGTTAAGCGCTCAATTTTTTCCATCATTTATTTCCATCCATTTTTTCTATACATTTTTTTTCTGTAAGTGTTTTTTATATATATTATTTCTGTATGTGTGTTTTCTGACCTTATTATTATTATTTTTTAAGTATTGCCAATTTTATGAGTATTTTTATGCGTATTATTATGCTCACCTACAGTATCACCACCTGTTATACCATTTTGAATATTCATGATTCATGTAATATTTTGAGGGGAATTTGTATTTATGTTTTTTTGATCAGCTCTGATGAAGAAGGGAGCACCCTTCGAAAAGCGTTAGCTTTTATTCCCCCCTTTGGATTTACCTGTAACCCTGTGTGGATTATGGTTAACATATGCCTGTTTTACCGTCACTTTTTTGAGTATATTTCCTAAATAGAATAAAATTAGTCACTATTTATTGAGGTAATGCACAAGGTTTGTGCGCTCTTTCTTTCATCCCCTTCTACAGTTTTATCAAGCTTCCCCAGCTTCATGATTGAGCTGCACAACCTCTGATCACCAGCGGATGAACACGCTGTTTGTTACTAACGCCCGTTTGATCTGAGTCTTTGAGCGCAGGAGTTAATGGATTTTTGGTGACTTAATCCTTGCCTGCCAGAGTCCTGCTGCCCTGCTGTGTGCCACCCCCTGTGCTGAGGATCCAACCTGGACTTAATCCTTTCCCATCCGAGTTCTGCTGCCCTGTTGTGTGCCACCCCCTGTGCTGAGGGCCCAACCTAGACTTAATCCTTGCCTGCCAGAGTCCTGCCGCCCTGCTGTGTGCCACCCCCTATTCTGAGGATCTAACCTGGATTTAATCCTTGCCCGCCAGAGTCCTTCCACCCTGCTGTGTGCCACCCCCTGTGCTGAGGATCCAACCTGGACTTAATCCTTGCCCGCCAGAGTCCTGCCGTCCTGTCGTGTACCACCCCCCATTCTGAGGATCCAACCTGGACTTAATCCTTGCCTGCCTGAGTTCTGCTGCCCTGTTGTGTGCCACCCCGTACTGAGGACCCAACCTGGACTTAATCCTTGCCTGCCAGAGTCCTGCCGCCCTGCTGTGTGCCACCCCCTGTGCTGAGGATCCAACCTGGATTTAATCCTTGCCCACCAGAGTCCTGCCACCCTGCTGTGTGCACCCCCTGTGCTGAGGATCCAAGCTTGATTTAATCCTTGCCTGCCAGAGTCCTGCCACCCTGTCGTGTACCACCCCCCACTCTGAGGATCCAACCTGGACTTAATCCTTGCCCGCCCGAGTTCTGCCACCCTGTTGTGTGCCACTTGGATTTAACCCATTGCCTGCCAGAAACTGCTCCCTGTTGTATGTCACTCGGACCAGGGGCGGACTGACCATTTGGAAACTCAGGCACTGCCCGAGGGCCCGGGGTCAGTAGGGGGTCCCATGAGATGCCCCTGGTACCTTTTTCATAGGCTTTTTTGAGTTTGGGCAAGGACACAGGGGCCCCATTTGGAAACTCGGGCACTGCCCGAGGGCCCGGGGTCAGTAGGGGGCCCCATGAGATGCCCCTGGTACCTTTTTCATAGGCTTTTTTGAGTTTGGGCAAGGACCCTATTGCCCAGGGGCCCCATGAGTTGCCTACCAGAACTCAGTGATCCTTGTCGTGTGCCCACCCTGTGGCATGGACTTCACTTTTTTTTTTGCCAGTACCTTGCTATACTCATTGTGTGCCCTCCAAATCACTCAGTAGAAGCCTTGTGTGTCCTACTGATCTCTGTGTGTGTCCTGTTCCACCCACATGGCATGGATAGACATGGAACCCCTAGAAGCCTTGAACTATGGGGGGGGGGCACCCTGAACCTCCCCCTCCCAAATGGGGATCTGCCACTATACACACTATATTGCCAAAAGTATTGGGACACCTGCCTTTACACGCACATGAACTTTAATGGCTTCCTAGTCTTAGTCCGTAGTTCAATATTGAGTTGGCCCACCCTTTACAGCTATATTGGCTTCAACTTTTCTGGGAAGGTTGTCCACAAGGTTTAGAAGTGTGTCTATGGGAATGTTTGACCATTCTTCCAGAAGCACATTTGTGAGGTCAGGCAGTGATGTTGGACGAGAATTCATGGCTCGCAGTCTCCACTCTAATTCATTCCAAAAGGTGTTCTATCAGGTTGAGGTCAGAACTCTGTGCAGGCCAGTCAAGTTCCTCCACCCATAAACTCACTCATCCATGTCTTTATGGACCTTGGTTTGTGCACCGATGCGCAGTCATGTTAGAATAGGAAGGGGCCATCCCCAAACTGTTTGCTCCAATCTGGGAACATGAAATTGTCTAATATGTCTTGGTATGCTGACGCCTTAAGAGTTTCCTTCACTGGAACTAAGGGGCCAAGCCCAACCCCTGAAAATCAACCCCACACCATAATCCCCCCTTCACCTAACTTTACACTTGGCACCATGCAGTCAAGCAATTACAGTTCTCCTGGCAACTGCCAAACCCAGACACATCCATTGGATTGCCAGACAGAGAAGCATGGTTCGTCACTCCAGAGAACAGGTCTCCACTGCTCCAGAGTCCAGTAGTGGCGTGCTTTACACCACTGCATCCCACTCTTTGCATCGCACTTGGTGATGTAAGGTTTGGATGCAACTGTTCGGCCATGGAGACCCGTTCCATGAAGCACTATACACACTGTTGTTGTGCTAATCTGAAGGCCACATGAAGTTTGGAGGTCTTTAGCTATTGATTCTGCAGACAGTTGGTGACTTCTGCTTACTGTGTGCTTCAGAATGCACTGACCCCACTCTGTCATTTTATGTGGCCTATCACTTCATGGCTGAGTTGCTGTTGTTCCCAGTTGCTTTTACTTTGTTGCATACCACTAACAGTTGACTGTGGAATATTTAGTAGCAAGGAAATTTCATGGATGGACTTATTGCACAGGTGGCAACCTATCACGGTACCATGCTTGAATTCCCTGAGCTCCTGAGAGCGACCCATTCTTTCACAAATGTTTGTAGAAGCAGTCTACATGCCTAGGTTTTTGATTTTATACACCTGTGTCCATGGAGGTGATTGGAACACCTGAATCCAATTATTTGAAGGGGTGTCCCAATAGTTTTGGCAATATAGTGTATATTTAAAATAAATTATGGCCAGTGTTTCAGTTAAGGGACATTTACAAGTACACAAGTATTCAATAATAAATCTCCATGGGACTGGAGAAAACCATACACATTGATAACTCTGATATAAAACTTAAGTATCTTTAATGAAAAAAACTTGTACATAATGATAAAAAAAAGCTATAATTTTGATGAACTTGACTGGACTTTGCCAATTGTTGCTTCTTCTGGATTTCTCCAAAATATAATTATTTTATAGAAATTGTTGTTATTTTGAAAATAATTATATAGTTACATGTATGGACAGCACAAAGCTGTTATTGTGGCCTGGTTAAACACCATTCAAAAACTATTACAGCAAAAAGGTCTACCCAATATTAAACTTTTTTTCAGAATTTCCTAATATTTTTCTTGTCACAATTTCTTAAAAACATAAAAGCTGCCTTATAAATAGTTAATGAAAAAATCATAATCTCATGTGCTATTGAACTATTTTTTGCCAGTAACAGATTTTCTAATAAATCAGCATATTATGGCTGCTTAGTTGGTGTCTGAACCTAAGGTAAACTATGGGCAAAGCTGCCATGGATGAGTTAGAGGGTGATTAAATGGATTTTATGTCCTTTTGTTTTGGGCAAAAAATATAGTCGATGAATATATTACAACTTAGGAGAACTACTGCTATTGAATAATACATCAAGTTGACAGGTAATAACCCTGTGTACTATTAGGATATAATTTCCCTTTAAAATAGCTGGTCGTTAGCGCTGTAGCCTATCAACTGATTTTTGGCTTAAGTAGTGGACAAAATGAGACCGCTAGGCATGACATAACCTTGATTGTTTTATGTTGCTACTTCTGCTGGGCAAACAGTAGTTATTGGAAGACAATTACAGAGCCGTGAACAGAGACATCTATTATGTGAAAATTGCTAATGACATAAAAGACAAGTTACAATATCCTTAGAACAGCTGCATCAATTTAGAGCCAAGTAAAGAGAAACTGATATATACACTTTGTTACTGCTTTTACTGCTATTTGTATAGCTTTGGTCAATGTATGTAAATATTATCACTGTGATAAGCATACATATTAATTGGAAATATTTATAAATCTAATACATTTTAAATAATTCAACATATACATCAAAAGTTTTTTTTCTTTTTTTAGCCACAATGTGTGTGATATGGTCCAGATAGACATTTAAACTTTGTGTGGGTTATTTGCCAAAACTGGAAAGTGCAAAATCTGGTGCAGCTCTGCATAGAAACCAATCAGTTTTCAGGTTTTTTCTTCAAAGCTTAATTAAATAAGCTGAAGTTAGAAGATTGGCTACCATGCACAGCTGCACCAGAGTTCTCCAGTTTTAGTAAATCTCCCCCAGTGTATTCATTTTATAGAGCTCAACTAGTCTGATGAGGATCTCTTAGCCCCCTTCAGTGTATTCATGTTTTTTTATGGTCTCAGAAGACTATAACTGCATGCCTATCAACCGATGTCTCCACCTCCCAAAATGAAGTTTAACTGAGAAAAACATGTACTAATTGCATCTGCTCAAAATTAATTGTGAAACACTTAGAAAAAAAATTAAAGACCTTTGCAAGCCCTTAAGAGCTACTCTGTGAGAAAACAGATCTAAAAAGGAAAAATCTGCAAAAGAAGGCAGTAAATACTTAATTTTCTCATTGTCCATGCTGCCAAATGCTGTACCGATCAGTAGAAATAGTCTCCAGTAGTCCACATGAAAACCAATACTTTTGAGAATGTTGCTCTCTTGTGTCCCGGCAACTCTCACTGGTTCCTACCATCCTCACATTACTACCCTATCCTACCATGATGTGATATCAAAGGGAGGAACTGGTGAAAGCCGTGAGAGCCCAGAGGTCAACACTTCCAGACACTGGCTCCTCTCTCTGACCTCACATAACTTCTGTGTCCTGCTGTCAGAGAGGTAACCATTGAAAGGTAAGGAGGACCCAGGATATTGACAGTAGTATTAAAATTCCCAGCTAATAGCATCAGGGAACATTACATTTCTAGGTAGAAGTGGAAATACCTGTTCACCTAGATAAGTTTCCACAGTTCCAAATGTATAGTGATCTAGTTTCACTGAAGCTTGGCGAGGCAGATTCTAGAGGTAACCACAGTATAGACAAATTCCCAAAGTCTATTGACTCAGGATATCAGATACTGACAGTTTAGTGACTTATATAGTGTAAGTGGTCTAATTTGTATATACAGTATAAATATATATATATATATATATATTATTTTTTTTTTCTTTTTCTAGGAAAGAGCATGTTGTGGACAGACTGGGCAGTGGGCTTACACTGGAACTAGAACTCAAATAAGTTCCTTTATGAGCAAGTAGAGATGACTATGGCTAACCACACTGAATGCACAAGGTGTTAGGTTTAGGATGCTAATGGTGATTTTAGAGAGGCATAAATGGAGCTACAGTAATACCTCGGTTTACGAATTTAATTCGTTCTGTGGGAAGTTTCGTATAGTGGAAAATTCGTAAACCGAAACACCGTTTCCCATTAGAATGCATTGAAAACCAATTAATCCGTTCCTGAGGAAAAAAAGTCAAACACAAGTCTTTTATCTGTTCAAAACTCTTTATAAAGTGCACTTTTCAAAGGCATTAATACTGTACAGGGACAGGATAACTCAAGCAATAGCCTGTCAATAACATGTCAAACATCCAACTTCAAATTTTAAAACACACATCTTTTAAAACATGGCAAACTTTTCAAACAATTTCAACACTCTCTGGAGGAGGAGCAGAGCAACTGGGCAGCACTAACACAAGCAGGTTCTTCTTCATGTCTAGGCTGTTTTAGTAGGAATCTTTCCATTGTCTGCTGCCTCCGGCGCCTTTTCAGCATCCCTCGGAAAGGGGACATGACGTCGGTGAAAACTGTTCACAAGTCTCTGGGCTAGAGCCTTATCTGGGTGGTGCTGCTGTACAAAAGCCTGTAGGTTTTCCCACAGTTGGCATGCCTCCTTGAGATCCCTGGAAGAGCTGTTCCTCACTTGTTTCCTCTTCCTCAAATGAGACCCGCTCCTCCATCTGCAGTTCCACCAGGTCCTCAGTGGTTAGCTCACGGTTGTGTCCCTCCTCTACCAGCTCGCAGATATCTTCCTCAGTCACCTCCAGCCCCATGGTCCTCCCCAAGGAAACAATCTCCTTCAACACTGTTGACTCTGGTGCAGGTGCAGAAGCATCGTAATCAGGTGTCACAACACAGTCTGGCCACAGGTTGCGCCAAGCTGAATTTAGGATTCTATGGCTGACCCCGGCCCAGGCAATGGTGATAATCTGCAGACAGCTCACAATGTCAAAATGGTCTCTCCAAAATTCATGGAAGGTGAGGCTTGATTGATCTGTCATCTCAAAGCATCACTAGAAAAGCTCCTTTGTGTAGAGTTGTTTAAAATTGGAGATGACCTGCTGGTCCATTGGCTGGAGTAGTGGGGTGGTGTTAGGCGGAAGGAACACGATTGTGATGAAGTTAAAGTCCTCCAACAAGTCTTCCTCGAGGCCTGAAGGATGAGCAGGTGCATTGTCCATGAGCAGCACAGCCTTGACTGGCAGGTTATTGTCGACAAGGTGCTGCTTGACAGCAGGACCAAAAACAAGATTGACACACTTCACAAACAAGAGGAGTGTGACCCAAGCTCAACTGCTCCTACTTCACCTTGTGTTTCTTGAAGGCCTGTGGGTTCTCTGAGTGATAGATGAGCAGGGGCTTGATCTTAAGGTCCCCACTGGCATTGGCGCAGAACAGGAGGGTGAGATGGTCCTTCATCGACTTGTGGCCAGGCAATGAGGTCTCCTCTTCCGTGATGAAGGTACGCTTTGGTATCCTCTTCCAGAAGAGCCCAGTCTTGTCACAGTTGAAGACCTGCTAAGGAAGGTAGCCCTCTGAAATAATGAACTCCAGGAACTCTGTAGCAAATTCCTCAGCTGCAGCAACATCAGAACTTGCGGCCTCTCCATGCTTGACCACGCTGTGGATGCCAGATCTGGTCTTGAACCTTTCGAACCACCCCCTGCTTGCCTTGAAGCCTTCTGCATTGGCTGACATTCCTGGCTGTTGGTTGAGGAGGTCAGTGTGCAAGGCCTTGGCTTTTTTTCGCAGATGATTGCCTCGGTCACTGTGTCCCCTGCACGCTGCTTCTCTTCAATCCAGAGCAGGAGCAACTTTTCGACCTCCTCCAGAACAGGAGGTTGTTTCTTGGAGACCCTGGTGACTCCCTTGGCTGCATCTCTCCCAGTTATTTTCTCTTTCATCTTTAGGATGGTACCATTTGTGGAGGCACACTGTCAGGAATGGACTAGCCAGCAATGGTGGGACTCACCTGCCTTTTGATCTGCAGTACCAGGGCTGGCCAGCGGGTGCTCCCAGCAATCAGAGACTCAACTTTGCAGCCAGCTAACACCTGGAACTGATTATGCTGGGGTATTTAAGGGATGGCCAGACTTGCAGACTCGGCCTTGGTGTTGTGTTTCTCTTGGGCCCTGTATCCTGTTCCTGCTCTCTGTTCCTGTCTGATTCTCTGCTGACCCTGCTCTGATCCCTGGCTTGTCTGACCATCCCTCTGCCTGACCCTCTGTACTACGCTGCTTGCTACCTGTTCTGATCCCTGGCTTGTGACCCTGACCATCCCTCTGCCTGACCCTCTGTACTACGCTGCTTGCTACCTGTTCTGATCCCTGGCTTGTGACCCTGACCATCCCTCTGCCTGACCCTCTGTACTACGCTGCTTGCTACCTGCTGAACCTGGCCTGTGACCCCGACCAATCTCCGCTTGCTCCCCCTGTACCTACCTGCCCAATTGATATTGACCCGGCCTGCCTGACGACGCTTGCTTGTATGTACTGTTATCTGTGGGTGGTTGGTTTGGTTTGTTTGCACTGTATTATGTTTAGTATTGCACTGCGTTTATGTTTGTATTGTTAGTGTTAATAAATTATATTGTTTATCACATATCTGAAGTCTGCGTTTCCCTGCGTCAGTCACACACCTCTGGTCACACCTGGGAGCCCTGACACACTCTTTCCATACTCTTTTGCAAGGTCAGTCAATCGCATTCCTCCTTCATGCTTCCTGACGATTTCTTTCTTGACCTTAAGCAGAATCATCTCCTGCTTCCTCTTTCCAGCTTCCGCTGCTTTCTTGGGTGCCATGACACCACAGTCACTAAGTGAGCAGAAAATAAAACAAATGCTTTACTGTACACCCACACCCAGTCAGTCCAAGAGCCCCAAGTCTATCAGTAACAGGCATGCACAGCACATGAGCTGGCATGGAAACCACCCCACAATGCAAAACACACAGTAGCAGGCATGCACAGCACATGAGCTGGCATGGAAACCACCCCACAATGCAAAACACACAGTAGCAGGCATGCACAGCACATGAGCTGGCATGGAAACCACCCCACAATGCAGAACACACAGTAGCAGGCAACTAGTACACGGCTGTTTGCAAGTTACCCATTCAGTCTGTTTCAGATTCCAGCCCCTAGGCTTGTGTCTTAACTTCATCTTGCTGATAAACTACAGCTTTTCATCACTCCTAACTGTACTTACAAAATTCTGTTGTAGCTATACTTCAGTAGGAGAGGCCACCCTCTTCACCTCAGGATCTCTACTCAGGTACGTGACAGTTGGCTATGAAGAAAGCTACATTCTAACACAGGAAAATAAATTCTACAAAAATGTCCCCTCTGCCTGTATACCCATTGAGACACACCCAGTACCTCCACAACCCTGGCAAAAACCTGCATCAGATGTTTTTTTGCTAGATAAAGCAAATTATACTCTGATTGAAGGCTAACACAGCAGGTGTTTTTAAAAGGAACCTTTAAAAACACCTTAAAGTAGAACTGTAGGCAAAACATTTTTTTTTTCATTTTGGATAGAGTAGGGGAGGGTTATAACTGTTAGATTTATTTTCGCCATCTGTGTTCCATTGCAGAGATTTCCCTTCACTTCCTGTTCCATAGCCAAACAGGAAGCGAGAGGAAATCCCTGCAAATTAAGGAAATTCTTTGGGGAACTCCAGGTCACCAGAACTGGTGTCCCCATTGAAAAAGATTTCCCCTCTATTACTTTTCTGGGGACAACCCAAAATTTGGGAATTTCTTTTACTTTCATTTTCAAAGATAATGGTAAACAGGACAAATAGAGAGGGTCAATCTCCTTAACGGGGTACAGACAACAATAACAACTGATGAGTATTCTAATCCCTCTGCACTCTACCCAAAGCTAAAAAAAAGTTTTGATCCTAGTTGTATTTTAAGTATCTTGTTATGGAGGAACCGAAAGTACTTTTTGTAGACAGAACAGCTGCTCAACTGCCCAGTCCAGCCCAGAAGGAAGACAAGGCCGCTCATCCTACCTCCTGCCCTCCATACCCCAGACTCAAGATGTGACCAACATCAGTATCTCCTCTTCCACAGCTTAGCTGGGCTAGCCAGGACGAGGTGTGGCAGAACAT
Organism: Staurois parvus; assembly: GCF_062004578.1. Taxonomy (NCBI): domain Eukaryota; kingdom Metazoa; phylum Chordata; class Amphibia; order Anura; family Ranidae; genus Staurois; species Staurois parvus. The sequence goes on from NW_028317971.1 coordinate 11,624,681, forward strand.
GTTACACAAAGGCAGAACCTATCCACAGGATAAGAACTTGCTCAAGAGACATCCAGAGCTACAGCAGAGCATGAGGGCCATCCTGCTTGACTGGCTGTTGGAGGTATGTGAAGCCTATTAACTACACATGGAGACTTTCTACCTGGCCCAAGACTTCTTCGACTGATATATGGTCATCCAGCAGAATGTGCTGAAATCCAGCATGCAGCTCATGGGCATCACTTCATTATTTATCGTTGCCAAGCTGGAGGAGATCTACCCCCCTAAGCTGCATCAATTTTCCTATATTACAGACAACGCTTGTACAGAAGACGAGATCATCTGCATGGAGCTGATCATCATGAAGGCACTTAAATGTATTTTATCTCCAATGACGGCGGTCTTGTGGCTGAACATCTACCTACAAGTGACAGTTGCAGCATTTCCTTCTGTCGCAGTACCCCCAGGAGATGTACATACAGATAGTGGTGCTGTTAGATCAGTACGTCTTAGACATTGCCTGTCTGGAATATCCATACAGCATCCTTGCTGCATCTGCGCTCTACCACTTCTCCAATGCTGAGCTGGTGGAAAAAGTGTCTGGCTATGAGTGGACAGAACTGGAGGATTGCATCAAATACATTGTGCCTTTCGCTATGGTCATAAAGGATGCCGGGAAACAGTCCAAAATGAAGTTCTTCCAAGGGGTGGACATCGAAGACATGCACAATATCCAGACACACACAGGCTGCTTACAACTGCTGGAAATGGCTTAAGCTAAGCAAAAACTGCTCAACAACCGACCAATTACTCTCTTCTCTGCCTATGCTAAGCAACCAGCTGCAACCACAAGCATTCCACCTATCCTGGGCAAAACAAAAATGGAGGTATAAACAGAAAGTTCAAGTGAAATACTACAGTGGAACTTCAAGGCCATCAATTGCTTTACAGAAAGTATACCATATTGTGATGAAAATTCCTGGGGGAACATAGCTCCTAAGTTGTGTAAACTGTAAACTACAACCTCCCATATCTTGGTGCCAATTGAGGATGATGGTGCGTATAAATGAAAGATAATAACTGATAAAAACAAAGAAATAAAGACAATCTGATAGAAATACAAATTTGAAAGTTGCTCTTCAGGCACCAGAAACAAAACATGACTCTGTAAAATACGCTTATACAGTGGTGTCAGAAAACAGAAAAATGTGATTTGCATAATCTAAAGTCACTACAATTTTAATTATCAACATGCACTATGATGTGATTACTAATTATGCTATAGTTTTCTCTGTATATTTTTCTCTTATTTGTTGTACATCACAAGGTGGCACCACAGCAGGGTGTGTCAATCTTGACATTCAGCTGTTGATTCAAGGTGTGACTGGAACCATATTGGTTCTGTTAGATGCTGAATAAACTGAATGCAACAAGCAAGTCTTTTGTATTCTTCTACAGATTCCAAGCACAGAAATACCACAACAGAACAGTACACAAGCTAGGCTGGGAAATGTTACCTAAAGTATCTAATATATTACAACTAACAATAGGCTTTAATTCTTGCTTCATAACTTCAAGACTGATTCATATCACTTCACACAGCACTCCCGATTCTGTCTTCACACTTATCTACCTGGTCCCTCTGCAATTAATAGACCGAACACACATTCCCTTTGGGATGCAAATAAAGCAGCCAAAGACTTGCAGCAATTATTAGTTATGCTTTAGGTTTAAAGCTTAATTTCCTCTGGTGAGGAACATTATCAGAAGTCTGCTGCTATTACTGACAGAGAAAATATCTCTCATCATCACAACACAAGCTTTCCAACACAAATTTTTCAAAGCACAACTTGTTGTGTAATTCACCCTAAATTGGATGTTTCAGGTTATATACTAGTTTCTTAACAATATTCTACTCTGGGAACTGACAAATGACAAGTAATGCATAGCCATGATTTAAGGGGGTAATGGGAAATGACCCTCTCCAATGGTGTTGGAAACAAGTAGATAGCTAGAAGGATTATAACCTTTCCTATGTGGAAGAGTGGGTTTGATAATACATTTGGCAGTGCCTCTACCCAGGACAGGGCCTTGTGAGCAGAGGAGATTCCCTTCCTGGAAATTAACCAGTAATCTATCAAAAGCAATTGGGATCAGAGAAACGATTGCACCCAGTATATACCATTAACCATATATATATACACACACACACACCTATAGAAATAGCCCATCAGATGATGAAAGATTAGTATTAGCACATTCATCCAAACATATATAACATAAGCAAATGGGTCCAGCAGGAGTTCTAGTGGAGTTGCACACATACACCAATCAACCACAACTTTATGGCCATTCACCTAATATTGAGTAGGTGCCCCTTTTCCAAAACAACCCTGAACTGTTGAGTTATGGAGGCCACTAGACCTCTGAAGCAGGGGCGGACTGATCATTTGGAAACTTGGGCACTGTCTGAGGGCCCGGGGTCAGTAGGGGGCCCCATGAGATGCCCTGGTACCTTTTTCATAGGCTTTTTTGAGTTTGGGCAAGGACACAGGGGCCCCATGAACCCCTATTGCCTGGGGGCCCCATGAGTAGTCAGTCCGTCCCTGCTCTGAAGGTATGATGTGGTATCTGGCATGAAGCTGTCAGTAGGGGATTCTTTAAGTCCTGCAGGTTGCGAGGCGGAGCTTCTATGGATCAGACTTGTTTTGCCAGAATTTGGAGGCCAAATCAACATCTCAGATTCATTGTTCTATTTCCCCAACTATTCCTGACCCATTTTTGCAGTGTGGTGAGGCCCATTATCCTGCTGAAAGAGGCCACTGCCATCAGGGAATGCAGATCCATGAAGGGAAGTACTTAGTCAGCAACGATGTTTAGGTAGGTGTCAAGTATGAGTCCGCATGAATGACAATACCCAAGATTTCCCAGCAGAACATTGCCCAAAGAGTCACACTACCTCTGCTGGCTTGCCTTCTTCCCATAGTACATCCTGGTGCCACCTCTTCCCCATGTATGTGATGCACATGCACCCATACATCCACATGATTCAAAAGAAAATGTGATTCATCAGAGCAGGCCACTTTCTTCCATTGCTCTATGGTTCAGTTCTGATGCTCCTGTGCCCATTGTACAGCCCTGGCCAAAAGTTGTGAGACACAAATATTAATTTTCACAAAGTCTGCTGCTTCAGTGTTTTTAGATGTTTTTGTTTAGATGTTACTGTGGTATACTGAAGTATAATTACAAGCATTTCATACGTGTCTAAAAGCATATGTTGATTGGCGCTGTAGAGGTGTTAGTTATAGGGAGAGTCCATATATTAGTTCATATAAGAGACCATATAAAAGTCCAAGAGAGAACACAATAAACGGAATCAGCGGCAACACCCTTAGAGCAAAGCTGAGACTCTGTAAGTACAAGGAAACAGAGGGGAACCAGACTAAGTGCAGCATAGTGAAGTTTATTAAAAACACACAATTGGCAACTCACTGAAATGTAGACAAAGAAAGGCATGTCAGTGTTGTTTCTGGATGTATCCCCTGTGGGTAGTCACTTCCAGGCTGTCTGTGCGTGGCTGGACTGTGGAGCAGGAAAAATCCCAATGCAGCCATCCGCCGCATTAACCAGCGTGGAACGCAAGACATGACATCAGCAAAAGAGCATGATTATGTAAATGGGCATTAACGCATTTCAAAGCTTCTGCTTCTTCTTCAGGCTTTTATTGACAATTAAATTAGGTTTATGCAAAGAGTCAATATTTGTAGTGCTGACCCTTCTCTTTTAAGACCTTTGCAATTCACCCTGGCATGCTGTCAATAAACGTCTGGGCAACATCCTAATGGTAGCCCATTCTTCTATGATCAATGTTTGGATTTTTTTTGCTCACCCGCCTCTTCAAGATTGACCACAAGTTCTCAATGGGATTAAGGTCTGGGGAGTTTCCTGGCCATGGACCCAAAATCTTGATGTTTTTTACCCCAAGCCACTTAGTTTTTACTTTTGCCTTATGGCAAGGTGCTCCGTCATGCTGGAAAAGGCATTGTTTATCACTAAACTATTTTTGAATGGTTGGGAGCAGTTGCTCTCGGAGGATGTTTTATACCATTCTGTATTCATGGCTGTGTTCTTAGGCAAAATTGTGAGTGAACCCACTCTCTTGGCTAAAAAGCAACCCCACAGATGAATGGTCTCAGGATGCTTTACAAGCATGATACAGGACTGATGGTAGAGCTCACCCTTTCTTCTCCGGACAAGGTTTTTTCCAGATGCCCCAAACAATTGGAAAGGAGATTCATCAGAGAAAATTACTTTATTCCAGTCCTCAGCAGTCCATTCCCTGTACCTTTTGCAGAATATCAGTTTGTCCCTTATGTTTCTCCTGGAGAGAAGTGGCTTCTTTGCTGCCCTTCTTGACACCAGGCCATCCTCCAAAAGTCTTTACCTCACTGTGCGCACAGATGCACTCACACCTGACTACTACCATTCCTGAGCAAACTATGCACTGGTGGTGCAAGATCCCGCAGCTGAATCAATTTTAGGAGATGGTCTTGGAGCTTGCTGGACTTTGTTGGGCTCCCTGAAGCCTTCTTCACAACAATTGAACCTCTTTCATTGAAGTTCTTGATGATCCAATAAATGGTTGATTTAGGTGCAATCTTAGTGGAAGCAATATCCTTGTCTGAGAATCCCTTTTTGTGATAAGCAATGGTGACTGCATGTGTTTCCTTGTAGGTAAATTAATATTTGTGCCATTCTCAAACCTTTTTGCCAGGGCTGTAGATGGTTTTGGCTGTGGACACGGGGTAGCATGGGCACCTGACTGGTCTGCAGCTATGCAGCCCCATACACACAACAAACTGAGATGTTTTCTGCTTTCAACATATCAACTTTAGGGACAACATATTCACCTGCTGCCTAATATATCCCACCCATTTTCAGATACCATTGTTACAAGATAATAAATGTTATTCACTTTACTTGTGGTCATAAAGATATGGCTGATCAGTGTATATCTGGGAATATACAGTTATTTAACCATGATAACGCCAGATGAAAGTAGCAGCAAATTCCAGTTTCAGGGGCCCCAGGGATGATCACAGGTTCAATGTCTGTTGTGGCTCCGAAGGGCTGAATACTGGGTCAGCTATGATGAGGAAATCCTTCAACCAGCACTTGACCAGCCTGAGAAGCATTTTCTTACCAGGAAGGTCAGTGGACACTAGAACTCAGTGTCAGCCTATTTACTTTGCTCCTCACAATTTAACAGTTTTCTAATGTGCTATGCAACCAGGCTTCTAGTTACCTATGGGCCATCAAATGCCTTTCCTTTTTTTAGAATTTTCCCCATCTTAAATAAGAAGTTAACTGTTTAAACCCCCTTCTCATTGGCCTGCCTTTACACAAGCTATCCCCCTTCAGTTTATCATAAATGCAGCTCATTTATACTACTCATAGTGGATCAGCAGCTGGTGAACCCCTGTGCCAATCCATCCATTAGCTTTTGTTAGCCTAATGTATACAATTCATGCTAACAACAACAAACATACAAAGCCATCAACAACTCTGCCCCCAGCTACGTCAACAACCTAATTTTAAAATAGCACCCAAAACCATCTACTTTGCTCCTTCCTGCTCTCTAGCTCCCTCATTACCTCCTCCCATGCTCACCTTCAGGACTTCTTCAGTGACTTCTGGAACTCCCTACTCTAATCTGTCTATCTCCTACTCTGTCTTCTTTCAGGCAATACCTGAAAATTCATCACATCAGGGAAGTCTATAACGTCTTCACCTAAAACTGAACTCCAACTAGCATAGCCTTTCTTATCCATTTGTATTGAATTGTATTATAAGTGTCATATCTCACTTTATTGTGTAAACTGCTGCACAAACAGATGGGACTATATAAATCCTACATAATAAAACTACCCTATGCTATTTACTAAGCCCTGATCTAAAGTTAACTAGAGAATTCCAGGCCAGAAGAGACTTTACTTAGAAGCTGCATTTAAATTATATTTCAATAAAGAGGTTCACCTAATAATATACTGTAAGGTATATTATTAGTAGCATATACTCAGCTATCTGGCATTGTGAAACTGAGACAGTAACAATGGAACAAAGATACTTACTGTTTATCACAAGACTTCAAATACACACAAAAAATATGTGCAGCAATAGTTAAACTATTGGAACACAGGGGCAATTGCCTAATAGTCTCTGCTCCTGGTCTGAATGAAATAGAGTACAGAGAAAACCAGCAGCACCTCCTTCATAAATGATTATGTCGTCCACTTTCTGGAAACTTTCCTGTACAAGAATATCACATTCTTCCAGTCTGGGGTATCTGACTCAGCTAGCAAGGACTGAAAGTACATGTGCACCCTAAAGCAGGAAATACTAAAGCTGGAAATAAACTGTTAGTGTATTCCTTTTGCCAAAAAAAAATCCAACCAAACTAATGAGGTGGATGGAAGAATCCCCTCACTGGAACATTGTATCCTGGCAGCAGCACCCACAGCTGTCACAATACCCTGGATAGCAGCTGCAGCCGATTGACTCAGTTTTCTAATCTGCCATGCATCCAGGCCTCTAGCTACCTATAGACCATTGAACGCCTTATATTTCTAGAATTTGCCCTTTCTTAAATAAGGACAATTCAAAGCTACTAATTCACTCTTGGTTTTTTCTCACCTGCAGCCGAGGAACCACCTGAATTTGATCAGTGTATGGTCAGCTTTACTTTGGGGTATTTACCAAGCAGTAGCTAATTACAAATACTGACACCAGAGAGAAGACTAGCTTCCTACAAACAATTAAAGACTGCTTCAAGCAGAATATGCCATCGTTCAACAGACTCCAGTGTGGTAAATCATTACTAGAACTCTGGTACACCCATGTAGGTCTCTACTCTACTCCTCTAGTGGCACTTGAGCTTCTTGGTTCTCCATATTTTTGTGTGCCATATAAAGGCCTCAACTGCACATCCTTTTCTGTTATCTGACTTTATGTTGCATGCTAATGTGCCTCAGATATGAAGGTCTAAATCTGCATTACAGTATACTAAGCTTCTCCACTCACATCCCTGGGGGAGCAAACAACTACTTGTATACCAAATAAACTTATCGCTGGTTGCTTTCTTTGGTGATCACTTTTGTAAAAGTGGCTGGGTGGTGGCAAATGGAAATATGTTAGCTTTATTTACCTAAATGCTAGGGCAATGAAGTGCTCTTGGACCAGACATACTAAAGAGGAAAGTGAGAGAAACGCACCTGTGTTCACTTCAAACATCCAATCATGGAAAGAAGAGGTTCTACGTTTTCAAATTCCCCTGCAGAGGATTGGATGTTTGAAGTGCACACAGGTGCACCTTAGCTCCCTTTCCACTTTAGTAAATCTCTCCTGGATCACTTCACTGCTCTTCACACTTGAATAAATCAGGCCTTTTATGTATAATGCTTTATGTAATTTATGGATTGTAAGATGCGTTATCTTTGAATATATAACACTTTGAGCTTACTAGCAGTAATGTTTACTTACTTTAATAATCATCTCATAGCCAATACCATCCGTGTTCTAGCATTACTCAAGGTAATTGTGCGTTTTCTAATAAAGAGCACATCATTAGACTGCGTTCTTCCAAGGTGTTATTGATTCAGCAAAAGCTGAAAATCATGACGATTTTTAGCTTTAACAAGACTCTAAAATGAATCACTACATTGTAAAATAGCAAGACCTTAAAAGTAACCCAAAATATGCTACATATAGCAGAAAATGTATCAAAAGCTACTGTGCAGCTATTTAAGGAAAGCACTTGTAGTCACTTGCTCATTAAATGCAAGCTTTTTAGGTTTGGAAATCTTCCACACATAAGATAGACATTTAGCCTTTATAATATGCTTATTGTTAAGCTTATTTTCCTAGAATACCTACTGTCTATAAGCCTGATTTATTGGGAAGAGACAGCTGAATATGGCATCCAAACTGTGACAAATCCTGTGGAGTTAGCTTTATTGTTCAGCCATAACATATTTAAAGGAGAACTACTCTCAGATGTTTTAGAAACAACAACTGCTACCCATTGGTAATGATTCAACATTAGTCTCTTGAAGATAGTAGTGTACTGCTCACTTTTTTTCTCATGGGGCTGCCTGTGATGATTACACTTTCAGATCACACCCTGTGCACAGATCATTCTGCTCTGGAACAGCAATCTTTGCACTGGTGATCAGCACTGGGGCAGGTTAACTATCCAGTTAACCTGTTATACACACATGGTAATTTCCACCACCTGATAACACACAGGGGCAGGGGCGAACTGACAACTCATGGGACCCCCGGGTAATAGGGGATCATCGGGACCCTGTGTCCTTGCCCAAACTTAAAAAAGCCTATGAAAAAGGTACCAGGGGCATCTCATGGGGCCCTGTAAGGAACCGCCTGGCGGTACCTCTAGCAGCCCACTGGTTAGGTTTCCCCAGATTGCGGAGTCTAAGTCCCGGTACGCTTGTTCACCAGGGCCCCTGATGGTGGGGATGGACTTGGAGCAAACCGAGACCAGGTTGCGGCTCCTGAGTACACCCTCCTGTGGTAGAGGGATCCGCCAGAGGTTTTTGCAGGGGGAGAGCCTGATGTGAAGAGGCGGATATGCCAGAGCGAGGTGGATGGATAGATGGATGAGCAGGAGCGTGGTCAGACAAGCCGAGTCGGTAGCCGTGGGAGCAGTGCGGTACAAAGCAGCGGGCAGAGAATGGTGGGGTCACACGCCAGGTCAGCAACAGAATATCAGGTCCAATAGGGGGCATCCAGGAGGGAGGTCAGGCAAGCCAGGGGTCAGAGCAGGAGAATACAGCAAGGTCAGGAACAATCCGGGTCAGCAACAATCAGGAATCACGAACAGCAAATCAGGAACACAGGGAGACCAAACGGCAACTCCTGTCAGTGCAGGGTGGTTTAAATACTTTGAGTGCGCATGCACGGATTCCATCTCCGCTGCGGACGGCCAGGACCTAGTGCCCATACACTAGCGTGAATGGGCACAGTGCGCCTGCGCCGAGCTGCGGATTGTGGCGGCTCCTGACAGGCCCCCTACTGACCCCGGGCCCTCGGACAGTGCCCGAGTTTCCAAATGGTCAGTCCGCCCCTGCACAGGGGTTGATTTACTAAAGCTGGAGAGTGCAAAATCTGGTGGAGCTCTGTACAGAAACTAATGGGCATCCAGTTTTTTTGCCAAAGCTTAATTGAACAAGCTGAAGTTAGAAGCCTTTCTGCTACCATGCACAGCTGTGCCAGATTTTGCACTCTCCAGTTTTAGTCAATCAACCCATACCACCACAACATCTGTAGTTCTGATTTATGCTTTAGTTGTAGTTATGATTTCGTTTTATGTTTTTGAAGCATCTGTTGTCTCCTTTCATTTGCTAGAAAGTTGGAGATTTAGTTCTTGATTAAGAGGTTATTGGATGCTTTTGTGCTATTTTTCAACTCGCTTCCCTCCTGTGGTCTAAACACTCTTCTGAAAGGGGTGCCCACCAGAAGAAGGGGTGCAAAACAATGAGCATCCATGGCCTAAACATTGGTCAGTGTGGCCCCATGACATGCCCAGAGAATGTGGAAGAGTCTAATGCTCTTCTGGGGTCACAGATTTGTACCAAGTGCCTCCTTTAGCTTCATTTGTTCTGTCCTTGCTGCACATTGCCATATGTGCAGCTCGACATGCAGCTAATCCTTCCTATCCTCCAATAAGCCAGACTGTATGAACAATTTCTGGGGCTTTAATAAAATGAACAGGGTGAGGTGAAAATGGGAACTAATAGAAAGAAACATACAGTAAGAAGACACAATAGTGTCTTCTGTTACTGAGGTTTGTGGAAGATACTAGGTACAAGTAGATTCAGTTCCTACCAGTGATGCTGCCACTAAGACAAGACACAAGTTTAGCGCTCCACTATGGACATGTGCTAAGATGATGGGTGGGCTTTGGAGCGGTTTCTTCTTCACATTTGCTCTTGAAATTGTAGCCTAAGCTTCCCATTATGCTTTGTGTTGGAATGAGGGAAAATGGAAGAATGGAGACCTTTCAGCTTCAAATACCAGTAAACAAGCTCAATAATTAATGCAGGATTGTGCACTTTGACCAATAGATGAAGTCCAAGACAAATATAACAGGTAACCAATAAAACATTATAAACTGTATGCTTGAGGCATGACACAATTACTGCTGCAGTCTGCAGAGAGAGGGTTTGTTTCCACTATTCAAGCAGGATTACCTCTCTGCAGTACTAGTTGATGGGAGAAGTACTTGGATGAACTCTGAGTAACCAGGTACATGAAAAGAGCCAGACAGCCAGACTGTCTGGCCTCTTAGTAAATTCTGCACTAACACTGGGTGGAATGGGCGGTGTATGAACTCCACCACCTAATGGAACTCCTTGCTTTGTTCTGTCTATGCATCTCAAAGTTCTCCCTTAGTTTTAGGTCCGGCATGAAACATCTGCAAGCTTGATGTTTGCAAAAAGGGCCACTGCCAAAACAACAAACATTATTGCTAACAAGAGCAAAAGGGATAGCTGAAACTGCTCTATGTCTGCGATAGTACACATATAGCAGAAACTTGTGATGTTTCAAATCAAAGGCATTTAAATCTCAGAGGTCTTCCACAGCCTGAACATCTTGTACATCTACATTCCAGCTCTTATTAGCCTAATTCAGCTTGCTGGATAAGACGCAATGGAGGCTTTTGATACCATAGCTGATTTAGGGGAGACATTTCATGTTGAATCAGATTTCTGCTATGTATTTTCATCTGCTGCAGAGCAGTGTGTGGGTACAACAGGATATAGAAACCGAGGGAGAGAGTGCATTAGAGAAAAACAGGAAGGAGGGGGAAGATACAGAAAAATTAATAATGTCTCTGCAGCTATTTATATTAGAGGCTGTGAATTTCCGTTCTGTATTACAACTCAGATGCTGAAGTTAAGCTTGTCTTGAAATTAATTTTATCTTGTATACAGTATGCCAATATTCCCTGCTAGAGGCACTATTCACTAACTAAAATTACATTCTTGGTTTAAAATCAAATATTGGAAAAAGCAAAACTGCATTTTGTATAATATGTTAACACAAAATCTTAAGGGCTGTTAAAAGAGTACTAGGCACCATCATGCACTTATTGTTTATTGAAAAAAGGATTGGCCCTTCAATGGGATTTAGAGCTCTCTGGGCTGGGAACCATTCAGGGCAGTAAATGCTGAATCATCAATGCAACCCAAGGCCTTGTGTTCATCCTTAAAAAAATTAACCATAAGTTCATTTGGACATTGGACGAAACGCGTCAGGGTGTGGTCTTCCTGTGACGTCACTACTCATGCTGATTAGAGATGAGCGAATTATTCAAAAATTCGATTCGACTGATTCGGCGAATTCGTGAAAAAATTTCGATTCGAGTCGAATATATTCGCCGCGAATTTAACTTATAAAAGGGTGTTTCTAGGCTTCAGAGAGCCTTTATATTAGTGCAGAACACTGTACCTTTAATTTAAATGCCCTTGGAGTCTGCTGGGGAAGAGAAATAATACTGACAGTCAGTATGACATGCAGATGAGTGCCGTCGATCTTAGAATCACCGCACACTTCACTCATTTGGGCAGTCACGGGGCCAAAACCAGAGTGTGGAGCCACAGTGTGGCGGTGGAGGCAGCAGCAATGGGAGGCCATACAGCACCCTATGACAAAAATGGAAACCACCAGCAGTGTGAGGAGACCTGAAAGTGGCACATGGCAGAGTGTGGCGATGGAGACAGCAGCAATGGGAGGCCGTACAGGGACCCATGAGAGACTCTGGACCTGGCAGCAGCATGAGGAGGCGGTACAGGGGCCCATGACAGATTACGGGCCTGGCAGCAGCATGAGGAGTCGGTACGGGGGCCCATGGCAGATTACGGGCCTGGCAGCAGCAATGGGGGGCCGTACAGGGACCCATGACACACTCTGGACCTGGCAGCAGCATGAGGAGGCGGTACAGGGGCGCATGACAGATTACGAGCCTGGCAGCAGCAACTTGGACAGGAGGACGTTCAGCTTCTGCACCGTCGGGTGTGTGCTCGCAAACTGTTGTCTCTTGGAAACGGATTCCAAGAAAGACTGCTGACGGAATCCGTGAAGAGGAGTAGCAGGAGAAGGAGCATCTGAACGAGCGGAATATGCCAACAAGCGACAACAGGGGCCCATGACAGATTACGGGCCTGGCAGCAGCATGAGGAGTCGGTACGGGGGCCCATGGCAGATTACGGGCCTGGCAGCAGCAATGGGAGGCCCGTAATCTGCCAGCACCCTATGACAAAAAATGGAACACACCAGCAGTGTGTGAGGAGACCTGAAAGTGGCACATGGCAGAGTGTGGCGATGGAGACAGCAGCAATGGGAGGCCGTACAGGGACCCATGAGAGACTCTGGACCTGGCAGCAGCATGAGGAGGCGGTACAGGGGCCCATGGCAGATTAGGGGCCTGGCAGCAGCTATGGGAGGCCCGTAATCTGCCAGCACCCTATGACAAAAAATGGAACACACCAGCAGTGTGAGGAGACCTGAAAGTGGCACATGGCAGAGTGTGGCGATGGAGACAGCAGCAATGGGAGGCCGTACAGGGACCCATGAGAGACTGTGGACCTGGCAGCAGCATGAGGAGGCGGTACTGGGGCCCATGGCAGATTACGGGCCTGGCAGCAGCAATGGGAGGCCCGTAATCTGCCAGCACCCTATGACAAAAAATGTAACACACCAGCAGTGTGAGGAGACCTGAAAGTGGCACATGGCAGAGTGTGGCGATGGAGACAGCAGCAATGGGAGGCGGTACAGGGACCCATGAGACACTGTGGACCTGGCAGCAGCATGAGGAGGCGGTACAGGGGCCCATGGCAGATTAAGGCCTGGCAGCAGCAATGGGAGGCCCGTAATCTGCCAGCACCCTATGACAAAATGGAACCCTGGGCTGGGGCAGGCAGAACCGCCGTATCTTTATCACGGTTTTCCCAGGCCACCGAATGGCGACGCTGCATATGCTGACGCAACGCTGTAGTCCCAACATGGGCCCCCTGGCCACGCTTGACTTTCTGGCCACATAGTCGACATACGGCTACGTTTACTTCCTCGGGCGGCTTGACGAAAAATTGCCACACCGCCGAGTAGGAAACTTTGCCCCCGCTACTCCTCACTGGCTGACTGCTACTTCCTCTGTGCACACCGGCACCACTACTGGCCGTGGTGGTAGGCTGCAGTGGAGCTGGTGCTCTACTCCGTGGCCGTTTGCCTCCACTGACACTGCTGCGACCCTGCTGCCTCCTGGCAGCAGCAATGGGAGGCCGTACAGGGACCCATGACACACTCTGGACCTGGCAGCAGCATAAAGAGGCGGTACAGGGGACCATGGCAGATTACGGGCCTGGCAGCAGCAATGGGAGGCCCGTAATCTGCCAGCACCCTATGACAAAAAATGTAACACAACAGCAGTGTGAGGAGACCTGAAAGTGGCACATGGCAGAGTGTGGCGATGGAGACAGCAGCAATGGGAGGCCATACAGGGACCCATGAGAGACTCTGGACCTGGCAGCAGCATGAGGAGGCGGTACAGGGGCCCATGGCAGATTACGGGCCTGGCAGCAGCAATGGGAGGCCCGTAATCTGCCAGCACCCTATGACAAAAAATGTAACACACCAGCAGTGTGAGGAGACCTGAAAGTGGCACATGGCATGAGACACTGTGGACCTGGCAGCAGCATGAGGAGGCGGTACAGGGGCCCATGGCAGATTAGGGGCATGGCAGCAGCTATGGGAGGCCCGTAATCTGCCAGCACCCTATGACAAAAAATGGAACACACCAGCAGTGTGTGAGGAGACCTGAAAGTGGCACATGGCAGAGTGTGGCGATGGAGACAGCAGCAATGGGAGGCCGTACAGGGACCCATGAGAGACTCTGGACCTGGCAGCAGCATGAGGAGGCGGTACAGGGGCCCATGGCAGATTAGGGGCCTGGCAGCAGCAATGGGAGGCCCGTAATCTGCCAGCACCCTATGACAAAAAATGGAACACACCAGCAGTGTGAGGAGACCTGAAAGTGGCACATGGCATGAGACACTGTGGACCTGGCAGCAGCATGAGGAGGCGGTACAGGGGCCCATGGCAGATTAGGGGCCTGGCAGCAGCTATGGGAGGCCCGTAATCTGCCAGCACCCTATGACAAAAAATGGAACACAACAGCAGTGTGAAGAGACCTGAAAGTGGCACATGGCATGAGACACTGTGGACCTGGCAGCAGTATGAGGAGGCGGTACAGGGGCCCATGGCAGATTAGGGGCCTGGCAGCAGCTATGGGAGGCCCGTAATCTGCCAGCACCCTATGACAAAAAATGGAACACACCAGCAGTGTGTGAGGAGACCTGAAAGTGGCACATGGCAGAGTGTGGCGATGGAGACAGCAGCAATGGGAGGCCGTACAGGGACCCATGAGAGACTGTGGACCTGGCAGCAGCATGAGGAGGCGGTACAGGGGCCCATGGCAGATTAGGGGCCTGGCAGCAGCAATGGGAGGCCCGTAATCTGCCAGCACCCTATGACAAAAAATGGAACACACCAGCAGTGTGAGGAGACCTGAAAGTGGCACATGGCATGAGACACTCTGGACCTGGCAGCAGCATGAGGAGGCGGTACAGGGGCCCATGGCAGATTAGGGGCATGGCAGCAGCAATGGGAGGCCCGTAATCTGCCAGCACCCTATGACAAAAAATGGAACACACCAGCAGTGTGAGGAGACCTGAAAGTGGCACATGGCATGAGACACTGTGGACCTGGCAGCAGCATGAGGAGGCGGTACAGGGGCCCATGGCAGATTAGGGGCCTGGCAGCAGCTATGGGAGGCCCGTAATCTGCCAGCACCCTATGACAAAAAATGGAACACACCAGCAGTGTGTGAGGAGACCTGAAAGTGGCACATGGCAGAGTGTGGCGATGGAGACAGCAGCAATGGGAGGCCGTACAGGGACCCATGAGAGACTCTGGACCTGGCAGCAGCATGAGGAGGCGGTACAGGGGCCCATGGCAGATTACGGGCCTGGCAGCAGCAATGGGAGGCCCGTAATCTGCCAGCACCCTATGACAAAAAATGGAACACACCAGCAGTGTGAGGAGACCTGAAAGTGGCACATGGCATGAGACACTGTGGACCTGGCAGCAGTATGAGGAGGCGGTACAGGGGCCCATGGCAGATTAGGGGCCTGGCAGCAGCTATGGGAGGCCTGTAATCTGCCAGCACCCTATGACAAAAAATGGAACACACCAGCAGTGTGTGAGTAGACCTGAAAGTGGCACATGGCAGAGTGTGGCGATGGAGACAGCAGCAATGGGAGGCCGTACAGGGACCCATGAGAGACTCTGGACCTGGCAGCAGCATGAGGAGGCGGTACAGGGGCCCATGGCAGATTAGGGGCCTGGCAGCAGCTATGGGAGGCCCGTAATCTGCCAGCACCCTATGACAAAAAATGGAACACACCAGCAGTGTGAGGAGACCTGAAAGTGGCACATGGCATGAGACACTGTGGACCTGGCAGCAGCATGAGGAGGCGGTACAGGGGCCCATGGCAGATTAGGGGCCTGGCAGCAGCTATGGGAGGCCCGTAATCTGCCAGCACCCTATGACAAAAAATGGAACACAACAGCAGTGTGAGGAGACCTGAAAGTGGCACATGGCATGAGACACTGTGGACCTGGCAGCAGTATGAGGAGGCGGTACAGGGGCCCATGGCAGATTAGGGGCCTGGCAGCAGCTATGGGAGGCCCGTAATCTGCCAGCACCCTATGACAAAAAATGGAACACACCAGCAGTGTGTGAGGAGACCTGAAAGTGGCACATGGCAGAGTGTGGCGATGGAGACAGCAGCAATGGGAGGCCGTACAGGGACCCATGAGAGACTGTGGACCTGGCAGCAGCATGAGGAGGCGGTACAGGGGCCCATGGCAGATTAGGGGCCTGGCAGCAGCAATGGGAGGCCCGTAATCTGCCAGCACCCTATGACAAAAAATGGAACACACCAGCAGTGTGAGGAGACCTGAAAGTGGCACATGGCATGAGACACTCTGGACCTGGCAGCAGCATGAGGAGGCGGTACAGGGGCCCATGGCAGATTAGGGGCCTGGCAGCAGCAATGGGAGGCCCGTAATCTGCCAGCACCCTATGACAAAAAATGGAACACACCAGCAGTGTGTGAGGAGACCTGAAAGTGGCACATGGCAGAGTGTGGCGATGGAGACAGCAGCAATGGGAGGCCGTACAGGGACCCATGAGAGACTCTGGACCTGGCAGCAGCATGAGGAGGCGGTACAGGGGCCCATGGCAGATTACGGGCCTTGCAGCAGCAATGGGAGGCCCGTAATCTGCCAGCACCCTATGACAAAAAATGGAACACACCAGCAGTGTGAGGAGACCTGAAAGTGGCACATGGCATGAGACACTGTGGACCTGGCAGCAGTATGAGGAGGCGGTACAGGGGCCCATGGCAGATTAGGGGCCTGGCAGCAGCTATGGGAGGCCTGTAATCTGCCAGCACCCTATGACAAAAAATGGAACACACCAGCAGTGTGTGAGGAGACCTGAAAGTGGCACATGGCAGAGTGTGGCGATGGAGACAGCAGCAATGGGAGGCCGTACAGGGACCCATGAGAGACTCTGGACCTGGCAGCAGCATGAGGAGGCGGTACAGGGGCCCATGGCAGATTAGGGGCCTGGCAGCAGCTATGGGAGACCCGTAATCTGCCAGCACCCTATGACAAAAAATGTAACACACCAGCAGTGTGAGGAGACCTGAAAGTGGCACATGGCAGAGTGTGGCGATGGAGACAGCAGCAATGGGAGGCCGTACAGGGACCCATGAGAGACTCTGGAGCTGGCAGCAGCATGAGGAGGCGGTACAGGGGCCCATGGCAGATTAGGGGCCTGGCAGCAGCTATGGGAGGCCCGTAATCTGCCAGCACCCTATGACAAAAAATGGAACACACCAGCAGTGTGTGAGGAGACCTGAAAGTGGCACATGGCAGAGTGTGGCGATGGAGACAGCAGCAATGGGAGGCCGTACAGGGACCCATGACAGACTCTGGACCTGGCAGCAGCATGAGGATGCGGTATAGGGGCCCATAGCAGATTAGGGGCCTGGCAGCAGCTATGGGAGGCCCGTAATCTGCCAGCACCCTATGACAAAAAATGTAACACACCAGCAGTGTGAGGAGATCTGAAAGTGGCACATGGCAGAGTGTGGCGATGGAGACAGCAGCAATGGGAGGCCGTACAGGGACCCATGAGAGACCCTGGACCTGGCAGCAGCATGAGGAGGCGGTATAGGGGCCCATGGCAGATTAGGGGCCTGGCAGCAGCTATGGGAGGCCCGTAATCTGCCAGCACCCTATGACAAAAAATGGAACACACCAGCAGTGTGAGGAGACCTGAAAGTGGCACATGGCAGTGTGTGGCGATGGAGACAGCAGCAATGGGAGGCCGTACAGGGACCCATGAGAGACTCTGGACCTGGCAGCAGCATGAGGAGGCGGTATAGGAGCCCATGGCAGATTAGGGGCCTGGCAGCAGCTATGGGAGGCCCGTAATCTGCCAGCACCCTATGACAAAAAATGTAACACACCAGCAGTGTGAGGAGACCTGAAAGTGGCACATGGCAGAGTGTGGCGATGGAGACAGCAGCAATGGGAGGCCGTACAGGGACCCATGAGAGACTCTGGACCTGGCAGCAGCATGAGGAGGTGGTATAGGGGCCCATGGCAGATTAGGGGCCTGGCAGCAGCTATGGGAGGCCCGTAATCTGCCAGCACCCTATGACAAAAAATGGAACACACCAGCAGTGTGAGGAGACCTGAAAGTGGCACATGGCATGAGACACTGGGGACCTGGCAGCAGCATGAGGAGGCGGTACAGGGGCCCATGGCAGATTAGGGGCCTGGCAGCAGCTATGGGAGGCCTGTAATCTGCCAGCACCCTATGACAAAAAATGTAACACACCAGCAGTGTGTGAGGAGACCTGAAAGTGGCACATGGCAGAGTGTGGCGATGGAGACAGCAGCAATGGGAGGCCGTACAGGGACCCATGAGAGACTCTGGACCTGGCAGCAGCATGAGGAGGCGGTATAGGGGCCCATGGCAGATTAGGGGCCTGGCAGCAGCTATGGGAGGCCCGTAATCTGCCAGCACCCTATGACAAAAAATGGAACACACCAGCAGTGTGAGGAGACCTGAAAGTGGCACATGTTTGGGGCATGATTCATGGCGGATTTAGTCAGTTGTGTCAGGAACTGGTGGTTTGAAATCCAGACTAATCCACACCTGATTCATTTTCACAAACGTGAGTCTCTCCACACTTTGGGTGGACAGTCGTGTCCTCCGCGGAGTTACAATACCTCCTGCCGCACTAAACACGCGCTCCGATGCCACGCTACTGGCCGGGCATGACAGCCTTTCAAGGGCAAATTCAGCTAGTTGGGGCCAAAGGTCAAGTTTCGCTTTCCCAGTAGTCAAGGGGATTGTCTACCTCGGTTGGCAGGGTGCTGTCCAAGTAGGCCCAAGCCTGTTGTTTGAGGTCCTGCTCCAGGTCCACCTGATGCTGCTGCTGCTGCGGCTGGTTAGTAGTTTCCTCACTGCGCTGGTGAAGAAAGCTACTCATCATCGACTGCAGACTGAGGCAGCCGCTGCTGGTGGAGCTGCCACTGCTCCTACCACCCCACCCCTCCCCTGCTTCCATGGCAGCGGAACGCGAGCGCACAGGGCCCACAGTGTCTGAGGATGGACGTTGGCGCAGAAAGGCAGAGACCAACTGACTACATAGGTGGTTTTTATAGTACTTTATTTTGGCCTCCCTCTCAGCAGGTGTGAAAAAGGCCACCATTTTTGAACGGTAGCGAGGGTCCAACAAGGTGGACAGCCAAAAGTCATCCCTCTGTCTGATGGTTATTATTCGGCCGTCGCTACGCAAGCAACCGAGCATGCTATGGGCCATTTGTGCCAAGGAATGCGAGGGACTCCCTGCCTCCATCTCCACAGCATACTGCCACGGTGCGTCTGGGTCCTCTGTCTCCTCCTCCTCCTCCTCTACCGGATGCTCCTGCTCCTCCACTCCTGTCCGCTGAGTGGAAAAACCACCCATTTCACTCAATAATTCCTGAGCACAAATGTCCTCCTCTACCTCCTCCTCTTCTTCCTGTCCTGCCCCCACAGGGGTCATGTGGCGTTGAGATCTGTGCGCCACGTCTACCGCACCCTGACCAGCCATTGTTAACAGCATTTGTTCCAGGACGTGCAACAGAGGAATGACGTCGTTCATCCCATAGTCCTGCCGACTCACGAATAGTGTGGCCTCAAAGGGCCTGAGCAAGCGGCAGGTGTCACGCATGAGCTGCCAATGGCTGACATCGAAGTTACACAGGGGAGTACCTTTATCCGCTTGTAACATCAGGAAATCGGTGATGGCCTTTCGCTGTTCGTAAAGGCGGTCTAACATGTGTAGGGTTGAATTCCACCTTGTTGCAACGTCGCAGATCAGGCGATGCTGTGGAATTCCGTTCTGCCGCTGCAGCTCAAGGAGGGTGTGCTTTGCGGTGTAGGAATGGCTGAAATGCATGCAAAAATTACATGACATTTTAAGGATGTCTTGCAGTGGGATGGTGGATTTTAGGAACCGCTTGACAACCAGATTGAACACGTGAGCCATGCATGGCGCATGGCACAACCTTCCTTGACGCAGAGCAGACACCATGTTCTTTCCGTTGTCGGTCAACATGGTTCCGATTTTCAGTTTGCGCGGAGACAGCCATCTGTCGATTTCTCTGTTCATTACACTGAGAAGTTCCTCCCCTGTGTGACTACGTTCGCCAAGGCATACCAGGTGCAGCACAGCGTGACACCGTTGCGCCCTGCACATGTGATATGCCAGTCGGGTAATGGGACTTGGCACGGGGGTGGCGGCTGAGGACACGGCGGAAGAAGAGGTGGTAGAGGCGGACATCTTTGCCGGACCAAGGACGTGCAAACGTGGAGGCAAAAGCGGCGTGACCTGTCCAAGTTGCTGGTGCGGCTGTGACGGCACCACGTTCACCCAGTGGGCCGTAAATGACATGTACTGTCCCTGACTGTAGTTACAGCTCCACACGTCGGCGCTGCCGTGCACTTTGGCAGAGACCGACATGCTCAAAGACTGGCCCACCATCTCTTCTACATGTGAATGCAAGGCTGGCACTGCCTTTTTGGCGAAGAAATGACGGCTTGGCACTCTCCACCGCGGCGCGGCACAAGCCATCATTTCTCGGAAAGGTGCTGAGTCCACCACTTGGAAAGGGAGGGACTGCAGCACCAGCAACTTGGACAGGAGGACGTTCGGCTTTTGCACCGTCGGGTGCGTGCTCGCAAACTGTTGTCTCTTGGAAACGGATTCCAAGAAAGACTGCTGACGGAATCCGTGAAGAGGAGTAGCAGGAGAAGGAGCATCAGAACGAGCGGAAGATGCCAACGAGCGACAACTCCCCTCAGCAGAGGTGTTGGAGCCTTGACTGGCTGATAGAGGGCGATTGACGTCGGGTGACGGAGCAAGTAACGGAGCGGGTGATGGAGCGGGGGCTGGGGCAGGCAGAACCGCCGTATCTTTATCACGGTTTTCCCAGGCCACCGAATGGCGACGCTGCATATGCTGACGCAACGCTGTAGTCCCAACATGGGCCCCCTGGCCACACTTGACTTTTTGGCCACATAGTCGACATACGGCTACGTTTACTTCCTCGGGCGGCTTGACAAAAAATTGCCACACCGCCGAGTAGGAAACTTTGCCCCCGCTACTCCTCACTGGCTGACTGCTGCTTCCTCCGTGCACACCGGCACCACTACTGGCCGGGGTGGTAGGCTGCAGTGGAGCTGGTGCAGTACTCCGTGGCCGTTTGCCTCCACTGACACTGCTGCGACCCTGCTGCCTCCTGGGCAACCCACCGACTGTTTTGCTCGCTGCCAAGCTGCCACCCTCTTCTCCTGATGATGCGGAAGCAATAGCCTGATGACGACGAGGCTGCCAAGTGCGATCAGCCTCATCATCATCAATTAGGGTCTCCGCCTCACTACTAGCCCCCTCGGCTGCGTGTGGGTCAGGAGACAGACTTGTCTTTAGACCGGCTACCGAGCCACTCTCCTCGCCACTACTTCTTCGCCTGGCTGCTGAAGAGGCGGATGTCTCCCCCCGTTCCTGACCGCCCTCTGTTAGCTTTTCCTCACTGTACAGTGGGGCTGAGCCCACAGCATGCGATACTTCGCTTGGTGAGGGAACACCAAAGGACAGGGGCAGGTAGAGGACACGTGATTTCAGTGGGCTTGCTCCCGGGCCATGCCAACTAACGGTTGTGTCTGACGTACCCACCGACCGTTGGCTGTAGGTGTCAGAGGTGACCTGGGAAGAGGAAGACGACCGAGCCAACCAATCGATGACGGCAGGGTTGTCGGTGGAGACACGACCGCTGGATGACTCCGAGAGCACTGGCCTCTGGCTGCGACTAGTGCTGCCTCGACCCCTTCCTCTGCTGCCACGTCTGCTCGCTCCTAAAACATTGCCTCCTCTGCCACACCTCTGCATGTTGTCTGACATACTCTTTAATTAAACGATTCTGTGTCCCTGAGTAACAATTCTGTGTCTGTCCCTGAGTAACAATTCTGTGTCCCTGAGTAACAATTCTGTGTCCCTCAGTAACAATTCTGTGTCCCTCAGTAACAATTCTGTGTCCCTGAGTAACAATTCTGTGTCCCTGAGTAACAATTCTGTGTCCCTCAGTAACAATTCTGTGTCCCTCAGTAACAATTCTGTGTCTGTCCCTGAGTAACAATTCTGTGTCTGTCGCTGAGTAACAATTCTGTGTCCCTCAGTAACAATTCTGTGTCCCTCAGTAACAATTCTGTGTCCCTCAGTAACAATTCTGTGTCTGTCCCTGAGTAACAATTCTGTGTCTGTCCCTGAGTAACAATTCTGTGTCCCTCAGTAACAATTCTGTGTCCCTGAGTAACAATTCTGTGTCCCTCAGTAACAATTCTGTGTCCCTCAGTAACAATTCTGTGTCCCTCAGTAACAATTCTGTGTCTGTCCCTGAGTAACAATTCTGTGTCCCTAAGTAACGGTTCTGTGGCCCTCAGTAACAAATCTGTGTCCCTCAGTAACAATTCTGTGTCTGTCCCTAAGTAACAATTCTGTGGCACTAAGTAACGTTTCTGTGGCCCTAAGTAACGATTCTGTGGCCCTAAGTAACGTTTCTGTAGCCCTAAGTAATGTTTCTGTAGCCCTAAGTAACGTTTCTGTGGCCCTAAGTAACGGTTCTGTGTCCCTCAGTAACAATTCTGTATCCCTCAGTAACAATTCTGTGTCTGTCCCTGAGTAACAATTCTGTGTCCCTAAGTAACAATTCTGTGTCTGTCCCTGAGTAACAATTCTGTGTCCCTAAGTAACATTTCTGTGGCCCTAAGTAACGGTTCTGTGGCCCTCAGTAACAAATCTGTGTCCCTCAGTAACAATTCTGTGTCTTTCCCTAAGTTAGAATTCTGTGGCCCTAAGTAACGTTTCTGTGGCCCTAAGTAGCGATTCTGTGGCCCTAAGTAACGTTTCTGTGGCCCTAAGTAACGTTTCTGTGGCCCTAAGTAACAGTTCTGTGGCCCTAAGTAACAGTTCTGTGGCCCTCAGTAACAATTCTGTGTCTGTCCCTGAGTAACAATTCTGTGTCCCTAAGTAACGTTTCTGTGGCCCTAAGTAACGGTTCTGTGTCTCTCAGTAACAAATCTGTGTCCCTCAGTAACAATTCTGTGTCTGTCCCTAAGTAACAATTCTGTGGCCCTAAGTAACGTTTCTGTGGCCCTAAGTAACGATTCTGTGGCCCTAAGTAACGATTCTGTGGCCCTAAGTAACGTTTCTGTAGCCCTAAGTAACGTTTCTGTGGCCCTAAGTAACGTTTCTGTGGCCCTAAGTAACGTTTCTGTGGCCCTAAGTAACAGTTCTGTGGCCCTCAGTAACAATTCTGTGTCCCTCAGTAACAATTCTGTGTCTGTCCCTAAGTAACAATTCTGTGTCCCTAAGTAACGTTTCTGTGGCCCTAAGTAACGTTTCTGTGGCCCTAAGTAACGATTCTGTGGCCCTAAGTAACGTTTCTGTAGCCCTAAGTAACGTTTCTGTGGCCCTAAGTAACGTTTCTGTGGCCCTAAGTAACGGTTCTGTGTCCCTCAGTAACAATTCTGTATTCCTCAGTAACAATTCTGTGTCTGTCCCTGAGTAACAATTCTGTGTCCCTAAGTAACGTTTCTGTGGCCCTAAGTAACGGTTCTGTGGCCCTCAGTAACAATTCTGTGTCCCTCAGTAACAATTCTGTGTCTGTCCCTAAGTAACAATTCTGTGGCCCTAAGTAACGTTTCTGTGGACCTAAGTAACGTTTCTGTGGCCCTAAGTAACGATTCTGTGGCCCTAAGTAACGTTTTTGTGGCCCTAAGTAACTTTTCTGTGGCCCTAAGTAACGATTCTGTGGCCCTAAGTAACGTTTCTGTGTCCCTAAGTAACGTTTCTGTGTCCCTAAGTAACGTTTCTGTGTCCCTAAGTAAAGTTTCTGTGGCCCTAAGTAACTTTTCTGTGGCCCTAAGTAACGTTTCTGTGTCCCTAACTAACGTTTCTGTGTCCCTAAGTAACGTTTCTGTGTCCCTAACTCTCTCCCTGAATACAGACAGGTCTGCCTCTGTTGAATGACTGGAGGCAAATGGAGAATTCTAAAATGGCCGCCATTTATAGCTCGACCATTACACAGTGCTGGCTGGCTGCTGATTGGCTAATGCGATCACATGTCATGAATGAATGCATTATGGGTCAGCGCGCCTTGTCTGCGCGCCTTCCCAGACATCCCCGCTCCGTCGCCGCACATGTCGCCGCCATTTTAGGAAAAATTTTGATTCGCGCATCCGAAGTCTGCTAATTTTCGGATTCGGCGCGAATTTTCCGAAATTTTCCTAATATTCGAAACGAATTCCACTTCGCCTAGTTCGATTCGCTCATCTCTAATGCTGATGCACGTGTCCGGATCACGTGATCGCGCTATTACCATCTTGAATGCGGGCTGGCTGGTGAGACACAGGATGCAGAGATTGGAGCTCTGATATAACAAAACGCCTTGTTTTTATTTGCTCATTGTGAGCGTGATTTTAAGGGGGGTTTGTTTGGCAATAAATTTGTTGGATGATACTGCACTATGGCGAGTATTTTCTTTACCCACTTGTGCTAATCTGGATATGAGAGGATCTTGTCTGGAGTTTGTTTGGTGATATGCTGGATACATAGTAGTATGCTGAGTAATTACCAACACATGAGGATCGTCCTTTGAAGTCTGTTTGGTGAATGCTGGATATATACTGACATGCTGGTTAATTACTAGCACATGGTGAGTGTGCATTTTGATGGGGTGTTTTTGAGCACTAAATACCACATTGCTTATGAAGGAGGATCTCATTAGTTCATTTACTGAGGATCATGTTTATATGGACTTTTCTGAATGGACTATATTGAGATTCCCTATTTATTGATTTTTTGTTTGCACTATTAATATGCACTTATTTGGTGGTGGTTATATTTAGTTGTGTGATTTGGTTTGCGCTATTATTTGTGATTTGTATATTTTTCACATTTTTATTATTATTTTGAGTTTTTTAATAATAGCAGCATCCAGTGAGTGTATTTCCTCTCTTTATTATATTGGCGCAATGATGTTGGTATAATAGAAGTGTTGTATTTATTGGAACATTTCTTTGGTAACTAACTTTTTAATGCCAATATACTATACATAGTAGCACACAATGTATTTATAATCTGTATGGTTGAGACGATTGTAGCCGTATTAGTGCATTTGCGACAGAAACAATTGAGTACTGATGTGATACTTTTTTTATTTGCACTAACATACAATTTTGAGGACAAGCTTTCGGGGTATGTCCCCTTCTTCAAGGTCCTGCCTGGACATACCCCGAAAGCTTGTCCTCAAAATTTTATGTTAGTGCAAATAAAAAAAGTATCACATCAGTACTCAATTGTTAATGTGTATGGAACACTACTTTTTATTTTTCATGAGGATGAAGAGAACATCATTATTGTTATACAGGATTTTACAGTGCCAAGAGTTTGTACAGTGCTTTACAATATAAAGGGGGAGTTTACAATCTAAAGGGAGGGGAAGGTGGTACAAAAGGTATTAGCTGCAGGGGATGATCTAACGGAGGTGGCCGAAGTACACTTTTTAGGTGGAGTTCGGTTAGGCTTCCCTGAATAAATAGGTTTTCAAGGATCATCTGAAGTCAGACAGGGTAGCACTAATTGGACAAAGTGGGCTAGGGAGTCTCAAAGGATGGGAGAGGTTTTGGAGGGGAGCATGGGAGGAGGTGACCAGTTAGCTAGAGAGCAAGATGTCTTGGGAGAAGCAGAGAGGACGCTTTGGGAGATATCTGTAGATGAGGTTGGTGATGAAGCTGGGGGAAGTGTAGTGAAAGGCCTTGTATGTTGTGGTTAGTATTTTGAATTTTATATGTTGGGCTAGTGGAAGCCAGCGAAGGGATTGGCAGAGAGGGGCAGCAGTCACGGATCGGTTAGTAAGTGAAATAACAGTTTTAGGGCTCATGACGTCTTTCCTAATCTCTTGTTGATTTCCCAGTGCTTTGTGGGACATCTTATACCTACAATGCCTCGAAAGCAAACACAGCTAACTCTTAGTAAGCACCAACCAGCCACTGCAGGCATGCTTAGGGAGCGCTATAATAGACTTCTATGGGGGCTGTTAAGATGTAGCAAGGCATAATAAGCATGACATGGGGTATACATTTTAAAGCACAACAAAGCAGCGCAAACTTACTTATGTATACAGCAGTGTAAGCTAACAATTTTATTAAGTGAAAGGTGTGTTGCTTGGCAGTCACAGTGCTTTAAAAATGCACCTCTACTGCCACATTTTGAAGCATGTGTGAATCATGAATATTCAGTAAAAGGATGATTTAAACTCCAGAGTGCCATAACCAATCAATCCGGTGACTCCAAACTAATAACATATGAAATTTGAACAGTTGTGATGAGTAACTAAATTTTTTGTAAAAAGCCTATGAGCTGCTTTAATTTGACTTTTATTCATGGTAAACCCAAGTAAAAATGTAAATTAAAGCTGACGCTTTGCCATTTTTTTTTGTACAGCTTTAGTTACATCACTTACCTGTAATGAAAGATGTCCTACATTGTGCAGGCAGCTTGATCCTTGAGAAATCTTCACTGCTTGAATGTCCTGTCCTCTTCCAATTTCTGAGCTTTTGGCGCTGAAATTATTAATAGCTTCAGGCTCAGGGATAGCTGCTGTGAAAATGTTTTCCAGAGGGCTTGCCCCCTCCTTTCTCTTCCTTCATTGAGAAAAGTGTTTGAGTTGCTTTCACTGCATGTGACATGATCTTTCAATGAGGAAGAGAATCCTATGACTTCTCTGACTCTCCCCCATTTAGAGATCCAGGCAGTGTAAACTATGAAATAACTTTTCTCAATGGAGGAGGAGGGAGGAGGGGTTAGGTCCCTTGCACAACTTTTAAAGCAGCTTAGCCCAAAGCCTGAAGCTATAAAACATTGCAGCGCTGGAGTTTCAGAGACAGGAATTGGATACAGGAAGGGGTGTATTTACCACGAGGCAAATAAGGTGTTTGCCTTGGGTGACATTTTTCAAGGGGGCAGCACCACCCCCAGACAAAATGGAGACATGTGGCAGGTGACAGAGGATGGAGAAACAGGTGAGGTACTGCAGGAGCTCCTGAGGATGGTGTAGAGGAGATGAGTCATCTCCGGAGACACCTCCTCACACAGGGGCCATTATGTTTGCAACAGACTCAGCTGGGATCTACAAGAGGCTGCGGGCTGCTGGATGCTGTCAAACTCTCCCTCCCGATCCAGATCAAGGCATTGGCAGTGCCTGGTGGATGTAATTCTGTGAGCTGTGCCGATGGCGGATGCCATTCCATGAGCTGTGCTGGTGGCGGATGTCATTCCGTGAGCTGTGCCAGTGGTGGATGTCATTCTGTGAGCTGTGCTGGTGGCGGATGTCATTCTGTGAGCTTTGCTGGAGACGGGTGTCATTCTGCGAGCTGTGCCGGTGGCGGATGTCATTCTGTGAGCTGTTCCACTGGCAGATGTCATTCTGCAAGCTGTACCAGTGGTGGATGTCATTCTGTGAGCTGTGCTGCTGGTGGATGTCATTCCGTGAGCTGTGCCAATGGCAGATATCATTCTGTGAGCTGTGCCGGTGGCGGATGTAATTCCGTGAGCTGTGCCGGAGATGGATGTCATTCTACGAGCTGTGTCGGTGGCGGACGTCATTTTGTGAGCTGTGCCAGTGGCGGATGTCATTCTGTGAGCTGTGTCGGTGGCGGATGTTATTCCGTGAGCTGTTCCGGTGGCAAATGTCATTCTGCAAGCTGTGCTGGTGGTGAATGGCATTCTCTGAGCTGTGCCGGTGGCGTATGTCATTCCATGAGCTCTGCCAGTGGTGAATGTCATTCTCTGAGCTGTGCCAGTGGTAGATCTCATTCCGTGAGCTGTGCCAGTGGTGGATGTCATTCTGCGAGCTGTGCCAGTGGTAGATGTCATTCTGCGAGCTGTGCCAGTGGTGGATGTCATTCTGTGAGCTGTGCCAGTGGTGGATGTCATTCTGTGAGCTGTGACAGTGGCGTATGTCATTCTGCGAGCTGTGCCAGTGGTTGCTGTCATTCTGTGAGCTGTACCGGTGATGGATGTCATTCTGTGAGCTGTGACAGTGGTGGATGTCATTCTGCGAGCTGTGCCAGTGGTTGCTGTCATTCTGTGAGCTGTACCGGTGATGGATGTCATTCTGTGAGCTGTACCAGTGGTGGATGTCATTCTGTGAGCTGTACTGGTGATGGATGTCATTCTGTGAGCTGTACCAGTGGTGGATGTCATTCTGCGAGCTGTGTCAGTGGTGGATGTCATTCTGCGAGCTGTGCCAGTGGTGGATGTCATTCTGTGAGCTGTACCGGTGATGGATGTCATTCTGTGAGCTGTACCAGTGGTGGATGTCATTCTGCGAGCTGTGCCAGTGGTGGATGTCATTCTGTGAGTTGTGGTTGTCATTCTGTTAGCTGTGCCAGTGGTGGATGCCATTCTGTGAGCTGTGCCAGTGGTGGATGTCATTCTGTGAGTGGCAGTTGTCATTCTGTTAGCTGTGCCAGTGGTGGATGCCATTCTGTGAGCTGTGCCAGTGGTGGATGTCATTCTGTGAGTGGCGGTTGTCATTCTGTTAGCTGTGCCAGTGGTGGATGCCATTTTGTGAGCTGTGCCAGTGGTGGATGTCATTCTGTGAGTGGCGGTTGTCATTCTGTTAGCTGTGCCAGTGGTGGATGCCATTCTGTGAGCTGTGCCAGTGATGGATGTCATTCTGCGAGCTGTGCCAGTGGTGGGTGTCATTCTGTGAGCTGTAAACAAATTTTACTCTTGCCTAGGGCAACACAAAACCAAAATATACCACTGCATGCAGGAGAAGAAGACTAGGCATTCATTCAGTACATAATTCTCCATGACCCAGCTGCCTGCATGACATGAGGTATACTTTACTACAGGTAAGTAGTGTGGCTAAAGCTGCACAGAAAAAAAATGTAGTCAAAATTCAACATACAATAACAGAACATAGCTTTCCTGTTAGGTTGTTCAGTTTTTCCTCCGGACTCTCCTGAGCTGCACCAGTGCACCCTACCGCTTTTTGTTTGTAATCTAGTGGTTCTGGAACACACTTGCTGGTGATTGTAGAACACCCTCCATGCTGTCTTTCACACACAAAAAGCTCAAGCTAAAAACCATTGCCATTACCAAATACATTCCTACCACCACCAGTCATATTTAAATCCCCTTTAGTGGTCTGAATAGAATTGGTGATGCGCACAACATAGACCGGGGAAGTACAAGCTTCATTATGTACATTGATCTTGCTTCCTACTGACCCCCTTTGGAGCTGTGTATGTTTATTCTGTAGGGGTTTACACAAACGTCAGATTAAATATTAGTTGAGTGACTTTTCTGATTTTAGCACACTTGCTGTGTTTGCCGGAGAGCATTAATAGCTCGCTGATTGCTTTCACTTGTTGCCTGGAATTGAGCCTTAACCTTGAGAGCATGAAGCATATGAAAACAATATAAAAATAGAACTCATTTCTTTCAGATCACAGTGCATGCCATTATAGTAATGTACTTGGCTTAAATGAAAATAAAAGACGCTGGAGCACATATCAGAGAATGAAGCCACTGCCTATATACTATGTGTGTGGGATATAAAATGGTTTATAACTTTATTATTGATAGAAATGGATAGAGCACACTTTATTAAAAGAAGTAATAGAAGGCTTTTTATAATTTAAGATGTTTTAAAGAAACTATGTTGAATTATACAGTAGGAAATGTTGTTTCAAAATACTGAATTTCACCCAACTTGTATTGCACACCATTCTTTTCAGGCATTTGGTTGGTAATTAGCTTTAACCACAAATCTAATTCAATCTTGAAACTATGACATATAAGAAGCAGGTAGCCCTTGCTTGTTCTGGTCAAACCTCATAGAAGTATAGTTGCTTGGCTGTAAAAAGACATTAACATCATCTTTGTTGGTCACTATTTGCTAACTTCATTGTATCTGTTATTGATCCAGAAGAGATGGAAAACTAACTCTCTATCCAATTCTGCCCAAGGTAAGAAATAGAGATGAGCGAATCGAAGTATCCGAAGTGGAATTCGAGTCGAATATCGGAAAAATTTCGATTCGTGCCGAATCCGAAAAATAGCCTAATTCGGACGCGCGAATCGAAATTTTTCAGAAAATGGCGGCTGACATGTGCGGCGACGGAGCGGGGATGTCTGGGAAGGCGCGCAGACAAGGCGCGCTGACCCATAATGCATTCCTCAACTACATGTGATCGCATCAGCCTATCAGCAGCCAGCCAGCCAGCACTGTGTAATGGTCGAGCTATAAATAGCGGCCATTTTGGAATTCTTCATTTGCCTGCAGTTATTGAACAGAGGCAGACCGCTCTGTACTAGGGACAGGGACAGAGTTAGGGCCACAGAAACGATAATTGGGAACAGAGAAAAGTTACTTAGGGACAGAGAACCATTACTCAGGGACACAGACTTGTTAATGAGGGCCACAGAATCGTTATTTAGGGACAAAGAAACGCTAGTTAGGGCCACAGAATTCATAATCAGGGACAGACAGAATTGTTACTCAGTGCCAGAGAATTGTTACTTAGGGCCACAGAAACGTTATTAGGGCCACAGAATTGTTACTCAGGGACAGACAGAATTGTTACTGAGTGCCAGAGAATTGTTACTCAGGGACAGACAGAATTGTTACTGAGTGCCAGAGAATTGTTACTTAGGGCCACAGAAACTTTAATTAGGGCCACAGAATTTTTACTCAGGGACAGACAGAATTGTTACTCAGTGCCAGAGAATTGTTACTCAGGGACAGACAGAATTGTTACTGAGTGCCAGAGAATTGTTACTCAGGGCCACAGAAACTTTACTTAGGGCCACAGAATTTTTACTCAGGGACAGACAGAATTGTTACTGAGTGCCAGAGAATTGTTACTCAGGGACAGACAGAATTGTTACTGAGTGCCAGAGAATTGTTACTTAGGGCCACAGAAACTTTACTTAGGGCCACAGAATTGTTACTCGCACAGACACAGAATTGTTACTCGCACAGACACAGAATTGTTACTGAAGGCCACAGAACTGTTACTTAGGGCCACAGAATTGTTACTCGCACAGACACAGAATTGTTACTCGCACAGACACAGAACTGTTACTGAGGGCCACAGAACTGTTACTTAGGGCCACAGAATTGTTACTCGCACAGACACAGAATTGTTACTCAGGGCCACAGAACTGTTACTTAGGGACAAAGAAACGCTAGTTAGGGCCACAGAATTCATACTCAGGGACAGACAGAATTGTTACGGAGTGCCAGAGAATTGTTACTCTGGGCCACAGAAACTTTACTTAGGGCCACAGAATTTTTACTCAGGGACAGACAGAATTGTTACTGAGTGCCAGAGAATTGTTACTCAGGGACAGACAGAATTGTTACGGAGTGCCAGAGAATTGTTACTCAGGGCCACAGAAACTTTACTTAGGGCCACAGAATTTTTACTCAGGGACAGACAGAATTGTTACTGAGTGCCAGAGAATTGTTACTCAGGGACAGACAGAATTGTTACGGAGTGCCAGAGAATTGTTACTTAGGGCCACAGAAACTTTACTTAGGGCCACAGAATTGTTACTCGCACAGACACAGAATTGTTACTCGCACAGACACAGAACTGTTACTGAGGGCCACAGAAACTTTACTTAGGGACAAAGAAACGCTAGTTAGGGCCACGGAATTCATACTCAGGGACAGACAGAATTGTTACGGAGTGCCAGAGAATTGTTACTCAGGGCCACAGAAACTTTACTTAGGGCCACAGAATTTTTACTCAGGGACAGACAGAATTGTTACTGAGTGTCAGAGAATTGTTACTCAGGGACAGACAGAATTGTTACGGAGTGCCAGAGAATTGTTACTCAGGGACAGACAGAATTGTTACTGAGTGCCAGAGAATTGTTACTTAGGGCCACAGAAACTTTAATTAGGGCCACAGAATTTTTACTCAGGGACAGACAGAATTGTTACTGAGTGCCAGAGAATTGTTACTCAGGGACAGACAGAATTGTTACCGAGTGCCAGAGAATTGTTACTCAGGGACAGACAGAATTGTTACTGAGTGCCAGAGAATTGTTACTTAGGGCCACAGAAACTTTAATTAGGGCCACAGAATTTTTACTCAGGGACAGACAGAATTGTTACTGAGTGCCAGAGAATTGTTACTCAGGGACAGACAGAATTGTTACGGAGTGCCAGAGAATTGTTACTCAGGGCCACAGAAACTTTACTTAGGGCCACAGAATTTTTACTCAGGGACAGACAGAATTGTTACTGAGTGCCAGAGAATTGTTACTCAGGGACAGACAGAATTGTTACGGAGTGCCAGAGAATTGTTACTCAGGGACAGACAGAATTGTTACTGAGTGCCAGAGAATTGTTACTTAGGGCCACAGAAACTTTAATTAGGGCCACAGAATTTTTACTCAGGGACAGACAGAATTGTTACTGAGTGCCAGAGAATTGTTACTCAGGGACAGACAGAATTGTTACCGAGTGCCAGAGAATTGTTACTCAGGGACAGACAGAATTGTTACTGAGTGCCAGAGAATTGTTACTTAGGGCCACAGAAACTTTAATTAGGGCCACAGAATTTTTACTCAGGGACAGACAGAATTGTTACTGAGTGCCAGAGAATTGTTACTCAGGGACAGACAGAATTGTTACTGAGTGCCAGATAATTGTTACTCAGGGCTCCAGAAACTTTACTTAGGGCCACAGAATTTTTACTCAGGGACAGACAGAATTGTTACTGAGTGCCAGAGAATTGTTACTCAGGGACAGACAGAATTGTTACGGAGTGCCAGAGAATTGTTACTCAGGGACAGACAGAATTGTTACTGAGTGCCAGAGAATTGTTACTTAGGGCCACAGAAACTTTAATTAGGGCCACAGAATTTTTACTCAGGGACAGACAGAATTGTTACTGAGTGCCAGAGAATTGTTACTCAGGGACAGACAGAATTGTTACCGAGTGCCAGAGAATTGTTACTCAGGGACAGACAGAATTGTTACTGAGTGCCAGAGAATTGTTACTTAGGGCCACAGAAACTTTAATTAGGGCCACAGAATTTTTACTCAGGGACAGACAGAATTGTTACTGAGTGCCAGAGAATTGTTACTCAGGGACAGACAGAATTGTTACTGAGTGCCAGATAATTGTTACTCAGGGCCCCAGAAACTTTACTTAGGGCCACAGAATTTTTACTCAGGGACAGACAGAATTGTTACTGAGTGCCAGAGAATTGTTACTCAGGGACAGACAGAATTGTTACGGAGTGCCAGAGAATTGTTACTCAGGGACAGACAGAATTGTTACTGAGTGCCAGAGAATTGTTACTTAGGGCCACAGAAACTTTAATTAGGGCCACAGAATTTTTACTCAGGGACAGACAGAATTGTTACTGAGTGCCAGAGAATTGTTACTCAGGGACAGACAGAATTGTTACCGAGTGCCAGAGAATTGTTACTCAGGGACAGACAGAATTGTTACTGAGTGCCAGAGAATTGTTACTTAGGGCCACAGAAACTTTAATTAGGGCCACAGAATTTTTACTCAGGGACAGACAGAATTGTTACTGAGTGCCAGAGAATTGTTACTCAGGGACAGACAGAATTGTTACGGAGTGCCAGAGAATTGTTACTCAGGGACAGACAGAATTGTTACTGAGTGCCAGAGAATTGTTACTTAGGGCCACAGAAACTTTAATTAGGGCCACAGAATTTTTACTCAGGGACAGACAGAATTGTTACTGAGTGCCAGAGAATTGTTACTCAGGGACAGACAGAATTGTTACGGAGTGCCAGAGAATTGTTACTCAGGGACAGACAGAATTGTTACTGAGTGCCAGAGAATTGTTACTTAGGGCCACAGAAACTTTAATTAGGGCCACAGAATTTTTACTCAGGGACAGACAGAATTGTTACTGAGTGCCAGAGAATTGTTACTCAGGGACAGACAGAATTGTTACTGAGTGCCAGAGAATTGTTACTTAGGGCCACAGAAACTTTACTTAGGGCCACAGAATTGTTACTCGCACAGACACAGAATTGTTACTCGCACAGACACAGAATTGTTACTGAGGGCCACAGAACTGTTACTTGGGGCCACAGAAACGTTAATCAGGGACACAGAATTGTTACTGAGGGCCACAGAACTGTTACTTAGGGCCACAGAATTGTTACTCGCACAGACACAGAATTGTTACTCAGGGACACAGAATTGTTACTCAGGGACACATAATCGTTTAATTAAAGAGTATGTCAGACAACATGCAGAGGAGTGGCAGAGGAGGCAATGTTTTAGGAGCGAGCAGACGTGGCAGCAGAGGAAGGGGTCGAGGCAGCACTATTCGCAGCCAGAGGCCAGTGCTCCCGGTGTCATCCAGCGGTCGTGTCTCCACCGACAACCCTGCCGTCGTCGATTGGTTGGCTCGGTCGTCTTCCTCTTCCCAGGTCACCTCTGACACCTACAGCCAACGGTCGGTGGGTACGTCAGACACAACCGTTAGTTGGCATGGCCCGGGACCAAGCCCACTGAAATCACGTGTCCTCTACCTGCCCCTGTCCTTTGGTGTTCCCTCACCAAGCGAAGTATCGCATGCTGTGGGCTCAGCCCCACTGTACAGTGAGGAAGAGCTAACAGAGGGCGGTCAGGAACGGGGGGAGACATCCGCCTTTTCAGCAGCCAGGCGAAGAAGTAGTGGCGAGGAGAGTGGCTCGGTAGCCGGTCTAGAGACAGGTCTGTCTCCTGACCCAGACGCAGCCGAGGGGGCTAGTAGTGAGGCGGAGACCCTACTTGATGATGAGGAGGTTGATCGCACTTGGCAGCCTCGTCGTCATCAGGCAATTTCTTCCGCATCATCAGGAGAAGAGGGTGGCAGCTTGGCAGCGAGCAAAACAGTCGGTGGGTTGCCCAGGAGACAGCAGCAGGGTCGCAGCAGTGTCAGTGGAGCCAAACGTCCACGGAGTAGAGCACCAGCTCCACTGCAGCCTACCACCACGGCCAGTAGTGGTGCCGGTGTGCACGGAGGAAGCAGCAGTCAGCCAGTGAGGAGTATCGGGGGCAAAGTTTCCTACTCGGCGGTGTGGCAATTTTTCGTCAAGCCGCCCGAGGAAGTAAACGTAGCCGTATGTCGACTATGTGGCCAGAAAGTCAAGCGTGGCCAGGGGGCCCATGTTGGGACTACAGCGTTACGGCAGCATATGCAGCGTCGCCATTTGGTGGCCTGGGAAAACCGTGATAAAGATACGGCGGTTCTGCCAGCCCCAGCCCCCGCTCCATCACCCGCTCCGTTACTTGCTCCGTCACCCGACGTCAATCGCCCTCCATCAGCCAGTCAAGGCTCCAACACCTCTGCTGAGGGGAGTTGTCGCTCGTTGGCATCTTCCGCTCGTTCAGATGCTCCTTCTCCTGCTACTCCTCTTCACGGATTCCGTCAGCAGTCTTTCTTGGAATCCGTTTCCAAGAGACAACAGTTTGCGAGCACGCACCCGACGGTGCAAAAGCTGAACGTCCTCCTGTCCAAGTTGCTGGTGCTGCAGTCCCTCCCTTTCCAAGTGGTGGACTCAGCACCTTTCAGAGAAATGATGGCTTGTGCCGCGCCGCGGTGGAGAGTGCCAAGCCGTCATTTCTTCGCCAAAAAGGCAGTGCCAGCCCTGCATTCACATGTAGAAGACATGGTGGGCCAGTCTTTGAGCATGTCGGTCTCTGCCAAAGTGCACGGCAGCGCCGACGTGTGGAGCTGTAACTATGGTCAGGGACAGTACATGTCATTTACGGCCCACTGGGTGAACGTGGTGCCGTCACAGCCGCACCAGCAACTTGGACAGGTCACGCCGCTTTTGCCTCCACGTTTGCACGTCCTTGGTCTGGCAAAGATGTCCGCCTCTACCACCTCTTCTTCCGCCGTGTCCTCAGCCGCCACCCCCGTGCCAAGTCCCATTACCCGACCGGCATATCACATGTGCAGGGCGCAACGGTGTCACGCTGTTCTGCACCTGGTATGCCTTGGCGAACGTAGTCACACAGGGGAGGAACTTCTGAGTGTAATGAACAGAGAAATCGACAGATGGCTGTCTCCGCGCAAACTGAAAATCGGAACCATGTTGACCGACAACGGAAAGAACATGGTGTCTGCTCTGCGTCAAGGAAGGTTGTGCCATGCGCCATGCATGGCTCACGTGTTCAATCTGGTTGTCAAGCGGTTCTTAAAATCCACCATCCCACTGCAAGACATCCTTAAAATGTCACGTAAACTTTGCATGCATTTCAGCCATTCCTACACCGCAAAGCACACCCTCCTTGAGCTGCAGCGGCAGAACGGAATTCCACAGCATCGCCTGATCTGCGACGTTGCAACAAGGTGGAATTCAACCCTACACATGTTAGACCGCCTTTACGAACAGCGAAAGGCCATCACCGATTTCCTGATGTTACAAGCGGATAAAGGTACTCCCCTGTGTAACTTCGATGTCAGCCATTGGCAGCTCATGCGTGACACCTGCCGCTTGCTCAGGCCCTTTGAGGAGGCCACGCTATTCGTGAGTCGGCAGGACTATGGGATGAACGACGTCATTCCTCTGTTGCACGTCCTTGAACAAATGCTGTTAACAATGGCTGGTCAGGGTGCGGTAGACGTGGCGCACAGATCTCAACGCCACATGACCCCTGTGGGGGCAGGACAGGAAGAAGAGGAGGAGGTAGAGGAGGACATTTGTGCTCAGGAATTATTGAGTGAAATGGGTGGTTTTTCCACTCAGCGGACAGGAGTGGAGGAGCAGGAGCATCTGGTAGAGGAGGAGGAGGAGGAGACAGAGGACCCAGACGCACCGTGGCAGTATGCTGTGGAGATGGAGGCAGGGAGTCCCTCGCATTCCTTGGCACAAATGGCCCATAGCATGCTCGGTTGCTTGCGTAGCGACAGCCGAATAATAACCATCAGACAGAGGGATGACTTTTGGCTGTCCACCTTGTTGGACCCTCGCTACCGTTCCAAAATGGTGGCCTTTTTCACACCTGCTGAGAGGGAGGCCAAAATAACGTACTATAAAAACCACCTATGTAGTCAGTTGGTCTCTGCCTTTGTGCGCCAACGTCCATCCTCAGACACTGTGGGCCCTGTGCGCTCGCGTTCCGCTGCCATGGCAGCAGGGGAGGGGTGGGGTGGTAGGAGCAGTGGCAGCTCCACCAGCAGCAGCTGCCTCAGTCTGCAGTCGATGATGAGTAGCTTTCTTCACCAGCACAGTGAGGAAACTACTAACCAGCCGCAGCAGCAGCAGCAGCATCAGGTGGACCTGGAGCAGGACCTCAAACAACAGGCTTGGGCCTACTTGGACAGCACCCTGCCAACCGAGGTAGACAATCCCCTTGACTACTGGGCAACGAAACTTGACCTTTGGCCCCAACTAGCTGAATTTGCCCTTGAAAGGCTGTCATGCCCAGCCAGTAGCGTGGCATCGGAGCGCGTGTTTAGTGCGGCAGGAGGTATTGTAACTCCGCGGAGGACACGACTGTCCACCCAAAGTGTGGAGAGACTCACGTTTGTGAAAATGAATCAGGCGTGGATTAGTCTGGATTTCAAACCACCAGTTCCTGACACAACTGACTAAATCCGCCATGAATCATGCCTCAAACATGTGCCACTTTGAGGTCTCCTCACACACTGCTGGTGTGTAGAATTTTTTGACATAGGGTGCTGGCAGATTATGGGCCTCCTATAGCTGCTGCCAGGCCCCTAATCTGCCATAGGCCCCTATATACCGCTTCCTCATGCTGCTGCCAGGTCCAGAGTCTCTCATGGGTCCCTGTACGGCCTCCCATTGCTGCTGTCTCCATCGCCACACTCTGCCATGTGCCACTTTCAGGTCTCCTCACACACTGCTGGTGTGTAGAATTTTTTGACATAGGGTGCTGGCAGATTATGGGCCTCCCATAGCTGCTGCCAGGCCCCTAATCTGCCATGGGCCCCTATACCGCCTCCTCATGCTGCTGCCAAGTCCAGAGTGTGTCATGGGTCCCTGTACGGCCTCCTATTGCTGCTGTCTCCATAGCCACACTCTGCCATGTGCCACTTTCAGGTCTCCTCACACTGCTGGTGTGTTGAATTTTTTGACATAGGGTGCTGGCAGATTATGGGCCTCCTATAGCTGCTGCCAGGCCCCTAATCTGCCATAGGCCCCTATATACCGCTTCCTCATGCTGCTGCCAGGTCCAGAGTCTGTCATGGGTCCCTGTACGGCCTCCCATTGCTGCTGTCTCCATCGCCACACTCTGCCATGTGCCACTTTCAGGTCTCCTCACACACTGCTGGTGTGTAGAATTTTTTGACATAGGGTGTTGGCAGATTACGGGCCTCCCATTGCTGCTGCCAGGCCCCTAATCTGCCATAGGCCCCTATATACCGCCTCCTCATGCTGCTGCCAGGTCCAGAGTCTGTCATGGGTCCCTGTACGGCCTCCCATTGCTGCTGTCTCCATCGCCACACTCTGCCATGTGCCACTTTCAGGTCTCCTCACACTGCTGGTGTGTAGAATTTTTTGACATAGGTTGCTGGCAGATTACGGGCCTCCCATTGCTGCTGCCAGGCCCCTAATCTGCCATGGGCCCCTATACCGCCTCCTCATGCTGCCAAGTCCAGAGTGTGTCATGGGTCCCTGTACGGCCTCCTATTGCTGCTGTCTCCATAGCCACACTCTGCCATGTGCCACTTTCAGGTCTCCTCACAC
Organism: Staurois parvus; assembly: GCF_062004578.1. Classification (NCBI taxonomy): domain Eukaryota; kingdom Metazoa; phylum Chordata; class Amphibia; order Anura; family Ranidae; genus Staurois; species Staurois parvus. Next base: position 11,663,204 of record NW_028317971.1, read on the forward strand.
ACTGCTGGTGTGTAGAATTTTTTGACATAGGGTGTTGGCAGATTACGGGCCTCCCATTGCTGCTGCCAGGCCCCTAATCTGCCATAGGCCCCTATATACCGCTTCCTCATGCTGCTGCCAGGTCCAGAGTCTGTCATGGGTCCCTGTACGGCCTCCCATTGCTGCTGTCTCCATCGCCACACTCTGCCATGTGCCACTTTCAGGTCTCCTCACACACTGCTGGTGTGTAGAATTTTTTGACATAGGGTGCTGGCAGATTATGGGCCTCCCATAGCTGCTGCCAGGCCCCTAATCTGCCATAGGCCCCTATATACCGCCTCCTCATGCTGCTGCCAGGTCCAGAGTCTGTCATGGGTCCCTGTACGGCCTCCCATTGCTGCTGTCTCCATCGCCACACTCTGCCATGTGCCACTTTCAGGTCTCCTCACACTGCTGGTGTGTAGAATTTTTTGACATAGGGTGCTGGCAGATTACGGGCCTCCCATTGCTGCTGCCAGGCCCCTAATCTGCCATGGGCCCCTATACCGCCTCCTCATGCTGCTGCCAAGTCCAGAGTGTGTCATGGGTCCCTGTACGGCCTCCTATTGCTGCTGTCTCCATAGCCACACTCTGCCATGTGCCACTTTCAGGTCTCCTCACACTGCTGGTGTGTTGAATTTTTTGACATAGGGTGCTGGCAGATTATGGGCCTCCTATAGCTGCTGCCAGGCCCCTAATCTGCCATAGGCCCCTATATAGCGCTTCCTCATGCTGCTGCCAGGTCCAGAGTCTGTCATGGGTCCCTGTACGGCCTCCCATTGCTGCTGTCTCCATCGCCACACTCTGCCATGTGCCACTTTCAGGTCTCCTCACACACTGCTGGTGTGTAGAATTTTTTGACATAGGGTGTTGGCAGATTACGGGCCTCCCATTGCTGCTGCCAGGCCCCTAATCTGCCATAGGCCCCTATATACCGCCTCCTCATGCTGCTGCCAGGTCCAGAGTCTGTCATGGGTCCCTGTACGGCCTCCCATTGCTGCTGTCTCCATCGCCACACTCTGCCATGTGCCACTTTCAGGTCTCCTCACACTGCTGGTGTGTAGAATTTTTTGACATAGGGTGCTGGCAGATTACGGGCCTCCCATTGCTGCTGCCAGGCCCCTAATCTGCCATGGGCCCCTATACCGCCTCCTCATGCTGCTGCCAAGTCCAGAGTGTGTCATGGGTCCCTGTACGGCCTCCTATTGCTGCTGTCTCCATCGCCACACTCTGCCATGTGCCACTTTCAGGTCTCCTCACACACTGCTGGTGTGTAGAATTTTTTGACATAGGGTGTTGGCAGATTACGGGCCTCCCATTGCTGCTGCCAGGCCCCTAATCTGCCATAGGCCCCTATATACCGCTTCCTCATGCTGCTGCCAGGTCCAGAGTCTCTCATGGGTCCCTGTACGGCCTCCCATTGCTGCTGTCTCCATCGCCACACTCTGCCATGTGCCACTTTCAGGTCTCCTCACACACTGCTGGTGTGTAGAATTTTTTGACATAGGGTGCTGGCAGATTATGGGCCTCCCATAGCTGCTGCCAGGCCCCTAAACTGCCATGGGCCCCTATATACCGCCTCCTCATGCTGCTGCCAGGTCCACAGTGTCTCATGCCATGTGCCACTTTCAGGTCTCCTCACACTGCTGGTGTGTTGAATTTTTTGACATAGGGTGCTGGCAGATTATGGGCCTCCCATAGCTGCTGCCAGGCCCCTAATCTGCCATAGGCCCCTATATACCGCTTCCTCATGCTGCTGCCAGGTCCAGAGTCTCTCATGGGTCCCTGTACGGCCTCCCATTGCTGCTGTCTCCATCGCCACACTCTGCCATGTGCCACTTTCAGGTCTCCTCACACACTGCTGGTGTGTAGAATTTTTTGACATAGGGTGCTGGCAGATTATGGGCCTCCCATAGCTGCTGCCAGGCCCCTAATCTGCCATGGGCCCCTATATACCGCCTCCTCATGCTGCTGCCAGGTCCACAGTGTCTCATGCCATGTGCCACTTTCAGGTCTCCTCACACTGCTGGTGTGTTGAATTTTTTGACATAGGGTGCTGGCAGATTATGGGCCTCCCATAGCTGCTGCCAGGCCCCTAATCTGCCATAGGCCCCTATATACCGCTTCCTCATGCTGCTGCCAGGTCCAGAGTCTCTCATGGGTCCCTGTACGGCCTCCCATTGCTGCTGTCTCCATCGCCACACTCTGCCATGTGCCACTTTCAGGTCTCCTCACACACTGCTGGTGTGTAGAATTTTTTGACATAGGGTGCTGGCAGATTATGGGCCTCCCATAGCTGCTGCCAGGCCCCTAATCTGCCATGGGCCCCTATATACCGCCTCCTCATGCTGCTGCCAGGTCCACAGTGTCTCATGCCATGTGCCACTTTCAGGTCTCCTCACACTGCTGGTGTGTTGAATTTTTTGACATAGGGTGCTGGCAGATTATGGGCCTCCCATAGCTGCTGCCAGGCCCCTAATCTGCCATAGGCCCCTATATACCGCTTCCTCATGCTGCTGCCAGGTCCAGAGTCTCTCATGGGTCCCTGTACGGCCTCCCATTGCTGCTGTCTCCATCGCCACACTCTGCCATGTGCCACTTTCAGGTCTCCTCACACACTGCTGGTGTGTAGAATTTTTTGACATAGGGTGCTGGCAGATTATGGGCCTCCTATTGCTGCTGCCAGGCCCCTAATCTGCCATAGGCCCCTATATACCGCTTCCTCATGCTGCTGCCAGGTCCAGAGTCTCTCATGGGTCCCTGTACGGCCTCCCATTGCTGCTGTCTCCATCGCCACACTCTGCCATGTGCCACTTTCAGGTCTCCTCACACACTGCTGGTGTGTAGAATTTTTTGACATAGGGTGCTGGCAGATTATGGGCCTCCCATAGCTGCTGCCAGGCCCCTAATCTGCCATGGGCCCCTATATACCGCCTCCTCATGCTGCTGCCAGGTCCACAGTGTCTCATGCCATGTGCCACTTTCAGGTCTCCTCACACTGCTGGTGTGTTGAATTTTTTGACATAGGGTGCTGGCAGATTATGGGCCTCCCATAGCTGCTGCCAGGCCCCTAATCTGCCATAGGCCCCTATATACCGCTTCCTCATGCTGCTGCCAGGTCCAGAGTCTCTCATGGGTCCCTGTACGGCCTCCCATTGCTGCTGTCTCCATCGCCACACTCTGCCATGTGCCACTTTCAGGTCTCCTCACACACTGCTGGTGTGTAGAATTTTTTGACATAGGGTGCTGGCAGATTATGGGCCTCCCATAGCTGCTGCCAGGCCCCTAATCTGCCATGGGCCCCTATATACCGCCTCCTCATGCTGCTGCCAGGTCCACAGTGTCTCATGCCATGTGCCACTTTCAGGTCTCCTCACACTGCTGGTGTGTTGAATTTTTTGACATAGGGTGCTGGCAGATTATGGGCCTCCCATAGCTGCTGCCAGGCCCCTAATCTGCCATAGGCCCCTATATACCGCTTCCTCATGCTGCTGCCAGGTCCAGAGTCTCTCATGGGTCCCTGTACGGCCTCCCATTGCTGCTGTCTCCATCGCCACACTCTGCCATGTGCCACTTTCAGGTCTCCTCACACACTGCTGGTGTTTAGAATTTTTTGACATAGGGTGCTGGCAGATTATGGGCCTCCCATAGCTGCTGCCAGGCCCCTAATCTGCCATGGGCCCCTATATACCGCCTCCTCATGCTGCTGCCAGGTCCACAGTGTCTCATGCCATGTGCCACTTTCAGGTCTCCTCACACTGCTGGTGTGTTGAATTTTTTGACATAGGGTGCTGGCAGATTATGGGTCTCCCATAGCTGCTGCCAGGCCCCTAATCTGCCATAGGCCCCTATATACCGCTTCCTCATGCTGCTGCCAGGTCCAGAGTCTCTCATGGGTCCCTGTACGGCCTCCCATTGCTGCTGTCTCCATCGCCACACTCTGCCATGTGCCACTTTCAGGTCTCCTCACACACTGCTGGTGTGTAGAATTTTTTGACATAGGGTGCTGGCAGATTATGGGCCTCCTATAGCTGCTGCCAGGCCCCTAATCTGCCATAGGCCCCTATATACCGCTTCCTCATGCTGCTGCCAGGTCCAGAGTCTGTCATGGGTCCCTGTACGGCCTCCCATTGCTGCTGTCTCCATCGCCACACTCTGCCATGTGCCACTTTCAGGTCTCCTCACACACTGCTGGTGTGTTGAATTTTTTGACATAGGGTGCTGGCAGATTACGGGCCTCCCATAGCTGCTGCCAGGCCCCTAATCTGCCATAGGCCCCTATATACCGCTTCCTCATGCTGCTGCCAGGTCCAGAGTCTCTCATGGGTCCCTGTACGGCCTCCCATTGCTGCTGTCTCCATCGCCACACTCTGCCATGTGCCACTTTCAGGTCTCCTCACACACTGCTGGTGTGTAGAATTTTTTGACATAGGGTGCTGGCAGATTATGGGCCTCCTATAGCTGCTGCCAGGCCCCTAATCTGCCATAGGCCCCTATATACCGCTTCCTCATGCTGCTGCCAGGTCCAGAGTCTGTCATGGGTCCCTGTACGGCCTCCCATTGCTGCTGTCTCCATCGCCACACTCTGCCATGTGCCACTTTCAGGTCTCCTCACACACTGCTGGTGTGTTGAATTTTTTGACATAGGGTGCTGGCAGATTACGGGCCTCCCATAGCTGCTGCCAGGCCCCTAATCTGCCATAGGTCCCTATATACCGCTTCCTCATGCTGCTGCCAGGTCCAGAGTCTCTCATGGGTCCCTGTACGGCCTCCCATTGCTGCTGTCTCCATCGCCACACTCTGCCATGTGCCACTTTCAGGTCTCCTCACACACTGCTGGTGTGTAGAATTTTTTGACATAGGGTGCTGGCAGATTATGGGCCTCCCATAGCTGCTGCCAGGCCCCTAATCTGCCATAGGCCCCTATATACCGCCTCCTCATGCTGCTGCCAGGTCCAGAGTCTGTCATGGGTCCCTGTACGGCCTCCCATTGCTGCTGTCTCCATCGCCACACTCTGCCATGTGCCACTTTCAGGTCTCCTCACACTGCTGGTGTGTAGAATTTTTTGACATAGGGTGCTGGCAGATTACGGGCCTCCCATTGCTGCTGCCAGGCCCCTAATCTGCCATGGGCCCCTATACCGCCTCCTCATGCTGCTGCCAAGTCCAGAGTGTGTCATGGGTCCCTGTACGGCCTCCTATTGCTGCTGTCTCCATAGCCACACTCTGCCATGTGCCACTTTCAGGTCTCCTCACACTGCTGGTGTGTTGAATTTTTTGACATAGGGTGCTGGCAGATTACGGGCCTCCCATTGCTGCTGCCAGGCACGTAATCTGCCATGGGCCCCCGTACCGACTCCTCATGCTGTGACGTTGCAACAAGGTGGAATTCAACCCTACATATGTTAGACCGCCTTTACGAACAGCGAAAGGCCATCACCGATTTCCTGATGTTAAAAGCGGATAAAGGTACTCCCTGTGTAACTTAGATGTCAGCCATTGGCAGCTCATGCGTGACACCTGCGCTTGCTCAGGTCCTTTGAGGAGGCCACGCTATTCGTGAGTCGGCAGGACTATGGGATGAACGACGTCATTCCTCTGTTGCACGTCCTGGAACAAATGCTGTTAACAATGGCTGGTCAGGGTGCGGTAGACGTGGCGCACAGATCTCAACGCCACATGACCCCTGTGGGGGCAGGACAGGAAGAAGAGGAGGAGGTAGAGGAGGACATTGGTGCTCAGGAATTATTGAGTGAAATGGGTGGTTTTTCCACTCAGTGGACAGGAGTGGAGGAGCAGGAGCATCTGGTAGAGGAGGAGGAGGAGGAGGAGACAGAGGACCCAGACGCACCGTGGCAGTATGCTGTGGAGATGGAGGCAGGGAGTCCCTCGCATTCCTTGGCACAAATGGCCCATAGCATGCTCGCTTGCTTGCGTAGCGACAGCCGAATAATAACCATCAGACAGAGGGATGACTTTTGGCTGTCCACCTTGTTGGACCCTCGCTACCGTTCAAAAATGGTGGCCTTTTTCACACCTGCTGAGAGGGAGGCCAAAATAACGTACTATAAAAACCACCTATGTAGTCAGCTGGTCTCTGCCTGTCTGCGCCAACGTCCATCCTCAGACACTGTGGGCCCTGTGCGCTCGCGTTCCGCTGCCATGGCAGCAGGGGAGGGGTGGGGTGGTAGGAGCAGTGGCAGCTCCACCAGCAGCGGCTGCCTCAGTCTGCAGTCGATGATGAGTAGCTTTCTTCACCAGCGCAGTGAGGAAACTACTAACCAGCCGCAGCAGCAGCAGCAGCAGCAGCATCAGGTGGACCTGGAGCAGGACCTCAAACAACAGGCTTAGGCCTACTTGGACAGCACCCTGCCAACCGAGGTAGACAATCCCCTTGACTACTGGGCAACGAAACTTGACCTTTGGCCCCAACTAGCTGAATTTGCCCTTGAAAGGCTGTCATGCCCGGCCAGTAGCGTGGCATCGGAGCGCGTGTTTAGTGCGGCAGGAGGTATTGCAACTCCGCGGAGGACACGACTGTCCACCCAAAGTGTGGAGAGACTGACGTTTGTGAAAATGAATCAGGCGTGGATTAGTCTGGATTTCAAACCACCAATTCCTGACACAACTGACTAAATCCGCCATGAATCATGCCCCAAACATGTGCCACTTTCAGGTCTCCTCACACTGCTGGTGTGTTCCATTTTTTGTCATAGGGTGCTGGCAGATTACGGGCCTCCCATAGCTGCTGCCAGGCCCCTAATCTGCCATGGGCCCCTATACCGCCTCCTCATGCTGCTGCCAAGTCCAGAGTCTCTCATGGGTCCCTGTACGGCCTCCCATTGCTGCTGTCTCCATCGCCACACTCTGCCATGTGCCACTTTCAGGTCTCACACACTGCTGGTGTGTAGAATTTTTTGACATAGGGTGCTGGCAGATTACGGGCCTCCCATAGCTGCTGCCAGGCCCCTAATCTGCCATAGGCCCCTATATACCGCCTCCTCATGCTGCTGCCAGGTCCAGAGTGTGTCATGGGTCCCTGTACGGCCTCCCATTGCTGCTGTCTCCATCGCCACACTCTGCCATGTGCCACTTTCAGGTCTCCTCACACTGCTGGTGGGTTCCATTTTTTGTCATAGGGTGCTGGCAGATTACGGGCCTCCCATAGCTGCTGCCAGGCCCCTAATCTGCCATGGGCCCCTGTTGTCGCTTGTTGGCATATTCCGCTCGTTCAGATGCTCCTTCTCCTGCTACTCCTCTTCACGGATTCCGTCAGCAGTCTTTCTTGGAATCCGTTTCCAAGAGACAACAGTTTGCGAGCACGCACCAGACGGTGCAGAAACTGAACGTCCTCCTGTCCAAGTTGCTGCTGCCAGGCTCGTAATCTGTCATGCGCCCCTGTACCGCCTCCTCATGCTGCTGCCAGGTCCAGAGTGTGTCATGGGCCCCCGTACCGACTCCAAATGCTGCTGCCAGGCCCGTAATCTGTCATGGGCCCCTGTACCGCCTCCCCATGCTGCTGCCACGTCCAGATTGTGTCATGGGTCCCTGTACGGCCTCCCATTGCTGCTGCCAGGCCTGTAATCTGCCATGGGCCCCCGTACCGACTCCTCATGCTGCTGCCAGGCCCGTAATCTGCCATGGGCCCCTGTACCGCCTCCTCATGCTGCTGCCAGGTCCAGAGTGTGTCATGGGTCCCTGTACGGCCTCCCATTGCTGCTGTCTCTATCGCCACACTCTGCCATGTGCCACTTTCAGGTCTCCTCACACTGCTGGTGGTTTCCATTTTTGTCATAGGGTGCTGTATGGCCTCCCATTGCTGCTGCCTCCACCGCCACACTGTCGCTCCACACTCTGGTTTTGGCCCCGTGACTGCCCAAATGAGTGAAGTGTGCGGTGATTCTAAGATCGACGGCACTCATCTGCATGTCATACTGCCTGACAGTATTATTTCTCTTCCCCAGCAGACTCCAAGGGCATTTAAATTAAAGGTACAGTGTTCAGCACTAATATTAAGTCTCTCTGAAGCCTAGAAACACCCTTTTTTAAGTTAAATTCACAGCGAATATATTCGACTCGAATCGAAATTTTTCTACGAATTCGCCGAATCAGTCGAATCGAATTTTTGAATACTTCGCTCATCTCTAGTAAGAAACAATGATAACGGAACACTGTACTGATTTAGTGAACTGGGATACCTTCTAGAGTTATACCCTGTAAATATCCTTAAAGTGGACTTGTTGGGCTTTTTTAAAGTTTTAAAACTAAAACAATCATTTTTTTAAATCTTTTTGACTATTTGGTACATCAAATTTCTTACAATTAACGTTTATTTTTTTGCTATGCACCACCAGGGACATAACTTACCTATAATGGATTGTGTCCCATGTCCTGCTGGCTGCTGCATAGTGTAGAAGTCCTCTCCCTACTGCCACCAGGTCCTCTACACAGTGTTGATCTTCAGGCTCTGCTAGGTTTGACTTCAGCTGCTAAAAGTCAGCCCTTCCTCTCACCTCCTCTGTTCACAGAACTCATACTTTTCTTTCCCAGAATGCAAAATGTTCTGTGAATGAAGGGCAGATTAATGACAGGATCTGCCTCCTCCAATCACAGACCAGTTTGCATTCTGGGAAAAATATAACTAAACTTCAGCTTTAAAGATATTATTTTTTTATTGAAGTGATTAATATACAGTATCAAACAGCTACATTATTATGTAGTCAGCATATTTAGTATTCCATTTATAAATTATCTTTTTGTCTATTTGCTCCTTTGAAAAAAAATCCTCATTACAGGTAGGGAGATTTTCTGTGAAAGGCTCTAGCCCTGCCTAGGCTAATACCGATATGGGCAGACTAGCCACTGCCTTTGAATTCATAAAGTGTATGACAAGCCAAACCTTTTTCTTCTCATATCAGATGGTGGAGAAGGATTAAGTGTGGGGGAAGGATTAGATTCCCTGTTACGTTTTCATTGCTAATAAGGGTTCTTTTGGGGAGATTTACCCTTACTTCAAGATGTCTCAAGGTAGGTCGTGTTGTGGTGCTTGTGACTGGCTTTGGTGGATGTAGGACTTATCCCCACTGATTGGCACAATACAGGATTGGTCCCAGCTGGTACTCAATGGATTGGGGGTAGACAATGCCCCCCCAATCTTATCTCACTTTGTGAAGGTGTTTTCAAGGGTTGTGCAGTATGGGCTCCCTGCTGCTGTGTTAACACTTCTAGTGGGCCCTACAAAATTGTACAACCATGGCACTTTTCCACTTTCCTTAATGTGCCACCCATAGCTTGTTTCACTCATATATCCCCATGCCTGCTGGTAGGGGACATCTTGGGAGCTCCTTGGTTGTTCTCTGGTTTGGGATCCCCTGGGTACATGTGTTCTAAGGTTCTTCTTCGTTCCTCCTGATGAAGCAGGGTGATCCTGCGAAACGTGCCGTGATTAATATTCCCTCTCTGGAGATCTTAATCTGTTGATGATTGACAGTTCTGCACTGCTCTCCTTTCCTGTTTTTGCTACAATGATTTTATGATTGTGGTTTGTATTTTAACCATATTTTGTGTTGTATCCTGGCACCTTAAAAATGTATTTCTTTGATATTTAAACTTAATGTGATACAGGATGTGGTGCCCCATCTTCACCCACACATACAATCAGAAGTTGGTACCCTCGCATCCTGTCCTACTGATAATATTTTATCAGATAGGTACAAAAGAAAAACATCCTGTCAAGTAAAAAGTTGTCAGCAGGACAGGAAGTGAGGGTAAATTTCTAGGGAAGCCTCATATAGCAAAAAAACAAAAACAAAAACAAAAAAAACCCCAACCCCCCCAAAACAACAACAACAAACAAACAAACAAAAAAAGGAGAGTGATTTTAATGCTTCCTCAGTTTATCCAAAGCTAAGAAAAAAGTTTTGACTTGAATGCACTTTGATTTATTACTAAGAATTTCATAGGTGTTGTGTGTGTGTGTGTATGTATGTGCATGAGTGATGATTTGTATATTTGGTTTTAAGATAATAAAAGCTGTGAACTCCAGAGGGAAAATTTCAGTACCAATTATAAGAAACATTTAGATGACTTTTACTCTCACCGACCCTTCTATTTGACATGAGGGAGATATGTTTTAATTGGACTTAAGTCTTTAAATTGGCAAAGGTTTTATTTTTTTTTTACACCTACTGAAAAAATGTGAGAAAGTGTTACTGATTCATTTGAATAAAAGTGCTTAGAAATGTTTTTACTTTTAAGAGCTCTAAGAAATTGTTGGTAATGATAAGCCCTAAATGTTGGTGTGGTAAATTTGAAGGTATATACAGTTAAATAAAAGTGCTATTGTAGTTGCTTGAGGCACTTTCAGAAAAGACCTGACAATATCTCAACCTAACCCATATTATTCCAGAGATATTTGTCTGCTCTTTTATATACCATTGACCTGTTGCTCTAGGAGAGAACATCTCAATCCAGAGATATTACATAAAACACATGGGCATACCGCAAAGCAGACATGTCAAATTCAAATTAAACTAAGTGTCAAACAATAGAACCTCTCCCTCGGGCTGAACGAATGACTATTCACAGCAGACTGAATTTTGTCCAAATCAAAACTATGGCACATAAATGAGCTTATTCAGCAAGATGAGTAGATTTGTAGTGCTTATACCTTTGTGATAAAATGAAATATTACGAGAAAAGCCACTCACAAGCCACTCACAAGCTCAGTGAATTCTGTATCAACTTGCTGTCACTGTGACAAAGTTATAAACTGTGCAAAATCATGTTCATACTATAATTCATACTAAACTTGTGCTGAGACAATATAGAAACTTCGATTACTGAGCACTCTTCCTGCTAATATTTCTGATGAAGGCTTCTGTTTTGTTTCAATGGCCGCTTTATGCATTGACATGCCTCCTTAGACCCAGTCTGTATGGAAAATATGGTCACCTGCTTATTTGGCACCATCAACAGGCAGCTTAACTCTTCAATGGGACAAAGCATTGAATCCAACACAATTTTACTATTTGCACTACAAAAGATGTTTTTCCAGTCTTTTGAAGTGTAGGAAGATAATGACTTTCCCAAGACTTGTGTCTGTGAATAACTAACACTGACTGAAGGAACATGGAAGAAGTGGGGAGGGTCTAGACAGGATTAGACCAACTAGCACTAAACAGGAGGGGGAGCAGAGGAAAATACCAAATCACATTAGTAAACACGTAAAGGTCAAGTCACACCCACAACTAGATGTCAGCATACTACAGAAAAAAATCACAACCTCATGCAGTTCAACACAAGACATAAAAAAGTACATACAAGTGCGGCTGTACAGCTTCAATGAATTGATTCACTCACATGGAAAAAGTATGCCAATTATTCTTTATGTTTTGACTTCACTCTCCTTTTCTTGACCTGCATACTGGTTTTAGGTCGGAGAGTCAAAGTGTTAAAGCCAGAGGCAGCCAGGCAACTAGTATTTTAGGGTCAGCAATGGTCATAAACTTATTTTTCTTAGTAAACGTTTTTATAAATGCGACTGGGTCCCAACATTTTAAATACTGAAAAAGACTGTAAATACTTAAGCTTTCCAGCTGCCTTTGGCAGTGTCCATCTCTTGTGTCTTTCACTGCTCTCAGTGGTTCCTCCCTCCAACATTCCATGGCATTACAGCACAGCACAGTGACTAAATGGTTAGCACTTCCACCTCGCAGTACTAGGGTTGTTGGTTTGAAACCCAACCACAGCACCACCTGCCTGGAGTTTGCATGTTCTCCCTGTGCCTGCGTGTGTTTCCTACAGGTATTCCAGTTTCCTTCCACACTCCAAAAACATGGTGGTAAGTTAATGGATCCTGTCTAAATTGGCCCTAGTATGTGTATGAATGTAAGTTAGGGACTTTAGATTGTACGCTCCTTGAGGGTTAGGGACTGATGCGAATGTATAATATATATGTAAAGCACTGCGTAAATTGACAGCGCTATATAAGTACCTGTAATAAATAAATAATAATTACAGGACACAGTAGGTTGGTGGAAGGAAATACTGGGTTCATTGGTAGAGCAGGATATTGACACTCCTGGAAGTGTCAGTTTCTGGACAGACTTCAAAGGAAGTTTTCACTTCAGTGGAGCAGTATTAGCAGGGACCGCTTTTTAGGCAATTTAATTTTGGCATCAGGGTCACTTTAAGACCCCACAAGCACTGATATCAGCGTGTGTTCCTAACAACCAATAAGCATCCCCAGTGCTCTAAGCAAAAGAGTGGAACTGAACCACATTAAAATAAACACAGATTGCAACTGTCAAGGTGAGTACAAATAACTGAAAACACACAGACACCAACTGGAACGAAGGAAAATTACTTTCTTGAAGCAATTACTTTTTCTGATTGATGGATGAATTGAAAATACATTTGCAAACACAGGGTGAAATTTGATGATTTGTTCAGAAAAACAATATAGTTTTCCGTTTCCACAGCAATACTTTGATTTGGTAATCGTAATTTCGACTGACAAATTTCCTAGGCAAGTGACAACCATTCACTCATTAAACGTAACAGAGAGGATTAAGCCACAAAGCAGGAACAGGAGCAAATTAGTGTGCAATACTGGAATTGGAGGTTAAAAAGAACTTTGTCATAAGACGCCAAATACAGCTGTTTCAAGGAGTAAAACAATAAAACAAAAATGAACAAAAAATATGACAAGTGGTGGCTGATTCATCCTTGAGGACCACCCACTGCACTGGAATTGGTTAGAATAAACAGTGTATGGTCCATGCTTTAAGACCACCCATCCAAAGTAGGGTTTCTCAACTAGGGTTCCATGGAAGCCTAGGGTTCCTCCAAAGGTTTTTAAGGGTTTCTTAAGCAATGAGCAATTTCCCACTGACAACAAAGAGCTTTTTAATATCTGTAAGGAGGTAATTCTTCCCAATGACTACAAGTGTAAGGAACATTATTCCCACTTACCATCATTCTAATGTATCATGAGCTGAAGATATATTAATTTTTAGCAGGGGTTCCTTGACACCAGAAAGTTATTTCAAGGGAAGGCTGATCTACAGTTAATCTGCTGTAGGGACCCTGAAAGTATGAAAGCTAAATGCACATATTCATTTATATACCCAAATATATTGCAAATGAAGAAATTTCCATCAAAACAATGTTTTCCCTCTGTCTTGGCCACTATTTTCTCTTGGATTTGTAGGGTGAGCTGTCAGAAAACCATTGAGCTCTCACTTTCCTCTGTACTCTGCCTCTGCTGCACTGAAATTTCAAAAAGTGTTATCAGCCCTGTCCAGTTTACCTTTGTGTACAACAGGACATTTCCTCCTATGTTATGGAGATGGGAAGAGGGGAAGGTGTTTTGTAGTTCTATTGTAATTCCTGATTTAAAACTGCTCAACAGCTGATAGCTGCAGAGTTCAAGAACTAGAGTGGAGGCTGTCATTGCTGGTCTCTTTTCACAAATGCTAGTTGCCTGACTGTGTTTGGTTTAACACTGCTAAATGAAAGCAAGCATAGAGAAAATAAAAGTAAAAGTCCAGATTCCTTGTCTAAATGCTTATTCCAGGCAAGTGCCTTTCATTTTAAAGCCAAAGGATCAGTACACTAGTCAGGGACCAAGTATTTTCAGAAGGAAAGTCTTGAGATTACTGATACAGTGGGAAGAAAAAGTATAAATACTGCTGTAAAAATGCTACGATTTTGAGATGTAAAAAAATCAGACCAAGATAAAACCCTTTTGATTTTTTTCCACCTTTACGGCCAGTGTACACCATAGAAACGTAGTCCGGATACATTCTGTTTGCATTTCTGCAAGCATGTTTTGACACTTTTGCAATGCGTTCTCTTATTTCTTCACCTTTACCCCTTCACGCCTAAGGGAAAAACAAATCTTAAAGCCTAAGTAAAATTTTACAACTTTGACATGTGTTAGTAAACATCACATATCATCACAGCTACTTTATATCACTGACAACAAAGAGCTTTTTAACTATCTGTAAGGAGATAATTCTTCCCAATGACTGCAAGTGTAAAGAACATTATTCCCACTGACCATCATTCTAATGTATCATGAGTTATAGATATAGTAATTTTTAGCAGGGGTTTTCTGACACCAGAAAGTTATTTCAAGGGATTTATACCATGTTTTTTTCAGGACAAATTGGGCTTTAATTAATTGATTTAAAGTACTTATATAGCACCATCGATTTAAGCAGCACTTTTACATATATGTATTGTATATTCACAGTCCCTAACCCTTAAGGGGCGTACAATCCAAGGTCCCTAATTCACATTCATACATACACATACTATTTGGAGGTAAATGGTAAAGGATATCCTCTGATGTTTTTTAATATCAAAGGAAAACTGTCCCAAATAGTAAAAAAAATAAATATTTTTTTAATTTAGCTGTGTGTTCCTTGTTACTACCATAACCTACCACCAAAGAACAAACCAAAATAATTTTTCCAGCTCTTGACGATCGCTGTGATACCATATATGTGTATGTTATTTGTAGTTTGTACCTGTAGAACAGATCAGAAACAATAGCGTGCATTTTGTTTTTTTTGTTCTTTTTTAGCTAAAACACACTGACACTAACACTAACTGATACCAATTTTAAAAAATTAAACCCTGACCTTGACCCAAACACTAACCCTGGCACTGATCTAGATCAAACCTTGATCTAGGTATTTTTTCTTAGTTTTTTTTATATTTATTTATCTTTTTTGTTTTTTACAAACAGTTGTTTTTTTTCTTTCTACAAGGAGAGAAAGAGATACAATGTATCTCTCTCCTCCATTCAGAGAGAATAGAGGTCTGAGGACAGCCCTATAGGATTGCTCTCTTTTGTGCCCCTGTGGACACGTCCTGGACCTTCTTGCAAACGTTTCGGCAACAGCTCTATAGTGTACTGAGTGGAGGAGAAGGAAAGAGCTATAATCAGCAGTGAATGAGAGTCTTGATAGAGATCTTTCTACTATTAAGTGTCCATTTAATGGGCGCAAGCCATTTTTGACCAAACTTAATTGTGCGGTCAAAAATCTCAGGTGAGAGTACAACCGGTGTCGGTGTTGGTGAAGGCGCACAGTATATGTTAAAAAGAAGATTTGAATGGCACACATTATAATTATATATTGAAAGAATCATGATATGGAGATGAACTTTATTATTTAGTAGTTTTTTGTTCATTTTTATATAATTCTTTCACATTGGAATTTTATATACATTATTGATTAATTGTAAGAGAAGCGCGGCATGATTATTTTATTTGTTTTCTATATTTAGCACATTTTTTCAATTTTATATTTATTTTTATTTTTAAAATTTTTTGGGATTGCTTTCACATTTACACTTATTGCAGAATATTGGGGTGCCGTGAAGAGGCTCTGCAGCATACGCATGTGTTTGCAAATGTGTGCTAACTAAACTAACGCATACTGCTAGACAGGCTAATTTGGTTTGTTTGCAAACTGGCTGGTAAGTTGAGCTGGGAGTTTTTCTCTTTTATTTTTTGACATGCATCACCCTTCCATGTGCTCCTTGCTGTGAAGGCCAGTTATAGACTGGGGCAGTGGCCATTTCTTGTACTGTTGACTTGTTGGTGAGGGGATGAACTGGACAACTTGGCTGCCATTGTGCTATATGCTGGGTGTCTAGTGCACTCCTGTACCCTTAAAGAGGGGTGGGCTCCCTCAGGTTCACCTGCCCTCAGTCTATCCATTAAATACATGTGCCTCTACTATGGGGACTCTCAAAATTTATAGAGTTAGGAACTACAGAATACTGGGGTACCATGAAGAGGCTCTGCAGCTTACATGTGTTTGCAAACGTGTGCTAACTAAACCCCCGTTTTTAACGCATACTGTTAGACAGGCTAATTTGGTTTGTTTGCAAGCTGGTTGGTAAGTTGAGCTGGGAATTTTTCTCTTTCATTGTTTGCATGTGGTGTGAACCAGCCCTAAACGTAACCTATATTCTGTGCAACTCAATTACAAACAAACTGAAATTGTTGTTTAGTGGCGGCAAAAAATGGTTGCATAGGTATACACACCTTCTTATAAGTAGGGATGTGGCTGTGTTTGGAATTAACCATTCGCATTAAAACTGATGTTAAATAGTAGTCAGTACATGCCTGCCATTATTGAAAGTGGCTTAGATTAAAGTGATATTAACCACATGCCGCTCAGCCACTGTAGAAATACGGCGGCAGGGCGGCACGGCTGGGCAAAACCACGTTTTAAAACGTGTGTTTTCAAAACAGGTAGGGGGCGCATGCAAGGCACGTCACTGCCCTACCTGTCACGCCGATCACGGCTGCGGATGTCAGTCGCCGGGTCACAGCCGGTCATTACCGGCTGTGTCCCGACGATTAGCGGCAATCACTGACAGAGAGCAGGGCTGCAGTAGCTCTCCTTTCTGTCAGTTTCCTGTCAGCTCCTGACATGCTGAGCTGGAGAAAAGAGTTTATCTTGCCCGATCAGTGTGTCCCCCGTGCAGTACACACCCCCGCCCCCTAGTAAAACACTCCCCTCACACAGTTAACCCTTTCACTGAATAATAAAGTTAACCCCTTTCTCCCCAGTGCCATTAGTACAGTGTCAGTGGTTTTTTTTGCACTAATCACTGTATTGGTGTCACTGGGGATGTCAGTGACCCCAAGTCAGTTCCCCCCAGTGTCAGAATGTCCGCCACAGTCCCACAGTCCCGCCATAAGTCACTGATAGCCGCCATAAGTCGCTGATCGCCGCCATTATTAGTATAAAAAAAAAATCCCAGTATCCCAGTATAACTTTCACGTAAACCAATTAATTTACACGTATTGGGTTTTTTTTTTAGCAAAAACATGTCGCAGGATCAGGGGCGGACAGACCATTTGGAAACTCGGGCACTGCCCGAGGGCCCGGGGTCAGTAGGGGGCCCCATGAGATGCCGCTGGTACCTTTTTCATAGGCTTTTTTGAGTTTGGGCAAGGACACAGGGGCCCCATGATCCCCTATTGCCCAGGGGCCCCATGGGTTGTCAGTCCTCCCCTGCGCAGGATGCATATTGGCAGAAATTTATGACTAAATTAAATTTTTACATTTTTTTCTACTGGACATGTTTTATAGCAAAAAATTTTTTCCTCAAAATTGTCAGGCTTTTTTTTTTATAGCGCAAAAAATAAAAAACACACAGGCGATCAATTACCACCAAAAGAAAGCTCAATTTGTGGGAAAAAAAAAATGTAAATTTCATTTATGTACCATATTGCATGACCGCGCAATTGTCTGTTAAACTAGTGTAGTGCTGTATAGCAAAAAAAATGGAGTAAATTGCAGTATCTAATCCAGCAATGGGCAAACTACGGCCCGGCAGACCTTTTAATCCGGCCCGCGGAGCTAGGCTCCTCTCACAGTCCGCCCTGAAGACCGGTGTAGCATGAAAATCTGTCTCCTATGAGGATCTGTCCCCCTCGACGTATCTGCGCATGTGCCGGAGATCGCCGATCGGCTGCTAATGCCTGAAACTGGCACATGCGCAGATACGTCGAGGGGGACAGATCCTCATAGGAGACAGATTTTCATGCTACACCGGAGCGGCGCGGGAACACGGCGAGAGGAACGCGCGGAGCAAAGGTAAGTGAATTGACACAGGGGGGACTTGGGGAATGAATTACTATAGGGGGGATGAATTACTATATGGGGGATGAATTACTATGGGGGATGAATTACTATATGGGGGATGAATTACTATATGGGGGATGAATTACTATGGGGCATGAATTACTATATGGGGGATGAATTACTATGGGGGATGAATTACTATATGGGGGATGAATTACTATGGGGGATGAATTACTATATGGGGGATGAATTACTATGGGGGATGAATTACTATATGGGGGATGAATTACCAAATGGGGGATGAATTACTATGGGGGATGAATTACTATATGGGGGATGAATTACTATAGGGGGGATGAATTACTATATGGGGGATGAATTACTATGGGGGATGAATTACTATGGGGGATGAATTACTATGGGGGATGAATTACTATATGGGGGATGAATTACTATGGGGGATGAATTACTATATGGGGGATGAATTACTATGGGGGATGAATTACTATATGGGGGATGAATTACTATATGGGGGATGAATTACTATGGGGGATGAATTACTATATGGGGGATGAATTACTATGGGGGATGAATTACTATATGGGGGATGAATTACTATGGGGGGATGAATTACTATATGGGGGATGAATTACTATATGGCGGATGAATTACTCTGGGGGATGAATTACTATATGGGGATGAATTACTATATGGGGGATGAATTACTATGGGGGATGAATTACTATATGGGGGATGAATTACTATAGGGTGGATGAATTACTATGGGGGATGAATTACTATGGGGGATGAATTATTATATGGGGGATGAATTACTATATGGGGGATGAATTACTATATGGGGGATTAATTACTATGCTTACTATGGGGGAATATTACTATACTTACTATGGATGACACATACACATCATTCATCTACTCTTGATCCGGCCCCCGGGTCCAATATATGAACCCATTGCGGCCCTCAAGTCAAAAAGTTTGCCCACCCCTGATCTATACCATAGTTTGTAGACGCTATAACTTTCACACAAAGCAATCAATATATACTTATTGGGATTTTTTACCAAAAACATGTAGCAGAATACATTTTGGCCTAAATTTATAACTAACTTTGAGTTTACTATATATTTTTTATAGCTGAAAGTAAAACAATATAATTTTTCTTCAAAATTTTTGTTTTTTTTTTGTTTATAGCGTGAAAAATAAAAAGTGCACAGGTGATCAAATACCACCGAAAGAAAGCTCTATTTGTGTGAAAAAAAGGATGTAAATTTCGTTTGGGTGCAGCATTGCATGACTGCGCAATTGCAGCGCCGAGTAGCAAAAAGAGGCCTGGTCATTAAGGGGGGTAAATCCTCAGGATGACAAGTGGTTAAAGGTTCACTTTTTATATTTTAATAATATAAAATATGTCATAGTTACCAGCTCTTTGCAATTGTTTTGCATAGAGCAACCCTGACCCTCCTCTTCTGGGGTACCTCACCGGTGCTCTGGGCTCCTGCTCCCCCCTCCGCCAAGTGCCCCCAGAACAGTGTCCATAGGGCACAAAGAATGCGGGATTGGCTACCATGCACAGCTGCACCAGATTTTGCACTCTCCAGTGTTAGTAAATCTCCCCCCAGAGTGTCTTGGTCCCCACACAGACTGGGCTATGTCTCATTAAAATACAATACAAGAGGGTGGTTTTTAAATTTGTTAAGACAGACAGTGTTCAAATCTAATTTACAGCTGATAATGAAGGTCTGTGAACACAGTACAGAGAAGGTGATTTATGTTGAATATTACTCAGCAGCCCACATTAAAACATCACAAAGAACAAAGAGAATGTAAGGATTTTTAAGCAAGGAAAATGAACTGAAAAAGATAACCAGCAATTTTAAAATATTTTTTTTGAGTTATGCTATGGTAAAAGAAAAGTGTAAAATTAAAAAAATAAAATAAAAATCCATACTCACCTAGGTGGATACATCAACAATCTGATGCTGCAGCCGTCCCTCACTGGCTCTACTCTGAGAACTTAGTGATGGGCAGCACAGTAGCTAAATGATTAGCACTTCTGCCTGGCAGCACTTGGGTTGTTGGTTTGAATCCCAACCATGGCACCACCAGCCTGGAGTTTGCAGGTTCTCCCTGTGCCTCTGTGGGTTTCCTCCCACACTCCAATGCCGGTAGGTTAATTGGCTCCTGTCTAAATTGGCCCTAGTATGTGTATGTATTATTATTATACAGGGTTTATATAGCGCCAACAGTTTGTGCAGCGCTTTACAAAATGAAGGTAGACATTACAGTTACAATACAATTTGGAAACAGGAAACATAGGGCCCTGCTTGTTGTGTATGAGTTAGGGACTTAGATTGTAAGCTCCAGGAGAGTTAGGGACAGATGTGAATGTATATATTAATTGATGGTGACCAACCATGGCACCACCTGCCTGGAGTTTGCATGTTCTCCCTGTGCCTGCGTGGGTTTCCTCTGGGTACTCCGGTTTCCTCCCATACTCCAAAGACATGCTGGTAGGTTCATTGGATCCTGTCTAAACTGACCCTAGTATGTGTATGTATGAATGAAAGTTAGGGACTCTAGATTGTACACCCCTTGAGGGTTAGGGACTGATGTGAATGTACAATATATATGTAAAACGCTGCGCTATGCAAGTACCTGAAATAAATAAATAAAATATAAGTACCTGTAATAAATAAATCAAAGACTCTTGGTGAGCAGAGAGCTGGTGACTAACCAGAGCATGAGGATTGGGAGCATCTGGCTCAAGCTTCCAGTGGCACACTGAAGGCTGAGGCATCTGGGCAGATCCTGACATTATTGTCGAGATCCATGCACAGCCTGGACCAGCTCTGTGTCGGCAGCAACTGTCGGCTGAATCTAGGTCACAGGAGTCCAGGCCTAAGTGCACTCTTTTGACCCACAGGAGAAGTATGACCAGTAAAGCTTTTGGTCATACTTCTCCTTTAATGGGAACAGGTAACAAATATGAAGTAGGCATTATCCCAATTTAGCTGTAGTGGAATACACATTAAAGCTTAAATTCAGGCTGATTTAAAAGAAACAAATATTTCAGCTTTGTATTATAAATGAGAAATATAATATTTTTGTAATGCAAGCAGTGTAAGTACCTGAATACGACTTGTCAACTTCTTGTAGTCCCCTGTAGAGCAGACTGGGAGATGGAAGGGCAGAATAGGAAGCCAGAAAAGTATGCCTCAAACAAATATGCTGACAATAAACATGCTGATAGGAGAAAAAAAAGCAGAGTAAGCAGAAGGATGACCTAATCAGTCTGCTGCTCCTTCTTCACTGTCCAATCAGCAGGCTGGGGTGGATGAGCACAATTCTGTATTCGTTCTGTAGCCTATAACTGCAACAGGGAAAGTGCTGTGATCAACGGCAGGCTTGTGTAAATCTCAGAACTGAAAGAAATATAAAAATACTTTGGCAGGCAAAACAGTTCTCATATATTGTAGGCATTTATCTGTAAATTTAGCTGCTTGCCCTGAGCTCAGCTTTAAGGGGGCCAAGTATATGACCTGCTAATGGAATCACCTTTGAAATCCTGCCGCAAAACTCCATCTATTGTGAAAACCTTCTGCTGTGTTCAGCTTATTAGGATACTGCCTAGCACAGTATATTAGTAAGAATTCCCTGGTCGTCCTCGCCCTGAGAGCTATATGAGGACAAGCTGTTATTTGCTGAAAGGCTTGCAGTGACCAGACTGCACCAGGCAGGGGCAGCAGATCCATATTTCACTTCTGCTGCTGGCACTGCATTTGTATGCATGCACTACAGGTTATGTGTGTAGGGAAAACATAGATAATGTAGGTAACAAGGGTAGCAATGCGATTTAATTAAATTAGATGGTTTTCCACAGAAATATGTGTTTATTTTTCTTTGGTTCTTATTTTATGAATAAAAATAAGCATCAACAATACAAAGTTAAGCTCCAAAAGGCTGCTCATTACAATAATTTACAATGGCTTAACCTCCATTTCAACAACCTTTAATGTTTCAAAGCTCTTTTTCTGTCTTGAAACAATCTCTGTTCTATGTCTAATAGAAACAGACTGTGCAACATTTATCTTACTATAAATGATAAATTGAAAAATTAACTAGTCATTGAGTCAACAGTTAATTTGAACAAAGATTAGCATCACGTTACAATGCTTTGTTGACATTAACGTGTATGAATCCTTATAGCAATATAAATATGTTATAACTTACTTAATTATAACATAGAGCGTAGAGAATGAACTAAATGTATGCATTTTGCAACTGGTTCCATGACGAAAAAAAAAAAAATCTCTGCTTCAGGCTAGGTTCACACTCATGGGGTGCGGTACATCGCATGTGATTTGCACAGGAACTGCACTGCATTCCTGTGCAAATCACATGCGAATTGTGTGCGGTACGATTTGAACCATACAGTGGGGCAAAAAAGTATTTAGTCAGCCACCAATTGTGCAAGTTCTCCCACTTAAAAAGATGAGAGAGGACTGTAATTGGCATCATAGGTAGACCTCAACTATGAGAGACAAAATGCAAAAAAATAATCCAGACAATCACATTGGCTGATTTGGAAAGAATTTATTTGCAAATAATGGTGGAAAATAAGTATTTGGTCACCTACAAACAAGCAAGATTTCTGGCTCTCACAGACCTATACCTTCTTCTTTAAGAGGCTCCTCTGTCCTGCACTCATTACCTGTATCAATGGCACCTGTTTGAACTTGTTATCAGTATAAAAGACACCTGTCCACAACCTCAAACAGTCACATTCCAAACTCCACTATGGTGAAGACCAAAGAGCTGTCGAAGGACACCAGAAACACAATTGTAGACCTGCACCAGGCTGGGAAGACTGAATCTGCAATAGGCAAGCAGCTTGGTGTGAACAAATCAACTGTGGGAGCAATAATTAGAAAATGGAAGACATACAAGACCACTGATAATCTCCCTCGATCTGGGGCTCCACGCAAGATCTCACCCTGTGGGGTCAAAATGATCACAAGAACTTTTTAAGTGGGAGAACTTGCACAATTGGTGGCTGACTAAATACTTTTTTGCCCCACTGTATATTATGTATGGCTCAAATCGCCCCGCATCCACACCAAAAAGGTGCAGGACCCTTTTTTGGGTCTGCACTAGAACCAGATCGTATGAGTATTCACACCTATGCAATCCGATTCTGCACATCGCACCGCGTTTTGTGGACCGATTTCAGGGTGTTGTTAACTGAACATACACACCCAAAGCAGTTTGCATGAACGGGGTGCGATTCTGATGCGGTGCAGAATTTGCACAGAAAATGCTGCGAATTCCAGACTGCATCAGTGTGAACCCAGGCTAAAGCATAATGAAAGTCTCAATTTTAACCACTTCCGGAGTGGCAGGGGCGGACTGACCATTTGGAAACTCGGGCACTGCCCAAGGGCCTGGGGTCAGTAGGGGCCCCATGAAATGCCCCTGGTACCTTTTTCATAGGCTTTTTTGAGTTTGGGCAAGGACACGGGCACCATGAGTTGTCAGTCCACCCCTGGTCTGTAGGAAACACCCGCATGTCTTTGGATGGGAAGGGTGATATCTCTCTGCTGCTGCAGCAAGGCTGAGATATGATTTTCTTCAGATGAGGATTCTGAAGCTTGTATTAGTAATCTGAGTGGCTAAAGAGCTGCTGGATTACTTTTACAAGCAGTGGAAGGGAGTCACCTATGGCCGCCACCTTTAGAGGGCTTTCCCAAGCAATTGGGAACAGACATCGTTCCTCCCACTGTGTGATGTCAGAAACCAAAAGCGATTAGGATTTTGTCACCAGTTTCGGTCTCATGAAAACATTTTGGTTCTTGGTTTGATCTGATGCTTTGGAGGGCAGTGGAAAGATCTGGGGGTCCAACAGACCCCAGATCTCTCCAAAAAGAGGATCTGTCAAGATCCAAGCTATCAGAATGGATGTTGTTTATCCCTTGTGACAGCAATAAAAGTGATAAAAAATTCAAATAAAATACATTTTAAAAAATTATACAGCGCCCTTGTCCCACCATGCTCACGTGCAAAGGTGAATGCATGCATCAGTCCTGCACTCATATCTAAATGGAGACTGCACCACAAATGTGAGGTATTGCACATATTGTCAGAGCGAGAGCAATAATTCTAGCACCAGACCTCCTGCGTAACTCTACACTGGTAAGCTGTAAAGGCTTTTAAAGCGTCACCTATGGAAATCTTTAGGCACCATAGTTTGGCACATTCCAGAATTGCAGCGATTCTGCCCACCATCCCAAATCATGAGATGTGAACGGGGCATAAAGGAAAGGTATGTATCATAGACTTTAGTTCCTAATCTCCATGGGTTAGTGGGAACTTTCTATATTACCAAGTGTTGCAGAACCTACAGAACATCTGGCCTTCACCAGGAGACCTTGCAATAGAAATGTATTAAGCTGTGTTAATCTACCAAGTTGTGACCCAGGTTTGCTTCACTTGCGGCAGCTTACATGCAGACAGAAGACCAAAGTGAAGTACCAAATGGAAAGGCAAATGTGTAAACTAGCCATGGCATGTGATTGGGGAAGGTAGGTAAGGAGGTGATGACATCATACAGACATATCCAAGCCAAGACTTAGATTTAATATAA